>NC_071326.1:52707500-54068892 GCF_943734725.1 Anopheles marshallii | reverse complement strand
AATTTTTAAGCCCCGGAGTTGAATTTTACCTAGCTCCGGGGTCTCGCCGATACCGGTTTTGGCCAATTTTTTAAGCCCCGGAGTTGAATTTTTTTTCAAAAATTCTAAAAAAATTTCAAAAAATTGAAAATTTTTTTTTCGCTCAGAAAGCTTCAAAAAGTATCATTCGGGCCTGCTAGACTATGACAAGGAACCTGCGATTATCACAAAATATTTCAGGTACCTAGCTCCGGGTCTCGCCGATACCGGTTTTGGCCAATTTTTTAAGCCCCGGAGTTGATTTTTTTTCAAAAATTCTAAAAAATTTCAAAAATTGAAAATTTTTTTTTCGCTCAGAAAGCCTCAAAAAAGTATCATTCGGGCCTCCTAGACTATGACAAGAAACCTGCGATTATCACAAAAAATTTCAGGTACCTAGCTCCGGGTCTCGCCGATACCGGTTTTGGTCAATTTTTAAGCCCCGGAGTTGAATTTTTTTCAAAAATTCTAAAAAATTTCAAATATTGAAAATTTTTTTTTCGCTCAGAAAGCTTCAAAAAGTATCATTCGGGCCTCCTAGACTATGACAAGGAACCTGCGATTATCACAAAAAATGTCAGGTACCTAGCTCCGGGTCTCGCCGATACCGGTTTTGGCCAATTTTTAAGCCCCGGAGTTGAATTTTTTTCAAAAATTCTAAAAAATTTCAAAAATTTTCTATTTTTTTTTTCGCTCAGAAAGCTTCAAAAAGTGTCATTCGGGCCTCCTAGACCATGACAAGGAACCTGCGATTATCACAAAAAATGTCAGGTACCTAGCTCCGGGTCTCGCCGATACCGGTTTTGGCCAATTTTTAAGCCCCGGAGTAGAATTTTTTTCAAAAATTCTAAAAAATTTCAAAAATTGAAAATTTTTTTCGCTCAGAAAGCTTCAAAAAGTATCATTCGGGCCTCCTAGACTATGACAAGGAACCTGCGATTATCACAAAAATTTCAGGTACCTAGCTCCGGGTCTCGCCGATACCGGTTTTGGTCAATTTTTAAGCCCCGGAGTTGAATTTTTTTCAAAAATTCAAAAAAATTTCAAAAATTGAAAATTTTTTTTTTCGCTCAGAAAGCTTCAAAAAGTATCATTCGGGCCTCCTAGACTATGACAAGGAACCTGCGATTATCACAAAAAATTTCAGGTACCTAGCTCCGGGTCTCGCCGATACCGGTTTTGGCCAATTTTTAAGCCCCGGAGTTGAATTTTACCTAGCTCCGGGTCTCGCCGATACCGGTTTTGGCCAATTTTTAAGCCCCGGAGTAGAATTTTTTTCAAAAATTCTAAAAAATTTCAAATATTGAAAATTTTTTTTTCGCTCAGAAAGCTTCAAAAAGTGTCATTCGGGCCTCCTAGACTATGACAAGGAACCTGCGATTATCACAAAAAATTTCAGGTACCTAGCTCCGGGTCTCGCCGATACCGGTTTTGGCCAATTTTTAAGCCCCGGAGTTGATTTTTTTTTTTCAAAAACTCTAGAAAACTTCAAAAATTGAAAATTTTTTTTTCGCTCAGAAAGCTTTAAAAAGTATCATTCGGGCCTCCTAGACTATGACAAGGAACCTGCGATTATCACAAAAAATTTCAGGTACCTAGCTCCGGGTCTCGCCGATACCGGTTTTGGCCAATTTTTAAGCCCCGGAGTTGAATTTTTTTCAAAAATTCTAAAAAATTTCAAAAATTGAAAATTTTTTTTTCGCTCAGAAAGCTTCAAAAAGTATCATTCGGGCCTCCTAGACTATGACAAGGAACCTGCGATTATCACAAAAAATGTCAGGTACCTAGCTCCGGGTCTCGCCGATACCGGTTTTGGCCAATTTTTAAGCCCCGGAGTTGAATTTTTTTCAAAAATTCTAAAAAATTTCAAATATTGAAAATTTTTTTTTCGCTCAGAAAGCTTCAAAAAGTATCATTCGGGCCTCCTAGACTATGACAAGGAACCTGCGATTATCACAAAAAATTTCAGGTACCTAGCTCCGGGTCTCGCCGATACCGGTTTTGGCCAATTTTTAAGCCCCGGAGTAGAATTTTTTTCAAAAATTTTAAAAAATTTCAAAAATTGAAATTTTTTTTTTCGCTCAGAAAGCTTCAAAAAGTATCATTCGGGCCTCCTAGACTATGACAAGGAACCTGCGATTATCACAAAAATTTAAGGTACCTAGCTCCGGGTCTCGCCGATACCGGTTTTGGCCAATTTTTAAGCCCCGGAGTTGAATTTTTTTCAAAAAGTCTAAAAAATTTCAAAAATTGAAAATTTTTTTTTCGCTCAGAAAGCTTCAAAAAGTATCATTCGGGCCTCCTAGACTATGACAAGGAACCTGCGATTATCACAAAAAATTTCAGGTACCTAGCTCCGGGTCTCGCCGATACCGGTTTTGGCCAATTTTTAAGCCCCGGAGTTGATTTTTTTTCAAAAACTCTAGAACACTTCAAAAATTGAAAATTTTTTTTTCGCTCAGAAAGCTTTAAAAAGTATCATTCGGGCCTCCTAGACTATGACAAGGAACCTGCGATTATCACAAAAAATTTCAGGTACCTAGCTCCGGGTCTCGCCGATACCGGTTTTGGCCAATTTTTAAGCCCCGGAGTTGAATTTTTTTCAAAAATTCTGAAAAATGTTAAAAGTTGAAAATTTTTTTCGCTCAGAAAGCTTCAAAAAGTATCATTCGGGCCTTCTAGACTATGACAAGGAACCTGCGATTATCACAAAAAATTTCAGGTACCTAGCTTCGGGTCTCGCCGATACCGGTTTTGGCCAATTTTTAAGCCCCGGAGTTGAATTTTTTTCAAAAATTCTGAAAAATGTTAAAAGTTGAAAATTTTTTTTTGCTCAGAAAGCTTCAAAAAGTATCATTCGGGCCTTCTAGACTATGACAAGGAACCTGCGATTATCACAAAAAATTTCAGGTACCTAGCTCCGGGTCTCGCCGATACCGGTTTTGGCCAATTTTTAAGCCTCGGAGTTGAATTTTTTTCAAAAATTCTAAAAAATTTCAAAAATTGAAAATTGTTTTTTCGCTCAGAAAGCTTCAAAAAGTATCATTCGGGCCTCCTAGACTATGACAAGGAACCTGCGATTATCACAAAAAATTTCAGGTACCTAGCTCCGGGTCTCGCCGATACCGGTTTTGGCCAATTTTTAAGCCCCGGAGTTGAATTTTTTTCAAAAAGTCTAAAAAATTTCAAAAATTGAAAATTTTTTTTTCGCTCAGAAAGCTTCAAAAAGTATCATTCGGGCCTCCTAGACTATGACAAGGAACCTGCGATTATCACAAAAAATTTCAGGTACCTAGCTCCGGGTCTCGCCGATACCGGTTTTGGCCAATTTTTAAGCCCCGGAGTTGAATTTTACCTAGCTCCGGGTCTCGCCGATACCGGTTTTGGCCAATTTTTAAGCCCCGGAGTTGAATTTTTTTCAAAAATTCTAAAAAATTTCAAAAATTGAAAATTCTTTTTTCGCTCAGAAAGCTTCAAAAAGTATCATTCGGGCCTCCTAGACTATGACAAGGAACCTGCGATTATCACAAAAAATGTCAGGTACCTAGCTCCGGGTCTCGCCGATACCGGTTTTGGCCAATTTTCAGCCCCTTAGTTGATTTTTTTTTCAAAAATTCTAAAAAATTTCAAAAGTTGAAAATTTTTTTTTCGCTCAGAAAGCTTCAAAAAGTATCATTCGGGCCTCCTAGACTATGACAAGGAACCTGCGATTATCACAAAAAATTTCAGGTACCTAGCTTCGGGTCTCGCCGATACCGGTTTTGGCCAATTTTTAAGCCCCGGAGTTGAATTTTTTTCAAAAATTCTAAAAAATTTCAAAAATTGAAAATTTTTTTTTCGCTCAGAAAGCTTCAAAAAGTATCATTCGGGCCTGCTAGACTATGACAAGGAACCTGCGATTATCACAAAAAATGTCAGGTACCTAGCTCCGGGTCTCGCCGATACCGGTTTTGGCCAATTTTCAGCCCCTTAGTTGATTTTTTTTTCAAAAATTCTAAAAAATTTCAAAAATTGAAAATTTTTTTTTCGCTCAGAAAGCTTCAAAAAGTATCATTCGGGCCTCCTAGACTATGACAAGGAACCTGCGATTATCACAAAAAATTTCAGGTACCTAGCTCCGGGTCTCGCCGATACCGGTTTTGGCCAATTTTTAAGCCCCGGAGTTGAATTTTTTTCAAAAACTCTAGAAAACTTCAAAAATTGAAAATTTTTTTTCGCTCAGAAAGCTTTAAAAAGTATCATTCGGGCCTCCTAGACTATGACAAGGAACCTGCGATTATCACAAAAAAATTCAGGTACCTAGCTCCGGGTCTCGCCGATACCGGTTTTGGCCAATTTTTAAGCCCCGGAGTTGATTTTTTTTCAAAAATTCTAAAAAATTTCAAAAATTGAAAATTTTTTTTTCGCTCAGAAAGCCTCAAAAAGTATCATTCGGGCCTCCTAGACTATGACAAGGAACCTGCGATTATCACAAAAAATGTCAGGTACCTAGCTCCGGGTCTCGCCGATACCGGTTTTGGCCAATTTTTAAGCCCCGGAGTTGATTTTTTTTCAAAAATTCTAAAAAATTTCAAATATTGAAAATTTTTTTTTCGCTCAGAAAGCTTCAAAAAGTGTCATTCGGGCCTCCTAGACTATGACAAGGAACCTGCGATTATCACAAAAAATTTCAGGTACCTAGCTCCGGGTCTCGCCGATACCGGTTTTGGCCAATTTTTAAGCCCCGGAGTAGAATTTTTTTCAAAAATTTTAAAAAATTTCAAAAATTGAAAATTTTTTTTTCGCTCAGAAAGCTTCAAAAAGTATCATTCGGGCCTCCTAGACTATGACAAGAAACCTGCGATTATCACAAAAAATTTCAGGTACCTAGCTCCGGGTCTCGCCGATACCGGTTTTGGCCAATTTTTAAGCCCCGGAGTTGAATTTTTTTCAAAAAGTCTAAAAAATTTCAAAAATTGAAAATTTTTTTTTCGCTCAGAAAGCTTCAAAAAGTATCATTCGGGCCTCCTAGACTATGACAAGGAACCTGCGATTATCACAAAAAATTTCAGGTACCTAGCTCCGGGTCTCGCCGATACCGGTTTTGGCCAATTTTTAAGCCCCGGAGTTGATTTTTTTTCAAAAACTCTAGAACACTTCAAAAATTGAAAATTTTTTTTTCGCTCAGAAAGCTTTAAAAAGTATCATTCGGGCCTCCTAGACTATGACAAGGAACCTGCGATTATCACAAAAAATTTCAGGTAGCTAGCTCCGGGTCTCGCCGATACCGGTTTTGGCCAATTTTTAAGCCCCGGAGTTGAATTTTTTTCAAAAATTCTGAAAAATGTTAAAAGTTGAAAATTTTTTTTCGCTCAGAAAGCTTCAAAAAGTATCATTCGGGCCTCCTAGACTATGACAAGGAACCCACGATTATCACAAAAAATTTCAGGTACCTAGCTTCGGGTCTCGCCGATACCGGTTTTGGCCAATTTTTAAGCCCCGGAGTTGAATTTTTTTCAAAAATTCTAAAAAATGTTAAAAGTTGAAAAGTTTTTTTTCGCTCAGAAAGCTTCAAAAAGTATCATTTGGGCCTCCTAGACTATGACAAGGAACCTGCGATTATCACAAAAAATTTCAGGTACCTAGCTTCGGGTCTCGCCGATACCGGTTTTGGCCAATTTTTAAGCCCCGGAGTTGAATTTTTTTCAAAAATTCTGAAAAATGTTAAAAGTTGAAAATTTTTTTTTGCTCAGAAAGCTTCAAAAAGTATCATTCGGGCCTTCTAGACTATGACAAGGAACCTGCGATTATCACAAAAAATTTCAGGTACCTAGCTCCGGGTCTCGCCGATACCGGTTTTGGCCAATTTTTAAGCCTCGGAGTTGAATTTTTTTCAAAAATTCTAAAAAATTTCAAAAGTTGAAAATTTTTTTTTCGCTCAGAAGCTTCAAAAAGTATCATTCGGGCCTCCTAGACTATGACAAGGAACCTGCGATTATCACAAAAAATTTCAGGTACCTAGCTCCGGGTCTCGCCGATACCGGTTTTGGCCAATTTTTAAGCCCCGGAGTTGAATTTTTTTCAAAAAGTCTAAAAAATTTCAAAAATTGAAAATTTTTTTTTCGCTCAGAAAGCTTCAAAAAGTATCATTCGGGCCTCCTAGACTATGACAAGGAACCTGCGATTATCACAAAAAATTTCAGGTACCTAGCTCCGGGTCTCGCCGATACCGGTTTTGGCCAATTTTTAAGCCCCGGAGTTGAATTTTACCTAGCTCCGGGTCTCGCCGATACCGGTTTTGGCCAATTTTTAAGCCCCGGAGTTGAATTTTTTTCAAAAATTCTAAAAAGTTTCAAAAATTGAAAATTCTTTTTTCGCTCAGAAAGCTTCAAAAAGTATCATTCGGGCCTCCTAGACTATGACAAGGAACCTGCGATTATCACAAAAAATTTCAGGTACCTAGCTCCGGGTCTCGCCGATACCGGTTTTGGCCAATTTTTAAGCCCCTTAGTTGATTTTTTTTTCAAAAATTCTAAAAAATTTCAAAAGTTGAAAATTTTTTTTTCGCTCAGAAAGCTTCAAAAAGTATCATTCGGGCCTCCTAGACTATGAAAAGGAACCTGCGATTGTCGCAAAAAACTTCAGATACCTAGCTCCGGGTCTCGCCGATACCGGTTTTGGCCAATTTTTAAGCCCCGGAGTTGATTTTTTTTCAAAAATTCTAAAAAATTTCAAAAGTTGAAAATTTTTTTTTCGCTCAGAAAGCTTTAAAAAGTATCATTCGGGCCTCCTAGACTATGACAAGGAACCTGCGATTATCACAAAAAATTTCAGGTACCTAGCTCCGGGTCTCGCCGATACCGGTTTTGGCCAATTTTTAAGCCCCGGAGTTGATTTTTTTTTCAAAAATTCTAAAAAATTTCAAAAGTTGAAAATTTTTTTTTCGCTCAGAAAGCTTCAAAAAGTATCATTCGGGCCTCCTAGACTATGAAAAGGAACCTGCGATTGTCACAAAAAACTTCAGATACCTAGCTCCGGGTCTCGCCGATACCGGTTTTGGCCAATTTTTAAGCCCCGGAGTTGAATTTTTTTCAAAAATTCTAATAAATTTCAAAAATTGAAAATTTTTTTTTCGCTCAGAAAGCTTCAAAAAGTATCATTCGGGCCTCCTAGACTATGACAAGGAACCTGCGATTATCACAAAAAATGTCAGGTACCTAGCTCCGGGTCTCGCCGATACCGGTTTTGGACAATTTTTAAGCCCCGGAGATGAATTTTTTTCAAAAATTCTAAAAAATTTCAAAAGTTGAAAATTTTTTTTTCGCTCAGAAAGCTTCAAAAAGTATCATTCGGGCCTCCTAGACTATGACAAGGAACCTGCGATTATCAAAAAAAATTTCAGGTACCTAGCTTCGGGTCTCGCCGATACCGGTTTTGGCCAATTTTTAAGCCCCGGAGTTGAATTTTTTTCAAAAATTCTAAAAAATTTCAAAAATTGAAAATTTTTTTTTCGCTCAGAAAGCTTCAAAAAGTATCATTCGGGCCTCCTAGACTATGACAAGGAACCTGCGATTATCACAAAAAATGTCAGGTACCTAGCTCCGGGTCTCGCCGATACCGGTTTTGGACAATTTTTAAGCCCCGGAGTTGAATTTTTTTCAAAAATTCTAAAAAAAATTCAAAAGCAGAAAATTTTTTTTTCGCTCAGAAAGCTTCAAAAAGTATCATTCGGGCCTCCTAGACTATGACAAGGAACCTGCGATTATCACAAAAAATTTCTGGTATCTAGGTCCGGGTCTCGCCGATACCGGTTTTGGCCAATTTTTAAGCCCCGGAGTAGAATTTTTTTCAAAAATTCTAAAAAATTTCAAAAATTGAAAATTTTTTTTTCGCTCAGAAAGCTTCAAAAAGTATCATTCGGGCCTCCTAGACTATGACAAGGAACCTGCGATCATCACCAAAAATTTCAGGTATCTAGCTCCGGGTCTCGCCGATACCGGTTTTGGCCAATTTTTAAGCCCCGGAGTTGAATTTTTTTCAAAAATTCAAAAAAATTTCAAAAGTTGAAAATTTTTTTTCGCTCAGAAAGCTTCAAAAAGTATCATTCGGGCCTCCTAGACTATGACAAGGAACCTGCGATTATCACAAAAAATTTCAGGTACCTAGCTCCGGGTCTCGCCGATACCGGTTTTGGCCAATTTTTAAGCCCCGGAGTAGAATTTTTTTCAAAAATTCTAAAAAATTTCAAAAATTGAAAATTGTTTTTTTTTCGCTCAGAAAGCCTCAAAAAGTATCATTCGGGCCTCCTAGACTATGACAAGGAACCTGCGATTATCACAAAAAATTTCAGTTACCTTGCTCCGGGTCTCGCCGATACCGGTTTTGGCCAATTTTTTAGCCCCGGAGTTGAATTGTTTTCAAAAATTCTAAAAAATTTCAAAAATTGAAAATTTTTTTTTCGCTCAGAAAGCTTCAAAAAGTATCATTTGGGCCTCCTAGACTATGACAAGGAACCTGCGATTATCACAAAAAATTTCAGGTACCTAGCTCCTGGTCTCGCCGATACCGGTTTTGGCCAATTTTTAAGCCCCGGAGTAGAATTTTTTTCAAAAATTCTAAAAAATTTCAAAATTTGAAAATTTTTTTTTTCGCTCAGAAAGCTTCAAAAAGTATCATTCGGGCCTCCTAGACTATGACAAGGAACCTGCGATTATCACAAAAAATTTCAGGTACCTAGCTCCGGGTCTCGCCGATACCGGTTTTGGCCAATTTTTAAGCCCCGGAGTAGAATTTTTTTCAAAAATTCTAAAAAATTTCAAAAGTTGATTTTTTCTTTTCGCTCAGAAAGCTTCAAAAAGTATCATTCGGGCCTCCTAGACTATGACAAGGAACCTGCGATTATCACAAAAAATTTCAGGTACCTAGCTCCGGGTCTCGCCGATACCGGTTTTGGCCAATTTTTAAGCCCCGGGGTTGAATTTTTTTCAAAAATTCTAAAAAAATTCAAAAATTTAAAATTTTTTTTTCGCTCAGAAAGCCTCAAAAAGTATCATTCGGGCCTCCTAGACTATGACAAGGAACCTGCGATTATCACAAAATATTTCAGGTACCTAGCTCCGGGTCTCGCCGATACCGGTTTTGGCCAATTTTTAAGCCCCGGAGTTGAATTTTTTTCAAAAATTCTAAAAAATTTCAAAAATTGAAAATTTTTTTTTCGCTCAGAAAGCTTCAAAAAGTATCATTCGGGCCTCCTAGACTATGACAAGGAACCTGCGATCATCACAAAAAATTTCTGGTATCTAGCTTCGGGTCTCGCCGATACCGGTTTTGGCCAATTTTGAAGCCCCGGAGTTGAATTTTTTTTCAAAAATTTTAAAAAATTTCAAAAATCGATTTTTTTTTTTCACTCAGAAAGCTTCAAAAAGTATCATTCGGGCCTCCTAGACTATGACAAGGAACCTGCGATTATCACAAAAAATTTCAGGTACCTAGCTCCGGGTCTCGCCGATACCGGTTTTGGCCAATTTTTAAGCCCCGGAGTTGAATTTTTTTCAAAAATTCTAAAAAATTTCAAAAGTTGATTTTTTCTTTTCGCTCAGAAAGCTTCAAAAAGTATCATTCGGGCCTCCTAGACTTTGACAAGGAACCTGCGATTATCACAAAAAATTTCAGGTACCTAGCTCCGGGTCTCGCCGATACCGGTTTTGGCCAATTTTTAAGCCCCGGAGTTGAATTATTTTCAAAAATTCTAAAAAAATTCAAAAATTTAAAATTTTTGTTTTCGCTCAGAAAGCCTCAAAAAGTATCATTCGGGCCTCCTAGACTATGACAAGAAACCTGCGATTATCACAAAATATTTCAGGTACCTAGCTCCGGGTCTCGCCGATACCGGTTTTGGCCAATTTTTAAGCCCCGGAGTTGAATTTTTTTCAAAAATTCTAAAAAATTTCAAAAATTGAATTTTTTCTTTTCGTTCAGAAAGCTTCAAAAAGTATCATTCGGGCCTCCTAGACTATGACAAGGAACCTGCGATTATCACAAAAAATTTCAGGTACCTAGCTCCGGGTCTCGCCGATACCGGTTTTGGCCAATTTTTAAGCCCTGGAGTTGAATTTTTTTCAAAAATTCTAAAAAGTTTCAAAAATTGAATTTTTTCTTTTCGTTCAGAAAGCTTCAAAAAGTATCATTCGGGCCTCCTAGACTATGACAAGGAACCTGCGATTATCACAAAAAATTTCAGGTACCTAGCTCCGGGTCTCGCCGATACCGGTTTTGGCCAATTTTTAAGCCTCGGTGTTGAATTTTTTTCAAAAATTCTAAAAAATTTCAAAAATTGAAAATTTTTGTTCCGCTCAGAAAGCTTCAAAAAGTATCATTCGGGCCTCCTAGACTTTGACAAGGAACCTGCGATTATCACAAAAAATTTCAGGTACCTAGCTTCGGGTCTCGCCGATACCGGTTTTGGCCAATTTTTAAGCCCCGGAGTTGAATTTTTTTTCAAAAATTTTAAAAAATTTCAAAAATCGATTTTTTTTTTCACTCAGAAAGCTTCAAAAAGTATCATTCGGGCCTCCTAGACTATGACAAGGAACCTGCGATTATCACAAAAAATTTCAGGTACCTAGCTCCGGGTCTCGCCGATACCGGTTTTGGCCAATTTTTAAGCCCCGGAGTTGAATTTTTTTCAAAAATTCTAAAAAATTTCAAAAGTTGATTTTTTCTTTTCGCTCAGAAAGCTTCAAAAAGTATCATTCGGGCCTCCTAGACTTTGACAAGGAACCTGCGATTATCACAAAAAATTTCAGGTACCTAGCTCCGGGTCTCGCCGATACCGGTTTTGGCCAATTTTTAAGCCCCGGAGTTGAATTATTTTCAAAAATTCTAAAAAAATTCAAAAATTTAAAATTTTTGTTTTCGCTCAGAAAGCCTCAAAAAGTATCATTCGGGCCTCCTAGACTATGACAAGGAACCTGCGATTATCACAAAATATTTCAGGTACCTAGCTCCGGGTCTCGCCGATACCGGTTTTGGCCAATTTTTAAGCCCCGGAGTTGAATTTTTTTCAAAAATTCTAAAAAATTTCAAAAATTGAATTTTTTCTTTTCGTTCAGAAAGCTTCAAAAAGTATCATTCGGGCCTCCTAGACTATGACAAGGAACCTGCGATTATCACAAAAAATTTCAGGTACCTAGCTCCGGGTCTCGCCGATACCGGTTTTGGCCAATTTTTAAGCCCTGGAGTTGAATTTTTTTCAAAAATTCTAAAAAGTTTCAAAAATTGAATTTTTTCTTTTCGTTCAGAAAGCTTCAAAAAGTATCATTCGGGCCTCCTAGACTATGACAAGGAACCTGCGATTATCACAAAAAATTTCAGGTACCTAGCTCCGGGTCTCGCCGATACCGGTTTTGGCCAATTTTTAAGCCTCGGAGTTGAATTTTTTTCAAAACTTCTAAAAAATTTCAAAAATTGAAAATTTTTGTTCCGCTCAGAAAGTTTCAAAAAGTATCATTCGGGCCTCCTAGACTATGACAAGGAACCTGCGATTATCACAAAAAATTTCAGGTACCTAGCTCCGGGTCTCGCCGATACCGGTTTTGGCCAATTTTTAAGCCCCGGAGTTGAATTTTTTTCAAAAATTCTAATAAATTTCAAAAATTGAAAATTTTTTTTTTGCTCAGAAAGCTTCAAAAAGTATCATTCGGGCCTCCTAGACTTTGACAAGGAACCTGCGATTATCACAAAAAATTTCAGGTACCTAGCTTCGGGTCTCGCCGATACCGGTTTTGGCCAATTTTTAAGTCCCGGAGTTGAATTTTTTCAAAAATTCTAAAACATTTAAAAAATTGAATTTTTTCTTTTCGTTCAGAAAGCTTCAAAAAGTATCATTCGGGCCTCCTAGACTATGACAAGGAACCTACGATTATCACAAAAAATTTCAGGTACCTAGCTCCGGGTCTCGCCGATACCGGTTTTGGCCAATTTTTAAGCCCTGGAGTTGAATTTTTTTCAAAAATTCTAAAAAATTTCAAAAATTGAATTTTTTCTTTTCGTTCAGAAAGCTTCAAAAAGTATCATTCGGGCCTCCTAGACTATGACAAGGAACCTGCGATTATCACAAAAAATTTCAGGTACCTAGCTCCGGGTCTCGCCGATACCGGTTTTGGCCAATTTTTAAGCCCCGGAGTTGAATTTTTTTCAAAAATTCTAAAAAATTTCAAAAATTGAAAATTTTTGTTCCGCTCAGAAAGCTTCAAAAAGTATCATTCGGGCCTCCTAGACTATGACAAGGAACCTGCGATTATCACAAAAAATTTCAGGTACCTAGCTCCGGGTCTCGCCGATACCGGTTTTGGCCAATTTTTAAGCCCCGGAGTTGAATTTTTTTCAAAAATTCTAATAAATTTCAAAAATTGAAAATTTTTTTTTTGCTCAGAAAGCTTCAAAAAGTATCATTCGGGCCTCCTAGACTATGACAAGGAACCTGCGATTATCACAAAAAATTTCAGGTACCTAGCTTCGGGTCTCGCCGATACCGGTTTTGGCCAATTTTTAAGTCCCGGAGTTGAATTTTTTTCAAAAATTCTAAAAAATTTCAAAAATTGAAATTTTTTTTTCGCTCAGAAAGCTTCAAAAAGTATCATTTGGGCCTCCTAGACTATGACAAGGAACCTGCGATTATCACAAAAAATTTCAGGTACCTAGCTTCGGGTCTCGCCGATACCGGTTTTGGCCAATTTTTAAGCCCCGGAGATGAATTTTTTTCAAAAATTCTAAAAAATTTCAAAAATTGAAAATTTTTTTTTTCGCTCAGAAAGCTTCAAAAAGTATCATTCGGGCCTCCTAGACTATGACAAGAAACCAACTTCACGCATTTCACGCGAAGTATCACTTGCAATGTAAACTAGAAGAGTTAAATAAATAGTTGAAATTAAAATTAAAATTTTTTTTTTTACTAACGGGTTAAAATTTCGATATATCTGGCAGCACTGGATATGGACTTTGATTTTCGATCTTCGAAATGCAATACATATTTTTGCAGAAAATTTTAAATTGTATATCTACAAGTTGTAGACGAGAAAATGACGAATTTATTTATTATATAACCACTCACATAATGTAAGATGAAATAAGCATTACGGCAGTAACAATTTTTATTCGAACTAAAGGCCATGCGCCAAAGGCATTTTCGAATGTACAGTGGGCAACTATCGCATTGACCAATGCTGAAGGTGCCCCATTCGTAAAACGCGACGTTCAAAACGACACCAACAAACCAACGCATCGCCACATAGCCAGGAGGAAAGGAAATTAATATTGTGTGCCTTGCATAGAAAAAAATTAAATTAAAAAAGGAAATTAGTACCTAATTCAGTAATTCAGCCGTAATTCAGCGTAGAGCGTGAACGTGACTAGTGGTTTAGCGAAGAGTTAGTTGATAGGGCAGTAAGACACGAGTGTAGAAATATGAATGCGTTAGGACAGGCAAATACAGTGACGAAGCTAGTGAAGTTAGTTGAAGATGAGATAGGGCTAGTTGGTTTAATGTTAGATGCAGGACTATTGAGGGCAGCTCAGAATTGCGAGAACTGTAGTGCAGGTATGAATAGGAGAAAAATTAGTTCAGAATGGGGGTTTCACGTGGGTGTGTTGCAATCCGCGGTGCAACAATGCAGAATGTTCGATTAGGAAGGGCAGTGTGTTCAGTGGGTCGAGGATAACGTTAGGGAAAAGTTTGCTACTGGTATTAGGATGGGCTAGGAATCTAAGCGTAGAAACAATAGTTGAGGAATTTGGAGTTAATAAGAATACAGTGTATAAGTGGTTTAGTATAGTTAGGGAAAAATGTGCTAGTTACGTGGAGGCAAATAGAAGGCCAATAGGAGGATCAGGTTTAACGGTAGAAATTGACGAGTCGGTAGTAGCTAAGCGAAAGAATAATAGGGGTCGTGTTTCAGATAGTAATCAGGTTTGGCTAGTTGGAGGCATTTGTAGGGAAACAAAGGAAATATTTTTAGAAATTGTAGAGAAAAGGGATAGGCCAACACTTCACAATTTAATTTTAAACAATGTAGATAGAAATAGTACAGTGATGACGGATTGTTGGGCAGCGTACGGAGGATTAGAGCGACATGGGTATAGGCATCTTAAGGTAAATCATTCGGAAAATTTTGTAGATCCAGGGAATCGAGAGGTACACACGCAGAATATAGAGAATTTATGGAAGCATGTAAAGGATTTTCTTAGGAGTAAGGGAACAAATAAAGGTAGCATGAGATCATATTTAAGGGAATATCAGTTTAAACGGCATAATCAGAATAGTTTTGAGGAGATATTAAATATACTAAAAGCAGACTAGGGCCAAATAGCTAGCATCTGATAGGAGTTCAGTTTAGGTAGTGAAGAACAGATTAGATGGTTAGGTAGGTGGTTGGCAAATGCTAAAGATGCAAAGATTGCAAAATGTAAAATTAACCTTTTGCAATGATTGAGCATTTTTAGAACTCCGATCTCAAACCTCCTCGTGGTGCTGACTGGAGAGTAATTGCTGTGAAAAACACACAGCGATTACTCACTAATTGAGACGGGGGACTTATCCAAATGTAGAAGATTTTTTTATTATTATTTCTAGTTGCACGGACCAGCGGACAAGGTTATTAATATACACAATGTTCGGATCAATATACCAGTCTCGAACACATCGCAGAAATGCAATTCGGTGCAATTCTGACGTCGGATTAAAAATATATCGAAATATTAAAACACTGTGCGCCGATCATCCATCGCGAGCAATGACCGCACCTGTAAGGCACGAACCGGTACGTATATGTTGCTAGCCGATAGTAAAGCAGGAAACTTAATTTGACCATCTATTTAACCCGACAGGAACAATCGCCTGGTGTTTGGCACCCTTTCCTTGAGGGACAGGAATCCTAGCTACACACATCTGGTCCAATAGTCGAGTTGATGATCCTAGGAGCGCAGAGCGAACCGAATGGACTTTCGCTGGATTGACTCAAGTCGTGCGAGCTGCCAAATTATATTAGGCCACCAAACGATTTAGGCGTACTTGAGTAATTGGAGTAGTGTGCTGACGCTCATCTGCATGACATTCTCATGCAAATAGTGACCCCACATCAATCCTGATGTGCGATCGTTTAATACTACGCTCACTACCGTTAGGATGTTTCCTCCATCAACGCATCAAATATCTCACGTTCGTTCTTAGCTTCCGTGCAGTCGAAGGCGAGGCAGTGGGGTACTGGTTTTGGGATCATCGGATTGCCCTGAGTGACCACTTGATCGTACCGCCACGCTCATGCAAGACGCATCCTATGTGGGTTTTCCCTTCTGTAACCGTTTGTATCGTTAGTCAATAAATCTACATATAATATCTACATATAACATATACATATTTAAAATTAGTATTTAGTTTGTTTTTAAATAAATTATGGTATGAACAATAATCTACACGATCAATCGTATTATTTTTTGCCTAGAATAGCTCATTTCGTTATTTTATATCACATCTGATATTGCAACAAGCCATCAGGTTTTACTTTCAGCATGATTATTTACGCCACAGTCTCGATTGGCAGAACAGAACGGGTGCTGTTTTGAATAAAGCTGGATATACGATACACAATATATAAATGGACCTTACATTTCATTTTCGGATGAGAATAGTCATATTACCTAGAACATCTGGGAATCACATTAGAAAACACAATGGCACTTTAGAAAACATTTTCGAATCTGAATGAAACCAGAGAAACACAACCACAAACAGAAACATTGAACAAGCTGGAGAAAAGGTCACAACCATCGGTATGAATCAGAGGGCTCTAGCTATTTAGAGCGAAGTAACACTTGAACCATTTTTATTGAATATTTTACGAATTGCAGCGCCTAAATGTCAGGATTTAATATCTAAACGCTACTACGTTACTTTAACTATTGTTACGAGAACCACAATCAAGAACTTACCTCGTTTAGTAAAAGGTAAAAGGTGGTAAAGGTGTCTTGTTACATCAATGCGCAAAACAAATTACTTATTTACAAAACTAAAGCAATGCTTCGAGGGGTTGGGGAATAATCGGTGGAACAGTGCGTTTGCATTTTACGAATACCCATCTTAGTTAACGTCTAACGAAGATGAAGCCACTAATGGAACGGTTCATGTTGAGCAAAAACAGTGCATCTGAAATCCTGGGTATGAAGGAATTACTGCACTGAATGGCAGCATTAGTAGGAGAAGCTACGACGCGTTTCGGGCATAATGAGATCATCATAATCGCAATCGCTGACGAGAGAAAATATAAAGTGAAGCTTGCTCTTCGATAAGTTCTCCAAAAAGAAACAGACATATCCCGAACATAAGTCCAAATTTATGTTGACCGCGGTCGCGTGAGGCCTGGGAAACCCGATCACCAAAAATGTTCGTCAACATGAATATGAATATGAATATGAATATTTATGAACGATTAATGTATGCAGGAAATTAGTGCGCAGTAGAATTAAGCTAAAATGTAAAGTTAAATAATCGTATACATACGAAAGGGTGTATAATAAAGAATGTAATTCGAACAGAAGTGCCCAATACAGTCGGAGGTTCTTGCTTCCGGTCCGAACCAACAAACCAAAGCGACATGCCAAGAAAAAGAATCTGGATCACAAGTACTGAGGCGCGATACACATTTTAGAGCAGTTCCAATCGGAAGTCACTTAAATGACCTGGCGCATCTTTATGACATTGCGTCGAAATGATTTTACCCTGCATGTGAAGAGTTTGCATAAATTGGGTAAACCTATTGGGAATACTGAAACATGTCACTATCCATTCTCCTTTTTTAGAAGACGTACAAACTGCCTACTGTTGGTTGGCAAGCAGTGGGTGCAAAGCACGATGAATATGACGAACTGGTCAAGTTCGTAGAAGATCAAGTGCCAATGTTAAAAAACGGGCCATGTTGCTATAAGTGCAGTCAGCTAACAGCTTTCTCAAGGTGGCCAGTACTGAAGGTACTAGCGTCGTCTATAATCCATCTCGTGATCCATCCATGAACATGCCTCGTACAACATGAAATTGTCCTCTGTCGTGTACCTCTCGTCAGTTAAATCAATTAACTCGTGCACAATTAACAATAACGTCCTTCCTGATACTTCGATTGAAATTCCAAAGTAAAATCTACTTATGTAAAGCTAGCAGGTTTTCAATTTCACATTCTGGCAAACAATGCAACATGTCCATCATTGCAACATGCAACGTAGTATCTGTATAACAATATAGTGTTAGCTAAACTGCCTCTGAGTTCAATTTATTTCATATATATTCATTTGTTTTCCATTTAGAATATATGAAGATAACTCATACATAATAGCTATATTAATGTAAATGAAGATAGAGATACAAAATTGGAAAAGTGGAAAGGGAAAATATTGGGAGACACCACAATCAGGGTGAATGGATACGGAGAAGTTGGCGGAAGACGACAACGGAGTGGTCGGGATGGAAAATAAAAATTAAAGGACGTAAGGAGGCTAGGCGCATCATTTTCATCAAACAGGATTGAGGAGATTAAACTGTGCGAAAGAGAGCGTCCGTTTTCAAGGGTTTCAAGTTCCAACACCTGACAACGAGCAGGGCAGGGAGGAAGCTCATGGCCTGATCCTAAGTTCTTTCGGATTGCAAAACGAGGAAATGCTTTTTGCACTCGCTCAAGTCTCAGACTAGGAGTAGGAGGAGACGGCGATCAGACAACACTATAAAACACTATAATTGGTCTAACAAGACTGCTATATTCCAGTCTTGTTCCAGCCTTCAAACATAGAGAATTTATAATTTAGAGTCAATGCGACGGAATAAATAAAGGGAACTGTAGGATTTACTAATGATTTTTTCGAGGTGCATTGAAAAGCTAAGTCAGTGGTTAAGCCTCACACCTAGATCTTTTACAGCCTGATCAAGAAGAACGAACAACATTACGAACGAACGGAGAACATTACACTTAGGAAGATATAAAATAAGATCATTAGCAGCACATCAGGTTGTAGAGCAGTTTAAATGATCTTGGAGTACTAATGCAAACATGAGGTAACATTCCGGTGATAAAGCATAACAGATACCATTCACAAACAAATTTTACAATAAAATACTCAATACACGGCCTTGCGGGACTCCAGCATGACCAAAGAACGGGCTGGACAACGAGGCTCAACACAACACAGGAGTTAAACCAAGAGAGAACAAGATCGGTGATGCCTAATTTCTCTAGCTTAACTATAAGGGAATGATGATGAGGGACACAATCGAATGCGGCTTTATAGTCGGTGTATACAACATCAACTTGGTGACCAGCATCCAAATGGAAAAACAACATTGGAACAAAGCACATAAGGTTAGACACAACTGATCTTTTGTGCATAAATCTGTGTTGGTTGAGGCAAAATTAATCGAGCGTTTAAGATTACACACATTGTATCTTAGTATAGTCTATAATTATAGTCTTAGTATTAGTCTATAATTAGACACAATAGCACATGCAGCCCTTCTTATAGATTGGGATTAACCAGCAGGATTTCCATAACGGAGAGTAGTAAGACTCTTACAACGACCGTTGGAACAAAATTAACAGGTACGAAACAATAATGACGCTACAACACTTAAGCACATACATAGGTATCCCATCAGGACCGGGCGAAGAGGAGTTTTTTTACACTATTAAGAGCGGATAGCGAAGAAGCCTTAGTGAATAAGATTTTCTTGATATCTATATCATCTATTGGAGGTCCAGCTACAGCAGAACCTACTTGAATAGACAGGAAGAAATATGCGAATAGACAAATTTTACTTTTAAGGTCCTGTGTTAAACTAGAAGTAACAAACCACGCACTCTCAAGCTAACTATCATCAAGTACACACATCTTCTTTGAGCTACTATTCATAATGTTGTAGGTTGGTAATGTACAGTTTATTTTAGTTAGTCACTGTTCAACATTAATCCTGATGTACAATTCATTGAAAGATTAATACGCCTTGGGAATTATGATCTCGCACACGTTCTTCATTGTGCAAATTTAGCTACATTACACTGCCGAGCATCGCAGGAAAACGAACACAATTTTTTCTTAATAAAAATACGAAGAACAATTTTGAATTCGTTCTAAAGGAAAAAGATTATTAAATAGAGGAGTAATGATGAATTGCTCGAAATACAACAACACATGCGGTGATGATAGTACGGCAAAAACCGTCATACTTGAAATTAAATACATATTTAAAAAAAATCTTAGGCTGCCCATCAATAGTTACAGCTTAACATTTGAGATTAATTCATATTCAAAGGTTAATAATAAACGCTAAAATAGTAACCCGTTTGTAAATAGCTAGCTGTAACCATTTATGTTGATTTTGCCATTGTTTGCAATAAGAATTCATGAATATACACTGCTTGGGCGTTGTTTAAGCTTAAACAATTAATGGAATAGATCGAACAATCGAATGTTTAATCACTTGTATGCTTAGAAAAAAATTAATTGAAAATTAATAAAACCATCAACGGTCGACCACATCCACAATTTAAAAAAAAAAATGACCAATAAAGTCATGCGGGAATCACACTGTTATCGCCGAAAAAATTGTGCGCCTACAAGTATGCAATGTGAAAATGAAGGAGAATGAAATTTCAACCTGGGCTATATTAGTTTTTTACCGAAATTTCAACCTGGGCTATATTAGTTTTTTACCGAAATTTCAACCTGGGCTATATTAGTTTATTACCAGTTTTTTACCTTAGTTTTTTTACCAGTTTTTAACCGTGAAAGCTTATCTACCGTATATGAAATATTTCAATTTTATTGTGCTTTTCCTATAATTATGGCACGTTTTATATCTTCCACAGAGTCTTATAATTACAGGCAGTTCCCGAGATACGCTAGTATAGCGGACCGCTATAACCCGGAAGAAAATCCGCGTATCTCGAATTTCCGCGTAAGTCAAATCCGATGATCCGAAAAATGTTTATACTTCAAAGTTAGATAGTTGACTTCCTTCTCAACACTTGATTTATTCAGCAAACCATGCACCTTCTTGATAAAATACATAAAAATAAATTAAAAACAAAAGTTTTATATGAGAAAAGAAGCTATTTTTGACCAATTTTACACCCTTTTCTTTAGATTTTGTGCTATAAAGTAACTCTGCTGTCAAATTTCCAAAAACCGCGTAACTCCGAATCCGAATAAGAAGAACCGCGAATCTCGGGGACTGCCTATCTGCTGTAAGTAATGCTTTAAGACCGCTATACGACCGTCTTATATCGATCTTAGAAGGGTCAGATATCGGGTTTTGGCTAACTGGGAACTATAAAAAAAATGTTATGTGGGCTTAAGCTAATTGAATTAAAGTCCCGAGTTACGCGACACTCGAGTTTCGTGTATTCGAGATACACGAATCCCAAAAAATTGACAATTCGTGTAATTTTGTATGTGGAATTGAAGTTTGTATTTGTCAAATTTAATTTATTTGTCAAAAATATTTTATTTGCATTCCGTTACATTATGATATTAAAAACATTAATTTTGGTAAAAACTTACTCTAATTGTCGAAATAAACGTAAAAATATCAATTATTAGTGAGTTTCGTAACGCGAAAAGAAGAAATCGATCATTGAATACTAGCTATAAACGATATTATTAAGGGAATCCGATTTACGTGAAAATTCGAGTTACGCGAAATTTTCTAGCTCGCATTATTCGCGTAACTCGGGAAAAGACTGTACATTTTGAATCGTATACAGGCAGTCCTCGAGATACGCTATTATAGCGGACCGCTATAACTCCGCCATATTTCCACCAACCGTGTATCTCCGAACCCGCGTATAAAAGGAACTGCGTATCTCGGAGACTGCCTGTATATCTTTGGACATGTTTGGTAGGACGAACAAATATGAATATGACCCATGCTTTTGTGATTATTTATGTTTACAACGCAGAAATTACTTGCTGTACACCTACATCAAAAATCTAAACAATTTTTTTCGGAACCATTCCTTTGTGAACTGAAGATGGTTTCCCTCGCATTCAAGAAACTCTATTTTGCTTTCTTCATACATCTTTTTCAGACCGAGCCGATCCTGAAAATAGATAACAAATGTTACATTAAGCATACACTACCACTTATCCTAACATTTCGTAACCAGCACTGCATACCTCGATATATAGGTTCGTTTCGTTGAGCGGCTGTGTTTCTTTATCCTGTCCTGGTTTGTAATAACCAAACCATTGAGACTCCAATGGTTGCACAATTGTGTCTTTGTTAAATTGAACCATGACAAATTTGTTAAGTTTCAGTAAATTTTCAACATAGTTCTTGTTGAGGTATCGTTCGTTATTAATATCCGCTAAAAATGTACTAGCATTTTTATATTTCGCTTCATTGAGTGGATCGTGCCAATAGGTTGCTTGAACGAGAAAATTTTGCAACACATCCGTGTAAGCGGCGTGGTTTAATAGTTGACGAAAACGCTCACAAGTTCGACTACTCAATGAGGGACAGTTTGGCAAACCAAACACACCTTGATGCTGACCACCCATTGTAATCAAATTCCTGATGCGTACAGTTGAACATCTTTGCACAAGTCCACGCCTGAAAAAAAAAAAGTGTGTCGTGCATGGCTAGAATCAATTCTTGATACGCTACCGTGCAATTAAAGGAATGAGTGTGTTATGAATGCACAAATACTTACAAGAACTGTCCTCCCTGAGAAAACCCTATTGCATTAAATCCATTACTCAGTTTTGCGTCTTTGCTCAACTCTGCACAAACCATTTCTATCTGTAAATTAATCCAATAAACACATATTTATCAGCTTTCCAGTAATGGATCGATTCAAATTTGCAATAAATGTATACGCAATAAATGTAAAGTATCTGTCGTACAGTACCTGATGATTGGGATGAACTAAATAACCACTCTTAAAATCATCTGTGATAGAGTTTCCAATTTCAATAGACTTTACGTAAACACCGATTTCTGATTCCAAGAATTTTTTAACACCACCCAAGCTAAACGGAAAACAGCAAGTATCCCCTGTAGAAAACCAGCATTAATAGCATCAAATCAATGCACATTAACTTTTTACATACCCATCCCATGCCATAAAACTATCGGTATTTTTCCACTATATGTTTCTCGTGCATTCGCGAAGAGTAAAACTGCACAATAGAATGTTACGACAAGCCTCGCTTGCAGCATGTTGAAAGTTTCTCCGTTCGTTCGTTATTATACCGAACGAAACAAAACTCTTCACCAAGCTAAACTAAAAATCTAAGGTAAAAGATTTCTCGTCGAGTTCATATGCTCTTAATTTCACTGCAAGAAGATTCAAACAAAGAAACGTTGTGGTGCTCGATCACTTTGTCAGCTGAATAATCAATTAGTTACTTCGCTACGTACACCGTTTCACGACTGAATGATCGGATTACAAAGGCTTTGAGCCCCTTTGCCGGTTGACTGAAGTCATCAGAAACGTAAACGCATACTTTTATAAGATTGGCTATGCTATATTTTTCTATACCTTGCTCTCTTCCCATACTGCCCAACACAAATCAAGAGGTTTTATTCAAGATCCTCAACCCGCCATCCTCACTTGGCCCATACTTTTGCAATCGTACACAAAATTTTACATTGCCGTCTTTTTCTCGCGTATGACGGTGATCGTCTGTCCTGCACTCTAGAAGAATCAACGACCATTTTCAATACACCCGAACGTATCTGTATCTGCATCTGTACAGTGATTTTACATGTATGCTTGTATTGGTGCGTATGAAACGCGTGTTGCTGAAAAATTGACAAGTCAATCCGAACCGGTAAGCTAAACAATAACAAAAGCGGATCCGCACTAATACTTTATATCTTTTTAGCAAAAGAATTGTTCCACACGGATAAAAATGGAAGTCGGAACATCCCAACATCTGCAACGTTGTCGATGGAAAGAAGAACGCAATCGTATTCGTGAACCTTGGTTAAACTTACTTTAAGCGTGGGTTGATACCCGTTGAATTTGTTTCGAAATGTTCTTTGGCTAAACGTAGTCTGTGAACACACTGTGATTATTGATTTGCGCATTGTACTTGGCATCAAACGTGTGATGGGTTGTGGCAACCAAATTTTGTTTGCTTAGCACCGCATTTAGAACATTATTATTGTTTTTTCAGTACAGGCAGTGATAGTCCCCGTGATACGCGGTTCCTCTTATACGCGGATACGGAGATACGCGGTTTTTGGAAATTTGACAGCTGAGTTAGTTTATACAACAAAATTTAAGCAAAAAGTTGTAAAATTGGTTTAAAATATCTTCCATTATCATATAAAATATTTGTTTTTAGTTATTTTTCTTCTTCTTTGGTGGTAGGGTTTTATATTCCTATGTTTATAAGGATTTGTTGCTTACTCCCATACTTAGAATCATACCTACTCAATTAATTTTGACCTGACGGTTATGTCATATGTATTTCGTTGTTGTTTATATTTTGATTATGTTTATATTTCGATATTATTGTCTTTGATGAACTTAATTATCTTCTTTATTTCTTTTCCATCCTTGTCTTTCCATCTTTCTTTTTGTTTGTCAAAAGATAAATTGTCCCTGTTTTTCCATATTTTTTGCACTCAAATATGATGTCCATTCCTGTGTTAGGAGTGTTACATACTAGGCATTTACCTGTGTCTGCTAATTTCATTTTGGCCAGCCAAAATGGAGACCAGTCGTGGCCTGTTATGATTCTATTTATTGTTTTTGTTTCTTCAGGGTTTATATTTATTCCTTCTTCCCATGAGGTCATTTCAAACTCTTTTTGAAAAGTCATGAATTTTTTAACTTTATTTTGACATGTTTCTTCGTACGGTTTCTTTTTTTTGTTTCGCTTTTCGGTTTTAAATTCTTCAAAAGCATCGATGAGTCTTATTTTGTTTTCGGTTATTATATCTGATATAGTACCTTCTTTTGCTAGTCTGTCTGCACATTCATTTCCATCTATTCCTACATGTGCTGGCATCCACCATATTTTTGCTTTCAATTTTATTGCGGTTTTCAATATGTAGTACACTTGTTCTTCAATTTGGTCCTTGTGTTTTGCTTTTTCTAATATATTGCAGCTTGTAAGACAATCTGTGTATATTGTGAGATTACTAATTTGGTGCTCTTCTGCAATTCTCATAGCTATTTCTATGGCCTTCAATTCGATGCTTGTTATGGAAACATTGTTCCTGGCTCTTATGCTGTGGTACCATCTTATGTTTCCTTTTTGTATGTATATGCCTATCCCGTATTTCTCTTTAATTTTGCTTCCGTCTGTAAATATGTTGTTCTTATTTTCCATCCGCTCCCATATATTTTCATGTACTATTTGTTTCGTCACTATTTTATTTCTATTTGTCTTTTTTTCTATTTTGTCTTTAATACTAGTGTCAATATTTATATGTTGACTTATGTCGTTAGAAGTACTTATATCAACTTTTTCAATCAGTTTTTTGTTTTCTTCAAATAATTATTCTTGTGCGGTGATTAACTTTTTGTTTCTGTTTGTTCTTGTTGAATTTATTAGCTGCTTTCTGATGATTGGGCAAAAAGTGTATGCCTTTTCCTTGCATGCTATTTATTTGCATCTGATTTCTAAAGGGACCTCCGCATTTACTGCATGTAGTGAGTTGATCGGGGTGGACATAGTGCATCCGGTTATTTTCCGTAGTGCATTGTTGGCTATAGTATTTTTTTGTCTATTTGTCTTTTTGCAGTTTTTGGTGATGGAAGATCCGTTTTCTAATATGCTTCTGATTGTGGTTCTATATAAAATTCTTGCTTTTGTTGTCCTTATTCCACGATTGTTCCCGCATAGTATTTTGTGTATGTTGAGTCTGTCTCTTGCCTTGTTTTTCAACTCTTCCATTTGTTTTTTTAAGTTTAGTCTACTGTCTAATATTGTTCCCAGATATTTATATGAGTTTATATTTTCAATCTCTATGTTGTTTATTTTTAGTTGTATCTTGTTTTTTGTTTTTCTATTGTCATTATTTTTGTTTTTTTTCATTTCTTTCTATTCATTCATTCATTTCTAGTCTTATTTCTTGAATTCATGCATGCCTTTTTTAATTTCTTCTCTAATTCATTTTCGTTGTTTCCGGATGCTATGAGTGGAAAATCATCTGCGTATTGTATTAATTTAATCTTTGGTATTGTGTTAATCCTATGATGTAGTATACTTGTGTAAATATTAAAGAGGGTTGGAGACATTACATCTCCTTATGGCAATCCATCACTGACTAGTTTTTTTTTTTTATTATTTGGTTGTTGCTCTCGATTTCTATTATTCTATTCCTTAGAAATTCTCCTACCCATTTTACCATTTGGCTGCTTATATTCTGTTTTATTAGTTCTTCTAGTAAGATTGTTAATTTTACATTGTTGTATGCATTTTCTAGGTCAATGAATATGATTCCTATTTTCCTTTTTTCTTTTTTCTTTTTAAATATCAAATTCAGGAGATAGTTTGTGCAGTCTTGGATTGATCTGTTTTTCCTAAAACCAAATGAGGTTTCAAGAATAGGCTATACAGTTCACAATGTCTATTTATTTTATTTAGCACCTCAGAGTTGCTTACTTTCATTATGGTGTTAATTAGGGATATTAGTTTATAGCTTTCCAGATTTTTTATATCTTTGTTTGGTTTTGGAATCGCTATGGTTTTGATTATTTTTAGTTCTTTTTTTTATTTTCCCCTTTACCAACATTTAATTTACTTCTTCTGTTAGTTTTTTGGCTGTATTTGGGTTTAGATTTTCCAGCATCTCATACGTGATTTTATCTGCCCCTGGGGCTGATTTCTTTTTCTTGTTTAATATTCTTTCCCATTTTTCTTTGTTTAGTAGTTTTTCTTCGTTGATAAATTCAGGTACGTTGATTTCATTTATCTTTGTTGATCTATTATTGCCATATGTTTTTAAAGTAATTCTTTGGCCGCTATTTCATTATTATGAATTAAGTTTTCCTCTCTTTGTGTTTGTTCCTTGCTGGATATTTTTTTTACTACTTCCCACAGTTCCTTTGTAGATGTATTTTAATTTACAATATCTATTAAATGTTGAAATGATTTTATTTTGTTTAACTTGATTTTTGCTTTTAGTATCGCTGTTCTTTTTTTGTATTCTATAGCATCTTTAATTTCTTTGGAAGAATTGTATGTTTTTCGTGCATTATTTCTCTCTTTCAATGTTATTTTGAGTTATAGTTATATATATATATATATATAAAAAATAAATGAATATATATATATATATATATATATAATATATATATATATATATATATATATATATATATATATATATATATATATATATATATATATATATATATATATATATATATATATATATATATATATATATATATATATATATATATATATATATATATATATATATATATATTATATATATATATATTAACTTCTAGTATATTAATGATTTCAGGATGGTTATCATATAGTTAACAACATAACAATATTTTAAATATTTTAATTATTATTTTTAATGCAAAAACTTTGTGCAAACATATTTTTATGAAACTTTGCTAAATTTATTAAGAATATTCCCTTGCATACATGTTTACTACATCTTTAGACAAATTATATTAAAAAGTTCATGCTTCACGGGAGTAAAATTTTTAAGCAGTAATACTTTTAATTAATAATAGAATACATATATGTAAACACTATGTTGATCACGGAAGTAAAAAACGGAAGGTGTGCTCCTTTAAACCTCTGAAACATCAATGTCTATTTTCGAATTAACGTTCCGCACACTGTCATATCCAGTGGACATAATTAGCCTATTTTTGACATTTGACAATTGACAACGGTAGAAGCTACGGTCATAATATTACAGGTTTTACAGCTCGGCCGTCTTGGTTACAAATTGCCCTCAATTTAATATTCAAATTATTTAACCCAAGTGTTGCATAGTTACATAGTTCGACTAATCACCCGCAAGAGGCACAATCCACCTTCTTAATTTATCTGATTCCAAAACCCCATCGTATGGGATCTGTGTAACCTGAACTCCATAGATGTCCCTAATGACATATCTGTCGTTAGGTAGGCGTTTGTGTATAACGTATGGACCCTTATATCTTGCTAATAGCTTTTTGTTACGATCTACGGTGTTGTCTGTGTTTTTTTTATTACTACAAACTCTCCTTCATCGAATCCTGTAGCTGGACGGTGGTGTTTGGCATGCTGTTTTTCATTTATTTTTTGTGATTTCAGAATTTTGGTAGATGCTTCTGCGTGTATACTTTATAGGTTTGAGGGTATTTTGTTTTTATCATTCAAATATTCAGTTAATTCATCTACTGTAGGACCCCGCTGATCAACACCAAATAACAGCAGGGGAAAAACGAGTTGATAAATGAATAGTATTATTTAGTGCGTATTCTGCGGATAATAATTGAGTTAACCAAACAACATGATCAGTTTTATTTGATAACTTACTCAACAAAGGGCGAATTACTCGGTTTACTCTTTCCACTTGACCATTAGCCTGAGGCGATCCAGTGGCATTTAACACGTGATTTATAGCACGGGAAGAAAGGAAATTTAAGAAAGCTGATATAGTAGGACGACTATAGTAGGCAAAATATTGTTTTAAAGCATTACATACCTAGTAACAAGTAGTAGGAAGTAGTAGGAAGTAGTTGGATATAGTTTAACAAATTTTGTAAATTCATCTACTACCACAAGTAAATATTTCTTTTTTAAAGATGATGTGGGAAGTGGACCGAAATGATCAATGTGTAGTGTGTCAAAAGGATAAGGTTCTTTATGAATACTGTGAAGGTTTCGATTATTGGTTTTTGCTGGAGCGGAATACAGAACGCATTTTAAGCAATTATTTACAAAGTTTGCTATCCGAGATTTCCTGTTAGGGAACCAATAATTTTTGTCTATTTGAATGCAGTATTTATCAACTCCAAGATGTCCAGTTTGTTAGAGAATTGAGCGAATTAGATTATTTATCATTTCCGTAGGTACATCTAGTTTTAATCTATTGGAGGTTGAATGTTTATATACAACGCCATCTTGTAGTTGATAGCCTTCAATGGTTTTCGTTTCTAACTCCTTTTTTAATGTTTGTATAGTTGGATCTCTAGCTTGGGCAATACGCAATTGAAAATCGATATCAACTTCGTCAATTGCAGTTGCATGTTCCAGTCTACTTAGGGCGTCCACATGACTCATTGCTGATCCCGGGCGATGTTGGATTGTGTAATCATAGTTTTCGTTTGAGAGCGTAGATCACCGCAAGTGTTTCCAGCTCGTAACTGTGTAGCTTGGCCTCATCGGCAGAAGTGGTCTTTGAAAAATACGAAATTGGATGAAGTTTGCCCTCATTTTGTTTTTGTAAAAGCACTGAACCAAAAGCTGAAGAACTGGCGTTGCAATTAATCTCTGTTTCAAGTTTTGGGTCATATATAGCAAGCACTGGAACCATTATTAATTTGTCTCTAAGAGTTTCAAATGCTCTTTTGCAGTTATCGTCAAAATTAAATGAGACATTGTTTTTCAAAAGATTAGTTAACGGTTTTGCAATGTTGGAGAAATGAGGTACAAATCTACGGAAAAAGGAAAATAAGCCCAAACATTGTTGAATTTCTTTTATGTTACGTGGAATAGGGTAATTTTTAATAATCTTAACATGCTGGTCACTAGGACATATACCAGAAGAATTAGTTTTATATCCCAAATAGTCTAATTCATCGTAGGCAAACTTACATTTATCCAGGCGGAGTTCTAATTTATTTATTTTCTTTATTTTCACTAAGGGTACGTAGAACTGCTCCAGCCAGTTGTAGATGTTCATCAAAATCTTTAGAAGCGAAGAGGATATCATCAATATATACCACATATTTTCCTTCCTCGATAAATCTCCTCAGTATCGTGTTTATAAAGGGCTGAAACTCGGCTGGAGCACTGTTTAAACCAAAGGGCATACGAGTATATTTATATTGTCCATCCGGAGTAACAAACGCTGTAAATTTGATCGACCCCTCATGCATGTGCACTTGCAAAATATGTATAAGGATTTCATTACGAAAACGTATACGTAATTCGATTTTTCATGTGTTAGTAAGTGATTATTACCTAATCCGCGGAATCCACTCGGTTGTGGGGTGCCAAATTGTCGGTCGGAGATAATATTCTCGTTATCGAAACTTCTAGAACTGCCGGAATCAAAAAGACACGTTGTTCTAAGTCATGGGCTCCAAACATTGGTCTTTGGAAAAGCAAAACTTACCTCCTGGTAGGCATTCAGCTTGAGAAAGTTCTCATTGTCTTCAAAATCTTCAATGCTCTCGCTGCCTTGAACTACTGCTACTGTTGGTAGGATGGTAGGTTTCTTCGTCTCAGGACAATTACGGATGACATGAGTAGTACTTGTTAGAGCCGGTCAAGGCTATTGAAGGAGACAAGGTGGTGGAATGTAGAGTATTTTGACAAGTAAGAAGACGAAAAACTAGAAGATGCATTTGACAGGGGAGGGTGCGTTTGACAGCCTGCAAAATCCCTCAGAAAAGATACACCGGCCATTTGAATTGCAACGGTGTTTCTCTGTTCGATTAAAATTAATCATTTCTATGTTTTTCTTATTGTAAATTTACACAAAATTTTGCGCTTGAATTGGAATTAATGATAGTAACTAATGAAGTATAAAAGAGAATGTCCGTTGGGGACGGTTTATCTTGTTAACGCTATTGGTGAGTGCAAAGTTGCTACCAAGCAAAACTGTATCATTTACATCCAAAATAATTTGAGGAGTGAAAAGGCATAAGTAAAACAGTTTTTGATGATGATTACATTTCATAAAATTTTGTACAATCATTATCTATCGATATCGATTAGCCACAATCGTCCGTGAAATGTCCCTTTCCACTCGATCTTAAGAAAGTGGCACTCCCAAGGATGAACTCGTGCGCAGATTCACTTATAACGAAATGAATGCCTTCCGATTAATTGATGATTTTTAAACGAAAAGAACCATATGCTACCATATAACCACTTGGTACAGTAACATCCTTTCGTTCATATTTAGCACCGCCACAATTTGGTTTCAAGTCATACATTCGGCGAACCACACCAAAAATCTTGCTGACCACAATGCGTCTGGACACATAAATCAAGCATATACTGCAATATTCTTATTTTTTTAATAGATAAGCTGGTATCAATTACCTAGCAATAATTTGAGTGATATATTCTACAAATAATTATTAAATTTCCCCTTCTCAAATGATACACGTCCTTTACGCTTGAACCGCTTTAACTGTAGTTATAAACGTATGACCCCACACCCACAAACGACAAGTTATTGGGAGAAGAATTTTGCGGAAAATCGCTAATATTCAACCTTGTCTCCTTCAATAGCCTTGGAGCCGGTAATGAATTGTGTACACACGCGGTGGCTGATGGATGTGAACTAACTTGACTTTTATTGTGTGTTGACAGTTGAGGTGTGTACAGTTGGGTTGTATACAGTAGAGGTGTGACACATTGGCACATTTGTATTTTATCATATTTTAACACTCTCCCTCAATGTGACATATCTATTTTTCTTAATCCTGTTTGTTTCAAATTTTAATGTAATTTTTTTCGGTCCTATTGGTTTTGTCAAATGATCTGCTTTCGTTTTGTCCGTTGGACAGTATTCATTTTTTATCGTTCTGTTTTCGCACAATTCTTTAATAAATTGGTATTTGGGTTCAATATGTTTGGATATTCTAAGAATGAAGAATTCCGTTTTTATGAAGTTTATGCATCTCTGATTGTCTTCATTTATAATGGTTGGATGTTTTTGAGGTTCTCCGAAATCTGTTAGTAGCTGCCTTATCCAGATTGTTTCTTGACAACATTCGCTTAATGCAATGTATTCACTTTCCATAGAGGACAGTGATACACACTGTTGGCGTCTACTAGCCCACATTATTGTTCCACCACCGTATTGGAACAACATTCCAGCAGTGGATTTTCGTGTTTCTACCACTTCAATCTTCATATTCTGATGAAGCAGCTTGACCGAGCAGCTTGTGTTTACAATTATTACGTAGTTCTAGGTGGTAATCTTTTGTTCTTTTTAAGTATCTCAATATGCGTTTTGCAGCTATCCAATCCTGTACAGTTGGATTGCTAAACTTTCGCCCGAGAATTGCTACACTAGTAGCTATGTCTGGTCGAGCTACTACTGATAGATAAATTAATCCACCGATTAAGCTTCGGTATTTTGTAGTATCTGCGAAGCTATTTCCTTCAACTATGTTTTTTGCATAAGCTATATCCATAGGAGTGGATATTGGTTTACAGTCCGTCATTCCGAAGTCTTCAAGTAGTTTTTCTATGTAGTTCTTCAGATTAAAAAGAAATGTATTAATTTTGCTTATTATTTCTACACCTAGGAACTTCCGAACTGCTCCTAAATCGGTGATATTAATTTTTTCCTTTAATTTACCTATTGTTTCTTCCATTTCTTTGATATTTTCGAGGCTATAAGTATATCATCTACATATACCATTAGGAATGACTTTTGATTTTCAATCTGTTTTGAATAAAGACAAGGATCTGCTTTTGCTACAATGTATCCAATCGATACTAAGACTTGGCTTAATTTCTTGTACCAACATTTTGCTGATTGTCGCAACCCGTAAATACTCCTATTTAATTTGCATACTAGGTGTTCTTTTCCTGGTTCTTCATAACCAGAAGGTTGTTTCATGCAAAATAAAATTTTCTCTTCTTCCAATTTTCCGTACAAATATGTAGTTTTGTATATGATCTATATGATTTACTTTCATGCCTTTCATTGCCGCTATTGTTAAGAAAATGCGGAACGTAGTTTGCTCCGTTACTGGGGCATAAACATCATTTATGTCTATTCCAGATTCTTGAGCAAACCCCTGGGCTACGAGTCTAGCTTTAAACTTTATGATTTTATTATCTATTATCTATTATCTGAACCTATTGCCTTGTGTCCTTGTGGTAATTCTGTTATGTTCCATGTTCCGTGTTGTTCATGAGCATTTAGCTCCTCTTCCATAGCTTTTCTCCAATTATTAGCTGCCAAAGCTTGGTTATAATTTTCTGGCTCATTTTTCTCGACACGTATGTCAGCTAAATAAGAAAGATTGAAATCGTCTAAATAATTTGGAGTTTTTCCTTTTCTCGATTTGATTTTCTAATATTTTCTATTGGAATATTTGTTTCATTATTTGTTTGTAATATTTCATTTTGTTCTTCATTCACTATTGGAATATTTGTCTCATTAGTTTCATTTTCAGATTTTGCAAAAACCAATTCTCATATGGCTTTCTCATATTGCCAATATTTGGTTTTCTATTGTGCCATTTTTCAAAAGGTGTACATTTTATCGGAGCTGTGTAAGTTCTATTCTATATGTAATTAGCAGTAAGTACAGCTTCTCTCCAAACATTTTGTTTAGTTTAGCGTCAAATAACAAACATTTAGCCATTTCTATTAGTGATCTGTTTTTCATTTCCGTTACACCGTTAGATTGCGGTGAATAAGGTGTCGTAAATTGAGGTTCAATACCTTCTTTTAGAAAAAAATCTAACAGCTCTTTGTTATTATATTCTCCCCTCCATCAGATCTTATATACTTGGGGTTCCTGCCAAATAAGTTTTTCACCCATGACACATATTCCATAATTTTATACTTCACATCTGATTTGTTTGTAAGTAAAAAAATTACCGAATAGCGGCTGTAATCGTCGATGACTGTCATAATATATTTGTTACCACTTGGTGTTTCAATTTCTAGTGGACCACATACGTTTGTATGTATGACATCTAACATTTTTGGGGATTTTTGTTCTTGCCTTGAATGAAAAGGTAATCTTGTAAATTTTCCTTTCAAACATGTTTCGCATTCATGCACTATACCACATTTTTTGTACTTTATCCCTGTCACCATGTTACCTTCGATCATTGATTCGATAGCTTGCCAGTCTCGATGTCCAAACGTTCGATAAAGATTATGTTGACAATTATCTGTGTGATAATTTTCAATCACCGCATTCGCCGATTCTGCATGTCCCAACACGTACAATCCGCCGTGTTCCTTCACCACTGCTTTTTCGTTGGTTAGTAGGTTGATGATTTTTGCACCGTGCTTTTCAAAAATAACTTTAAAATGCTTTTCAGTTATTTTTTGTACGGATATCAAATTCGCTGCTAGGTCGGGGACGTACTTCACGTTGCTAAGCGTTATTATTATTTCTTCGCCTTTTTGGTTTACTCCGTTAACTTTGCATTTGCCTTTTCCAAGAACCAATATTTGTTTACCGTCGGCTATTGTTATAGTTTCGGCAGCACATTCGGTCAATTAGACGAAACGCTTTTTGTCGCCTGACATGTGTGTGGTTGCACCGCTGTCCAAAATCCATCCACGTTCTTTCCATGTATTAGTGACAAAAGCAAAATTTGCTCCAACTTTTGTCTTTCTACATACGTCTCCTTTTGCGTCGCGACAGACCTTTTTCATATGCCCAGGTTTGCGACAATAATTGCAAACAATTGATTGTCTTCTCGGCTTGAAGCCTCGGCTATGAAACGCCTGTTCGCCTTTGGTATTGTTTTCGTTGCGCTCAGCCAATCTGTATCTGTTGTGTTCATCGATGATTCTCGCCTTCACCGATTCCAGTGAAATGCTGTTTTCAGGAGCACTGTCTAATGCCGTTACTAAGCCGTCATATGATGGATGTGGACTTCTTAGAAGCATGCATATTCTTATTTCTTCTTCAAGTTTGGTTCCCGTGACATTTAACTTTTCACATATACGTTCAAACTTTCGAATATGTTCTTTTATATCTCCGTTTGTATAGTTTATTGTTTATTTATTGTTATATAGTAGTTTATTACTACTATTGATACTATTGTTGTTATAGTAGTTTATTGACTACTTTTAGAGTCGAACCCGTGATGTGTGTGTCTGAATCTCTAGTGTGTTATGTATTTGTCTTTTACGTCTGTGTTGTATTGAGGGCTAATATAGTGCAATTAAAGCTAGCATGATGGAATCAAGGGAAATATGCAGTTCTGTTGTATGCCTTCGACATCAATTTGCACAAGATGCACCAAATTGGTGGTGCAGTAAAAAGACGATATGCATGTTGGTTTCGTTCAAACCTCGGCCGAAACTAAAAGTGTTTCCTGAGTTGAATTGAGATAAAAACAGTAACTATTCTACAATTAATGGGGTAGATCACGGGATAAGCCAGTTTTTTGTATGCGTTTTGACGTTTCCATGCTTATAAGCTTACAGCTCCCCATACAAACTGCCAAGCCAGATAAGCCTGGGAATCGATGGTTAGATTGTTTTGCTTATGAAAGTGCTCGACAGCTGCTCGACAAATATCAAAACAAAGCATTTTTCTAGCAGGTTTAAACTAGGTTAGGCCATTTTTCCTTTTACGTCTGTGTTGTATTGAGGGCTAATATAGTGCAATTAAAGCTAGCATGATGGAATCAAGGGAAATATGCAGTTCTGTTGTATGCCTTCGACATCAATTTGCACAAGATGCACCAAATTGGTGGTGCAGTAAAAAGACGATATGCATGTTGGTTTCGTTCAAACCTCGGCCGAAACTAAAAGTGTTTCCTGAGTTGAATTGAGATAAAAACAGTAACTATTCTACAATTAATGGGGTAGATCACGGGATAAGCCAGTTTTTTGTATGCGTTTTGACGTTTCCATGCTTATAAGCTTACAGCTCCCCATACAAACTGCCAAGCCAGATAAGCCTGGGAATCGATGGTTAGATTGTTTTGCTTATGAAAGTGCTCGACAGCTGCTCGACAAATATCAAAACAAAGCATTTTTCTAGCAGGTTTAAACTAGGTTAGGCCATTTTTCCCATAGTTTAATAATATCCCCATAATTCCCATAGCATAATTAATAAGTTTTTTTTTTAATTTCTGGTGTTCTGGTGTTTAACAATAATTATTTTTATAAAAAAATCAGTTAAAAAAAAATTATCAAAAAAGGTAAATTATTATTTCAATTTACTTGCAGTTTTCCAGTTCACAGTTTATAAAGTCTAAACATCACTTAAATATTCCCTTGAAAATAACACGAAACATAAATTATGCTTTAAAACTGAACCGAAGTTTGCGTCCTCCGATTATTTCTCTCGATTATAATAGCATACAGATGAACATACCGTTTGTTGTTGCGTTGTGATGCGCAAGCTCATTTAATTTAGCTCACCCTTGTAGCTTCTATCCTTTTAAAAAATATGGTGATGTATTACTTTCTACTTCATGGAACTGTTTCGTGCATTTATACATTTTTACCGTTTGATGTCAAACTTCAACAACACGGAACCCAAACTAAGCGATCTAGAGTAACTAACATTTTGTAGTTCTTTACTTTAATCAAACCCGTTGCGGTTTACCGTTGTACATGGAATTTTATATGAAAGACCCTGGCATTCTGTTAGATTCGAGATTCACCGACTGCTTTAAAATTAAGCATGTGCTGTTAAGAATAAACAGAGATCTTAATTACCTGCACCATTTGGAATGTCAGTTTTGGATAATGGGATGCTTGAGAGTGCTATACAATTTCTTTGGCTGAAGTATGCTTCTTTGATTGGTGTCCTTCCTTAATACAGCTATAGCACGAGGGGAATGATTCGAAGAAGTTTTCACACGACAGCGCAAGGTGTATGGAAATACATGTTCAACGAAACCTCCGTACTCTAAGCGTTGCCAGTTAGTTCGTTATAGCTCTTCTCTTCAAAGCCATGAACGTCCGTTCCTTATACTTCTCGATCTCTGGCTTACTCATGGTACAGCAATCATCGCTCGTAATGAGAACGTCATAACCATACTGACGGGAAGCCAGCAAATAATTCGTCCAGCTCTTATCAATCTATCAGCATTATAGGCTGCTTCGATGGTCAATCACTGTTTAAAAAAGTTTTTTTAGTGCCGCACCATGACCGTCATGATCTGGATTATATTCTTCGAGCCCGGCCGTATCAGTGTCTTCCACTTGCACTGTTCTTCATCGTTGATACAGTAAAATGCTTCGGATATATTCGCAACGTCGTTCTAAGGATCATGCTTCAAACTCGAACGTTTGTCAGTTAACACACTGAACTCTCGAAAATGCGACATGCATGTGATTTCTCCTTTTATTTATACACCAGATTTAGCTACATACGGATCGCATATCAACTACACCGCCTACTTTGAACACAACTTACACAACACAACAAAACTGTGATGTTTCTTTAATCACAGTATTTAAACGAATGAGAACGAAAGAGCGAATGAGATATACAGTAGATCGCCGCAGTACGCCATACTCGATATACGCGATTTCGCAATACGCGATTTTTTGAAAACATGACAGGTCATAGCGTTTACCATTGTTGTTTGATTTCTACTCGGGCAATTTTGCTTTGTTTTGGGTGGATGAAGTTTTCAACATGCATGATTAAACGAATGAGCCTGTAACGAACTGGATTTCAAAGAAATTTTAGATTGTTTTTCCGATCAACACACGAGCTGAAATGGTTTTTAAAAAAAGTTTAGTGTCTCAAAGCAGCAGTTTTGTAGCGTCGGAAATGGCAGCAAACAATAAAAATGTTCGAAAAAAGTGTGCGATATCAATTGCAGAAAAGCTCGAAATCATAAAAATGTTCGAGGAAGGAAAAAATTATGCAGCAATAGCCCGGCAAACAAAACGTCCACAATCAACTGTGCGGACCATCATTCAAACAAAATACACATTGCGGAATTCTGCGAACAGATTTTCAATGGCAACTCGGAAACGCAATGACGCAATAGAAAAAATGGAAAATTTGTTACTTATATGGATAGAAGATATGATGAATAAGCGAATTCCTATCAGTTTACAAATTATCCAAATCAAAGCAAAATCTTTGTACCAAGATATTATAGAAGGCTGTACTGAAGTTTCGGAAAATTCGGAATGTTCTTTCAAAGCCAGTACAGGCTGGTTCAAAAGGTTTAAGAAACGTGCAAACCTAAAGAACATAAAGATTCATGGTGAGGCTGCAAGTGCTGACGAAATAGCATCAGATAATTTTCCTTATTTGTTGGAAAAGATAATTGTAGAAAAAGGGTTTCTTCCGGAACAAATTATAAATGTTGATGAAACTGCATTGTTTTGGAAAAAGATGCCAACAAAAAGCTATATTTTCAATGATATGATACAAATGCCTGGTTTGAAATCATCTAAAGAAAGAATTACGATTATGATTGGAGGCAATATGACGGGTGATTTAAAACTGAAACCTTTAGCAGTGTACCATTCGCAAAAACCAAGAGCATTTAAACTCGTCGAAATTGCGTCCTTACCGGTAATATGGAAATCAAACAAGAAAGCATGGGTAACTCGTTCCATTTTTACTAAATGGTTTCATCAAAACTTTGTGCCTGAGATAAAAAAAGTATTGCAGAGATAAAGGTATTCCATTTAAGGTACTTTTACTACTAGACAACGCTCCAGGACACCCAATTGAGCTTAACGAAGTGAACCCTAATATCGAAGTTGTATTCCTGCCACCCAGAACTACATCATTGTTGCAACCAATGGACCAAGGTGTAATTGCAACGTTTAAATCCTACTATCTTCGCCGAACGTTCAATCGCATCATTCAAACAATTGAACAACATCCAACATTTACCCTAACTGATATATGCAAAAATTACGACATTCTTTCTGCCATACATAATATTGGAGCTGCATGGGATGAAGTAAAACCGAGTACTGTTAATGCCTGTTGGAAAAAAGTATGCCCGTCACATTTTACGTATGAAGATGAATCAGCTGATGAAGATGACCAAACACAACTTCTAATTGAAGAATGCATGTCTGCAGCTGATTTGTTGCCAGTGGAAATAGATGCTGAAGAGATTAGCAAATTTATTTTGTTTCAAGAAGAACCTTTGACAAACAATGATTTAATTCAAATGCATACTTTAGAAGTACTGGACGAATATACCGAAGAGTACGATGAAAAAAATCAGGAATCAAACGAAAAAAAATTCAACTCAAAAAGGTTAGAGGTTGCCTTTGAAAACATTGAAAAGGCCTTATCCGAATTTGAAGATGAAGGACTGGATGAAGACGAAGAAAGGTCAACAATTGTAAGCAACCGAGTTAGGAAGGAAATAGAGGTTTATAATAACATATACAATGAAAAGAAAACTGTTAAAAAACAACTATTAATGGATAATTTTGTTCAAACATCGTAGCTTTGTCTTAACGTACAACATTGAACATTTGTGAAAAAAAATGTTATGAGTTATAAATTATTATTTAAATGTGTTATTAGTTTCTTTATCATAGTTTGATCTAATGAAGTAGTCATAATTATTCTGGAAAAAACACCTAACTTGCTTTGATTAAATACATAATTTTGTTTGGTGTTTTATTTATGTTAACTCTTCACCTCTTCAATGTGTAGTATAAATGATATGTCAAAGGAAACTCGTTATACGCGAAAACTCGATATATGCTAAAACGTTCGGTCCCAAACATTAGCGTAAAGCGGTGACCTAATGTATATGTAATAATTCTTTTATGCAGTGGTTTTTTACATAATTCCCAAGTACGATTATCTTCATGCGATTGAAGTTCACTTCTTATAGCTTCCTCCCATGAAACATGTTCCAGTCGTCACGAAGTTTCATCATTTCTAATGAAGTTGGATAATTGTCTACATAGTTTATGGCTGATGAAGCCCAAGCATTGTAGCTTCCTTCGTAGTCTTTCATCCATACCGGTGGCCGCCTATTTCTGACATTTCTTGTATCGTTCTGACCAGTTGCTAGATCATCGTCCCCTGCTGAATTAAAGGAGTCGTTACCCGGGAAATATTCCGTTTCACTTTCGCAAATATCATTGTTCGGTAGCGAAACTTCCAGATTATTTTCACTAACGAGTGGTGGTTCAACCTCTTTGTTTTTTTTACTTTCGTTTAAATCAATTATAATGTCATTGTGATAGTCATATTGTGTGTGTTCTTTTGTGTTAATTTGTAATTTTTGTTCGTTCTTGTCGTCTAACTTATTTTGTAATTGTTTTGGTTTTTCTATTAAACATTCACTTCCAAATATACGCATGTTGGACACGTCTGGTTTTTTACCATACCATTCCTCATATGGTGTCACATCCCTGTTCAGTGCTCTAGTAGGACTTCGATTTATTTGATAAACGGCTGTATAAACTGCCTCGCCCCACATTACTTTAGAAATGTTTCTGTAAATGAGCATAGCACGAACTTTCTCGATGATCTTTCGATTGAGTCGCTCACTGACACCGTTTTGCTCTGGTGTATACGGTACTGATGGTTGTAATATTCCTTTGCTTTGACAAAATTATTTAAAGTCTCTATTTATATATTCTGTACCATTGTCACAAATAAATTTTTCGATTCTGCTACCGAAATGTGCTGTGCACATTGCTTCGCATGCTTTGAAACAGTTTAAAATTTCACTTTTATATTTTATAAGATACACAGCAGATAAATGGGTAAAGTCGTCCGTTAAAGTAACAAAATAATTATTTCCGTCCCATGTTGAAGGCGTAATGGGACCACAAACATAACTATCGATACCTTCGATGGGTCTGCATGCACGTTTTTCTTCTCGACACTTAATTGTTTTTCAGGGTTCTTTTCCAAGTATACAGCACTCACATAATTTGTTTACACTATCACTATTTTTTTAATGCTTTTAATATTTATTCCTTTGACCATTTGTTTTGTGATTAACAGTTCCAACTTTTTCTGACCAATATGTACAGTGCCATTACTCATAGTCCTTTATAACCGTTGACGCTTGCGCACAAATTGATGGTACTTTTAAATCTATCTTGTATAATTTGTTTATTTTATTAACGGCCATCACTATGTCACCTTTTTCGTTGCACACTTTTAGTTCACCATTTCTAAAAATCACTTCGAGCCCTGATAAGTCCAATTTTTGCAGCGACATTAAATTTATAGAAAGTTCTGGAACGTATAACACATCATGAATCTCAAACTTATTATTTCCACTGTATGCTATTATTGTCCCTTTTTGCTTAGCCATCAAATTAGAACCATACTTGGCTGTTACAATTGTTATCGGGTTGACCATTTCTTGAAGTAAAATAAAAAGGTTTTTATTTTTTATCATGTCCAGATCTGTAGCTCCACTGTCCATAAACCAATCACCATCGTTCTGGCAGCTAACAAGCGCGACAGTATTTGCATTTGCTTTACTTTCCGATTCCTTAGAATTTTGCTCCTGTAGCAAGCGACAATTGCGCTTTATATGACCGGGCTTCTTGCAATAGATTGGTCTTCTGTTGAACGTCTGTGTTTGTAGCGCTCTGTCCATATTACTGGAGGTGTCGTCCCGCTCCTTGAGCCGGGACTCGCCTCATCCACAATTCTTGTCTTAACGGTTTCCAAGGAACCGTAGACTTCGAAGAATCATGCAGATTTTAAGCTCCTCGTCAAGCTTGGTGCCAGAAGCGTCTAATTTTTCGAAGTATTCTTCGAAATGCTTTATGTGTTCACTAATGTCGCCACTTGAAAATTTTGTTAAACACACTTTTTTTAGATAAGACACACGCATCGATCGTGTTGTCTTTTCGTGGTGTGCTTTGAGCGTATCAAATATCTCTTTGGTGTGATGACAATTTTTGATCACATGTAATTGATCATCATCCACTAGTAGGATTAATGTGGCCTTTGCTTTGCAATAATTCTTATTCCACTCTGGAGTCTTTTCCTTTTGTTCAGGAACTTTGTCTTCTACAGTGCTCCATAGATCCTCCTTTATCAGCACCATTTGAGCACGGACCTTCCATGCATGCCAATTATTATTGTTGAGCTTTTTAATACCGTACTTTACTTCCATTCTGAATCTATTCGAACTGCACACGTTTCAAAACGAATTACTGCGAATTTCACAATACAAGAGTCCTTCTATACACTTTCAAAGTGTTGGGTGTCTGGGCCCATAACCTGTTGCGATATCAAAAGTAAAACACCGATCCGTACTCGTAGATGATCGTAACACAACTAACGCTTTATTTCATCCTATGTGATCGATTACAACTTTGCTCAAGGTTCATATAATCAAGGTGATGCTTTGCATATATTTCAACAGTAATCAGGCTATTATAGAGTGGGTCACGACACAGTCCTTTGATCGCATATGTAATAATAGCTTCCTCACTCACTTTGCCCTTTTTTCCTACTACATAACTACTGTATGATTCCCTTGGCTTCTTGTATACTGAAGCTAGTTGACTGTGGATCAAAGCTTCATTAGCTTGGTCGGGAAAAGCCTTTGAAATAATCATCAACTCATCAAACTCATCAAATGTTTTCACAGTGTTGCGAAATCCATTATACCACTCCAGGGCAGCTCCTGTCAATCGGCCGCTTGCAAACAGTAATTTTGTTCTGTCCTTCCAGTCGTAAATTTCGCTATTGTCTCGAATCGTCTTCAACCACAGATTGATACCAAGGCCTTCGGAAAATTCAGGTATCAAATATTTCAGCTCCTAAGGATGCGCCAGGGATACGGCAGGTCCGTCCGCATTCGAGTTTCGTTGCTCGATCACTTTCAATTTTTCCTGTAGTGCCAACAAATCGTAACGGAGTTGGATTTCTTTCAGCTTATCGGAAATGGCGAATTTTTCGTTGGTGCCACCAATAAAATCGCTGTTGCGCGTGCATTCCGCCATTTTTACTTCCAGCGCACTCTTGTCACAGTTATGGTAAGATTGTGCAATTGCGTGTGCCGTTTGGGAGACATCGATATTACCAGCTACCTCACTATTGTCTTTGAGTTGCAACGAATCGCTTAAGGTTGTGGCGTAATTAATGCCCGTGTTTTCCTGGGAAGTGATTTCACTCGATGCGTGTTCTTCTTCTTTGGTCACTAATATGTTCTCTTCGTATAGGCGACGAAGCTGTGAAATGGTTGCCGTCGGGGACACTTCAATATTGGCGACAGCCAAAGCACATAACATTTCGTCTTTCGTGAGCATTTCTATATTAATATGATTCTGGATCCCACTTCTGAGTTGTAAACACTATGTTGATCACGGAAGTAAAAAACGGAAGGTGTGCTCCTTTAAACCTCTGAAACATCAATGTCTATTTTCGAATTAACGTTCCGCACACTGTCATATCCAGTGGACATAATTAGCCTATTTTTGACATTTGACAACGGTAAAAGTTACGGTCATAATATTACAGGTTTTACATGTATTATTTTTTTTCTTAACTTACACCTTACTTCTCTTAAATCACCGTTTAAATCCACCACTGCAACGAGAACCAAAAAATAAAAACACTTCCATTTTTATTTTGCGTTCCTCCATGTCTACGTTCAGCCCATAGTGTCATGTCAAATTTTTTTCCAGGGTAGCTTCAAACCCTATAGGGGGGGACTACAAAATCTTTTGCCCTTTTTTTCTACGAAAAAAAGAAATTCGTGGTATTTTTCACAAAAATGTTTGTGTTGTATTTTTTGTTTGTTTTAGCTTTTGAAATTATTAATTCACTGTTTTTTGATTATTTTTTTCAATACCCCTATTCCTGGCAACCGGACTACCTGTTGAGTCAGAAAGCTTGGAGGCTTATAACTTTTGTAAACGTAATGCAAAATCGATGCAATGTATAGATGAAAATTAATTTAACTATTCTAGTTTATATTGCAAGTGATACACCTCCCCAACTCAAACCCGTTTTCGTGTTATGGTTCTTCAAAGTTTACATGATTATTTCGAAAAAATATAAAACGTGAAAAAAATTATTTAAGTACTTTACATAATTTCTACAATTAATTGCCTTTCAAAGTCGTTAGAGCTGTGCTAGGCATAGCATAATTTTTTCAAAATTTCAAGGAAAGTAACTAAAAAGTTATATTATTTTAGATTTGAAATAAAACCGTTACTACCCAAATAGCCGTAATTTTTTGCTTAACAGCATTAACAGATTTGCTTAAGCAGCAAATTTAGCAACGCTAAAGATCGTTCTTTAAATAGGTCGTTTGCAGTAGATAACCAGCCTTGGAGTTCCGCGAACTTTTAAGTAAAGCAGCTCTCTACCAAAACGTCAAAAAAACTCAATGCCTGATTACACGGTGGAATTGGTGATATTTGTGGTTTATGTTATTTATTTCTTATTTATTAATCAACATTTATTGAGATTCGAACCTAGGATTTTCAGAAACAACAGAACAACTACTTTATTAATTCGGCCTTTTAGTTTTATTACGTCATACCTTGCAAAATGCATATATGAATGATACAAATCGTATTGAAAAAAATCGTAAACATATTCGTCTACTATTTTTCATGTTATGTTTATTCCGATTTAAATTGATGTTTCAGATGCTCTTTAAATTTTTTCAAAATAGCATATATATATTTCAATAACAATAATAATATATTATTATTATTTTTGTTCAATAAGGACGGGCCTGGCCGTATTGCTTACAATTAACGGGGTAACTTAATTTAAGATACAATTCACAATCGTTTGAAGACATTTCCTTCTCCAAACAGTGAAAGGTCACCTTATCCCGGGTGTATTCGGCCATATTTTATTATTTTACAATACAAAAAACACACACCTAACATAAATGCCACTTGTTGCCGCCTTTGCTGCCGGGTGCTACGCACTAACTTTGGCGGTGTGTATGAGCTTTAATTGCGGAGGAGGCTCATACACCACGAACTACGTTGTTACTTACTATTAGTAAAATTCTGAATAAAATATTTTAGACCAGTGGTACACAACTCTACTAACTATCAAAAGCGTTTTGTTGTGAAAATTTAATAAAGAACTAAAAAAATATTTTTGATGTTTTGTCATTTCATCGACAGAAATCATGTCAACTTGGAATAGTTATAACATACAAACGGATTGTAGTTAAAGCGACTTTTGAATAGCGACTGTAAACTAGAGTATTATTATATATTTATATTTGCAATGTATAGATGAAAGTTAATTTAACTATCCTAGTTTACAGTTGCTACAGTTTAGTTGGCGAGACGAGCCTCATGCCACATACATTCTAAATTGGTTGCTAAAGCTCAGTTTTAACTATCATACAGCTGTGTAGTCTCTTCTTTGAGTCTTCGGTCAGACAACGACAAGCGCATAATTAATCTGCTGCTACCCAAGTAGAAATTTCGAGCAGTTTTTTGGCTTTTTTCAATGGCACTCGACCGCGCGGCAGTTCCTAATTATTTGAACTATGTTTTTTCATATTAAAGCAAAAGTTCCTGTTCTGCTTTTATTAAACTTAAAGTAAGTAGTATGAGTTCTACATACACTACACGCCTTTACACTCACGAGTCGTGTCTACGAAAACACGACATACAACATCTATCGCACAACAATGCGTCCTAGGATTACCCTGGCACCTACGCGCTCGCTTCTTTTAAGCTAGAAGGTACATTACAGGTACACTAGAACTAGTTAAACGGTTTTACGAAACCGTTAACTTATGTACATGCTAAAGATGGTGGATGGTGCTGTGTGCAAATCTACCGGCAGGACCAGCCGGTAGGTCAGGCTGCGTTGAGACAGACACTGTTTGGTGTTCGATCGTCGATCACACCTCGACGGTCGCATGTTGAAGCTATACCGCGCACCGATCACTTGTCGATAGATCAACCGCCATGTAAAGCCACGGGGCCACGAGCGATGAGGATTCCCTCAAAACTCTAAATATTGAGTGACTTGAGTTTTGAGGGAAACCTGGCTCATCTACAAAAGTCTCAAAAATTTTTGAGACTTCTTTGACAGATTCGGCCAAACAGCAGCTCAAAATGTAAACAAAACCTGTTGTATCTGCTGATGGTATGGCGAAAGAATAATGGTTTATTTTTTTATACATGTACACTTTTTGCGTACTATTATGAATGTAACTACATTCTCAAAGTGTTTTATGCGTAATTATGATTGTACAAGCACAAGGTTTTGGTATACGGTATGATGTTTTTATGTCTCCGCAACGTACTTTTTGGAACAATGTGTGACAAAAGTTGTGAACATGTTTTATAATTGAATTGATACTTTTCAACTGCAATATGATTGATGGATTAAGCTCCTGTAATTAAGAAAATGATGATTTAGTTTTTAATCAACAAACCACAATTTTTTTGACCATATTTTCCATAAAATTGAAACAAAAATACAGTAGAAACAAAAAATAAAAATACATGAAAACATTTTACTCGTCACACACTGTATGTTGTCAACGTCAAATCCAGTAAGGTCGTCACTGAACTGAAATTGAGGAAAACCTCAAGAGGCAACGGAGACTTTGGTTTTGAGTGACTTTTTGAGGTAAATGAGTGACTGAGGAGGTTTGAGACGCAGTCTCAACGCTCGTGGCCCCGTAGCTTAACAGTGGCGGCGGCACGGCTGAGGATCGATGGAGTTGGCTGGGTCACTCCAAGGTGCAACAGGTGTAGAAAATGATGGAATCATGTCCTATCAAGACGATTCTAATCAGTCTATCGTTTGAGACGATGCGTATATCAGAATGAAGCAGTGTGTGGAGTTAAACTTTGAAACGAGTTTCCTTCAAGCTTGACAACCGTGAGCGAATCTAGTGAAAGAGAATTAGACATGTGCAACATGATTATCTTAATCTGTTATAATATTTACCGGTAACAATTTCAAAGAGCGCTTTGGAATCCTTTATACTGGGACGGAATCAATCCAACAAGTGATTTACTGCTTTCTACTGGAACCAGCGTCTGCGAAAAAACGGTTAAATAAGTAACATTATGAGAAAAAGCTTATGTCCTTAGGCTATTGGTATGACTATTGCTTATAGTATACTTATCCTTTTTTCGTTGCGTATTCATTGCAATCGATATCCATCGACAAACACTCCGTATTTCCGCTTCATATGCGACGGTGCTTTCTTTCTTTCCGAGAGGAGGAAATTTGATGATCTATGTAAAATTCGTTCGTTCGAAGATTCTTCAATGAATACTGCCACACACAGCAAATGAAATTTAAAACATACCTTCTGAAGCACTGATGAGTCCCAGCTGAATATCCGCTATTCCTTTTCTAAACGGTTTCAAATTAGTTTAGCTCGTCCTCACGATGTTTCACTGTGCTTAACAAGTTTTTGAACTCATTTTAAATCATGTATTCTACATGCTTGAAGCCACAAAACACCTAAAACACGAAGGAAATGCGAAGTTGTACTAAAAACACGTTGTTTACGAATATCGTTATGGGCCGTTTTGCGGTTTGTTTTGAAACCGCTCCTGTTCGAATGTGACTTTCACCCATACCATCATACACTCTTACCGCTAGCCCGTCGTTTCATACCACGACACTCCATCATCCTGACGTTTCGAGCAAATTTTTACCCTTCACACCCCCTCTGGCCTATATTTAGCTTGCCAATTTCCACTTGGGTATCGGCACTGTTAGAAATATCAATGTATTAACCCTCTGCAATAGTTTAGTTTCCTACCCCCCGAAATGTCAGGCGGAGGTGACAGATGTATGTATGTAAAAACGTAATAAAGGTTGAATTCACGCAAGAGTACGAGGTTCCACTCCCAACATTTTTCTGCGCTGCGAATAATAATCCCAACAGGTTATGGGCCCAGTCAACGTGCAGGAAAAGTGATATCAAAAAGGTTCCTAGCTATTTTGCTAAAGTGGTGTAGTGGAAAAAGAATATTTTTCGTATTCGGTGTTTTCGGTGCACGGTTACAATCGTCGGTCGTGTTAAAGACAAAATGGAGGAGCTGTATCATGGGTGAGCCGTCGACAGGGTAACGTGACGTTGTCTACGATGGAAGCGGAGTACGTAGCTCTTGCCGAGACTTGCCAGGAAGTGGTTTGGATGCGGAAATTGCTGAAGGATCTGGGTGTAGTTCAGAGGAATGCAACTATAGTACACGGTGACAATCAAGCATGCTTATCGTTTGCGCAAACCGAAAAGTCTAGTAAGCGTTCAAAACACATTGAGACTAAGCGTCATTTTGTGCGGGACTTAGTTGAACAAGGCGATGTTATGTTAAAATATTGTCCTACCGACCAGATGAAAGCGGACATCCTAACCAAGCCGTTGGGCAGAGTTAAACATAATAGATTTACGCATCTATTAGGATTGACCGGAGGAGATTTGATGGCTATACATTGAGGAGGAGTGTTAGAAATATCAATGTATTAACCCTCTGCAATAGTTTAGTTTCCTACCCCCCGAAATGTCAGGCGGAGGTGACAGATGTATGTATGTAAAAACGTAATAAAGGTTGAATTCACGCAAGAGTACGAGGTTCCACTCCCAACATTTTTCTGCGCTGCGAATAATAATCCCAACAGGCACTACCGGACATCCCCTATCGAATGATAAGGTAGATTTAGATAATTAGGTACAGGCAGTCCCCGAGATACGCTTTTATAGCGGACCGCTATAACCCGGAAGAAAATCCGCGTTTCTCGAATTTCCGCGTAAGTCGAATCCGGGAGTAAAATCGTTTATACTTCAAAGTTAGATAGTTGACTTCCTTCTTTGCACTAAATTTATTCAGCACTTAAACTAGGCTCTTGTTTGAGAGGATAAATTGAAATGAACTAAAAACAAACCCTCATGACAAAGTAGTACTATTTCTCATGACATCTCACTCACACCATGTTGCTGTCCCTCTTTGCTGGGTCTTGGGTTTTGTGACATGTGATCGCAGTTTGTGTTTACCTTCGGGGACGTAGGATGTACGTGCTGTAGCCAGCGAGAAAACTGCGAAAATATCGAACAAATCCTTACAAAAAGTAAGTAAATTTGTATAAATCATGAAAAGTAGGTCTACTCCCTGCTAATTGCAATGCCTTTTTCCAGTTTTACATCATTTTCGTGTGAAAATCCGGCGCAGAACGCCGCGCCGCCATCATCGAATACACCGTGAACACAACACTGAAGACCACCATCACCGTGTAAACAGTGATTTTTGTGCTTTAATACGAAGTGATAATTAAATGTGAATGGGAAAAGTTATAAATAAATATTGAATAAATCATGTATTTGTTACTGTAATGCAATATCCGAAAAAATCGTAACCATATGTAAACAAACACGCACACACGCACATAAAAGCCACGCCCCTCGATTCAATTTGGGCTTCTTTTCGAAGTGACGTCATTGACCAAGGAGCCTAGAAGGAGCCGAGAAGAAACCCAACGGTTTTCATACGATTTGACAGCTCGCTTGCCAAGAGGGAATGTTTTGTACGGAAAGGGAAGCTATTTAAGACCAATTTTACACCTTTTTGCTTATATTTTGCGCTATAAACTAACTTAGCTGTCAAATTTCCAAAAACCGCGTTTCTCCGAATCCGCACATAAGATGAACCGCGTATTGGACAGCAAGAAGACAAAAAACTAGAAGGTGCGTTTAACAGGGAAGCCTGCGAAATCCCTCAGAAATGGTACACTGGCCATTTGAATTGCAACGGTGTTTCTCTGCCCGATTAAAAATAATCATGTTTATGTTTTTCTTATTCTACATTTACACAAAATTTCGCGCTTTAATTGGAAGAAATGATAATAACTTATGAAGTATAAAGGAGAATGTCCATTGGGGACGCTTTATTTTGTTCACGCTATTGGTGAATGCAAAGTTGATATGGTGCTGACCGCAATGCGTTTGGACATATAATTCAAGCATTATTTGCAATATTCTTATTTTTTAATAGATAAGCTCGTATCGATTACCCAGCAATGAAAAGAATGATATATTCTAAAAATAATTATTTAATTCCCCCTTTTCAAATGATACACTGCCTATAGGCTTTAATCGCTTTAACTGTAGTTATAAACGTATGACCCCACACCCACCAACGTCAAATTATGGGAAGAAGAATTTTGCGGAAAATCGCTAATATTCAACCTTGTCTCCTACAATAGTCTTGGAGATACCAATCTAATCCTTCTTTCCTAGGCTTAACTTGGCTTGCCATTTGTATGGCGAGCTGTAAGCAGATAAGCCTAGAAACGTCAAATCGCATACAAAAAACAGGCAAAAAAAATATTTCAATCCACCCGAACGTATTTGTATCTGCATCTGTACAGTGATTTTACATGTATGCTTGGATTGGTGCGTATAAAACGCGTGTTACTGAAAAATTGACAAGTCAATCCGAACCGGTAAGCTAAACAATAACAAAAGCGAATCCGCACTAATATTTTATATCTTTTTAGCAAAAGAATTGTTCCAACGGATTAAAAATGGAAGTCGGAACATCCCACCATCTGCAACGTCGTCGATGGACAAAGATACACCGGTACTGTTTCAGTGCCGGCATCGACGGAGATGATCTTTGGTAAATATAATCGGTTTTGTACGCAGAAAATAGTTTAATTATAAGTGGAAAGTGCGATAAATGTGTTCTACTGATTCAGTTGTGCATAAGATTAAGGTTTTGTGGGTGGAAAAGTGGGATTAGCGAGGCCCCGCTGCAAACGAGCACTCCTACATACCCGTAGCTGTATCCGCTAATTTTGCTCTCAACCTATACAAAAATCCCCTAATGTTTGTCCGGTTCTGTTTCACTGCCGGCATCGGCAAACATCGCGGTTAGTTTAACAACGCGCAACAAGGTTAGGTGAACGATTCTTCGATCGAGTAAAATAATTCTGCTTCGGGAACCGCGAAGATATTGTCCATTCGCTGGCCATTCCGAACGCAATTTTTAATTATTAATGTGTGAATTTGATAGCGAGTTTCCGTAATTCGAGAATGAGCTTGCGGCATCTTTGCTTTGTTATGTTCGCTATCCGCGGCTCTCCGTCTTAAGATATCGGTTTGCAATTCCGTCGTGTGTAATACGTGGTTTAACTTAATTTAAGCGTTTAAGCGTATTGATTATCGTTCAATCCATTCTGAAATGGCTTTATGTAGAGTATGTGAACATGGTTTAACAGTTGCTCCTTTAACGTGGTACCAACCGTGTGATGGTTTATGGAGATCATATAGCTTATTGTTGCTTACATAGATGGTTACATTTATTATAGATTTATTGTTTCTGTTAATACTAAAAAGTCTAATACTACCCAATCTTACGATAGGGGATGTCCGGTTGTGAAGCCTATTCGTACAGTGTTCGTTCGACCGACCCTTTCAAAGAGATGCTATACAGTTTTGTGATAATTAAAACTGATCTTTTGTAATGAATATGGAATGGCAGAACGATAAACTCTACTCGTTAACTAACCAGTAGGTATGTATCACTTCATTTCAATATAAGATTGCCATTGTTTTCCAACCATTTCAATTAAATCGAATCATTTTATCATATTTACAGAATACAGAATCATCTTGTAACGCGCTCAAGACCCCATCTACCTCTAGAGGGTCTCACGATGGGTTGGTTTAGTAACTGAAGCTTGGATTATCCACTTCACCCTGTATTGTGTTGTGACATAATCCGCTCAAGGAGTTGTGACTGACTCGTATATCCAAGCTTGGCCGTACGGTGACAAAAGCTTTCACTACATCGACGAGCATAACGCGGACGTGACGGAATAGGAGATGGGTAACAGAACCTGTGCGGCGTCAATTCAATATAATCCAGACCTATTGCAGACCAGTGTAATTTAAGGATCAACACGTTAAATTTTACTTGATATCTAACTAATTTCCTATTATCAATTATCAGTTAAATAAATCCAACTTGTCCTATTCACAGAATACAGGATCGATCGATGTAAATCAACAGATTCATGCAATTCAATTCATCGTTGCAGATTGTAGACGGTAAGTTTGATTACAACGTAAATCATTGCAACACAGTGCTTGAAAGTGTGTATAGAGTATTCTTTTCCATGTCGTAAAGTTACACAATGGTTGTAGTTTTATATTAATATTGCACATAATTTATTACATTCGTAGTACTAACATCGGACGATATTTTTTTTTCTATTTTAGTGAAATCGCCACGGCAGATGAAGAATAACGATTCCCAAATCAAGGAGAAGCAACGAAATGTAGTTAATTGAAATGTTTGTTGTTGGAAACAGATGACAATAAATCCCCACATACGAGGTCTTTTGTGGCGGCGTCGGAGCAATTCTACACGTTGTTTACGTTGTTCTGAAGCAACAACGAGACGACGAATGATCGACGTGATCCAACTGAAGGATAAATATTCGAAAAATATTTCGGTATAAAGGTCAAAATCGGATATAATATTCAAGATATTTACGAGCATATCCGAATATATGTGTTGTTAATGCTAAGACTTTTTGGTCAATCTTTAATCAATTCGACTAGGAATAGATAATTCGATCAGGCTAGGAGCTCAGTTAAGATCGTGAACTAGAATCTCAATTTCGAAGATTATTCAAGAGAATCATTACTGTTTATCACCTCGTGATATCATCCATTTTCTTTTGTATATAATTAACAAAATCTTTATGGTATCTCTAAAACTAATGATTTTACCAAGAAGACTCCTTCTTTAATATTAATATAACGAATATTTAAGATAGTTGGCGTACCGTACTGACACGTTATTATTTTTCAGATTTTCATGCAGAATTAGTTGTGCGTCATTGTGTCCATCGCAGTAATGCAGTGTAGATGTTATGAACAAAATTTGAATTTTGCAAGTCGTTTTTCATATTCGTATACGTAATAATTTTATTTTTGCATTTGCAATCAGAAAGGGTAAATGTAGTAGGAAATTATTAGAGGGGGTTCCGAAACGGAAAATCAACAACTGTTCAGATCTTCATCATACGGCAGATCCTAGAGAAGATGGCGGAGCAGCAGCTAAACTCCTTCCATCTCTTCATCTATTTCAAGGCCGCATACGACAGCATAGCCAGGATAAAACTTTACGACGCAATAAGCGTCTTTTTGGAATCCCGGCCAAACTTACCAGACTAATACGAATGACAATGACCAACGTCATATGCCAAGTGATGGTGGATGGAAATCTCTCAGGGCCCTTTGCTACCAACGAGAGTCGGCAGAAAGGAGATGAGCTAGCTTGTCTACTCTTCAACCTAGCGCTAGAGAGGGCCATCTGCGGCTCGAAAGTGGAAACTTCGGGGACCATCTTCTATAAGTCAATCCAGATCCTGGTATTCGCTGATGACATAGACATCATTGGTTTACGGCTCTCCTACGTAGCGGATGCTATCAAAGGATTGAGCAGGCGGCAGAAAACCTCGGTTTGTAGATTAACGAGGCAAAAACCAAGTTGATGGTGGCACCACCAGCGACCCTGCTAACACACCCCAACTTCCGCAGGGGTGAGATAAAAATAGGTGAACGCTCTTTCGTAATCGTCCAAAATTTCACCTATCTTAGGTCAATAGTCAGCAACGACGACAACATTGATGTTGAAATACGCGCTAGGGTGCTGGCTGCTAACCGGTCATAATACAATCTGAGAAAACTTCTACACTCAAAACACAAGTCGCGACGAACGAAGCTGGGACTATATAGAACCTATATGGATCCAGTACTCACATACGCGTCTGAGACATGGACTTTCCACCCGAATGTGTAGAAGGATAATGGAGGAGCCGCTACAATGATGAGCTCTATGAGCTGTACGGCGAACTTACTCTCGTACAGCGGATTGGACTCGTGAGGCTCCGGTGGTCACGTCATGAGAATGACACCGGGCGACCCAGCCCGTAAAGTCGTTTTAGGTCGTCCGCATGGACCGAGGAGGCGTGGCAGGCAAACTGAGATGGAGTAATGGCGTTGACGCGTCCGGGATAATGGATTGGCAGGCATAGATGCTAGACCGTGAACGGTTTAGAGAACTCCTGCAGCAGGCCAAGACCGCGAAGCGGTTTTAGCGCCGGATGAGGAAGTAAGTAAGAACAAAAGTAAGTAAGATGTCATAGTTGGCTATGATACCATCAAAGAAATGAGGCACTCATAGATATACTGAAAGCGATAGTCTGATGATTAAGGAAATCATAATACCTCTCTCTCTACCTATTACAAAAAGTTAATCGAAGGATGGTAATAAGAGATCAATATTTCAACCGCCAAGAATAAGAAAAACTACATTCATCTCTTAACAAGTTTCAAGATCTATTTCAGCCGCCTGACAAGACTTTGCCATTTACAACAAAAATTGAAGCAACCATATCAATGAATAACACCGAACCTAATTACTGTGAGTACTCATACCCCTTGTCTCTCAAACAAGAAGTGGAGATGAAAATTAAAATCATATTAGATAATGGCATAATCCAACTATCCAGATCGACATATAACTCACCTGTTTGGATAGTACCCAAAAGGCTGATGCCGCTAACGAAAAAATATATCGACTTGTGATCGATTATTGGAAACTGAATTTTAAAACAAAGAGCTATAGGTGTAATAAGAACGCATTAGGAGCACTCATTTGATCTGCATTGCACTCACACCAATACCAATACCAATAATATATCGACTAATCGGCACATGCCAATACGATGTCCAGGCAGTTGACTTGTAACACTCGGACAAGACAGTCGTACAAGAATAAAATAGAATTGTATACCGAACCTTAAAACAATAGGTATCTTATCCCTGACACTCCTACAGTCCTTGCCAATTCGTTACAACTAATATTATACCACACTTGACCTAGCATCTGGATTTTACCAGATTCGTCTAGCAGATAAAGATATGGAAAAAACCGCTTTGTCAAGCAATAATGGGAAATATTAATTTTTACGACTACCTTTCAGTCTAAAGAATGCACCTTCTATTGTCCAGAGAGTCATGGATGATGTTCTCAGAGAACATATTGGAAAAAATTATCATGTATACATTAACGACAAAATAATTTTTGGAAAAACATTTGACGCGCTTCTGAAAAATGTAGAAACTGTTTTGATCTCATTACGGGAAGCAAATTTTAAAATTCAACCTGATAAAGCCGAATTTTTGAAAACTAAAGTTGAATTCTTAGTATTCATTGTTTCTGAACATGGCTTGAAACCAAATGAGAAAAACAAAATCGAAAGTATTCAAAAATACCACGAACCTAAGACCATCCGCGAATTTTGAGCATTTTCAGGACTCTCCGGATAGAAGATTCGTTCAAAATTAAGCAGCGTTGGCAAAATCTTTAACAAGACTACTAAGAGGGAAAGATGACCAAGGTCACTGCAAAATAACAAAAAATCAATCAAAAATTTTCCCAATAAAATTAAATGAAGACGCCAATTCCGCATTCAAAACTCTTAGAAGAAATTTTATCACTTGAAGACATTTTATCTTAGCCCAATATTGTTCATGATTTTATTCTAACTACAGACGCATCCGATGAAGCACTCGAAGCTGTCCTGTCACAGAAATTTAATGATGTTGAAAAGCAATAACGTTTACATCCCGAACATTATCAACAACGGAAGAAAACTACGCTACCATCGAAAAATAGATACTTGCTATAGTATTGGGCTTAAAATCCCCTATTTAGTTACATTTTATGGTGCAAAAATTCCTAGAAAGATTCTTAAACCCTAACATCATTAACGGATGAACAAATGTAGTAACTGTGAGTCGTATTCAGGAAGTGTATAAAAATTTATTCAATCTTTAAACAATGAGATGTCGAAATTATCAAGTTATATTAGAAGATCTAACAGAAGGAGACAGAAAATTAGAAGAAATACAAAATGTTCACAATTTTGCTCATAGAAATTCAAAAGAAAATGCATTTCAACTTATTCAACAGTTTTAATTTCCCGCAAAGCGAAAATTCGTACGCTAAAAATTACAAAATTCACAAAACAAAACAAAAATTGCTTTTAAGACACCAATACCCACGAATTAATAACGATATTTTTTTTCTTAAAAAGGGTCCAATTTAGTCGAGGTCGACAATAGACATAAAAGAAGTTTTGTTGTATATACAATTGTTGTATAGTTGGGATATACCCGCCACCATTGTAATGGATAACAAAAGTTCATTTGTTTCAAATGTAATTGAACAAACGATGTTAAATATAGGAATGAAAATTTTCAAAACACCAGTAAATCGCTCAGAAACGAACGAACAAGTCGAAAGAGCTCACTCGACAATTCGCGAATTAGCAAGATGCATATATATATTAAAGTTTTCGCAACTAAACTCGTTGGGACAGAGCCAAGATAGGAGGATTTACCGTCTGACTTGGCGAGTACAATCAAACGCTAGTTCTTTGGTAAGTTCTGGTTTGAAAGTCGCTTTATTTAAGATTTATTCCAGCTTATATACTAATTTTATGCTGATCAATCGCGGTCAGCATTTCAATATTGCTTACAATTTAAAGCTGATTGAATCGCGAACAGCATTTTTCTACTGTTTCAATATTTCTTATAGCTTAATGCTGATCATTCGCAGTCAGCATTTTTATCCTGCTTGATATCGTTTATTTGTTACAATTGACTTACTTGCATTTTGTTTCCGTCGATCAGTTGCCAGGCCGTGTTGACCCAATCATGCGGTGCTGTCGTCAACATCCTGACCATCCTTTTATATGTCTAAATGATGACGATATACAATCCAAATCCCTCCTACCGATTGATTCAGAGGATACGTGGTGAGTGCTATTATATCGCACAATATCTGTTGGGTATATGTCGTGTATATCGTTTATAGCTATTACATTTTATCTAAGTCCAGTATCGTAAAGTTCTTTAGGTTTGGTATTACGCTGATAGATTTGGGGGTGGAATTCAGAAGCGAGCAGCACATCAGTCTGGTGCCCACACCATCTTTGGAAGAGGTAACTAGTGCCATCAAGCAGCTGAAGAACAACAAATAAACAGGCAGCGATGGCCTAGGTGCCGAGCTCTTCAAGATGGGGCCGGAGAGGCTTGCCGTCAGTATGCACCAGCTGATCGTGAAAGTTTGGGAACAGGAAGAACTACCGAAGGAATGAAGGCTGGGCATCATCCACCCAGTCTACAAAAAGGGCGACAGGCTGGACTGTGGGAACTACCGTGCCATTACAGTCCTGAATGCTGCCTACCGCCTTGAAGTCGATGAACAGGTGCGTGGGGATTTGGTGCTCTCTGCATTTCTGGAGGATCTGCCTGAGAGTAAAGATTTGGTCGGTTGTCGATTTTCCTCCAACAAAACCGGCTTGATAGCTCCCGACGAAATCTGAGGCAAATGGGGCAAGTCTGCAGAAGAGAATTCGGGACAGGATCTTTCCCGAATTCTCTTCTGCAGACTTGCCCCATTTGCCTCAGATTTCGTCGGGAGCTATCAAGCCGTTTTTGTTTGGGGGACCTGACATCCTGACGGTGGCGAAGGCCGGAAGGATACGCTGGTTGGGGCACGTCATGAGGATGCCGGACTCGTGCCCCACCAAAAAGGTCCTCGTCGGCGACCCGTTCGGCACGAGACGCAGAGGAGCGCAGCGAGCCCGTTGACTGGATCAGGTGGAGCAGAACCTGTCGGAGATCGAGAGCAGCAGAGGATGGAGAGCGGCAGCCCTGGATCGAGTCTCCTGGAAACGTATTGATGACCAGGCCAAGTCAGGACGACGTGCTCAACACTAAGAGCGGCCCAAAGAAGAAGAAGTAGAAGATTACGTTGATATGGAAGATTTCGAATCTCTCATGCGAGACGATGACGTTCATAATATGTACTATTATTTCTTCTTCACATATCTCTTTGCTAGTAATTTGCGGGTGGTCTAAAATTATAAAGCCTTCGGTTAACCTTGATTGAATCTTCCCGGTTATTTTGTTTGATTCAAATACACTAATGGGGTGAATTTCTAACTCGAGATACTTTGTGGTAATGTGTTGTACTATGTTTTCAGCTAACATTATTGTTTCTGTGACAAGTTTTATTAGTACCTTTTTTTATTGTCGTTGAAACTGTCATTTATACTCCTTATGCCTTCATGCATATGATCTATTTTCATATTTAGCTCGCTTCTAAGCATATCACCTTGCTTGATTTTATTCGTCATTTCTTCCGATATATGTCTCAGTTTCTGGTCTTTCGAGGCTCTGAAGACGACCAACTGCTCGTCAATGTCGTCCTCTCCAAAAAGAATAACTTTTAAAAATCCAAATTTACCGCTAGATCGTTTGGTTCGTCTTTTTACTGTAGTCTGTGATAGATGAAGTGCGTGTCGAATGTTTTGTTGTAATGTCAATTCCATGTTAATAAGGTTAGTGTCCATATCGCACAGTGCCTTGAAAGCAGTGATCACCTTCTTTTCCAACGTTAGAAGAGTCTCTGTGTCATTTTCGGGGTGTATTTTGGTGTGGAAGGCTGTTTCCCACACACTCCTTTTCAGGAGTAGCGTTCATTCGTGATCGAAGATTATTCCAGTTTCTTCGACTTAGCTGACCGATAAATTACTTATCGAGTTTATCAATGAAATTAGAACGAACAGATAGAGAACCATTGTAAACCTTTATGGTATGCTTTCTTCTTTTTGCAGGAGGATTTTTTGGTTGTTCAGCTAATTGTTTAACATAGTTGTTGACCAGTCTTTTCACTCCCCATGAAGGTACGCCTGTGTTTTTCTCTTTCGTTTTTACTTGTAGCACTGCTAAATTAATAACCGGGCGTTTGTATTCGCCGTTTCCAACTTTTATTTTGCGGATCTGACTTGCCCGTCTTTAGCGGTATAGACTTCTACTACCCGTCCCTTCAACCACCTGCCCACGCGTTGTTCGTCAGGGAAGACTACTATGTCATTTGGTTGTATTGGGTCCGAGCGTTCTATCAATTTTTCCCTTTTTGCTAGTATTGGGAGGTACTGCTTCAACCAGCGTTCCCAATAATTTCGAGTGATAATTAGTGCCTTCTTCCAGTTGTTTCTGCTAGCTTCGGCTGCTGAATTCCCGGCTGGTGTAGGTTCGGCCTCTCCGGAACACCCTATCAAGAAGTGAAACGGTGTAAAAGGTTCATCGTCTTCAGTTTCGAGAGGAGTGTGTGTTAGAGATTTGTTATTGAGGATAAACTCAACCTCGATAAAGGCCGATCTTAGTATTTCTTCTGGCATACTATCATTGTTTGGCAGCAGATTCTTGACCTCTCTAACCATTCTTTCCCAAACACCTCCAAAGTGAGGCGGGGTCGGGGGGTTAAAATGCCATACGATACCGTCGGTTGCACATCTTTCGATTATTTACGTTATTTGCCTGTTTGCCCCAACAAAGTTTATACCATTGTCACTGTACATGTGACAAACCTTTCCTCGCCTATGCTGCATATTTTTTAATCATATTATGAAGGAGTTTGCGCTCAAGTCTTTAGCGATTTCTAAGTGTATAGCACGTTTTGTCATACATGTGAATATCGCTCCCCATCTTTTCTCTATTCTTCTTCCGATTGTCACTGGCATAGGTCCAAAATAGTCTACACCTGTATAGGTGAAGGGTTTTTTTAACACAGCGCCTCGGCTTTCGGGAAGCGGAGCCATCATTGGAGCAATGGGGCGCGCGCGTTCGTTTTTACAGTGTTGGCATTTGCTGATCACGCTTCTTACCATGGCACGGAGGTCGATTACCCAGTATTTTTGTCGAATCACCGAAATACCCGATTCCGATTTATTGTGCTTGTAACACTCATGATATTGACGTATGATGAATTTTGTCACATGATGCTTCTAGGCAGAATTATGGGCTGTTTCACTTCATCATAAAGGTAACTAATATTCGCTAATCGTCCGTTCGCCCGTAACAGTCCATCAATTTCTTGTGGGCTCAAGGATTTTATGGAGCATTTTTTTTTGGTATTTGTCCATTTAACGATAGTTGCAAGAGACCATCTCCGTACATCTCCCATTGAGCCTTTTTAGTAGAAGCTTCTCTGCTACGTCAAGATCAGTTTTTTGTATAATAGGTACAAATTCGGTTTCTCGGGCTTTGCTTTTAACAAATCAATGAATTTTCGGCTGATTGCAAGTGCTCTCTTCAGTCATTTCCAATTAGAGCACCATTCTGTTCTTATAAATTTAAATGATTGCTTATCGACAGTTTTAATAGTGCAGCTTGGACGTATTTCTTTTTGTGTGACAATTAGCCTTGGGTCTCTGCTTTCAATATGTTCTTGTTTTAAAAATGTTGGCCCATTCAGCCAAATAGATTTCTTTGTTGTAACCTTAGTAGCTTCATCTGCAGGATTATTATCGGTAGAGACCCATTTCCATTGATGAGCGCTGGTGCAATCTAAAATTTCTCCAATGCGCACAGCCACAAACTGTTTATATTTTTGTGGGTCGGCGTTAATCCATCCTAAGACGGTTTTGGAGTCTGTCCAAAAGTAATATTGTTCAGTTTTGACTATCTCATCTCCTTTTTGACAGTTACAGCGAGCCGAGAACTGCTGCTTGCAGCTCCAACCTTGGAATTGAAAGTGGTTTTATTGGTGCCACTCTGGTTTTTGCTGTTACTATATTTACGTCTATACCTGTTTTGCTCAAAGTTCGCAAGTATACTACCGCTGTGAACGCCTTCTCCTAGGCGTCAACGAAAGTATGCATTTCAGTTTTTTGAACATCGTTAGTTTTCGAATAACACCTCGGAATTTGTATGGGCTTCAATTATTTTATTCTCCAATTATTTCCCATCCATTGGAGCCATTGTATCATTATGCGTTCTGGTACTGGGCCGTCCCAATCCAGTTCTGTTTTCCAAGTTTCTTGAATAATTACCTCAGCTTTTATTGTAAAGCTAGGCCTAAGGGATCGTATATTTTCATCAAAAAGGCAAGCATCTCCCTTTTTGATAAGTTGATGCAAGGGGTGTCTTTGATTTTATACCGCAATACATCGCTCGTATGATATGGAGATATGGAGATATGGAAAAAACTATCAAGATAATCGTCAACGTAGTGATTTTTTAAGATTGTTTCCACTGCTCTTGGGTACTTATCTTTATATTTCAACGCGTTTTGATTCTTAACAAATTGGGCACATGCCGGGGAGCATGTTGCTCCAAAGGTCATTACATTCATGTTATAAACTTGAGGTTCATCGCTCGGGTTGTCTCTGAATAAGAATCTTTAAGCAACCTGGTCTTCCTCGCAGATCCGAATCTCATGAAACATTTCCTTAATGTCTCCAGAACATGCAATAAGGAATTCGCGAAAACGTATTAATACTCCAAAGATAGAGGTAGTGGTGTCTGGACGGGATAGAAGGGTAGAATGTAATGAAACTTCTTCATTTTTCAAAAAAAATGTATCAAAAACAAAAAAAATTTATCAAAATGCGGCTGTATCAAAAACTAGCCTAGGTTTTGGGATGGGTTTGTTAAGAATGACGATTACGACGTGAGGAATGTAGTTAATCTTAGAATTTGTGTCCAGAAGTTCAAATGGTGTTAATATGCGGGCATAATCTTTCTCAATGTATTCGCCTATTTGTTTTTTATACCATGCTTTCATTTCATCATTATTTTTCTTTTTGCGTTCCTGGCTTTCGAGCCTTCTCAAAGCTTGTGCGTAACTATTTGGAATAGATATTTCGGAGTCTTTCCACAGCAGACCAATTTCGTATTGTCCTTTTTTATATTTTGAAGTGCTGCTCATTATACTGAGAGCCTTTTCATAAGTTCTCTCAGCGATCTCTTCTTTTTCTTTCTTTTCTTGCACGGTGATGTCGCCCTGTTGTATTTCCATGATTGCATTTTCCAAAAATGACCCATCCAGTGCGTGTTTTATGCGCCACGGGTTCATCGGGTGTTCCTGATTTTGACTCATCGGCTTGAGTATTATATGCATGTGGTAGGCGTAGCAGGACGGCGAGTTTAGCGTTCTGATAGCTTGCTATGTTCACCCCCTTTAAATGAGGAAAAATTTTTTAAGGGCACTAACGTTCATGCTCTATGTTGGAAGGTCAAGTTCTTTCACAGTTCTAATGTTTTTGATGCAGAGCATCCTACCGTTAGGACCTCTTATTTTGAGCGCCACTGACATGCTTTCGTCTTCCGCTTGGTTGCAGCCATTCGTCCATGAAAGCGTTAAAGGTTTTCTTGGCCCGTAGTCGTTTAGTTTACGCCTCAAGTCCTCTGTCATGAGACTAGTGGAAGAGCCAGGATCAATTAGCGCGTATGTCTCGATAGAAGTATCCCCACTATAAATGGTTATTGGGAGAACTTGGAACAAGTATTGTTCGGAATTTTGATGGAATTTTAAATGTCCACTTGAAGATACGCCAATCTGGTTGGTTCTTTCCTCATGTAATATGACGTAGTGCCGTCGGTCACAACCGTCAACTGTACATTGTGGATTTGACCGACAGTTAATGGCTGTATGGTTGGTGAACTTGCAACAATTAGTACAAACATTCCTTTCCTTCAAAATCTTCCATCGTTCATTTACAGGAGCATTTTTTGGTTTATAGCAAGACGTCGTTTCGTGTGGACGACTGCAAATTAGGCAACCATTGGAATTTTGGCGACTAGGTGAAAAATGAACATTCAGTCTTGTCGATTTTTTCTTTTGCCCTTCCATTGCGACGAGCGTAATTGCTACGTCTTCTGTTGGTTTTAGCCATTTGGCAAAATCTGCCAAATTTTTAACCTTGCCACCTTCATCGTTGAGGGACTCTCGAAGCCACCGAGTTTTAAGTTCAGGAGAAAGCTTCGAGATTAAATCCGTAAGAAGCCTCTGATCCATCAAGTACTCCTTTTGGTTTAACATTGTCATGTTCTCAACCATATTGTTAAGCGCATTACAAAGTTCTATTACCGTGGCTGGGTTTTCTAAAGATACCCCTTTAACTGCCATGAGGTCTTTCAATAGAGCGTTAAAGATACTAAGTGGATTGCCGTATAATCTACCCAATCTTTCTAAGATGGCATCCACGTTATTTGGGTTCAGCATAAGTCCGCTAACGGACTTCAATGCTTCGCCCTTAAGGTGTGTTTGGAGCCGGGTGAGATTTTCCAAGTTCGATAATTTTTCGGTTCGAGTAGTTTCTTCGAACAACAGTTTGAAACCGGGCCATGATCGATAGTTACCATAAAATTTCGGTAGTTTTAGAATTTTGCGCTTGCCTAGATTTTCCACCTTCCCTGTTATGGGGTTATTAGACCTGTCCGATTCTGCTAAACGATGTTGTCGTCTATCTGTCAAACACGATATAACAGATAGACGACAAAATCGTTTGGCAAAATCGAATTTTGAACGAAATCGAAATCGAAATTTGACAAGTCTAATAACCCTATTAGTGTCTGTAAGTCGTTTTGTAGGTGGGTAGAGTCGGTGTGATTATGAATTTCTTCATTTCTTAGAATGTCTTCTAGTCTCTCTATTTCATTTTCACACCTTTCTTTTTCTTCCTTGGATCTTTTCTCCGCTTCAAATTTTTCGTTTAGGAGCTTCTGTGCCTGCATTAATGCCTCCCTATTACCCTTGCGTTCCTCGGCTATCGCGAGGCATTTTAGACACACATATTTTTTAACAGGACCTTCTAATTTCAGACATCTGAGATGTAACCACCGGTCACACTCAATGCAGTTTACCTGCGTATCCCACTCATCGGGGTTCTTGCATAGCTTGCAATTCCGCAATAACACCGAAAATTACTGCAAACAATTTATCTACAAAATGAATCACTGATTATGAATCACATTTATTCGGATAGATAGGAACAATAACAATCGCAATTGTAATTGGCATTGGTATATTCTACGTGTTTCTTAAATGTCGTGAACAAACAATAGAAGTTCAAATAACAGATACAAGAAGTCATACGGTTCGAAAACTGCATAAAGAAATATCATTAAGTTTTCACGCGATGCACAAACTTTGAGGAGTAAACGGGTTACAAGATGGTTAAAGTAAACAAGATGGGAGGAGTTAGCACAACGATATTGTTAGTGATAATGTTAACGATGAGGGACATATTCGACTTGTACGGCGGTTGAAACGGAAAAGAACTTATATTTCTAATTGCTTACAATATATTTATTACAATCTAAACTAACACTAATGAATTTACTTCTGCCCACCTCGTTAGTTCGACCCTGAATATTCCTTGCCATAGCTGCATATTGCTACAACTTATGCTCGCGCTTCCCACAAACGCAGCGTAGACAGACTTCACCGCAGCGTAAACAGATTCTACCGCAGCGTTAGATCGCAGAAGAGAGAAAGGCAACATTAGCAAATTCCACCGCAACGTTAAGCCGAGAAATAAGTACTCATCAGAAGTAGTTAAGTTCTAACCTAACGAATCAATCCCTTCATCATTTCTATTTGATACAAAATACATCGTTTTCTGATGCGGTCGAAATTTAAGCAATAGCAGTTCCACTCTGTTTGTGAATGCTGTGTCACCGATGCTCTTGAGTTTGTATTGGTGGCAATTAAATTGCATTACTATGCACTCTTCATTGGCTTATATACATTCCGCCAAATCGATCATCGAGTCTGGATATCATTTGGTTATTTTGTTATGAACTGCCCAAAGCATGCGACAACTGTAGAGGTGAGGATATGTTATTCATATTTAGCGACTCCAACCTTCCGGTTTTATTTTGGCTGTCACGTACCCGCTCTTCATCATTTGGCACTATATACTATACACTAATTCAATTCATTTGAAACAACACATAAGCCTGAAAATAAAAATTATCCTTTTTCAGTTCTTTTCGATAAAACAATTTTGTTTACATTTTTCGTACACGGGAAACATGGACTAACCTGGCTAAGACCAGCTAGCAAAATTTTTGCCGAGCTTGGGTTTTGGGTACTTGGGTACTTTTATTGAGAAACCAATCTAATCCTTCTTTCCTAGGCTTAACTTGGCTTGCCATTTGGATGGCGAGTTGTAAGCACATAAGCCTGGAAACGTCAAAATGCATACAAAAAACTGGCATAGAGTATGATTCGAGCCAGTGTTATTGTTTTTACGTTATAGTATGTTTTTTCCAATTCCTGAAAGATTGCTCCACTTATTTTGTTTTTTCGTTTGTTTGGATATATCTGGTTTGTTAGTTTATGCATCGGTTTATCGTTTTTTTTTTGTTTTTGAAGCCTCAAGAGTAATCTGACAATGTGCTGTGGGTTTCTATGTGTTTGTTTTGTTGTATTGTTTTCTTTGTTTGTTGTTCTAGTGTTATTAATTTCCCCAATTAGATTCCATAATTATTTTGTGTTTGTTTGGGAGTTGATGATTTCTAGAGTTTTATTGATTTTTTTTCTTTGTGTTTTTTTTATTTTTCTCGGGAGTATCGCTGCTCTTTTTCTGAACTCGATAGCTTTTTCTATTGTTCTGTTTCTGTACAAATTTTTTCTTGCAGTGTTTTTATCGTTTAGTGCCGTTTGTTCATTATTCCACCAGCTTTTGGATTTGTTTTTCAGTTTGTGTTTGTTTTTTGAGATGATTCGTTGTATTTTTTGCATGCATTGTGGTATAGTGTGTTTGTGTGAATGGTCTATTTGTTGTATTTGTTCGTTTCATTTTTTTTTTGTTGGTTGGGGGTAGCACGTTGGGGGTATTTTTTCTTTGTGTTATTATTTCTATTTCTATAACTTTATCATTACTAGAACCTATGTGTGTATTTTCAATTATCTTATTTGTGTTTTGGTATATGTCCTTTGTAACTATTGCTAAGTCTATCGCTGTTTGTCTCTTATTTTTGTCAATGGAAATGTAAATATATGTATTTTTATGGAGTATTATAAGTATTTATTACAAATAAAGCACTAAAATTCAAAAATGATTATTTTAATTTTTTTTACGATATCTCAGTTTGCACTAACCGAAAATCCAAAAAATACGTCAAAACAAACTGTCATATTTATTTCGGCAGAAGAATCGAGATTTCGGCAGAACAGAAATTTAAACAAGATCTTTTTAGAGGTCTCAGTTGTTCAGGTCTCGGCAATAATTAACCGAGATTCGGCTAAACTTATTAACTTAAACTTAGTGTACGTTTAGCCATCGTTCGCTGCATCATCATGTTTCCTGGATGGCCTGTCTCTCAATAGACTGTTCCAATTCAATGGTGTTCAGAATATCCTTAGTCGGACACTAGATCTGGCCATTGGTAATGTTAAGTGCGCTGAAGCTTACCATGCTACTAACATCTCCTCCGAGCCGTTGTTACCACTCCTCAGCTATCATCCAGTCCTTAAAGCATCCATCAATACATCGCATCTTGTCCTTGCATCGCATCATCTTGTATCAACGTTACCGAATAACACCGAGCATCACTGCGCGTTTAATTTTAAGAAATAGACATTTGTTAATTCTGCTTTTCCTTATCCAGAATTCCATTACGTCCTCTGTTTTTCCTTATTGTTGTCCTACTACTAAACTACCGCCTAGACTATAGGCCTTAAGTGTGTGGTTAGACGACAGAGGTTTTCGATATATCACGAGAAACCTATTCATAAAGCCTATAATAGTCTCTATCTTCTACGCCGTATAGCTTCTGACTTCTCGGATCCCTTAGGTTTGAGTACTGTATATTGTAGCCTTGTAAGACCAATATTAGAATTTTCTAGTATTGTGTGGTCGTCTTCCTCTGCCATTCTGATCCTAAGATTTGAACGAGTACAAAAAGCATTTACGCGTTTCGCACTCCAAAAGATCTTAGGCCCAAGTCACCAACCCAACAACCAACCCAAGCCCTTTTTATTTCATCAATCTTACTCAATGATATCGTCGTCCCCAATCTCCTATTTACACTACACACTACACTACTTATCGTCTACGAGTTCATGATTCTTAGTCATGTTATTTGAGATTATTTGTCCATTCTAATTTTTCTTATACATCCTCTTATACATTTCTTATAAATTAATCCTCTTTGCTGTTATTTCTCCATAATCCCTCTTCAGTTTAGATGTGTGGTGGAATTTAATTTTCTTCTTCTTTTACTTTATCGGCACAACAACCTCCAGAGGTATAGGCCTGCCATTTCTGGATTTCTGTGACTTTATTTACCCGTAGCTGGATCGTCAGTCCTGCGTACAGGTGATTGCTCCGGATGGGAATTTGGTCCGGCTCGTTCGTGTGAAGACCGGCGCCGCTACCAATACACCATCCGATCCCCTTTTTTTTAAATGAATACAAAGAAAGAAGTGCCTCCATATCCCATTAGTTTTTGGTATCAAAAATTTCCACCACAGTCAACGCATGACTTGAAATCTTAAAGTGAAAGTGTAAAGTGAAATGTAATTTTTCTTACTTTTAAAAGTCTATTTTTTCCTTTGCGTATTCGTTAATTTTTCGAGTTACAAAAAGCGCAAAACGGAAGTGTTTAGGTCAAATGTAAAATTTTGTTTAGCATACTTGATGAAGGGTAAATAAATCGTAGTAAAATAATTGCAGCACTTTATTCTGTTCAAAATATTTGAGCATATTTGTGTTTGTTTTCGTACGTATCGCAAACTATGCATTGGCTAATGGTAATGGATTCATTTTTCATTATTTTTATTTATACTTATCGTAGCATTTTTTCGGTTAACAACACGATTAACAATGCATCCCCCTATTCACTTTCATAATTAAATTCGTCCCTTAGCGATTACATCTGTGCTGCACATGCTGCACTAGATGCGTTAAACCTACTCACTCTTTGATTGAACAAGGTAACTGCAGAAAAATGTTGATTTCAGGAAAATAAAAGGAAAACATCACAATGCAAACCCCCTGCCATCCTTTCGCATTCGCCTTTTGCGTTAATGGTTTGAAGCGTATGATTGTGATTAAATTCTGAGTTGTATTGTTCGGCTTTTGCATTGCCTCTGTCACTTCTTTTGTTATTCTTTTTTTACAATTTCAGTTAGATTGTTATGGAAATATGATAAATTGTGCCTTTCAATGGTTTTGCAAGTCGAAATGCCGTTTTAAACCAAGCGTGATTACAATTTCACATATATTGTAAATTAGATGAAATTATGTGTACAACATTCGATTTATATCCCAAACAACACAATCTTTCAATAACTGGGACTTTCAAATTATGTAACGTCTCAGAAAATTGTTAGAAAATTTACGAAAAAAATCCGAACGGAACTTTTTGGTAAAGGATGAAATCGTTAACCTGAGGTGCAAAAGACATTTTTTTTATAAAATAAACTTTAATATTATCCACTTGTTTTCAACACTTAATGGCAATGTTAATCAAACATGTATTGAACATTAATATTACTATTAACTATACTGAAAACTAAATAAATGTCCAAATAAATATTCAAAAAGTTTATATTTTGATACCCATATTTATGTATTTTTTTGCAACAACAGCAAGTAATGATTGAATTGCTTTACTAAGCTACAACCGAATTAAACGTTTTAGTTCTTCTAACAATTCACTGCATTTGGGCTCCTATTTTATACGCACATCATTTGAACACACGACAGGACCGGTCCAAAATCCCTCGTAGCAAGGACTAATTATCCATCTACGCGGAAAAATTAAGTGTAGTAGGCCTAAAATGGTAGGTATGATCTTAGAAGGTCGCTGCGCCAAAAAGAGAGATAGAGAGATCATTTGATTGCTATCTCAATAGCATATGTACATAAGGAAGAAAACGGAAATTTTTAGTTTTTTTTAGAATTTACAATCAATCAAGGAAAAAAGCATTTAAGTATCGATAAATAAACATAAAAAAAATGTCAAAAACATTTTTATGTTGAAACTAATTTGAAGACCTCTTTTGTTATTTGTGTCATTTTTTTATCATCATGTATGACTAAAAACTTATCTATCGAAGTGTCCATATATTCATACTCAATACTAACATTCCAATACTTTTTATTCAACAAGAACGGACAGGCCGTATTGCTTTTAACTAAAGGTAGCTTAATCTATGATACTATTCACATTCGTTTGAAGACATTTTCTTTTTCCTTCTAAACAGTGGAAGGTCACCTTATCCCGGGTGTACTCGACAGGAAATCACTGTAGTTATTGAGTATAAAAATGAATCAATCACACACTGAAAATATAAGAATATAGGCACTAAAGCATTGCAAATTAATCGACTATTTTATTGCTGACATTAAATATTTCCGCATCCACAAAAACAAATAAAAAAAAAGTTATATTCAATGCAATTAAATCAGCAATTATTTAAAATTGTTTGCGAAACAACTCGCAATTTGGCTAATTCGAGCGTATTTTATGTCATGGATTCAACATTTTGCTATTCTATTTTCGTTGCACATAACAAGTTATAAATAACGAAAATTTGTTATGTACTAGATAATCGGCCCGGTGGGTCCGATGATGGTCAAAAATCCCATTCTGGACCAATCCTCCGTACGCAGGATTGACTATCCAGCAACGGGTAAATAAAGTCACACAAAGCCAGAAATGGCAGGCCTAAAACGACACGTCCTGTTTGCTTTCAATTCCCACCTGGACTGTGATGCCCATATGCAACGTATAATTTTAACATGAATACTTCAAATTACACATAAGCTGTTCTTAACAATCTTGCGTCAGATTATACCCCCTGCTGGAACCAATCCAGGAATAAATGTCCAGGTTACGGGTAAATACAGTTAAAAAAGTAAGAATTAGGAGGCTATATCTCTTGAGATTTTGATCAACCTGTGTAATGGATTACTGGTGTACACGGCTAAAAAACAGTAATTTGCACTACTAAAAATCGTCTTGTCCCGTAAAAAAAACAAACAGGGGCGGTAATAATTCTGCAATCACAAACCCGAAATATTCTATGAAGTACAATGCTTTAGATGATGCTGGAAGCCAATCAGGCTTTGCTGGTGTGATTTGAACTGACGATTGTTACAGGGTATCCCGCAATTTTTTTTCCCGCAATCCGTTTTGAATCGGTCCCTAGATTTTTGGATTACGTCCTAGTTATTTTTGAATCCGTCCTGAAAATTTTTGACTGCGTCCCATAAATTTTGAATGCGTCTCATAATTTTTTTGATCTCTTCCCATATATTTTTGAATTTGTTGCGAGTTTTTTTCGGTATACCATAAATTTTTAAATGTTTCTTTATGGTGCGTACTTCTTACTTACTTATCCGGCGCTATAACCGATTCGCAGTCTTGGTCTACTGCAGGAGTTCTCTAAACCGCTCACGGTCGAGCCGTATCCCAATAAATTATCCCGGCAATTCTGACGGACGCATCACTCTATCGTCATCACTCTATCACAATTTGGGTCTACCAAGCCTCCTCTGTTGATGTGGACAGCCTAAAGGAATTTATGGACTAGGTCGCCCGGTGTCACTCTCATGACGTGATCAGCTCTCCGGCGAGTGGCGTTTCTAATCCGCTTTACGACAGTAAGTACACCGTACAGCTCATAGAGCTGGTCATTGTACTGGTTCTTCCATTGTCCTTCCACATATACGGTACGGTACGGTTGCTTGGATATGTGTAAAAGAGGTGTGTCACAACACAGATTCAGAAATGCAAGCAAGTGGTGAAAATTATATCGAATTTATCGTACCTGTATGTACCGAACCTAAAGAGTATCGTATCGAATTCTCGAGCTCGACCAGCTTAAATCGAAAAAGTATATATTTTTTAAATCGACTCCAACCGAAAAATGTACCGAATTTTCGATTCAGTTCGAACTTAACCAATAGGAACGGATCGAACCTGAAAACGATTCGGAACGTTCGAATCGATCGATTTGAACCGAACCGAAAATATCGAGAACTTATGTCGTTTGAAAAAATGTTTCGGATCGGAATTATGAACGAAAGTAAGAAGATTTTTGTTTACATATATGGTACGGATCGTGAGTCACTAATAGAAGCCGTAGATTTGTATACAGCTTTGCCCACTAAACGTGCCACATTAAACGAATTCTCCTCGATGGTCAATGTCTCAGGAAACCTGGCAGTGGACGTCGTCAGATCGGATGTCCACTCGCAATTCAAAGAATCAAAAAGGACTTAATTTCAAAGTCAAGGGTATGAGTTCAATCTTACGCAATAACGGACCAGATTAAACGGATCAAAGCACTACGACTGGAACGATGGAAAATTTTGTTGAACTTGTTCAAAACGAAGTATCCGGTTATCGTGTTATCTTAAGAGATAATTTTTAACATCGATCCTACATGAAATTCGCGCACGTTCAGGTTTATTTCACTGAGGAGGCTCAAGGATGTCCTGAGAAGAAAATATGTAAGTGCATCACACATCACATTGCCACCGCTACGCCCAAAGAAAGTAAAAAAGAACTAAGGTGGCAACATCGGATAATATAAAATAGAATGGTTGAATAAACGTGTCCATCAACTAATTTTATATTGCTCTTTGGTAACCATGAGAAAAAGATCTTTTAAAATTGTAAACCAATTTTTGTTTTTTTATAGGTCGTACTGTAAAGCGTTATGTTGCTTAAAGCCACCCCGAAATTTATCGCACAAATCCAGTTATTTTTTGTCCCACTTGTTTGTTTATTTACAAGTATATATGTTATTCTTAAAATGTTCAAATCGGTTGTAATTCGTTATAGAACGAAATCTCCATGTATAACATCATACCTACCCCAAGAATGAGTCAACATACGCCACTTTTTACCATTAGAACCAACTGATAATATTGATAACGAATAAAAGTACATAGATGTAACAATGTGCGAATTTCATTGAATCATTCTACTTGCCTTCATGCAGACAACCTAAGCAATTGTTTGACCGTAGCATAAATTGTAAGGAAAAGCAGTTCTGATGACATACTATAAGTATTTCAACGTTTTTACTAACGTCGTCCTGACATATACCCTTTTTTAATATATGTTTCAAGACTTATTTTAAAAGACGATACAATTATTCTTGCCAATCTGAAATCAAAAGCATGGGGCGATCCAGTTGTATGATGGTAGCGGTGCCGGCCTTCACACGAACAGACCGGACCAAAATCCCATTCGGAACAATCAACTGACCCACCCGTAACAAGAACTGACTATCAGGCTACGTGGTAAAATAAGTCGATTCGGCCTGACCATAAAAAAAAATCAGAAGAAAAATAAAAGCAAAAATTCGTAAACGAATCTTGTACTTATACAAAGATAGTGGATTATGATTAAACAAATGATGCACTCAGTTTTCATCGGTCGCTCTACAGACAGTACATGTTGACTAACTTATTATGCAACAATACATAGCGCTACAAAATTTTCCAGTCAAGGGGATTCCCATTACAAGCTATCTTTATAATTAAAAGAATTATGTATTAAAAAGAATACTTACGTTTACGACATCCTTTCACATTTGCATTGTACAAATGAAAGTTGTATGCTACTTCATAGATGTACGCTGTTAATTAAAAAAAACATTCGAACTCCCTCCATGCAAACTGTTGATGAGTTTCTATACAATTTGTTCCTCCACTGTTTTCTACCGTGAATAACAAAACCATTGAATTATTCCGGCCAACCATTCCTGTTATATTACAGCTAGAATGAAATGACAGCTTCCAGAAAGAAAACGGAGAATAATATTCATAATCATAATAAACTTTTGGTAGATGAAAACGAACCCGAGGGCACAGCAGTACAACGTAGCAAAATCGTTTTGCTATCCCCAGGCTCCTTGTTCACTGGTAGCTTCTACTCCTGTTCATGGCGCTCCTGTAGCGTGGCGCTCAATGTAAATTGAAGGTTTTGTTTCATGTTGCTGGTTGTTTTCCATGTTTCTACTTTGTCATTCATATGAAGTAATTTTAATCATTTTTCAAGACAATAACAACTTGCAAATAGTAGTTGGATGCCCATGAATTCATTCTACTTCGTTCTACTTTGCATTGTATCATGGACTTCCAATACATGATGTTCTGTTCGCATACGATATGGTATTTTCATTTGTAACGATATTTTTTTTTTACCTATCTCCCTGCCGTTCACTGTTCTTTCAGTATGATTATTTTCATCTCATAATGCAATATGTTATTGATGCTTTTTAAATCTATACTTTTTACCATTAGTGAAACAATCATGATTTGCAGTGAGACTATAAATAATATATAATAACAAAAATTTTCTTAGAGAAATTTTATCGACAAATCACGACAGTAACTTAATTTGTATTTGAAAAATAGCTCACACTAGCGGAGCTTCCACTTTTTTCGGTACAACAACCTGAAGAAGGCTAGGCCATTCCTTTTCTAATTTTCTTTGGTTCTATTTGAACATAATTGAACAGTCAGCTCTACGTACGCGCACTACTAATCCACCACCAGGCCGACCGGAAAGAGTTCCAGTTTACTACTGTCTATTCCAATTTTGGTCTGTTACAAAGTTTATTTACTTTGTTACTTTTCAAATTTTTATGGCGCAATCCCGATTACCTAAATACAATTGTATGTGCTTTAAATAAACTAACTACTGGGGCGGCCCGGTAGCATGATGGTAGCGGCGCCGGCTACGTGGTAAAATAAGTCGGTGCCAGGTCGGTATGGCCAGGCCGTTCTAACGAAAAAACTATTTACTAATTTTTATGTTTTGTACATTATTTGATTTATTAACTAATTGGTTACACCAGAGGATTCTCGAGCTGTTGCTCCGGCTGTGTTCCAAACCCGAATGTCATATTTTGATGATCGGCACCGAGATAACGATCTCGGTCCATCTCATGATAACGGGCACTCGTGCTCATCAACCGACGAGAGATCATTCTCGCGGAGAGCGCACGTGAGTGCCCCGCTGCGTAACGTATCCAACACTAATCTAAACGAGTAAAATTCTTCATCGAATAATATTCTCATCCATTTATGTCTTAATACAATATTTCACAAAACTTAATAAAGCAATGCATCATGCAAATAGAACTTTATAGATTTATAGCAGTTTGTTATTTTATGTAACGCTCTGTTCCTAATCCTAATCCTATTTGCACACAACTGCACTGAGACTACCCAAAATTACATTAATTAATTAATTAGTTTAATTAATAAATTAGTTTTTGTATTAAACCTAGTGACCTTAGTGTCGTGACTTTCGCCGATTATCTCACCATGTTGCACTATTTCTTTCTCCGATTTGAGAACCTTCGCCAACTTTCTGCTTTTTGTTTTTTTTACTTCAGACAAACAACTTTATATTATTTTAATACACCTTCCTTCTTTTCTTATTTGCAACGCTGATATTTGCCGAACCGTTGCCTAATACGTCTGTCCAAAAACCAACTGTGTTTTCACACTCTTCCTAATGATTACTCGATCCTCTCTCCGGAATGATCTTTTGTCATTTTTCATCTTTTGTTTGATCTTTTGTCCTGTGCAGGTCCTCTTTTGTGCTGATTGGTAATCCTTTCGCACATGAGCGCTGAAGATGAATCCTCAATTTTTCACATACTCTTATTTTTTTACTGTTCTATTCTCTACTACTTCCTCTCTCATTTTTCTTTAATGCTCTGTTCTCTATACTTAGTACTTTTGGTAAAACATCTGACATCTCCATTATCTATTTTTGTATAATGTTGGACTGTTGAATCCAACTGATAGCAACACCTTTGGGTAGTGCTGCTACCTATTCAAAATGCATTGAATCGTCTGTCGTACTACAGTTATTGAACAATTGATCTGTGATGATTATACCACCTGCAATAATGACCGTAACTGTTTACGTCCACCTAGCGCACTCTGGATAGGAGATCTGAGCTGCTCGGTTCCCGCAACAGATGGAACCTCGCAGGGAACTGGCAGGAAACTTTTGAGAGCAGTAATGTTTAATCGATTGTTGCTGTCGGCACGCGTTATTTTTTTTCGTATTGAAGTGATTACACGTTAATGTGCTTGTAAATATTTATTTTGTAAAAAAGTGTTAATATTTTAACACTTTACGTGGTACATTTCTGCACTGTATGTTTGCAAAGTAATCATGCGTTGGGTCGGCATCAACTCGTTTTGACTTTTAATAAATGGCGAAGGTGGAGAATGTGCAAAAAACGAGAAGAAGACTGAAACGAATACGTTTCCGCTTAGCGGACTACGGAAACTCAAAACTACATACGAAAGTGACAGCAGTTTAACCAGCCTCCCAGCACAGCTGCGCTCGGTGGACATGAACAGTAAGGCGCTACGTTTTGTAGCCGTCACTGTATCACCAGTATTCGAAATCACGACGTTAGGCTAGCGTCCGCTAGAAGGCGCCTCGTTAGAAAAGGACAATGATAGGAAGAAAAGGTAACGAGTAGAGCCATTTTCGTGATCCTTCGCCGATTAAAGCGCCGCCGCTCTAAAAGCTGCATCGATTCTTGGTTAGTGCCCCGCATCACGCTCCATCCGACGTCACTTTAGCCTAAGTTTAGTGAAATCATCATACGTATCGCGCAGCATCCTCTCTGTGTAAGAATTAGCGAGCAACACTTACTCACCGCACCGCGCAGCATTCACTCTGCGTGAGGGCTTAGCGAGCAACGCATGAACACCGCACCGCGCAGTATTCTCCATGTATGTGAAAGATTAGCGAGCAACATCATTGTTTCGCAGCACGCTGCACGCACCAACGTGACGAAATAATTGCACTTCAGCGCGTCGCACCGTGAAGAGTGAGTGAACATAATCCTGTAATCAGCCGTGAAAGTGCCGACCGTCACCCCGTATCCAGTCGTGACCCTAGAAGGTAAGGAGCGGCATTCTCGCCGTGCAGCAGACATCATCGCAGCTGTGATCAGTGCCACGTGAAGCGACAGCATCGCTGCATTATCACCTTCATCACAGCAGTGTACAGCGTGACCACCTCGAGGTATTCTCCAACGCAGTTTGTCGGCATTCCCTCGTGGCGTCCGCCATCGCAGCGTCGTCGCCATCATTGCAGAGTCTTCATTGCGGGGAAACGCAGAAAGCCCCCACGTGGCTCCGTCAGATAAAAACTACCGGTGAGCGCGTTCCATTTTCAATTTCTTTTCTTTTTTTTGGTACTTTACTTTTACATATTTTACTGCTATTATATTAATAATCTTTTACATATTATATTGCTATCATGTTAATAATATATATTATATATTATTATTACGTATTATTATTGTGACACATTATTATGCGACACGCGCATAGTGATATTCATATTACTCTTCATCGCATTCATATTGTTCTTCATTGCCTCATTTTATTTTTTTTTTAATTTTTTTCGAACTTAAACTGCATACGATAAAGGTAAGTCAGTACAGCTAGCGTAGTATAGTACAGTTTCGCGTACGGAGTGAAACAGAAAAGCCAAAATTGTGAAACGTCGTGATAACAATGCCGGGGACTGCGGGGAAGTACACTAAAACTAGCGAGGGCTCGGCACCTGGTACTTCATCGACCAACCCAGCTCCCGAGATAGCACGTGTGTCCACAAAGCACGTGTGTCCACGTGTGTTCCTTCCTTTTGGGAAGACTCTCCCAAGCAAGCATGGTTTGCAGCGGCTGAGGCAGAGTTCGACGTTTCTAACGTCGTAAGGGAACGCAAACGCTATTCCTATTTAATAAGTGACGTGACACTCTCAAAGGACGTATCGAAAAATGTGATGAACGTTGTGTGCACACTATCGCAAGACCAACCATATTCGCAGTTGAAGGCTCAATTATTGGAACGCCTTACAATCAGTTAGGAACAAATAGTTTCGCAACTTTTATACCATGTTGAGATGGGAGATAGCAGTCCTTCCGAATTTTATCACCAAATGGTACAAATGGCGGGAAATTCTGCCAACCTTACCACCGAGCTTATTCGTAAGCTTTGGCTCTCGAGGCTACCGAAAACAATAGAGGTCGCACTCATTGCGGTCGATGCACGAGATATAAACGAACTGCTACGAATAGCAGATAGATAGACAGATAGAAACAACACAAGCTGGAACAGTATAATAGCGAATAGTATAATTCCGAATTATTTATTATTTATCACTATTATTATTGGCCGTGTTGCGCTATGCAACGTACATCAAACGCGGTGCAGTCTTTTTGCAACCTTTTTATTCTTCTTTTCACTATTATTTACATTTTAGTTCACGAGGAGTAGGAGGAGGGATAAAACTTCTGTCTTCTCGCGTTGATCGACTATAAGTGGGGAGTTCGTGTTCTTTTTTTTACTTATCCCTATTTTTGCCCTTGCTCTCGTCTAAACTCCCGGATCAAAACTAAGCAGAAGGGGTTGTCGAACCCATCGCAACATTCTCCCCGCCAGTGAATCCTCGATTTCACTCTACTTACTGGCTGCCGGATGTATGCCCTATTTTTCCTATGAAGTTTCCGCAACATCTAATACCGCGATTTTTAAAGTCGGCCGTTCTAATAAACAATTGGGGGTTTGATTTACAGCTTGCCTTACTTGTCCATCTTTTGCTTTGACAGTCCGAATTACGCGCCCTCTTGGCCAGCAGTTTCGTGGGAGAGTATTGTCTGCAATCACGGCCAAGTCCCCTTCTGCTTTGATGGGACGACATGGCTGGAACCACTTGCTCCTTCTAGTGAGTGTTGGGAGGTATTCGGAAACCCATTTTTTTCCAGAATATATTTGCGTATCCCTGGGATGTTTTTCACGTATTCCGAAGGTTCTGTGCTTCGTCATCAAAGCTGGTGAGCGGCTTAGATTCGTCGGAGCTTCCGAGAAAAAAGTGATTGGAAGTTAACGGTGGTTCCATTTCACTGTCCACTGCGATATGCGATAGGGGCCTGGAATTAATAATCATTTCTATTTCGGTTAGTGCGCTGTACAGGATCTCATCGGTTGGTTTCCTTGAGAGGTCGTATTCAGCTAGGACTTTCTTCACCTATTGGATCAATCGTTCCCAGCCACCCCCGAAATGTGGTGCTCCAGGAGAATTAAACACCCACTTGGTTTACGTACCTGTTGTACTCTTTTATCAGTTCATCTTCGTTGACATTTCTCAAAGCTTCTCACAGGTCTCGTGATGCCCCAATGAAGTTCGTCCTGCGATCGCTAACAGCCAAACTACACACACAGTTTGACAGCAGGCGTCGCTATAATCTTTGGTTCCCAGACAACCCAATCGTGTCTGGACAAACCGCGTCAAACAGCTTGATATCATCCGTTCAAATGGCTTTGACGTTGAGTTTGTTGATGTTTTATATTCATTATACATTGGTACTCCAAATTAGTCAAAGTTTGGTGCAATCTACTCTTTAAACATTTATTAACACATCATTCGTAACACTGTTTTGATCTGAGCCTGACGTTGTTCAAACTACACGTACCAAACCGCGTTTAATGGCATCAGACAAATTTTTGTATGGGAATGACAACAGGCGCAGACTGTGCCATAATCTGTCGACTTGTCAAACTGTGTGTGTAGTTTGGCTGTAATGAACTCGAGTGGTGTACCTCTTCGCACAATAGATCTGCGCAGTGCTAAAATGCAGGATGATGTTGTCAAGCTGTACGCGACTTCAATGTGTATACCTCGTGTGATCATACATGTAAAAGAATTCTCCAACGTTTCTCGACGTGCCGTTCTGGTAATACGCTTGGTTTCGCATATTCTGCCAACAAACGAGGGATGTAAAAACGCGTCCTAAAATCGTTGATTGTTGTGTTATTGTTCAAATGACGATACTTTCGATGAGAACTGTCCATAATCAATTTCACTGCGTGATGGCGTCTTGGTAGCATTATTGGTTGTTTTCTGTCGTCGCTTGCCCAGGTACATTGATCTTTTCGGCCACACATTCGAACAACCCCGTTTTCATGCAATCTCGGGAATGGTTTGTAGAGTAGGATTTTTTTTGGTAATACCTGCTTCAACGATTTTGGAGTTACGTCAAATTTGTGAAGGAGTTGTATCTCTCTCCGAAAAGCATATAATTGGACTTGATGCATCAACGACTTCTCAGCTTCTGCTAGTTCTGGGTTTCGATACATTATTTGCTGCAGACATGTGAGTCGTTTTAATGCCATCTTCCTAACTTCTGAAAGAATTATATCGTCATACTTCCATAGTAGGGCGGTCTCAAATCGGGGGTTTTTTAAGCATTCCTCGTTCAACAGGATTTTTAATGCGTTGATCTGATGGAGTTAGAGGTTTGATACGTTACCAAAGATTGTAGCGGGAAGTAGTTTTTTAGAGCTGAATCTAATACTTCATTGCTAGTGTAAATGTGAATGTTGAGGTGTTCTTCACCGGCATCAATTATAGACGTTTAACTTATACTACTTTGTCCATACACTACCCAACCGAGGCGAGTTTAAGACGTTGCCGGTTCGTTCGATTTACCCTCAATCGTTGTGAGTGCTCGCGATAGATAGGAGTTGTCCATGTCGATTAAAATTCGCGGAGACCCGTTAACGTACAACGATATAGGAAGGTCTTTCAAATGCATGGAACTCGAATCCGATGGAATAAACGTTTGCTTACGTAACCCTAGACATTTCACTGTGTGGAAATTATTCATGGAGTAGATTGGAGAATTACGGTCTCGGGAAATTCCTACTGCTGTTCTTACTGAATCGTCTTCGAACCTGCTTTGGTTTTCTGTCCACGAGAGACATAAAGGATGAACGGTTCCGTCTAGTTCTAGTTCCTGTAACAATTCATGTTGTCCAGAAAAGCAATCACTTCGATGGATTTGTTCCTTCCATGTAGAACTACAGAAACGTATCTAAAAAGCACGACTTCATTTGTGCCAGAGTGAGTGTTGCAGCTTTGGGGGGAACGAGGTTCTGCTAGCTCAACAATAATATCTTGCCCCCTTTCATTCTTACGTTTATTCGTTTGTAGTGTAGAGTCAATTACCTTGGCTTGAAATGTAGTTTTAACTTGCGGAGTCCAGTGGAGAAGCGAATTGTGACGCCTTTGGCAACCGTCGATGCCACATGTTGATTTAACAGTTCAGTTGTTGGTGTGTTCTGAAAGGTATATTCGGCAAAAGCGATTAGATTTAACCAGTTTCCAGTGTGAATCGATACTCACACTCAGGAAGCTACCACACTTCCGACATATTCTCAGCATATTCTCCTCATCGCTGAAGCCACACATGCTGTTTGAGTAGTCGTAACAGGCAATACATGCGGACCACTCTTTTGTATTACCGACAAAACATGGCAACTCCTTGCTGGTGCACTTCCGCGCCGACACCTGGCTCTCGTTTAGGACTGGGTGGCTACCATAGCTGTAGCGTGAATGCAAATGTCCTTCATTGCGCTGTGTTTCGTTGAGCGTGAAAGACGCCGGCCTCGTGGTTTCGCGAGTCTGGAGGAAACGACGCTTTTCTTCCTGTCGAAATCGCTCACACTGTTCCTTCAACAGTAGCCGTTATTCCAGTCGGAATTGTTCGCATCGTTAATCTATTCTCCGTAGTTCATATTCACGAGCACTCGAAACACGATCGCGATGGTGCTCCCTATCCGCGATTATCTAAATGTTGGAGATGTTCTAGTGTGTGGCTACTACGCTTAAGCCACTCACAGGTGACAGGACATGGCCACCTGATGACGTGTGCAACAGCCACACACACACTCGGGAGCTCTCTCTTACACGTGCCTTGGTGAAGGACAGTCGGCTTCTCTGCGTGCAATATATTTTTATTAATTGTACTGTAACTTTTAATTGTAGAAATAAATGTGGTATTAGCAACACAACAACTGGCGACGAGGATACAAGAGAAAACAACGGCTGATAAACTACGGTAAACATCATGAACAACGACGGCGAAACAAGGCAGCAAGTGCAAAGCGTACAAAATGGGGGTCAGCGCGGAAGCGTCCCTGAATCTGATTCGGGAACTGGCTGGATTCATGAACTGTTTAAGCAGCAGCACGCGATGATGCAAGAACAGCAGCAAGCATTCATGAAACAGCAGGAGAAACTGATCGCAGAAATCTGGCAGACGGCACGACTTCGAGAACCCGTGAATGTGGAACAAATAGGAGATGTGCTTGGTGGTCAGATAAAAGATTTTAAGTTCAACCCGGATGAACGCGTGACTTACGAAGGTTGGTTTTCGCGGTACGAAGATCTATTCGAGAAAGATGCGAAGAAGTTAGATGACGACGCTAAAGTTCGCTTACTGCTACGGAAGCTGGGATTGGCCGAGCATGAACGGTACGTAAGCCATGTATTGCCCAGCAAGCCGAAAGATTTCAACTTTGCGGAAACAGTGGAAAAGCTGAAAGCGCTTTTTGGATCACGAGAGTCCGAAGTAAGCAAACGATACAAATGTTTGCAATTGCGCAAGGAGAAAACAGAGGACTACGTAGTGTTTTCCTGCCGTGTTAATAAGAGCGTAGTAGAAGCTAAACTGGCGGGTCTTTCGGAAGAGCAACTGAAATGCCTTATATACGTTTGCGGACTGCAAGACGACAGCGATAGTGAAATACGGTTAAGACTACTTAGCCGTATTGAGGATAGGCGAATTTCTACGTTAGATCAGCTGGTTGAAGAATGTCAGAGGCTAGTGAGTTTAAAAAAGGACACAGCCATGTTCGAAAAAGTGCCTCACCAAGTGAACGTCGTGAACGACGGAAAGATAGAGCGATTTGCCCCAAAGAGAAGGAGTTTTGTAAAATCTACAGCCGCGACTACAAAAGGGAAACTGAAGTGTTGGCTTTGCGGAGAAGAACACTATGCGCGGAAGTGCAAATACGGTGGATACCGTTGCAATAAATGCCATCGTTATGGTCACAAGGAAGGGTTCTGTGATTCGGCGGCACGTTATGCGAGTCAAACGAAGAATGCGCGAATCAAGACTGTGATAGTGAATACCCTCGGTGACAGACAGAAAAGACACGTGAATGTTGTCGTGAACGATGTGCCAATGGAATTTATGATAGATACCGGAGCAGACATTACCATTATTTCCATGAAAGAATGGCAGCGCATAGGTAGTCCTGGGCTGATTCCTGCATCTATAAAGGCAAAAACGGCGTCCGGGGAGCAGTTAAAGATCGTGGGCGAGTTCCTAGCTGAAATGAAGCTACAACAGCAGTGTAAGCAGTGTATAGTGCGAGTCACTAACGAAAAGTTGATGCTACTGGGGCAGGATGCAATGGACGTGTTTGGATTATGGAATATCCCTTTATCGGCTGTTTGCAATCGAGTAAGCTCGCAAGACCAGTTCGCGGAGTTCAACGATATTTTTTCTAATGAGATGGGGTGCTGTAAGCGGTCAAAAGTGAAGCTAGTGCTTAAAGAAGGAGCAGTTCCAGTTTTCCGGCCGAAGAGACCTGTGGCGTATGCGATGTTGGAAGCTGTGGATCGCGAGTTGGACCGGTTAGAAAAGGAAGGAATAATTTCCCGTGTGGATTTTTCAGCATGGGCTGCACCGATTGTCGTAGTTTGTAAGGCCAATGGTACGATCCGAATATGCGGCGATTATTCTACCGGACTAAACGATGCACTACAGTCTCATCACTACCCAATCCCGCTTCCCGACGATATTTTTGCAAGCCTTTCAAAATCTACAGTCTTTAGCCAAATAGATCTTTCAGACGCGTTTCTACAGGTAGAGGTAGAAGACAGCAGTCGTGAGTATCTCACCGTGAATACACATCGAGGGTTGTATGTATACAACCGTTTGCCTCCGGGAGTAAAAGCGGCGCCGAGCGCTTTTCAACAGCTTATGGAGACGATGTTGACCGGTCTGAAGGATGTAGCAGCGTATCTGGACGATATTGTGGTTGGTGGAGTGGACGAAGCCACCCATTTAGATAATCTGTACGCAGTGTTCAGAAGACTCCGTGATTATGGGTTTAGGATCCGGCGAGAGAAGTGTAGTTTCCAGCAAAAGCAGATCAAATATTTGGGACACATATTAGATCGAGATGGGTTGCGACCGGATCCTGCAAAGATTGATGTCATTGTGAAGATGCCGCCCCCGAAACAGACATCTGAAGTGCGGTCATTTCTAGGTGCTGTTAATTATTACGGAAAATTTGTGCCACAAATGAGAAACCTGTGTTACCCGTTAGACGAGTTGCTGAAGAAGGATGGATCCTGGCAGTGGAACTCGGAATGTCAAAGGGCTTTTGACATGTTCAAACAAATACTGAGGTCGGATCTGCTATTAACGCATTATGATCCGACGAAAGAGATCATCGTAGCAGCTGATGCTTCATCCGTTGGTGTGGGAGCAACAATTAGCCATCGGATGTCCGATGGATCGTTGAAAGTTGTGCAGCATGCGGCGCGAGCGCTGACTAAAGCAGAAGTTAACTACAGCCAACCGGACCGAGAAGGACTAGCTGTTATATATGCAATCACCAAATTTCATCGCATGATATTTGGACGGAAATTTACTCTTCATACTGATCATGCCCCGTTAATCCGAATCTTTGGATCGCGTACCGGTATTCCTGTATATACAGCAAATAGGTTACAGCGTTGGGCGTTAACATTGTTATTGTACGATTTTAAAATCGAGTATGTACCCACAGACAAGTTCGGGAACGCCGACATCTTATCGCGCCTGATTGCAAAACACGAGCGACCAGATGAGGATTACGTGATAGCAAGCATCAAGCTAGAAAAGGACATGAACGCGATGGTCATGCAAGTAACGGGTGCAATACCCTTGAAGTTTGACGATGTAGTAAAGGCAACCAGAAGCGATCCTGTTTTAAGCAGAGTATTCTTTTACATTCAGGAAGGTTGGCCGCATGATAAGCTGAACGATGCAGAGCTGAGAAATTTCCAGTCAAGGAGCGAGTCTCTTAGTACGCTCAGAGGAGGTATCTTCTTTGGTGAGCGATTGGTGATACCGAGAATTCAACGTGAGAAATGTTTGAAGCAGCTACATCAAGGACATCCTGGGATACAACGTATGAAAGCTTTAGCGCGAAGCTACGTTTATTGGCCCGGGTTGGATGCTGAAATAGTTGAATTGGTGAAATCGTGCCGGCATTGTGCTGCAGTACAGAAATCTCCGCCACATAGCGCGCCCGTAGCTTGGCCAATTTCCATGGTTCCTTGGCAGAGAGTGCATGTGGATTATGCAGGACCAATCGATGGAATCTATTACCTAGTCGTGATCGACTCGTGTACCAAGTGGCCGGAGATAGAGCAAACGACGACAACAACTTCATCTGCAACTATTCGCATATTACGAGGAATATTCGCTAGACTTGGGATGCCAAATGTGTTGGTTAGCGATAACGGAACACCGTTCGTCAATGCAGCATTTGAGGAGTTCTGCACCAGCAATGGAATAGAACATATTCGGACACCGCCGTATCATCCCCAGTCTAATGGTCAGGCTGAGCGATTTGTTGATACGTTTAAGCGTACGCTAAAGAAAATCAACGAAGGGGGAAGGAACACTCAGGAAGCGTTGGACCTTTTCCTGCTTACATATAGAAGTACCCCTAACAGCCAGCTAGACCAAAGGAAATCGCCAGCAGAGATTATGTTCGGACGCAGAATTCGTACTTGTTTGGAGTTGTTACGAGTGCCTCCAATTGTTACTCCGGTGGCTAATGATGCGCAGATTCGTCGGAGGAATTATAAAATAGGTGATCTGGTGTATGCGAAGGAGTACCAACGTAGCAAGTGGACATGGATTCCTGGCATTATTCGTGCACGCGTTGGCCGTGTAATATATGTTGTGGAGAGTTTAACTGGTAGGCGAATGAGATTGCACATTAATCAACTGAGGTCGCGTGTCGATTCAAGTCATGCTGATGGTACTAATTATCGAGAAGATGCATTGCGGTCAGGAATAACTTTGGATATACTCCTGGACAGCTGGGGTAATAATGAAGAACTAGTAAGGGAGAAGAGTTCCAGTCAGCCGAAAAATGTGATACATCAACCCAAAGAAATGTCGCCTTTACCGCCATGTACAGTGTCTACGTCTTCACCTTCATCTTTATTGTCGTCAACAAGAATATCGGAGACGTTGCAATCCCCTACCTCACCAGGGTTTGCAACAGCTGATAGCGGAACACCATCCCCAGTACAGCCTCAACGTCGTTCTTCGCGGGTTCGAAAAACTCCACAGTGGATGGCTGCGTACAACAGGTTTTAAGGAGGGGGGATGTTGGAGATGTTCTAGTGTGTGGCTACTACGCTTAAGCCACTCACAGGTGACAGGACATGGCCACCTGATGACGTGTGCAACAGCCACACACACACTCGGGAGCTCTCTCTTACACGTGCCTTGGTGAAGGACAGTCGGCTTCTCTGCGTGCAATATATTTTTATTAATTGTACTGTAACTTTTAATTGTAGAAATAAATGTGGTATTAGCAACACAACACTAAACTTAGACGTGGTTCATGTGCGCGAGGCGCACTTATTAATAGGTTCTTGTACACAGCATACTAACCCAGTCGATAAACGTTTGATGCTGCGTTGTCCATATACGCATCTGGAGGATACACATGCGTACGACGTGCACCATAGTCCACGTGCAAATGTTCATCTAGCCGGAGGCAGGCGCTGCCTACGTGGGGCTCGTGGATCCGGAAACATAACCTCATCCGATTGAAAGGCACTGGAGGCTGAACCATCCAGATGAACGGCATGTGTAGCACGTGGTTCTCGAAACCTAACCTCGGCCGGTTGAGCAACACTGGATGCGCCATACGAAATATGTGCTTCGGGAAGCCTCACATCGATTGGGTGATAAGAATTGTATGCTGCTGACGTCCCACGTGTGGAGAATGGGAGGATCATCCAGCGTGGTGGTACAATCGGCGAGTGGATTGGATTCGTCAGCACTATTTCCTTCCACACGTTGCTTGCCGCCGTCAGGGGCACTACCCAGCAACGGTTCACACGCACCTTCACCCTCGAACGTTTGCGACATTCTCGAAAGTAACGGTATATCCGTACACACACTCGTAGATAGATGGTCTCACCACGAAATGTTTCCCACATGACAAAGTGGTACTATTTCTCATGACATCTCACTCACACCTTATTGCTGTCCCCCTTTTCTGAGTCTTGGGTTTTGTGACATGGGATCGCAGTTTGTGTGTACCTTCGGGGCGTAGGATGTACGTGCATCAGCTAGAAAATTGCGAAAATATCGGAAAAATCTATACAAAATGTAAGTAAACTTGTATAAAACTTTAAAGTTAGGTCAACTCCCTGCTAAGTGCTATGCATTTTTCCAGTTGTACATCATTTTCGTGTGAAAATCCGGAGCAGAACGCCGCGCCGCCATCATCGGATACACCGTGAACACAGCATCGAAGACCACCGTCACCGTGTATACTGTGCTTTTTGTGCTTTAATACGAAGCGATAATTGAATGTGAATGGGAAAGTTATTAATAAATAGTGAATAAATCATGTATTAGTTACTGTACTTATTGCGGTGTCCGAAAAAAATTCGTAACCATATGTAAACAAACACGCGCACACACGCACACAAAAACCACGCCCCTCGATTCAATTTGATCTTCTTTTCGAAGTGACGTCATTGACGAAGGAGCCGAGAAGAAGCCCAACTGTTTTCATACAATTTGACAGCTCGCTTGCCAAGAAGGAAATGTCTAGGAGTGACAATTCGTTTTCGGAGCTGCGCCCAGTGTTTTTGTCCATTTTGACCATGTCCAAGTTTGTGGAGAAACGCGCATGTATCAAATTTTGTTTGCGCAATGATATAAGCACTGCGGAAACATTGCGGATGTTACAAAAAGCCTTCAGGAAAGAATCTTTTTTTTTCGTTAGAACGACCTGGCCGTATCGACTTATTTTACCACGTAACCGGATAGTCAGTCCTTGCTACGGGGGATCGGATGGGATTTTGGTCCGGTCCGTTCGTGTGAAGACCGGCGCCGCCCACGTCGTCCAAATCAAGGATTTGGTGGTCAACAATCGTCGGTTGACGATACGAGACCTTTGCGGACCTCCATCCGGCGAAAGCGCCCCGAATTGTGGAAAAAACAACATCTGGTTTTTGCACGACGAAAATCTCATACGGCTATCATTTTGATGGAGTTTGGCATCCACATTGTTCCGCAACCCAGAACGCTTTCACTATCGTTAGCGAACGGACGTGCATCAGCTAGCTCCAGAGAAACACCTAACACACATACAGGGATAGAGTGAACAAAACATCTTTTCGCTTGGACCAGCATGGGCCGGGCTAAAAGTGCTACATCTAAGAGGCTTGCTTCTGTGCCTCTTGGCACATTCCATAAATCCGTGGTTGGCCTTCCGTCCAAAACAGTGAAAAAAGTGGATACCAATCCGTTTAGTATCCTCGAATCTATTGACGACGACGTAATCGATGTGAATGCGACTACGCACATAAGACACGCGAAAACGATGAAACCACCACCACCAATAACCGTGGCCAGTACCAACGTTGCGGATATACATAAAAAGATAATTGCTTCTGGTGTAGTGCGATACACGACCAACGTAACGCTTAAAGGAATAGTAGTGCGTACAAGTTCCATCGAAGACCACAAAAAGCTCTTCAACCACTTCAAAAACATAAACCTCAGTTTCTACTCTTATCAACTTGAGCAAGATAAGACAACGAAAATCGTCCTGCTCCTGGACATGCCAATCGTGAACTTACAACAAATTCTAACGGATGAGAAACTGACACCAGTGACCATTAAAAAGCTAGCAATGAAGCACAAGCGCTATGACGAACAAGCTGCGTACTTGTTACATTTCGACAAAGGAACGGTCGACCTTAAAGTGTTACGCACGATAACTGCACTCGACCATCAAAAAGTGAATTGGAAGTATTACTCCAATAGAAGCGGTGTAATGCAGTGCAAAAATTGCCAGAGTTTCGGCCACGGCGGGGATAATTGCTTTAGGCAGCCAAAATGTATCAAATGCGGGGACGATCACACATCTACATCATGCCCATTAGCGAAAGAGTGTACCGATGGGATTATACCAACACACAAGTTAAAGTGTGCGAACTGTGGAGGTAACCGCACAGCCAATTACACCGGCTGTCCTAATCGAAAAAAGTTAGAAGCAACAAAGGGAAGTCAACGAACCTCATAAACGCATGAACGCATTTCCTCTCCTCATGAACCCAACCTCTTCCCAGTCCCAGAACCACAGAACAGATAACATTCGCATTCCTCACACACAAATTCCTCAATCGGCATCGTACGCAGATGTCACAAATACTGGCCAAAAAGATTTGTTTGGACCAGACGAACTCGCGGTAATAATAACCGAAATTTTTGCCAATCTTCGAAGATGTTCATCCAAAGAAGACCAAATCAGGGTCGTATTTAAAATAGTTCAAAAATTCAGTTTCCCTTAAAATGGATAATACAGCTAATATCAATATTTCATACTGGAATGCTAATAGCATTACAAAAAAAAACTAGACTTATTTAATTTTTTAACCGCACACTCAATAGATGTGATGGCAATAACAGAATCATTTTTAAAACCTGATCAACGCTTTAGTATACCAAACTACCAAGTTTATAGGTTAGATAGACTTGAGGGACCAAAAGGAGAAACATTATTGCTTGTAAGAAGCTGTATAAAGCACGAGTTGTTACCTGGATTTAAATTGGACGTAATTGAAGCCATCGGAGTACAGATTTTTACTCCGAACACTCCTGTAACAATAGTTTCCGCATATCACCCGGGTGGTAATTCCAATATCGCTAACTTCAAGAAAGAGATAAAAAAATTAACTAATACAGCTAAAAATTATTATGTTTGCGGAGACCTTAACGCACGGCATAGATTTTGGAACTGCGTATCTGCTAATCAAGCAGGAAAATCAAAATTTTGGAACTGCGTATCTGATAATCAAGCAGGAAAGAAATTTTCAATATACTTTCCGGACTCGCCTACATATATTCCGTCAAATTCGAACTGCTCACCATCGACGATTGATGTAGTTTTAACAAATAACAACCTCGATATTTCCAACCCGGTTACACTCACAGAACTAACTTCCGATCATCTTCCAGTTTCTTTTCAAATCAGAAACACAACCTCCATTAACAAACCTGACAGACAAGTATTTAACTATTCCAAAGCTAACTGGCAATTATTCAAAACCTTATTAATAATTAGCATCGACACAACTGATTTGGATTTAAGTAGCATTGTTCAAACCTCACAAATTGATGAGTTAATAACTGAAGTTACGGACACCATAATTTCAGCCCATAATATTGCTGTACCACGCACAACACCGGGTAAATATAATTTAATAATACCTGATAATGTGTTGTCACTTATCAAAATTCGAAATAAATTCAGGAAAAAGTGGCAGCGACATAGGCATAACATAACATTCAAATCAACTTATCTCTGGCTTAAGGCTACTATTCAAACCAAATTGAACATAGTTCGGAACGCTGCTTGGGCATGCAATCTGGAATCAATCAATAACGCACACAATAATAATAATAATAATAGAAAGTGGAAATTAGTTAAAACATTGAAAAACGTGCCTACTTCAATTCAGCCGCTTAAAGATACTGGGACTCTTCTTTTGACCGCAAAAGAGAAATGTGAAGCCATTAAATCACATTTCGAAAAGGCACATAATACTACTAGCCACCTTGCAAGTCCAATAGAAAATAATAACAATGCAACAGTGAATAATTTTCTTCGAGCTCATCCAAGTCCGGATTATAATCCTACAGACTTCATAAGACCTAAAGATATTATCAGAACAATCAAAAATATTAAAAGCAAAATATCCACCGGCATAGATCAAATAAACAATAAAATGATAAAACATCTTCCTAAAAATATAATTATCTTATTAAATTTAATAATGAATAGCGCACTTAAGCTAGGTTACTTTCCAAGTAGTTGGAAAATGTCAAAAGTGGTCCCTATTCCAAAAACTGGAAAAGACTTGAGTTTTGCTTCAAATTACCGACCAATTAGTCTACTTAGTTGCTTAGGAAAGCTGTTCGAAAAGATCATCGCCAAAAAACTTCGAGATCATGTAGAAACATTTAATATAATACCAAGCGCTCAATTTGGTTTTCAACCCGGGTTATCAACTACTCATCAATTAGAAAGATTGAAAACTTACATAATAAATAATAGAAACGTTAAGAAATCCACATGTCTAGTATTAATAGATACAGAAAAGGCGTTCGATACTATATGGTTTAATGGTCTAATTGCCAAACTTATCAAACTGCGTTTCCCCAACTATTTAATCCATATAATAAGAAGTTTCATTATGAATAGAAACAACAAAGTAAACATTAGCTCAGCCACTTCGGAATCATACTCCCATTGTGCCTCAAGGAAGCGTTATTTCTCCGTTATTATTTAATATATACATTTCCGATATTCCAAAAATGAAATATTGTAAGCAATATCTTTATGCTGACGATGTCGCCATAACATCGTCGGGTAAAAGAACTAAAACAATTATAAATAACTTTAACACAGCTCTTAATTTATATTCAAAATATTGCTAGAAATGGAAATTGAAAATTAACAACAACAAATCCGAAGCTATCTTCTTCACTCGATTCACTTGTACAAAAAAAAATACCTGACAGACAAATTAACATATCTAATGCAAACATTCCCTGGAAACAAACTGTAAAATATCTGGGAATGACTCTTGACAAGAAAATGACGTTCAAGCCGCATATTGAAAATACGATCATGAAGTGTACAAAAGTTTTTCGTAGTCTTTACAGACTACTCAACAAAAAATCCAAGTTAAATCTAGACAACAAACTGTTACTATATGCTGCTATAATACGGCCTAATATTATCTATGCTTCTCCAGTTTGGGACTCATGTGCTAGGACTCATAAACTTAGATTGCAAAGAATTCAAAACAAATTTCTGAAAACAATCTTAAATGTACCACCTTGGTTCAGAACTAAAACTTTACACAGAGTATGTCGTATTACTACCATTGAAGAATTCATAAAAAACTTAATCATAACTACTATAAAAGATGCAGAAATAATAATATAAACGTACAACTTTTGTAACAAAAAAAAAATCATTCCTTTCACCTGATTATCACAAATTCCCTGGATCCCTAACAATCATTTTGATCCTATAACCTGACATCCTAAAAGTTATTAAGAATGTTAAAACAGAACGTTATAAGTTTAGACTATATAATTTAGTTGTAAGAATTAGTTTGTAGCATTAGATAGTAATTAGGATTAGGAAATAAACTTTTTTTTTGTTCTTATTATGAAGTAGGTTTTTTTCTGAAAATTTTTCCCTACTCTTACATTTATATTCGGTAAATTGTTACATTATTGCATTCCAACTGGCACAGCCAAATAGTATCTAATATTTAGCGAGAAAAAATAATGTCGTCGAACCCGCTGCCCTATGAGTTTATGAACCATTACGAATGTAAAAAGATACCATTAAATATACAAACATACTACTACTACTACTATTGTTCCGCAACCGCTATAATCGCCAGATTTGGCACCAGCCCACTTCTGGCTGTTCAACAAGCTAAAACGGCCACTTCGGGGACACCGTTTTGATACTACCGAGGATAAATACTACTCTATTAAATATAACTGTAGGCGTAGATGGTGCGGAAACTCTCGGATATGAAGCTGGGATCGCCGTTAGATTCCTAATTGACTCAGGAGCAGATGTCAATACAATCAGTGAGACAACGTTCAATTGGCTGATATCCCACAAGTCATCAGCTAACCCAATAGTCAATTTAAAGGAGGGATCAGATCGACCTCTAAAGACTTATGAAATGAAAGACGAAATACCTGCAGTAGCATCATTCGTACCTAATCTATATATACCTGCTCTTCTTAGCAGGTGTACGTCTCTGAGGTATAGCGTATTACAACTTGTGTAACGTGCCTATTAAGAACCTGTCGGCAGATATAGCTTTAAAGATGTCTCGCGGCGAAATTTTCATAATATCCGACCGGAATGAATTTCCCAAATTTAACGTACCTCCAGTAATAATCAGATTTCATATAAATATTTATTTATTTATTTATTTATTTATTTATTTATTTATTTATTTATTTATTTATTTATTTATTTATTTATTTATTTATTTATTTATTTATTTATTTATTTATTTATTTATTAAAAACATAAGTCTGCCTTAGAGGCTAAATAATGTGACTTAATTACTAACATTAAGGGAAGGATGAGGGAGGGAGATCACGAAGAAGGGTACGAAAAATTGATAACGGGACATGGTAGTCAAACAGATGCTAAGAGTTGTTAAATGCAACTTGCGCTCTAAGGAAAGGATCATTCTGGCCATAACGCGTGAGCCTGGATGGAAGATAGAGAGGAGGTCTAACACGCAGGGAACGGGAAGGAGCATATAGAGAAATACGTGAAGGAAGGGAAGGAGCATCAATAGTGTTGGACAAAAGTCCAGCGATGAAAATCGCGTGGAAATTGGAATGCCGGGATTGTAGGGATTCAAGGCCTAATAAGCGACAGCGATGTTGATAGGAGGGAATTGCCGCAGACTAGTAACCCGAAAGGAACCGACGACTGGCAAGACGCGTAAATTTGCGCTGCACCCGCTCAATCCTAGCAATCGCTGTAACACCAGGCGGTGACCAAACAACGCAAGCATATTCGAGGATCGAACGCACCCAGCAACAATACAAAGCCTTCAAACATAAAGGATCACGGACATTTGACGAAAAACGAGTAATGAGCCCCAACATAACCGTATGTTGCGTATACTTTGCCAAGAACAAACTCCAAATGAACGTTAAACGTTAGTTTCGTGTCAAGCCACACTCCGAGATCCGAGGTTACAGGGAGGAATATTTTGAGGTCATCAGCATACATAAGGACACCACCAGAGGGAAGCACATTAACACAGTAATAGACAAACAACAGGAAGAGCAGGGGACTCAGTACACTGCCCTGAGGAACACCAGACGATCCGACGAATAAGTTAGAAAAGGAGTCCTGAATTCTAACTTTGTAAGTTCTACCATGGAGATAGGAACTTAACCAGGGTAGAACTGGACTCCTGAGGCCGAGTTTATTTAGTTTGGCAAGTAAAAGATCAATTGGAATACTGTCAAATGCTGCTTTAAAGTCGGTGTAGACAGTGTCTACTTGATGGCCAATGGAGATGTTATCGAACACTGAGGCGACAAGGGACAAGGAGTTGAACGAGGAGGAACGTTTCGGCATAAAGCCATGCTGATGAGGAGAAATGTAGTTAGACACACAAGGAAGGACTGAGGAAAGTACTACATATTCGAAAATCTTGGATGGAACACAAAGCAGGGAGACACCACGATAGTTACGAGCATCGTCCCTATCTCCCTTTTTATGCACCGGAACCAACCATGCAGATTTCCACAAAGCAGGAAAGGAACCTAACAGGAACGAGCGTTTAAAAATACGATTCAAATGCGGTGCAAACACATGCTTACATTTCTTAATCATAGAGGAGGGGATACTATCGGGACCAGGAGAGAACGAAGATTTCAACTTAGAAATAGCCGAGAGAACTACTTCCTGATTGATAACCACATCACAGGACGGAATGACATCAGCAGGGGTATAGGAGAGGCATTCAGAGATAGACAAAGAATTGTTACCAGGGGTGACAAAAACACTCGAAAAATGCTTGGCCAGCAGATTACTTTGCTCAGCAGGAGTACACGATCTTGAAAAATCGAAAGACGATCGTGAATTCGTGTTACATAAGCATTGTGAAGCCAACGATTACGACACGGTAAGCGCTTGCCACATATTTATAAAGGCGCAAATAATAAGGATAACGGTTGCGATGGTATAGACGAAGTTTACGTTTTTTGTCCGATTTTAAAACTCTCAACGATCTATTTGACCACGGGGGATAAGGACGGGACCTTAGGAGAGGGCAACGTAAAGGGCATGCCACAACGGTAACATCACAAAACATGAAAACAACTTCATCAATATCGCGAGCTTCTTCAATGAACGACCAGTTGGAGGATTCTATGATTTCCGAAAATCTCCGAAAATCCATCCGTTTAAAGTTAAACCAGAGATGACGATGAAGAACAGCGTGTTCCCTCGGTGGTCGGGGAGCCGTAGGAAAAGTGAGGGACACCTCAAGCGCAGGGTGATGATGATCCAGCGGGAGCAAAGGCGGTGTTGAACAACAAACGTAGGGACGAGTCTCAATCACAGCCTCATTTTCAAAAATTAGATCCAGTTGACGATCACGATAATTTTTCACGTCCGAAATCTGCGTAAGACGGTTAGCATTCATACCATCCACAAGCATAGAGTTTGCAGTTTGCACGCCACTAGGGATGTAGAATTTCTGCGGCGAAAGAGCAGGTATCCACGAGAGCGATGGAGTGTTGAAATCGCCATATAGGAGTAAGAGATCATATGGATTCATTCTCTCAGTGATAGCCGCTACACTCTCATGTAATAATCCCAATACAGTTGTAGATGAACTACGATCCGGAGGTATGTAGATGACACCAATATACACAGCTAAGCGTTGAAACTTGATGCAAACCCATACATGCTCAAGTGATGAGTAATTGTGATGAACGATTGAACAGGAGAGGTTAGATGCGCAGGCGATGAGCACTCCACCACCACGGCGACAGGAGCTATTAGCAGGATTGCGATCGCAACGGTACACAAAGAAATTATCATCGGCAAACAATGACGAAGGTATATCGTCATCCAACCACGTTTCAGTCAGAACCAATACTTCGAAATCAGTTTCCGTCAAAGCCAGTCGAAGTTCATCTAGTTTAGTGCGTAGGCCTCTTACGTTCTGGTAGAATATTACTATTTCTTTGTGGAGTAACGGTGAAGAGGTGTTATTGGTGAATAAACCACGAGTGAAGGTGCAGCTGATTCTGTTGTAGTAGGTAGCGGATTATTGTTGTCGATCGTGATTGGGGTCTGGGTGGTAGGTACGTGGTTCAACACATGCGGGATCCTTGATGCTGGAGGGGCGTGGTGAATGGGACGCCAAAAATTTTGAGCTGAGTTAGCCCGGTGATCAGTGAATTCGCGGTAAACGATGCCTCGGTGCCAAGTGGAAGCAGCAAGTGCCTTCTCCCTAAGTACAAGCGACATTCCGACTTTAAATGAGTTGTTGAGGCAGTTGTTGTCTAACCATCTCGCGAATATACTGCTCCGATACCGACGGAGCGATACGCGTCAGATACAACCAAAATTTGGCTTCCCTGGAATCGACAATCGGGACAGTCAACACGGTCCGAGACGAAGGTGATATCGGTGCAGTGCCAAGTTGAAGAGAGGCGGTAGGTTCAGTTGCGGGTGGGGTGAAATCCACTAGCCTACGTTTAGGCGCATTACGTTGTGGAGCATTTTGAGAGGCACGAACCATTTCACATAGCCGCGAACTTAGTGGTGTGACGGCGGTCAAGTTAGTGGATGGTGCCAACGTTAGTGTTGGACCATGATGCCATAAGTGTGCGTGAATGTTTCCTCTATCAAACAGCGTCGACACATCCATCCTTACAGCATCCAATGCACGAGATAATCGGCTGTCAAACTCTTGGAGACTCTTGGAAGTTCCTCCTTTAAATCGGCAATCGTTGACGAAATTAAATCCAGCGATGTCGCTTTGCTGGTACATCGCAGATTCATGCAGCTGCGGCACAACCAAAAAGTTTGCGAATTCGGGTGTAAAAGTTCCGCCAAACCACCATCATTGATGTCGATACAACCAACATGGCAAGACGCGTTGCATACACCATCACACTTATACACATCATCGATTACAGGTGACGAACACGAAGGACAGGATACAGCCATAGTTATTGCGATCACAAAGGCGATCGGCTTGTCGTTGATCTGCGAGATCCAAATAGAAACATCATAAGAACACCCTTAAGATTGCCTGCTTTAGAAGCAATTTTAATTGGACGGAGCATTCTGGTTTTCAACGATCAACCTCATCAGTGCATTCTTTCACGTCAAACTACACGAAAAATGTCGACATCTTAATTTTTTGGCAGCAAATGGAACCTATCGATTTAAAAGACTAAATTCCTTGGATTTAACTTTCTGGAGACGATTGGAGCGTGGAAGACGATAAAAGCAAAGCTATACAACATGTCCGTAGACCGGAATCAGTAAAGCAGGTTCAAAGTTTCCTTAGTCTATTATTATTATTATGTATTTATTTATTGTTTGCCTCTCTGGCTATACAATTGTAAAATTCTCCTAGCTCATCTCCTAGCTAAGACTAAGCTAAGCTAAGACTACTACCTTCCACTTCAGCATCAAGAGAGTTCTCGGTCACCTTATCGTAGCCGACGCACTTTCTAGACTCATCAGCACATCTCAATTTGATGACGCATTTGACGAAGACAACGATAAACACCTATACCTATACTTATATAGGTGTATACCTATATACACCTATACTTTATTCATTAGACCCCTCTGATATTGTGGTAAGAACCACCCTGTAGCTAAGTAATTTTATGGCATCCGTTAGTATGTATGTATAGGTAAGGAAGAGAATTAGCTAGGTATAGAGAATTAGAATCTAGTATTAGTGTTAGGATACATTATAAATAAGTTGCGTACGCCACACAGAGCTCTCTTATCTCGTCACATCTAAACCGGGCAACATCACCATAACACCAGCCCGGCAGAGCACATCCTAAATAAAGAAAGGTCTGCAAACACACTACAATATGTATGTCACCTGGACGAAGTTACAGGCTACATCGGAAAACGACAACGAATTGAAAGAGATCAACATCAGCATTCAAACAGGACAGTCGGCCAAAATCCTTCGACGTTATGAATCTGTAAAGAAAAGCCTGAGAACGCTGGGACCAATTATTTTCAAAGATGATCGAATTGTGCTACCTGCGATCCACCGCAAGAAAGCTCTCGAGTCAGCTCATCAACCGAAGCAACGATGCGAAGCAACCAAACGTATTCTTCGAAAGTTTTTCTGGTGGCCAAATATGTCAAAATATACCCTCGAATTCGTAAATAGTTGTAATGTATTGCAATTTCAAGGAAGAACCCGCCAATACCTTTCTCTTCTCGGAAACTTTCCAACGGAACTTCTTATGGTTGTAGATACGTATTCCCGATATTTACATGTCTTAGAGATGAGACAAACGGATGCAAAAAGTACGATCGTTTCACTGTGTAAAATTTTTGCTGTTTGGGGTTTGCCTCTTATAATCCGAAGCGATAACGGACCTCCCTTCCAAAGTTCGGCATTTGCCAACTATTGGGAAAAGAAAGGCGTAATGATAAGGAAATCTATTCCCCTCAGTGCCCAATCGAATGGAGCCGTAGAACGTCAAAACCAAGGTGTCATAAACCAGCTGCAAAAAAGGAAAACCGAAATTGGAGAATAGCGATGGAAGAATACATACACATACATAACAAACGTAAATCCCACTCTCGGTTGGACATAACCTAGTTTGAATTGCTTGTCGGCCGGCGATACCGTGGAACCTTTCCCTGTCTCTGGGAATCTAAGAACACTCTTGATCGGGTAGCTGTTCGAGAACATGAAACATTAGCAACATGCAAACAGTTTGCGGATAAAAATCGCGGGGCAAAAGAAAGCTTAATTTGCGTTGGGGACATAGTAGTTGTACCAATACCACAGAAAACATAAACCGACCCAACATTTTTTAAAGAGAGGTACACAGTACGAGCTAAAGAGGGAGCGAAAATAGTAATTTCAAATGAAACGGGAGTGAAACGCGTTAAATTCCGTCATGACTCGGCATCCAGCAGCGATGATGAGTCTTCAGAAGTAACGGCCAGTTCAATTAAATCTTCTTCTATTAGACCAAAAAGAGATATTCGAAAACCGGAGAGATTTGAGGGTTCCGTATTGATTCAACATAATATGATGAGTAGACGAAGGGGGAAATGTAGGGGTTGATAATAGAAAAGGATATTAGATATTGAGAAAGATATTAGTCATGCAGAAAATAGAAGGCACAATTAGTTACACAAAAAGTAGTTTCGATATTAATAAAATGTGACGGAAAATCCTCAAGGGTGACTTTTGAGGCGGGGAGGCTTAACAACCTTCAACCTCTAGTCTATACGCGGATCTTACCTTACCAAACGCGAGGGGAGTGGACTGATGCACTGACAGTTGTCTTGCGTAGCTGTCCTTGCTGATGTCGTGATCATCTCGAACGCCTGACATCTAACCAATGCTCATCGCGCGGCACCGTGGGGGTTTTGTTAGCTTCTCGTAAGGACAAATGTACCCAGAAGGCTGAAGGGCTGACGTAAATGTCTTACAGCCAAACTACACACACAGTTTGACAAGTCGACAGATTATGGCGCCTGTTGTCAATCCCATACAAAAAACTGTCTGATGCGATTTGACGCGGTTTGGTACGTGTAGTTTGAACAGCGTCAGGCACAGATTAAAACAACGTTACGAATGATGTGTTAATAAATGTTTAAAGAGTAAATGATCTCCAGATCGTAGAGTAGATGACGATCTCCAGATCGTCCTTCTCTCTCATCCTTGGAAACTCGTACTGAACAACCGACGAGAGACTTCTCGCAGAGAGCGCACGTGAGTGTCCGGCTGTGTACGTACCCAACAATCAATTTCAATCTAAACATTTGAATCGGCCGCGTATCGAGCAACTGCACCCGTGTCGAAAGAGAAATGTCATGGAGATGAAGTCGCACAAAGTCTCAGAAAATACACACATCGCGACATTTCGGAATTTTTCTGTATAGAGTTTTACAAAATCGCAGTAGCAAATGCGACAATCGCTAACTGTGTAACAGCCTCCTTCGAGTAGAATATAAACTTATCCATTCTTAAATTTCTCTTCCAATTCTACTTTTAGCAAATAAGAGCCACTTGGTCGGCTCACCCGGGGGTCTACAGTCGATGAACATTGTGCAATAACTGTAAGATCGTATGGGAAATATGTTCGATGAACAAACACTTTCCATACAATTTGACAGTTTTTGCTCGATGTTTAATAACTGTAGACCCCAGTGTCAGAGAATCCATGTGCTCTACATGGAGCTTAATTTATACTACCATTCTCCGTAACCGCAACTATCGACTTGCCTGCCGTTTCGACTTTGCTGCCTTCAGTAGCTTGCGCGTTACTCCGGAGAATCCCTTTAGCTCCTACGAGCTTGTTTTATACTTCTAGTTCTACCTAGTGGCAGTAGCTTGCGCGAGTTATCGGAACAACACAGAATCATAGATACAGTTATCAAAACTGTTCAACGGTATCAGTCCCAAACCAACACAGCATCGTCATCCGGTCAATCGAGCGTTCGTACCTGATTCTGCATCCCTACAACGGTATCAGCCCTAAACCAACATAGCATCGTCATCCGGTCGATCAAGCGTCCGTACCTGATTCAGCATCCCTTCAACGGTATCAGCCCTAAACCAACACAAGATCGTCATCCGGACGATCACCGTTATCTACGTCCTTTCTCTATATCCTTCCTTTCATCACCCGATCTCTTTTGAACACGAAACTTATACCCAGTAAGAAAAAATCAGCTTTAGTGGCGAAACAGTGGCTTATTGTCTCTAAAATACCTCCTCCGAGCAGAATACAAGCTTATCCACTCTTAAACTTCTCCTCCGATTCTACCTTTAGCAACTGAGAGCTTGTGTTATACTTTGAGTTCTACCAAACGGCATCCAGTTGCTAGCGCGCTTCTGCAGAGCATTCCGTTAGCACCTTTAAACTTGTGTTATACTTTGAGTTCTACCTAATAGCATCCAGTTACTAGCGCGCTCCTGCAGAGCATCCCGTTAGCGCCTTTAAGCTTGTGCTATACTTGGAGTTCTACCTTACGGCATCCAGTTGCTAGCGCGCTACTGCAGAGCATCCAGTTAGCGCCTTTAAGCTTGTGCTATACTTGGAGTTCTACCTAACGGCATCCAGTTGCTTGCGCGCTACTGCAGAGCATTCTCCGTCAGGCGATTGACGATATAGAGTTGGAAAAAGAAATGAGAGAGAAATAGCGAGAGGAGAAAGAGGTAGGGAATGAAACACAATAGTTCCGATTTTGCATTTTGCATTGCCGTGTTAGTGTCTCAATAATTATCATTTGTTTGGTCATACAAAGAGTGTTAACACCGAAAATTACGTACGGAACTTTAAAATGTATTCCAAGAGGATTAGAAAATCTGGACTTTTGTACCGAAAGCGAGCTAAAATAGCTTCAATGTTCACATCGTCAAATGATAATCAGGAACCTACACCATCAACCCGTAAGCTAAACTTTTTCCAGTCTGAAACTATAGTTCTCCTTAAGATATGAATTGTATTTCAGACACAACGACTAGAGTAACAGAAACAACCTTTGCAGACGAATTTGTATCCAGTAGTAGTGATGAAGAAAGCGATAATGATTCGATTGACGAACATTCATATGATTCGAGTGATGATGACAACCAAATTTATGGCGAAGAAAACTTTGCAAACATGTCAGTCATGGATTGTTTGCGATACTGGGCACTTGTGACAAATCAATCGCATAATTCCATACGAATTATATTGAAAATTTTTAGAGAAAAATCGAACTGCGATTTGCCAAAAAGTGCTAAAACATTACTGAAAATACTAAAACCGCACCAACCTATCAGTGCAATTAACGGAGGAAAATATTGGTACCATGGAATTGCAAAAAATATGACTATTTTTTTCAGGTAACTATGCAAAGAGAAATCCATAACAAAATAAGAATTTTTTAAATAATATTTTTTTACCATTTTAGGGATACTCCACCAGTCCAAAGATTTTCGCTCAACATATCTATTGATGGATTACCATTACACAAAAGTAGTAAAACTCAGTTTTGGCCTATTATGATTAATATTCACGAAATGCCTACGGTTCCGCCGATGATAGTGTCTATATTTTGCGGCCCATCCAAGCCAGGAGATTTAGAAGCATATCTACGTCCTTTTGTTGATGAAATGACAGATCTTATACATGATGGGATTTTAATAAACTTCAGGAAAATTCCCGTAAATTTAAGAGCCATCATAGCAGACTCTCCGGCTAGATCATTCATTAAAGGTAATATACAATGATTACTATAAACTAATAAGTAAGTGGTTTTGAAAACAGATGTTATCACAAACTTTTCTTTTGTTTTAATTTTAGGAGTAGTTAACCACGCAATGCTAAGAATGGTTGCATGAAATGCAATTGCGAAGGAGAATATAACTATGAGTCTCGCACGGTAATTTTTAAAGGAGTTTCTGCTTCCAAGAGAACTGATAAAGAATTTCGTAAGGGTGTTTACGGAAAATACCATAAAGTTATAACGCCATTAATCGACATTCCAAATTTCGATACAATCTATGACGTAGTTACATCTGACCCATTACATTTGCTAGATTTAGAATGTACACGAAAATTGCTTTTAGGATGGAGAGATGGATCGTTAGGTTTGAAAACAAAATGGTCTATGCGACAGTGCAAACAAGTTTCAGACGGTCTCAGTACAATTAAGCTTCCTTCTGAAATTCACAGAGGACTTCGTAAAATGGAATATCTACGGCATTGGAAAGGTAGTGAATTGAATTCATTTTTGTTCTATGCTAGTATAGTGGTTTTGAAAGACGTCTTGGCTAAACAAGTTTATAAGCACTTTTTATTATATTTTTGTGCTATAACTATGTTGTCTTCTGAAGTATATAAGCAAAATTGGCACGTAGCAGGTAAGATGCTTGATAATTTTGTTGATGAATTTAAAAACATCTACCACGAAAGGTATATTACCAGTAATGTGCATAATTTGCTACATGTTTTGGATGACGTGATGAGATTTGGTGTCCTTAGCTCGATTTCCACATATCCTTTCGAGAACCATCTTCAATTTTTAAAAAAAATTATTCGAGGTGGAAAAAATCAACTTGAACAAGCCATGAATCGTATTACAGAACTACAAAATTATCTGATGATGTCGTCGAAACAAGAGCTATTCAAACTACGATAAAGAAAAAACAAGATGAGACGTTACTACACTTGAGTAGGACATGCACGTTAAGAGAAGGCAATCGCGATGGTTGGTTTTTATGTACCGATAATACCATAGTGCAGTATTCTACTGCTGAAGAAACACCATCTTTACCGTTAATTTATGGAAGAAAAATGAAATTCAAACCCGACTGGTTTTCTTATCCTTTCAAATCTTTCATCTTACACATTTATAAGACGCAAACGTCAAATCTATCCGTAAAACATTACAAATTTAAAAGTGAAAATGTTAAATGTAAACTTGTTGCTGTACCAACATCAAAGGCAGGTGAAATAGTATTTGTTCCGTTGTTACACTCATTTTTCAAAAAATAAAAACATATTGGTATAAGCACGCCTGAAACCAAATTCATTGTACTCAATCATTTTATGACATATAGATAAATAAAACAACAAATACAAATTGTAATATTTCGTGTAACTTTGGGTAACTAACTTTATTTCATGTAACTAGTTAATATTCATGCAACTTTATCAATTCACTAAAATTACATATAGCTGAATTGAGTTTTTGTTTGAAAATATTCATTCCAGCTTTGGAGCTTTGATGAAATGTGATGTACTTTTTCGCAGTCCCTTCGCAAGCAGTCTTTTGGGAGCATTTTTCAATTTCTTCATGAAAAATTCTGCTACTGATGCTCTATTAACACTCACTAAATCAGTCGTTCCTACTATTTCGAACAGTTTTGTTATTCTTGTATGTCGCATCATCGCTATCTTCGGTCCAGTTTTTCCAATTCCTGTCCAACTTATTTCGGCGAACAATTGTTTAGAAAACAAGAGGTCTATTGCTTCGGTCATCCTATTCTCACTTCGCGCTTCCGTGATGTTCGATTTAAGATAGGACAATACTTTATCCTGATATTCTGGGTTGTTTAAATTTTCATCAAATAATTCTAGTTGAACGCGATCTTCGAGTGGAGTGAAATTCATTTGTTCTTCTGCATTTAGTCGTTGTTGTTCTTTTCGTTTTGGTCCGATATTATCAAGTAAAATTTGTATACTTGCAAGTATTGTGTCGAGTTTTTTTGCGTTTTGTTAATTTTGAGCCTTTATATTCTGCACCTCCTTTTCTATTCTTTTGCAATTTACGCATTCTAACATGGTTAGCGGTACAACGTTGCTGGTGTTGTTCAATCTGTAACAAACAAATTTAGTATTAGTATAGTTGTAAACAAATGTATAAACATGTGAACGACATACCGTCTTCAATAAACGTGGTTTCGTTTTCAATTAGAATTCTGGGCGACAGCTCTGTTTCGTACGCTTCCTCATTCCTAGACGAAGAACAGCTTGCGGATAAATGCTCACAATTTTCTATAACAGAAAGGCAATTGGTAAATCACTTGTAGAGTTGTTTACATGGTGATGTACATTTACATACCTTCATCAATAAGCAGATTTTGGTTTTGAATTTGTTCGTTTTGACATTTTCAACCTGGGATGAAGATTCACCGCTCATTCCTTCTGCGATCTCGTCTGCCAAAAACGAAGAACCTATGTGCCGGCGCTTTACGACACAAAGCATTTTGTTCCAAGAAGTAGACGCTACGCTGTCTCCGTCTTTCAACATTTTGTTGATTGATGGACCGTTCTTCACATTAGGCCACAACAGAGTTGTGTTAGATTTTGTGGCATCTAACAACCATCCTTCTGGAACCACCGAAATTTCCTTTTTGCCATTGGCAGAGATAGTTTGAACCACCGCAAAAGGCATTGTTAAAACCGCGTTTGCTCTTCAGGTAATGCGAACACAGACTGACCGTAGGAAAAAAGGCTTGCTTATAAGCAAACACAAGTAGCACTAATAACTGCATTGTCTGCATCTTGTTGCAACACGTTCACCGCCGTGTCAAAAAACACACAAACTAGTAACACATTTGTCCATCGCGCACACGGATATAAATGGTCATAAAATACATTGCTGAGCGGTTGACAGATTGAAAATACAATCCTTGCTTTAGTTGGGATTTTAACGAGAGGATATCAACACAGACAAACAGCTCAAACGGTTAGGAAGTTAGCCAATTTCAGTAGAGATAATTGCTACCTGAGTTCGATTACAGAAAAGATACAACTAAAATTGCGAATGTTAAAAGATTAGGAACAAGAGCGAAGGATGAGAAGAGAAAAAATAACCAACAAGACAGAAATGCTAAGAATCGAGAAAGACGGTATCGATAAATACTGGTAATGAGATAGAGAAAGGGAGGAAATATAATAAGAGAGAGAAAATATTTTTTTTCATTTTCTCTCAATTCTATTTTTAGAATTGCTAGTGTGAGAGATATTATTTTTCTGTTTTCTCTCAATTATATTTTTGGATGCTTTCAGTTCTACTTTTCAATTAAGCAGCGCCGAAGAAGCGATCCTTAAGGCTGACGGTTGCCGCTAAGCATCGCCGATTAAAAATGTTGTATGCTGTTGGGCAGCGCTGCTTGATGACTGAAATTATACCGCTAAGAAACATCGATTTAAGCGACGCTTAAAGATAAAATCGTTCACGTTTTCTTACTGGGTATTTAAATCTGAATAAAGCAAAAGGACGGCACTCTCAGCCTAACCGCCTTAGAAGAAGGAAGCTTTCGTTTCTCTTAACTTCTCTATAATCCGTAGTGATAGTTTCGCTAACTGGCGCCCGAATAGGGACCTGAAGTCAAAGTGAGGTGATATAAAATACCAACCCTGCACAAACGACGAAGGACCACTTTCGATCTGCACTCGAAGACATCTCTCTCCGAAGAAGCCTAGGACCCGTAGTAGGCAGAACCCAAAAGGACCACCCGAAGCATCGAGCAGCCGAAATCAGAACCTGGAACATGATCTTCGCGATAGCGATACTGGCGTGAGTCAAAATTATTTATAATTCTAACTTATAAGGTTATAAAGTGCATAATTTACAAAAAAAAAGTGTCGTTGAGTAACAAGTGAAACAAGTTAGATAAACGTTAGGAACTTATGCAAAAAGGTTGTTCGATTAGGAAGAAAAAAAGAAACATACTGCGTGATAAAATCAGAATGGATCCCCCTAGTGAAAATTCTATGAGCCATGAGGAGTTTTTGCAAATCGGAAAAGTTCCCGATTATGTTCATGATATTCCAAATTTCGAAGGAAACGCTAGTAGTCCTATGAGATGGATATTAGAAGTAGAAAACGTACTTAGAATGTACGCCCGTCTTCCCAGAGAATCTATTGAGTATCATATAATTGAGGAAACAATTCGTAGGAAAATTAGAGGAGAAGCGGCAGATGTGCTTAACACTAGCTGCATAACAGGTGATTGGTTTAGTATCAAATCAACATTGCTGCTTTATTACAAAGATAAGAGGGAACTAAAAACTCTTGATCACGAACTCACAGGGATCAGTAAGAAATCTTCAGAATCCCTAAGCAGTTATTTTAGTCGAGTGAATGATTTACTAACTGCAATAGTAACGCAAATTCAGACTGATCCTAAATATGCTATAAATTCAGAAGTACATATAGCATATTTTAGAGAAAAAGCACTCGATTGTTTTATTAGAGGCCTTGAAAACCCTCTTTGCTTTTTGTTGAAAAATCATCATCCAAGTATCTTAAATGCTGCATATAATTATTGCCTTGAATATTGCAATATGAATATGAGGTCTGCTCCATTTAAATCAGACACAAGGGTAAATAACATACCAAAACCACGAGAGCTTTACGTGGCATACCACCACCTCGCCCTATTTTTAATACAAATCAGCAAAGACCACCTCTCCCACCAAGAGATTTTTCTCAGTATAGGAATTTTCCGCAACGTAGAAACATGTACCCTGAAGGATATACCAGTCAGCCCGTGAATCATCAACGGATTCCTTCAACACAACAGCGTAATAATTACCCCGTACCTATGGAAGTTGATCCTTCAATACGATTGAACTCCTTGAACTATAGCAATCGGCAAAGCTATAAAAAACCCTATCCTCGCAATGGTCAGATATATTCAATTGATACCCCATTGGAGTATGTTTCAGGATCACCGCATCTCAATGAAATAGATATAACTAGGAACGTAGATACATTTTGCAGCACTTCTAATCAACATACTGAAGTAGAAAGTAATTTTTTAAGAATGGACCGCAGGATGGTGAAACCTTTCCTTCCATACATCATCTTGCGAACAGTTACGGGAGAATACCCATTTTTAATCGATTCAGGATCGAATATTAACTTGATTTCGCATAAATTGGCTTCATCTTACAAAAGAAGCAAACCATACGAAATCCAAGCCCCTAAAATTACAAGCGCTAACGGTGAATTCAATATTAAATCAGCAATCGACATTGCTTTCATTGAACCTAAATCTATGTTGATATTTCAATTCTTGATACACGATTTCCATCCATTTTTTTTGTGGCATTATAGGTACACCCATACTCAAAACACTTAATACAAAGTTGTGTTTCGAAGAAAATCATTTGATTATAGCAACTGATTTGGGAACACTTTTTGTAATACCTTTTATGAAGTATGTGAAAAAAAAAGAAAAAAATGTGATTGATTTTAGGCTAGATCATTTAGATCTTTCAGAACAAGAAAAATTAGCTCGTGTATTGTATAAAAATGAACAAGTTTTTTACGAACCTAATATAAAGTTATCGTGTGCAACAAAAGTTAAATGCAGTATAAATACAATTGATGAAATACCGGTGCATCAACGGGTCTATCCATACCCAGCTGCATATACAGAAGAAGTTAATTCACAAATTAAGAAACTTCTAGAGAATGGAATAATTAGGCCATCCAGATCCGCTTGGACATCCCCCGTCTGGGTCGTTCCAAAGAAAGCAGATGCTTCTGGTGAAAAAAAGTTTAGGATGGTAATAGATTACCGGAAATTAAACGAAAAGACAATAAGCGATAGGTATCCAATGCCAGAAATCTCGCATGTCCTTGATCAACTACGAGGCCAACAATACTTTTCAAATCTTGATCTTGCATCAGGATTTCATCAAATTCAGATGAATGCACAGGATATTGAAAAAACTGCATTCTTTATTAATAACGGTAAATATGAATTAACAAGAATGCCATTTGGTCTGAAAAATGCACCAGCCATTTTTCAAAGAGCCATTGATGATATACTTCGCGAACACATAGGCAAAATCTGTTACATCTATATGGATGATGTAATTGTATTCGGTAGAACAATTCAAGAACATTTGGATAATCTAGATAAAGTTCTTTCTACATTGAATGCTTCCAATCTGAAGGTTCAACTTGACAAATCCGAATTCCTTCCCAAGGAGATTGAGTTTTTAGGACATATTATTTCAAGTGAAGGATTGAAACCAAATGTAAAAAAGATTGAAGCCATAAGATTATTTCCCTTACCCAAAACAATCAAACAATTGAGATCGTTTTTGGGATTGACATGTTATTACAGAAGATTTATTAAGGACTATGCGAAAATAGCGAAACCTTAAACTAATAGCCTACGAGGTGAGAAAAATACGACTTCAAATAGCAAAGTAACACTCTCCACGGAACAAACGAAATGTTTCGAAATATTGAAAAACATATTATCTTCGGCAGACATTCTAATTTATCCAGATTACAGCATGCCGTTTATACTTACAACGGACGCCTCAGATTTTGCAATAGGTGCGGTCCTTTCACAAGGCGAACTGGGAAAAGATAAACCTATTCATTTAAGTTCCCGAACGCTCTCTAAAACGGAAGTGTCATACTCTGTTCCTGAAAAAGAGATGCTTGCAATTATATGGGCCTTAAAGACATTTAGAAATTATCTATATGGTACAAAATTCAAAATATCGACCGACCACCAACCTCTTACATTTACCCTTTCACAAAGGAACACTAATGAAAAATTAAAACGATGGAAAGCATACTTGGAAGAGCACGATTACGAAATTATCTATAAACCAGGTAAAACCAATGTAGTGGCAGATGCACTGAGTCGAATAGTATACTCAATGACGGCCACGCAACATTCTGCGAATGATAGTGATGATTTTTATATTCCTTCTACTGAAGCACCTTTAAACGCTTTTCGGCAGCAAATCATTTTAAACGAAGGAATCGATCATGTTGCCACAAGTGAACCATTTACCAACTTTAAGAAATTTGACATCACAATTTCAAACACGAGTGATTCAACTCTATTGCACGTTTTGAAAAAATATTTTGACCCCTCGAAGCTAAATGGCTTGTTCACTAGTAAAGCTTTAATGGGAAAAATTCTAGAAGTATACAAGAAAAACTTTGGGAGACAGAATTTACTAAAAATTCGATTTACACAAAAACTATTAAAGAATATAGAAAATTACAATGATTAAGTAGACATTATATGCAAGGAACATAACAGAGCACACAGAGGTTGCGAAGAAAACAAGCTAAAGATTTTACAAAAATATTATTTTCCAAAAATGGCTCAACAAATCAAAAATTTTATTCGAAATTGCAGAACATGCAACGAATGCAAGTATGATAGAAACCCCATTAAATCTCCTATGACAAAAACACCATTGCCAAGTGCACCCTTCGAAATAATGCACGTAGACATTCTGTTTATGAATAAACTTTATTTTTTAACCAGTATTGACAAATTTTCAAAATATGCTCAAGTAGTCAAAATTGATTCTAGAGCTGTTGTGGACATACTCCCAGCTCTAAAAGAAATAATATTGAAACACAAACCTCCTGAAGTTATCGTTATGGATGGAGAAAAATCATTCAACTCAGGAAATGTAAGGGAATTCTTCAACACTTTTAATATTCAGCCTTATATCACAGCAACAGGCAGGAGTGAGATGAATGGTGTTGTAGAGAGATTTCATTCTACCCTTATAGAAATTTGTCGCACAACACAGTCAGATCATCTTTTTCTTTCGAATTAATGAATATCGCAGTGCACAAGTATAAAAATTCTATTCATTCAAGTACTAAATACACGCCACTTGAGATTATAACACCTTCCGAACTTACGTTGACGATTATGCAAAAAGTTAGGGATAACATAAAGAAGAAACAAGAAAAAGACATTTGCTCCTACAACAAGAATAAAAAAGAACGGATTATAACAACCAAATCAAAGGCGTTTATGAAAACGAAGCGTAGAGTTAAACTAGCAAAACCTTACAAAAAGGTTGACATTCAACGAGTCAACAGAACGACAATAACCACCAAACAGGGAAAAAGGATTCATAAGAATGATTTAAAAGTTTTATATGAATAATTGTATTCCAAAGATTCCTATGCCATGCCGAGGCACAAAAAATAGCGACGAATAACAATGAATTATTGTTTATAATAAGTTGTCCTAGATTAATCGAAAACATACTGAACAAAATCCAAGTCTATGGCATAAATAACAGAGGAAAACAGATCCACGTTACCTTTCCTCATCCCTATTACCTTTCCCATGAATCGCAAAAGTTTACCGTCGCATCACTGGATAAGGACTTTTATAATACGGAAGATCTACAAGAAGACAACTCGTCGTGCATACCGACAATTAACAGGTTGGCTGATAAGTCCCCGGTCTAACAAAGAAAAACACATTTTTTTTATGTGTTCCATCCAAAATTCATTTTTATTATTCAACATAGTTCCCTTCAAGAGCGATACAACGATTATAATGACCTTCCAATTTTTTTATACCATTTTGGTAGTACTCCTTCGGTTTTGCCTCAAAATAGGCCTCAGTTTCGGCGACCACCTCTTCATTGCAGTCAAATTTTTTCCCTGCGAGCATCCTTTTGAGGTCTGAGAACAAGAAAAAGTCGCTGGGGGCCAGATCTGGAGAATACGGTTTGTGGGGAAGCCCAATTCATGAATTTTTGCCATCGTTCTCAATGACTTGTGGCACGGTGCGTTGTCTTGGTGGAACAACATTTGCACAAAAGTTGCTTGACAAAAGACGCTCTGTCTCACAAACTAATTGACATACAGACGTCAAATTTTGACACGAATCATTTGAAGGTTGGTACTATATAAATATAATATGCATTTAATACTAGCGGCGCCATTTATGTGTCAGACCGGGGACTTATCAGCCAACCTGTTATAAAGGGACAACCAGCATCCTGCGATTTTGTATCGAATCCACCAACACAAGAAGTTTTGATTTTAGATAGAAGTCACTTGCTCATCAGTTCATCCGTTTGGTTCACATTTGACACTACGTGTGGCATACAAAAGAGAAACCTTACTGGCTCGTTCATCGTCACATATGAAGATTGTAATATTTTCTTCAATAACAAAACTATTTCAAGCAACACGATTAGTTTTCCGGGGTCACCGATCAATCTTCCTATCTATGGCATAGAAGTGATGCAACAGGACAAAATCGTCAAATTGAGTCTTGAGCATCTACACGAACTACATAAAGAATTAAGAACGGAGATGAATCAAATTCATTTGGAATCCCACAGCATCACATGGAAAACGTGGTCGATATCTAGCCCGATAAGCACTCCGTTTATAATATTGATCTCCGTCGGTGGATACATTGTGTCAAAAATATGTAAGAAAAGAACAGATATCAACATCAATACACAACCAGCATCACAAACATCGGCAATCTATAGACCGCCAACTATGAAGGAATGCCTTCGTACGGAGCCTCAGATTTAAGGAGGGGCAAGTTATCGGAACAACACAGAATCATAGATACAGTTATCAAAACTGTTCAACGGTATCAGTCCCAAACCAACACAGCATCGTCATCCGGTCAATCGAGCGTCCGTACCTGATTCTGCATCCCTACAACGGTATCAGCCCTAAACCAACATAGCATCGTCATCCGGTCGATCAAGCGTCCGTACCTGATTCAGCATCCCTTCAACGGTATCAGCCCTAAACCAATACAAGATCGTCATCCGGACGATCACCGTTATCTACGTCCTTTCTCTATATCCTTCCTTTCATCACCCGACCCCTTTTGAACACGAAACTTATATTTAAATCTGAATAAAGCAAAAGGACGGCACTCTCAGCCTAACCGCCTTAGAAGAAGGAAGCTTTCGTTTCTCTTAACTTCTCTATAATCCGAAGTGATAGTTTCGCTAACTCGCGTTACTCCGGAGCATCCCTTTAGCTCTCTGGAACTTGTTTTATAATTAAAGTTCTACATAGCGGCATTCAGGTGCTTGCGTGCTATCGCGATACCTCCAGTCGGTGACTCGATGCTTTGTTCATATTGATTTTCTTTTTAATGGCAGCTGGCATTTTGTTCACCACTATTGCCGGCGATTGTAGATATCAATCAATTTTTAGCCATAGCTTTGAAGGATGATTCTCAACGATTGATCTCGATTTTGAACGATTGATGATTCCAATAACGCGTTGTTAGATAATATATTCTGCGATCGCCGGAATACACGGCTGAGCGAGTACCCTCCGGAATAAGGTGTCTTCACTGTTCGGAGCAGGAAATGCCTCCAAATTATTGTACCACAGATTATTTTACCCATATTGTACTATCGATTGAGTTACCAACAGTTATAATCAATATTGTCTGGCTGTTCGTCATGAAAAAATATTATTCCGATGGGATTTGAACTTACATCTGCCATGTGAAAGTCTGTTCTGTTATTATTTTATCGCCATGCCTCCCGAACACAACAAAAACGGCATTGTTTAGAGACGCATTTGTATCAGTACGAAATTTTATAAACCATTGAAAATGTGTAGAATGAATGAATATAGTTTTATGTCATACAAAATATAATGCATGAGTTATATTGAAAAATGGTTGGTTGTACTGAAAAGATGAAATGGTAAATTGTAGTAAGGTATTTACTATTTCGTCTTTTCAGTACAACCAACCATTTTTCAATATAAAATCGAGTAACAATTGGATTTTAATAATCGTTGAAGTCGATCAATGCAGCGGCAAATAGCAACAGAATTTTCAAGAAAATGGTATAAACTCTACTGTAAACGGGTAGATCCCGTATAGGCGATCAAAGAACAAACACGCATCACATTCATTCGACACATCCCAGCAATACTCGAAAATACACTGCTGATCGCACAGCAGCAGTAAACGGCTCCTCTATGATTCTTTTTGGGTCTTTATCGAAGTTATCGAGTCTGCACACTCTGATGGTTGCTTATCGTTAAAGTTTTATTATAAATGACACGTACCTTATACCTAACTAGATCTAATACATAGATAAAACTTAATGCTAACATAATGCCATACGATCGTATACGATGCGGTAACTACCCCATCCTTAAGTGTTGATTCTCCAGGATCAACTTTGATAATTTTCACCTTATTTCTATAATTCATATCTTTTTTACATTTCATTTCTAATGTCATATCTGTACATTCCGGATATTCGTTTTATGAATCACATGATTCTGTTCATTCATTCTTGGCCCGCTCTGGAGGTGCCCTTCTGCCTTTGTTGTGATGTTTCTGTTGCTTCTCTTGAGCTTCTTTCAGCTGAACTATCACTACCTCGTACACTTTTTGTCGCACTGTTTCGATGTCTTACACTGTAGTGGAATTATGAGAAATTCCTAAAAGAATTTCTTTTGGTGTTTTTTTCGTAACACTATGGATTTTGTCGTTGTACTTTCCAATCACGATCGCCATCCTCCTCCTTGTCGAGTAATTGGGTTGAACAAGCTTTCTCCAACAAGCTACATCTCAGTTATCGTTGAATGGAACCTTTCCACCTGACCATTAACCTCTGATTTATTACTTGGCGTAACATAGGCTGTTATGTTTAGGTCCAGCATAATTCCTCGAATTTCTGCTGATAGAAAAGTCCTTTCGTTATCGGTGACAATCATTGAAGGAATCAGATATGACGTGATAGTTTTTTCGAACGCTTTTCGAATAGCTACTATTTGTCTAGATTTTATAGGTAGCATTCTTCCAAATTTCGAAAATTTGTCTATACTTGAGAGGAAACTTTCCCCGTTTATCTGGTAGATGTCTACGTGGAGTATTTCAAAGGGGTGTTTCGGTATAGGCGTTTCTTGTAGGTGTATTTTAAATAGGTGTCGATCGTATTTGCACGCATTACATGCATCGCATGTTTTAATGTAGTTTCTGACCTTTTCGGTTATCTTCGAAAAATAATACTTCCTTAATATCTGTCTCTTGTTTTCATCAATGCTTCGATGGGCTCTTTCGTGTTCGTTTTTTTTTAATTTATTCTTGTTCTTCGACGTCCCTAACATCGTTTAGAATATTCTGTGTGAAACTGATCTTGTACGTTTTTGATGAACTATAATATTCTTGGTACATTCTTTGAAAATCACCCATGATTTTTTCTGTTGTGTGTAATCCCGTCAATTTGTTTGGAACAAAGAATTGATTGAAAATACTATATAGCGCTTGCTCTGAATACTGTCGGCTTTTAACGATTATTTTTTTATAGCCGGGAAAGCGATTTGAAAAAATAGTATCTTCATTATCTTCCGTCTCAATAACAATTTGCAATTTGAAAGCGTTGAGAGGAGCTTCAGTGCATTTGATAAGATCTGAAGGATCTTCATCGGCCGAATGCCGAGTTGGAGTAAGGGAGAATATTTGTACGTGACTAAGCGCATCAGCTACGACGTTGTTCTTTCCTGGAGTATACACCATTTCGTAGTCGTGTTCCTCCAGATAAGATTTCCAACGTTTTAGTTTAGTGTTAATGTTTTTAGGCGACAAGGAAAATGTTAAGGGTTGATGGTCAGTAATAATTTGCAATCTTTGCCCGTAGATATAGTTGCGAAAAATTTTAAGAGACCAGTAGATGGCCAACATTTCTTAAGGTTCGTGAAGCGAAATGTATCGGTTTATCTTTCCCGATTTCTCCTTGACTGAGCACTGCTCCTATGGCGTGGTTAGATGCATCAGTTGTTATAAGGAAAGGCTTGTTGAAATCCGGGAAGGAAAGAATATCATTTCCAGAAAGAATTAGTTTCATGCTTTCGAAACATTTTGTTTCTGCAGGGGTTAATTGAATTAATTTGGAATCATTAGTAAGGCCTCTAAGTAGATTGGTTAAAGGCTTGGTTAGGTTAGCGTAGCCTTTAACAAACCTTCTATAGTATCCAACCATACCTAAGAAACGTCTTAACTGCTTTACGTTTCTTGGTTGAGGCCATTCACGTATGGTTGCGATTTTTTCCTCGTTTGGTTTTATACCATTTGATGTGATTACGTATCCGAGAAATTCAATAGATTTACAGAGAAATTTTGATTTTTCTAATTGGGCTTTGAGCCTTGAGGCTTGAGGTTTTAGCCTTTTTCAATGTAGACAAAATTCAATTCAGATTCCTTATGTGATCGGCCAAATCTTTACCACAAACTACTAAATCGTCCATGTATACGTAGCAAATTTTACCAATGTACTCTCGGAAAATATCGTCTATCGCACGTTGAAAAATTGCCGGCGTATTCTTTAAGCCAAATGGCATTCGCAAAAACTCATATTTTCCGTTATTGACCGAAAATGTTTACTTTAATCTGATGAAAACCAGAGGCCAGGTCCAATGTGGTAAAGTATGTGTTTCCACCTAATTGGTCGAGAATATTTTGAATTTCCGGCATAGGATATTTTTCCGAGATATTTTTGTTTTTTGATTTAGTTTACGGAATCAACAACGAGTTTAAACTTTTGCTCACCAGAATGGTCAGCTTTTTTAGAAACAATCCAAAGAGGAGAATTCCCAGCAGAACGGGATGCTCGAATAATACCATCGTCCAATAGCTTCGAGATTTGTTTTACTACTTCATTTTTGTACGCAATAGCATAGAGATAGCTTTTTTGGTAAACAGGTGCATCATCGGTTGTCTGTATTCTACATTCAACATTTGTTGTGCAAGTAAGCTTTGAATCTTGTGCAAAAAAGATGTTACTGTGTAAGTTAAGAATCGGAATGAGAGAATTTCGCTCTTCAATCGAAAGGTAAGGTAGTTGAATTTTGGATTTAATATTGAGAAACAGATTAACTCTTCTTTTATCTGTTTGGTTATTCTCGCTCGAAACGTGAAATTTTAGTTGTATGTGATAGTTTCTGTTATTTTCGTTTGTAATTTCTATTCTTCGGTAACGTATAATGAGATTAAATTCCTTCGCGAATAATATCTCGGTACCAATTATTCCATCGAAAAAATCGTGGTAATCGTAAATATGAAACACAAATTCTCTATCTAGCACTGGTGAAAATAATTTCGAAGCCAGTACTTCTGATGATATTAACGTACCGACAACACTTTGAAATGATTTCGGTTCGATTTTAAAAATGTTGTTACCTGAACTATAAGCCCACTTTTTTATATGATATTGGTATTTGCTCCACTGTCGACAAGCACTGAACTGAAACGCATGTCGCATGAAACTGAAACTTCGAGGTATGGAAGTTGTGGCACGATATTCTCTACGAGTACGGTGTCTCTGTACTCGTGCTCATTCCAAAAAAAATCGAGCTACATTGTGCCTCATTATCTTGGTATGCGTTTTCTTGTATAGACATTTTGGGAGCGTGTGTTGATCTTCATCGCATAGACTGATCAACCTCCATGGGTTCTGATGAACGTGTCGCTCTTTGTGGCTGAGTCTGATAACGGTAATTTCTCTTCACGTCTGGTTCAACGGAATAATCTTTTTTTTATCCGTTCTGGTCAAGCTTATCTGTTCCTTTTTTTAACTTTTGAAATTCCACAAAAAATTTGGTATGAATTATTTAATCTATCAGGAGCTGCAGTCTTAACCAAAATTCCGAGTTCATTATTCAATCCCCGAATAAAATTATCTGCAGCTTTTTCTTTAAAATAATATACAAACCCATTTTCTAATTCTGTATATTTTTCATTATTTTTTATATAAGCTATTATTAACGATAAGAGTTCATTTGTTCTATTGTAGTATTGCTCAAGATTTTCGCTATATTTTTGTTTAATTACTGTTAGATCGTAATCGAGAGTTTTGAGGTTACGTTGATCACGAAATTTTTTTAAGAGGTTTTTTCATACTCTCCCAGTCGGATTTCGTGGTTTGCGTTGAGAACGTCAGACGCTTCGCCAACAATCTTTCTTCGCACAATACGCATTATTATTTCCATCTGCGTGGGACAATTGGCGAACGATGCATAAAAATGGAAAACGCCTTCAACATCATCAAGCCAAGTATTAAGGCCTTTATGATTACCATTATATTCCGGTAACATTTTTAGAATTTCAGGCACTTTGCTCATTTCTAGAAAAAGCTTCATTTCTTCCATTTTAGTTTCCATTTCTACTGGTTTTTGAGATCACCATCATTGTTTTTTTCACTATACTTACACGTACAGGAAACAGTTAGATCTCCAGGATACTGTGAGAGTCGATTTTTAGAATATCGGTCTTCCGAAGAGAAATCAGCACATCTAGTCGCGCTACAACACCGCAAATCAACGACACATCCGATGATAGCTCTTGGGCTGGATGCTGTATTCTCAGAAAAGAGACCGCTAAAGGCGGCTTCGCTCTGAGAGTTTATACAGTTACTAATTACTCTTCTTGATTCGGGCGCCAGTTATCGAGTCTGCACACTCTGATGGTTGCTTATCGTTAAAGTTTTATTATAAATGACACGTACCTTATACCTAACTAGATCTAATACATAGATAAAACTTAATGCTAACATAATGCCATACGATCGTATACGATGCGGTAACTACCCCATCCTTAAGTGTTGATTCTCCAGGATCAACTTTGATAATTTTCACCTTATTTCTATAATTCATATCTTTTTTACATTTCATTTCTAATGTCATATCTGTACATTCCGGATATTCGTTTTATGAATCACATGATTCTGTTCATTCATTCTTGGCCCGCTCTGGAGGTGCCCTTCTGCCTTTGTTGTGATGTTTCTGTTGCTTCTCTTGAGCTTCTTTCAGCTGAACTATCACTACCTCGTACACTTTTTGTCGCACTGTTTCGATGTCTTACACTGTAGTGGAATTATGAGAAATTCCTAAAAGAATTTCTTTTGGTGTTTTTTTCGTAACACTATGGATTTTGTCGTTGTACTTTCCAATCACGATCGCCATCCTCCTCCTTGTCGAGTAATTGGGTTGAACAAGCTTTCTCCAACAAGCTACATCTCAGTTATCGTTGAATGGAACCTTTCCACCTGACCATTAACCTCTGATTTATTACTTGGCGTAACATAGGCTGTTATGTTTAGGTCCAGCATAATTCCTCGAATTTCTGCTGATAGAAAAGTCCTTTCGTTATCGGTGACAATCATTGAAGGAATCAGATATGACGTGATAGTTTTTTCGAACGCTTTTCGAATAGCTACTATTTGTCTAGATTTTATAGGTAGCATTCTTCCAAATTTCGAAAATTTGTCTATACTTGAGAGGAAACTTTCCCCGTTTATCTGGTAGATGTCTACGTGGAGTATTTCAAAGGGGTGTTTCGGTATAGGCGTTTCTTGTAGGTGTATTTTTAATAGGTGTCGATCGTATTTGCACGCATTACATGCATCGCATGTTTTAATGTAGTTTCTGACCTTTTCGGTTATCTTCGAAAAATAATACTTCCTTAATATCTGTCTCTTGTTTTCATCAATGCTTCGATGGGCTCTTTCGTGTTCGTTTTTTTTAATTTATTCTTGTTCTTCGACGTCCCTAACATCGTTTAGAATATTCTGTGTGAAACTGATCTTGTACGTTTTTGATGAACTATAATATTCTTGGTACATTCTTTGAAAATCACCCATGATTTTTTCTGTTGTGTGTAATCCCGTCAATTTGTTTGGAACAAAGAATTGATTGAAAATACTATATAGCGCTTGCTCTGAATACTGTCGGCTTTTAACGATTATTTTTTTATAGCCGGGAAAGCGATTTGAAAAAATAGTATCTTCATTATCTTCCGTCTCAATAACAATTTGCAATTTGAAAGCGTTGAGAGGAGCTTCAGTGCAATTGATAAGATCTGAAGGATCAATCTTTGCCCGTAGATATAGTTGCGAAAAATTTTAAGAGACCAGTAGATGGCCAACATTTCTTAAGGTTCGTGAAGCGAAATGTATCGGTTTATCTTTCCCGATTTCTCCTTGACTGAGCACTGCTCCTATGGCGTGGTTAGATGCATCAGTTGTTATAAGGAAAGGCTTGTTGAAATCCGGGAAGGAAAGAATATCATTTCCAGAAAGAATTAGTTTCATGCTTTCGAAACATTTTGTTTCTGCAGGGGTTAATTGAATTAATTTGGAATCATTAGTAAGGCCTCTAAGTAGATTGGTTAAAGGCTTGGTTAGGTTAGCGTAGCCTTTAACAAACCTTCTATAGTATCCAACCATACCTAAGAAACGTCTTAACTGCTTTACGTTTCTTGGTTGAGGCCATTCACGTATGGTTGCGATTTTTTCCACGTTTGGTTTTATACCATTTGATGTGATTACGTATCCGAGAAATTCAATAGATTTACAGAGAAATTTTGATTTTTCTAATTGGGCTTTGAGCCTTGAGGCTTGAGGTTTTAGCCTTTTTCAATGTAGACAAAATTCAATTCAGATTCCTTATGTGATCGGCCAAATCTTTACCACAAACTACTAAATCGTCCATGTATACGTAGCAAATTTTACCAATGTACTCTCGGAAAATATCGTCTATCGCACGTTGAAAAATTGCCGGCGTATTCTTTAAGCCAAATGGCATTCGCAAAAACTCATATTTTCCGTTATTGACCGAAAATGTTTACTTTAATCTGATGAAAACCAGAGGCCAGGTCCAATGTGGTAAAGTATGTGTTTCCACCTAATTGGTCGAGAATATTTTGAATTTCCGGCATAGGATATTTTTCCGAGATATTTTTGTTTTTTGATTTAGTTTACGGTAATCAACAACGAGTTTAAACTTTTGCTCACCAGAATGGTCAGCTTTTTTAGAAACAATCCAAAGAGGAGAATTCCCAGCAGAACGGGATGCTCGAATAATACCATCGTCCAATAGCTTCGAGATTTGTTTTTCTACTTCATTTTTGTACGCAATAGCATAGAGATAGCTTTTTTGGTAAACAGGTGCATCATCGGTTGTCTGTATTCTACATTCATCATTTGTTGTGCAAGTAAGCTTTGAATCTTGTGCAAAAAAGATGTTACTGTGTAAGTTAAGAATCGGAATGAGAGAATTTCGCTCTTCAATCGAAAGGTAAGGTAGTTGAATTTTGGATTTAATATTGAGAAACAGATTAACTCTTCTTTTATCTGTTTGGTTATTCTCGCTCGAAACGTGAAATTTTAGTTGTATGTGATAGTTTCTGTTATTTTCGTTTGTAATTTCTATTCTTCGGTAACGTATAATGAGATTAAATTCCTTCGCGAATAATATCTCGGTACCAATTATTCCATCGAAAAAATCGTGGTAATCGTAAATATGAAACACAAATTCTCTATCTAGCACTGGTGAAAATAATTTCGAAGCCAGTACTTCTGATGATATTAACGTACCGACAACACTTTGAAATGATTTCGGTTCGATTTTAAAAATGTTGTTGCCTGAACTATAAGCCCACTTTTTTATATGATATTGGTATTTGCTCCACTGTCGACAAGCACTGAACTGAAACGCATGTCGCATGAAACTGAAACTTCGAGGTATGGAAGTTGTGGCACGATATTCTCTACGAGTACGGTGTCTCTGTACTCGTGCTCATTCCAAAAAAAATCGAGCTACATTGTACTTCATTATCTTGGTATGCGTTTTCTTGTATAGACATTTTGGGAGCGTGTGTTGATCTTCATCGCATAGACTGATCAACCTCCATGGGTTCTGATGAACGTGTCGCTCTTTGTGGCTGAGTCTGATAACGGTAATTTCTCTTCACGTCTGGTTCAACGGAATAATCTTTTTTTTATCCGTTCTGGTCAAGCTTATCTGTTCCTTTTTTTAATATTTGAAATTCCACAAAAAAATTGGTATGAATTATTTAATCTATCAGGAGCTGCAGTCTTAACCAAAATTCCGAGTTCATTATTCAATCCCCGAATAAAAATATCTACAGCTTTTTCTTTAAAATAATATACAAACCCATTTTCTAATTCTGTATATTTTTCATTATTTTTTATATAAGCTATTATTAACGATAAGAGTTCATTTGTTCTATTGTAGTATTGCTCAAGATTTTCGCTATATTTTTGTTTAATTACTGTTAGATCGTAATCGAGAGTTTTGAGGTTACGTTGATCACGAAATTTTTTTTAAGAGGTTTTTTCATACTCTCCCAGTCAAATCCTACGTGGTTTGCGTTGAGAACGTCAGACGCTTCGCCAACAATCTTTCTTCGCACAATACGCATTATTATTTCCATCTGCGTGGGACAATTGGCGAACGATGCATAAAAATGGAAAACGCCTTCAACATCATCAAGCCAAGTATTAAGGCCTTTATGATTACCATTATATTCCGGTAACATTTTTAGAATTTCAGGCACTTTGCTCATTTCTAGAAAAAGCTTCATTTCTTCCATTTTAGTTTCCATTTCTACTGGTTTTTGAGATCACTATCATTGTTTTTTTCACTATACTTACACGTACAGGAAACAGTTAGATCTCCAGGATACTGTGAGAGTCGATTTTTAGAATATCGGTCTTCCGAAGAGAAATCAGCACATCTAGTCGCGCTACAACACCGCAAATCAACGACACATCCGATGATAGCTCTTGGGCTGGATGCTGTATTCTCAGAAAAGAGACCGCTAAAGGCGGCTTCGCTCTGAGAGTTTATACAGTTACTAATTACTCTTCTTGATTCGGGCGCCAGTTATCGAGTCTGCACACTCTGGTGGTTGCTTATCGTTAAAGTTTTATTATAAATGACACGTACCTTATACCTAACTAGATCTAATACATAGATAAAACTTAATGCTAACATAATGCCATACGATCGTATACGATGCGGTAATTTCGATGGGGCTTTAACACGGTTTAATAGCACAGAGCGCAAGATAGATTTACGAAATTGACAAGTAGTTAGGACAGGTTTAAAGTTCAATTCTCTAATAGCTTAGCGAAAACCAAAATCATAGATTGGTACTCATGCATAGAATCAGGGAGAGAACGAGAGAGAAAGAGAAAGAGGAGTACATATTTTTTATACTGTTATGCTAAGCAGCGCTGACGAAGTGACCCTTCGTCTGTACTGTAGCTGTAAAAAAAAGGAATCGAAAAGATTTAATTAGGGACGCTAACGCGAACCAAAAAATTAGTCCCTTTATTCCTTCTCGTATTTTACATGTGAATGCCGTTCTTGTTCGTTGTCGCCGTTTTTATAAGGTCGCTCTCTCTCTCTCCACATTTACTAACTCACTACGATTCTCACTTATGCCGATCGCAAACCCGACGACTATCAAGGTTCATACACATAATCCTTGACGGCCTGGTCGATCAGTCGACATAAGGAGCCGCAGTGACAGCGACGGTCGGTGTAAACACGTTTTGTTTACAACAGTAGCCACTAAGCTTCGCTAAATAAAAGTTGTAGTATACTGTTAAGCAGCGCTGCTTTATTATTGAACTTATACCGCTAAAGAACATGGAGTTGAGCGATGCTTAGAGGCAAAATCGTTGTACATTTTCTTACTGGGCTACTCCTTTGCAATTCTTAACGGAATTAAATCATACTACCTTTCCTTTTTTTACGGAATTTAAGCGTATTACTATTTTAACATGCATTTAGGATTTTTTGCATTTGATTCAGCTGCAAATTATTTAAGGGTTTTGGAACTATTACCGTCAGTAGTTACGCTTCATTTGAAGAAAATCCTGTCCACTAACAGTTTTACTTTTGTGCTACACACAATTCACCTATTCATTAAAAAGAATGGCTCTGGTTAAAGAATCAACTCATTTTTGCACATCTCTAGTTACAATATTACATAGGATTCTGTTTTGCGAAGACTGGTGAAACTATAAAAAAACTTGCACCATGCGGTCGCTCCATTTAGTAGACCCTACATTGCTTTGAGATGGTCGAATTACCTGCCAATATTTTAATTTCCTTGTAAAACGATTAGGTGTTTGAACTCGTACATGACATAGAGATAGGGTTCCACCTTCTGTACACCCGAACGTCAGTTCTCGAACAACTCCCATTCAAGCGGTATTCAATGAGACAATAGGTATTCTTATCTTTCAACTTTCACACGTGTTTTTTCCTGTTTCATAACTACTATTCCTCAGTCCTTCAGAGATTTTAACAAAATCCTATGTTAATACATAAGCATAAGAACCGCCTGTTTATTTGGTTCTAATTTTCTGACCAAACCCAATACTTCGAAAAAAATATTCAACTATTTGTTTGTTAATAATTATGAATATTTAGAATACGCATTTACTTTTCTCTGCAATTTTTATTAATCCTTTATTGCATTAATTTTTATTTGCGTTATAAAAAAAGGCGGCGAATCGTAGGTCAAGACATCAAAAATTAATAACAAATTACGGCAACACAAAACGAATACGAAGTACCATATTTGCTTATCGTTTTGATTGGCCTCGATTTGCTCCGCCTTTTTCATTACAAAATTCATTCTACAGTCAAAAAAATGCAGAAAAATCACACAAACCTTGCTTCATCTGTACTCTACTAGCTTCGCTACCGCGCGGTTTACGGTACTCAAATTTACAAATGAATGAGAATGTATGCACCTTCAAATTATGAGATAGAATAAGGACCGCCACCATCTTTCTCATTTATCGTAAGCATAATTGTACTCATACTCATAATTGTTTCCTTTACACCAGTGTTATCATAACAATACGAGCGCAAGCGCTAACATTAATTTCTATTATGATTGTGGTAAATGCGCGCATACTCGGTTCAGTTGAAACAGTAAATTGAGTTGCATGTACTTTTATGAAAATAATTTCAATTAAATAATGCTTGCAACTTTACTACGGAACCATCGAACGTCATACATATCACTCAAAAAAAACATCTATTGAACCATATTTAATCAGTCAATAAGAGGAAAGGATGTATGCTATAAAATCGGAAAATATGAAAAGAAACAACTATATAGCATGGCGCAGAACACATATGTTTATGTATTTTCGTAAGTATTCGTCATCTTCGTCTATGTAATCAGAATCAACACGTGGCTTCATGTTCGTATAAAAAATGTAATAACCGCACTACATACTTATTCATTTTCCCCTATTTTCAAGAATGGCTCCATAAAGGAATGCGCTATGTTATGTTTTGCTATACTGCACTCGAAAAAAGATGAAAACATATACTTTATCTAGGGTATACACGAGATAATCGCATCAAAACGAGACAACATACTTAACTATAGAAAATAGGGGAAAATGTGTGCATGAATACTTGACAACAAGTAGGAATCGCTGAATTATTTACCATTATGGACGCTAAAACGAAAAGGACATGTTAGGTACCCTTTTGTAGTGGTGAATTACATGTCACTTGCACTAATGCAGTTTTATACCAGTTTGCATCCTGCCTAAAAATTAGAAGAACATAATAGAAAGGGAGATAGACGACATCTGAAACAGGGGAAACTTTTAACAGAGTAAAAAATACCGTAAAGAGTAATGGTAGATTGCGTATGGTTAGGAGTAATGCACGGTAAACGTTCATCACTAAAACGAATCAGTTCTGTTCCGGACACCAACCAGATTAGATGTTAATACAGTAAGGTGCCTGCAAATCTGTATACCAGGTGCAACAATCACGTTATCATTTCAAACTTCCTTCTGCCAACGAAGAATTAATTAAAAAATCGTGTACACGAAGCTATTGATGGCGGGTCCTTTTCTATCTCCGATGCCTGGGGATCTTCTTACGGAATATATGTTCGGCAGACGTCGCCAGCGACGGAATCGCACCACATTCACGCCGCAACAACTGCAGGAATTAGAACAGTTGTTTCAAAAAACGCACTATCCGGATGTGTTTTTGCGTGAAGAAGTCGCACTGCGGATTAATTTAAGTGAAGCACGTGTTCAGGTGATGATTAATATATTATATCGAAAAGTGAACAAAAGGGTGAAATACGTGTACCAGTATTTTCTTTTTAGCAGGCAAACTAAAAAGACGAAATAAAATTATTTCTCTTTAAATGAAAAGCTGGCTATCTGGTTGTGCGCCATATGTGTTAATATGCCTGGTTACAAGTTTACAAGAATTCGTTCATTACTAGACAGAATATTCAAAATTGCGAAAAACAACAATACTCTCTTTAAACATGGTGAAGGTGATGTGGTTTTAAGCAACTATATGTTTTTATGATGGTACTTTTATTATTATGATATTGTGGCCTAAGCAATACAAGTATAACATACTGAACGGGGTGATTTTGGATAATTGTTTCACTATTTATACCGATTAGCATACTGCATGTAAAAAGTTCAAACTACCATCGCTAGTCGAATATAAAGTGCATTTTGGGGGTAATCGACGGTTTAGTAATAACAGCAAATAAAGCAGCGATAATGAAAAAATGGCAAGCAACAGATCTTCTTTCAAAATTGCCAAAGCAAATAAAGATGTGGGTGGAGCTTCTTATGAAGGTCGGTAATGATAAGACGAACAAGCTTGAGATTGTAACTATTAGCTTTAAGTTTTAGCTTAGCTGCGTTTTTTTTTTATTATTTTTATTTTTTTTTTTTTTTTTTTTTTAAATTTTTAAATTTTTATTTAGCGTAAAGGCATTTTTTATATAAGGATAATGGGCACCTTGCAACTGGGAAATAGAGTGTTTTCATTAATGTTGAATGTGCAGGAAATATTGTTCATTCAATTTTTTGTTCTCTCTGAAAGCAAATATATATATATATATATATATATATATATATACTTTATTTACCCGTAGCTGGATAGTTAGTCCTGCGTACGGGGAGAATCCTCCGGAAGAGATTTTGGTCCGGTCCGTTACGTGTGAAGGCAGGCGCCGTACCATCATGCCACCGGGCAGCCCTAATTAACCTGGGTAAATTAAGGCAAAATTAGCAGTCCATAATTTACCCTTTCATGCAGTTGTGATATGTTTACAATGCGTCTTTGAGCTAAATTTCTCTTCATAAACGTTTAAATAAACGGTGAATTAAAGGAAAATCTTTCACTGGGCTCACTGCGCGACGGGTAGAGTGAATGTTGTTGAACGTTTTGAAACCATTTTAACCAAGCATGAATACCAATAAAACATTGTTTTATTTGCTTCAATATGGGACGCCATCACACTGCCCCTTCACAACAAACGAGCGAATGATACAACCTTACGAAGCAAACTACTCGTATGGGCAAATTAATTAACAGCACTCTGCCTCACTGGGTCTTTCCCACGTTAAGCCCTACAACAGTCGTTATTGTAGCAGCTATTTTTGGAATCGAACTTTTGTGTGTCTGTCTGTATCTGCAGATGATCTTATCGGGTTATTGAACTATCTTATACGTCTCTGTTGGTAGTAGGACGAAAATAGTTAAATAAAAGCAACGGTGGTGGAATGCAGTGAAAACGTATTGCTGTTGTATTTCTTCGTCAACAAATCGCGCAAAATGCCCGAAGTTGATAATCCACGTTAAAGCGGGTAAGCGTTTTGATTTATTTAATACCGCTATCACGGTAAAAAATGTTTCCATTATTAGGTTTGATACAAATACAGAATGAAATTTATGAACCGTTTCAGATATGGGAAACGTTTCCGATGATGCCATTTTGCCATCTGATTATGTGGAGAATCTTTCTCCATCGAAAACTGCATCGACGTGAACCGTTTACAACACACGTATTACAAAGTAATATATTCTCTACCGTAAATTCGACGCCTTACAACATTCACACTCCCGCCTCTCAAGCGTTCATCGCTGTCGCTTGTTCGAATCGAAGTGTCTGGCCGCACACGCCCGTAAGCTGACCTCTCGCTGGCACCGGTTGGCACGTATTTTTCTTTCACCTTTAGTGTCACAAGAACACAAATTCCGCAGATAGTGAAAACAGATTCGGACCCGGAGGTTGATGTCTTTTAGAGAAGGGGCTATTCTGCGAATTGGAATTGGAACTACTGTTTGTTGTGTCTATATAGGGATAATGCAACATAGTTGTTGCTCGGGATCTTTTCCTGGTTCTTGTTAATACCAGCAACATTTAAAGCTCATTAATTATGTAGGAGGTTCATTCAAACCTCCAAATTCATTTACCTTTAAGTCAACTATTGTTTCCGTTTACCACACCCTCCGCAAGAAAGATCTTCTGAAGAGCGGTCTAAGGGACTAGTTACAGCTCTTCCGGATGCGGCCAATATTAAACTTGATACTAAAAATATTGTTAGTTGGTTAAGGATCCTCTAAACCGTTCATGTACGAGAGCCGTCGTCTGCAAATCTATAGTCGCGGCCTTTCTGGTGAACACATCAACGCAATCATTCCATCTCAGGCCCTCTATAGCGCTAGGTTAAAGAGTAGCCAAGCTAGCCCATCACCTTGGCGCATGGCCCTATTTTACGGAGAGGGAATTGCATTCAGCGTTTGTTTTTCATGTAGGGGTGTGTGTGTGCTATGCATCCTTGTCGTCGATCCTTGCTGCTGCCGTCGCTGCGCCGATGTCCCATTTCATTGCTTCTGCTGCTGCTTCGGAGTCCTCATGTGTCTGTTGGCACTGCTGCCTCACCTAAAAGAAAGAATACAGGAAAAAAAAATAGACATTAAAAGTTCTTGGAATGCTGCATCGCCAAACAGCAACTAAAATGCTTTACGTGGTTATCGTTGTCGTCGTCTTCATTCCACAACTGTTGCAGTGCCTTGAAGGTGGCCCTGGCTGCTGTGCGTACTGCGTAACAGGTCTCCTTGTCAGCGCACATCTCACAAGGTTTCTATGGTGAGCCGGGTTCGACTCTACTTTTGAACTTCCTGCTGTATTCGAGCGAATCGGGAACATGAGAACAGTACACGGCTCACGTCCTCCATAACGTCCGACTGCTTCGGCTTTCGGCTGTGATCGAGTAACCTCCCGCCTGTAGCTGTCCTTGCTGCGGGATGTGGAGGGTGCAGAAGATTTCGAAACCAGTCTTTTGATTAACTAGTTCCAGTCCGACTTCACCTCTCGATTCTCTCTAAGTTCGCTGTAGCTGTGTACTGATCAGTTCCGTTGTCCTTCCCAGCAGGGCACGTCTTTCGCGAAACTGATGATGTCTGCTCGTAGTCCGTCGAGCGGTATTCGGAGTAGGTCGTCGTACATGACATTCCACAGAGTTGGTCCTAAAACGAACTCTGTGGAACGCCTACTGATACGCTCCTCGACGCTACTTCAACGATTTCGTAGTGCAGCGTCCGTTCTACGAAGTAGTATCGCAGTATGGCCAGTAGATACTTCGGGGTATCTTTCCGATGCAACGCCGCGTTGATTGCCGTCCAGTTTACCGTTTTGAAGGCGTTACTTACGTCGATCGTCACCATTGCACAGAATCGGTCATCCTTCTGCTTCATGCCCAGCGCGACCTTCCCGTTGTTTAGCACCCTAGTGATTTCGTCCATTATTGAGCGGCCTTTGCGAACTCCCTACTGGGCATCAGCGAAGCCTCCCGTCGATTCCAGGTGGGGTGTTAATCTTCGCTGTATCAATTGCTCAATCAAGGTACTGACCTTACTAAAGAAACTTAATCAACAGATCGGTCGATAAGAAGAGGGCTCACCAGGGAGCTTCCCAGCCTTAGCGAAAAGCACCTATCGATACCTTTTCCATTCGTCTGGGAATATAACGGTGTTGATGTAGTGAAACGATCTCTTGAAGACTGCTGAGAAGGCCGCCATTGCTGTGGACACTGCTACGTTCGGAATGTTGTCGTCGCCCGACGCTCGCCACGTTCCGGCCTGTCCATTGGTAGTCGGTCCCGGAAGTGGTGGTCCACTATGTGTCGTAGTTTTGCTGGATCGTGTTCCTGCGACAATCTTGCCCCCAACTCTTGATCCCATGGATCGGAGACAAAAACAATGTCGCAGCCCTCCTGTCGCGCCATGTGCAGCAGCATATCCTGTGACAGCTGGCAATGGTTAAGGCTCTGTTGGAAGATTTTAATCATGCCTTAGCTGAGAATTTACACTTCCTGAATGCCGACATGACCGATGACGATCATAAATAACATTAACTTACGACACAAACGAATACCAAACGGAACCGGAACCAAAGTGAGAGCAACGTTCGTCAACGTCGAATAGCGATCTCGTCGGGACATATAAGTTAAGCTTAGTTAGGAGCGCAGGCGAGTTGATCCGGTTGTCCAACAGTCTTACAACAAACATCCTCTGGGCGATACGGTTGCGTTGCTTCAGCAACTCGAGACCGAGCCTGTGACTATCCAGAAGCGCAAAACAAACCGCCTGAGAGCGAGCAACCCTTGTCGCGATGTTGCCGTATTCATAGCACCTGAAGCATTGACGCTCAATCATTCGCAAATTGTAGCCTTTGTTGTAGCCGATGTTCTGCGGTTTCTTCAGCATTTCGTCCTTTGCTGCTTAGGGGTATTCGAAATACGCTATTTCATTCGCGTATCCGGTCGTTTCCATTGACATTTCCATCCTCGTGGATGCAATCTAGTGATGCTTTGCAATAGTGTTGGGCGGATCGGATTGGATTCTGGGATTTGATCTTTCATCGGATCAATCCGGATTCAATCCTTAATCCAGGATCCTGTGGATTGGAACCCCCAACCAACCTTTCGGATCTGGATCATGGCGAGAATCCGGGAGCGAAATCCAAAACAAGCGTCCGGGTTCGGAGGGTTGGTCATGATGGGACTTCGGGGAATCCAAATAAGATTTTTATGCAAATCGTTCGATGATGATAATGATGTTTTAATGGGATTCATATTATTTACTATAAAAATGAAATTATTTCGTATAAATTAGAGTGTATTAACCCTTAGTTTCTTAGATATATTTTTTGTTGTTTGGTTTATAGAGACATTGCGCCTTTTAGCTGCATACGTCTGCAGAAGCTTCAAATATCGTAAATAACAAAATATGTTCACATAAAAAATATGTATTTCACCATCATTTACAGAGCATTTTCATAAAATGGTGAAATTGTGAGCATGTCCAGCAAACATCTTCTCTGGGATATACATACATTTATTCATTACAATTACAAAGAAGACGCTCCACAGACACTTTTGTCCATAGAGGGATTCGGATCCAATTCGGAAGATCGTTCCCAAGGTGGATCCGGATCATTTGGATCGAATTCCTTATGGGAGCGATTTTTCTCATCACTACTTTGCAGAGTCTCTTTGTGATGACTGCCTTCGTAGTACTGTTGGGGTGCGAGGCCGTGCTTTGGTTTTCCCTTTCAGTGCAGTCGAGACCTTCCTCCAGATCTTGATTGTACGCGTCGACGGCCCCAGTACTTGCTCCATCATACGGTTACCCTTAAAGTTACTGAGGAATTATAAAACGTTATCAATCTTTTTCGGTAGGTCTGTGCAGTAGACGGAGCAGTTCGTCCCTTGTCGTCCTTCCGACCGGCTCCATCTCGATGAAATAGTTCAGTTCCGTTTTTCGTGCTTTGCTTCTTCTGCGATTGCTCATGTTGGCTTTGCGTCTAGTGACTACCCTACAGACAATGAGAGAAAATACAAGTGCGATTTACAGGCCAAGGGACTGAGAAGGCCAAGAAATCTTGGGGAAACATCCCCTACAGACAATGAGAGAAAAACGAGTGCGATTTACAGGCCAAGGGGCTGAGGAGGCCAAGAAATCTTGGGGAAACAACGTGCGACGCCGTGTAAAGACGTGGGGCCGTTGAATGTGGGCGTCAGCTAAGAGTGGTTTTCGCGAGCGAAGCGATTATGTACACGCTCGAATCCTTTCCGTCTCGCCTTGTGCTTCATTGCAGCGATCCTCCTTACGCGCTAAGCCAGCGCGGTTATTGTGCGCTGAGCTAGAGCGGCCGTGGGATGAGAGTTAGAAAATGTTCCCATCTCGTCCTTACTCGCGCAAGGACGCATGCTGTATCGATCTTTGTCTAGCGTTCACACCACAATAGCGAGGTCAGCTCAGTCTGCAGAACGCTAAGTCCGGGACGGACGTGTCGTGGGTGTTAGAACATTTTGATCTGTGCGTGTGTATCAACTATGCGCAGAAGTTGGCAAGTGATGCGTATTTGTTTTGTGCAGTGCGGTTTGCTAAAGCATGTTGTTTTTTGTGAAGTGGAGGAGATTGTGTACCTGTGTTTTGCCATGCCGTAAATGTGTGGAGTTTATTTTCTTCCTACACTCCGTGCTTGCTTCGGCAAGCGCATTGATATTGCAGTTAGGAAAAAAAACTTTCGGTTCATGTTGTGGACAATGCGTCCTTCTTTTTATGCATCTAAACATAGTTGGTGTTTCGTGTTTGGAGTGAAATAGTGATTAAATTTCGCGTAATCATCAGATCTTATCGTCAGATAGTGTGAAAATGTACGCACGCCTGTTTCAGCCAGTGTAGGATCGTGTTGTTTTCATCCTTCCTTGTGTGCCTGCGTTCGTCCGCATCGGTCACGTGTGTGGTGTTTATGTACAGCGCTGCGTTCGCAGTTAAACGCACACTCAATCACCCTCGATCCACTCGCACATTGAAAGAAAAAATAAAGCTTACGGGAGAGAAAACCACACGCGAGAGCGCGCCATGCATTTTGAATGGAGAACGGGAGAGGGCGACCATTCGTCGGTAACTTAACCATCGAACGGACCCGTTGTTCAATCTGCCGTTCGATGTGGCATCTCACTAATATCGGGGTAGATCATCCCAAAAGTTAGAAAGCTTAAGCTTTAAGCCTGTATCTGTCAAATAATCCAGGTACCGGGCTGTATCATTCTGTACAGCAAGGCTAATGAAGGAGACAAGGTGGTGGAATGTAGAGTATTTTGACAAGTAAGAAGACGAAAAACTAGAAGGTTCATTTGACAGGGGAGGGTACGTTTGACAGCCTGCAAAATCCCTCAGAAAAGGTACACAGACCATTTGAATTGCAACGGTGTTTCTCTGTTCGATTAAAATTAATCATTTCTATGTTTTTCTTATTGTACATTTACACAAAATTTTGCGCTTGAATTGGAAGTAATGATAATAACTAATGAAGTATAAAAGAGAATGTCCGTTGGGGACGGTTTATATTGTTAAGGCTATTGGTGAATGCAAAGTTGCTACCAAGCAAAACTGTATCATTTACATCCAGAATAAATTGAGTAATGAAAAGGCATAAGTGAAACGGTTTTTGATGATGATTACATTTCATATCATTTTGTACAATCATTATCTATCGATATCGATTAGCCACAATCGTCCGTGAAATGTCCCTTTCCATTCGATCTTAAGAGAGCGGCATCTTAAGATAGTGGCACTCCCAAGGATGAACTCGTGCGCAGATTCAGTTACAACGAAATGAATACCTTCCGATTAATTGATGTTTTTTACACGAAAAGAACCATATGCACTTGGTACAGTAACATCCTTTCGTTCATATTTAGCACTGCCACAATTTGGTTTCAAGTCATGCGTCTGGACATATAAATCAAGCATATACTGCAATATTCTTATTTTTTAATAGATAAGCTGGTATCAATTACCTAGCAATGAAATGAGTGATATATTCTACAAAAAATTATTAAATTTCCCCTTCTCAAATGATACACGTTCTATACGCTTGAACCGCTTTAACTGTAGTTATAAACGTATGACCCCACACCCACAAACGTCAAATTATTGGAAGAAGAATTTTGCGGAAAATCGCTAATATTCAACCTTGCCTCCTTCAAAAGCCTTGCTGTACAGATTCGTAATAGACATAGCATTTTGACATAAAAAATGGCACAAGGGATCTTTTTTGTGAACTACAAATTGAGAAAAATCGATTTAAGTTTAGAAATTTAATTTTAATTTCAATGCAATGAAATGTTATACAAGTCTGATTATTGAATAAATCTTCTTTTAGTTGTATTCGTTAAAAAAAACTTGTTTACCTTTTTCGCACACGGGAAACATGGCCTAACCTGGCTTAGACCAGCTAGCAAAATTCTTTGTTTTGACATTTGTCGAGTTTGGGTTTTGAATACTTCGGTACTTTCATTGAGAAACCAACCCAATCTGCAAACGTCACACGAAAGGGCGCCCGACGGTAGCCCAACGGGCTACCGTCGGGCGCCGTAATAACGATGGCTAGGGCTGGTTTTGATATTTACCGCAGCCAAAAAATTAGCAACACAGCCAAAAACAAAATTTTTGGCTGCATGCTCCCTCCCGCGTTCATTTTTCTTCTATGCATTTCGCTATCATTTTATTGACTATTTTTAGAATCGAACCCTTAATGTGTGTGTCTGAATATCTAGTGTGTTATGTATTTGTCTTTTACATCTGTGTTGTATTGGGGGCTAATATAGTGCAATAAAAGCTAGCATGATGGAATCTAGCGATATATGCACTTCTGTTTTATGTCATTGACATCAATTTGCACAAAATGCACCAAATTGATGGTGCAGTAAAAGGTCGGTATGCAAGTTGGTTTCGTTCAAACCTCGGCCTCAACGAAAAGTGTTTCCTGAATTGCATTGAGATAAAAACAGTCTCTGTTTTACTTTCAATATCAGACACTGATTCCAATGGAACAGCTGCGTCATCATTATCATTTAACCGTCATGAGATTGCCTCGTACTGTTTTCGTGGGATTGTAGCGTAAACTATAGCGATGGTGCACATTAGTGGTGCAAATGTAATGATGCGAGAACTCTACTTGCAAACCATACGTGCGATTATAAGGTCTTTTTCGACGCACAATATCACATGCACATTCAGAGGACGGTGGCGGTGATGAAAATTTCAACTTATTTCAACTACTATTTCATGGCACTGGAGCTGTTGTGCGATGAAAAATGATCATCTATGCGTTCAGGATCTTCGGACACAAGATGGATCAGTATACTGGTGAAAAAGCACATTCAAGAAACATAAATTTCTTTCATTCCTTCAGATCTTCCGGCACCACGATCATGACGGTGGTACCGGTTGCACGATCATGACAGTAATACAGAGGCGAATATCGCTTGATTCGGTAGGGTAGAAGATGCAAAAGACTCCTCACTGCTATTTTCTGCATGGAAACAGTTGTACTCCACATAATTACCGAAGAAACTCGTCATTTTATAAAACGGCTTATCTTCATGTTGCCCAGGATGCAAAAGACAGCCGAACGGGCTAACATTGTCAATTTACACTGTCATGACCAAGAGTGCACGTGTTTTTGAAGCATTTTTATTACTTTATGGTCGTGAGCATTGCTATTATTGATGTTGGTAACTTGGGCAGCCCATTGGTTGTCACCCTTTTGCGTCTTCTACCCTACCGAATCAAGCGATATTCGCCTTTGTATTACTGTCATGATCGTGCAACCGGTACCACCGTCATGATCGTAGAGCCGGAAGATCTGAAGGAATGAAAGAAATTTATGTTTCTTGAATGTGCTTTTGTATCAGTATACTGTTCCATCGTGTGCCCGAAGAGGATCCTGAACGCATAGATGGTCATTTTTCATCGCACAACAGCTCCAGTGCCATGAAATAGTAGTTGAAATAAGTTGAAATTTTCATCACCTCCACCGTCCTCTGAAAGTGCATGTGATATTGTGCGTCGAAAAAGACCTTATAATCGCACGTATGGTTTGCAAGTAGAGTTCTCGCATCATTACATTTGCACCACTAATGTGCATCATCGCTATAGTTTACGCTACAATCCCCCGAAAACAGTACGAGGCAATCTCATGACGGTTAAATGATAATGATGACGCAGCTGTTCCATTGGAATCAGTGTCTGATATTGAAAGTAAAACAGAGACTGTTTTTATCTCAATGCAATTCAGGAAACACTTTTCGTTGAGGCCGAGGTTTGAACGAAACCAACTTGCATACCGACCTTTTACTGCACCATCAATTTGGTGCATTTTGTGCAAATTGATGTCGATGACATAAAACAGAAGTGCATATATCGCTTGATTCCATCATGCTAGCTTTTATTGCACTATTTTAGCCCCCAATACAACACAGACGTAAAAGACAAATACATAACACACTAGATATTCAGACACACACATCAAGGGTTCGATTCTAAAAATAGTCAATAAAATGATAGCGAAATGCATAGAAGAAAAATGAACGCGGGAGGGAGCATGCAGCCAAAAATTTTGTTTTTGGCTGTGTTGCCAATTTTTTGGCTGCGGTAAATATCAAAACCAGCCCTAGCCATCGTTATGACGGCGCCCGACGTTAGCCCGTTGGGCGCCCGTCGGGCTACCGTCGGGCGCCCTTTCGTGTGACGTTTGCAGATTGGGTGTTTACATGTGCTTCTTCTTCTTCTTCATGATGGTGTGACAACCAATGGGCTGCCCAAGTTACCAAAATCAATAATAGCAATGCTCACGATGGAGGGCGAAAATTTGCAAATTGTTGAAAAATCGTCGGAATTCCAATGAAACCTGATTGCAAAATTAAGATAAATCTTCTTAAGGCCATTGCAGATAAAATTTCCGACCATAAAGCAATAAAAATGCTTCAAAAACACGTGCAGTCTTGGACATGGTAGTGTAAATTGACAATGTTAGCCCGTCCGGCTGGCTTTTGCATCCTGGGTTGGCTTGCCATTTGTATGGCGAGCTGCAAGCGGATAAGCCTGGAAACGTCAAAACGCATACAAAAAACTGGCTTAGAGAGTGATCTACCCCATCGTTATAAAAAAAGCTCAAATTTTGCCGGACGGGTAAGCAGTTACTGCGTTTTCTGAATCCGGTACTGTCGTTGTCGGTTGTCGGTTGATCCTTGATGATCACCGTTTTGTCATTGGCCGGAATCATACTCTATGTCTGTTTTTTATATGCATTTTGACGTTTCCAGGCTTATGCGCTTACAGCTCGCCATACAAATGGCAAGCCAAGTTACCCGGCGGTCTACAGGCACTGAACATTGAACAAATGTTCAATAAGCAAAACTGAATCTGGTCTACGCGCTCATTGAGCAACGAGCAAGTTTGAGCTGTCAAATTGACAGAAGCATTTGGCTGTTGCTCAAAAGCAATCCAAAAAAGTTTCAAAATGGAAAGTTTATCACCTTTTAACGATCCGTTTTGGTTGTTGCAGAGAAGTTTTGCAATCTTGTTTTAGTCGCGGCAATGGAGCGGGATAGAAGACCGGGAAAGACTAAACTCCTCAAAGAACGACCTAAAAAGTGTTGAATGTAAATAACAACTTTCTGTTTTTCTGGCAATACTGCCAACGAATTGTCAAACTTGAAAATACGTGGAATAAATCAGTTGAGTATTTAGTTTGCGCGTTTTTTTTCTTTCTTCGTGAGCGTAGGAAAAGATAAAGTTCCTGAACAACCGGTGTCACTTGGTGTACAAAATGGCGGATTCCGTAAAGGCCATTTTTACGAAGTTGAACAATGCGAATTTCATCGCATGGAAATTCCGTATGCAAACGATGCTAGAGCGAGAGGAGGTATGGCAAGTGATCGAGGTTCCTATACCGGACGAAAAGAACGACAGTTTTGCAGAATGGAAGAAAAAGGACACAAAGGCAACGAATACAATTGCGATGTTTGTCGAAGACAACCAGATGCGCTTTATCAAGAAAGCAGAGTCAGCCAAGGAAATGTGGGACAATCTACGTTATTATCACGAAAACGCTACAATTGGCAACCAAGCTTTGCTTTTGCATCAATTGTGTTCTACAATGATGGCCGAGGATGCTGATGTGGAAAAACATATCGAATATGTGGAAAACATCTACGAAAAAATGGACAACGCCGGCGTCGATTTGAGTGGATTGCCACCGTCAACACCTTTGTCACATCGGTGGAGACCTGTCCTCGAGATGACGTCACTATGGAATCGGTATTGGCTCGATTGCGAGAAGAAAGCATGAATATCAACATGAATAATATCAATATCAACCAGGAGTAAGCTGTAAGGAGGAGAAAGTCCTTAAGGTTGAAACAAAGGATCGTGGTGAGTTGAAATGTTTTTATTGTCACCAGCCTGGTCATTTCCAGCGAAATTGTAAGAAACGGCCATCCTATAAGAAGGCTTCGAAACCTGCGCAAGCTAAGCGTATCCAAGCTAGGCAACAACCAACAAGGAATGATACTGCTGTTCATGGCGCGACGTGTTTTGTTGTTGGGAAAGTGATTGCTGGCGCTTGGATAGATAGATAGTGGCTGCATGTGTCACACGATCAACGATTGCGAGTTTTTTACGGAGTTCAAAAGCGGTTATGTGACTGACGTGGTGCTGGCCGATGGAACAAGGGTAAAATCGGCGGGATGCGGACACGGTATTATCTTTGGTGAAACTGGAAAAGGTAAACGCATCGCCATTACCCTCGAATATGTTTTTTATGTTCCCGGGTTAGAGGGAGGTTTAATTTCAGTAAGAAAGTTGGCACAAAAAGGGTTTGACGTCGTTTTTAATGCCAACGGTTGCGAAATAAAGTGCGGTAAGGGTGAGGTCATCGCGGTTGGTGATATGGAAGGCAACCAGTACAAAATGAAGATTACAGAGGCGTGTTTGAAAGTTAGAGGAAATCACACAGAAGAATGTCAACATATTTGGCCCCGGAGATTCGGTCATCGGAGTATCGATGTTGTGGAGTCAATCCGGAATAAAGGGTTAGCAAGCGGTTTACATGTGAAGGATTGCGGAGAAAGGATTGTGTGCGAGTGCTGCTGGACTGCCGAAACGGTACTGGGGAGAGGCTGTGTTGACAGCAGCCTATGTGCAGAATCGACACCCTTCAAGAGTAGTAAACCGTACACCTTACGAGCATTGGACTGGGTCAAAGCCGGACTTGTCCAGACTACGAGTGTTTGGAAGTGAGGCTTACGTTTATGTTCGCGACCCAAGAAGAAAGAAGTTCGATGCAAAGGCGGAGAAACTTATTTTTTTTAGGTTACTCGGACCAGCATAAGGTGTATAGATTTCTAAACATCGACAAAGATCGTGTGATCATGAGTCGCGATGCCCAGTTTCTTGAGCTAAGTAATGGCTCCGAACAGCAGGAGGAGTGCACTGTGGAAAATGTGCCGGTGGAAGCTCCGACTGAAGTACTTGTTGAACTGGATTGGACGGATCAAGTATCTGTAAGAGAATCCGAAGAAACTACATCTGTGTATGAAGATGCAGAAGAGAGTGACACTTCTGAAGAGCCACTAAAAGAAGGTCGAAGTACGCGAGGCGTCCTTCCCAAACGTTATGAGGACTTTGTTGTGGGCTAGGTCACTCATGACGAAGAGCCATCAAATTATAATGAAGCGATAAAAATCCATGTTTGAAATGACGCTATGATTGAAGAAATGAAAGCCCATAGATAGAACCAAACGTGGGAGCTTGTAAACTTACCCGTCGGAGTGAAGCCTATAGGATCGAAATGGGTTTTCAAACTGAAAAAGGATGAGACAAACAACATTACGTACGATGCTAGCAATGGGGTAGATCACGCTCTAAGCCAGTTTTTTGTATGCGTTTTGACGTTTCCAGGCTTATCCGCTTACAGCTCGCCATACAAATGGCAAGCCAAGTTAAGCCTAGGAAAGAAGGATTAGATTGGTTTCTCAATGAAAGTACCCAAGTACCCAAAACCCAAACTCGACAAATGTCAAAACAAAGAATTTTGCTAGCTGGTCTGAGCCAGGTTCGGCCATGTTTCCCGTGTGCGAAAAAGGTAAACAAGTTTTTTTTAACGAATACAACTAAAAGAAGATTTATTCAATAATCAGACTTGTATAACATTTCATTGCATTGAAATTAAAATTAAATTTCTAAACTTAAATCGATTTTTCTCAATTTGTAGTTCACAAAAAAGATCCCTTGTGCCATTTTTTATGTCAAAATGCTATGTCCTTTACGAATTTATATGGAATGATACAGCCCGATTTTTGGAAATATTGGAATTGGAATGATACAGCCCAATACCTGGATTATTTGGCAGATACAGGCTTAAAGCTTAAGCTTGTTATCTTTTGGTATGATCTACCCTATTCTTCGTCGATTCGATCAGTTTTTTTTCATCCCGACGGATGATCAGTTCATTATCATTGCAAAAATTTTTCATTTTTCAAAGATCTCTCAGAGCTTCCGTCAGGGCGTCCACCTTGCGTTCCATTCACTAAGCATCCATTACCCCTGGCTCACCTTGCGATGCTCCAGCTCCAGAAGAGTCCCGACTCAGAGTCCTTGGCAAATTCTGAGAGCGGCCTGGTCCTAAAAACCAGATTTATCAGCTTTTTTTTACATCGTGTGAAATCTCCTTAACATGGGCGAAACCGCATGCCGCATTTTTACCGACAAAAACACACGTTGTGCGCCGCCCTCATCTCTCTCTCTTATAATGGTACCTCAAGGTGTTATGGAGGAAGGGACATGGCTCCATTCTGGAGCATTTACGCAGCTAAGCAACTATGGCTTGAACTTTACCGTGCACTTGTGTAAACGTTGCACTTGTGTACAATTCTGCTTCGACTACTTTCCTCCGGTGCTCCATGCACCTTACTTTACGACAGAAGAACTGGAGATGGCGACCAGCGGTTGTGGCTGCAGTGATGGCTGCCTCCTCGTCTGACGACATGGGAAGCCATCGCGACTCGTCACTGCGACTGCTGTTACCTTCCTCGATGGGAAGAACGGCTGGGCGTCAAGAATCATCTCGATTCTCCAGCTCTTATTGTTGCTGCTGCCGTCTTCTCGCTCGTATGCGCCGGGCACGTTCGCATGCAACAACACGTCTGGCGAGGTTGGCTAGAGTAGGTTGGAGGCCCCTCAAATGAGATGAAGTAAAAGGCGTGGTTGGATGGTGCCCAGAGCTGTCTCACATAGGTTAAAGGGAGGATGTTCCTGAACATAATTGATAACTGTTAACCGAGAAGGGGGGTGGTGAGGGGGGCGTTAGTATGGTAATTTCCCGGGTGGGGGGGGGGGGGGTTTGGGGTGATGGGGTGGGTGTGAGAGGGGACGTTAGTATGCTACTAGACGGTAAGACGGTTAAAGCGACGCTTTTCGGGCCCATTTCTGGCATAATTCATACAGTTTTTCCTATTAAACAGTTTTTTTCTTAGCCCCCCACACAGGAGGCCATTAGCGATCGCTTACTCCGCCTACCGTGCGATCTGCCACTGATTGCAATGATGGACTGACACAGGATGCATGCCCGATGGCGTGGGGCTCACCGAACGACAACCAATTAGGCTACGAATCGCAACTCTCTCCAAAATGAACGTCCGCGCCACAACGCAGACATTTGCCTGTCCGGACGATGACTTGGCATGTTTCTACTTGGGGGCCACATTCCAGGCACCGGAAGCGCCTTTTGACTGCCATGGGAATAGTATCCATTATTTTGCCAGATATTTTGGTAAACAATCACGAGCTCGTTGAAGAGCCTCAGCATGACGCCACTGGTTGATTGCGCTCACGTCGACTGTTACGTCGGTTTTAGCCGTAATGACTGCTGCTGTTTCCTCCGGTGTAGCAAGAATGTCGATGTTTGACACCTACACATTGGTCATGTCAGCCACAACTTGAACTTCACCGATACCCTAAAGGCAGGCTTCGATGGTCCGTTTAATGACTTGACCATCGACTCCACGATGCAGATATAGAACCAATGTACGAATGTACGTCGACGCGACGCGCTTTAGCAGCTTCCGCGTCCAAGCCAGTCGATTTACAGTTCGTAGCATATATGTCGAGAGACGTAATTTCACCTACGGCTGTAAGGCGAATGATATCCGGTCGTGGTTTGACACGCAAGCACTTTGGGCGTTCTAGATATTGTAGGTTGCATTGTTGTTGTTGCTGTTGTTGCGCGATAGATTGCTGTTGAGATCGTTGCTGTTGAAATCATTGAGGATCAATGAATATTTGGAATAGAGATTCAGATTCATTCATTAAGTTCAAGGATTCATTCAGATTCAAGAATCTGAATCTGAATTACCCAACACTACCATTTAGTCATTTTGTATTAAATTCAATCGCAAAACTCACCTGTATAAAAATTAAGCAAGCGGGAAAAGCTAAGTATACATGTGCATGTACATGATAAACATATAGCCGAAATGGCGAAGATGACAGTTGTTCAAAAGAAATTGACTATTGTGTTAATTATTGGGACAGAGTAGCTTACGCCGTCTGTCGTGTGTACAAGTGGTAGACAGTGGTGTCAAGTCGAAGAGTCGGTTGTTATAATCATGTGGACAGTTGTTTTCTGGACTGTTAAACCCTGTAAGGCAGATGTGTGGTTTGCCTACACCCACCTTCACCCAAGACGGGTTTGATGGAGCAATCGGTGCGTTGTTGGAGCAGTGCCTTGGCTCTGTAGGTTTATTACCTCTTTGGTGCCTCGGTGATAAATTTTTAGCTTACGCCGGGTTACCGTGTGTTCTCGCTTCGAGACACGTGGCTCTTCGAACAGACTAGCTACTTGCGAGGTAAATAGCACTATTTCAGCACGTATTGCCGCTTGTGCGCTCTCACGAGCGTCTAACCGAGCCAAAGATAAGCAATCCCGACGTGTTGGCTTGCTGTTGAAGCAATTGAAACTGCATCACTATCTGCTTGCCCCGATCGCTCTGGGGATACTTGGCTTGTAGGTGTCATCGATGCCCGTGTCGCAGCAACCACAATCCCATTCAAAGACCGATCAAAGGATTGATCCGCTTCCTCCTTATCGTCCAAAAAAGTTCACACACCATCTGAAGAATAGCAGCCTGTTCAACGTTGATTGGGGTCGGTCTGATAAGAAAAGTTGTTCTCCGAGCCGACGTAGATGCATGCCCTACAGACAATGAGAGAAAAAACGAGTACGATTTACAGGCCAAGGGGCTGAGGAGCCAAAAAAATTTTTGGGAAAACAACGTGCGACGTAGTGTAATTACACAGTAATTACAGTAATTACAGTAATTACACTACGTCGCACGTTGTTCACCAAGATTTCTTGACCTTCTCAGCCCCTTGGCCTGTACAACGCACTCGTTTTTTCTTTCATTGGACAGAATCATACTCTAAGCCAGCTTTTTTCCCAGGATGCAAAAGACAGCCGGACGGGCTACCATTGTCAATTTACACTACCATGTCCAAGAGTGCACGTGTTTTTGAAGCATTTTTATTGCTTTATGATCGGAAATTTTATCTGCAATAGCCTTAAGAAGATTTATCCTAATTTTGCAATCAGGTTTCATTGGAATTCCGACGATTTTTCAACAATTTGCAAATTTTCGCCCTCCATCGTGAGCATTGCTATTATTGATGTTGGTAACTTGGGCAGCCCATTGGTTGTCACACCATCATGAAGAAGAAGAAGAAGCACATGTAAACAACATGAAGAGAAGCCGTTTTTTAAAAATGACGAGTTTTTTCGGTAATTATGTGGAATACAACTGTTTCCATGCAGAAAATAGCAGTGAGGAGTCTTTTGCGTCTTCTACCCTACCGAATCAAGCGATATTCGCCTCTGTATTACTGTCATGATCGTGCAACCGGTACCACCGTCATGATCGTGGAGCCGGAAGATCTGAAGGAATGAAAGAAATTTATGTTTCATGAATGTGATTTTGTATCAGTATACTGGTCCATCGTGTGCCCGAAGAGGATCCTGAACGCATAGATGGTCATTTTTCATCGCACAACAGCTCCAGTGCCATGAAATAGTAGTTGAAATAAGTTGAAATTTTCATCACCTCCACCGTCCTCTGAATGTGCATGTGATATTGTGCGTCGAAAAAGACCTTATAATCGCACGTATGGTTTGCAAGTAGAGTTCTCGCATCATTACATTTGCACCACTAATGTGCACCATCGCTATAGTTTACGCTACAATCCCACGAAAACAATACGAGGCAATCTTATGACGGTTTCATAATAATGATGACGCAGCTGTTCCATTGGAATCTGTGTCTGATATTAGTTGTAGAATAGTGACTGTTTTTATCTCAATTCAATTCAGGAAACACTTTTCGTTGAGGCCGAGGTTTGAACGAAACCAACTTGTATACCGACCTTTTACTGCACCTCCAATTTGGTGCATCTTGTGCAAATTGATGTCGAAGGCATACAACAGAACTGCATATTTCCCTTGATTCCATCATGCTAGCTTTTATTGCACTATTTTAGCCCCCTAGATAGAGTCTGATGAGCGCAACTTAATGAATCGCGTAAGCTTATAAGATAAGCTGGGTGATTGATAGTGAAACACAACACAATTTACTGAATCGCAAAAGCTGGATATGGAATCGCGGGCACAATTTAGTGAATGTCAAATCAAGCCGGGCTGTTTCCATATCTGCCGGATTCAAGAGTTGAGATAGAATATTCAAAATTAATGTACGACATTTTAAACAAAGTTTGTTCAAATTATCCATTAAAACTTAGGTTTAATGATGTTAAATACTTGTGATTAATTTGCAACTTCATTTTGTATTTCAACACTTGAATCCGCCTGTACGTAAACATGCTAACCGATTTGGCATTCACTAAATTGCGCATGCGATTCCATATCCAATTTTAGCGATTAATTAAAGTTTGTAGCTTTTGTGTCTGATCTTGTCTGTTCGTGCGATTCAGTAAGTTGGATTCGCCATATCCTATCTAATGTAAAACCCTGTAATGTGTAAGTGGCCCTAATGTGTCTAATGTGTAATGTGTAAGTATCATAGTTTCAACCAATGCGACCCGCGGACTGAAAAGTTTGGAGACCCCTGAGTTAGAGGAAAGAAGACAGTTTATAATTTTCATTTTGAATTTTATTTAACGGGTTTTCCGCGATATCGTTACACGGTCCATCGGGCGCCTATCCTTGGTTCAATCAGTGTAATACAACTATTTTGAAAGGACATTAAACATGCAATTAAAAGAAAGATTTGGCGATTTAGACTGGCGATTTGGAGAAGTTTTTATCCTAATTGGTGATAAGGAAGAATCAACTGGAAGATACCAACTTCGCACATATTTGTGTGTGTGTGTGTTTTTTTTATTTTACAAGGAGTTTAAAATATTTCAAAAGACACCCCTTGGGACGACATGGATTTTTACCCAGTAAAAAACTCTCCTTCGACCCTAATGCACCCTCTCACGGAATCACCTTGCGGTATTACTTCATGGAAGGGGCAGTGCTGTGGGACTCAGCCTGGCTTTGAGTACGCGCTAGCAACATTTACACTTTAGCACACTGCACAACACTGCACATTAAATCACTGTACACTGGACGCACACACACACACTCAAGCACTGTCTAACAGTTGGTCATGCCGCCACTGCCGTTGGAGTTTTGTCAGGATCAACCGCATCGTCGCTTCCTTCCTATGTCGCATCGCCGCAAAACCGCTTCCTATGTTCGACTTGTTCGCCCTCACACTGCTCTTAGTGTTTAGTTCTTGTCGCTCTTCTTCGAATCTGGGACAGTGAAATAGGACGTGTTCAGGTGTCTCATCTTCGTTCACACATAGTGTACACCGTGGTGAAGAAGCATGTCGGAATCTGTACAGGTTCTCCTGAAGGGGGGCTCCTGAAGCAACCCTGGCCGGAGAGAAACTGTGTGACGAAGAAGTTCACCTCACCATGTTTCCTTAGTAGCCACGTTTCTACGTCGGGGATCAAAGAATATGTCCATCGCCCTTTCGTTGTGCTGCTCCAGTCATCCTGCCACTTCTTCATTGATGCCGCCTGTATTGCTCTTCTTGCACCGTCCCCAGGTTCTCCCGTACGTGCGTTGCGGAAGTTCTTCGTGTCTTCCTCGAGGGTGATGGGGTGATGTGTTTGCAATGTTCATGGCCTTTTCGCAAACCTCTGCTAGGTGCTCCTTGAAGTTCAGGCGATCATCGATAGTGACACCGAGATACTTGAGATGCCTTATAGACCCAATGCGGTGCGGGCCTACCAGTATCGTCGCTTTCTAAACTTGCTTGTGGCTGCTAATGAGAATGAACTTCGTTTCAGCGTGTTCAATTTCTAACTTCACCGTTCTCATCCACCCGTCGATCCTACTGACTGCATCAGTGGCTAGCATCTCGATTTCTTCAATTGTCTCTCCAGTTACCGTCAGGGCGATGTCGTCTGCGAAGCCAATGAGTTCCGCTCCTGGAGGCAGTGCAAGCGTCAGTACCCCGTCATACATGACATTCCACAGAGTAGGTCCAAGAACTGATCCCTGTGGAACGCCTGCCGTTATGATATTTAGATAGTTCCTCAGAAACCTGCACAGGTACGGGGGAACTTTCATACGCTCCACACCTTTTCCGTTGGAACGCATCAGAGCCTTTGTTTAAAACGGCTACTATCGTGTCGACAGTTGGCCGCTTTTTCTGGCAGCCAAACTGTTGATTCGAAAGGCCGTTTGAACCTTCCGTGTGTACTGTCAGTCTGTCCAGAATTGCCATTTCTTGTACCTTTGCAAGGGAGTCAGTGATCTCCAAAGGCCATAGAGCTGATGGGTCGCCCGGCTGCTTACCTGGCTTCGGTATCAGAACTAGCTTCTGCCACTTCCACATTGGCGATGACCCAATGACCCAATGTGAGCGTATCTTGGAGTACGTTTTGGAACACTACCGGGTATGCTTTCATTGCTGCTTGCACTGCTTCATTTGGGATACCATCTGGACCAGGCGCTTTCCCAGGTTTCAGACCATTGGCCATCCTCATGATCTCATCTTCTGTTATGGGGTCAGGCTCCGTTTCTGAAGTACCGAGAAGACTCAGCTCTGGTGGGTCATGAGTAGGGAACAGACCCTCTATGATCCTTTTGAGCCATTTTCGCTCAACGGGTTCATGATGTGATTTCACTTTCTGCATCACCATCCTGTAGGCAAATCTCCAGGGCTTTCGGGCGATTTCGTCGCAGAGCTCCCCGAAGCATCTCCTGTTGCTGTCCTTTGTTTCTCGCTCCAGATCAGATCTAACCGTAATATACCTGGGCCGCAGCTGGTCGCTGTATGCTGAACGCATTTCGCGCTGTACTTGCGACGCACAGCAATGCACTCGATCCGATGTCTATCGATGGAAGCATTCCACCAATAGGCTGGAGTTTTCGTGCATTTGTAGGGTTTTCTCCGCGGCATGCTGGCACCGCAGGCTCCTGACAGAAATTGTGGACGTTGTGGACGTCCCTAAAGCTTCCAAACTCCAATGCCTCCTCGTCAACATCTCCTCGTCAAAAAATTTGGTTATCCACCCTAGTGTTCCTTTCGGGGACGATGTTACCGACACCAGTCCGCTTTCTTTGGTGTGAATCGTGTATCGTATCACTCTGTGGTCTCTGAGGGTAAATGCTTCACTCACACGCCATTTCAGTCGTCGCGCTAGGATTGGGCTACAGAATGTGATGTCTATAATCGACGTCTTATCGTTCCTGGTAAATGTTGGAGTAGAGCCTACATTTCCCAAGACAATGTTGAGACGAGCAAGACTCTCCAGAACCACGTCTCCTCTGCTGTTTGTTTGTCTGCTTCCCCATTCGACTGCCCAAGCGTTTAAGTCTCCAGCTACAACTACCGGATTGCATCCAACAAGCTCCGAAGCTAGGTTGTTCAGCATGTCGTTGAATTTGTCGTTGTCGTCGCTTGGGGGAACATAGCTGCAGAAGTATACCTCGTTAACCTGGGCTATTATAAACCCCTCGAAATCACTGGAAATATAACAAACACGTTGGTTACGCTTCTGAACACTTTATTTCGATCTGAACTCTTTGGCAGATGGATGGCGAATTAATACTTTTGACAACACCATTTTCAAGTAAGTTTGGCAGTGATTCCCAACTGAACCATGTTACGTTTTGGGACGTATTACTTTCCAACACCTCGACTCTGGCCAAAACGTAAATTCAAAAATTTAGATTAAGTGCATGAAACATACATCCCTAAACCAGCAATGATTAAATCCATTCTGGGACCGCTTAACCCCTTCGTAAGACAATCAGCAACATTGTCTTTTGATGGAACATATTCCATTTTAATTAGTCCTTGCTTTACAAGATCCCGAACAAAATGGAAGCATATATGCTACATTCTTGGGCTAAACCCTTCCTTTCTTGTCATTATTGATTGATTGTCGCAGTACAGCTGGACAGTTGATACATCATGGAACTGCTTGATGAAACGGAACAACCATACCGCTTCCTTAGCCACATGCCCAATCGCCACATATTCAGCTTCTGTACTCGACACGGCAACACATTGTTGACGCTTGCACGACCAAGCAACCGCACCTTCTGCCAACTTGAATATATAGCCGGAGAAAGATCGACGTTCATCCTGCTCGTTTGCCCAGTCTGCATCCGCGTATCTATTTACAGCATCCTTCAATCCACGTCGATATGCAATACCATAATCGGTCGTCCCTTTCAAGTAGCGGAGAATCCTCTTCACTGCTGTCCAGTGAGTTTCATCATGTTTATCGTTGAAACGGCTGACATTGCTGACTGCAAATGCTAGGTCAGGTCTTGTACCTTGCACTAAAAACAATAGCGCACCAACAGCTTTGCGATAAGGAACATCTTTCTGAGGTTCTGTATCCGATCTTGCGATGAGTTTCTGACTTAGGTCGCACGGTGATTTTACTGCGTTTGCGTTCTGCAATCCAAAACGTGTTAATATCTCCTCCGCATATCGCTTTTGGTTGATGCGTATAAATTCTTTATCGTACTCGATGGTCATTCCTACGCATGTTTTTGCTTTCCCCATGTCTTTCATTTGATAGGCTTTCGTCAAACTAGACTTCAAATCATCTCGAATGTTGGCGTCTTTCCAGAAAATTAGGATACCATCCACGTAGATTGCGATGATAAGACTGCTGTCTTTATTATAATACACGCACGGACCCTCTGCTGATTTCTTCAGCCCAAAAGATTGTAGGGCTTTGTCTAAGCAAATGTTCCAACATCATCCACTCTGCTTCAACCCGTACATGGTTTTCTTTAGCTTAAACACTTTTCCGGAACCATCATCATAACTATCGGGTTGTTGGATGTAAATATCTTCGTCTATAGAACCATGAAGATAAGTTTAGTTTCAAATCAAATGTCGATCAAATAACTACTAGTGTTGTGTTAACAGGTTTATTCTCACCTGCTGACTTTTACATATTTCATGTTCGATCTGTTCAAATGTAATGGTTAATGCATACTGTAAAATATTCAGAAAACTAACCACACAAATGGAATAAGCGGAAGACGCGAAAGTGCAACCAGAGCGTGATCCATTTTGACCACGGAAAATTCCAAATTGAAAGTATAAAAGGACAACATTTTTTCACTAGAAGATGGGAAAGCTACTTCCAACGCAAACTCACCAAATTTCTCCGTAACCTGTACAAAGAAATATAACCATCCATAGCCATCTAGACCAACTAGCAACTTCAGTTCATCAAGTGCACATCAGCGATCCATTCGAGTTACCATTCAGACCAGTCTTCAAAAGCCAGCGCCTACAGCCCAATTCATTGCCTCAACAGACAAGAACAGCCCTTTTCAAGGCTACACCTTCGTTCTCATTCTGTTTGCTGGCTTGAATCGGTGCCCAGGGGTAGGACTACAGTAGTACAGCATCCGCCGGATAACCAGACCAGCTGGTTACAGCTCTATCTGTGTCGAAGACCAGTGCGACGCATTCGGGTAGTGACAGACCATACGGAACCGGCTGTTACATATAGTTAGAGTGTTTGTTTGTATGTGTGAATAAATTATTTGAAAGGATTCACCAATAGTTGCACCCCTCCCTTCGGAGTACCTCGGTCGAACCTGCACGTTTTGAAACGGATAAAAAAACACAAACGATACATATGCATTAAAAAGTAGAGGCCACAGGATCGGTCAACAGGACTGATAGTGCAGGGTAAATAAAACTCTTCGTTACTCCCGGAGGTGAAAGCAATCGCAAACATAGTTAAGAATCACGTAGACAAAAACATCTTGAAATGCGCCGGTGTCTGCCGAAGCAATTTGCATTTGAGATGCAAGGAATCTCCCAGCTGCAGCGATCGGACGTTTCGGGTAAAAATGTTCCTTCCGACCGTTTATGGATAACATTTAATGGAAGACCTCAACTCTCCCAACATCATTCAGAAGCGATGAGCCATGAAAGCCAGTTGATCGCCAACATAACAATATTATTCAAAGGGCAACATACACTTTCTATCGCCCTTTGCTATAGATCTGGCCAGACGGCGCAGATAGTTTCTTGAAATTATCCTAATCGTTTTTTTTATTCCATTCAAAATCAATCCAACAATAGAGTCAGACCATTATCGAAAGGGTAGTTTGGGGGGGCATGTGATGTGAGAGAGGACGGGGGGAGGGGGGGGGGGGTTTGAAGTTGTGCGTTGATGTTAGTTGCAACATGGCGTGGAGGGGTTCTTTTGGCGGTTCTTTCAACATTCAACATTGCTGAACATTCAACATCCAATAATGATAAGAATCATTATTGGATGCACAATTAGATTGTCATCATGCAGTTAGTTGCTGCATTTGCCTTATGGTGCTAAAAAGGAAAATATTGATGATGAATAGGGATTGCTACCAAAACATAATTCAGAAAAATGGGCTAGGGTAATTTTAGCGCATTCTTTCATTTTTGCTCCAAGTGATAGTCGACGACCGATCAGGTTGAGAATATCATGTTTATTCAATGAAATATAACAAAAATAAAAAAGACACTCGTAGCAATTTTCGTACCTATTAGTCGCTATACATAAAACGTAGATCGTAGAGTATGTCTGCATGCAATGTATGAACATATACACGCATACACGCGAAGATAACGGGACCGCATACGCCCACGGTACAATGTGTCGGATAAAATGTGTCTTCTTCCTTCCGGATTTGGATATGATTCGGACATTCGATCTGTTTGGAATAGAACTAAATTCAGAACTAACTAGTGATCCTATCAATAAGTCGATTGATACTAACGTATGCACGTTGGGCGGAGTAGGCGACCGCCTAGAGCCTGGTAGCAAGTTGCTATGCTGGAAAGCGTATCTGGATTGTCAAAGCAATGCTTTAACTCTTCCGCAAGGTATAACAGTTCCAATGTTAAATGTTTGCGCTTGTTGAATGTTGCGTTTGAACTATGTTTGCGATTGCTTTCACCTCCGGGAGTAACGAAGAGTTTAATTTACCCTACACTATCAGTCCTGTTGACCGATCCTGTGGCCTCTACTTTTTAATGCATATGTATCGTTTGTGTTTTTTTATCCGTTTCAAAACGTGCAGGTTCGACCGAGGTATTCCGAAGGGAGGGGTGCAACTATTGGTGAATCCTTTCAAATAATTTATTCACACATACAAACAAACACTCTAACTATATGTAACAGCCGGTTCCGTATGGTCTGTCACTACCCGTATGCGTCGCACTGGTCTTCGACACAGATAGAGCTGTAACCAGCTGGTCTGGTTATCCGGCGGCTGTACTACTGTAGTCCTACCCGTGGGCACCGATTCAAGCCAGCAAACAGAATGAGAACGAAGGTGTAGCCTTGAAAAAGGCTGTTCTTGTCTGTTGAGGCAATGAATTGGGCTGTAGGCGCTGGCTTTTGAAGACTGGTCTGAATGGTAACTCGAATGGATCGCTGATGTACACTTGATGAACTGAAGTTGCTAGTTGGTCTAGATGGCTATGGATGGTTATATTTCTTTGTACAGGTTACGAAGAAATTTGGTGAGTTTGCGTTGGAAGTAGCTTTCCCATCTTCTAGTGAAAAAATGTTGTCCTTTTACACTGTTAATTTGGAATTTTACGTGGTCAAAAGGGATCACGCTCTGGTAGCACTTTCGCGTCTTCCGCTTATTCCATTTGTGTGGTTAGTTTTCTGAATATTTTACAGTATGCATTAACCATTACATTTGAACAGATCGAACTTGAAATATGTAAAAGTCAGCAGATGAGAACAAACCTGTTAACACAACACTGGTAGTTACATTTTATTTGATTGACTGTTTGTACCTGTAAGTGTAAAGAAGTAAAATGCTTCAACCATCCTCTGGCCATGCCATCAGCAATGGCAACACCAGCGACACCAATGTGGAGTTGAGAGAAAATCATCGGTTTAATGCTCGTCACAGATTTCAGTGGTGATCTATTGCATGATCTATCCTTCTTGGAACTGAAGGCTTATGGCCTGTACGGTCAGACTCGTAGGGATGCATATCCTTCCCGTTCCTTGTATAAATCTCTTGTATGTCTAGTTCCTCACGCGAATCTGCCCCTTGATCTGTAACAATTCCAAGGAGTCACGCGCAGTGTCCAACGCAATACTTCCAGCACTATACATTTCACTGTTGTGTGCTAGAAAGAAGCCGACTGTTCGAGAAAAGTCAGCGTTTTGTACTGGGCAATAAGGAAACCAAGAGGAAACAAAAACGTGCGGACGGATAAGGGTTGATACGCACAGTATCTCACTATGCGTGAAAAGCTTAAGTGCATTAAGTGAGCAAAATTACACTCTATAGCGGATCATGCTCTTTGGAAATTAGTTGAAATAACGTATTGATATTGTTGATGCTCATAGACCTCCAGGACCGATTAGTTTGCGTAGTGCATGATCCCTTTCTGACCGCACTGCATAGTTTCAAATATTGGGGCAGATCATCCCAAAAGATAGAAAGCTTAAGCTTTAAGCCTGTATCTGCCAAATAATCCAGGTATCGGGCTGTATCATTCCATATAGATTTGTAAAGGACATAGCATTTTGACATAAAGAATGACGCAAGGGATCATTTTTGTAAACTGCAATTTGAGGAAAATCGATTTAAGTTTAGTAATTTTATTTTAATTTCAATGCAATGAAATAATATACAAGTCATTCATTGAGAAACCAACCCAATCTGCAAATGTCATACGAAAGGGCGCCCGACGGTAGCCCGACGGGCGCCCAACGGGCTACCGTCGGGCGCCGTAATAACGATGGCTAGGGCTGGTTTTGATATTTACCGCAGCCAAAAAATTAGCAACGCAGCCAAAAACAAAATTTTTGGCTGCATGCTCCCTCCCGCGTTCATTTTTCTTCTATGCATTTCGCTATCATTTTATTGACTATTTTTAGAATCGAACCCTTGATGTGTGTGTCTGAATATCTAGTGTGTTATGTATTTGTCTTTTACGTCTGTGTTGTATTGGGGGCTAAAATAGTGCAATAAAAGCTAGCATGATGGAATCAAGGGAAATATGCACTTCTGTTTTATGTCATCGACATCAATTTGCACAAAATGCACCAAATTGATGGTGCAGTAAAAGGTCGGTATGCAAGTTGGTTTCGTTCAAACCTCGGCCTCAACGAAAAGTGTTTCCTGAATTGCATTGAGATAAAAACAGTCTCTGTTTTACTTTCAATATCAGACACTGATTCCAATGGAACAGCTGCGTCATCATTATCATTTAACCGTCATGAGATTGCCTCGTACTGTTTTCGTGGGATTGTAGCGTAAACTATAGCGATGGTGCACATTAGTGGTGCAAATGTAATGATGCGAGAACTCTACTTGCAAACCATACGTGCGATTATAAGGTCTTTTTCGACGCACAATATCACATGCACATTCAGAGGACGGTGGAGGTGATGAAAATTTCAACTTATTTCAACTACTATTTCATGGCACTGGAGCTGTTGTGCGATGAAAAATGATCATCTATGCGTTCAGGATCTTCGGACACAAGATGGATTAGTATACTGGTGAAAAAGCACATTCATACAACATAAATTTCTTTCATTCCTGCAGATCTTCCGGCACCACGATCATGACGGTGGTACCGGTTGCACGATCATGACAGAAATACAGAGGCGAATATCGCTTGATTCGGTAGGGTAGAAGACGCAAAAGACTCCTCACTGCTATTTTCTGCATGGAAACAGTTGTACTCCACATAATTACCGAAAAAATTCGTCATTATATAAAACGGCTTCTCTTCATGTTGTTTACATGTGCTTCTTCTTCTTCTTCATGAAGGTGTGACAACCAATTGGGGCAGCACAAGTTACCAACATCAATAATAGCAATGCTCACGATGGAGGGCGAAAATTTTCAAATCTTCTTAAGGCCATTGCAGATAAAATTTCCGATCATAAAGCAATAAAAATGCTTCAAAAACACGTGCACTCTTGGACATGGTAGTGTAAATTGACAATGTTAGCCCGTCCGGCTGTCTTTTGCATCCTGGGAATCTAATCCTTCTTTCCTAGGCTTCACTTGGCTTGCCATTTGTATGGCGAGCTGTAAGCGGATAAGCCTGGAAACGTCAAAACGCATACAAAAAACTTGCTTAGAGCGTGATCTATCCCATTTTTTGTTAGCGATGCATTGGTGCAGGCTAATCTACGATCAAAAAGTTGGGTTGAAACAAGGCGAATCGTGTGGAGCTAATGTATTATCACATGGGGTCATACACTAATTCATAGTCACAAAACGCTCGGCTGGACGATTCGCCTATGTGTGACGGAGAAGAAAGACATGTGCAAGGAAAACACATTCATTAAACCCACCTATACCTACAAGACCGACATGCTACATGCACAAGTTTGCGGTTAGAGTGAGCACTTCTGAGTTCTGTATGGCGCTAGGTCTAAATGTTTCCCTTGGGATAACTACTGTTTTTTGGTTGCGTGTATTCCAGACGACGATTCCTGGAGAGAACAACGCAAGTAGTGGAAACAGTCGTCCGTACAGTCATTTGCACAGCAAGGGAAGGCTGGTTTCGTAGAGCCACATTAGTTAAAATATAAGTACATTTAAACTTATGAAATGATAAAGGTGCAATGAAAAGAGTGCTAAAAGTTTAAAATTTGTAATTTTATGGCCGTAGGTAAAGAATATGTGAGTAAATGATATTGCAACTAAAGTAATTTCTTTGGCGTAGCAATTGTTGTGTACCGCACTGTGTTTGCCTCATCTCCGAACAAAACGAAAAAAAGAACACACAAACATGAAAAAATAATTTGAATGGGATCGTCTCTTCCGACCATAGTTCATATCCTAGTTCCGGTACAATAATATTTATTTCATGATCGGTTCAATCGTATGATGACCGGCTTCACTATCACCAGTCGAACGAGATGCCCTGTGGAAACTAGATATTTTCTAACTATAATCATGTGTCTTAATTTATCTGGGGAACTAGTTTAAAAAATGCCAAACGTCCAATATAATAAGCACAATTATAACACAGAAAGTTTGCGTTTAATAACAAATAGTGAACATTTATTTCAGGTTTGGTTTCAAAATCGTCGAGCGAAATGGAGGAAACAAGCACGGCTACAATTATTACAAGATGCTTGGCGAATGCGTTGTTTGAGCATGGGAAATGCACAAATAATCATAGGTAAATTTAACTGCTTAAATTGCTGCTTAAATTCTTAAAATAAATTGTGTCCAGTTTAATTTTTGCCAATGCTACCTTTCGTTCCGATCAATAATTTATTTGAGTAACATTGTTTAAAGTACGTGTAGTATAAAAAGAGAAGAAAATGGCAGGTGGCAACAAGATTCTACTTTTTGCTACACCTGTGCCAAAACAAAAAAAAAGGGTTGTTCCGGAATTTTTATGATTATTTCATTTTAAATGTTTTTCTACCCAACTCCCCGGAACGCTTCGAAATTTATTTATATTAGCAGTCCCGTTTTCTCACGACAGGATAGAGACAAAATCCTATCCAAACCGTTTCTCTCGTAACTAGGATTGAAAATCCGGCTACGTGGTAATGAAAGAAAAAAGAAAACACGGAAACATCGCGGACCTTAATCCAATAGTCTGTTTTTTTGCGGGGCGCATTTGAAAAGTATGATAGATGATAGAACTTGGGCATCAGAGGCATCTGTCACAGGGTTATTCTGACAATTGTGTCAAAAAGATCTGGACTGCCAAATAAATCAAAAGATCAATCCTGTTTGGACCGACCGACAATCAACAGCACGTGTTACGTGGCGATGAAAAAAGTATAACGAAGTTTTAAAATAAAAATTTAAAATTAATAATATTAAAATTAATAAATAAATTAATGCAAAGTAGTACATTACACTACAAACTTTTAGCAACACCAAAGTTAATGCAGTCTTTTCCCGAGTTACGCGACACTCGAGTTACGCGAATTCGAGATACGCGAATCCAAAAAAAATGACAATTCGTGCAATGTTGTATGTGGAATTGAAGATTCTATTTGTCAAATTTCAAATTTTCCCTAAAATACGCTACACTTTGATATTAAAAACATTAATTTTGGTAAAAATTTACTCTAATTTTCAAAATAAACGTAAAAATATTTATTATTAATGTGCTTCATAACGTGAAAAGAATAAATTGATCACCGAATACTAACTATAAACGATATCGTAAAGGGAATCCGAGTTACGCGAATTTCTCTGGCACGCATTATTCGCGTAACTCGGGAAAAGACTGTACATGAAACATGAAGTAAAATAAGTATAAAAAAGGTTCAAATTTTTTTCTTACACGTCAAATTTACCCCTTAGATTGCCAAATTTAATATTCCCTGGCGTGGTTTATATTATATATTGCCTCGGTGGATGTGAGCAATTAAAGAGAAAACTGTGACTTGACTGCGCTAATATTTTTCAACGTTTTCTGGGAAACATTTAATAATTTATTGTTAAAGCTAATTTACTGTACTGTGCCTAGTCTCCTATACTGACCGATTTCCATCAAAGGTCACTTGAAACGAACTTACTAGGTTCGATAATGTTCCTTGGTGATCACAAGAAAGCAGTTTGCAATTAATGATACTCCTCTAGTACCATCAAATTAAAACTAACTACTTATCGGTGAACAAATTTCATATGCAATTTCATATGCATATACCTTTGCACTGACACTATACGGAAAATAAGTACAATCAACCCTCTTATACCAAGATTAATCCAGGTTCAGCTCCAAGTGCCAAGATCGTAAGGTCTCATAACTTAGTAACTTGAAACAGGTTGAGGGGAAGTGGCTCTCAAGTAGAAAGTTTAGAAATCCTTTTGCGAAGGGTACTCCTGCGAATTCTTTGGAAACTCTCTTCTGGTAAATTTTCTTCATTGCATGGGCAAATTTTATGCTCTTATTATTTCTTTTTGCATGGGTTTATCCAAAGGTGACTTAATGAGATGACAATTTATTAAGCCACTTAACCGCCACTGAATATTATTTTTTCAACTTTTAGCGTCTAGTGAATTTTATCACACGTTGTTATAGAATCATCCTTTCTCCGAACCATTCTACCTGAAGAAGACTATTTAAGGTATTTTTATATTTTGTTATTACTTATTGATTTCCTTCGCTAGAACGGCCAGGCAGTATGGACTTATTGTACCGCGCAGCTGTTACTCCTTGATACAGAGAAACGGTCCGCAAGGGATTCTGTCTCGATCGTCTGTCGTGTAGATCAGTGCCGCTACCAAATACACCACTGAACAGCAGCTGTTAGAACAAATTTAGTGAATACAAAAACTCTCGCATTTCTCATATTTTCTTCAACTCCTTATTTCTGTAGTCGAATTTTTAAATGTGCTTTAAAACTAATTGTTGTGATGCTATTTATCTTCTGCGTCAACTCTCGTTATTAGCGTCTGAATCTCAAGCAACATCCAACAACAGCAGCTCGAATAACACCACCTCCAACAACCATAACAATAGCCACAATACCAATAATTATGCTATTAAAACGATAAACGATACAAAGGCTACACAGAATGCAGCATCCCAGGAACACATGCCAGAAACAGTATTTATTCAACAATCAGCTAATCAAAGTACAACTCATCGAGACGGGAGTTCAAAAAACAATATTAACATGAATCTTACGAACCATAACAAATCTAATATCACTAAGAAAGATTATACAAAAGAGTGTGTAGATGAAGCCAGGATTTCTAAACATAAGCCAGATAAGTTATCATTCGAAGATGGTCATTTCCATCACGTAGAAAGCAACATATATAAAGGAAATGACAATAAAGATTATGGAGCACTCTCAACGCGACGTATGCCCTCACGACCAGTGCAAATAGAAATGAACTTTTCAAACTCCAGCGATGCATCTGACAATTCCGAAGAAATAGATCTTACCAGCAATATAGGGTGCATCGATTATTCAAATTCAAATGCAAGTAAGAATTGAACTTAAGCTTTGTATTAACAAAACAGTTAAAATGAAAACATTTATTTTATAATAACATTACAAGGTAGAGTGAGGTACAAGGTGTTCTAAGCATCAAGTTTCTCTAAGAAGAAGTTCTCTCGGCAAGTATACACATACACAAACATACAAATTGGCATACAAGTCAATGGTAGTGACAGAACGATGGATAGATGACTATAGGGCCAATTATCAATTACCATGAAAATAGACCTCCTGGTGCGATTTATCGCAGTGACATTTTTTTCAATGGTATTCGATGAAAAGTTCATGTAAAAATGTGGTGATGGTGCGCTGACAACGAGAAGCCGCATTTTTATACATGGACTTTTCATAAGTTCGTATAAAAACTCTTCATTGCTTACTTCTGATTCGTTCTAAAATATAATATGTACATTTATTTTGGAAATGCACAACAAAATCAATTAACAACAAGCGAGTTTAGAGATTTTCCGTTACAATTTGCTGACGGAAAACAGTTTGCCAAATACGGTTCTCTTTTTGTGATTAAAAAATCTCGACTGTGTGTTTGAAAGCTTACTTTTCGTTAAATTTCTCAAGAAGACAACACAAATAGATGTCATAATACGAATTTTCTGTTTTTGACTACTGATCAAGATCATTTGTCGTAGAAAATCGATCTGTTTATCTCGGTTTTCCTCTACATCAGTCATTAAATTTAAATACGTTGCGAAAGAAATGTGATTCTCAATATATTTGTAAACGCTATATGCAAAGTGCAACATTTTTTGCCATACTATTACACTGACTTGTAACAAATTGAATGTGTCAGCTGGTATTAGCCAATCCCGGATAACTTTATGGCAACGAAAACAAATTTAAATCTCTCTTTTCTACCCAAAAGATTCACATATATATAACTTCATTGAATAACTGCAGAGATCTTTATTTACCTAAAAACATTAATCATAAACTTACAATACAAAGAATAAAATTTTACTTGTTTCATTAGTGTTTTGATTGTTTGTGATATTTAAAGCCAAAATAGAATTCAAAATAATGATTATTGAAAGAACTTTGTTCAATTATTTAATGCTATGACTAATAACGTTCTCATATTGACAATGTTATTGATACTTACTTACAACCATTTCGCGGTCTTGGTCGAGCGCCTTCGCCTGCCAATCCATTATCCCGGCATTTCTGGCATCACCGCCATCACTCCACCAATTACCATTAAGTCTGTTTCGAAAATTCCTTATGGTTTTCGTACTCTGTCTAGATACTTGAGGCAGGGTAACTGGCCCTGCGCCCAAACCCCCAAGTACCTCTAAAGCTTCTGGCTGGCTTCGGATCCTAATCCGTTGCAGAGCAATTTACTTACTTATTAGTAAGACGTTTAAATTATTAGGTTTTACGCATCTTCAAACACATGAATGTGATGACCCTTTATGTTTTAAATCGTTAAATCGTTCAACATTGTACGTTATTGACAAGCAGTCTAGAAAAGTTCTACTAAACCCCCTTAGTTTGACAAAGTCGCAATTGCGACAATCGCTAACTGTGTAGAGACAGTCTTACATTTTTCAGGTTACATTTTTACAGCGTGCGCCTATTCCACCTACCGTGAGATTCATCACTGGCGCAAAGTATACATAAAACATTACTTTTAGTGTAGCTGCTTTTAACAAATGATACGATGGTTTTGGTTCAATCAAATTTGATTTTTATGGATACACCCAAATTTGGAATGCTTCCCACTCGGCAACGATCGGGAGACTAATTAGAGCCAACAGTAACAAATATAAATTATGTTTAACGTTATTAATTAACCGGGTATAGCCATTGGCCAAGTATTAGTAATATCCAGATGAGTTGATGACTGAATGTAAACGGGTACATGTGCAACAGTATAAGGTTGTAAGAGCACAGTGTTTGCTTGATATTATCAAACAAAACACTAAACATGAAAAGGACGAAAACCGTTGAACAATAAAAAAGAAAAAGAAAATAAAAATTTATTTTAAAAACGATATTGTTGTCAATAGCGGTTTTATGTGAACTATCACTACTTTACGGTCTGTTAATAAATGCGCAGTCTCACAAAAATATTTTTTTTTTTAGAAATTCATTTCATACAAGAGATTCCTCTACAGCTCTAGATTTACAATATCTACCAATATGTGACCTAATTCTACTGTGACACACATTTTCTTATCAACGTTTTAAAGCGTTACCGCACAGGTCTATCGGAAGGTTCAATATATTGCAGCTACTGTGGAGAACTTATCAACAGTACCATTTCGACGTGCTATGTTGGTGGTTGCTTAATCTGAACTTGTGAATAATTGCTCACTGTGAATAAAGTAATACACTTGAAAAGGTATGATTCTATAAAACTTAAGTTAATTTGTTTCTTGTTGCCCATGGCTGGTGTGTTGTAGAGAAGAATAAGTAAATTTTTGTAAGTAGTAACATTTAATAAATGCTTATTTCATTAAACGAATTTAATTTCAACTCATTACAAAGTGTTCAATCCGTTCATTGGGACTAATAACGCAAAAAGGTGTTCATACTTGTTAAGTTTGTTTTGTGTTCTGGATTGTGCTATTGAAAGTAATGATTACATGAATGGGTTTAAACAACATTCCCGTATGGGCAGGTGTACCATTTTGTAGGAACCCGTACTGTTCGTCTCCATAAATGCTTCAGAGTCCGAAAGTAATAACTTGAAATGAAAACGGATTGCAATTACTATACATAATAAGCGCATATCTACTTAATAAGGATTGTTTTTTTAGACTAAGAATGAAAAGTTGAACAGGATTTAATTAAACAATCCTGAAATTTTTTTAGCAATTCATTGAATATTTAACAATTTAACAACTGAAGTTCAAATAGTAATTTTGCAATAGCCACTACACAATTCACAATTTTGCAAACCAATTCATGATTGATTCTTCTTAAAGTATCAGATGCTGAATGTTTTGACTTTCAAGATTTTTTCAATTAATCTCGATTCACCAAATTAACAACACATACATTGCGTTCTTTCAACTCGTTTCCTTTGAGAAGTTTTGCCCTGGATGCTCATGTGCACTCATATTTGTTGATTGTCCTCGTAATTGGTGTTCTATAATAATATACAGCATACTGTGATGGATTTTAACAAATTTAAGTATTACTCACGATGGTGTTCGCTCCCGATTGTAAAAAAAAAATCCATAACTTTCTTAGCTGCGCATCCAAGATAAAATCTATACCATTTTCTATTTTCCGCAAAAATCTAAGTCAAAGGGTTGAACAATGTTTAAAAAGTATACCAATACAGTAAACACAGCACTAATCTTTGGGTTTCGTACTGTTTAAGGATTCTCAATGGCCATTTACAAACATGCTAAGCTCAAATCAACAGTTCTGCCAAGAGCCAACAGTAATTCTGACTTTCATAAATTTTCAATTGAACGTCTAAAGTTCCCGGAGCAAACGAGTAACATGATCACACTGACTGTTTCTTACGCAAGACAACACATTCATCTTACAGTATAGAAACATAGAAACTATAGAAACACTGTGGTGGTTACCACAATTAAGAGCACAGAATGAAATCTTTGAATCTTAACGATCAAAGATCGTTTTATTCCTACCTTCCTTGATGGTTTCCAAACGTAAAAGAAAGCTCCTGGCTTCCTGTTCCTGACAGCTCGTGTTACAAAATCTCACGCGCTCCTCCACACTACGTTTAGTGCGTACGCTTAATTTCTCGCTAAGCTGGTTTACGCTGCCGGATTCACTTCTACTTTTGCTTTGTTCGCAACAAACACGTCGTTAGTGATTGTTGTGTACTTTCAGTGCCTTATCAAAATCGTGCAAGACGGCTATCATAGAGTATCTCCCAAATTCGGCTAATGAGGCGTTGAAAGTGTTAAACATTAATTGCCGGTCATTTCTTTCCTCTCTGAATGTACAGCATAGTTAGATAGATTATAAAAGACTCTCAATGTGTTTTTTTTATATTCCCAGCTTCAAGTGTAGCTAAACTTAATCAGTATTAGTGAATCAGTGACAGTGTATGTGTAGTGCAATGATTAACATCAAATGTGTTGTTGTTTTTATGTTGTATATTTTGCAATTCCTGGCTTCTAGCTTTATCATTTCAACATACAGATGTACAAAAGAACATCAATGTATTAAAGAATATGGTTCTATTAATGGGTCTGCCAAGTCGGATGTATTTCCTTCTTTAAATTGTTGTCGCTTAGTGTGTGGGAAATTTGGACCTTTGTGGCCTCGACCAACAGGTCGAGTGGATCTTGGTAAAAATACGACTATAATAAATCCTTCCAATATACGGTGGGTTCTTCTAAAAACTGTTTTGTATGATTTTCAGCAAGTATCTAATATGTAATCCTTCCTACAGATTCGAGCAAACATGGTCTAATCAAACTGCTGAAGTAAAAAATATAATGAACGAAATAAAAAAAAAATTTTTACTTAATCTAAGCCAAGAATTTAAACATCAAACAATGCTAGCGAATTCAACACCCATGGAACTGATTATAAAAATTCATACTGCTTCTGATACAACTAATATCAACTGGACGACGGATGAAAGTTATTCGTTAAATGTTTTCCTTGAAAATATTACCTCGGTGGTTGCAAAAATAGAAGCAAACACTGTGTTCGGTGCACGTCATGGCTGTGAAACTCTGTTACAATTGTTTGCCACAGTTAATGAGGGAAACTCCACCGCATCGCTACATATGTTATCGCAAGCAATCATCATAGATGGACCAACGTACCCGCACCGCGGGCTGCTGATCGATACAGCCAGAAATTATATTCCGATAAAATGTTTGAAAAGACAGCTAGATGCTATGGCAGCTAGCAAAATGAATGTGTTTCACTGGCATATAACCGACACACAAAGTTTCCCGATACAGTTAGATAGAGTTCCTGAAATGGTAGCAAATGGAGCATACTCTGACGATGCCATTTATAGTTCGAACGACGTGAGAAAAATTATACGATATGCAAAGTATCGGGGTATACGTGTAATTTTTGAGTTAGATGCCCCAGCACACGCAGGTAAGGGTTATTTTTTATATATAATCTCGAAATTTCAAACCATACTGTTAAATTTCGAATATGTTTTCATATATTTTCAGGGAATGGCTGGCAATGGGGACCAGACAAAGAGCTAGGAAACCTTGCCGTTTGTGTTAATCAGCAACCATGGCGTAATTTTTGCATCCAACCACCATGTGGCCAGTTGAATCCTGTCAACCCAAATTTGTACACTGTATTGCAAGATGTTTATTACGATTTGGTTACCTTGAACAAAGAAGAAACGGTTTTTCACATGGGAGGAGATGAGGTATTTTTTGGTTGCTGGAATTCTACAGAAGAAATCGTAAGATATCTAAATAATCGTGGAATGGGTCAGAATGCTACGGACTTTCTAACGCTTTGGAGTGAGTTCCAAGTAAGTATGATTTACAAATATGTGTAGAATTTATTCCTAAGTTTCGTGATACTCGAGTAACGCTGATTTACGGTACGTAATTTTTTTTTAAGTTCAGTTCGTAGAGCACATGGAATACAAATTCTCTTTAGTTAAATTTTCAACACATCCAAAAATACGATATTTTTTTTATTTAATAAGGACGGCTATTTCAACACGATACATTTTTTTTCGTTAGAACGGCCTGGCCGTATCGACTTCATGATACATTTTATTATTGGACAAATTTCTGAAAATATAAGTATAATTGTAATATTTTATGGTTCTTAATGTTGGAAACCTCTTTTTAGCAACGTGAATATAAATATTAATAATGATAATAATATAATAAAAAATAAACAATATATTACGGAAATTCGAGCAACGCGAACTTATCATCGTCGTAATTTTGGAATTGTCTAAAATGGTGTTCAAAATTTGTTTAAACAAACTTTGTTGTTGTTGAAACAAACAAACAAAAACCTTTTCGAAATTTGTTTAAACAAACTTTCAACACACTTGGACTTGAAATTAATGTGCTAAGTAATACTAACTAGATCATATTTCATTATTTCAGAATAACGTGTTACGCTTGTGGGATAACGCTTTATATATAGTAAATCAAAACAGAACTGACACATCGGCAACCAATGGCAAAAGGGTTATAAGTCCAGTTATTTTGTGGTCTAGTCGTTTAACAGACCCATCAGTGATTGAACATTTTTTGTCACGTGAGCGTTATGTCATACAAACATGGGTATCGTCAGCGAACAGTGTACCGCAAGAATTACAAAATTTGGGATATAACATAATAGTTTCAACCAAAGATGCTTGGTACCTAGATCATGGTTTTTGGGGGGCAACTACTTATTATAACTGGAAGAAAGTGTACGACAATCCTCTACCTAAGGGAAACGGCATTTTGGGAGGAGAGGTTTGTGTATGGACTGAATTCATTGATGCGTATACACTGGACAATCGAATTTGGCCACGAGCAGCAGCAGCGGGTGAGAGACTTTGGTCAAATCCAACAACTAAGTCGTTAGAGGCAGAGTCGCGATTCTTTCGCCACCGTGAGCGTCTCATCAGCCGTGGGATACAAACAGAAGCTATAGCACCTCAATGGTGTCAACAAAATCAAGGGCAATGTCATTAAAATAAAAAATAAAAAATATTAGTAAATGTTAGCAATTAAGAGTATAATTTATAGTTTATAAGTCGTTGGGCAGCAAACGAGTGACTGAAAATTCACCTACATAAAAAAGTCAACAATAATATGCCAAGACTTTCGCAGTGACAAAAAGAAGACGTGTACAGTCGCCTAATCGAATAAAAAAGGTTAAATTTAAGCATTCTTTCTCATTTTTATACTCCGTACTTGTGCATTTTTATACTCCGTACTCCGTTTACTCCGTAGCAAGGACTGACTATCCGGCTCCTGCACATTATCCTGCACTTAGACCACATTTTCTATGGGCACTAAGGATTTGTTGTTCAGGGCAGGGGTCTCCCAACTATTCTGATCAGTTCTGAAAGGACTGATTTTAACGATTTTTCATAACGGCACCCTGCTGCCTTGTTGCCAATCCAACTGTTAATAAATACAGGCAGTCCCCGAGATGCGCGGTTCTTCCTATAAGCGGATTCGGAGATACGTGGTTTTTGGAAATTTGACAGCTGAGTTAGTTTATAGCACAAAATTTAAGCAAAAATGTGTAAAATTGGTCTAAAATAGCTTCCTTTGTCATATGAAACATTTGTTTTTAGTTTATTTTAATGTTTTTTTTAATGAAGAAATTAAGTGCAGACCAGGAAGTCAACTACCTAACATTGAAGTATGAACGATTTTACTACCGGATTCGACTTACGCGCAAATTCGAGGTACGTTCGAGGTATTCCGTGTTATAACAGTCCTAAACAGTCCGAAATACTAGCGTATTTCGCGGACGGCCTGTATAAATATCGAATCTGGCAACATATTCACGGCAGATGGCGTCGTCGTCATTGATCATTACTGTATTCGATCGGACCGAAATGGGGGTCGGCCAGGGGTCACTGGCAAAAGAATCTTAAGATAAAGAATAGGATCTAAGTGATCCGAATACCCTGTAAGTTGAAGAAATCGGTAAAACAATGAAGAAGTAACTTAACAAAATGGAATTTGTCATATTTTCAATCGAGATTAGTAGTATTCTACCAGTAGGAAATATCTTAGCAGAAGCTGAACTGAACGTTCTGGTACTTAAAATATTTTGAGTTGATAAAGAATAACGTATTTCGCAGCCCCCCAACATTGAAAATAAAACTCAGAAGCAACTGACAAAACTCAAACAGAGAATAAAATCCAATAATTTCTAGATAAAGACAGACTAACTGTAAACGACCATGAAAAACGCAGTTGGGTTCTGATTCCGAGCCGTTTGGGTATGGCCGTCCGATATCGCTTTTATGGATTTCATTCTACTGCATTATGAGTATATGCATTACATTATTGACGATATTAATTTCACTGCTGCCAACTATAATTGCCTCTAACTCTGCCCAGGGCCTGAACTGATCAATGAACCACTGTTCTCCATACAATGAATCTATGTCCCCATAAAATGTATGAGATACCAGGGTGCAAGATTCCATAGCTTCTGCTTGATTTGGGGTACGTTGTTCTTCATCTGTCATAATGATTTCATTTAAGTATAACAGAAAACATCGTTCTATAATAACACTACAAATGTAACAAATTATGTGCAAACATTGCAACGATACTTATTTACGAAAACTTATTGCATTCGCAAAATACTGCAACCATCGTGCAACTATACGACGGGAAACAGAAATATTATATATAAACACTTTTAATCTGTGTGTTGCACAGATTTACGTTGATCTCACATTTAACTTTTACAATTTGCAACGATGAAATTATCCGTTGTATTAACGAAGTTATACTAACTTAATTGTCAATGAAAGATAATACAATTGATCACATGCTCTATTACCCATCTCCTATTTTATCAGGTCAGGCCTTTTCACATTTCACTTTTTAGGGCCTACAAAGACCTATCAAGCTATCAGCTACCAAACCGAGTTATCGTGAAACTCTCCTGAGGCATCTGATGACTTGATCGCAGAGCAAGTCGATTCCGTGTTCTGTAAATAGACCCTCCAAAGACCTATCAAGCTATCAGCTACCAAACCGAGTTATCGCGAGACTCTCCTGAGGCACCTGATGAATTGAGCGTAGAGCAAGTCGATTCCGTGTTCTGTAAATAGGAGAAATTGGTTAGATATTATTATTATATTGAAGAATAATAAGAAAATGATGGAAATCTTATATTTAAATGAAAATAATGTTAAATTGAGGCTCAGTTGACGAGACGAGCTTCATGTTCTGACATTGCATATTCGCTTCAAAACCTCAGTTTTAAGTATCTGTATCTATCTACACAACTGTGTACGATTTTCTTGGAAGGGTAAGAGGGTTAAGACGAAGGCTGAATGAAGACTTGAAGAACGAAGATTGTAACTAGTGATGAGAAAAATCGTTCCCATTAAGGATTCGATTCGACCGATACCGATCCACCTTGGGATCGATAACTCGAGTGTCATGTAACGCGCAAAAAGACTGTACTTACCAAAGACCAGCTCCGTCGATGCCGGCACTATAAAAATACCGGAACGTGCAATTGCATTGAGTTTCGCGCCGTTTCTTTATTCATCAATGACGGAGCGGATGTTGGGATGGTTCCAGCCTGCATTTTTATCCGTGCGGAACAATTCTTTTGTTAAAAAGATATAAAATGTATATGCGGATTCGTCTTTTTCGTTTTGGTTTTGCTTTCGCGGTTTTGCTGGACTTGTAAATTTTTCAGCAACACGTGTGTTCTGTACGAAACGGAAGAATTAAAAGAGAGCAGAGCGTTTAGCGATTTCGAAAGAGAGCTAGAGACGGTTGAGAGAGCGCGTCTGTAATCGGTTTGAGGTTGTTGCAAGTGATTGAGGCGGACAGACGTGTTCTAATGAAATAATGAAAAGAAACACTACATCTGAATTGTGCTCGATCCATTGCACCCCCTGGTAAATTATCCAACGTGTTTAATACGAACCAATACAAGCATACAATTCTTTTCCCGAGTTACGCAACACTCGAGTTACGCAAATTCGAGATACGCGAATCTCAAAATTTTGACAATTCGTATATGGAATTTAAGTTTGTATTTGTAAAATTTCAAATTTCTTATAAGTACGTTACCCAAAAGCACGTTAATATTCAAAATTTTAATTTTGGTAAAAATTTACTATAATTGTTGAAAAAACGTGAAGTTTAAATTATTAATGTGCTTCGTAACGTGAAAAGAAGAGATTGATCGAGATCAAGATCACTGAATATTAACTATAAACGATATAATAAAGGGAATCGCCTGTCTCCAACCATCGTTCGGAACGGACGCATGTTTGCTTCGCTCCGCACAAGCTTATCAGCAATCCCGAAAGTGGAAAGGTCAGCGACTGCTCAAAATACGCAGGTGTTACCTTCGGCATCAATAATAATGTTAATGAATAGTGATAATAATGTTTACGATACGGGTACGTGGTACGCGTACCTGCTATGTAGTTTAGTACAGCGTCGGCAAAATAAGGTAGGTGGCCATCCAAGAGGATGAAATTATAACAAAAAAATCCGTTGCGACTGCTGTTCATACAAAGTATTCGGCAGTGTCGAACATGCTTCGCGTCCACACAAATAGAATCCGGGTCGTCGTAAACGGCCGAATGCAGGCGAACGCCATTGCAGCGGATCCTGCCTTTACAGAGACTTACCGGGTTTATATTCCCGGTAGTATAGTTGAAGTATCTGGAATGGTGGAGGATCTCGACATTACAGCCGAGGACCTCCTGAAATACGGAATGGGCGGTTTTCGTTCTATTGCCATACCAGCGGTGAAAGTGACAGAGGTCAAACCTCTATACACCTCTTCCATCCTAGATGGCAAGAAAATGTATAAGGAGACCCGTTCAAAACGAGTCACTTTCGAGGGGTGTTCTACCGGGTTTCCTCGTGTATGATGGGCTTCGTGTCCCCATTGCAAGACCCTTTGACCTATGGTTGTATGTGGCTCCTATGGCTTCGGCTCTGACGGGTGACCCATCAAAACGCATTCCATCTTTTGGAGGAGTATATAATCTTACCCAGTACGGAGACAGTGCGCCCACCTATCTCGGAGGAGGTTGTGAGAGTGAAGAGGAAGGTGATTCGTCGTCGTAGGAAGGCCCCAAATAAGGCTGCACCTCCAATGGAGAAATTATCTTCCTCTCTAAGAGTGAAGAAAAATTCTACCTCCCTGGCAACCCCTCATCTTGCAAGTGCCCGTCAATCCATAAAAGTGAAATCCCAGCAAGACGGAACAGAAGTTTACTAAAATCGCCATCAAACGCTTCTTAAACGACCCCAGCGCTGCTTCCCCTCCCTATGCAGTGCGGTGTCAAATGCTTACTCTGGTCGGGCTAAAAGAGCGCTACGATCATGTGCGCACACTGTTCATTGCCAACATCCTGCTATCCTATATCGATTCCCCTTCCCTTCTGGCGGCCATCCTTCTATATATCCCATTCTACCGCTTGCGTGTACGCTGCGTTGTACATAAACACCACACACGCGACCGATGCGGACGAACGCAGGCACACAATGAAGGATGAAAACAACACAATCCTACACTGGCTGAAACAGGCGCGCGTACATTTTCACACAATCTGACGATAAAATAAATACACGAGATGATTCACAATGCGGATAAACATTTACGCGAAATTTAATCACTATTTCACTCCAAACACGAAACACCAACTATGTTTAGATGCATAAAAAGAAGGACGCATTGTCCACAACATAAACCGAAAGTTTTTTTCCTAACTGCAATATCAATGCGCTTGCCGAAGCAAGCACGGAGTGTAGGAAGAAAATAAACACCACATATTACGGCATGGCAAAACACAGGTACACAATCTCCTCCACTTCACAAAAAACAACATGCTCTAGCAAACCGCACTGCACAAAACAAATGCGCATCACTTGCAAACTTCTGCGCATAGTTGATACACACGCACAGATCAAAATGTTCTAATACCCACGACACGTCCGTCCCGGACTTAGCGTTCTGCAGACTGAGCTGACCTCGCTATTGTGGTGTGAACGCTAGACAAAGATCGATACAGCATGCGTCCTTGCGCGGGTAAGGACGAGATGGGAACATTTTCTAACTCTCATCCCACGGCCGCTCTAGCTCAGCGCACAATAACCGCGCTGGCTTAGCGCGTAAGGAGGATCGCTGCGATGAAGGACAAGGCGAGACGGAAAGGATTCGAGCGTGTACATAATCGCTTCGCTCGCGAAAACCGCTCTTAGCTGACGCACACATTCAACGGCCCCTCGTCTTTACGCGGCGTCGCCCGAAGTTTCCCAAGATTTCTTGGCCTCCTCAGCCCCTTGGCCTGTAAATCGCACTCGTATTTTCTCTCATTGTCTGTAGGGTAGTGTGTCTCGTCTTTGCTATTGTGTTTTTTTGTTTTGTCTGTTGTGTTTTCTTTCGGACGCTATTGACTGCCCTCAAGGCAAATAGTATTGATTTTTAATAAATAAAATAAAATAAAAATAAGACGAGGCGCTTCCTTCTAGTCCTATCCTCTCCCCAGCCTCGTCGTCAGGCCCTTGAAGAATCGGTCCCATTGTCAGGCCTGATCGATGCATTGATTTCAGTTCTGGGTATCCCAGCGCCACTGAAAAGTATTGCAATAAAGACACGTCATTTAATACAAGGAACCCTGAAGTAATGACTTGGGTAATGCTCTGTGTTCGTTAGTACAATTGAACAACTAATGCTCCAATGGCTAACATCCAATGAAATAGTAGAAGTTTTCATGGAAAAATTGACCTTTTTAAAACCCTGGTCGGCAAGCACAAACCAGACGTGTTTGCCGTCTCTGAAACCTGGCTTTTCCTGATAAAAATGTAACCTTCCACGGATATAACATCATCCGTCAAGATCGAATCACTACAGGTAAGGATAGGTGGTGGTGGTGGGGTGTTGATTAGTGTCCGGCGTAATTCACTCTTTTTCGGATACTCCTCCCCTCACTACAAGTTATTGAAAGTGTCACAATACAGGCAAAGCTAGGCGATCTTGAATTATCTTTTGCATCTTTCTATATCCCTTGAAATAGAGAAAATCACAAGGGATCTTGAAAATATAGCAGCGGTTGTAAAAACGCCCTTTTTATACTGGGAGATTTTAACTCCCATGGACACGTCTGGGGATGCACCAAAGACGACTTACGTGCTCCAGCCATCAGGGACTTTTGCAACAAACATAGCATGACAATATTAAACTCCAGTGAAGCTACTAGGGTTTCAGGGCCTTTGGCGCATGAAAGTGCTGATTGCTTGCTGATTGGAATGGTCTTCATTGGTAGGAATCGTCAGGTTGATAGTGCTCCTGTCGAATGCGACCTGACAAGTGATATCAACTGAACGAGATATAGCGAACTAATATCAGCTTCGCTACCATCTGTAAGTTTTGATCCATTAGTAAAATATAAAAAAAACTCGTTAAACGTATAAACGAGTGTGCCCTTGAAGCCCAAAAAAGGGGTCCCCACACAAGTCCCCCAGCAAGCTCCTTTAGCAAACCTCCTACTCCTTGGTGGGACAGAGACTGTCAATATAGACGTCATGGTTCTAATGTCCTATACGAACAGTAAAAATTGGAACGATCATGCAGAAATCTGCTTAAGCAAAAAAAAAGGGGCTTTTGGCGAAAACACGTCGAAAGCCTCCCGCCTTCCACCTCAACCCGTTCTTTGTGGAACATGGGTAAAAGGATGCGAAATAACACATTCGCCAACGAGAGCAAAAATTTTTTTTGAGAGTGGCTCTATCAATTTGATGAAAGATTCTGTCCAGATTTCGTTCCTGCTCAAAAATATGAACAGCATGCGTCTTGCAGTGAAACAAGCATGGACTCACCTTTCAGTATGGTCGAGCTTTCACTAGCTTAGTTTAGTCTACTAGACATAGACATAGTTTTTTGCCTCGAGCCCAATTGCACCTTACGGCAATTGACAGACGACGGTACTGTCTCAGTCGTTAGCAACAACATCGCAGGTCTCCAAAGTCGTTTGCAAACTACACTTTACAATTTACAGGTGTGGGCAAATAACCTAGGTATCGAGTTTTCCTCAGAGAAGACTGAAATGCTTGTTTTTTCGTTCCATTACGACACACCGAAACACAGGCTTACCAACGTGTACAAACCTAATTTTGACATATATTTATATGGAAAAATGATCACAATTGCCCAAATTTTTAGATACCTAGGTGTTTGGTTTGATAGTAAAAATGTGTGAAGGTCACAGGATTCTTCCTTCCTCGAACTTCCTCCGAACAGTCACAGGATTCTGGTGGGGTGCACACCCATTAGATCTCCTGCGGCTGTACAAGATAACGATTTTATCCTCGTCTTGTAAATACCTTATCATCTTGGAATACGGATGCATCTGCTTCCATTACGCAGCCAAGACGCATATATTAAAACTGGGACGTATACAATATCGTTATCTTAGAATTGCGCTGGGCAGTATGAAGTCCTCTAATACAATGTCCTTAGAAATGATGTCCGGAGTGATGCTGCTAAAACTAAGATTTTTGCAGCTATCGCTTCGCTTTTTACTACGTTCCAAAGTATCTAATCCTCTAATGATCGATAATTTCAAAGCACTACAAAAAGCAGGTTATAAATGAAAAATCATGAAAGTATTTCATTATTTTGAATCTTTACAGGCGAACCCTAGTGCCACAAGAGTAATTAACAGCGCCAGTCTACCGGAGTCGTACAATTCCCTTTTAGTAGTCGACACCTCGATGAGGGAGGAAACGAAAAACATTCCAAAAGATCTTCGCTGCAGGACAATTCTCAGCATTTTTAAGAACAAGTATGGCCAACCCAGTAATAATCGGTTCTATACCGACGGTTCCTCTTCAGAGGTGGGCACGGGCTTTGGTGTATTTAACACATGTACCGAAGCTTTCCACAAGTTTAGATAGCCATGCCCAATCTATGTAGCTGTATCTTTTATGCACTGCTAATTATAAGTGCAAGTCTTCCGAATCAGTATTTTATATTCATAGACAGCCTTAGTGCTGTCGAAGCACTGAAATCCGTAGACGCTATAAAGAGCACCGGTTACTTTATCCGCAAAATCCTGGATATTCTAAGCTCTCTGTTTAACAAAGCGTTTAGAATATCGCTTATCGAGCTGCTTGCTCATTGCGGTATTCCCGGGAATGAAAAGACAGATCTCTTTGCCAAACGAGGTGCCTCTGAGGGCAGCTTTTTTGAGAGGTCGAATCCCCCTCACGAATTTCTTCGCACCCCACACCAGCTTTGCATGGTGCACTGGCAGAGCATGTGGGTTGATGATGAACTCGGGAGGTTCTTGTATTCAATTTCACCGCAAGTATCCCTGCGTCCCTGGTTTCACAGGCTCCCGTAGGTAAGTCGTGCGTTTATTCGTATGATCCCCTCATGACAACGTGGTACTATTTCTCAAGACATCTCACTTACACCATTTTGCTGTGTGGTGTTGTGACAAGGGTTCGCAGTTTGTGCACGTGCGATAGACAGCGAGAAAATTGCGAACATATCGCACAAATCTTTACAAAACAAAAAAAGTAAATTAAACAAACAGTAAATAAAAAAAAAGTAATAAAACAAAAAGTAAGTAAATTTGTATAAAACATCAACATTAGGACAACTACCTGCTAATTGCAATGCATTTTTCCAGTTGTTAACATTTTCGTTTAAAACCCCAGAGCAGAACGCCGCGCGCCATCATCGGATACACAGTGAACACATGACTGAAGACCACCGTTACCGTGTAAGCAGTGCTTTTTGTGCTTTAAAACGAAGCGATAATTAAATGTGAAAAGGAAAAGTGTAGACTTCCCTCTTGGCAAGCGAGCTGTCAAATCGTATGAAAACCGTTGGGCTTCTTCTCGGCTCCTTCTGGGCTCCTTGGTCTCACATCACTTCGAAAAGAAGCCCAAATTGAATCGAGCGGCGTGGCGTGTATGTGCGTGTGTGTGCGTGTTTGTTTACAGATGGCAACGTTTTTTTCGGATACACGTTTTTTTCGGATACGGATACAATAATTAAAGTAACAAATACATGATTTATTCATTATTTATTAATAACTTTTTCCTTTCACATGTAATTATCATTTAGGGTTTCCAACCGGAGTTGGAACCTATTTTTATTTAACCTTCCTACTGCTGATAGTTGTGTCCCAGACAACTCGTTACTTCCTTTCTACACAATTACTGGCTGCTTATTAGCACGCGGGAGAACTTCCTCGTCGGAGATCGGAGCGATAACTGATCTTTGGTATGGAAATGGTGCCGTTTTTATAACAATTTGTGTACCATCTGTCACCTCGTATGCGTCGGTATGTGTGTCTTGTTTTTCGCGAAATAATCGTTTCGAATCCCTGTCCTATTGTCCTAGCTTTAGCGGTTGTCTAGTTTGGGTTTACCTATGAACAAGGAACTCATCGTTTTCGTCATGTCATGGCAAAACTTCCCAACTATCATTTTGTTTTAGTACTCCCTATTCTTCCTAGGTGGCGCTGTTTCGTATTTTGGCTAACCAGGACGCTCTGGTCGTCTGGCTCCTTCTAGACTGATGTTATCGGTATCGCAGTGGAATTATTACTCTTCGTTGTGATCCCGTAACGCCAGTCGATATGGTGTCGTCGTTCTTCCGTCGTAAGATCGGCGAAGGTGGGGTAAGGCTTGTAGTCGAAACAGCTGTCGCGGCGATGCTGAACTGGTCGACTCTTGGTTTAGGGATGGCTGTTCGGTCGATGCCCGATGGTCCGTTGGCGATGTTTGTCTTCGGGCTGGATCGGGTGCATCTTCGGTTGTATAGGCTGGTTTCAGGCGGTCGATAGATATTAACGAGGTTTGTCCATTTACCAGAATCCGGTGTTGGCGCCTAGATGGCTGCAGGAACTTGCAGGTTGCATGAACATCGATTAAGTTAGGGATTACGTTAGTATTAGTGTACTAGACTGTCGTAAGATAATGACGAAAAAATAAAAAGGGATTAGTGGCAGTCAGAGAGTCGACTCGGCAACATCTATCGCTATTAACGTATATGAGCTATCGTTCATCCGGAAAGACTTAGAACTACGCTGAAGTACCCGGTATGGTCCTTAGTAGGGTGTAGTGAGAGCGGGTCGAACGGTGTCGTTACGCACAAACACGTGTTTGCATTTCACCAGATTACCGTGAACAAATGCGGGTCGAATAGTATGCCAGGCGGTTTTCGGTGGTCGTATGCTGCTCATCGCTTCTCGTAGTATTATGATGAAGTCGGTTTGGTCATCCGATGGTGGCTTTTGTGCGACGAATTCCGCAGGGATGATGAGTGTTGTACCGTAGACGAGTTCTGCTGGTATGGATTGATGTCATCCTTAAAGGTGGTATGTAGTCCCAGAAGAATCAGTGGTAGATGTTCACTCTATCTTGTTGTGTCCTTGCAGCAAATGGCTGCTTTCAGCGTGCCATGCCTCCTCTCGATCAGTCCATTTGCTTGCGGATGATAGGCAGTCGTCCGGATATGCTTCGTTTCGAGTGTTCGCGTTAGTTCCTTGAACAAGGATGATTCAAACTGTCTTCCTTAGTCCCTGGTCACGTACGAAGGAACTCATTGATGTGGGTGAACCTTGCGGAAGTTGCCGGATACGCTGTTAGAGGGCTTTTTGTATGGCGCCCTACTTTGGCTCGTTGGCAAGCGATACAACTCCTTACAAATTACAAAAATACAAATCTCCTTTTTTATGTCCAGCCAAATGAATCGTTCGATCATCAATTTGGCTGTGGCTTTTGCTCCAGGGTGACTCAGGTCATGGACGGCGTGAAGAAGCGGTTTCCGAAAAGACTTCGTGATGTAGGGTCGACTTATTCCACCAGGGCAGTCGGCGTACATCGATTTGTTGCTTTCTGGAATCGGTGTCTTCTGGAGGTGCAGGTCGGTTGACGTTTTTCCGCTGATTATATCGGCCAGTTCGGATCGCTGGATTGATCTTCTGTCAGTTTCTCGAAGTCGATAGAAGGAGTCACTTGTATTGTTTCGATGCGTGAAAGAAGATCGACAGTGATGTTCTCTTCCCCTGCTTCGTGATGAATGTCAGTGGGGGGTACTTCAGCTGTGCTTTCTCGAATTTCTTCGAGAAGAATCCTAGGGGTTGGAGTTGGCCGTTGAAAAGTTGGTGTAAACCGGCTCCAACGGTTCCAGCGGTCAAATGCTTCGGTGGCTGCAGGCGTCCACACTAGTGGTGTTTTGTCCTTCTTCTTGTTCCCTGGTGTCATATCTAGCAAGACCCCAGTGTGTTTCCACGGCGGGTGGTAGAAAACGGCGGTAATAATTCACCATGGCGAGGAACTTTTTAAGCTCCATGATGGTGGTTGGCTACTTGCTAATGGCTTGCACTCGTTCGGGCAGAGGACAAATTCCTTTTGCGTTGACCAGATGACCCAGGAAGGCGATTTCACACTTAGCCGGATTAATGGCTAACTGATGTTGTTCCTCTGTCGCTGATGCTACTATCATCTCGTCGATGTAGGGGAAGACGAAATCGAGACCACGTAGTACATCATGGATGAGTCGCTGGAACGTCTGAGCGGCATTTCTCAAGCCGAATTGCTTCGTGGTGTACTCGAACAACCCGAATAAGTTGTGATTGTCGTTTTCGGAATGTCTCACGGATGCAGGGGGATTTGATGGTATGCTTTGTGCAGGTCGATCTTGGAGAAGATTATCTTTCCTTGCAAATGCATCGTGAAATCCTTCAGGAAAGGCAATGGATATCGGTCCGAGATCGTCTTTGAGTTGAGGGCACGGAAGTCTTCACAGGTACGCCAAGTTCCATCGGCTTTCCTGGTCATGTGTAATGGGCTGGCCCAGCTGCTATTTGAAGGACGGCATACTCCGAGCTGTACCAAGGACTCAAATTCCGCGCGTGCTGCGTGCTCTGTGAGTAGGTTGGCCATCGGAGAAGTTTCTGCGCAAACCTTGACGGTTGGCTCTTCTAGATTAGGACCGGGCTCTCCGGGCGTGTGCAGCTTGGTAATGGCGTCCACCAGGCATCTGCGGCGAAGGTCCACCAGGAGGTGGACCAGGAGGAATTCGGTTCCAATGATGGCGGTGCCTACGTGCGCTACCACGAAGTTGCACAGGAATGCTCGTCGAAGTCCCAGGTCCAGGGTGTAAAGCGGTTCTCCGTATACCTCTATGGGTGTTCTGTTGGCAGCAAACAATTTCATTGTTAATGGCTTATACAGACAAGTGCTGTATTGGCGAGGTCGTCGGCCGAGACGTCGGCGCCGGTATCGATGAGAAAGCGTTATTTAGTTCGTTGGTCCACATTTTGAACACATTTTGAAAGCTTTTCGTTGCGATTGTAGTAGTGCAATAAAAAGTTGGAAAGCGCAAAAATGAATTTCTCTCCTGTTTATTGCTGCTCTCTATCTTCGCTCTGCTCTATCTAGTGCATTTTGCCTACCTGTTCTGGCGCTCGTTAGCACTGTTTTTTCTTGCGTGTTTTGGCGCAGGTGGAAGCACGTGTGGACTGTGGAGGAGTGTGGCAGAAGTTTTTTCCTTCGTGATCAGCTGTTGGGAGAACGAGTAGAGAACATACGTTATCATTTTACCTCAAGTCGCCGTCGAATCGATGTTGCCTCGGAATGCTAGTCAGAGGGTACACAACCGCGTCGAGTTTTGTTTTATGTAGTCAGTGTTGTGTCAGTGTCAGTGTTGTGTGTGTATGCAACTTTGATGAAAATACATTTCGGTCATTTGATTAAATGTGTCATGATGCGCATGATGGCTTTAACGCGCTAAGTAAAAAAAAAGTACGATGCGCATTGAAGATGTAAATATTTCTGCAATGATTTTAGCAGGATGTGTTCAGTAAGGATTGAGTCAGTGTTTGAGAACAATCCCTTTGATTTGTTATTGTCCTACGGTTGAAGCAATGACAATCGAACATTCGTATTCCCTCTTATAAAATGTTGATACAAGAAACAGCACTAGAAACAGGTTTTGAATTCCATCATGCAAATAGGTGCTACAGTTGCATTACGATGCAAGGAAGTAAACTATTGATGATGTGTGATGATTGATGTCAAAACATCATTCAGGAAAAAGAGACTACTGCAGGTTTAACATGGTTTCTTTCCATTTTACTCCGAATGAAATTTCGATTTGGCTAGAAGCAATTTGCGTACCGTGTTAGTCGTTATTGGTTGAGCCTGAAACAAACGTGTGAAGATGTATATGCGTGCGCACGAAGATAACGGTACTCATGCGCATAAGGTACAGTACCGCACAAAGAAGGTCAAGAATTATCATGGAGTTAATTTTCGCAGATGTTAACAAATCGTATATCGAGAGTAAACTATTACTGCTAGTATGTTCGAATTGCAATAAGATAGCATATCTGAGGAAAAAGCGTGTATATGCGTGTATGTTCGGTATTACTTGAACCATGTATTGTTTGTTCTCATGAAACCTTTAGGTGTATGGTGACATACCATGTTCGTTTTCTTTCCTTTCGTGAAATCATAACAGGAGGTGATTGTGGGTGAGGGACATAGGCAGGAACATGTTGGTATACCTTTCATTGGCACAGAAGGATTTAGTAGTCTTAAACATGTTTTTATATTTTGCAAAGATAGCTTGATAGATCTGTTCTGCATAGAATAAGATTCAGCTAAATAGTGATCCTATCAATCCATCGGTAACGTCCTACCGATGAAAAATTGACTGATTTAAAAAGGACGGCCTCACTGTACTGCTGGAAAGCGTAATGTTTACAAAAGCCTGTAGCTTTTCATGTAGCGCTACAAGTCTATGAACCAATTTACGCCATCTTGCTAGCAATGCAAAGTGCGAATAAAAAGTCAGTATCAGTCTATGGATAGTCTTTTGTCTTGGCGATCAACTGTCTCTACGTGATGGATAGATCATCCGTCTGAGGTTAGGGTGTAAAAAGTTATGCTTATCGCTTGTGAGCGCTGTTTGGAGGTATCATTATTCTCTGTAAAATGTTATCCTTTAACAGACCCAAACCTTCAGTCACTGCTTGAGAGAGCTACCTATTTGCGCACATCCGATTGGCCTGAGCAGAACCTGATGCATAATGAAGTTTTCAAAGAAAATGAGTCCTTCAATCTCCAGAAAGAACGGAATGATCGCTTTGATTTCGATTGTCATCTTTAACTGTTGCTAACAGTTCTAACATAACTTCGATAGCAGTTGCCTAACAAATTAGCTGATAACGTGAACAAATCTGAATCTAAACACAATCTGAATCTGAACTACAACAGAAGAAACAAGACTGTAATCAAACACATGTGGCAAGGAACTCGTGCGTTGCTTATCCTGTTGTTCGATCCTGTTGTAGCATTTACCGTTACAATTGCACGGATGGCATATTTACAATCATCATGACAAACAAAACTAGTTCGTCAAAACATATGACCAGACAAACAACAAACACGTGAATCTACAATAGATTTCAGTAACTATAATTGTTCTAGTGGAATGACCGGTAAAGTACCAAACATCCTCTGGGATAGTGTTATGGATATTAAAATATGTTGAGAATCTCATTATGAGCGAAATACATGCGTGCATTGAGCGAACAAAACAGCTCTGCAATGTTTAAAATGAGTTTTTTTTCCGTGAATCCCTCTGTGCAAAGTAATTTCACCATCAAAAAGTGAGGTTAAAACCGAAGGATTTTTGCAACAGTGGACTGTGTGTGTGTGCGTTTGTTGACGTATGTGTATGCCTGCAACGGACACGACCGAGAAGGAATGTCTTCGAAGAAACAAACAGCACGACGAGAAATTTCACTCAGATCGAGAGAGCTTTCTAGGGGGGGTTCGATTCGGCGAGAGTGCAAGCAGGAGCGAAATAGCTGTTAGAGCGAGCACTTTCTGATTTTGTATGGAAAAGGTCCAATTGCTCTCCCTGGGTAAACAGTGCTTTTTGTGCTTTAAAACGAAGTGATAATTAAGTGTGAATGGGAAAATTTGTTACTGTAATTATTGCGGTGCCCGCAAAAAACATCTTAACCGAAATCCGGTATCCGAAAAAATATGTAAACATGTGCACACACGCACATACCAGCCACGCCTCCCGATTCGATTTGGGCTGATTTTCGAAGTGACGTCATTCAACAAGGAGCCTAGAAGGAGCCGAGAAGAAACCCCACGGTTTTCATACGATTTGACAGCTCGCTTTACAAGAGGATTGTCAATTGATATGGAATGGGGCCACCTTCGCTTTATGCACTTTGGTATAAACTGTCGCTAACGTTATATCATGGCTCAATGTATCTTGGCTTGTGCAGGCGCGAACTGTTCAATTTAGGGACATAAACACGGTGACAGATGAAACATCACATCAGAAACACAAACAAAAGTAGGCAAATACATTTGTTGAACACCTTGTACAGCACAATCGCTCGTTGTATCGTTAATATACGACATATGTTAATTAGCGGATTCAACCCATTACCATGCCAATTTGTTCAAATTGATCGAATAACTGCGATAGTGTGAATACATTTCCGAATTTGACTGTGAATCTGATCGCGATGCATTTCAATTGAACATTGATTTGTGTATTGTTATTAGCCAAACATGGAAAAGTATGTGCTAGGTGAACTTATTGGAGAAGGTTCCTTCGGAAAGGTTTATAAGGCTGTTGAGAAATATACGGCGACCCCTGTTGCTATCAAAATTATAAACAAGGTAAGTTTTTATGTGTTCCCCTACGCTTGTACGAAACGAATTTTAATACTATAAGTTGTATTGGGACAAAATTAATATTAAATCATATGTCGACAATGAATGATACTAATTACTTGGTTTTTATTGCAGCGAGGCCGTTCCGGGCGTGAATTGAAAGGGTTGAGAGGGGAATGTGAAATACAGCGAAATCTTAAACATCCTAACATTATTCGCATGTTAAACTCTTTCGAAACCAATAACGAAATCATAGTTGTGACCGAGTACGCTAAAACTGATTTGCACAGTTTACTTCGCGATGGATCGCTTGAAGAACCAAAGACTCAACGTATCACCTTCAATCTTGTATCTGCATTATACTATCTACATTCGCATCGCATACTACATCGGGATTTAAAGCCGCAAAATATATTGTTAGATCGGAACATGTGTGCAAAGTTATGCGATTTTGGATTTGCTCGCAACATGACAATGGGTACTCATGTTTTGACATCAATTAAAGGAACACCGCTGTATATGGCCCCAGAGCTGTTGGAGGCAAAGCCCTACGATCATCACGCCGATCTGTGGTCGCTAGGATGCATTATTTACGAAATGCTTGCTGGTGAACCACCGTTCAGTTCCACTTCGATGATACATTTAGTTCGCCTCATTCGCCATCAGTATATCAAATGGCCCAGCTTCCTAACAAGTAATTGTATTTCATTCGTTCAAGGTTTACTTGAGCGCGATCCTTCTAAACGTATAAGCTGGACCAGAATTCTAAATCATCCTTTCGTGAAAGGGCATATTGTGACTGTAGACGAGAACGTTCCCCAATCTCCTTTTACACATCCGCTTACTGCCTCGCAATCGCGAGAAAAAAATAATCAAGCCCAAAAAATGATGAACAAAGGGAAAATCAACAAAACACCGCAAACTGTATCATGCGACGAAGATCTAACTACGTCTAAGGACAGCATCTATGTAATGTTGCAAAGCGACATAGAGTATCAAGAAACAGATACAGATGAATGTACGAATTATATCAAAACCGGCGAAGATTCTTTGACGAATGTAGTCAATCTTACCTTTCAAGAGCAGGTTAATAATTTTTATGATGCATGTACTGGTGAACAACAAACAAGGGCCATTCTTTTTCTTGAAAATCCCAATCTTGCCGTCAACCGTTTCAATGACAACTTTCCCATCATGTCACTACATCAAAATGGCTTAGAGCTTCAAACTTCAAAGGAATATGTTAGTCAAGGATGTGTTGGCTCACAAGAACCAGAAAGACGAAAACTGAGTCAAAGCATTGACAATTTCTCAATGCGTATCGAATCGGGCATTGAAGCATTCAATCAAAATCCAGCTATGTTCAGAATGTCTAGCGCTTTGGTTGTAGCTGAGGAAAATCAAAGAGAAAAAGTCCCAGAAAAATTTACTCCGAGCTTACTTCCCGGGTGGGACTCATGTGATGAATCGCAAAACCCTCCCATAGAAAATGAAGAATGGCTTGCGTTCCTACAACGTTCCATACAGGAAGTACTGGATGGTGAAATGGAATCGCTAAAACAACAAAATTTTGTATGTATTATCGTCGCACCATTACGAAATCGACGTGCAAGCGCGAAGGTAGTAGAGAATGTAGCTCATTTGCTTAGCCTTCCGTTAGCGATCAGCACACCACCAACAATTTTAAGGGATATAATTAATGTGTATGGAGAATTGAAACTAGTACCCAATTTAGTATACGCTTCGAAACTATTGTGCAACAAACGATTTCACGAAGATTCTTTGAGCAATGAAAGTCAACCAGGGATGAGCGTTAATCCTTCGATGTACTCTGTTTGCCATGTTTCTACATTAGACAACGATGAGATAAAAACCCTTATAGCCGTGTACGATTTGATTTGTTATCTTATTCACTTGGGAGATATGTTTCTGAGTCAGTTTTGCGATGCTATCGAAATTCTTGGCGCCAAAGAACTATTTGTTAATTTCATTGCCGCAGCTCATGTCAATCATGAGTACGTTCGATTAGTATGTTCATTACTAGCACTTCTCAACTGTGCCTTACGGGAACTTCCGGAAAATGCAGAGATCATCGAGCAAATAGTATTTCACGAGAATGTAAACTTCACGTTACTGTTGAAGCACGATAACGCTTTCCTTCGGTATGTCAAAATTGGTTGTGGTTGAAGATATGTGCAATATTTTATTTACATATGGTTTTATTATAGACTTCGTACCTGCATGCTAATTCGGATATTGGCCAGATTCAGTTGTCTAGCTATGCAAAAACGTTGGGCAAACGAAATAAAAGAACACTTAGAAGAACTTCTTTTGGACGACAATCAGGATGTTAAAAAGGTAATTGGTTTGCAATGAAATATCCGTCTGGCAACCTGGTTGTTTCCAATAATATAAATCAAATATATCTACACAGATCTTAAGTTTAAAAAACTGTTTTTTTTTCAGGAAGCAAAAAGTGCAATTGAAGAATTTAAATATCTTAGCTGTGTTACTGCAGAAACATGCTGACTGTCACTTATTCATGCATAATGAATATATGACACTTCATATTCATACATATTCATATATAGGGAACACTTTTTTAACCTTCAGTAAACCCATACTTCGTAAGTGGTTTATCCAATAAGTAAACTTTTATAATATCCTTATTTCTACAAGCTGTATGTTACTGAAATTATATTATATAATGTATGTTAAATCGTGGGCAATCAGTTATGTTTAGTATTGATCCACAGCTTGATAATTCTCACATGCGTGAGATCGATTGTCTTAATACCAGAACATTACTTTCTCGAGTTTCCCGTGTAACGCTTTCCAGGTAATAAAGCTTCCATAAAGCGATCAATAATTATTTTCACGAATGGAAAAGTATTTGTAAATTGACAACTTTTAAACGGTTTTACTGATAAAAACTTGGTAGAGATAAAAATGATGTAAAATATTTGTAATCAATAAAACCTGTTCATGACATTTGAAACAAAACTCTAATAGAAGCTAAATATCATCAAAACGTTGCAATTGTGGTCACACGAAACGCGACCGCAGCATTGCAACTCATTGAAAGTGCGTGAATGTAAGTAAATCGAGCACATAGACGGAACTCACGCAGAAATCATGAACATTAGGATAGAAATAAAATTAGTAATAAAATAAAAACCAGCTAATCGTGCGCTTCGTTTCTCATCCTTATAACATCACACCTTAACTCTATGGGCAATTACCCCATACAATTTTAAACAAAACCAAAAGTGGTTTCGAAACATTAATAGTTTACTTATTTTTTGTTCCATTTTATCATCCAAATCAGATGAAATATGAAAAAGCTACTTGACTTTAAAGTTTGTGGGCTACCCGTGTAGCCACCGGGCCACCCGTGGTTGCCAACAATAGGTATATTGGAAAAAAGTAATCGAAAAACAGTGATTAAACAATTTTTAAATAATCCCTCCCTTACATTTCTAGGAAGAATACCGTGAATTTCACATATATTCTAAGTTTTTAATAGCTATGTGTTAGGTATCCAAGTAAGCAATGGCACAATCATATAACAACCACAATCATATAAAGGTTTTTCTAGCAAAGGATTACTCCATTACTCCCAGGGGAAAATGATAAAGATACCGTATAGAACGGGTAATTGCATACCTTCGGGGGTTGCCCTGTTTCTGTGCCGTGTATTTATTCCACATATGATTCTTGTGTTATTAAAACTAATCTTCTTTATCAACAACAACCTCAAGAGGTCTAGACCTGCCATTTCTGGCTTTCTGTGATTTAATCTACACGTAGCTTGATAGTCAGTCCTGCGTAAGGTCCGGGTGAGATTTTGGTCCGTTCGTTTGAAGACCGGCGCCGCTACTATCATGCCACCGGACTGACCCATTAATACTGCACCCAAAATGAATTGACTTTAAATTAAAAACATATCACGTAAAAGAAAAGGTTAGTTCGGATATGGGCAGAAACCCGGCGTGATAAACAACCGTGTGCTGCGTGTGTGGAAAACCTTTCGAAATGCCTCGAACCTCGTGTGAGCAAATGATTGAATCTGGTTTATTATATCCAAATGTGGTTCTTATGTAGTAAATTTCCATAATCCTAATTCACCCCTTCCTTTCTCTTTTTCCTTTCTTTTACCCTATGTTCTTTTCCATATGCACATTGCATTCCAGGTGGATAATTTGCCATGGGCAGTAATGGAACAAGCAAAACTCAGATTTAGTGTTTCCTTTCTTTATTTCACTAGAACACGTCTATCCGCTTCAGTCGCTAGCAGCAAACTCTGACCTTACAAACGCGCTCTATAAACCTTCTCTCGCTCTCTTTCGAAATCGCTAAACGCTCTCCTCTCTTTTAATTCTTCCGTTTGGTACGGAACACTCCTCAGCGGGAAATGCTTAACTATTCCTGAAATCCTGGGATTGGCCCTAGCTTGTGAATTGATCGCTTGTATGTACTACCTTTTGTGTAAACATCAACTACCCGTACTAAGCCATCAGCTCCTACATACGTCTTAATTATGCGACTCATTTTCCACATATGTGTTGGTGCGTTATCCTCCTTTCTAAAACTAGCATATCCGGTTTAACGTTCGCGTTTTTTGTAGTCCACTTAACCCGAACCTGTAGCTCGCTTAAATATTCCTTTGCCCATCTGGCCCAAAATTGATCTCTAAGCTGCTGAATTCTTTGCCATCTGTTTAACCGATTCTCCGAAACATCCATATACGATGGTTCCGATATACCTAAGATATCCGATACCTAAGATTCCGATATACCCAGAGACACCGAATACTTTTTCTCTTCTTGAAGGACTTGCATATCACCTTCTTGAAACGATCTACCTAGCATTCCTACCGTAATATTATGTCACGGAAGAAACATCAGCGTTCCATGCGTTCCATGCGCATAAGGTACAGTACCGCACAAAGAAGGTCAAGAATTATCATGGAGTTAATTTTCGCAGATGTTAACAAATCGTATATCGAGAGTAAACTATTACTGCTAGTATGTTCGAATTGCAATAAGATAGCATATCTGAGGAAAAAGCGTGTATATGCGTGTATGTTCGGTATTACTTGAACCATGTATTGTTTGTTCTCATGAAACCTTTAGGTGTATGGTGACATACCATGTTCGTTTTCTTTCCTTTCGTGAAATCATAACAGGAGGTGATTGTGGGTGAGGGACATAGGCAGGAACATGTTGGTATACCTTTCATTGGCACAGAAGGATTTAGTAGTCTTAAACATGTTTTTATATTTTGCAAAGATAGCTTGATAGATCTGTTCTGCATAGAATAAGATTCAGCTAAATAGTGATCCTATCAATCCATCGGTAACGTCCTACCGATGAAAAATTGACTGATTTAAAAAGGACGGCCTCACTGTACTGCTGGAAAGCGTAATGTTTACAAAAGCCTGTAGCTTTTCATGTAGCGCTACAAGTCTATGAACCAATTTACGCCATCTTGCTAGCAATGCAAAGTGCGAATAAAAAGTCAGTATCAGTCTATGGATAGTCTTTTGTCTTGGCGATCAACTGTCTCTACGTGATGGATAGATCATCCGTCTGAGGTTAGGGTGTAAAAAGTTATGCTTATCGCTTGTGAGCGCTGTTTGGAGGTATCATTATTCTCTGTAAAATGTTATCCTTTAACAGACCCAAACCTTCAGTCACTGCTTGAGAGAGCTACCTATTTGCGCACATCCGATTGGCCTGAGCAGAACCTGATGCATAATGAAGTTTTCAAAGAAAATGAGTCCTTCAATCTCCAGAAAGAACGGAATGATCGCTTTGATTTCGATTGTCATCTTTAACTGTTGCTAACAGTTCTAACATAACTTCGATAGCAGTTGCCTAACAAATTAGCTGATAACGTGAACAAATCTGAATCTAAACACAATCTGAATCTGAACTACAACAGAAGAAACAAGACTGTAATCAAACACATGTGGCAAGGAACTCGTGCGTTGCTTATCCTGTTGTTCGATCCTGTTGTAGCATTTACCGTTACAATTGCACGGATGGCATATTTACAATCATCATGACAAACAAAACTAGTTCGTCAAAACATATGACCAGACAAACAACAAACACGTGAATCTACAATAGATTTCAGTAACTATAATTGTTCTAGTGGAATGACCGGTAAAGTACCAAACATCCTCTGGGATAGTGTTATGGATATTAAAATATGTTGAGAATCTCATTATGAGCGAAATACATGCGTGCATTGAGCGAACAAAACAGCTCTGCAATGTTTAAAATGAGTTTTTTTTCCGTGAATCCCTCTGTGCAAAGTAATTTCACCATCAAAAAGTGAGGTTAAAACCGAAGGATTTTTGCAACAGTGGACTGTGTGTGTGTGCGTTTGTTGACGTATGTGTATGCCTGCAACGGACACGACCGAGAAGGAATGTCTTCGAAGAAACAAACAGCACGACGAGAAATTTCACTCAGATCGAGAGAGCTTTCTAGGGGGGGTTCGATTCGGCGAGAGTGCAAGCAGGAGCGAAATAGCTGTTAGAGCGAGCTCTTTCTGATTTTGTATGGAAAAGGTCCAATTGCTCTCCCTGGGTAAACAGTGCTTTTTGTGCTTTAAAACGAAGTGATAATTAAGTGTGAATGGGAAAATTTGTTACTGTAATTATTGCGGTGCCCGCAAAAAACATCTTAACCGAAATCCGGTATCCGAAAAAATATGTAAACATGTGCACACACGCACATACCAGCCACGCCTCCCGATTCGATTTGGGCTGATTTTCGAAGTGACGTCATTCAACAAGGAGCCTAGAAGGAGCCGAGAAGAAACCCCACGGTTTTCATACGATTTGACAGCTCGCTTTACAAGAGGATTGTCAATTGATATGGAATGGGGCCACCTTCGCTTTATGCACTTTGGTATAAACTGTCGCTAACGTTATATCATGGCTCAATGTATCTTGGCTTGTGCAGGCGCGAACTGTTCAATTTAGGGACATAAACACGGTGACAGATGAAACATCACATCAGAAACACAAACAAAAGTAGGCAAATACATTTGTTGAACACCTTGTACAGCACAATCGCTCGTTGTATCGTTAATATACGACATATGTTAATTAGCGGATTCAACCCATTACCATGCCAATTTGTTCAAATTGATCGAATAACTGCGATAGTGTGAATACATTTCCGAATTTGACTGTGAATCTGATCGCGATGCATTTCAATTGAACATTGATTTGTGTATTGTTATTAGCCAAACATGGAAAAGTATGTGCTAGGTGAACTTATTGGAGAAGGTTCCTTCGGAAAGGTTTATAAGGCTGTTGAGAAATATACGGCGACCCCTGTTGCTATCAAAATTATAAACAAGGTAAGTTTTTATGTGTTCCCCTACGCTTGTACGAAACGAATTTTAATACTATAAGTTGTATTGGGACAAAATTAATATTAAATCATATGTCGACAATGAATGATACTAATTACTTGGTTTTTATTGCAGCGAGGCCGTTCCGGGCGTGAATTGAAAGGGTTGAGAGGGGAATGTGAAATACAGCGAAATCTTAAACATCCTAACATTATTCGCATGTTAAACTCTTTCGAAACCAATAACGAAATCATAGTTGTGACCGAGTACGCTAAAACTGATTTGCACAGTTTACTTCGCGATGGATCGCTTGAAGAACCAAAGACTCAACGTATCACCTTCAATCTTGTATCTGCATTATACTATCTACATTCGCATCGCATACTACATCGGGATTTAAAGCCGCAAAATATATTGTTAGATCGGAACATGTGTGCAAAGTTATGCGATTTTGGATTTGCTCGCAACATGACAATGGGTACTCATGTTTTGACATCAATTAAAGGAACACCGCTGTATATGGCCCCAGAGCTGTTGGAGGCAAAGCCCTACGATCATCACGCCGATCTGTGGTCGCTAGGATGCATTATTTACGAAATGCTTGCTGGTGAACCACCGTTCAGTTCCACTTCGATGATACATTTAGTTCGCCTCATTCGCCATCAGTATATCAAATGGCCCAGCTTCCTAACAAGTAATTGTATTTCATTCGTTCAAGGTTTACTTGAGCGCGATCCTTCTAAACGTATAAGCTGGACCAGAATTCTAAATCATCCTTTCGTGAAAGGGCATATTGTGACTGTAGACGAGAACGTTCCCCAATCTCCTTTTACACATCCGCTTACTGCCTCGCAATCGCGAGAAAAAAATAATCAAGCCCAAAAAATGATGAACAAAGGGAAAATCAACAAAACACCGCAAACTGTATCATGCGACGAAGATCTAACTACGTCTAAGGACAGCATCTATGTAATGTTGCAAAGCGACATAGAGTATCAAGAAACAGATACAGATGAATGTACGAATTATATCAAAACCGGCGAAGATTCTTTGACGAATGTAGTCAATCTTACCTTTCAAGAGCAGGTTAATAATTTTTATGATGCATGTACTGGTGAACAACAAACAAGGGCCATTCTTTTTCTTGAAAATCCCAATCTTGCCGTCAACCGTTTCAATGACAACTTTCCCATCATGTCACTACATCAAAATGGCTTAGAGCTTCAAACTTCAAAGGAATATGTTAGTCAAGGATGTGTTGGCTCACAAGAACCAGAAAGACGAAAACTGAGTCAAAGCATTGACAATTTCTCAATGCGTATCGAATCGGGCATTGAAGCATTCAATCAAAATCCAGCTATGTTCAGAATGTCTAGCGCTTTGGTTGTAGCTGAGGAAAATCAAAGAGAAAAAGTCCCAGAAAAATTTACTCCGAGCTTACTTCCCGGGTGGGACTCATGTGATGAATCGCAAAACCCTCCCATAGAAAATGAAGAATGGCTTGCGTTCCTACAACGTTCCATACAGGAAGTACTGGATGGTGAAATGGAATCGCTAAAACAACAAAATTTTGTATGTATTATCGTCGCACCATTACGAAATCGACGTGCAAGCGCGAAGGTAGTAGAGAATGTAGCTCATTTGCTTAGCCTTCCGTTAGCGATCAGCACACCACCAACAATTTTAAGGGATATAATTAATGTGTATGGAGAATTGAAACTAGTACCCAATTTAGTATACGCTTCGAAACTATTGTGCAACAAACGATTTCACGAAGATTCTTTGAGCAATGAAAGTCAACCAGGGATGAGCGTTAATCCTTCGATGTACTCTGTTTGCCATGTTTCTACATTAGACAACGATGAGATAAAAACCCTTATAGCCGTGTACGATTTGATTTGTTATCTTATTCACTTGGGAGATATGTTTCTGAGTCAGTTTTGCGATGCTATCGAAATTCTTGGCGCCAAAGAACTATTTGTTAATTTCATTGCCGCAGCTCATGTCAATCATGAGTACGTTCGATTAGTATGTTCATTACTAGCACTTCTCAACTGTGCCTTACGGGAACTTCCGGAAAATGCAGAGATCATCGAGCAAATAGTATTTCACGAGAATGTAAACTTCACGTTACTGTTGAAGCACGATAACGCTTTCCTTCGGTATGTCAAAATTGGTTGTGGTTGAAGATATGTGCAATATTTTATTTACATATGGTTTTATTATAGACTTCGTACCTGCATGCTAATTCGGATATTGGCCAGATTCAGTTGTCTAGCTATGCAAAAACGTTGGGCAAACGAAATAAAAGAACACTTAGAAGAACTTCTTTTGGACGACAATCAGGATGTTAAAAAGGTAATTGGTTTGCAATGAAATATCCGTCTGGCAACCTGGTTGTTTCCAATAATATAAATCAAATATATCTACACAGATCTTAAGTTTAAAAAACTGTTTTTTTTTCAGGAAGCAAAAAGTGCAATTGAAGAATTTAAATATCTTAGCTGTGTTACTGCAGAAACATGCTGACTGTCACTTATTCATGCATAATGAATATATGACACTTCATATTCATACATATTCATATATAGGGAACACTTTTTTAACCTTCAGTAAACCCATACTTCGTAAGTGGTTTATCCAATAAGTAAACTTTTATAATATCCTTATTTCTACAAGCTGTATGTTACTGAAATTATATTATATAATGTATGTTAAATCGTGGGCAATCAGTTATGTTTAGTATTGATCCACAGCTTGATAATTCTCACATGCGTGAGATCGATTGTCTTAATACCAGAACATTACTTTCTCGAGTTTCCCGTGTAACGCTTTCCAGGTAATAAAGCTTCCATAAAGCGATCAATAATTATTTTCACGAATGGAAAAGTATTTGTAAATTGACAACTTTTAAACGGTTTTACTGATAAAAACTTGGTAGAGATAAAAATGATGTAAAATATTTGTAATCAATAAAACCTGTTCATGACATTTGAAACAAAACTCTAATAGAAGCTAAATATCATCAAAACGTTGCAATTGTGGTCACACGAAACGCGACCGCAGCATTGCAACTCATTGAAAGTGCGTGAATGTAAGTAAATCGAGCACATAGACGGAACTCACGCAGAAATCATGAACATTAGGATAGAAATAAAATTAGTAATAAAATAAAAACCAGCTAATCGTGCGCTTCGTTTCTCATCCTTATAACATCACACCTTAACTCTATGGGCAATTACCCCATACAATTTTAAACAAAACCAAAAGTGGTTTCGAAACATTAATAGTTTACTTATTTTTTGTTCCATTTTATCATCCAAATCAGATGAAATATGAAAAAGCTACTTGACTTTAAAGTTTGTGGGCTACCCGTGTAGCCACCGGGCCACCCGTGGTTGCCAACAATAGGTATATTGGAAAAAAGTAATCGAAAAACAGTGATTAAACAATTTTTAAATAATCCCTCCCTTACATTTCTAGGAAGAATACCGTGAATTTCACATATATTCTAAGTTTTTAATAGCTATGTGTTAGGTATCCAAGTAAGCAATGGCACAATCATATAACAACCACAATCATATAAAGGTTTTTCTAGCAAAGGATTACTCCATTACTCCCAGGGGAAAATGATAAAGATACCGTATAGAACGGGTAATTGCATACCTTCGGGGGTTGCCCTGTTTCTGTGCCGTGTATTTATTCCACATATGATTCTTGTGTTATTAAAACTAATCTTCTTTATCAACAACAACCTCAAGAGGTCTAGACCTGCCATTTCTGGCTTTCTGTGATTTAATCTACACGTAGCTTGATAGTCAGTCCTGCGTAAGGTCCGGGTGAGATTTTGGTCCGTTCGTTTGAAGACCGGCGCCGCTACTATCATGCCACCGGACTGACCCATTAATACTGCACCCAAAATGAATTGACTTTAAATTAAAAACATATCACGTAAAAGAAAAGGTTAGTTCGGATATGGGCAGAAACCCGGCGTGATAAACAACCGTGTGCTGCGTGTGTGGAAAACCTTTCGAAATGCCTCGAACCTCGTGTGAGCAAATGATTGAATCTGGTTTATTATATCCAAATGTGGTTCTTATGTAGTAAATTTCCATAATCCTAATTCACCCCTTCCTTTCTCTTTTTCCTTTCTTTTACCCTATGTTCTTTTCCATATGCACATTGCATTCCAGGTGGATAATTTGCCATGGGCAGTAATGGAACAAGCAAAACTCAGATTTAGTGTTTCCTTTCTTTATTTCACTAGAACACGTCTATCCGCTTCAGTCGCTAGCAGCAAACTCTGACCTTACAAACGCGCTCTATAAACCTTCTCTCGCTCTCTTTCGAAATCGCTAAACGCTCTCCTCTCTTTTAATTCTTCCGTTTGGTACGGAACACTCCTCAGCGGGAAATGCTTAACTATTCCTGAAATCCTGGGATTGGCCCTAGCTTGTGAATTGATCGCTTGTATGTACTACCTTTTGTGTAAACATCAACTACCCGTACTAAGCCATCAGCTCCTACATACGTCTTAATTATGCGACTCATTTTCCACATATGTGTTGGTGCGTTATCCTCCTTTCTAAAACTAGCATATCCGGTTTAACGTTCGCGTTTTTTGTAGTCCACTTAACCCGAACCTGTAGCTCGCTTAAATATTCCTTTGCCCATCTGGCCCAAAATTGATCTCTAAGCTGCTGAATTCTTTGCCATCTGTTTAACCGATTCTCCGAAACATCCATATACGATGGTTCCGATATACCTAAGATATCCGATACCTAAGATTCCGATATACCCAGAGACACCGAATACTTTTTCTCTTCTTGAAGGACTTGCATATCACCTTCTTGAAACGATCTACCTAGCATTCCTACCGTAATATTATGTCACGGAAGAAACATCAGCGTTCCGAGACACCATCGCTGTCTATGGTTGCTCCGCAATACGGTGACATTCGTTTATCTCTCGAAACAAAATGGCTACCACGAAGGAAGTGGTGGTAAATTATTCAATTCCGCTCGTCAGACGCTTGACTAACTAAATACCTGGATTGCCCCGCGCATCTATGTTCCTGCACCAAATCGCTATTAACGCAATATATCACCGGTAGTATACACCACGATCACTATCATCCATGGCACGATTCTTCACTATCATTCATGGCATAACAAAATGGCTTTCATTGCCTTCGCGTGGTCGAGAAACTACCATCACTTGTTTTTCCCGTCTTTCATAATTCTATCAACGCTGCTTTTACTACTAAGTAGAATATCGTAAGGACTCACCGACTTGCGCCATTGTCATGATTTTCCGTCATATTTTTATAATTTTCTTTATTATCTGATTCCTCTAATCGTTCTTCACTCTTTTCTTAAAGCGTTCAATCACAAGAGTGATGTTTCGCTCCTTGCTTCGACGCGCTGTCGCATTTGGTTTCGCCCTGATACTTCTTTCGCTCTCATTTTCTCTTTCCTTCTCATATCGTCTTTTCGCCTAATGTGCTTTTTGATTTTACCGTTACGTTATGTTCAAGTTAAAACTTTTATTTGGATAACTAATTGAGTCTTTTTATTTTACGCTTCTCCAATCGTCTAATCACTTGGCTTCCTTACCAGTTTTAATCCCTACACTTATGTATACGCACGCACCGTAAGCCTTATCCGATGCGTCTGCGAAACCATGAATTTCATAGATGACTGAAGTATCATTCATCATTTGCCTTTTCATAATTTTCCCTCGACAATGCAGCAATGAAGTTGATACAATCTTTAAGCAGGAAATCATCAAACTTCTCATCCCAACCAATCTGTGCCTTCCATAACCGTTGCATCAGTATCTTTGCAAGTACTGTAACTGGCGAAATGAGCCCTAGAGGATCAAAAATCATGGCCAATGCTGACAAAACTTCTCGTTTCGTTGGGGACGAGATTTCTGGTATCTGTGGTATCTGGTAATATAAACTCATCGGTGAATGGATTCCACCTTATACCCAAAGTCTTTACGATCTCATTGGCCTTGCTCTCGCCTAAAACCGTGTATGAGTCCTGATTATCACTCGATATTTCACGCAATAGTGTATCTACATTGGAGGCCCATTTGTGTAAGTGCCCTGCTGAAATGTTGAGTTGATTCCTGTTGATTTGAACAGCTGGATCAGTTGTTCCTGTATTTCCAACAATTCATCTTCTTGGTTCGCTCCGAAAAGACCATCATCAACGTAGAAATTCTCTTCCACGACTCGACTGGCTAATGGAAACCTTTCTTGTTTATCAGCAGCCAATTGCAACAAAGTTCTTGTTGCTAAAAACGGTGCAGCAGCTGTCCCATAAGTTACCGTTGTGAACTCTAAGGATTGTATCGGATTCGTTGGTACATCTCGCCAAAATATTCTTTGTAGAGGCGTGTAATTTGGGTCCAGTTTGATTTGCCTAAACATCTTGGCAACATCAGCACTTAGCACATAGCGATGCATACGAAATCTCAACTGGATTGAAAACAAATCAGGTTGCACAGTCGGACCCACCATCACAACATCATTCAACGATGTACCGTTCACCTTGGCTGGTGCATCAAATACTACCCTGCATTTTGTAGTAGTTTTATCAGGATTTAACACTGCATGATGAGGAAGGTACCCACTTTATGTACCTTCATCTTCTTGAGATTCATTAACCGCTTTACAGTGACCCATAGTCTCATACTCTTTCATAAATGACGAATATTGCACTCTTAAATCGGAACGACGTTCTAACTGCTTCTCCAAAGCAAAAAATCTTCTCAAAGCCATCGATCGAGAGTTTCCAAGATGTTCAATCGATTCTTTTAATGGGAGCCGAACGATATACTTCCCATCCTCATCTCGTTTATGAGTTAGCTGAAAGTGTTCCTCACATCGTTCTGATTCCGTTCGAACACACTTATCACTAGAGATCTCTTCTATCTCCCAAAACCTTTGCAACAACTGATCAATGTTTTCCGTGATCGCTACATTAGTTGCACATTGACTTCGGTCTCGCTAGTGTCTATGCATCCATCCTAACGCCGTGTCCATAACAATCGGTAGGTCGTTCGGTAATCGGATGAATCCCGACTTCATGATAGCAGGAAGACGATCCAAACCAATCAGTAAATCTACCGTTCCTGGCTTGTTAAACTCCGGATCAGCTAGGTCAAGATGTTCGGGAGTTTTGAGATTCACAATATTAAAATAAGAAGCTGGTAGAATGCCCGTTATTTCGTCATACACCAGATACGTTAAATCGAACACAAAATCTCTACAGTTAGATTTCACTGTTACCGTACAACATTTGCTCACTGATGATCTGACGTTACCAATTCCTGTCACTGGCATGTTAATATTCGCCATCTTCCATCCCAGTCTATCGACCAACTGCCGCGTAATGCAACTTATCTGAGAACCAGTGTCCAGCATTGCTCTGCACTGCACTAACTTGCCGCCACAAGCTATTACATTCAGCAGTTTGTAAAAGCACACGCACTTTTGGTATTGTTGAAACTTGGGAATGTTGACTCACATTAAACATCGCAGTATCCGAATTGGGCACCACTTCAGCTACTGTGAGTTTTGCTAATTTATCCAAAAATTTTTTTTTTACATTTTTCACATTTTTACATTTTTACACTTTTCAAGCAAACAAATCACAAACCGTGTTTCTTAAGCAAAATACCTCTCTTTTTTACATCCAGCTTAGTCATTTCAGGACATCTATTCGTTTCATGTGAAGCCTTGCATACCGCACATCCTTGTCCCTCACTTATAACCGTGTTAGCTTTGTAGTTAGAGAGGTTTAGAGGTTTTTCTGCAAAACGATTTTGCTTCACTTGTTTGTCATTACTCTTGTAACGCTCTAACACTAATACATGACCCTTCAGAAACGTTACGGAGTCTTTACATTTCGGTAACTCATTCCGTGGCACAGTAGACCCCCATTTTATCTGCGTCTCATTGTCCAAACACTGAGAAATAATGTAAATCACAATCTTCTCACTCACACCATCAAAGTGTTCACCCAGAAACCGCAAATTCGAAATATGAGATTCTATGCACATCACCAATTTTCTCAGGCTCAAAAATTCTCCTGTTTAATCTTGTCCATACTGAGAAGTCCCTTAATATGCATTTCCACTATTTTTCTTTTGTCATCGTATCTTTCTTCTAGCAATTGCCAAGCATGCTCATAATTACCGTCGTTTAAGGTTTTAATATCGATAACCGTGGCTGCTTCACCGGACAGCGCCTTTTCTAAATGGTAAAGTTTGATTCTGGGTGGTTCATTAGATTTATCAAGCACATCCTTGAACATCCCCTTAAACTTATGCCACTCTTCGTTGCCTCTACTGAACTTAGGAATAGCTCGTGGAAGCGGCGTTTACACTACCACAGGTGTATTCTGTACCACAGGCTTCGATTCCGTTTCCATTGCGCACACAGCGGTCGATTGTCCTTCTAATGTCGACTCCAACTCCGTTACGTGTCTTCGTACATCGTGCGGAATTCTTGGTAAATCGCATTCTCTTTTTGACGCTTTTGCGTTTATAACCTATTTCCGCTGTGTCATAACGTGCATATGTTGTTATGCCCTTTTACCTGTTCAATTACTGTCTGCTTTTACATGTGCCTAGCCCTTATTTTAATTACCGAGGCGCTTGTTTTAATTACCAGCCTAGTGTATCGCCCCTATCTATGTTCATATGTTTATTTGGGCAAATGATAATGATCCTTCCTCAAGTTACAGTTATCCTTCCACAGTATTAACAAAATTATTTCATACCGACCCGGTGCATTCACAATAACAGAAATAGATGTAGCTTTATTGATCAATTTTCGTGAAGTACGTGTACATGAAGTAAGACTATACGGAATAGAATCAGCTGTTATTGACGATCGAAGAAGTCACTGACGCTGCTGACTGGAGTCCGCTGCTGTTGCTGTTGTTCGCATAACGGATGCGCTTGGTAGTGCGTCAGGTTATCTTATTATTGCCTTTCACAGCGGCCACAATATCCACATTAGATTTGTAACACCGGCCACAACAAACTTCCTGGCAACAGTACCGCATGCTTTAGCAGAATCAACTGCAACTTCTTCCACTAACAACTAGCCCAATCATATCTGTGTTTCTATAAATACACTTCTAGGTTCGAACAAAAACTCGTCATTATTTACTACATTTTGGTTGGAAATGCACAATAAAATAACTTACAGCAAGCGAGTATGGAGATTTTTCCGTTAAAATTAACTGGCGTTATACAGTTGAAAAATACCGTTCTCCGTTTGTGTTGGAGAATACAAATTCTTGACATTGTGTTTGAAAGCTAACAACCATCTACTTTACGCTGAAGATGCAAAAATAATCTGTGTTTATTCGCTGTCCTGCCGATCATGCCATATTACAGTATTCGCTAGAGCTGTTTAATTCCTGGAGCAAATGTAATGTCTTGGCACTCTGTCCTTCAAAGTGCAGCACAGTAACGTTTCTGCCGATCGCCCCAGCCCCAGCGATTTCTGAATACAACATCTGCGGCCATTCTCTCCAACGCTTCTATTGGACTCTGGCTATCCTTTAAGAATAATCTTGAGCACGTTTTCGCCAGGGGCTATCGTCTGGTTGTCCTGATTGTCATTCTTACACGTGAGCTCCGTGATCCCATCTGCGCTGAGACGTTGTACTGCACTCTTGTCCACTCGGTTCTACAGTACGCCAATGTCATTTGGTGGCCTACCGCCACTAGGCTACTAGCATGACTTAAGTTCACCGAAAGTTTATTTGCTTCGCTTTGCGCTCCTGCAATCACCTCCTGGATTATAGGACGAGATGTTTGATGCAAGACCACTTGATATCGACTGTCATTCGCAATTACTCATTCTCGGTTGAGTTGATACATTGGTGGGTCAGTGAATTCAGCACAGATATTAAATACACTTCCGCCCGAACTGCGACAAATGACTTCGGAGCTTTCGTTCGATACCCAGAAGTCTGTTAAAACGCTTGGAAGAAAGTGGACAAGCACAATATTTACTAACATTTAGTATCCCAACATGGAATAATTAAGAGCTAATTATTAAACGGACTGTTGTATCTGATACAGCTCGCTTATACGATACTTTGGGATTTATCGGATCAGTCATCGTTTAGCAAAACGTTTCTTGCAAGTTTTTTGGGAAAGAATGGTCTATTAGGATGATCCAATGTATGTGATAGGAGTTATTTTGATGCAGTTTAATCATAGCATGGCAGATATAGAAGAAATAGTTGTCCCACGTCGAGGAGTTACTACTAACGAAGCGGAGGCTGTAGAAGTGCATGGTTTCAGCGACGCATCTGAAAAGGCATATGGTGCTTGCTTTTACATGCAACCTGGCAACCTTTCTGGCTGAAATGGCTGAGTCAGCACATCCAATGGACTCTGTCAATGATCAATGGTCAATGGACAATGTCAAATAAAAGTTTTATAGCACGGGTTGTAGTATTGATTTTGCAGTCAAAGGACAACAGTTCTATATTCAATCTTCGATCGTTGAATCCGGCCTTACTACGATTAGTAGCATACATTTTCCGTTTTCATTGCAACAGTCAAGATGAACCGATGCCATCGAGATTCCTTACATTATCTGAACTACAACAAGACACAAAAGTACAGATTCGATTGGCTTAATCGGAGACATTTGAAGAAAAAATAGAGAGTCTGAAAGATGGTCAAGGGAAATAAACTTTAAAACTGAAATCGCTTGCTCCCATATTAGTGGATGGTATTCTTTGTATCGGAAGTAGGCTTCGAAATCTCCCAGTTTCGGACACCAGGAAACATCCAATAACTTTGCATCCCAACTTACCCTATTGATCATGCAATCGTTTCATAATCAATTTCTGAATTCAGGTTGACAACTGCTTATCGCCTTAGTACGTGGAAGGTTCTGGCCAATTCGTGTGCGCAATTTAGCTCGCAAGGTAGTGAACAACTGTGTCAAATGCTATAGGAGCAAACCTACGTGTATGGAGCAACTAATGGGTGACTTACCGCCAGAAAGCCATCCTATCCATTCCTGAATTCCGGAGTCGATCTATGCGGCCTAATATGGTATTAATTCGCACCGCGAAAGTCTACAACGATTAAAAGTTTTGTTGCAGTCTACATATGGCTGGTAACCAAAGTAGTTCATGTTGAACCAACCAGGTGTTTATCGCAACGCTGAAGCGCACTTATAGAATGTTACAATGCTAAAAATTTTCGACGAGTGGCTTGGATGTTAAGATAACTGAATGAACTCTTTACAACACAACAAGCTCAAGATGCCATAACCACTCATTATCTCACAGAAGGAATTGAATTCAATTCATTCCACCACGCTCACCATACTCGGTAGGAATATGGGAGTCGGCGGTAAAGTATATGAAGAAGTATCTGAAGTGCACAATTGATGCCTTGTAATCCTTCTGAAGGAAGGGGTTAGAGACATTGTTGATTCAAATCGAGACATGTTTAAATTTCCGGCCATTGACGCAGTTATCGACAGATCTTGAAGATGTAGAAGAATGCGGAATGCTTGTAACCCATATAACCTTTTTGTACTATTTTCTATGTAACCTATCTGTGCTCTGCGCGTTGCCTACTCATAGGCGCCAGCACATGCTCTTTATTCTACACATTATTGTAATTGTTGTGTTATATGGTTACATTTCCTTTAGAATAATTATGTTACCTATGTTGAATGAAGACCAGTCCATCTGACTGGTGAAACGTAAAAAATCTCGCAGATTAGGAACATGATTCTTGTGAGGTTCAGATTTAAATGTTGCTGATCTCACTTTTATATTACAAAAATCTAGGCAATAATTGTATGAAGAATGGGCTTCAGCGTTATTACATATTTTGGGTCAGTTTGCATTAGGGTGATGATCGTTTTAATCATCTAACCTTCGCTCCGGTTTTGCTGATCTCGTTGAGTCAATCAATGATCAAATGTTTTCCATTCTCTTTTATCGTTATAGTAAAGGAGAAGATTTTTGTTTGTTTTGCGAACAACCAACGAACACAATTCGTATTTAAATCATCTGCCGCTTCATCCTCTTTTTTAAGTTCCCTCTTATAAATGGTAAGCTGCAGAATCCCTAGGTCCCTAGTCTCGTGTACGTTTGTAGTACATCTTCAACTTCCATTATCCATTTAATTAATTCACTAGCTTTCCATCCAAATGTACGTAATTCTCTTACGAAATCTGGGATTTTATCTACTTGAATATATTCGTCGTATGGTATATTAACACTTGTTTCTGTGGTAACCATTCTGGTCCATGTATATATTTCTTCTTTTTTCTCTTATTGTCTTGTAATTCATCATAAATATCCAAAACGTTTGATTAGCACAATTTCTTGAATGATTTTTTTTTACACTAGCTCACTTTTTTATATTTCTATACGGCTTCTAAAACCACATTTATTATTTATTTATTTATTAATTTCTTCCATGATGACGGCGTTTGCCGTATTATCATAAAAAACCACATTTAGCTTTGTAAAATTGAAATGGATCACAGTAACACCGATAATATGATGATGATGCTCATGCTCCATCCTGCGAGGCTGCGTGATGCTTGGGGTAGTCCTATTTGGCGATGCCCTAGGCTTCCTTCGGGAAGGATGTCCACGAAAGTAGACATCGCAGTATCTGGTTCCCTATTCGGGCGCCAGTTAACAGGCACAGGGGTTAAGATTGGTTTCGAATTCCTTGGAGTCCGAAACGTAGAAACGTGACTTAGTAACGTTCTGGGTAAAAACTGAACTGAGAATGAATGTATTTCTGAATTTCAAATACAGTCCCTTCCCGAGTTACGCGACACTCGAGTTACGCGCATTCGAGATACGCGAATCCCAAAATTTTGACAATTCGTGTAATTTTGTATGTGGAATTAATGTTTCTATTTGTCAAATTTCAATTTTTTTCAAAAATACGTTTAATTTTAATATTAAAAACATTAGTTTTGATAAAAATTTACTCTAATTGTCGAAATTAACGTAAAAATATCAATTATTAATTTACTTTGTGACGTGAAAAGAAGAAATCGATCGCTGAATACTAACTATAAACGTTATTATAAAGGGAATCCGAGTTACGCGAATTTCTCTGGCACGCATTATTCGCGTAACTCGGGAAAAGACTGCATTCTTTTAGGGGTTCCAACCGGAGTTGGATCCTACTCTTAATGACCCTTGCTGGTTGCTGGATACCGTTAACAAATTAACCACTTCTGTCTTTAATCGACGATTGAACGGAAACTCCCCGTCGAAGTGCAGAACATGAACAACCCACCCAGTTTTGGATAGATGATTCATTTCAGTTTTTCATGGATCATTTAAGGATATTTATAAGGACACTTTATGTTATTCATGTGTGGATTATCTGGTGGATGAGACGTTAGTGACGGTTAATTCGTTCATAATCTATACTCAAGGTAGATGTCATAAAAATGGTTCGGAATTTGTTATGTAAATTATAACCTTTCATTTTGCTCCTACGTCGATTATCCAGGGTTAATTATTAACCTCTGGGCGGATTATCCATGAAGTAAAAAATGGCAGCTAGTAGAAAACTTTTGACATTTTCTTCCGTTTAACCGGTTGACCCGAAAGTAACTTGAGTGTTTTCTGTAAAAAGTTTATCAAATTGAAATCCCTTATAAATTTTACATATTGTTAAAATAACATTTATTTCTAATAATAAGCCATATGAATGCATTTTTTTGGTCCTTTCTTTCAATAATAAAGTTTGGTTGGTTCATCTAAATGAAAAAAAAACTAGTTCGTTCAAGTTCATGAAAAATAATCAACTGCCCAAGTCTATTTTGTGTGCGGATTGCTATTACAGGAGGTACCCAAGATACACTACTCTATGGATATTGTAGATCAGTGAAGAACCGCTGATATGATGAATATGATGAATTTCCTCGTAAGTTGAATCGTGGTGTAATTCCAAATATGCATTTCCTTGTCCTGTCATCTCAAAAACCCTGTAACCATATTCCATGGATTCATTCAAATCAATTATTGATTGCTAATTAGCATCAGATTTTTGCTAAAAATTACCTGAACTATTAATTCTACGTAATTTTCTTAAGCCATCTTTGCAATAAGGACCATGTATCTTGCGAACTATCTGTACAGTTTTAATCTTCCAATACATTGCCAAAGATAACTTACTGTCATAATTCGAACCAAGATGTCAACGTGAACATTTGATTTTAAGAAACTGTAGTGGCTGTGACGGTTTTGCACTAATGGGGTTATTAAACTTCACTTGGCAGAAAGCCAAGTGATTTGGTTATCTATATATAAAATAACGAGTGAAGTAAATTTGGTTGTATGTTTAAAGATATAAAACGCAGTTTATTTTACGATGCTTTCTGTGGCGTTATTACACTGAGGGAAAGCTTCTATCTGTCAATCGCCATGTCAGTACTTTTCTTTGTTCGATAGACGACAACATTGCTTGACACAAAATGCCAGGTCTAATAATCCCAATGGCCCATTACACTATACTTTTTTTATCTATGAAGCGATTTTGTCGTCGTCGATTGTTATTGGCTTCTATCTTTGGCGGAGATCATACCATAAGTTAGAAGGATTAAGCTTTCAGCCTGTATCTGGCAAAAAATCATTCTGTACAGATTCGTAAAGGATATAGCGTTTTGGAATAAAGAGTGACACGAGGGATCTTTTGAGACTTTTGTATTGAATTTTGAATTTGTAAGTTTGAGAAAAATCGATTAAAGTTTAGAAAGTTAACTTTGAATCAATTCAATTGAAACAATTTATAATCCTGATTATTAAAATAATCCTTTTTTAGTTGTTTTCGTTGATTTTTTTTACATTTTAGCATACCTGGTTCTTCTTCTTCTTCTTCTTTCTACTAGGCTTGATAGCTTTCAGCCTCCTATACTCTCCCAGTTTGGGGGTATAATCAGAGGTCTCCTATCGGGCGCGGGAGTGGATATGTTCATGTTTTGCTTTGTTGTTGTTTATATTTGTTGGTTGTCTTCTTCACAGTTGGCGACAGTTTTGTTGGTTTTAGTGTTTTTTCTTTTCTCGAAGTTGTTTTAGCTTTTATGGCGAAGTTATTTCCATACTTTTCTGATTTTTCCGTATTGTTTTTTCTTCTTCTATTACTATTTGTTGGATTTTTTTCTAATATTACTTTTATTTTGCTTATATTTGTGGCTTTTGAATGAAATGGGAGGATTGTGGGGTAGTTAGGTACCTTTTTGCACCCTTTTTGCATTAAACAATAACAGGGCATTAAACAAAACAGGGTTTTTGTATGGATAATTGTAAAAGCCTTTTTTATTATTAAGGGGCGAGAGTTTATGGCAAATGAATAAGAGTTGAATTTACTACCTGGCTTAGGCTAGACTTAACTTGACTTGTCATTTGTATTGGGAGCCGATAAGCTTAGAAACGTTAAAACTGGCTTAGGGAGTGATTCCGGCCATTAGTTGTTGGCTTATGAGTTACGAGCGTACGTTCATTGAATCTTTTTTAGTTTATCTCAAATAGGTGCCCATCTACGTGCTTAAACTTCCAACTTGTTTGCTATTTCAAATAAATATTTTTTCATTCTACAATCTGTGTATACACGACACGTAGTATAATTTGTTTGAGTATTTTGCACAAATAAAAAAAAACAACTTTTGAACAGATTTAAAAAGATAACACTAAAGACACGCGTGTTATTACATACATAAGGGTTATTTTGCATATGATGCTTGTTTCACGTTTTTCTCTTTCCATTTTCCTACTGAACATTCCATTCCAGAAATGACTCCCTTCAGTTCAACTCTCGTTTCCACCTATTCAGACATTGGACCTTCCTCATCTTCCTCATCTTTCGGAAGATAGCACAATAAAGAGAAAGATAACCCTGTCGTGTGCGCTGCTCGCTGTCACCTAGTGTTCTAGATTTACGCTTCAAATATGGGTCACCAAAGGGGGCAAATCTTAGAGTTCAATGACCGTCGCAACACCATCGTGTTGTGGAGCAACTCTGTTCCCATGTTTGCGTCGTCTATGTTGTCGCTATTGTGGTATAAATAGTTATCATTGTTTGATCTACGTTGCTTGAAAGCCGTGGTAGTTAGTGGATTTTTTTGTATATTTTCCTTAGGTAATATTCTTGAACGTTTCTTATAATTTTTCCTGCTTCTTTTCGTCACCAAAATTGAACTGTACGTGTAATATTTTTCATAATTCGTATTGTTTAAAGCATATTTATAGACTTTAATACACTTTGTACATGTAAAAATTTATCAAACGACTAAAATAAGCATTGCTGTGTTCGAAACATTTCAAATTAATTTCTTTCTAATGAATTAATTTTGGTTATATTTGTATTCCCATGTTACAAATTCCATATGTAAGAATATTACCTTGGAAACTACATTATCTATGTTGTACATTAAAAACGACAGAACTGAAGCTGATATGATAAGGGGGGGTTGCATATCTGTAGGCTATTGTAATAAGTGTCCAAACTTCAAAAGGTTAAAAGTTATGATAAAATAAAATAATTTTTGTGCAGAAATGTATAAACAGTGCCACCATATGTTTTTCACAAGATTTAAACTAGCGTTTCGATCAATACGCAGTTAATGCTGAGTTAATTCCACTTCATATTAAAACAGTTAAATTTTGCTAATTTCTTTGAGTTATTCAAACCTTTTTTAAAATTTAATAAATTTTTCACATGTTTCATAACCTCATACAAGTTGTTAAAAAAAAAACAGGATCAAACATACGCAGTTGATCCCGATTTATTTATGATGTAATTGTCTTTATGAATTCAAATTATTCACAGGAGATGGCATAAATTATAAGTATTTGGCTTATCCCAATTTCCACCCAAATTTCCAGTGAGTCTCCTTTCAACCTTATTCTAATCGTTTGAAAGTACTGCCAGCTTTAGATAACGTAACTCTTAATTTAGTTTAACAATTGAAGCATTCAAATATATTTTCTTGTTGCAAATATATATTATAGAAAAAAAATACTACAATAAAACAAAGTATTCAAGCAATCATTAATAAAACACCTAGCAACAAAAAGCCAACGGTTTTTTTTCAAAACAAAAAAAACAGCAAACGAAGTCCTAATTTGAATACTGACCAGCTGACTGGAGAAAGTCTGAACAGAAATTCGTGTGAGTTCATTAACCGAGCGTTACCTAAAGCAAAAGTCTGCACCATCCTCTTACTGAGTCTTGCACCCAAACTCGCGACGTCTATCCCTACCACAAGTACGTTATCATCAGGCCGGTCTTTATAACTCAGACTTGTCTCGAAACGTGAGGAGAATGAGGTATGACGAAAAACGAGGTTTACTTCGGTACCGGTCATACTACCGATGACCAGCTTGACCAGGCTGGGTGGTGTTGATCTTTTTGTCTGCCTTTAGGTGTTTACTAGGCATTTGACCAATTTAACGATTGACCAATACGTGATCGCTATTTTCTTTCGTTTTGGTACATGTTTCTGCACCGTTTAGCGTTTAAGAATTACTTGTATTATAAATACAGTTTATTAAGTGCTCTGTAAATTCCTCCATAGTAATTTGTAGTTTTTTAAAATCACATTCACGCAACAAAAATTTCCATAAGAAATCTGTATGTGTGTATCTTTCATAATAGCAGTATAAATCTTGTAATACAATGTAATATGGTAATATAGTATATGAACGTTTTGTATTATTATTTGTCGTTAATAGTGTATGTCGGGCGGCCCGGTGGCATGATGGTAGCGGCGCCGGTCTTCACACGAACGGACCGGACCAAAATCCCATCCGGGCCAATCCCCCGTAGCAAGGACTGACTATCCGGCTACGTGGTAAAATAAGTCGATACGGCCAGGCCGTTCTAACGGAAAAAAAAAAAAAAAAAAAATAGTGTATGTCTTTGAATCTTACATAAATCTAAATAAAGTATTACTAGACAATATATACACTGTGGGACGCTTCAAACGACAACTTTAAAACATTTTTATTTTTACCTAAATGGTGTCTGAGGTTTGATTTGAGGAATTAAGGAATCAGAATTTAAGATTAGAATATTGCAATTAAAAGAATAACAGGTACGCATCAGTTTAAATCAAATGAAAGGTAACTAAAAATAATATTTATTTATTTAAAACGATTCTGGCGGCTTTCACATTGGATTCACATTACAATCAATTACAAAGTTTTAAAATCAATAATAATTATTCATAAGAAGTTCAAATAGCCAAACTAAATTCGCAATACAATGTTGTAAATAAAACAAAGTTGAACTAAAAGAACCTTCTATTATACTGTCATAATTCGTATGTCCGTTCATTCAAATCATTTAATACCTTAATTGAAAAGTTTACGTATTTTATAGAATTACAATACAGTAATTTTGCAATTTTGGCGAATTCGAGATACGTGAAACTTAAGATTTTGACTATTCGTGTAATTTTGTACGTAGAATTTGAATTTGTATTCGCCATATTTAATTTTTATTTCTAAAACACGTTGCATTTTACTGGGGGGAGCGAGGACGAGAAGCGAATATTTTACTTTTTAAATTCAATTATCTTTGTATATTTTTTTTGTTATTCAATAAAAGAAGGGCCGATATAATTACATTAAAAAAAGAAAATTATTAATTGATTAATTTATTTTTATAGTTTTTTGTTATATTTATATTATAAATTAGCTATTAATTTATATTATAATTTATAACGGTTCGTTATGTGAAAAGAAGTATTCGTTTCCTCAAAACTAAGTATGAACGAAATTTCATTCGACTTACGTGAATATTTTAGTTACGCAAATTTCTCTGGCACGCATTTTTCATGTATCTTGGGAAATGACTTTTCAGGAAAACTATAAGAACAAATTGAGCAAATCACAGTTCACGATTTACTGATTTAAGGTCTAAAGTAAGAACAAAACCGTGGTAAAATCCTGTACATTACAGCATTCTTAATATACAATTTTAATGATTCTTTTGAAGTTCCCATCGTTCTGAATCAAACGAAACCATCCGGGGTGGCGTTTACCAGTTCTTCACATTCTGGTTGTTTCGAGAGTAACAGAACTAGGAAGTATGTATGAAGTAGGAGGAAGTATGTGACATCAAAAGACCGCAAACCGGTAAGTTGTTTATTAGCGGCAATCGAGATGCTGGTTGAATAGAGTAACGACGCGATGGCCCAAAGGTTCAATTACCTTTGATAGTGAAAGTCCGAACACTTTGCAATGTGTATGTTTACCATGTCCGCGTTCGTATATGAATGTGCAGTAGTGTACAAGACATCTTGGCAAACTGCTAATCGGTGAATGAAACTAACGAGATAATATACAGGAATACGGAAAAAGATATCTACCTCCGCAAGCTACTGGTAGACAGCAGGCTGCCCAACCAGTTGCTACCTGTTTTAATTCAATACGGTTATATGTTCATGAGATCGGTTGTTGAACTCTTAGCACACATTTTTGCAGGCATAAACAGTTGGTTGGGCGGATTGGTGAAAAAAAAAACATTTCGTAAAAGGTTGTTAGTACTATCGTTTGGTTTTGGTTTTGTAGTGTTGATATAAAAATGTGCAAGTGTGTGTATTTCATATAACAATTTTTACCTTACAATTTGTAAATCTATAGTGACCCACGAATAAAATAATTTAATATCATATTTTTTAACATACGTTTATTGACAAACTTTTAAAGCTGCCGTTCCTTATCTGAAAGCTTTTGAAATATCTTTTGATCGTCAAGTGTAATATTCGCGTCAGTTTATCATACGAGCAGTGCTTTTTCTTTGGAAGCCCCTTATTTAACCCGTTTATCCCTTTATTTATACGCAGCTTTTCTAATATTCGGAAAATATAAAGCTATGAAATGCAGTATAATTTAAAAGACACCTCAACTGAATCAAAAACCCAAATCGAAAACTAATATTATGGAAAATAGGTTCTATTCTGCATGGATGTACTACTTAACTTCCATTTAACGTGAAATAAATATATTCTTTATTCCTATAGTTATCGTATATTAAGTAGAAATAATAAATAAAGATAAAATATTCTTGAAAAACTCAATATGTAGACTTAATGCACCTTGGATGCGTGCTTAGCCTAAATTTACTCAATGATAAAAAAAATGAAAATTAATTAAAACATTGAATAATAAAACCGTTTGTTTGTTGAATAATGCAATCCTACATTCTCAAAAAGGTGTCAATAATAGCAGAAATTGAAATGAAATGATAACCAAAAAATAATACATTAGAACGCTGAATGAATGTATTAATTTTCTAAGATATGAAATTTCTATCTTTTGTGTATATTGTTCTTCACCTATTATTGGTCTTGTCTAACCCTATTTCAACTAGCGGGTTGGTTATCCGTAGCGTTTTGATTAACCAGTTACCGGTTAGGTAGTTCTGCGTATGTGGAGCCTGGATCAACCAATATATGAATGGCTGTATGGCCGATAGTTTGTACTTTTGCAACTGCACTAGAATACGGCCCAAAATTTTGTTGCAGTCATCAAAGCAAAGTATTACTATTTATGTGTGATTGAATGAAAACCAAAACCTAGTAAAATTTAAATTAAACAAAATGTTAAGCGTACTAAGTGGTACGACGTGTTGCATTTACACTTCGCGATTTCGAATTTATAAAGAAAGGAGGTCAGTAGAAGGAGTCATTGACCTTTTACAGCTTTATGTTAAGATAGTTCATGCATGATGTTCTACATGTGTTTGTGCAAAAAGCCGAGTCAAATTCAGTGGGCGTCGAAAAGCACGGTTGGCAGCAGCTCACCGTGGAAGTAAAGATTTGTTGGATTATTATTATACTGAGGGCTAGATATCTATCTGAGCATCTGAGATAAATATATCTTTTGATTAACCTGTGAAAAATAACAGTTTTTTTATTCCATTGCAATGTTTGTTCGATTGATCATGACTGTAAAGTTTTGCAATAAACAATTATGTTGTAATTTATTTCCTTAACGCTCGACGATTTATTTCCTAAACTGCAGTTACACATTTGCAACTCTAAATAATCTCACGTGTTTATTTTGAATTTGTATGATACATATTATATTTTGTTTTTTTTCTTCATTTGTTTTCTGTTTTCATCTGTTCCTTTAAATTTCAAAGTAAAACGCACCATCTGAGGTGAGGTTTAGGTTTAGTAAAAAAATAGTTTGTTAAATAATCCGTCTACGAAGCTAAAACAGTTCTGTAGTTTAAAATCATTAAATTTTATGTTTATTGTTAAAGCACACCTAAGCTATCTATGCTTTATAGCGTTTTTTCACACAACCGGTACGGGTAACAGACGGACATAAAGGACATAACACATGATTTTATCGAAATTAAAACTTGTATATACATGCATATGTTATTTTTATTTATTTTATATGGGTATACCGCTGATTCATTCGAAGTGTTTTATTTGTTTTAATGTTGACTTCTTGATTATCTTTGTCGATCGTTAAATGTCAAGTCCAATATGCAGTGCTTTTGACGATATTATTTAGTTTCATATTAGCGTTTCAGCTTGATTCTTAATACTTCCCTTTGGACCGTTCGAAACCAAAACGAAAATTAAACCTTTTAACCAAAGCCACAATCGATTCGTTGATTTGGAATTTTGGATCATTTATCGGGAGCTACATTATAAACTCACATTTCACAGGAGCTGTAAAACGATACCAGCTACGTGGGGAGCATACCATCTCAGCATCAAGAAAATGAGGTGGCTTCGTTGGTTCGGTTTTTAGGTCAACTGCGGTAAGCGATAACGATGCCAGGAGAGGATCTGGCTTAAATGGATGCTGCTCCAACCGACCATCGTGCAAAGTTATTCCTACTGCTTGGAAGAGCAACACCGATGGAAAAACAACCGCACTTATACGCCAATAGTTACGTTGAAATGCATGCTAGTATGAAAAAACAAGATGTGGTAGACTGGCATCAAAACACTCCAGCCCTCAACACGAGGGCGGCAGGGCGTCTAGGGAGGACATCGTTTCGAAAATCAACTTTTCCCATTGAGGAACAACGCTCCAGTGCTTGAGGTATGGAAAGCTAATTGAACACAGAAATCCAAGTGCCAATGGTGTTGCCATTGCTGTTGTCATCAGTATAGTCGTGATCACAAACGTGATCTTGAGTAGCAGCTCCGATAGCTAGTTTGTTTGCGACGGGTACGGTCCAGGAAGGAAGAACGAATACCAAGCCACTCGATCCAGCGTCTTGCCCGATCGTGTATAGTCGTCAACGTCGTAGACGGATATTATGAAAGTACGGAATCCCGCAATTCGCTGAAGGTTGCTCTAAGATGCTGGCAATGATGACGCGGAAGGGCTAAGACGGGGTCTTGAAGCTAAGGGTGTGTGTGGCAAAGTTACATTCGTCCCAGTTTTTCTTCTTTCTACACCATTTCTCCGGCTTCCACTGTTCTTTGAGTAATCTGACGTAGGCTGCCAAGTAGGTTACCCGACTTCCTTGAGGGTGGCCGGGTACCAGATAAAACGCGGCAAGCATAGCCTCTCGTTCAGCGTTGTACATTACTTCACCCAGTAGAAGGGTTTGCATCCCGGTTCAGATAGATAATACTGGGACGAAGAAAATTATATCATTGTATTATGGTCTGAACTACTTTCTTCGCATGTCTTGCTCTACACGGCAAAAGAGAAAACTGTGCAGTGTATTTTATATCCGGTAAGACGGGGACCCGCAGCATTGACGCACAAGCCACAGGCCATTAAATTGTGTTATATGTTAATAATAGTTTCCTTAACTGTTTAGATTTGAATAGAAATAAAACATAAAAAAGAAAGATGCAATTGAATATAAAAAAAGCATTAAAACATTCCTACATGTATTCCTAAAAATAAGACGACAATAGAATTTATTCTACAACTGCTTTACGTTTTTTATAACTACAGCCAATATTGTCATCTTAATAACTTTTCGATATTACATGTACTCATACGTATCAATCTACATATTGATCGATTTAACGTTCGCTAAGAGCGTACAAGTAGAATTTGTTTCGTGTCATGTTGTTTTAAATGCCAAATTAGGAATTTATTTAGTCTTTCGAGTCAATTCTTGCGATGGGTCGGGAAGCATTGTTTTTAAAGCAATATACGTCTGCGGTTTGTTAGACCAAGTTACATATTTAGAACTTATAGGGTCAGTAAATAGTGCGAGAATCAACACACGAAACAAAGTGAAATTACAAGGTTTTTTAGGTAACGGAAAATCACAACAAGCGCAGCACATGGCATTTCAAAAACCTTAGAACACATCACAACCGCATCAAGCATGCTTTAATATTTATTTTTTATTTTTTAAAAACATGATATCACAATGGCAGCGCAACTTACCACAACCACAAGTACGACGTTACAAAAGAAGTATGATCCGAGGAATATAAACGTGTCCTAGGATGGATTTTCATAGCAAGACGATGATTGGGGTAGATCATACCAAAAGTTAGACCGTCTCTACACAGTTAGCGATTGTTGCAATTGCGACTGCGACAAAAGTAGCTCAGTTTTCACACACAAATTTTGCGACATTCTTACGACTTCTCAGGTGACATTCTGGTACCATCCGGTGTTACCCGTCGTCGAGCTTTCTTGTTGATGACTGTTTTCAAACACCATCACCAGCCTCTCGTTAATCAACTCTCGTTCTGCGAAATAATTAATACATTACACACTGTATATTCTTAATTTAATTGAATTCAGCTTAATTTAATTGAATTAACCGGTTCAACCAAAATCGTAAACTAACTCTGTGTGTGTGTATGTGTGTGTGTGTGTGTGTGTGTGTGTGTGTGTGTGTGTGAAAATGTAAACAACTTCGACAGTCCGAGAAGTCGCAAGAATGTCGCAAAAATTGTTTGTGAAAACTGAGCTACTTTTGTCACAGTCGCATTTGCGACAATCGCTAAATTGTAGAGACGGTCTTAAGCTTTTAGCCTGTCTTGTCAAATAATCCAGGTACCGGGCTGTATCATTATGTGCAGATTCGTAAAGAACATGGTATTTTGACATAAATTCAATTCATTTGAAACAACACATAAGTCTGATAATTGAAATCATCCTTTTTCAGTTCTTTTCGTTAAAAAAGTTTGTTCACATTTTTCGCACCCGGGACACATGGCCAAACCTGGCTCAGACCAGCTAGCAAAATTCTTTGTTATGACATTTGTCGAGCTTGGGTTAGCTGCTTTAGTTGGGAAACCAATCTAATCCTTCTTTCCTAGGCTTAACTTGGCTTGCCATTTGCATGGCGAGCTGTAAGCGAATAAGCCTGGAAACGTCAAAACGCATACAAAAAAACTGGCTTAGAGTATGATTCCGGCCATTATTAGCAAAGTGGGTAAAGTAACTAGGTGGGCTTAGATCCTTGGTGCGTCGCCATATTGTAAAATGTTTTGACGTTCATGAATTCGATTGTAATACGTAAATTTTCACTCACACAACGATACACACCGATATGAAGCACACACATACACTGACAAATAATCAAACCCACTGCTGTCAAAATTTTGTTTCATTTTTCTAATGTGCAAATGTCAAATCGTTCCGGATAAGCCCACCTAGTTACTTTACCCACTTTTACTTTAGTAACATTTGCTGCATGTTTCATGACATAAAGAATATTCAATTCGATAATTGTAGTAAATCTATCTTCGGTTCAAAACAAACATCGTTTGGTTGGCAAAATCCTTTCCACGGCGCGTGTATACAGGCCGAATCATTCTGGGCTGATACCGTCGTATGGGTTTTGTGATAAAGTGCGCTTACATTGTGATATCATGTGCTTGCATTGAACTATGCTTGCTGGAGTCGTGGTGTCTTCTAAGACCGTTGAAATGTGTTGTGCTGCGCTTGTTGTGATAGGCGCTTGCGTCGTTCTGTCATCTAAAAAAACTCTGTAACTTGCTTATCAGATTTGTTTTAGTATAGATTTTTTAAAATTCTGGTTCTGATTAAACTCTTGTTTTACCTATATTCAGCCGTATGACGGATGAGAGCCTACTCACGTACCGGTGCGTGACAGATTTGGCGGTTATATACAAGCTCCTAACAAATATTAACAAAAGCTACTTACTTATATGGCGCTGCAATCATTTCACCGTCCTAACCTGCTGTAGCAGTCCTCTAAAGCAGCGATGACATTTTTCCATGGTGGAATGTGTCAAAATCACTTCAAACTGACCTATTTGAAAAAAAAAACACTACATACCATGTGTAATAGCAATCTTGGAATTCAGTTGGTTTTTTTTATCTGCTCCACTCACATCATAGTGTTAAATGACGAGTTATAGGAGAGTATTAAATAAAAAATAATGTATTATCGTTGTTTTATAAAATTAATAAGTTTAGATCGGAAATTATTTATTTTTCTTTTATGTATGATATAAAAACGCATTTCCATTGGATGCTAGATTCTACTATACGTGGGCAGAATATACCTAGGACGAACCGAATTCTTTTTACCATGCCTTGGTAGAATCTGTCAAACTGATTTTGACATATTCCACCAAGTAAAAACCCCACAAAACTAAATAATGTAATCGGGGCTTAAAACGATCGAACGCCGTCGTTTGTTAATCCGGCCTTTCTGATGAACGCATCAACGCCATTACCACGCCTCCTACGTCCATGTAGACGACCAAGGCGAGACGACTAAGGCCGGGTCGTCTGGTGTCATTCTCATGATAGAATCAGCCCAGCGGAGCGATTCTAGTTCGCTGTACAATAGTGAGTTTATCGTACAGCTCAGCTAGAGTTTGTCATAGTAGCGGCCCCTTGATTGTCTTTCGACACATACCCAGAGTCGTATGTGAATCCAGGAACATTATAGGTTGAATATAGTCCCAGTTTCGTTCGAAACGACAAGTTTTTTTTTAATCGAGAAGTATTGGCTAAATGTAGAAAGACCGGTTGGAGGTCAGCACTCTAGTGCGTATCTCAATTTTAACGCTGGTTTCAGTGTTAATCGTTCATCCAAGATAGGTGAAATCTTGGAAGACTTCGTAGGTGCGATCACCTATTTGTACGATACCCCTGCGTAACTGTAGTTTTGGTTTCGCTAATCTCCAAAACGATGATTTGTAATGTCTGCTATGTAGGAGAGTCGTAAAAAAACACTTCATTTTATTGGATCATTGCCAATCATCCCAACCCCCGAATTATTGCACACTGTTTTTACTTTGCTTTATTTCTAAATATTTAGAAAACCTGATGTACGACAACATTTTACTAGAATATTGTGAATTGCTGTACATACGTTAATTTATTTCAAAAGCAAGGCACTTTTCCGATTTTTTTTAATGCCGATGAAAAACGTTACTAGGGTAAGTGTACCAATGATGGTGCTAGTACAAATCGTGGTAGTAGTGGAATAAAATATCATCCCCATGACACTCTAAATTTTGTAAAGTTATTTATAGTAATGCGAAATGTTCTGTGGTCTTCTACGAATCGTAGAAGAATCGAATAAAATAAAAATAAAAGAATCTAATTGGATCGAATACAACACAAACGGCCTAATTATGTGTTAAAATAGCTTTTTTTTCGTTAGAACGGCCTGGCCGTATCGACTTATTTTACCACGTAGCCGGATAGTCAGTCCTTGCTACGGGGGATTGGCCCGGATGGGATTTTGGTCCGGTCCGTTCGTGTGAAGACCGGCGCTGCTACCATCATGCCACCGGGCCGCCCCAGGAATCAAATATGGTAAAAACGAAAAATTCTCAAAAAGTCGCATTCTAGCTAATCTTGCTGGTGATGAAAATAAAAAAAAATTGCAATAATTGGTCATGGCAAGTGTGCTATGAATGAATGCGGCGATTTTGACAGTGAGCAATAGTTGGATATCAAGGATATGCAATGATAAAATTTGAAGGTTATGCTAGTGTGCAACAATTGGATTTTTGAGTGTATCATTACAGGGTTTAACAAGCCACTTTGCCTTTTGAATAGCATACTCCGCCAGTCTGGAAATGCATTTCGTATTCTATGGAATATTTCCTCCCGCTCAAAATGTAAATCCGCTGGCTCGAAATGATTTTCCCGACGATTGCTTTAGCTTTTTACTGGGGTTTCGGGTTGTACCTTGTCGTGATTTTTACCATATTTTCAGTCTTTCAGTTCTTTTTCACGAATGTTGCAACAAATTCCGTCCGTTGTAGTGATGAGAAGTTGGAGGTGGATGGGTTGATCCGATCCGATCCAGGATTGAAAAATCTGATCCAATCCTATCATATGGGATTGAATGATCCGGGATCACTGTTGATCCCTAACGATCTGGGATCACCATTGCTTTGAAATATTGATCCCTTGTATGGGGATTGTGATCCCTAGCGATCCGGGATCATCGTTATATGGAAAAATGATCCCTTGTATAGGGATTGTGATCCCTAGCGATCCGGGATCATCGTTATATGGAAAAAATGATCCCTTGTATGGGGATTGTGATCCCTAGCGATCCGGGATCATCGTTGCATGGAAATAGCTCTCTTCCCCCCTGCCAACCATTTCATCAGAGATCAGGGATCATTCGATCCCATCCGATCCCGGTATCGTGTAAATTTACACGATCCGATCCCAACTTTGGGATCATTTCCCATCACTAGTCCGTTGCATTCCGTTCCGTTGCAACAAATTTGTCCTCGTCTCTTGACTTCCTCTCCCTCCAAAGCTATGCTGATGCATTTGCAGAATGGTGTTTGTCCAACGGACTCATGCTTTGGGTAGACAAATGCTGCGTCATCTCGTTTGGTCGCTTTCCCGTCAAGCACCTATTTAATTATCATCTCTGTGGCTCACCCCTCCCTTCGGGTCAGCCTAGTAAAGGACCTTGGGGTGTGGCTCGATGACAAACTGTCCTATGAAACAAACATCAATTCTATCCTCGAGCGGGCAAACAAGTTATTGGGCCTCATCTCCCGCATGGCGTCTGAGGTCCGTGATCCGCTGTGTTTGAAGACGCTGTATTGCTGCTGGGTACGTCCCATTTTGGGCTATGACAGCCAGCGTCGTTTGGTCTCCAGCAGGAGTCACCTCTATGGATAGGTTGGAGAGGGTGCAACGGAAGTTTACTAGAATCACCATCAAACGCTTCTTAAACGACCCCAGCGCTGCTTCCCCTCCCTATACAGTGCGGTATAAAATGCTTACTCTGGTCGGGCTAAAAGAGCGCTACGATCATGTGCGCACACTGTTCATTGCCAAGCACCGACTTAATTTTTTCGTTCTGACGCTATTGTACAGCCCTCGAGGCAAACAATATTGATTTTTAATTAATGATAATAAATGTATGTACATTCTAAATCGAAATGTATCACTATTTTACTAAAAAGTGCCATCCTCAAAGTTGGTTTGTTTACATGTCATTCAGATTCGGTTTGACACATGTGCATATTAACTCACACAAACATGAACACATTCCGTTCGGAAGCGTTTGCAACCTGAAATCCCAGTGAAAAAACTAAAGCAATCGTTGCGAAAATCATGTCAAACCGACGGATTTACATTTTGAGCGGGAGGAAATACTTCATAAAATACGAAATGCATTTCAAAACCGACGAAGTATGCTATTCACATGACAAAGTGTCTTGTTAAAACCTGTATCGTAAAATCATCGTTTCTTGACTATTTATACAAATTATCTGTCAAAATTAAATAGCTTAAAATTAAGTAGCTTCGAGGCCCCTCAAATGAGATGAGGCAAAAAGCGTGGTTCGATGGGGCTCCACAACTGTCTCAGTTAGGACTGGTTGAACCGTTCCTGAACATATTGGACAACTGTTGACAAGGTCGGTTTTTTTTCGGGAGCCCCCACACGACGAGTCTCTAGGCGGCCGGCTACTCCGCTACAGTTAGATGCGCCACAGATTGTACCCATATTTCAGAGGCCCTTCAAAAGATTTGTCCTTCTTATTCTCGAGGACCCGAATCCTTGCGTAGAATCTAAGAGCTTGTAGGTCTTCGATAGAATCTTTGCTCCAGTTCTTACCAACCTCTTCTACATGTAACAAGAATCTTGCACTTTTCCGTTATTATGCAAATCGAGTTTGATTGTGCCTGTATTCAAAAAAGCATCGCGCTCTACAATGTCTACATAATGTGCATATCGTCTGAGTGTGCTAGTGCTAAATTATTCGTGTCTATAATTAATTCATCACTCCTTTCTCAGTCCCAATTTTGGATTAGTCTAGCTTAATATGATATCTTGTCTGCCAAATCTAGAACGACGAATGTAATTACCTTTGTCTCATATGTAAAAGGCAATGGATACCGGCAATCAGGTCGATACGATCTATAGTGACTTTCAGGCTGCATTTGACAGTGTCAGACGGTCATGGTCCCTAACCAATCTTTAACAACTTGTATTTCCCATTGATGCTATTAGTGGGTTTATATCTTATATGTCCAATTGCTTGTCTAGACTCTAGAGTAAATATTGATAGTGCTAAATCCGAAAATTTCCATTGCCTTTCTGATGTTCCTCAAGACAGTGTTTTTAGTCTTCGTTCTTCCTTTTGTTCGTGAAGCGTGTCACCTTTTTTGGCAGATGATCTGAAATTCTTGCTTCCCTTCCAATGTCATTGGATTTCTGATTGCACTTGTCTTCAATTCATCATCTACTCTCTTTCCTCACAGTGTTGCGTAAACTTTCTTCTCCTCTGTATCTCCTTGCCATTTGTTTTATTAGTTCCTGTTCCCGCTCGGTACTGTCTTGGCACGATGACTTTATTAACGCAATAAAACGCGTTTCAGGTGTTCGTTATATCAGGGTGTCCATTAATTTTAAGATATCATTCCACGATCACATCTTGATCACGGTTATCACAGTACACAGAAAATCGGGCTTGGTCAAACGATTGTCCTATGAATAGTCTGATCCATTTTGTTTGAATATATTGTGGTCTTGTCTTTCGATGCCATTGTCTTCCTTTCGTACCCGGCTTGCTTCTTCTTGGTTAGTTTAATTGTTTTCCTTTCCTTTTCTACGTTCCTTTTCTTATTGCTTTTCTTTTCCTCTGTTTGTGTGCTGTTCACTGCGACCTGATCAGTAATGTTAGCTTTGTCTTTTTAACTAGATTAGTTTATTTATTTTAAATTAATTTTAATATTAAAATAGTTTTTTTCCTTCATTGCAAAGCCTTTGAGGTATGCAATTCGTTGTTAACAAATATATATTCTCTATTGGACCTTCAAAGAGTTTGAATAACAATGTTGAACAGTTCGAGCAATATTGTTCCCGTGGAGATTTGATTGGATAAGATTGTAAACGAAAGTAAAAGTAATTGTAAATCATGAGAATCTCTAAAGAAATGAAATAAATGAGTAGGAGTGAATAAAATAATTTGACTACCAAGCTTCGTGGTAAAATAAATCAATACGGCCTAGTTTTTCCAACGAAAAAAAAGGTTAACGGAAATAAAATAAGACATTTCACAAGTCAGCAGTCACTATGAATAAAGCAAGGGCAAGTTAACCAATTGTGGGTAAATATACAGTAATATGCACTTTTTTCTTTCTCTCGGGCCCCAGTACAGGCATTGCTTTTCTTCTGCTGACATTGTTTGGTTGAAAACAGATGATCCAAAAGCAAGGAATATGAAGAAGGTAATATGAAACCGTCGGTGCTTGTTATAGCTAACGAACCAAAATAAACGAACGAAATAAACAAAATAAGTAAATCAGCAGTCGAATGGTTCCGAAGGATTGAGAATGAAAGAGAATAAATAATAAAAAAAAAAATCAAAAAGAACATCCCATCGTTTACGACATTCTCGGAGCGGTTCAGTTTCTCGATGACCGGCTTACCGTAGGTACGCTGTTCCGATCTTTACAAAGCCGGGTTCTTGTAAACAAGAGCGATTCCAGAGCTTTTCAATTTGAAAGTTTGATCAATTGATTAGACTACCAAATTCAGCGCGGTTTGTGTACATTTTATATGTGATTACACTGAGCCAAAGTTTATCAGTTTACACCTAACAACAGAAACACAAGCATCATAAAGTGAAGCCATTCCGACCTTATTTTCAATCTTTGAACAATCGAGCTGTTCGAGGTTGCTAGTTTTTGTAAGCAAACGAAGTCATGTAACCAGATATTTTTGCAGCAGTTAGGATTGTGTGTACATTGTGCTGTGTTAATTCGAGTCTTTGCACCCTGTTCTATGTTCCAATGATTAAAGCTGATTTATTAAAACCGAACATCTTCGCTTACACATCAAGGTATGTATATGTTAATGTGTATTTGTGTGCATTAGCGTGTGATGTGTTCGTGTTTGTATATGCGTGCTAAAGTAACGAGTACACATATCAGAATGTCTCATGGTGATATGTTTTTTATCTTTCTGCAACTAATAAAAAATGATTTAATATTAATTATTTTCAATGAGAACACACATTTCTATCCATCAATTCCATCCAACCTACGTATACGTATATCCATGTTACCAAAAACGTACACATATAAACTCAACATATTTCGTCTTTTCAGGGGTCAGCAAACAGATCTTGCTTTTGTTGCCTTTTTTAAAGTTAATGATCGATTCGAAAAAAATATTTTATTGTTAATTCGAGCAAAGTATTTACCATGCATAATTTTTATATTTTTAATATGTTTTTGGAATCATTGCAAAATATAGACATTTACACGAATGAATATACATAGAAGCACTCCACAAACTATCAAAAACTGCATTTCGTTTGCAAACAATTAGAAAAATTAAACAATACGACCATGGCGTTGTTTGTAGAAAAAAAAATAGCAAAACTTTTCGGGTATGTATCCTTTTCGTAAAGCATATGAAAAATGTTGTTGCTTACATAAAAATGTTATAGAACTGTCGATAAATCCAATCTGATAAAATCATTACGTTAATTAGTTTAAATGTAGAATGTTTATAAATTATTTTATTTTCCTTTAGAGTACAGACAGCTTAACAAGGTCTTATAACCGGCGTGTCTCATTAGTGTGTGCATGACATGATTAAATCATAAAATGTTTGAGATGTTGGACAAATGTCGTATATTTGTCAAATGTCGAAATTTTACTAGTGTACTTTTCGTGTTCATCTAAGATTTTTGAGTTTTTTTTAGTAATCATCAAGTAAGTATCAAGTAATTCATCGATTATTGAGTTCCGTTGCTGTTTCAATACAAAAGAAACAAGATACCTGGTTTTGTACGAATTCATTGATAAATCTAACTACGTCTAGTGTCGCACAACAATTACAGCCAACTACAAAACAATCTAAAATTATTTCGTTTTCTGTTTAACCTGAAACAGTTTAACCCGAAGAGATCCTAGCCTTTTGGCATAGCTTATAGTTATGATATTACAATGTAACTTATTTATTTCCTTGAGACGGTTCGAACGAGGCTGCCCTGTTTTCTATTTGGTAGTGGCATCGGTTTCACACGACAGGACCGTATCCAAAATCCTATTCGAACCTATCCCCCGTACGTAGAATTGACTACCCAGCTATGGGTAAATAAAGTGAAGAATGACAGTAAAGAAGTTACGAATGACGTTAAAAAAGAAGAATAAAACAGATGTTTTGCTATCGTTTCAATCACTTTATTCGTTCCTCGTTTTTGTTACTTTATCCCGATGCGGAATTTTAAAATAGAGAAATATGTGTATTCTAATATTATGTTTATTTGTGTTTTATGTAGACTCACAATGGTTCTGCTGTATAAATATGAAATTTTAAAACATTTATGTGTCGTGCCCGTCAGATCAACACAACCAAACTACTATGGATAAGTCTGTAGAAAAAGTCGATCGAAAAGTCTAGACCAAATCGGAAGATATTACGAACAAGCATACACTGATATTAAGGGCAGGAATGAAAACAAAAACGGTAAACTGTCGTCTGAATCTCCTTCAATTTAAGCAAGACGAGTTACGAGTTTTACGAGTACGAGCATATACGAGTTTTAATTGTTATGGATTATCATCACCAAAAGCGTATTAGCAACCTATTATTTCATGTTTTCTCGTGTGTAAACAACGCTATTAAGGATCCCAATTCATAATTACCAACAGATCGTATTTACGTATTCAGTTAATTTAGTGGTTAAATTAGAAGTGAGTGTTTTAGTTCATTCGTTTGAAATTATGATTGTATAATGCTGAAACGAAGGTCTACATTGCTGCGCAACTACTTACTTGGCCTGCTGCAGGAGTCCACCAAGTCGATCACAGTCGAGTGTCGTCGTCGGTCAATCCAATACACTTTCTTTCTGGCGCCATCACTCCATCTCAATTTTGTCCGCCACGCTTCCACCTGGTGACCTAAAAGGACTTTACGGGCTGGGTCGTCCGGTGCTATTCTCATGACATAACCAGCACATTAAGTCTATAGTGCAGATCGTAGAGCTCGTCGTGTTAGCGGATTCTTCATGGCTATTCTGAAAAGTGTACAATTTGCTCTTTGTATATTCCAAAGGACTTGGAATTATGAGTCATATTCGATAAACTATTATTAGATTATGAGACTATGCCCAATGTTCAACATAATATGTGATACAAATTGAAACGTTCTTTATTTTTCATTAACAGTTACAAAACAGCCATGATGATACCTGTAGCAGTGTTACTTTTCCTCTTGGGTTGGTTCATCATTTGCGTACGCAGTCAATACAGAAAGCCTCCTGGACCATATGGTTTACCGTTTGTCGGTTACTTACCATTCATTAATCCTAGAAAACCATACCAAACATTTGCCCAACTTGGCAAACGCTATGGCCCCATATATGGATTGTGGATGGGACAAGTGTATGCCGTTGTATTAACTGATCCTGCTTTAATTCGCACAGTTTTGGCAAAGGAGGAAGCTACTGGGCGGGCTCCACTGTTTGTTACGCATGGTATAATGGGAGGTTATGGTAAGTGTTTTCGTTTGGAGTATGGTAAACGGAAAAAAAACTAAAATAATATGTGCAAAAAGTATATCATATAGAAATAATATTAATGAACCAGAAATTTCAAGACAGACTTTATTCTTACTGCAACTTGATTTTAGGGATAATTTGTGCTCAAGGCGATTTATGGCGTGATCAGCGCCGATTGTCGATTGAATGGCTGCGTCATCTAGGTATGGTCAAATATGGTGCAACGCGTCTTGCTCTCGAACGCAGAATTATTTCTGGACTCATGGAAATCATTGAGGTAATTTATATATCGTTAATAGTTACTATTTCGCAATATGTAGAATGATGCTTGCGATAACTAGCTTAGTTATAGGTAGAATCAGCTTGGATTTGAAAATTCTGTTTGCATAATATTTTACGAAACTGTAAGAATATTGACAGCAAAGCAAAGCAGGAAACCCAAGGCTTCAACCCATCAGCAATCATTCATCATGGCCTCGGCAATTTGTTAAACGATCTGGTCTTTGGGATTAAATACCAGAAGGACAACGAAACATGGAAATATTTACAACATCTTCAAGAAGAAGGCGTTAAGCATATAGGAGTATCAATGGCCGTAAACTTCATACCAATTTTAAGGTAAAATAATTTCACCTTCTTATTTTTGTTTCTAAATAATATTGAAATGTATGTGTATAATCTCACATTTATTTAGACATTTTCCGTCCACACGCAAGACCATAAATTTTCTTCGGAATGGAAAATGTAAGACGCACACAATTTATGACGCAATAATAGCTGAACAGCGCGACAAAATGCGCACTTCTGATTCAATGCATGGAAAGCAACAAGAATGCATTTTAAATTGCTTCATAAAAGAAGCCGCCAAACGGCAAGAAGCAGGACGCACGGACGCCGCATTTTGCGATGACATACAGCTGCGTCATTTGATGGCAGACCTGTTCGGAGCGGGCGTAGATACAACGTTCACTACGATTCGTTGGGCTTTGCTATACATCGCCCTTTACCCAACGGTTCAGCAGCGTCTTCGAGAAGAGTTAAGACAAAGGCTGCTCGCCAATGAATCACCATCGTTGGACGATGTGGAAGTGTTGCCCTACTTGCGCGCTACCATCGCGGAAGTACAGCGTATTCGTACCGTTGTCCCAGTTGGCATACCACACGGCCTAACAAAAGTAAGAACATTTATCTAAATGTACTATTTTTCCATCGAAACATAATGTTATATCTATAATTGGGTGCTTTGCCTCTTCTTAACCGCAGGAAATTGAGATAGCTGGATTTAAGATACCCGCGAATACGATGATCATGCCATTAATATGGGCAGTACACATGAATCCAACATTCTTCTATACGCCCAACACCTTTAAGCCGGAACGCTTTCTAGATCCAGAAGGACGTTTTACGACACCAAGCTACTTCCTTCCGTTTCAGGTCGGAAAACGTATGTGCTTGGGCGATGAACTAGCCAGAAATATTCTTCATATGTACATTGCTCAAATTGTGCTCCATTACGATTGGTTTAGTATTGCACCAGAGGATGCATGTTCCATCGACTTGACCGGGAACTGTGGCTTAACCCTAACCCCGCCAGATTATCGTATAGTATTCTCGACAGCAACCAAACACTAAACCACATATTTGCACTTGAGTTTAGTATTTTTATTTCACTCGCTTCATTTACTGGCTACATTATTACTAAAAAAATAAGTTCGCGATGCATTGTTTGGAAAACCGCATTATGAGAAGCTCATATATTCTTCACACTTTGCGTCCTAGATCTATTGATCAGCAGTAAAAAAGTAACAACATTGTTATACCACAATTGATTTTTTTTATTTTGTCTTAGGTGGTTTAATTTGCCGCAAAACCAATAAATCAATACATACTTACTTGCTCCCTGGACTCCTTCTAACCCCCTAACATGAAAACTATTTTAAATGTGTTGTGAACGAGCACTATCCAGCGATTTTTTTTATTTAATTTTATGTAGTTTCGAAATTTTCCAACAAAGTGATAGCTAGGCTACTGTTTCGTAATATGGGCTATGTTCTCTTAAACTGATAACTGTTAATAAAACCAACAAAAGTTAATAAAACCATCTTACACATCATATGGCAATCATCTTTAATTATTATTAATCTAGTTATTAGCAGGTTTTACTTGTTCTTAAGTTGGTATTCGCCAGTTGTTTGAAATGCTATTAAATGAATTCTGTATTTGTCTAAACATTCAAAATATATTACGATGAACACATTGTTTTTTTTTTGGGAATAATCCTGTAACACTTATCGTTTATTGTTAATATTCAACTGTTTTTATATCCATTTTTTATAGCGCGATTGATTGTCAACACTAATAACAGCTAGTTTTTGATGATTAGTTTTGTCATGGAACATTCTAATCTCTTATATAGTGATGCAGATGTCGTGCTGCACTACTCATTTAAATATAATTATTCGCGTAAAATTCCTTTGTGTGTGTGTATGTGTGTGTGTACCTTAAATACATATAGTTCTGTCCATTATATTCCCTGTTCTATTCCATTTCGTTCCACATTTCATGTTATTGTTCATGTTGATGTTCACCTTTTTTATTTTCGTAGTGTTTTAACGTCTTTGCTGAGTATTGTATTAGCAAACGACTTATATCGTACCTCTAAATCGTTGCTTTGTAAGCATGTGTGAGGTGTGGTTGAGAATTAAAAATATTATGTTTGCAAATATAAAATAAAATGCAAACATGAAAGAAACAATACAATGCAGAATTGACTAGTGATCGAATATAGACGAACATAACGTTTTAATCATATTGACATGTAAAGATCAGGTTACGTGGTTCCGTTTCTATTTCTATGTCATAGTCGTTTAAGTTATGGTCATGCTTGTCCTTTTATTTGAGCGATAATTTATCATATTTTTATACGCTAGGAACGTACCGTGCTCAGCTAATGATACTCTTTTTGTTCTGATTTGTTAACATGTGGAGGGCGAAAACATATTTATGATCTACGATCGTAGCGGAACTGCGCATTGTCCTGAAATCAAGTCAACCCATGTCAACACATGCCTACCGTACGTATATGTGTCTCCAGTGGACGTGGTATAAGATTGACTCGAAATGCCTGTGGGCTAATAGTGACCCCGATAATGCCCTTTAATCCTGGCATTGGCTCGTCCTCCGGCAATTCAATTGTAAAGGTGTGCATAATTGAAGAAAAAAACAGAAATAGTTCCATGCGCGCCAACACATCCCCAAGACAGCGACGCCGGCCAACTCCAAACGGTATGAAGTAATCGGGTTTGTGGACTTTTCCCTCAGTATCCAAGAACCTGCTAGGGTTAAACTGCTCTGGTTTGTCCCATAGGTTTGGGTCCATGTGAACACTGTTGATGAGTGGCACAACGTATGAACCAGCAGGTATTGTGTAACCATTTATAACAACATCACTGTTTGTAAAAAAAATAAATGAAAAATTAAATAAATATACAAATTATACCATTATTCTTGTAAATTCAATTAATGCAAGAGCTGTACTGAAATCAACATACTGTTTTATTCTAAGGAAACAATATGGTCTATTGATATGTTTGTAAGAGTTTAGAATTAGTGACAAATGAATATTATAACAAATGTAACTCTAACTTGTGGGTTCAACATGTAAATCGTCAACAAATCATTACTTTACCATGGCATGTAAGGTAATAAACAAGTAAGGCTATGCTTACCTCTTTGGAGAGTGTGTAGTAGCTAACGGTACTATGCTGGATATTCTCATAACCTCCAGAATTGTTGTTTCAGTGATCGGCAAATAAGGAACGTCCTCGATCTTAGGAAGTCGACTACGTCCAACCACCTGATCCAACTCATCCTGTACACGCCGCATGGCATCCGGGTGACGGAGCATAAACACATTCAACCACAGTAGCGTTGTTTTAATTGTTTCCATACCGGCAGAAAACAAATCGGCAATCACCTGCATCATCTGAATCTCTAGACAAAATAATAGGTAGAACAAGGCGAAAAGTAAAGAAAACATAAATTAACATCAATCAATATTAGGTGATTCTGCGCAGATTTGTCATAATGCTTACCATGATCTTTGCCCTCAAACAGTTCTCCATCTCGACCTTCTGCTTGTGCTTTTTCGATCTCGGCAAGATAAGCATCAACAATGTCCCGTATGTTTTCATTGTCAAATGTACGCTTATGTTCTTCGATAATTTCACGATAAAAGTCAAACATTTCTTCGCGATTTTTTGCTATTTTGTTTTTTGCGTTGATGTTGCCGGGTAAATATTGAATTTGAGGAATATAATCAATCGTGTGTATTTCACCAAACAGTCTCATTCCTTCTTCTATAAGCCAGTTGAATCGTTTGAACTTTGGATCTTCGATCGAAAAGCGAACGGACATTATGATGTTACAGATTACATTGCTTACCGATACGGATAGATATCGGCTTAGATCGGTGGATTTGTTCTCGACGGAGCTCAACGTAGTTAAGAGTTCTGTTACTTCGGTCTAAAAAAAATCCGCATACGCATCGCAATGAATGAATGAATCAATTTTAATTCGTTCGAAAACACATCGCATGTATAAAATTGCCTGCTCTACCTAAACATACTAGATGTGGTATTTGATTCGTACGTACCATTATTCTATTTTCCATGAGATGCTTCTTATTGCCGAGTACCGTCATGCCGAAATTTCGAAGCTTTTCGTGCAAAAAACGGCGCTGATCTTTCCACAATGGTCCTTCACTGTTGATGATACCTAGGTATAATAAAAAACAATTGCTACAACTGAAAGCTTCCATTATACCAATTTCCATAACCGACCTTAACATGTAGCATTAATGTAAATATTTTTGAAAATGGTACCAATGCACATTTAAATACTATATATGAAATAAAGTTAAGTGTTGATTACGAACAAGAATGCTGGTCATGTAGCATAGCTTTAACAATTCAGCGCTGCTGCTAAATTTAAGTTATAAAAACGATATGACAGTAACAACTTCATCATTTGTGTTCTAGTATTTCTCTAATTGCACTCCTAAAATATTCTGAATTTACTAATGCAATATTTTTTCGCGTATTTTTGTTTATTCTATTTTAATAAATTTACTTTATTCTTAAAGGCTTTAATAATAATATCGCTGTTCGATCTTTCGTATCTAAGACATATGCAAGAAAGATAAATTTTATATTGTTTCTGGTAAACAGCTAGTACAACAAGAAGAGCCGTTTTTGTTCAAATAATAAACACAATAACACACACAAGCAATTGGGTACCATTTGTTACATGTAAAACTTTTTTTATGTTCACGTACCGAATCCTCCTAACGTCTTCAGCAATGGAGAATGGGGGCGGCCAGTAAATTCCTCGGTTTTAAATGCCTCGCGTATAATTTTGTAGTCGCTTATTACTACCGTTAGCTGGGCACCAAGCTTGGCACTGAACAGTGCACCATACTTTTTGGCCAGTTTCATGTACTGAGTATGTTTTTCATGACCGATAAAGGTCAAGTATCCAAAGATTGGCACACCCCACGGACCCGGGGGCAGTTTCTTGATTTGGCTGAGTAAACGGAACAAATATTGCACGAATAATACACAGGACAGCGCACAACAAAACACCAGCAACGTTTTTCGAGCGTTTAATGGATCAAAGAACTCTTTGCGCATCAACCCGACGATATACGAATCGATAAACATTTTCCGCAACAAGCGACACTAGCGAACGTATGAACAATTTGTAGATGTTTATTTTTTGTAGTATAGTTAACACAACACTATAGTTACTATTCATGAACCCAAAATATGGCGGAAGGTGAATTAAACACACTGTGTAGGAAATCTTTATCACATTCAATTTGTATGGAACAGAAATAAATGATATCACTTGATGGCAGCTTTAGCAACGCTATCACATGAAGCCGTAGAAAAAAATCTCATCGCTTCGTACTATCTGCATCTGAAGCTCACAGTAACGACACACACTGCACACAGTAACGATCCAAAGCTTAACTCCCACTCGAATGTACAATTTAAGTGCGCACATGCAAACACTTTGCGTGTAGCACTTAAGATACTAATAGTCGAATTTCAATCATCAAGCAGAGCTGCAAGCGGGACTCTGTACGTTTCCAAACTACAACGATGATAAAAAGCACAACTGTAATGAATGAATCGGTATATCCTTCCACTTTTATAGTTTCTCCTGAGGCCCGAACACAAGATCGCGGTCGTGGAAAAAGTAGGGGAAATCATTCCCCAAGCTGTGTTCCATAGCTTAAGTAAATTACGCGTGCCTTTTACCCTCCTAACACATGCACCTGAATGAGATAAAGATACACTGCTGACGGATTGTGTACGGATTTCTTCGACGCAGCGCTGAACATCTTAAAGCGTTACGAGAACACGTTGTTAAGGGGAAGTAGTTGAGAATTAAACCGGCTTTTATGCTCTCGGTTTATGTTTTTTTGCAGCAAACTAAGAGAAACCTGAGAATGTTGGAGAGTGATAAACTATAAAAAAGGGATAGAGAAAGAAAGTTTGAGAGTTTAAAAAGCCGTTAATTTGTTGTTTTTTTTTTTAGATTTGGATCAAGAAAAATAGAGACTAATTCGATTACTGTGCAAACAGTTTTATTGTTTCGCAATACAATCCACCATAAGCATCGGCATTCAATACCGTATGATTCAGATACCATTTCATCTGGAATATTGCGTATTTATGTTTTCCCAATAATATTACACCCCACTATTATATCTGCAAATAACTGAATGGTAAGTTTATGATGAAAAAACACGTTCGAATTATGGTTCTAACATTTAACAAGTATGTATTTAATATGTATTGTTTTTCAAACATACGACTGACTATTCTACCATTGATAAAAAAATTGTTGTTTTCTCACATTGCCATTATCACATTGTGATTAATGTTTGTTTGTAAAATGTATTGTTAAATTTATATTAAATTGTTGTTTATAAAATTATGTTAGTAAATTTATGTGTAAACCAAGTTCAAAACAACGACGAAAAAGTTGAATACAAATATAAAAAAAATAAAAAATATAAGTTGAAAGATATGAAGGAAAAAATAAATGTTTATTACGATAATAAAATGATTTACGAATTGTGTCAATCATCGAATCAATCACGACTCGATAATACTGTTTTGATTTTCCTTCCTTACTATACTTAAGGCATTCTAAAGTAATTCGTTTGCACATAGAGATTTCCAAGATTGTATATAATATTTGTAGCAACTACATAATCTGAGAGCATAAGATAAATTATCAACTGCCTCCCCTTAAGATTATGCAGGTTTGCATTTTTAAACTCAAATCATGCTACGTTCAAGAAATTTACCTTAGGTCAGCTATATATATTCATCTCAGTCAGGTGCATGCGTTAGGAGCTACGAATAATTACTTAAGTTTTGAGGTGCGTACTGGGGAGCGATTTCCCCTACATTAACACGACCGGGATTGTGTGTTCGGGCTTCGGAAGTAACAAAGAAAACGGGGAAAACATACCGCAGTTCATTCGTCACAGATACAGTCAACCCACACTGGTTGGGTTTATTTTAGTTGGGTTACTCGACAGTAGGCACCTCAATAGTTTGGTCGCATTCGAACCAACGAGGTTGTCATTTTGGTTTTAGCATTGTTAAGGGAAAATGCGGCCATTTCTAGTCGAAGGTATGCCAAAGTGTTTAAATATTTTTCGACTACTTTTGCTCATAAGCCAAATAGATTCGTTTTGCTTCTTACAAAAATGTTCTCGCACTTTAAGTCTATAATATTGATAGTCCAGCACGACCCATCCTATCACGAGAGATCTTCTCGGGAAGCTATTGATGTTAACATTATTGTTAATAACTTAATAAATTATCTTAGTAAAATGAAGTTGTAATATTTTTTAACCGTTCAAATATTTATAATTGTAATACTGACAGGGTGGTATGATGGTAGCGGCGCCGGTCTTCACACGAACGGACCGGACCAAAATCCCGTCCGGACCAATCCTCCGTACGCAGGACTGACTATCCAGCTACGGGTAAATAAAGTGACAGAAAGACAGAAACGACAGGCCCAGTCTTATCGCGTATTTCCGAATCCACCTATAAGAGGAACTGCGTGTCTCGCGACCTGCCTGTACAGTGGAACATCGATTATCCGGGTGTCTGATTATCCGTGTAGTTCGGAAATGACAGTTTCAAAAAAGATTGGACATATACGAGAGAGGAGTATATGTCCAATCTATTTCTCCATTATACATACAGCAAACCCCCGCAGTACGCCATCGCAGATATACGTGAATTCCTAATAGGCTGCTTCATCGCAGCCCAAGATCGCAGTTGAGATTTTATCTGACAACATATTTTGATTGACGCTGACAGTATTTTTGGTGAAACTTATCTCAGCTACAATACACGAATATTTTGACCTGTAATTTTTGGCACTGGGCAATAATTTAAATTTGAGGTCTAACGGATGGTGTTCTTATTATTGTTTTTGCAAACGGTTCTATAAACACGTATGACTTTTCGCTAAAATCAATTCTAAATGAGTATTGAATAAGCGAGCCTATCGAGAAGGCCGCTAACCAGCTAAATTTTGAAATTACTCAGATAGACCCTATTTTGAGCTTTTACTGCTGTGTACTGTTAATATGTGTACAATCTTTTCTCGAGTTACGCGACACTCAAGTTACGTAAATTCGAGATACGCGAATCCCAAAATTTTGACAATTCGTGTAATTTTGTATGTTGAATTGAAATTTGTACTGATCAAATCTCAAATTTTCCCAAAAATACGTTACATTTTGATATTAAACACATTAGTTTTGGTAAAAAATTGTATAAACTAATTGTCGAATTAAACGTAAAAAAATCAATTATAAATGTGCTTCGTAACGTGAAAAGAAGAAATCGATCACTGAATACTAACTTTAAATGATATTATAAACGGAATCCGTTTAACGGAAAAAATCGAGTAACGCGAATTTCTCTGGCACGCATTATTCACATAACTCGGGAAAAGACTGTACCCCTGGGGAATTGGACTTGTTGTTGTTGTTATTTTATAGAAACTTTGAGCTGGGCAAAAGCAGCAGCAAATGTAGCAGTTGCATTCGCCTCTTATCCGGGGGATTGGACCTTGTTGTTTATTGTTTTTATAGAGACTTTGATCTGGGCAGCTTCATTCGCCTCTTCATGGGGATTGGACCGTTTGTTGTTGTTTATAGTTTTTATAGAAACTTTTTATAGAGACTTAGGGTTGTTTATTGTTTTTATAGAGACTTTGAGCTGGGCAGCTTCATTCGCATCTTAGGTGATTGGACCTTAATTTTATTTGAAACTTTTTGCGTACGAATTTCGAAAGAGCATGCTGCTCTAGCGATTGCTGGCCTATGTAGCAACAAAGCTTTCTTCCTATCCTAACGAGGAGCTTTTATTTGGCTGACAGTATGCAATCTGCCTAACTCCCCTGCTGTAAGCGACACCCGTATTACGCTGTTCTCGACTTACGCGGATTTAAAAAATCAACATTTCATGCAAAAATTGCACGCAGAATTTAATTTTTAAATTAGAAATATCAAAACATAAATTACGTTACATTTCATCATTGTAAAAGCTAAATTTCATAACTTTTATTGTAATTCTTGAAATAAACATATACAGGCAATCTCCGATATACACGGTTCCTCTTATGTGCGGATTCGGAGATCTTTGAACTATCTAACTTTGAAGTACAGGCAGTACCCGAGATACGCTATTATAGCGGACCGCTATAATCCGGGAAAAATCCGCGTATCTCGAATTACCGCGTAAGTCGAATCCGGTAGTAGAATCGTTCATACTTCAATGTTAGATAGTTGACTTCCTTGTCTGCACTTAATTTCTTCATTAAAAAAACAGTAAAATAAACTAAAAACAAATGTTTCACAAAGGAAGCTTTTGAAGACCAATTTTATACCTTTTTGCTTAGATGTTGTGTTAGAAACTAACTCAGCAGCCAAATTTGCAAAAACCGCGTATCTCCGATTCCGCGTATAAGAGGAACCGCCACTACTTACACCACTATGATATTTCATACATATTAAGGCTCTATATTATTATTTGAAGAAGTCATAATCGATTGTCTTGATTTAAAATCGCGCTAACACATCATGCCAGTATAATGCTGAAAGAAATATTTGATAATAAAATTAGCTAGCTTAGCTATAAAATAACTAGCAAAACCATACAATGGAATAGGTAATTTTTAAAAAACCGTCTGACGAAAACGTCCATAACATTTTTACTTGAATTGAATTTATTTTACGACAATTGAAGTTAATTTCTATCTATCTCCATAAAAATCTTCCTATTCATTAGGGTTATTATCGATTATCTATTACAAACAGAAAACATGTTTGAGTCAATAAGTTTATGTTTTCATAGACTTAAGACAAAACTTCAAAAGCTTTATTTTGAATTTATTGGCTGTATGCCATTAAATTTATTTTATTTTTATATGTTTTAGAAAGGAATTTGATGTTTTTTTTCATACATTACAGCAAACGTTTTTCAAGACTCAAACATTCCCAGGGGAAAATAGTAAAAATACCGCATAGCGCAGGTAATTGCATACCTTCGGTGGCTTCTCTTTCGCATATGTTTCATTTCAAATATGTTTCTTGCGATATAAGTTAGTGTTAGCACTGCGACCAAAACGAATGGAATCTTGTTTTATAAACATTTCAAATAAAAGGAAAGATCTTAAAGAGATAGTAGGGGGTGATTCGGTGTAAGGTTTTTGAGCCAAAGTAACCGTCGATTAAAACAAAAGGGCTTAAATCAAAGAAACTGTTAGCTGCTACGCATCAATTTCTAGCAGAGGACCGAAATACATTTAACTTTGAGGATCTGATTTTTTAAAGTACGCGAACATAGAATAAGACTGAGATGAATGAATTCTGCTGCTATTGAGGTAGATCACGGTCTAAGCCAGTTTTTTTGTATGCGTTTTGACGTTTCCAGGCTTATCCGCTTACAGCTCGCCATACAAATGGTAAGCCAAGTTAAGCCTAGGAAAGAAGGATTAGATTGGTTTCTCAATGAAAGTACCCAAGTACCCAAAACCCAAACTCGACAAATGTCAAAACAAAGAATTTTGCTAGCTGGTCTGAGCCAGGTTAGGCCATGTTTCCCGTGTGCGAAAAAGGTAAACAAATTTTTTTAACGAAAACAACTAAAAAAAGATTATTTTAATAATCAGACTTGTATATTATTTCATTGCATTGAAATTATAATTAAATTACTAAACTTAAATCGATTTTCCTCAAATTGTAGTTTACAAAAATGACCCCTTGTGTCATTCTTTATGTCAAAATGCTATGTCCTTTACGAATCCGTACAGAATGATACAGCCCGGTACCTGGATGATTTAACAGATACAGGCTTAAAGCTTAACCTTTCTAACTTTTGGGATGATCTACCCCATTGGTTGTCGAATAAGTCACTTCATCCCGCAGGAGAACAAACATCCCGCAATTCATTTTCTAAGTCTCGGCTAAATCTCCAAATTTCGGCTCTATTTTTAATATTCGAGGGAATTACTCTGTACGTCAGAATTAGAGATGAGCATAATGGATGATCAGAATGAATGAATGAATTGAATCTTATTAGTGAGTGTGTTAAATTGAATCATGACAAAGAGTTGTTTTAACTCGTTTTTGATACAAATTGCTCGCATAGTTACTAATGTTGTCCTTTTACATGCCCATAAAAAGCAATACGGCATAAACGTTCTGCATGCCTAAAACCCTGTAAAAATATCCATATATAGGTGAGTTGGTTGCATTGAGCAACATCCTTAACACGACATATCACAACACTCTGTGCAACACATCTTCGAAAGTCATCAGTTATAACACTTCGTATCAACTCTATCAACTCATGCATGTGTGGGTGAGTCATTACACTCGTGGGTGAGTTGTTTAACACATAGATGAGTACAAAGAATCGGTTGCTATTTAACGAGCAATTTCAGCAATTTAAATTGGTTTTTGTTGTTAGAATGTTGTTAGAATACAAAGGTATTAGAACAGGAATCGGTACGTCTTATGGGAAATAGAACTATCATTAGCAAAAATAATAAAATAAGAAAGGTATTATTTTACATCGTATGGCATTGTTTTTCCGTTTAAAAACTTCAATTGGAATTTGAAAAATAAAAATTAACGTTTCTTTTCGATGATGTGCAATAAAATTTCTGTTATTTTCATTAATTTTGTTTTCTTGGTACTTATCTAATTTTACATAGTTTCTTAATAACCATTGCCAACAAAACGATTGAATTACAATTGAAACCCAACAACAAATGAAACAAAAATATTTCTCTACTGTTGTGAACAAATTCGGAAAATTAATCCCCCTCCCCCCTCCCCCTGCATCGAGTAATGACTCTTGCAAGAATCATGTGAAGAGTTGACTCTCGTATGCAATTCACTCACTCTGAGTTGAATCTTGAAAATGAGTTGATATTCCCATCTCTGGCCAGAATAAACAAGTTGAACGTGGTGGAGTTTACAGCTACAGTCTTTCCCCGAGTTACGCGAATAATGCGTGACAGAAAAATTCGCGTAACTCGGATTCCCTTCAGAATATCGTTTATGATTAGTTTTCAGTGATCGATTTCTTCTTTTCACGTTACGAAGCATATTAGTAATTGATATTACTACGTTTATTTCGACAATTGGAGTAAATTTTTACCAAAATTAATGTTTTCAATGTCAAAATGTAACGTATTTTTGGAAAAAAATTGAAATTTGGCAACTACAAATTTCAATTCCACGTACAAAATTGCACGAATTGTCAAAATTTTGGGATTCGCGTATATCGAATTCGCGTAGCTCAGGAAAAGATTGTACCGCATTCAAGGTGAATTCCGAAGTGTCTTTGCCATCGAATTGGTTCGATCATTATGTTTTTAAGGCATTCACATTGCATTGCAGGCATTTACATGCATTGTAGCTGAGCGTAACCTTCTACGATCGAGGCTCCGAAAGAAAATACGATAACATGCTGAACACTCGAGATCGCCTCCGTTCATGTATATCAGGTATTAACCAGCGCCGGTAGAACGCACCGACTGCAGATGAGGTTGGTGGTGTGTTTGTTTATGACGATACCAACGGTAGTACGGAATACACGAGATATTGTGCTACAACATCGTGCTACAAAATCCTTAAGGATAGTGTATGAGACCAACCAGATGAAGGATGCACTACAGTACTCGTTCTTGTTTCCACGGGGTTAAGCAATACCCGGGAGTTATCCTTGGACCATCATTGCAAGCTGACGCATGGGGGAACAGTAGACGCAATGGGCGTTGTTCGTGTGTTGGACAAAACAAATCTGTTTATCACCATGACCTGTAATCCCAAATGTCCGGAAATTACACGAAGTTTCCTCCCTCATTCTCCATAAAGGAAGTATATTTCAGTACGGATTGCTATACAGATTGAGCGAGTTACTAAGTTGTGGACTTCGATTCCTTTATTTATTTATTACTTAGTTTATTGTAATATATTGTATAGCCTAATGAGTATACAACATTTATTTAAATTTAATAACAATAATTTATGTTCCGTAAAACCGGGGAAGTGCGCATAGCTTTGTAATGTGAGTGTATTACTTTGCATTTATTTATGAAAACCCCGTTATACTTTTTTTAACGCCACAAGGTAACACGTGCTGTTTATTTATTTATTTATTAAAAATCAATATTTTTTGCCTCATTTCAAGAGCTTTGAGTGTCCCCCTACCCAAGGTAAGGCCTCAATGTCTCCAACAGTAAAGTTCTGACGAACCACCCTAACGATCGAAGTTCTTCCGTCCGATCGTACAATATTATCGTACAGCCAACACCCCGGAAAATGTGACGCGAGTGTACCTCGCTACCCGTTGATAAGAAAAGTGCAGGTAAGCACGTTTACAGTGACGCGAGTGTACCTTATTACCCACTGGTAAGAAATGTGCGGGAAGAACGTTTACACCCCAAATAGCCAAAATGTTCGAAATCGTACTGTAACGCTGCTTGCAGGTTGCTTAACTAAACGCACGCGGTACTCAATTGCTTGGTTGCTTAGTGGTTTGCGATGGAACTATGTGGTTTGTCAAAAAGCACGCGGCACTCAATGGAACTTGCAACTGTTTAGGGCTTGTTAATGGTTACTTAGTGGTTCGCAATGGAATTCTGTAGGTTGTTGATTACACGTTTGTTGACACGGTACTCGGTGGAGCTTGCAACTGTTTAGGGCTTGTTGTTGGTCGCTTAGTGGTTCGCGAAGGAACTCTGCGGTTTGTTGAGAAGCATTCGGCACTCGGTGGAACTTTGTTTACAAGTTGATAGCGCTTCTGGCAATTTCCGGATTCGCAAAACGACGCTATCCGTTTCGGGAAGTTATAAATTAAAATAAAGGCTTTTAACCCCAGTGCAGGTAAAAACAATAGGAAACGTTCTGCATATAATTATTAATACCCAAGAGGACAACATTAAAATTATATTGAAGGTTAGTAGCAATACACAAAAGCTTGTTTATATGTGTTATGATTCCAATTTACTTTTTACAGACTGCTGCCATGAACGGATCATCAATTTGTGCTCGGAAAACTTTATACAAGGCAATCATCAATCAATCCTTAGTTGCGTCCGATCTTTGGCATTATGAGCTCCGGTTAATGTAGCTTGTTAAGCAGCGTTACGCAACGCGCCGATGCTAGGTTTACGGTGCGGCAACATACGGCTTCATGTACTTTGGAGGACGAGGTTTCTCCTTATGTGCTACAGTCATCTTATCCTTCCGATCGCGAGGTTGTCGGTTCCGGCAAATGTGGTTTGTAGTTCGTGGTGCAATCTCCTACGCAATTAAGGCTCACAAACACCGCCAAAGTTAGTTCGTGGTATCCGGCGGTCAAAGGTGGCAACAAGTGGCATTCGTGTTAGGTTTGTGTTTTTTGTGTTATAAACTAATAAAATGTCTATCTACCGTTATTTAAAAATATATATACATATATAATTATATTGAAATAATTAAACCACAAATATCAACAATTCCACCATGTAATCGAGCATTAATTTTTTGGCATTTTGTATAAGGGGTTTAAGGGCTCTTTTCATATTACTGGACATGTAGAGATTTCTTCTAATTATTTTTTCTCGGGCGTCCCCGGCAATGATAACAACCATAGATTGGGGAAAATTGTGAGAAAGAATCGATTCAAAGAAGTGAATTGAAACGAATGTACTGGTTAACGACAGGCCGTATCACTCAGTCGCCGACCGAATAATCGCAGAAAATATAAGGTGAGAATAGAGAAGAAGAAACTTATTCTGGAAGAAGAAACTCAAGTACCAGCAAAAGAATATGATCTTCAATCGCAAGTTTTTCACAACGATCGAAACGACAGATTAGATAATACCTTCTCCACTATTATGAAGAAAATACAATTTCTCACTAACGAAAGTGTTCATGCAAATCTCGAAATCAACAATCGATTGGATAGGCTAAAAAACGCAGTATGTACTATTTCAGCCGAACTTGATATACTAACGGAAAAAACAATAGTTCCCACAACTTTGCGCCGTATGAAAAACAACATAGGTTTCGATATGATTACCAATGAACAAGAATTAAGCATATTTGAAAGTAATTTGGATGATAGTAAATATCATAGTAAGAAATTTCTGCTTGGTTGGAAGACAACATTTTTCAAAACACTCCAGAGAACAGAATTATCGAAATTTTAGATTTGCTTTTTTGTAAACAATTTTAACCTAAATGCAGTTGGACAGGTCAGGTAAGGGTGAGTAGTAAGTAGTAAGAATTCATGGTAGCACGAACGATACTTTCATTACAAAAAAAGATATAGCGCGGTTCTTTATGCAAAAATTGAAAAATACGGCAAAACGAGCTCCAACTAATGGTTTGCGTAAAAGTACAAAAATTTATTTAACGCATATTTTTAGAATTTAACTTTATACTACATGAAACATGCTACATGAAAATTACAATGTCATTTGATTATTTTAACGTATGTGTTACATGAATAAAAACAAATACTCCATATTTTTTAGTTTCTATGGCTATCATCTTACATTTAATAAATGTGAACTGTATTACCTTTTCTGTGCTTGAGATTGCAGAGATGTTTCCTACATACACATTCAAGGCAGATGATTGAATTGGAATAATTGGATAATTAAAAAAGTTCCACTGCACCTGAATTTTTCTACCATAAAATGTATGTGTATGAGGAATTCATTTTAGAAAACTATGCAACTTTGTTATGTTTAATCAAAATCCAACCATCACGGTAATTGTCTTGCATTTTAAAATTTATGCTATTAGCATCTAGCATTTGCTCTTCGTAGTAATGAAAATCTTCAAGATCAATTCAAATCAATTCAAGATCAATCAAAGATCAATCGAGTCTATTTATGAGCTGTTGTACATCCTGTCGCTTGCTTCGCAGTATTTTTTCAAATGCTGTAACTTATCTTCAAAGGGGTATGTTGAAAGTGTATTTAAGGGACCAAAAAAAAACAAAATACTTCGTTATAAACATGAAACAAATTATGCACATTACTATGCAAAAATTGCTCCCCATATATGTTGCTGTATTGGGTTCCGAATTCATTTAACATTGTATTTGCTACGTGCCAAAATTTTTGATGATAACAGAGTTATTGAACAAAAAAGTAATAAAAAATGTGTATATGTGTCCCGGGATAAAATATCTTTGAGAACCACGATTCCAGCATAATGCAGAAATGAACTAAATTCTGAACCCTTCCCATATTTGAGCATGTTAAGGCTTCGGAAGGGCCTATGAATCTCCGATGTTGTATATGTCGTAATTTTTCAGATATTTGCATAATTTCTGAAGCAGTTAGCATGGAATACAATCCTAATGTGCCATCTCTCCAACCTATCAGCAATCTTCGCATTACTTCTAAAACAATTAGATGCAGGCGATCTGCAACAGTTATATCTCTAATGATATCGAGAAATGGTATTTCTAACAGTGGACTTGTCAAGTTTTAGTGTTTCCCATAGGTTTTTTTGTTTTTGCTAAAATTGGAATCTGTACGCTTTGCATGATTCACGCCTTTAAATATAACTGAATGGGACTCATGATGATATTCACCCAAATACGTACATTTCAAACAGTCATGTGCTGCATTATAATTTGCAACTCCTAAAATAAAAGCATGTTTATGTATTTTAAATTGAGTTTTTCATTTTTAGTTCACTTACCTTATATTAATGCTCTAGCAGGTGAATCGGCTATTATTGCCCGGAATATTATAGAAATTTTGCTGCCTATTACATGTGTTATGTTAACTTTTTTCAACAGCATGCTACTTGATTGATGAGACTGGTTGGTCGATAAAGCCCAAAATTTTAGGCAATCCTCCATATTAATTTCTTTCTGTTGTGGCTCCTTCATGTTCATTTTCTGAATCAGAACTTTTCAAAGATTGATAATTTGTATCTGGTCACAGGTTGATGGGGACTCTGGAACATAATTTTTAATCTTGTATTTAATCAGTATGTTGATTGTAACGAACCTGGAGTGTCGAATAACTGGTGCTCAACTGAATTACTTATATTTTGAATAACTCTCGTTTAATTTTATCGCGCCTACGATAGATTTTGCCCGGTTTTTTTATGTGCTATGAATACATTTTATTCATGTGTACAATTTTCCGAAACAGATAGAGTTGTTTTTCTATCTGACATAGGACAATTCAGCCAAGTTCCACCGGGGGCCGTATTTTTTTAACTTGCCATAAAGTTCCATAGGGAACCCCAAACCGACTACAAACAAGCGCCAACCAGATGCAAGTTCCATCGAGCGGCGCGTGCTTTTTGACAAACCGCATAGCTCCATCGCGAACCACTAAGCAACCAATAACAAGCCCTGTAATCCCATTGAGGACGCGTGCGGATTAAATGGCCACAAGGGTCACACAAGGTTCGATTTTTAGTTAAGCAACCTGCAAGCAGCGTCACAGTACGATTTCGAACTTTTTGGCTATTTGGGTTAGGCCACATAGAATATTCACAAAAATATAGAAAAGGATTCTAAGTCTTATAGCAGCTTTTAAAAGGTATTTGAGATACAAATTTACTGGTCAATTCGTTGCAATTATTTAAGCTTTTCTTGATAGATTTGCATAAGTGTTCAAGAGCTTTTTTCCACGGACTACCAGTCTTCTGTGTTCATATTGAGAAAAAAAAACACAGCCGCGCAACCAGGTGTCGGGAGACGCAGGATTTTGTGGATGCTAGTCACATTGATCACGATGCGAAACCAAATAGGCAAAATGTGCAATCCGGCAATAAATATTTATAGACAACTTTTATATGGAAGACGGGGTCAAACCGTAAGCGACAATCTTTACTTCATCACTATGCAATGGTAAAAATACTTCAGGGTATTTGTATTTGGTGATTGCAGAAAATTAACCGTCCATATATGGATTTTTGACAGGATGGGGCAATTTGGAATAGAACGAATTGAAAAAATACAGACCCCGAACCAGTGGCGGATCTAAAGGTGGGGGCAGTAGGCAGCTGCCTAGGGCCTCGTCGTGTAGGAGAAAAGCTATTTAGTAGGAAAAGCCTCCAACTTTAAATTTCATCATGATCACACTCCGCCCCTGGAAGACTATTTTTTTCAATTAAGGGCCCTAACTATCATTCCACCCAGGCCTCTCATCGTGCAATTACAGCTAGCTGTCTTCCAAGGTATGCTAGCCAGCGTACATGTCATTTTGGTCTCAAACAAATCGTGGGAAGCTCCCAAAGTACCTGGTAGCGTACCCAGCCCCATGGTAAATGACATGTACGTTGGCAAACGTACCTGGGAAGACCGCTAGGTGTAGATGCACGGTAAGGGCATGCACGCCACTGCCTCGTACACAGGACTGACTATCCAGCTACGTCTAAAGAAAGCCAATGGCAGAGGTTGTTGTGCCGACAAAGATAAAGAAGAATACCTATCACTGGAAAGGCATGACTCAAATGCACTGTCCTCCGAAGTCCTAATTGTCCGAAGACGGGCAATTGTGAAGCAGTGGCTCCATTTTGACTGAGGTATAGGCAATCTTCGTCTATCAAAATCTTCCATCCAGTTTTTCAAATTGAGGAAAATATATCGTCCATAGCTGCTTTACAACTTTGCTTGACAGCATCGAGACAATCCGCACGGCACCAGCAAACATTACATGTTACACGTTCCCGCACATAACACGGCCATAATGCTGGCCTCTCACAGCCATAATCCGCCGTTTTAAAGATCATGCGTTTCAATTCGATTTCACATGTCACTAGATGTCACTCGTTAATTCATCTCATGGTTCAAGGTTTGAAAATTGGCGTGTGGAAGTGTGGAATGGAATAGCCATGATAAAATGGTATACATTACACATGGAGGTCATAGGCCAGGCATAAGTTGGGCGCAAATTGGATGTGTAGTACATTTTCCAACACATTTACTTCTTAATTTGGCAAGGTTCAGGACCAATCAATCACCAAGAAAAAATATTTATAACACGACCAAATGGCTGACGAAAGGCTATGTCTGACGTGAACCATCCATCTACAATAGATTTTTTTTGTATTAAGATCAAGATGGGAACTAGCCACATGTAGTGAACAAAAAGTGGATCGAGCCCAGTTGTCAAATCTGAGGTCATTGCTCTTTTTAAAAGTCCTATGCTCGAGTTTTTTTCTGACCAACCTCACGGTAACCAAAGTGCTCTCATAAGCATTCCATAAGCATTGAAATGTGTCACTAATCCAACAGCATCGGAGGATACACTCTTGTGCCAACAATATAACAACACAGTCGAACCAATAGTATATGAAGAAGTGAAATAGTCAAATGAATCAATTTTCTTAGATACGCCATGATATTCTATTTTGCTGAAGCCAGGTTAAATGCGCTGCTTACGGTTAAGCTACTTAACGTTTGGCATCATTAATCGTCACTTTATCGTTTTATGTTCGGTATAATATAAATCTATATTCTCACGTAAATGAGATTCCATTTTAGTTACTTTTATTGACCACTTGCCGTCTTTCATTTCGTTTTATTCTAATTTTTGTTTTTGTATTTCTATTGCAGTAGGTATGAGTATGCATGTTTCGTTTGTGATGACTGTTGGTTATAACAGTTGAGCATTTTATGGCATCAAGCAATATCAGAAACACAAATGTACTTCCTATTTAGTACTCTAAGCATTACTTGACGTAATCCACGCATATGTTTTCCTATATAATGCTTTTTATTTGCCTATGTTTCATTTCCATTCTGTATATGCGCACTGCTACGTACTTTTATTCTGTTTTGCTCACATTGATGCTTCCGTTAAACACATCACGTTTGTATTCCACATGGCCGATTGATGGCCACACATTCATCTTTGTCTGGGTTGTTTTTTTTTTTAATACTTAATAAATTAATGTATAAACTCATAACAGTATTCTATGATGGACAAAAATTTGAATACCGAAAATTAAACGAAAAATTGATAACATACTTTTTGAATGTTCCATTTTTGTTATAGGAAACTAATTTGGGTAATTCATATTAATAAGAAGAAAAGCTTTTCAAATTATGAGATTTTTCTAAGGATTGAACATGGTCGTTATTTGTTATTACTAAATGTATTACATAATTATAATATATATTTTCGAGTTTTTGCATGTTAAATGTATAGCGCATTTACGTGTATATTCAAGCTCTTTTAAATTTTATACAATTTTGTTGTCTTTATACGTGTTAAACATTGCAGTTTTTGAATATAAGTAGAAGATGAACAAAACAATTTGTAATCTTTTAATTAGAAGGAATACATACAATGGACTGATTTTCTTTTAAGCGAAGCAATTGATTTTAATACTCGTTTTTTATTGATCCATCATTTCATATATTGGCTTTGTTTGATTTCATTTCGGGTATACGTTGTGTAGGATTATACTTTTTAGAGCGTCACATAAGCTGTATAAAACAACACAAACCACTGCTGTGGAAAACTAATCAACGAAACATCTATTTGGGATATATGTTTTTATGTTTCATGGTTACGACACATTGCGTGATGCTTAATTGAATGAATTGAATACATGTGTACTAGTATAAATAATTCATATCTGTCAATGGGTGTAGGAAAAATTATGAACTCGTCCACGTCAAAAGCCAAATAATCGAACTTATTCTGGTGCATCTTTCAGCGCTTTTAAGAAAACAAAAGCAGAAAAAAACATTTGCTTAATAGTATAGAAAAAAGCACCAACAACAAGCGTTTTAACATTTTGATGAATGAAGTGTGTGACGAACGAATGACGTTCGTCAGTGTAGCACACATTTTAATGGTGGTTATTAAGGAGTAAGATTTAAGAGTACTCCGTATTCCATGAGATTTATAATACATAATAAAATAGATCGTAAAATCATTGATCAACAGATCAAAGAATAGCAATCACACGAATATTTCCAACTCGATGAAAAAATCAAGCCAATAGAAATAATGTCACAAAGAAAGAAAGGTTATAATAGTTGTCGGTACGCTATTAGTTCCATTCTATACTATTTTATTTGCATGTGATAACTCTGATAAAATTAGAATAGAATCCTTTTCTTTACACTATTTCGCAAATAACTTTTTTATGGCACTGTATATTTTTCAAAAGGAAAGGATACAAATAGAGTTCTGTGATTTTAGTTCAACAAAACTGTTCGATGGTATGGAGGAGGAGAGAGGAGAGGGATTACATGTGCAGGTGTAGAATGTCACGCTGTAAGTCATTTACAGGTAATTTATAAATATTGTAAAGCTAATTTTTGGTATGAAGGTTTTACTATCTTGCATAAGATATTATTAATCTTATGGGCTATTTTTTAATTATACATAGATTAAAATTGTGAGAAATTTTAGATTTTTTGTTCATGTATTGTATTCATGATAGTCGCAATACAATTTAATATGGAGAGATTTGTTGGTAAATGTTTTTAATCATAAGTCAACGAAAATATTCCTTAAAGCTTAGCAAAATGTATTATGAAACTTCGTTACACAGTATAAACATTACAGCAGCAGAAATGTTTGTACATTGATTGTGAGTATGTATAAGTACTTAAAATAGTTGTTACAATAACTAACAATTTGCGGAATGTTAATTCCAGCGATAACCAAACCAATACACATAGCAAGCGTTGTTTGCAATACTTCATTCATAATAAGATTATTTTCCCGACACTCTCCCAGCCGTAATATTTTTATATGTTCAAAATATGCAGCATCCAAAAAGCAGTTCTTTATTGCAGATCTACTCAAAATACGTCCAAAGAATTTAATGTGATTTGTTGCAAAGCTCACAAAGTTTTTGCAATTTAAATTTATCAAGTTAATAAACAAGCATATGTGCTTGTTTACAAACCACGTCATTTACACACATAGAGTTATATACATTTAGTTTGGTCACTGACTCATTGCTAAATTGTTGCGGTATTATGCATAGATAATCTTGATTATTTTGTTAAATTCTGTCCGTGCATATGCTGCTTTTAATTTTGCTTTCTTGATTGAATACATGTGTCGTAAGTGCAGTACGATATACACTCTTTCAACCTTTCTTCAACAATATAATTATGGCTAAACAATTATGTGTCATGTTCATTGCGCACATCATCGTGCTAATAATGAAATACCGAACAAAACACCGGCAGTGAAATTGTTTCAGTAACACGAACGCATTGCCTTAGTGAAACAGATTCCAAATAGTTCGATTGACGTTTGTTATGTTTATGTCACGTTTGTTTAGTTTTTACACTGGATGTTCGCATTATAGGTAAACAGTATAATATGTTGCAGTACAAAAAAATAAATGTTCATGCATTATATTTGTACAATACCAAAGCATACACACTCAGTACTTCACGCATTGCTTTCCCGTGAACTAACCTTGTCATGATGAGTATATAATTGTATATTATTTTTTTAGTACAGCAAATGTACAACATTCGAAGTATGTTTAGAATGTCGTACCGGATAGCACTATTTTTAAATTAATTTACGTTTTCCAATTCAATACGTGAATCTTGCTTTGTAAGCTCACATGACATCAGGTGCAATAATTCCTTATAGTTATGTATATTTATTCTATTGACTTCGACGTTATTATTGTTGATAAGTTGAGATTTTCGATAGTTTCTGTTTAGATCACTGCAAATTCGCAAAATTTGTAGATCCGTTCTTTGTATAAATTTGTTCAAATAAAAATTGAAGTTTATGTATGCTGGATAAAATAAATATTGTAACTGATAATATAAACTGATTATTTGCACAAATGTGTTTACGCAACAAAGTACCAGTAGCACACGTGGGCTAAAAGGATTATAGTAATTGGAGAAAGCTACAACTAAAACCTGAGATTTCAACAATATTACACGAAACTGAACAAGGCTGTGACTTCAACTATGCATTGAGATTCTTTATAATTATGATAAAAATATACATTGTTCATTTCTTTCGCTTCAAGCATGCTCGAACGCTGGTATGTATGAAGATAATAAATGCTATTACACTAAGCTTCGCTAGATGATATGGCACCTAATAATAAATAAATGTTTCAAAAATATGTCTAAGAACAATAAATCACAATCGCTGATTGTGGTCACTTTGTACGGACGTTTTGTAATTACTATAACTTTTTCCAGCTCTATGAGGCAGATGTTGCGTTGGTGCAGTAAAATCTACAATAGCAATTTTATGCGTACGATTCACTTAAATGTTCAAAAAACTGCTCAAAGTTAGGATCTTTTATACCCGGAATACATGTTGGACTGGACAACGGTGTTTTCGCCACGTTTCTATACTGTTGCTGAAATGTGGCTAATATTTCGCGAATCTTTGCAATGATCTCCTGCACTCAGGCATTCGATTCCTAAAACAAGAAAAAAGGGTCGTGTTATTTTAGTTTAATAAATCATACTAACTATAAAATACACTGCATGGCGGGATTAGTACTTGCCTACCTTCAGGTTATCGAAGTAATGCATAATTTGTTCGTAATCCATGTCTAGATCATCTAACCCTAGACTTTCTCCCGGTCCCAATTCACTGTCAGGTGTAGTTGAAAACATCGGATTTCCCACTACAGTTGGTTTTTTGTTAGCTTCTTTCGTTGAAGCTATCATAGACGCAACATAGGCTGGCGCAGTACTTTCCACGTTAACATTAATTTTTCTACACGACTGCTCAACTGTTGGGGCAAAGCCACCATCGTCATCTGAGGATAAGGACACGCTTTTTTGGCTTTCTTCCTCATCGATGTGTTTCTGTTTACCGACGCTGCATATACCATCAAGAGATTTGTTCAGTTGTTGCTGGAATTGTTGATTGTAACCAGTGCTTTTCTGATCACCTGGATTTGCAATGATCTCAGGTGATTGTATTGAGGACTTAGGACATTCAAATGGCTGATGATGTTTTTGATGTTGATTTATTGTGTCAAATTTAAATGCCGTCAGTTGGCCATTCGGTTGCTCTACCAAACGTTCAGCCATATGCAATTCTTTTGGTGACCGATGTTGTTGATGGATTTTATCGCCATTTTGATAATTTTCAGTATTAGATAGTGAGGTGATAGAGAAGCCCATGTTTTCAAACGAGTGCGGTGATCTGTTCGTTTTTCTAGTTTGTATCGACTGCGCTAATTGGTATTGTTTAGCATTTTTAGAGTTACCATTGCTACCACCATTAAAGAGGGCTAAGTTTAGTTGCTGCTGAGTATGATTTATGTTACGCTGTTGTAATCCAGAACTGTTTTGTAGCTGTATATCAAATGCGGGATTCATGCTCGAGCAACTGCTACCCACATTACTGAGCGCTATCCCACCGCTTGTCCTGGGAGGACGATGATGATAACGCTTCGATATCTTCAACTGTGGAACGGTGTCAATAGGCAGTTGCTAAATGATCATTGTGACAAAATATATTTAAAAAACGTATTATTATAATTAAAAGGTTATAATTATTTGAAGCTAGCTGAAATTTTCTTTCACAAAAATACGTTCTACTGTTTTAACGTTATAAAAAGAAATAAACCTTACCTTATTAGAAACATGAGCAGTTACACCTATATTACGATGCGGTGGCACTGGTGGACGGTATTCGATTCGATCAACCACCGTCGTTGCCGTACTACGTTGCGGTATTATAGAGACTTCATCACTAAAAAAAACAAATAAATTGCAATCAAGCGTCTAATTTTGCCAACCAGGTGAATTTACTAATCTTACTTCATTGCACGATTGTATCGATCACGCGTCTTATATGTGCAGGAATTAATTGGTGTAACGGATTTGTCGTTTGCTATGATTCCTGTACGCTTATTTTGCAGAGATACAGCTACAGCTGATGGTAATTGAATATGATTGGGGTTATCGAAACTATTAATTTGTACGACTTGTTCGCTCATATCATCGTATTTAGAGTCTATTGGATTACTAATTATGTGCATCCGTGAATCTATGATCGCAAAGAAACATAAGCATTAGTAGTTAGCAACCATTAAATAATTCAACACCTTACCTTTTTGACTTGCACCTGCTTCTAATACATCCGCGTTAGATCGATCAACAGTTGCCCGACCTAACCATACCCAATCGTGTGCATTAGTAGCACAGGACTCATTACCTTTTCCAATATCAAACACAGTTGAATGTCCCATACCATCGCGTACACTAGCATCACCATTTGCATCAATCATTACCGGTCGGTACTTAGACGCGTATACCACACATGACACCACAAATACGGCAATGGCCAAACAAAAGGCAGTTAACACAATGTACATGCCTATTTCAAGAGTGGATGCATCGCCATGAACCATACTTTTATTTGATGAGAAAACTCCGACCATCCCGCTGTTACTGCTGATAATACCACCGCCTACATTTCCTCGAAGATGCTTGCTGGAAGAATGCACAACAGCTGCAGTTTCGTGACCGTTATCATCCTGCAGCGGAATCCCAATAAGTATATCCTCTAAGTCATTTAATTCTTTTCCCATTTTGTTACGATCTCGCCCCACAGCACCATCGTTCTGTAATGTGTCTGTTCTGGTATTCGTATCTGATCCACTGAAATCAACTTGAACAGATGCAAGTGCACTAACCAACGGACCAACAGATGTCTTAATACCCTAATATGAATCGAAACATGAAAGTTAGAATATGTTTAATGGTTTGTGTACTGTTTGTAAATGTACCTGTTTGGAAACCGGCATATTACGACGAATACGGCATTCCTCCGAAAGCAACAAGGTAACTCTTAATAACTCCCCGTTTCCTTCCCCAACTGCTATAACTCGTGGATGATGCGATGCAAGCATTGGTGCAAAGGCAACAACTTCCGTATCAAGACTTTCGACCAAGAGGAAATAATCATCGACAGAAATATCTCTGTAGAAACAAAAACAAAATGAAACATATCAGACCCATGTAGATTAATTAAGTGAACATGATGTGAGCTGAACAGTTATTACGTTTATACTACAAACCTGAGGGGTGTTTTGGATCCATCGGAAAATTCTAGTTCAATATCAAGAAGACCTTCTTGATACTGTGCAGTTAGCCTTCGTGTAACCGAGGTCTCGGCAATATACCCACTATCGATCGAACCGTCACCAGATATTGATAATTGTAATCCGGAAACCACTTTAACTATCAACCGCGTTATAGTTACTTTGTCACTACCTACACGCACTTCACGAGCGCCTATTACCCTTCCATTGATTGGCGAAAGAACCTGTATATTAGAAAAAAAATGAATATATATATACATATATATATACACATATTTATTGTATTTGTGCAATGTAACACGTTTGCATGAATTACCTGAACATCCGTGCGGCCCATGGCACGTCCTTGAAGTGTTCGTCCTCTTAGACTAGCAATTTTTGGATCCGCAACTCGCAGTAACGATTGAACCAAATCCGTAACCCGCAACCCAGTACGGCGGGAAATTAAATAGCTAACACGTCCTGAATCTTGATCCATTGCTACGAACCTCGCATATACTTCCACCGGACTTTGTTGATATCTCGCACGACACACACCTCTTTCTGGTGAGACGCCATTGTTGAAATCGTCGTTATGATGACTCCATGCACCACCATTGCTATATGCTCGCTTCCTGCGCCGATTTGGTTTTCCATTTACACTGCGAATATAAGTTTGTTTTGAATATAATGGTATGCAAAATAAACAATAAAAAGTACGATAAATTATGCTTACGTGTTATGATCCTCCGGAATTTTCCAACCTTTGATCTGAGATAATCGAAAATCGGCGACGGATACCTCTAAGGGAAATTCAGGCATCCATACGGTGAACCGAGCCAGTCCGGAATATGTTCCATATTTTACCAATATTGAGGCATTGGATGAACCTCGTACTTCTGACCCATCTACATAAACGGAGCTGCATGACGACGATACCTTTGAGAAAAGAAAAAAATAAGATTATTGTAATTATTTCGTAAGTTCGTTTATTTTACATCTTTACTCTTACTTTTATCACACTTTCATCTTCGGTCTGGCATGAACTCTGAAGTGTGACATCAGCCATTTTGCCAGCTTGTGATACTATGAATACTTTCATGGCCTGTGATACTTGTCTACCGGTAAGAACAGCCGTATTCATAAGTTCCCAATTCTGTAAATTCAAAATCATAAATGTACTTGATTCTACCCGGTTCACAGAACCCTCCTATTATTTACCTTGGCAATAGGCAATACAGCTTGAATATCATCCTTTTGTATATCGAGTTTTGCTACTATTTTTTTTCGACCTTCTTCATGCAAACCGGTGCTGCTCATCAGTGAGGATTCAGTCGACAAATCTAATTTCATTTTCGGTCCATCGTGAACATAGCTAACGGACCAAATGATTCTTCCACCATCCCAATATTCCTTGGTATCATTAGAAATTTCAAGCAACCATGAAAAAACTTCAACAACACTAAAATTATAAGAAAATTGTAGCTTCATAAACATACGCTATATACCTAATCTTCTAATAACGGTACATACCCCTCATTCGAAGAAACATCATCAAAACGAATTCCTCTCGTAGGACTGTCTGGATCCTGATCTTTACGAAAAGCAGTTACCCGCGCCACAGTGTGTTTAGTGTTTTCCTTCTCTACTGAAACGTTCCACTCATCTGATGATGCTACAGCACCAAGAATACGCATACCGGCTTTTACTCGAGCTCTGGAATTATACAAAGATGACCCTAGTTAATACCAAAGTTGGTTTATTTTAAAAATAGCTATTGTTTGCTACGTTCTTGTCAAATATTGTACCATTACATTTTTCCGGATTTCTTGTAATTTACACATAAATAATCCGAATAACGTAAAGAAAGTTTAAAATTGTGTAAATATTTTAGGTAAATCTGATCTAAATGTATACTAAAGGTATCTAAAGGTTGCTTATGATTAGTAATCATCTACGTACCTTACTATGAATACTGCAATATTTTGTCCATTTTCCGGATGAAGAAAAACTGGAACGTGTAGTTTTGAAAGTGGGTACAATGGTATCTGTGGTACCATCATTGTAAGTGTATTATCAGAGCGAAGTTCTTTGTAGGGCAATTGAGACTGACTAAGCGGAATTTTTGCAAATGGCGTTAGCGGTTGAATCTGCACTTTAGGCTCACAAAGTTCAGGACTCCTAGCAGGAGGTTCAAACACACTGTAAGATACTTGCACTAATCTTTGTGGGCTTTTCGGTGGAGTGCTGGATAGTCGGCCATCTCTCTCTGGAGGTGGTAGTGCTGGCCACCAGTTGGCTGGTATTATTACTTCTGCGACACATACTCCATCTTCTCCTTCAGGCATACATCTACCTTTAAGAGGGATTCTGTTACCCATGGAAGCGTGCAATAGTACGCATATTTTTTGTCGCTGTAAATGACCACCAGGATCGGCACCAGCATGAAACAAAACACGAAGCACCGGTGAATCACGGGCAATTGTGCTCCGGACAACATGGGCTGATATGTCCAGATGCAGATTAGATTGCTGCTGCAAGTCCATCAATGCGGCAGTGGTATTTTGTGAAGAGTTACCGTCAAGGTTCGTGGTTTCCAGAACATCGGGTACGATGTATCGTGCGGGTACTGTTTGTTTCGTTGAGAAAGGCCCATAACTGGCTCGCACAGACACTGGTTGATTAGTTTGTACTACCGTAAATCGATCCACCGAAAGCAAGGAATCGCCGTTAGCTGATCGTACCTTGCCATTGTTAGATGTTGCACCCGACACGACTGATGCCAGTGCACTTTGTCGTGGAGAATGCTTCAGAAAAAAACCACTGTCGGGAGTTTCGAAGTGAACTTCTACTGCAAACGTCAGACTTAGAATACCTGTAATACACAAAAAGAATCAATCAATTGAAATATTAGCGTAAATAACAACTTAAAGCAAAATTATTTTATTTTCTATGGATGAAGACCAATTTTATGAAAAATATTAATTAGAGTAATTTGTAAATTAGTAATTAGAGTAATGTAATGTTTTAATTCGTATTATAAACTACATTTAATTAGTAATATTTAAATAATCAATAGTATAAAAGAATTACATTTCAGGAGTCCTTTATAAGATGAATCTGCAGAATAGCAATCAATGAGTTCATTTACACCCTAATTTCATTTCTGACAAATGGATCGATATAAACTAAAGTTAATTAATTTGAAACTAAATAACTCAGAAGGTAGTGATAATGTTATTTATCAGGTTGTTCCAGATTGTTTTGACACAATATCCGATGATTTTCTCGACATTAACAACCAGTCTCTAAGATCAGTGCCAACGCAGCGAAAGTGCCTAACACTGTTAAAGCGGAAGAGACCCATACATTTATTTATTTATTTATTTTGGAAAAGATTCTTGTTGTTTTTTTTTTTATGTAAAAAAACACAACTTGTACAATATTTCTCCACTGTTCGGGATAACCGGAACAGTCTGGGTATCGACAAGGACATGTTTGTCCTTGACGGCACTGAATCTGGTATTAGCAATGTAGAAATAGTTTATGAAGCGAAAGAAGTAACACAAGCTGTCTTTTTGGATCTTTCAAAACAATTCCAATACATTTATTGTTTTGTTAAAGTTTTGAGGCCTAGAGATGAGTAGGACATTACCTACCACAAATAGGACAAATCCTAACCTATCCTATCTGGGTAAAAGTACAACAAATTTCAACAACTAATCAGCAATCTGGGACTACCAGTATGGACGACAGCCCGTTGTGACTAGAGATAGCACTACAACCACTCCAAGACCGCTGAACACTCACGGTCTAGTGCAACCGTCTGACAATACATTATTCCGACCTTTCTGGAGAGTTATTAACGCCATCACTACAGCTCAATTAGGACCTAGCACGCTTCCTCTGTCCATATGGAAGGGTTTAAAGGACTTTCAGGAATACATCGTCATGGCATACATAGAGGACATGTGTATATGTACCCTGTATGTAATATACCCTCATTATCGAGCTAACCCGGGATAAGGTGCATCCTTAGAATGAGGGAAGGAAATGTCTTTCATCTACATAGGTGTAAGTTGTTAGAATGAAAAGTTGAGGAAGTTTTGGAAGTGAGGGCACGGAATTAAACTGGCTAAAACCCCATTTAAAAGATAGAACTCAGAGGACTATGTCGGGGAGTTTATATAATTCCATTGAAAACGCACTTGGAGCTACTCAAGGTATTGTTTTCGGACCCATTCTAGGGTTTAATATATGTTTAATATGTTTAATGTTAATTAATTAACTAGTCTACCGAAAACAGTTTAACGTGGATCTTGACTCATACAATACAAGGTTTTTAGATGACAGAACAACACAAGTGCCTTTCACAGCCAAACTACACACACAGTTTGATAACAGTCGCCGCTATAATCTTTGGTTCCCAGACAACCCAATCGTGTCTGGACAAACTGCGTCAAACAGCTTGATATCATCCGTTGAAACGGCTTTGACGTTGAGTTTGTTGATGTTTTATATTCATTATTCATTGGTACTCCAAATTAGTCAAAGTTTGGTGCAATCTACCCTTTAAACATTTATTAACACATCATTCGTAACATTGTTTTGATCTGATCCTGACGCTGTTCAAACTACACGTACCAAACCGCGTCAAATCGCATCAGACAGATTTTTGTATGGGATTGACAACAGGCGCAGACTGTGCCATAATCATTCGACTTGTCAAACTGTGTGTGTAGTTTGGCTGTCACAACAAGCGCAGCACATGACATTTCAACGGTACACATCAGTGCAAGTACACACACTGACACTACTTAAAGCGGATGTCAGTAGAACAGCGTGTGGTATATCAAACCATGATGTTTGTTTTAAGCAACATCTTCTGATGATGAAGATTTTGTTGCATAAAATGATAAATAAAAAAAATGAATGAAACTGCATACGATCTGAGACTAGCGTACATGACATGGACTTTGCTTATCCCATTCTAATCTGGTGACGTTAGGAATTGAATTCCACAAAAGGGCAACCTGATGCACCATTTCTCTTACAAGTCATAGCAACCTCTAAACTAACAAAAGTACACTTTTACTTCATCTAGAGTTTCTAATTATCTTTAATTAGTTTGTTAGTTTTAATTAGTTTTAGTTTAATTTATTTGTTTATTTCATGTAACCTGGAAAACGATGCCTACATAACAATATAATTACAAAATATCTTAAACATTAACAGACCTGGACCTAAACCTGGACACAATATAAACTACAATACCACAGGTTGAAAAATACAAAACGAAATACATAAACAACAACAAACAAAGAACAATATAGAACTGTCAAAATGCTTTTTCCCACTTGGTTTACCCCCATGTGGATATCAACTTTAAAACGTAGCACGTTATAAGAGACCAGAGAGAGATCATTTGCAAAATTGGGTCGCTAGTACAATTTATTAAGATCTAAAGTCTGGTGGTAGGAGTTCTCTGGCTCTTCATGTTCTACCTGTAGCTAGGATGTTGATAGCGTTAAGAATAGACGGGGCGTCAATGGTTCCAGTTAACTTCATTAATTACCCAGTGAAATTCGATTGACCAGGGCATGGTTTGATACACAACCATAACACAAATTTGTTAGGGTACGGATAAACGAAATGACTGAAAACTTATTGGGACAAAGGGTTAAGGAATTAATAGAGAAACTAAGGGTGGAACGCACTAAGAGGGGAAGCAAATGCACGAGAACGCTTTGAAAATACACACAATCTGAAACCGACGAAATGAAGAGTAATTTATAGTACCATGTATTACAAGATAATGGAACTATATCATAGCTAGACTGCTATTTGTTATAACAAGTACAGGCTAAGATGGTGCAGGGACTGGCCTTGCGCCTTGCTAATTGTCATCGCAAAACAAACCTGCACTGGAAACAGCTTGCGACGGATCTGAAATGGAAGGCTCGCATCGTTGCTGTCGCAGAAGATGCGGGGCAATAGCACGTCGTTTCCTTGATGTTTGCCCGTCAGAATCCATGCATGTAGACAGTACGATTTAAGAGCGATGATTTGCAGGCGCGTCCCATTGCGCAGCCCTCGTTCGGTATTTAGGTTTCGCAAAAGTAATACCGGTGTATATTGCTTCATTCGTAAATGATGAACCGGAATTCCGCTCATGTTGAGCGAGTGGAGGCAGCTTTTCAGTTTCAGATTCAGTTGGCAGCTGTAGCGCATCGTGCACTTCTTGGTTGACCAACGTGTCAGCTGACGGATACTATTTTTCGTTGCCAGGAAGTTGTTCCAGCACGGTATTATTTATAGCTGTTACATCCAAGTTTTTTGGTGACGGGATTGCACGATCAGTAAATTATTGCGATTGGTGATAGTGCCGCCCAATATACGGGTAGACACGGCAGATCAGCGATCGAACATCAGCCTCTAGGTTGGTTGTACGGGGCAGTATATCTCGAGGAAGCTTTGCGATAGAAGGATCCGATCGTTGGATGGCGGCCCTCTCCAATGCGGAGCAAGAAGTCAGCAAACTCCTTTCTATAGCTTGCATGTTGCGCGTTCGGTGCCGTTCGAACCCGCATATTAGTTTTCAAGCGCAAAACTTAGAACTGCTGCCATAGTACACTCTTTTTTATACACTGCTGCACCACTTGCGCATGAGTACCTTTCGGGACAATGGGTAGAACCTGGCGAAAGTCGCCGCAGAGCAACACCACCTTACCACCAAATGACCGACGTACGATATCCTGCAGTATACGGTCGACGGCTTCGAGGGCGTAGCGACTGCTCATTGAAGTTTCGTCTCAGACGATCAGCGACGCCCGACGCATCAGGTTCGCAAGTGAGGACTGGAAGGGTATGGTGCAGTGAGTGTTCTCATCTAACGAAAGTGGCAGCTTGAAAGTTCAATACACCGTTTTTACACCAGTAAGAAGCAACGCGGCGATTCCACTCGATGCTGCAGCGAGAGCTATCTTCGACTGGCGACGCGTATAAGCTAAAATCTTTTTCAGAAGGAAAGATTTCCCAGTGCCACCAGGTCCGTCCAGGAAGAACAGGCTTTGTTCCTCTTGAAGAAGACAATCCGTTCTCGTTCCAAAACGTTCCACCGCTGCAGTGACAATGTCATACACTATGCGCTGCTCAGTATTGAGCAAGTTTATCGAAGAAAGTGTTTCATCCAATTCGCTGATATTGTACAACCGCTCAGCATCGATCAGCATATCAACATTCAGCATATGGAAAATCTCGGAGAAGATCGACTGGTAAATAAGAAAATTCACCGAGCTGTGGCATGTCCGGAAAACTGGCCAGCGTTTTCATTGGAGTCGTATCGCGAAGATAACCGTCCATGATACGCAAACTTTGAAATTGTTCCACCGCATGCAATAACCGATGTTGGTCCGAGTCCTCGGAAGTGTATCGATCCCTGTGTTGCCAATTAAAATCTTCACATAGGTGCTCCGCATACCCCTCCTAAAGTCGACGTGGATTTTGCGGCAAGCCTTTTGAAAGGATGAGGGCAAAAAGTTGACGCTGCTGACAGGGCATCCGGAACGAAACTGCTTCCTGGGGTGCTCGATCCCACTCAAAATCGTCCTGCAGTAGTCCGGCCATGGTGGCTGCTTGCTGGAAGGACGCACAAACCGTATCGTCAACTGTTCTCAGATCCTCGAATGATGTAGGACCCTTTCGGTATCATAACATTCGACGAAGGCAGTAGCGTTCCATCTGCGACATGGGACAGTAGACCATACGGCCAACCACGATCAATGCGCGGTATCCATTGTTTTCCTGTGCCATCGTACCACGGTAATCTCCGCGAGGGTTTAGCGTAACGGTAATGGGCCGGGATCTCCTGATACGTTAGTGAACGGGCACTCGGTTCGTTTGCTGCCAACTGGAAGAAGCGCGTCAGCATGTTGTGGTGGCTTCGTTGAAGCACGGCAGCCACATTATCGTTTGCTCTATATACGATACTTTGCTGATGTTCCAAATGTATTGGCAGCTGAACCACAGTTATCGTTTTGGCCTGCATCTCAAAGCCGAAGATGGTCGACATGGCCAGAGATGCGGAAATATATCGAGCGTCCAGATACTGCTATATCTCGTCCAAAGACTCAGCAGCAGAAACAGCAACACGATCGTAGCCTTTGTACACATATTTGTATAAATATTTCACGCTGGCCACGCTCGAGCATACTTCAACGTTCATATGGCAGTCGTACTTATGACAGAGCCACGGGTTGTACGGCACCACAAAACGATTGTCCAACGGTACTCTTTTAACAGTGACGGTGCGGCCATCGTTACGACGACGGTATACAGGATATCCGTCCTCGGCCTGGCGTGTTTCGTTTGTGAATTGTTTTAGGTTAGAATCGGTTCAATTATACGATCACGACTCGAGCGTTCAGAAGCAATGGAACGAAATGGTCGAAACGCGCTTGGCACTGAGCACTAGGTTAAATCGTGAAATAATAGCCAAACTCCAGCGAATGTTTGACGTATGTTATCCTTTGACCGCTATATTCCGTCACGCGTACGAACGGATGACATGCCTGGAGGACGTACGGTTGCACATTCATGCGCTACTGCCCGGTCTTGATTAGCGTCGCTATAACCGACCTACCGTTGAAGAAATCGGTGGTATATTGCTCAGCACCGAGAACGGTCAACCGCGTGATATCGTCCTGCAGAACCGAAATACCGGGGGGTCTCATCCGGGTGTACGAATCTCATCAGATGTTTGACGCATTTCAATACCCGATCCTACATCCATATGCTGAAGTAGGCTGGTCGTATGGCATGTCGAAGGTACCGCGTCATGATCATACTCCAGGAAATGGCCGCAACGGCGATGACCTACTCGACGGTAATGCTTATTTGGCACAAGATGAAGGTTTACGATCATAACGACAGATAACTCCCCGCCATGATCGACCACTAAAATTTTAAACAGCACATATTATGTTTTGTATTTTTTTGGGTGATACACATGCTCATTCCCAATTTCAAACGTCTTCTGAAACGACGCTACAATGTCACTTTGGTATTACGACTTTCTGTTTGACGTTCCGTTTGGCTGTTTCAGACGTTTAAAAATCAATGACAGAATTTTGTCAAACGGAAAGTTAAAAATTTGCACTACCATTGCCAAACGGAGGAGCCGTTTGAGAAAAAATATTTCCGTCAGTCGAGAGCTATTCTATACATTATATACATTATATATATATACATTATATACATATATATACATTCACCACGCATCCACGCATCGCGAAATTACGTTACAATGGAAACGTTACGTTACTACCAACTACAATTTGTATAGCGACTAACTAATCGGCCCGGTGGCAGGGCTACGCAACGGAACTACAATGTTAACGCAAACTCCATGATATTGGAAAAGAGTTTTTTTTCAACAGCTAACGGTGTTAATTTTAAATTTAATTAGTTTAAAATGTTGTTACGGGCGGCCCGGTGGCATGATGGTAGCGGCGCCGGTCTTCACACGAACGGACCGGACCAAAATCCCATCCGGGTCAATCCCCCGTAGCAAGGACTGACTATCCGGCTACGTGGTAAAATAAGTCGATACGGCCAGGCCGTTCTAACGAAAAAAAAAAAAAAAAATGATGTTACATTTCTACCCGACCTTGGCTTTCATATATAAAAAACTATTTGGCAAAGTATAATTCAAGTCCCACAAAGCTGTTGTTGTAGTTATTTGTTTTAACAGACCTTGAACTTTAAGGTCTACTAGGCTCGTCTCTTAGTCTAATATAGCCATTCGTCTGGTCTGGACAGCTAGCGTAGTATTTTCGATATTTGGTCTTTGAGTTGATCAGTCCTGAACGATATGAACGATACGATATGAAATATATCGTAGAACATACGACACCTCCCACCTGTACTGTGAGGCCCTTATGCAACGTATTATTTTAACATGAATACTTCAAATAACACTTAAGCTGTTCTTAACAATCTTGCGTCAGATTATACCACCGGATGGAACCAATCCAGGAACAAATGTCCAACTTACGGGTAAATACAGTTAAAAAAGCCCGAATTAGCAGGCCTATATCTTTTAAAATTATGCTCAGCCTGTGTAATGGATTACTGAAGCACAAATCAACGGCTAAAAATAATAGTTTGCGCTACTAAAAATCGTCTCGTCCCGGGAAAATCCCAACAATCCAATTCTGCAATTGAGCAGAAATATGTATCAACGAATGAAAATATCTATGTTCTATACGTTTCACAGCAAACAATTGAATTCGCTTTAAAGCTTTAGTTCGAGCCTGTTGCAGAACATTTAGCAATAAACGTAAATTTATCTTAAACCAAACCATATTCATATCATCCAAGTAAGCTTAGATTTGTATGACCACCAAAAACGACAACAATCTAGTTTGCATGCAGGGTTTGACGACCGAGCTTACGTAGCACAAATGCATTGGAATTTTTTTTTTTTAACTTTCTCATTGAAAAAACCTATACCTACCCTGCAGTAACGCTCCGTTACTCACGAGTAGAATTTATATAGTGATTCCTATACCTAACGACCTTGTTAACTTAGGTTACGGCATCGTATATTGCTTTCCTATACATCAGTTTACCCACTAGCCGTATAGATAGTGCTTTCTATGGTGTTGATCAATCCAGACTAAGTTTGATCTAACCAACCTGTGATGCTTTTGAGCACGAACAAAAATAGAACGAAATACAGGCCTCCGGATAAATATACTTAAATTTTCACAACATTTTCGGAATCGGAAAACATCTTAACGCGTGAAGTGAGTGCCAATCGGCACTTGGGATAAGCTCTTAAGACGAAGGCAATTAATAAAAAGTCGCTGTTGAAGTATCTTGTCATGTTCATCCCCATTCCAGATGAAAACCAGACCCACGTGAAATAAACAAAAAATAAAATAGCAATCTGTTTTATGTTTGTAGTGTTCAATTTTTAACAGATTGCAGCTCCATGGCTTTAATAATAAAAAGCAGTTTTTAAAGATCGAATTCGATCTACGTTTGTAGGTTTGTCGATTGAATAGACATGAAAATGCTTTAAAAATATATAAAAACAACCTAAGCAACTACATTTAGATCTAATATTCTACTACTAACCATTAATGGTTACTTATTATCATTATTCAACCTAACGAAATTTAACTGTTACAGTAATTATAATTATCGCCAAGCTTTTTTTTTGCATTTCGATAAATTTCGGATATAGTTTATAAATTAATTAGTGGTGTTTATGTTGTTCATGGAGCAAAGAAAAGGAGGAACATTAACAGTAGGTTGTACCGTGTGTTCAGACACTGCATACTCTCAGCGATAACGCGTAATTTCAGAGATTACGAATATTTTTTTAAACAAAGATTTCACGTTACTATCAAAATGTATTACAGTTCGACTACCCTATAATCACGATTACGGTGAAGATTATGCTGCATAATCTTAGTGTAATCTGCATCCGATTACAGCGATATGTGAATTTAGAACTACACGTAAAAATTATACGTAATTATACATTACGCGAGTTAACCATCATAAGGTTGAGGTGCACCACATATATCTTTCTGATCATATCTTCTATTACCCATACATACATAAGTTTATTGTAGAATTGGGATAGGTTAGGATAGAATAATAAATAAGAAATCAGTTACAATTTGCAACTCAACGTGTAAACAACTCATCTTCTGTCCGAAATATATAACAATATTAACAATATTAAGTTTACTTTTGTAAGAGATCTAAAAGTAAACTTTGGGGGCGGCCCGGTGGCATGATGGTAGCGGCGCCGGTCTTCACACGAACGGACCGGACCAAAATCCCATCCGGGCCAATCCCCCGTAGCAAGGACTGACTATCCGGCTACGTGGTAAAATAAGTCGATACGGCCAGGCCGTTCTAACGAAAAAAAAAAAAAAAAAAAAAGTAAACTTTGTATCTACAAGTTTGTTGTCCTACAATTTCCTCCGTCTACACGTCTACGTAACTTCGCAATGCAACTTTCTTCAAAGTTTACTTTTGTAAGAGATCTAATTATCAATGGAGTATTCAATGTTATCTTCTGTTGCTCGGAATCGATGATAGCAGATGTATTAACAAAACCGTTAGCTAGGGACAAGTTAGAACGCATTCAAAAAGAAATTGGTCTTGCTTGAGGAGTGCTGAGATATCAAGCAAAATATCAAGAGGCCTGTAGAGAATGTTGTAAAAAAGGGCTACTGATCATTATGAAATGTATTCGTGTCCAAACCATTAAGCAAAAAGTTTAAGTTCTTTGCAACAAGTATGAGCTATTGTTTCCTCCATAAATCGTTCTCGGTAATCAGTTAATCAACATTAATCTTTTTTGTATTATTCAACAAGAACGGCCATGCCGTATTGCTATCAACATTACTCATTATACATTAAAATTTATTATAATAAATTTCATGTTAATAATAAAGCAATTATTTATATTTTATTGTTTGAAATTTTTTGTATAAAAATGTTAATAGATTAAAACAACTTTACGGAGAAATGAGTCAAATATCTTTAAAAAGCACGTGGAGTGAGTTTTGAAGCCAAAGCTACATAAATTTCAATTATGTGTGTTCTACACTCCGACAGACAATATACATGTCATTTTCAAAGACGTTCGTCATAATAAGGAAATATATCAAAACCTCACACCGAGCACCTTAGAAGCATTCAAGCCTTTTGAAGCTCTCTGCAAAAAGACTTGTAAAAATGATTGCTGCTGGGGATATAATCTGTGGGTTTACTTCAACCATACGTTACACCTTAAAACTACGGCACGGCGAGGGGCTCATGAGGGACTTCAGGACGACCAATGGCACTGTAGTTAGTGTTAACATGATGAGAAATTTTATTGTTCAAATAAAGTTGTAATATTTTCGGTTCTGTTCTCTTCTGTTCTGTTCTGTTTGTTCGTGTAGTAATCATGATTAAAAATCATAAAAAAATTATCCAGGCTGCAACATTTATGTAAATGACTTGCAAGTAATGTGTAAGTGTTCCCAGCTGCTATAGTTTATACCAATGCAACCCGCGGAATGAAAAATTTTGAGACCCTTGTTTTACACCATTCTTTTTAGGTAAACGGTCGTCCGAATAAGTCCATATCGACTTATTTTTTGCGCCTGTTGTCAACCTTGTTCCGGATAAGATATTGTATCGGTCCTAGCGTATTGAAACGGCACCGCTACCAAATACACCACCGGATTCCACCAAATTTTCGTAAGTATTATTATTATAATTGACAGTGGAACCAGTTATTACTACAAACGTTCTGAACATTCACTGCACCAATGCCGGAAACAAAACATTTGATTAAAATTATTGTAATATTGTTATAATCAATTATAATACTATTATTTAACGAATATTACATGAAATTATAATAATGTAATATTGTAGGAAACTTACCTATTAATAAAATCAAGCTCCTCTTACGTCCCATCTTGTACCGTTTGTTCACAAAACACGTGTAATTTTGTTTGGTTTTCAAAAACTCAGCACGCTCCAACGACCTTTAATCCTTTTTAACCGGTTGGCCCAATATGGGCAACCGCGGTTCGTTCTTTTTTTTATCGGTTATAATCGTCACCTGTCACCTTTAGCCTGTGTTTAGTTGTAAAAACAAGAAGCACGATTAGTTGCGGGAACACATTGAAAATTATTTATTCTATGTTGTGACGGCAGTGTGAAAATTTGGACTTTATCATCTTTTCCATCTTTTGAACATGTATTGCACACCACTACAATCTTTGTTTAAGTGTTATTGTGTTTCCTTATGCGATTTGTGCGAACATTACACTACAAGACGGCACACCTTTTCTGACAGAAATCATTTCTCTATACGCACTGCATTCAAACCATGCTCAAAATCTTCACTATTGTGAATGTTTCTTGATGTATATTTGCCTTCGCGCGTGTGTGGATGTGTGTACGTGCGTTGTGTAATTTTCTCTCAATTTTCTCTCAACAACCACTTCCACTTGCTCTGCTACTCTTGTATTGTTTTGCGTAAGCAGCAAACTGTTTTCATCGATTTTTTGCTCTCCAATCTTTGCATTGCACAGCAAATGTTAGATTCTATGCTAACGAATCGATTTTTTTCAATTTTACGCTAAATTAATCGATACACTATTGCCTTGGGTGCATTTTTTTCTTTTTCCACTCAATCAATTTTAATGTATATTGTAAGCTTTTCTTTTCAATAAACAGTAAACAGTGAATATATATACCGTTTGTATATACATCCTTAAAGCAGAATATATACATATATATATATACATATCTATATATATACATATATAAATATAAAAGGATCTATATTGCTCGATTAAATTAACGAAATTAATCAACAATTACCATCAAACGTGCAAAAATAGGATATTATAAGATAATAAGGTATCAGATCGAACGTTACGAACAATTTAATCGTGTCGTTTACTATAAAAACCATTATACCCTTTTGCATAAATATTTGAACAGAAAATACCTTGAGGCACGAAAGTACAGCGTAAATGCACTTCACATTATGTATTTTCTTGTTTTGGTTGCATATAACACAATTCTTAACACACTATCTTCCTTTTCTGCATAAGTTTCACTTAAATGGGCTTGAATCAAAACACCATGAATGAGCTCTAGTGCTGAAAGCAAACCATTCGAAGAACAATTTTACGTCACAGCACCATTTCATATATATATACTTCCATCGTACAATTGCATATTAATGAAAACGATAGAACGCTATTTGCACTTCACGTTTCTTCAATTTTACATTTACATCCCACTGTGCTGCGCAAGTTTTACACCATCCCATTTTACCTATGCATTGTGGGTATCTTTTAATGCAGAAAATGATATAATTTACACCAAACGACTTCACCCACCGTCGTATAAAATGCTTTCGTATCCTTCGTGGCCGAGAAAATTCCCTTCCTAGGATATCACTTGTTTCACGCACACTGACATAACGTAATGGCCAGCTATCGCATACGGGCTATATACACACATACGCCCACTGGTGTCACTAACTCAGAGATCACGCTCTCTTTTCGGCTCTTGTTAAACTGAAAACCTCATTCTGTTGGTCTTCTGCAGGCTTTGTCACCTTTTGTAATTACATTTTTGACTGCATTTTATATTTGCACAAATGCCACTTCACATTTTTACTTTTACTGACATGACGTACTTTTATATACGACAGCATCTATATCAGCATATAAACTAGATTTTACAAAGCGTGTGTCGATCGAAGACCTACTCCCTCCGCATTAGCTATGTAAATGCACGCATCACAGTCTCCTGGTATTTTGTTGCTTTTCTTCTTCTCCATCTTTTTCTTCTACTCCTCAAACACGCCTGCACATACACATTCCAGTCCAATCACACAGGGTTAACACAACATTTTGGTATACCCTTGACTGACAACTTCAATTCAACACAAAAATAAGCAGGTTTAGATTTTTAGTTTTAAAATTCTGGCATCATATTTTTATCATCATCATCATCGTCATATGCTGAAACCTCAACAAGAAACGATTTGTTTATTCGTATGGCTTGTTATTTACCAACACTGTTACCCAAGTAGCGTCAAAGTCCAGCATTACCCAGTTGACAACTTTTCAATGGTTAGGCCTTGGTCTAACTTGGTTGCGGGCAACATGTGCTGGCGAAATGCTTGCCCAAATGGCAGAAACACTCTGACACCAATAAAAAATCGTCGGAATTAGGATTTGAATTAGGGTCGGAAAAGACGCTGCAATTTCAACTCTTTCACTACACTAGCGGCACAGTTTGCCAGTTTGTGACTCCGGAGGCAGCTTCATGCCCTTGACCACTACGTGGCGCGACTGTTTTGTCTTTTTGGGCAGCTTCATGCTATCATCCACTTGGCGTCGCCACTGTTCTCTTGCGACACAGTTCTTCGTCGCCAAAATATATACAAATAAATCACGCTTTTGCGACCGATTTCCACCACCCAGGCTTTACGAACATTGTTGTGATAATTTTTTCGGTCACTACTGGACAGCCAAACTACACACACAGTTTGACAGCAGGCGTCGCTATAATCTTTGGTTCCCAGACAACCCAATCGTGTCTGGACAAACCGCGTCAAACAGCTTGATATCATCCATTGAAATGGCTTTGAAGTTGAGTTTGTTGATGTTTTATATTCATTATACATTGGTACTCCAAATTAGTCAAAGTTTAGTGCAATCTACCCTTGAAACATTTATTAACACATCATTCGTAACATTGTTTTGATCTGAGCCTGACGCTGTTCAAACTACACGTACCAAACCGCGTCAAATCGCATCAGACAGATTTTTGTGTGGGATTGACAGCAGGCGCAGACTGTGCCATAATCTTTCAACTTGTCAAACTGTGTGTGTAGTTTGGCTGTGAGTTTCATGGCCTAATGCGTCAAAAAACACATTTTTTAATCCATCCGAGAACCTTACAACGATGCAAGAAGCATCGCCGTAAATAACGGTTTTCATCCATTTTTTTCTACCTGACATCCAAATGTTTTATATATTAGTTCAGTACATATCCCTAAATATTTCCTGTAATAAGAAAAGTTTTTTACTCTTCACAACTTTAATTGTTAGCAGACAAACAATCAACGCAATCATCCTGCAAGCGCTGCAAACGTTTGTAAGGCTTTTCCTGACCCAAAGCACTGCGCCATCAAGGACACTCATAGAGCGTGCCGCGCCAGTGAGCGGTCTATACATCACAGCTACGCTTTTTTATGTATGTGCTTTGCACTTCTCTCCTCACGAGAACAAATGGCTCTAGCGGTAGAGCAAGGGCGTACGGAAGGTCCTGGTGTTGGTTCAAGTCGAGCCGGCACAACGAGCACAGGGGACAGGTGAGACTACTCTCATTTTATTTTGCGTCCTTTTTTTTCGTCAAATTTTGACCGATGACAGTTTTTCGATCACAAAGGCCTGTTTTTTAAACGCAACTGTGAGGGTTACAGTTGCATGCAACTGTGATGATCACATTGTGTAAACGTTCTACCCAGCACATTTCTCATCAGCGGGTATTGAGGTACACTCGCGTCCCTGTAAACGTGCTTACCTGCACAGTTCTTACCCACGGGTACGGGGAACACTCACGTCACACTTTCCGGTGTCTGACATCGTACAATCGGACGAAAGAACTTCGATCGTTCGGGCGGTTCGTCAGAACTCTACTGTTGGAGACATTGAGGCCTTACCTTGGGTAGGGGGACACTCAAAGCTCTTGAAATGAGAAGACGTAAGGTTTGGTTGAGTAATCTCTAGCTCAGACGGGCCAAACGATTCTGTCTGTTCTGAGCTGCGGCATCTTTATTTATACTCAGTTTTAAATTGTGGTTTTTACTCTATTTGTTAAACTATGTGAGTCAAAATGATCTAAATATAATTGCTTATTATTTATAGTTCAATAATTGTTTAAAGTAGGTTTATAGTTCACGCGGGTTTGTAAGAATGCTTACTTTGCTTAACACATCACCTGAGCGTTCTTCAGCGCCTCATATTGTTTATGTTTTCATTTGCGTTGATCACTAGTTCCGTGCAATTGCTGATTTTGTTATTTCTTTCAGGGTCTTTGCTATATGTGGGTCACTGTTACAGACCGGGTTGTTGTTATGTTGGTATAAAATGTACTATGATATATCGTTTGATGTGAGGTGGTCAAAATATTATCTGTATCCAAATTTAAGCTGTTTAGCAGTTATGCTACAATTGCATTAAAAGTGATCCAAAATGTTGCAGGTGAATTTACGTATTCCGGGAAACTTCGTTGACGGAAGAATTTAAAGACCTGTAGCCAATGTATGTTTAAGGGTTTTGTAGGCTAACATATATTTATTTGGTACGGATATTATAGCACTGTGTAACATGGAATTAGTGTAACTTTATATTCGCGGTATAATCACTGAACGCATCCGGGAGAGCAGTCCTTACTCGTGGGCAGTTGATCGCAGACTGGCTGATGTGTGCGCAGAACTGCTTTGCACAGGAACGTGTGTGTGTGCTGTATTACTGAATACAATCCCGTGCATTGTCTTCAGCGTAACTGCTTGCGCCGACGCCTTGCAGGATGGGGAACTGAATTCAGGGAATTGCTGCTCGGATGGCTATTGATGCGCTGGTGAATTTCCTACGAAGACGCTGTGTTGTTGCTGTTGGCTCTGATGCCGTGTGTTGTAGTTGTTGTGGTAGTGTTTGTGGTCGGTTCGCCACAGATCCAATTTTATAACACAGCAGTTACCCGCTTTATACTAATGTTTGGGACCGAACCAATGTCTATTGAATAATGAGATCACGTAATGTTTTCGTTGACATATTGGTTTTAATTTTGACAGTTGGATATCCTTGGCTCTGTATTGGTAGATGGTAACTATACAGGTAGTCCCCAAAATTTACGGCACCGGACATACGCAGATTTACACATAGCGGGTTCCAAAATTCCTATTTCCTATATTCCTATTTGCATACATTCTGTGCCATAAACTAACTAAGATGTTGAATTTTAGAACCCGCCTTTGTGTAAATCCGCCAATTTTTGAAATTTCCTTCGAATTTGATTAAGCAACATTTTTAGGTTTTTTTGGTAGTATTTTCTTCGTAAAATTCACTTTCAATTTTGATCTCATGCGAGCAAAAATGAAATCGAAAGCTATATTTTTCAAGCATAAATAGTGCTTAAATGTATTGTTTGGTACAATTCAACATTCGCGAAAATTCATAATACGCGATTCTGCATTGATCTCCAATATCCGTAGAGTGGTGTTTTTTTGGTTACCACCTGTATTTACGAGACCTGTATATTCAACAGACCTTGGACTGAACACTTACATCAAATTTTCGCGTGTATCAAATTTGCTTAGAAAAATCGTTTATACTTCATATAGAAGAGTTGAAATATAGACATGTACAATCTTTTTCCGAGTTACGCGAATCCAAAAGCTTTGACAAGTCGTGTAATTTTGTATGTGGAATTAATAAAAACTGTAATATTATGACAGTAGCTTTACCGTTGTCAAATGTCAAAAATAGGCTAATTATGTCCACTGGATATGACAGAGTGCGCAACGTTAATTCGAAAAATAGACATTGGTGTTTTGGAGGGCTAAAGAAAGACACCTTCTGTAATGCGCGCGGCCATCACAGGGAAAGTGACAGTAGGCGAACTGTCAGAAGAGGGCGAAATCCCACTAGGCAAACAAGTGCTCGAACTTGCATGCAACGTCCTAATTTTGTGTCACCGGGCCTAGGTCCATACAAATATGAGGACGTTTTTGTATAGGCTGAGGAGAAAATGAGGATGTTCTGCTACGAGCTTCTGAGGGTGTGTGAGTGAGCGTTTGCAGCCCGGGAGTATGCATGTGTGAGTGAAATCGCTCGGTTTGTGCATGTAGTAGTGATTTTCGTTTTCTTTCTCCCAGCTGATTAATTTTGAATTGTCAGTTCGATAAAAAAAAGGTTAATTGTATTTATTTCTTGATATTTCAGTTTTACATTTTTTTCACAGTTTAGAATTGAAACTTTAAAACATAAACCTAATTAATGCTACAATTAACACAACGACGCACAAACTAAATCCGAACGCCTTCAATTCGCTCTTGTTGAATTTTCTTGTCGACAGCATCTCATTGCATCAAGCAGCGCCTCGTTGAGTACCATTTCCTCAAAGCGTGAACTGAGAGAAATATCGCATTACAGGACATATTTCGTTTCTCCTAGATTTTGGTTTGATTCTCCTTCTTTATCTGCCATGATGATTGCACTTGAATAGAAAAAAAAATCTTATATAAGCTCTAAGTATGTAATTAATTATCAATAATCGTTATGACGATAAGCGCTCTAGTCAAGCGTACAGCACTGTGATTTTACAATCACAGAATTTTACAGTTAGCAAACTGATTGCAATAATAAAATGCAACAAACATTGCAAGAAGGAGACAAAATATTTTCTATTCACTCTTCTTGAACGCACTTGAAATGTTTTTTTATGTTATCATATTTACCTTTTGAAATCAGCATCGATGAATTCATCCGTTGAATTACATCGATCGATCGGTGCATCCCGTGTTCTGTAAATAGAATAAGACGAATCGATTTAATTGGCAATAAACAATAGGGAAATAATTTGGTATCAATTAAAACTCAAACGATAAATACTTACTTTTCAATTATATTTGCACTAAAATGCTCGACAACGGGGTGTCTGCATCCGAAATTTCTGGAACAGGCTCTCCTTCGCAACTTCTCTATTGTCTCGTCATCGTCGTACAGAGTGGAAGCATGTTTCTCCGTATCACCATGCTTGGATATGCGGGCCAGTCCCAGCAACTTGAACGGATGATGCTGGATGGAAAACAGGAGAGACATATGTAGTCAAGAAGGCCCTCCAGAGGTTCTTGGAGGATTGAGTGCAGGGTCGAATGGTTGCGTTAATGAGTTGATTTTGTATTCTGTAAATGAGATAAAGTTATTAAATGTTATGGCTTTCTTAGGAAATAATAAGAATTAAAACTAAACTGAATTGTTCAATACTTAGCTCTTGGTTAGCGAAACGAGGATTGTGTTCTAGCATGCTATGTTGGCAGTACAGATCTCAGTCTACATTATCGCACAGCTGAGGGTCACATCCAAGTATATTGGGTTGATCGACACAACACGACGATCGTTGTTTGAATCGATTGCCATCCTACTACCGGACATCCCCTGTTGAATGATTAGGTGGAATTAGTTTTGTTGGTACTGGTAAGAATATTAATATAATAAAAATGTGGTTTCCCATGATATCAACTAAAGACTAAACGATAGCCACAACCCACCCAGTAGGTAACACGCAAAATGAGCATCTTTTTAAACAAAGATCGTACATGACGGAACCGCAACCCAACGCAGCAGACGGAGAATCGCGCACAGCAATCCTATCCGGGCAAGTGATTTTATTACACCAGAAACACGCCACAAGTAAACTATTTTCGTAAAATACATGATACTCGGAGAGGCACGGAAGCTCAGTTTCACATAAGCACAAAAATAATTAATATAAGATTCATCTTCTTCGCCATTTGGAAAACGTCCGCCTGGTTTGCGAAACGAGATTTAAGAACGCAGGATCTTTCATCTAACCTCACTTTTACACTCACAACACCACACTAAGCGTTTTGCTCAGAATCGAAAGGTTGCGGCCAAACGTTCTCCTTCGAGTCGGTTATTTACGACCGAAACCGCAATTCAACGCACAATCGAACTAATAACACTTGTAACACACTAGCAGCTAACTATTTTCAGCTTTTTACAATTGGTCTTACATTATTATAAGTGTAGGAAAACGATTGCACTTACCAAAGCTCATGCCCGCTGATGCCGGCACTGAAACAGAACCGGAAGCCTCCAATGCATCGAATTCTTCGAATTCTAAAAGTTCTCTCTCTACCTCTTCAAGATAGCGACGGCGCTTCCGATACAGGGATGATTTCGACGACATGTTTTTAATTGGTCCGTAAATACTCCTTTTTCTAAAAAGATGCGAAATGCGTTAGTTTAGTTTGGCTTCTGTTTTGTGTATGTTTACCCGGCTTCCTTGGACTTGTCATTTCTTTGCCTACACGCGTTTCATGCACACCAATACAAACACACAAGTAAATTCACTGTGTATAGACACGTTCGGGTGGATCGAAATTGGTCGTTGGTCTTCTTGAGAGTAGGACAGACATACTCTAAAATGAGAAGGCAATATCAAATCTTGTGTGCAACCACAAATGTGTGGGTCAAGTGAGGTTGGCGGGTAGAGGAACTTGTGAAAAACTACTCGAATTGTCTAGGGGGATGTCGTGATACGACGAAAACGCCAAGAGAAGCGAGAGAGATAGTGGTAAAGAAGGAGCCGAGGAGAACACTGAAGAATTTTATCCCTGCGCTACGCTATGTGAATTAGATAATAAAGAAAAACGAAATCGAATAATTTGGTTTTAATTATCCAACGCGAGTGGGCTAGGATTAAAATTTCAGACGGAAACCTCCGATTTACCACACCTTCCGTTTTTTTTATTTCCGTGATCAACAGAATTTTACAAATTGAATTTTGTTTTTGTCAAACTTTAATTTTTTCCATAAGTAAGTTACATTTTGATATGAAAAACATTAATGAGGTAGATCATCCCAAAAGTTAGAAAGCTTAAGCTTAAGCCGGTATGTGTCAAATAATCGAGCAGATTTCGAGCGGCGAATCGGTAACGGGTTGCATCAATCACATATGGACATAGATTTTTGACATAAAGAATGACATTAGGTATTCTGTACCGAGATTTTCAGGATATTTATTTTTTTATTTTAGTTTAAAATTGTACATAGACATAGATACTTATAATAATTAACCTTATTTATATCTCAGTCAATTGAGCCGTCTCAACAAGAAAAGCCGGTTCAAAAACCTTTATGAGCATATTAATCCTACTCGGTATTTACATGTCTTTCAAAAGATTGGTTCAAGCATGTTCAAACCGTTTTTTATACTCATACTTATGGGAATACGTAAATACAAGCTAAGAAATTTCCTCAAGTATCGTGAGTCAAAAACAATTTTATGTGATTTATAAAGGATGAAATTCCTTTATTTCAACATTAAAAAAAACATTCAACTAAAAAAATTATCAATTGTTGAGTCGAGCGAAGAACTCAAGAATTCAATCCGATGCTGACAACTAACCCGTCACCCGTCACGCCACATGTTAAAAAAAATCAAAGGATTATATCTCATTCGCTCTTTCGTTCTCATTCGTTTAAATACTGTGATTAAAGAAACATCCTTTTTGTGATCCTAGCGACAACATGTAAGTAAAAGCAATTAGGTTGTTAATGTATTGTTAAACACGTTGGTAGCCATGGCTATTATGTTTGATAGCCAAAAGTATATAAGTTATATGTAAATCAAATGACTGATTTTCAAGAAAATACCCGGCAACTAACGTGTTAAGCATAGATTTGAAATTTTCGATAATTGATACATTACATAGCATAGCATAACATAGCATTGATACATAGCACTCTCAAGCATCCCATTTTCCAAAACTGACATTTCAAATGGTGCAGGTAATTAAGATCTCTGTTTATTCTTAACAGCACATGCTTAATTTTAAAGCAGTCGGTGAATCTCGAATCTAACAGAATGCCAGGGTCTTTTATATAAAATTCCATGTACAACGGTAAACCGCAACGGGTTTAATTAAAGTAAAGGCCTACAAAATGTTAGTTACTCTAGATCGCTTAGTTTGGGTTCCGTGTTGTTGAAGTTTGACATCAAACGCTAAAAATGTATAAATGCACGAAACAGTTCCATGAAGTAGAAAGTAATACATCACCATATTTTTTAAAAGGATAGAAGCTACGAGGGTGAGCTAAATTAAATGAGCTTGCGCATCACAACGCAACAACAAACGGTATGTTCATCTGTATGCTATTATAATCGAGAGAAATCAGTTCAGTTTTAAAGCATAATTTATGTTTCGTGTTATTTTCAAGGCAATATTTAAGTGATGTTTAGACTTTATAAACTGTGAACTGGAAAACTGCAAGTAAATTGAAATAATAATTTACCTTTTTTGATAAATTTTTTTTTAACTGATTTTTTAATAAAAATTATTATTGTTAAACACCAGAACACCAGAAATTTAAAAAAACTTATTAATTATGCGTATTTATGTATTTTTTTTTTTTCCTTTTTTAACATCCTGAGCCTATGGGAAATATGGCCTAACCAAGTTTAAACCTGCTAGAAAAATGCTTTGTTTTGATATTTGTCGAGCAGCTGTCGAGCACTTTCATAAGCAAAACAATCTAACCATCGATTCCCAGGCTTATCTGGCTTGGCAGTTTGTATGGGGAGCTGTAAGCTTATAAGCCTGGAAACGTCAAAACGCATACAAAAAACTGGCTTATCCCGTGATCTACCCCAATGTTGGTATAAATTTACTCTAATTGTGGAAATAATCGTAAAAATATCAATAGATAATGTGCTTCGTAATGGAAAAATAATACATCGATCACTGAATACTCAATATAAACGATATTATAAAAGGTATACGAGTTACGCAAGAATTCGTATTACGCGAGTTTCTCTGACACGCATTATTAGCGTAACTCGGGAAAAGACTGTTTTCGAATCTCAAAAATTTGACAGTTCGTGTAATTAGGCACGTAGATTTGATTTTTTGTTTGTCAAATTTTAAATAATTCCAAAAATACGTTACATATGTTACTCAAGAAAATGGAAATAGTCTGAAAGTTCTTTAGGAAATTTTAAATGCTAATGTCTCTATGAAATGATACAAAAACATATTTTAAAATCGTCGTTTTGAGCGACAATTTTTTCCATTTAAGGCAAGCTACATGGAGCGCAAATCCAAGCGTTGTGTCAACATTATTTTTGTCAGGCGCAATCGTGAAGCGCGAACACTAGTAAACAAACCTTCCAGCGCAAATAAATGTAAACAAATCATCCTGTGACTAGCAGATAAGGTATGTACTTGTTATTATGTGTTTTATTCGATTTTTTATTGTAATAACAATTTGATACAACGACTCTTCTTTGCGCGCCAAATGCAGTGTACAGCCCTCCCAGACCCGTACTCGGGGGGCCCGGGAACGCAAATATATTGTGACCAAACGAAGCGCAAAAAAATAATTCATTTTGGCACAACGCTTGGATTTGCGCTCCGTGTAGCCGAGCCTTTTGACAGCCAGTGACAGCAAATTGTGCAGTCAGTTCAATACGCTGTCAGTGGGCTGCGTATTCAAAACATCAGTTCTTTTATTGCCGCATCAACCAAACTCGGATGATACTTTAGGCATCGGTAATCGCATGAATATGAATTTTTCCGCAATGAATATATGGATTTTGACATACGCTGCATTTTATGCCGCGTAAAAATAAAAAAAAAATGTTTGATTTTACGCGCCTAAGCCGCATGTTTCAATTTCTTCTTCTTCCTTTTCTTCTTCTAGTTTGTGAAACAGGGTGTATCCTTCTATGCTGGATGAACACTGGGTTTGCCCTTCATATTCAAAGGCGTACTGCTTCTTGTATTGGCTTACGACTGGGTCTTGCGACCGCTCTAGCCACATCTGCCGCGTGTTGATTGCTGATTTTTTTTATGTCCAAACAAATCTTCGTATCCGTTTATATCCTACATTTCATTTCAATCCGTTTTTTTAATCGATTGTTTAAAAAGTTATTTCAGTTTCTTTTAAAAATTTTATGATATCTTTTATAACCCTTCCTTCTTTCACATTCCATTTCTCTCGAAATCTGTCGAAGGAAATATTATACTTTTCGCGTTGGGGGTCCGATATCTTTGACAGTGGAATACGTCATGTATACCCGTTTCAGGAATATTGCATATTTCACAGTTTCCTTCCTCTGTGATTTTCATTATGTGTAGCCAATGTTTCGACAGGTCATGCCCCGCTAATAATCTATTTGTGGTTTTTATTTCATGTGCGGAAAGGTTTGTGTTGTGGTGCCATGGCTTTTCTTCAAAGTCTTCTTGAAAGGACTAGATTTTTTTCCTTTCTGTTCACATGTCGTTCTGTACCATTCTTTGTTAGCCTTTCACATTTTTTCCATTAGTATGCTGCTTGCGTTTTTTACGCTAACTTTGTTGTGCTGAAATTTGTATCATGCTTTCCTTTCTTAGCCAATTTATCCGCTTTATCGTTTCCTTCCAGATCTAAATGCCCTGTGATCCATCGTAATTCAGCATTTGTTTTTTCGCATCCTTTTAGTATTTTATAGATGGGTTTGTGCATTTCTCAGGATCATACACGCTGCTTGACTATCTGTTAGTATTATTGGGCGGCTTATATTTTCTTCCATAAATATTTCAAATGCTTTTTCAATTGCCGCTAGTTCTATGGAAATTATTGGTACTTCGTTCTTCGTTCTGTATTTATGCGCGCAGTTTATATTCTTTTTGTTATGCCCGGTAATATAGATGCCTATACCACCTCCTTCATTGGTTTTGCTTCCATCAGTGTAGACTAGGGGGTTTGTCTTTTTTAATTCACTTACTTCCTGTTCGCAAAAACGTTTTAGAATTCTTTTACCAATCTCCATTTGTTTTCAAATTTCGGTTTCGGCCTTTCCATGTATGATTTTTTCTTATCAGGAGCCCTTTGCCTGAGGGATTTCATCAATTCATTTTGGTGGATTTTAGTGTATGCCATAGTCTTTATGAGGTTTCTGCCTGCTAAATATTCAGCCCTTGTAAGTTGCGGTGATTCTGCAACTAGAAGGCTAGAAGTGTATTGGTCGGGGTGGTTTTGGTGCATCCTGTCACCTTTCTTAGGGATTGGTTTATTATGATGTTCATTGATTTAGTAAGTGTTTTGTTCACGTTTAATGTGTACAGAGAGCCGTTTTCTAAAATGCTTTGCACAATGGCTCTGGCTAAACGTTAACGGTTTTTTTTGGGCTGAGGTTGTTCTTCGCGTTGCATATGCGTCTAACTACATGTAGTCGTTTTCTAGCCTTCTCTTTCAGCACTTCGATGTGTTTACGGAAAGCCAGTCTTTCGTTTATCCATGTGCCTAGGTATTTGTAACTAGTGACCCTTTCTATTGTTGAAAAGTAATACGTCCCAAAACGTAAAATGGTTCAGTTTGGCATCACTGCCAAATTTACTTGAAAATGATATGGTCAAAAGTATTCATTCGCCATCCATCTGTAAAAATAGTCCAGATCGAAATAAAGTGTTCAGAAGCGTATCCAACGTGTTTGATATATTTCCCGAAAAGTATATTTAACTTTACAACAGGTTATGGGCCCAGCGAGCCCACCAACGTGCGATCAGTTTTAGTGAAAGAAGTGAAAGTTTTCTTTTTTGTTTTGTCAGTGAAGTGTAAAGATGGTTAAATACATCACCTTCGACAAATTGAATGGACGAACGAACTATGCGTCCTGGGAAAAGAAAATGTTATCTTTCCTGAGAACCCGTGACTTGTATAAGTGCGTCTTGCCGGCTCCGAATACTGAAACGGACGAAGAAAAGCTATCGCGTGCTGTTGGTTGGTTATTCCTAGCCTGTGAAGACCATGCTGCTCATCATTTCGGGAAAGATGATAGCCCATTGCAAATATGGGAATCACTGCGGAAGACATTTGCGGCAGTGATGCCAAACCGGCATTGGTGTACATCTTCAAGCTGTGATGACGATCGCACACGCGTATAGATCGGACTGTGAATCAAATGATGATTACGTTGGCAAGATGATGGAAGCATGGCGACGCTGTAGTGAGGTTGGAATTAAATTCGAGGACAAAGTAGTGGTCTTATTTATGCTAGGGAACCTGGGACCGGATTATGAGTCCTTCCGACAAAGTATTGTTGGTAGTGGGCAGCCGTTGACGGTTGACCGTGTAAAGTCTGGGCTTTTGGAATTGACGCCAGTACAGAGTAAAAGTACAGAAGTGGCGTTATTCTACTATATATATAAAAGAAGATACCTGGAAAGAAGATACCCTACGGCTCAAACAAGGGGCGAGACTACAGCGATATAAAGTGTTTCAGTTGCGGTCAGAGAGGGCATTTCAAGAACAAATGTCTCATAGACAGCGGCAACAGTAGAAAATGGCGTTCTGGTGGCAGGATTGCAAATGTGAAAAAGAAGAAACACGATGAAGCAAACTTTGCAACTGCATTCTCAGTCGTTTTCGGAGAACGAAACAACGATTGGTTTTTAGACAGTGGAGCGTCGCGACATATGGCTCCGAGACGAGACATATTGAACAATTTTCGAAAAATTGACAGTCCAGGAATAACGGTTGCGGATAATCGTAAATTGAAAGTCGAAGGTTGTGGTGACGTAGAACTCTTTGTAAAAGGGAAGAAACTGTTGCTAAGAAATGTTTTGTATGCACCCGAACTGAAGGCAAATTTGATGTCACTTGATATAATATCGCGTACGGGGCACAAAATAGTAGTCGAAAATGGTGAACGCAAGGTAATGAATCGTGATGAACAGTTGATCCTCAAAGCAAGCTCGACAAATGGGACGTTTAGAATAGATGCGAATCATGTATTGTGCATGTTGGCTGATAAAAATACGCTGGTGGATTGGCATCGCAAAATAGGACACTTAAGCTACGAAGGCCTCAAAAGGATCGAGAAAAATGGTGGTAACGTAAATTTTTCCGACCCAAAAGAAACGATCGCTAATTGTGAAACTTGTGCGAAAGGCAAGCATACTAGAAAAGGGTTTTCGAGGAAACAGAAGGTGATAATCAAGTCGAAAAGAATCCTCGAGCTGGTGCATGCAGATCTGTGTGGCCCCATGAGTTTGTCATTAGGAGGTTCATGATACTTTGCGGTTTTTGTTGATGATTTCTCGCGAAAGGTTTTTATTTCGTTTTTAACAGAGAAATCAGCGTTGGCTCCTGCATTTCGAGATTTCATCGTCAGAATGGAAAAGCAGACTGGAGCCAAAGTAAAGCGTCTTCGATCGGACAACGGGGGGGAGTTCGTAAATGCGGAAATGGTGAAACTATGTAAACAGTTTGGAATCATTCACGAAACCACAGTCCCATATACCCCTCAGCAGAATGGAGTATCCGAGAGAATCGATCATCGAAAGAGCACGATGCATGCTTGTTGACTCCGGGGTTGATCAAAAGCTTTGGGCCGAGGCAGTAAATTATGCAGCTCATGTCATTAACCGTTCGATAAATCGATCTTTGGGCGATCATTGTCCCGAAGAGATTTGGACCGGCAGAAAGCCAGACCTGCCCAAATTGCGGACCTTTGGGGAGCCAGCGATGGTTCATGTCCCCAAGATGAAACGTACTAAGTGGGACCCAACAGCCGTGAAAATGTTATTTGTCGGATACATGGTCACAGAGAAAAACTTCAGGTTTTATAACCAGATGGAAGGAAAGATATACGTGAGTAGAAACGCTAGTTTCTTAGAAAGTGTATCCAACAAACAATTCTTCGTTGATATGACCGATGATTGCGACCAGCTAGTAACTTCAGTTGGGGTTGCGAACGTACCAAATGTGAAGAAGGCAGAAACGCCAAAAGGAGCAAAACTTCGTAGACGCGATAACGACTCCTGAAAGTGAACCAAGGCGGTCACAACGTATACGTCGTCCAGTAGTACGAGAGGATTTCATTTCTTATTTCACTCGAGATTTTGAACCAGAAGATCCGAAGGACCGTGAAAGTGCATTGAAGGCACATGATGCTATGTATTGGGATAATGCCATGAAGGAGGAATTAAATTATTTCAGAACCAATGAGTCATGGACACTGGTTGATCTTCCACAAGATCATAAGGCATTGAAAACCAAGTGGGTGTTTAAACGCAAACGTGCGGAAGATGGAACGATCGTGCAAGAAAAAGGCTAGGCTAGTGGCTAAGGGTTGCAGTCAGCAACAAGGAATGGATTACAATGAAACGTTCTCCCCAGTCGTGCGTTACGAATCGATTCGTATACTAATAGCCTCAGCAGCACAGAAAAATATGGACATCGATCAGATGGATGCTGTATCGGCTTATCTTCAAGGTTCTATAGACGAAGATATTTACATCCAACAACCCGATGGTTATGATGATGGTTCCGGAAAAGTGTTCAAGCTAAAGAAAGCCATGTACAGGTTAAAGCAGAGTGGACGATGTTGGAACATTTGCTTAGACAAAACCCTACAATCTTTTGGGCTGAAGAAATCAGCAGAGGATCCGTGCGTGTATTATAATAAAGACAGTCTTATCATCGCAATCTACGTGGATGATATCCTAATTTTCTGGAAAGACGCCAACATTCGAGATGATTTGAAGTCTAGTTTGACGAAAGCCTACCAAATGAAAGACATGGGGAAAGCAAAAACCTGCGTAGGAATGACCATCGAATATGATAATGATTTTATACGTATCAACCAAAAGCGATATGCGGAGGAGGTATTAGTGCAAGGTACAAGACCAAGGTACAAGAGTGCAGTGCAAGGTACAAGACCTGACGTAGCATTTGCAGTCAGCAATGTCAGCCGTTTCAACGATAAACATGATGAAACTCACTGGACAGCAGTGAAGAGGATTCTCCGCTACTTGAAAGGGACGACCGATTATGGTATTGCATATCGACGTGGATCGAAGGATGCTGTAAATGGATACGCGGATGCAGACTGGGCAAACGAGCAGGATGAACGTCGGTCTTTCTCCGGCTATATATTCAAGTTGGCCGAAGGTGCAGTTGCTTGGTCGTGCAAGCGTCAACAATGTGTTGCCGTGTCGAGTACAGAAGCTGAATATGTGGCGATTGGGCATGCGGCTAAGGAAGCGGTATGGTTGTTCCGTTTCATCAAGCAGTTCCGTAATATATCAACCGTACAGCTGTACTGTGACAATCAAAGTGCGTTAATACTGACAAGAAAGGAAGGGTTTAGCCTAAGAATGAAGCATATCGATGTATGTTTCCATTTTGTTCGGGATCTTGTAAAGCAAGGACTAATTAAAATGGAATACGTTTACGTTTTAGCCCGAGTTGGGGTGTTGAAAAGTAATACGTCCCAAAACGTAAAATGGTTCAGTTTGGCATCACTGCCAAATTTACTTGAAAATGATATGGTCAAAAGTATTCATTCGCCATCCATCTGTAAAAAGAGTCCAGATCGAAATAAAGTGTTCAGAAGCGTATCCAACGTGTTTGATATATTTCCCGAAAAGTATATTTAACTTTACAACATCTATCTCTTGGTTTCTAATATGCACTTGGATGTGGATGTGATTTTTTTGTCGAATACCATCATTTTTGTTTTTTGCATATTAATTAGCATGCACCTGCTAGATTTTTTTTTCTTCGATTAGTTTTGACTTCGTTGACTAGATAATTTATGCATTGATTTATTGTGCAGTTCTTTTTAAACCCAAAGGACGTATTTGGTATAGTGTTTTTGATAGCACAGTGTTTATTCAGGTGTTCTAGTACTGCCGAATTAATTATTTTGGTTGTAGTTATTGAGAAACAAACCTTTAGCAGAATGTAGTTCACAGTTGTTCACTCCTGAACCTTCCGTTTATTTCTGATTTCAATATATACATTTTATCTGACAGATCGCACTGTCACACTGTCATCTCTCACTGGTCATGTATAATTACATTTCTGATGTTGATAACTTTGCATATAAACAACTGATTCAAACTCAACACAATCTTTCACAAAGGGGGTTATAAACATGCCGCTGAAAAGCTGCCAAGAGTCAGGCTGATGAAATTAAATGCTCCCGTTCAAAAATCCGGTGCTTGCAATCAAAAATGTGCGCCGGCGACAAGAAATCGAGTGCGGCGCGTCAAAAAAGGTGTGCTGCCAAAAACTCAAAACTAAAGTGTAAAACCCTGTAATACGGTAACACCAGAAATATGGAATCAACTGAAACACATCAAAGCTGAAATCGTTCAACAGGAAGTAGACAACGAGCTCTGGATAACTGCGTATGCAACTTAACAACCGCTTAAACTATAAGGACAATTTGAGGCATGGGTAAAAGTTAATGAGACTAGGCCTAAAGCATACGCAAAATTTTTCGTGTTGGAAGGAAGCGAGAAGTGTTTGTTAAGCAAAAGGACAGCAGAGTCTTTGCGCGAGTTAACTATTATATGTGTGAGTCACACGCACCACACACATTTCTATCACCTAACACCCATACATACATAAGTTAGATTAGAATTAGGCTAGGTTAGGATAGGATAATAAATTAGAGAGCAGTTATAAATTTGAACTCAACGTGAAACGTCTACTTCTTTGGATCCGAACGTTAACTCGCGTATTAAAAGTTGGTTTAGAGGTATCTCAAGTTGATCACAACAAGAAACCTTTCCCGAAATTTCCAGGAATTCAGGTGAAATTGTCAGTTGACAACGGAATAGTACCAAAAAAGATTTCATACTTAAGAGTGCCGATAGCACTAGAAAGACGAGTCGAATATAAAATCCAAGAAATGTTAGATACATATATAATCGAGCATTTAAAAGGGCCAATAGATTGGATTTCCCCGATGGTAGTAGTACCAAAAGGGAAAGACTATATCCGCATATGTATTGACATTCATAGGCCTAATCAGGATATTCAGCGGGAACATTACCCGTTACCAATCATAGACACTTTACTTAACAAGCTGAGGGAATCTCGCATTTTTTCGAAACTAGACATCACATCCGCATACCATCACATAGAATTACACCCGGATTCTGGCAACATCACAACTTTTATGACAAACAAAGGATTAATGCGATTCAAAAGACTGATGTTTGGCATAAATTGCGCTCCAGAAATATTTCAAAGAACTATGAGTCAAATGCTAATAGGAATTGAAGGAGTGGTGACATATATCGATGATATTGTAGTCGCCGGCCAATCAAATGAGCAGCATGATCGTCGTCTGCAAGAAGTTTTAGAAACCTTAGAAAAAATAACGCCACAAAGCAAAGATAAATGTATTTTTGGAACATCAAACTTAGAGATTCTTGGATACAATATTAGCGCGAAAGGAATAGCTCCATCGGAAGAGAAAATAACAACTATCAAGAATTTCAGGAAACCAGAAACAAAAGAAGAAGTTAGGAGTTTCTTAGGCTAATTCAATTTCGTAGGACAATTTATTCCAGACCTAGCGACAAAATCGGAACCATTACGGAAATTTATACGAGGCGACACCAAAACGTTTGGTAAGGAGGAAGAAGCAGCTTTTGATGAACTTAGAAAGGAACTGTGTAATGCAATAAGACGACAAGGGTTCTTTGATCCTGGAGACGAGACTGAATTGTATACGGATGCATCTCCGGTGGGTCTAGGAGCGGTCCTAGCACAACGGACAAAGACAGAGGAAGCTCGCATAATTAGTTTTGCGTCTGAAGGACTAACGAAAACCGAAAGGATATATCCACAGACGCAACGTGAGGCTTTGGCCATAGTATGGGCAGTGGAGAAATTTTATTACTATCTATTTGGAACAGATTTTACTATCTTCACTGATCACAAAACTCTACAATATATTTTTGAAGGCAAACATCAGACTGGTAAAAGAGCTTGTTCTAGAGCCGAAGGATAACCCTTCGCTTGCTTCCCTACTAGAGATGAGAATAATCACTCTTTTCAATGATTTGAATCGGAGTCAAAGAGTGGGTTTAAAGATTTGAAACCTTTACTCACTCTTTTGAGATTCATTAACAAATATTACACTGCATTTATGATTTTACCACTCTTTTGCGTTTATACTCACTCTTACTCTCTGTGCCGACTAGAAACTCACTCAGGAGTGAGTAAAACTGTTTTATCACTCTTTGGATTATAATCACTCTGTAGGAGTGAGTAAAAGAGTATTATCACTCTTTGGATTATAATCACTCTGTAAGAGTGAGTAAAAGAGTATTATCACTCTTTTGGGATTGTAAGCACCGAGGATGAGTGAGAAAACGTCTAGGAAACGACAGGGGATCCCCTGGCGGGCGATGAATAAAATCCAAAGAGAGTGATGAAACACAGGATAAGTGAGAAAACGTCCAGGAAACGACAGGGGATCCCCTGGCGGGCGATGAATAAAATCCAAAGAGAGTGATGAAACACATTTTCTCACTCATCCTCGGTGCTTACAATCCCAAAAGAGTGACAATACTCTTTTACTCACTCTTACAGAGTGATTATAATCCAAAGAGTGATAATACTCTTTTACTCACTCTTACAGAGTGATTATAATCCAAAGAGTGATAAAACAGTTTTACTCACTCCTGAGTGAGTTTCTAATCGGCACAGAGAGTAAGAGTGAGTATAAACGCAAAAGAGTGGTAAAAACATAAATGCAGTGTAATATTTGTTAATGAATCTCAAAAGAGTGAGTAAAGGTTTCAAATCTTTAAACCCACTCTTTGACTCCGATTCAAATCATTGAAAAGAGTGATAATACTCTTTTACTCACTCTTACAGAGTGATTTTAATCCAAAGAGTGATAATACTCTTTTACTCACTCTTACAGAGTGATTATAATCCAAAGAATGATAAAACAGTTTTACTCACTCCTGAGTGAGTTTCTAGTCGGCACAGAGAGTAGGCCCGTAGTAGGCCCTGAACAATGCGCCTTCGGATTTCGCTGCTTACGTTGTTGTCCGAAGTTATGATCGTACCGAGGTAGCAGAACTCCTCTACTACCTCGAGATCATCGCCGTCGACCGATACGCTGCTTCCCAGCATGGCCCTATTACGGTCAGAGCCTCCGGCAAGCAGGTACTTTGTCTTCGTCGCATTGATCATCAATCCAATCCTTGAGGTTTCGCGCTTCAGTCTGGTGTACGCCTCGCACACCGCCGCAGATGTCCTTCCGATGATGTCGATGTCATCCGCGAAGCCAAGGAATTGGATGGAACGGGTGAAAATCGTGCCCCGCATATCGAAGCCCGCGCTTCTCATGACACCTTCCAGAGCGATGTTGAACAGCAGACAGGACAGTCCGTCACCTTGCCTCAATCCCCGGTGAGATTCGAACGCATCCGACAGCATGCTCGATACTCTCACCTTGCACTGCACCCTGTCCATGGTGGCCTTCAACAGCCGCACCAGCTTTCCCGGAAAGCCGTACCGCTGCATGGTGTTCCATAGCTGCATCCGATCTATGGTGTCGTAGGCCGCCTTAAAGTCGATGAACAGGTGGTGCGTGGGGATTTGGTGCTCTCGGCATTTTTGGAGGATCTGCCTGAGAGTAAAGATTTGGTCGGTCGTCGATTTGCCTCCAACAAAACCGGCTTGATAGCTCCCGACGAAATCTGAGGCAAGTGGGGCAAGTCTGCAGAAGAGAATTCGGGACAGGATCTAGTAGGCAGCGTTCAGGACTGTAATAACACGGTAGTTCCCACAGTCCAGCCTGTACGGGACAGGCAGAACCCATGATTAGGAAAACAATGCCAGAGCGGGCTTGGCAGGATATTGCTATTGATTTCTTTTCTGCAAAAGAATGCGCAACGTTTTTGGTGATAGTTGATTATTACAGTAGATATATGAGAATTATGGAAATGAGTATCACATCGGCAACAAAAAGAATCGAGGCACTAGAATCAGTGTTTAAAGAACAATCGTACCCGGAAACGATTAGAAGTGACAACGGTCCACCATTTTCGAGCGAGGATTTTAAAACATATTGTAGTCGAAAGAATGTGAGATTGATTCATACCATTCCCTATTGGCCCCAAATGAATGGGTTAGTAGAAAGGAACAATCAGGAAATTCTACGAGCATTACGTGTAGCCAAAGCCATAAAATCAGACTGGAGGGTGGCAATCAAGGAGCATGGGCACATGTACAACTTAACACAACATACGACAACTGGTAAAGCTCCATTAGAATTACTGACGGGAAGACCAGTAAAGGACCTTCTACCCTCACTAAAGACAGACCCCAGCTGGATTAGAGATGAAAGTACTAAAGATACAGATGCAATGCATAAAATGAAAAGAAAAATTTACGCCGATAAGAGAAGGGGGTTCGAAAGTTTATGAAATTCTAGTAGGAGATAAAGTAAGAATACGGAATTATGAACTAGGAAAGCTGGAACCAAGGTGGTCGAGGGAGGTCTATGAAGTAGTAAAAAAAGGAGGGAATGATACAATAGTAATCAATGACCAAGGAGTGCAGTACCGGCGACCGGTTGCACACATTAAGAAGATACAAGCAAAAACAATTGTACAGAATAGTAAAGGAAAAGGAACGGTAACTACTTCAGGTAATGGAAACAAAAGCAGACCGAAACGAATATGTAAACTTCCTGCGAGGTACCAGTAGATGATTTTTTTTAAATTTGTTTATTGTAATTCTTATTTTGGACGAGAAAATGGATGTAGGGATGAGAGTTATGAGAACCCGTGAGAGTGGTGTGGTTAAGCACGATGAGAACTTGTGAGTGACAGGATGGCTCGAGATTAAAGTGGGAATCGAGGAGCAGACGCGCTTGAGCGGTTGACTAATACGGAATACAGAACAGTGGACTCTACAATAATGAAGAAAAGGGACAACATTTTCTTTAAGAATGAAACTACATGCTCCTGGTATACTTCCTAATCCTTCAAAGATATTCGCGTTTGCTTTAATAAAACTGTCTCTTTCAGATGGAAACGTCGATTGAAGGCTATCTAGACGCTGTACTAGTGCAAAATCATTACACGTCTGCAATCCCAATATTGGTTCATGCCTATCATCAACCACGAAAAATTTCGCCTTGTGAGTTGTTCCTTTTTTATCATCTATGCAGCTCAATTCAATAAGACCGTACACTTTTACCTGGTTTGAATTATAATCAATTATATTGAATGAATAATTGTTTGATAACTGTAAATTCATGCGAGTGACATATTTCAAAGGGATGCAATTCACATCAGCTCCGGTATCAATTTTAAACTCCATCGGCCAGTCCTGAATAAGGTATTTTTTAGTCCATTTCCTCGCTATTCCACTAGCAGACGAGCTATTTAAGCCTATTCTATAACGAGAATGATAATTACTTACTACTTCGCTCCGCTCGTTTTCCTTTTCCTTCCAACAAATATTACATTGCTCATTCCAATTTATCACGTGCATATTCTTTTGTACTGCTCCTTGCTTCGCCTCGCTCTTTTTCCCTTCAAACAACCTTGGTGCAACAGTTGATTTGCTGGTCTTCAAGTTGTATTTTTTGTTTCGGCAATATTTCATAAAATGGCCGCGTTGTCCACATCCATCACACTTCACACCGTTTGCTGGACAATAGCTGCTAAGGCGCCCATTATACGGTTGCCCACATCTGTAGCACGACGCCGTTCTCAAAACTGACACTTCGTTGTTCTCCGCTTCAACTTGTCCGATTACGTTGATGTTTTTTGCTTCCTTCTGTGTAAGCAACTGCTTGTGCACTGCAGCAGCTTCATATGTCTTGCATGCTTCGATTATGTTGTCAAGCGGCTCGCTCATTCCATCCAATAATTTCAATTGCAGTTTCTTATCGTGTATGCCTATTACAATTTGATCTCGCAACATACGATTTGCGTATGAAGTATGGCATTTTTCACACCCAAACTCACAATAAGCCAACTGAGTTCAAAACGCGCTTTCAAATTCCACGAATGGTTGCTTCTCCTTCTGCGTGATGAGGTTGAACTTGAACGCCTCAATCGCTAATTTTTTTTCTAGGTAGGCAATAGGCATCGAATGCATCGATCACTTCCGAAAATGTGTGCTCTTTTGTTTGTTTTTTCGTTTTGCTTTCTGCATCAGCTTTCGTCTTTTCTGGCGTTGCTTCAAATATTTTCTCTATGTCACCATGTTGGGAAACAGGGTATTGCATATTTCCATACCATGATCGCCAATCCACCACAGAAACATTGCAATATTGTTTTGTTCCGTCTCGTCCTTCTTATTTTTGGCTATCATGTATATTTGAAAACGTTCCAGTTTGGCCACTCTCTAGTAAAATTTGAGCAGTCTAATGGCTTTAGTTGCATACGATCTGGTCCAGTTTCCATGACTTCTATTCTTTTTACGTATTTTTCCGACTTTACATGTATATCACGACTGTTCACGACCCACTTCTGACACCATGTAATATTTTATTAGTTTTCTATTCCTGCGTACAACCATACGCTTCCACCGTACACATGTGTTAAGCATGTTGCTAATTTTCTGTCAAGTGAACCCTGTTAGCAGTGCTGCCGGAGAGGCAAATATTATTACAGCGTCCTTTTGGCCGACGCGAACGTTAGAGAGGCAACCGGTGTTGGACATGGAATGGTTCGATGTGTAGGTGAGAATGGTGGCAATATGGAAATCACTTTAAAAGACGTCCTGTATGTTCCGTCGTTGACGGCAGGACTAATTTCCGTGGACAAAATGGCGGCTAATGGCTACACAATTGCGTTTAAAATCAAACTCATGCTGAAAGGTGAACGTTCCGGATGCCTATATAAACTGAAACTTGCTGAAGTTGCAAATACAGCTGAGAAGAAGACACATAATGCTAACTGTGAACACATGTGGCATCGTCGTTTTAGCCATCGGGACCCGCAAGTCATCACGAAGATAATAAACGACGATTTATGCACCGGTATGAAAATGGCGGACTGCGGCATTAGTGAAACCTGTGAAAGGTGCATCGGGGGAAAATTAGCACGACACCCCTTTCCAAAAGCAGCGGAGATGATATCAACAAAGGTTTTGGATTTAATCCACACCGATAACTGCTGCCCAACGCGGACAACAACGCCGGGAGGAAAAAGGTACATTATGACTATGATAGATGATTAAAGCCGGTTTACTCTTGTCTATTGGTTAGAGAGGAAATCTGAGGCTGCTGTAAAAATTAAGCAGTACGTTCGTTTTGTGGAGAACCTCTTTTCTCGAAAACCACGAACAATTAGATCCGACGATGGAAACGAGTACGTCAATGACATTTTACGTACTTTCTACGCAGAGGAAGGCATCAAGGCGCAGTACACAGCAGCATACTCACCTCAACCGAACGGCGTAGCAGATAGAAAGAATAGATCTCTAGAGGAAATGGCAACAACGATGCTCCTTGGTGCAGGTCTAGACAAACGGTGCTGGGGTGAATCATTATGACAGCAGCATATATACAAAAAAGACTACCTACCCGAGCGACTAATATGACACCTTACGAAGAATGGTTTGGTCGTAAACCAGATTTAGGTTAACTGCAAATGTATGGTTGTTCCGCATACGTGCATATTCCTAATGTTAAACGAGGAAAGTTCGAAAGCAAGGCACGTAAGTTAATCTTTTTTTGCTACTCAGATGAGCATAAAGGTTATCTTTTCGTTGATACAGAAACGGATAATATTACCATCAGGAGTGGTGTTAAATTCCTGGAGAGTGGTGTAGCGCCTGTAAATAAAAGGAAGTCATCTGGAGGAAAATTAAAGCAAACAACTTCAAGATTGTTAAGAGACACTCAAAATAATACTTCATCAGAGAGTGTTGTGGAAAACTATTTAAAGTCGAACCCAATGAAACAAACAACCAGAGAGGAAGTGGTAACAGACAGTACGAGTGAAGATAGTTTATTCTTCGACTCAACTGAAGTTGGTGAGTTGACGATATACTTGTAGGGTGTGAAAACAACAGGGAAATACAGGGTTTAACAAGCCACATTGCCTTTTGAATGGCATACTTCGCCGGTCTTGAAATGTATTTCGTATCCTATGAAATATTTCCTCCCGTCAAGATGTAAATCCGCTGGCTCGATATGATTTTTGCGACGATTGCTTTAGCTTTTTCACTGAAAATACTTCATAGGATACGAAATACATTTCAAGACCGGCGAAGTATGCCATTTACATAGCAAAGTGGCTTGTTAAACCCTGTAATGGGTGTTTATGAACAATTACAGAAATTCTTTTAAATGACTTGCTTAGGTGATTTGAAGTTTTTCTTAGGACTAGAAGCAAAGTGGCGTTTACAACATAGGTTTAATGAATTACATCAACAAACTAGTGATCAAAATCGGGCTTAGCGAAGCGAAAATAGAGTAAACACCTATGGACCAAGGTTTTCTGAAAGATGAAGTAGGAAGTGAATTACTAGAAAACAATACCCAGTATCGGTCCGTTGTGGGAGCACTTTTGTACATAACAGGTTGTACACGACCTGATATTATGACAACAGCTATGATATTGGAAAGGAAATTCAGTGCTCCAACTGAAAGTGACTGGACAACAGCTAAACGCGCCGTTTAGCTATATAAGCTATATATATATATAGCTATAAAAGGTATCTTAAAGGTACAAAAGATTGAGTGTTGAAGCTAGGTGGTGTTAATGACGGAATCGTTTGCGAAAGTGTAGTTGCGTTTTCTGATGCAAATTGGGCAGGAGATTCCTCGTCGCGAAAGTCAACAACTTTATAAGTTATATATTTATAAGAAGGAGCAATATCCTGGGTTAGTCGTCGGTAGGGTAATATTACATGGTCAATGATGGAGGCAGAATATGTTGCATTAGCCGAGACCTACCAGGAGGTATTGTGGTTGCGTCGACTTCTTGGTAATTTTGGAGAGGTTCAGGATAAAGCAACCACAGTGAATGGAGACAATCAGGCCTGTATTTTATTTGCTCAGTCGGAGAAAACTTCAAAGCGGTCCAAGCATATCTAGACTAAACATTTCGTGCGCGATTTATGTCAACGGGGAGATGTCGTTTTAAAATATTGCCCAACTGATACTATGAATGCGGATATTCTAACAAAGCCTTTAGGTGCGATTAAACACCACATGTTTGCGACCAAATCTTGGATCTTGGATTAATAGGATAATTAGTTAAGGATTAATAATTTAGGAGTGTTAAACTATTGCAATTACTAATCAGAGGTATAAACGCGGCTTGACAAGTGATGTAGGGCAAACGCGGTTTGACAAATATTTTATGTTAACTAACCTGAATATCTATAGAATACATGGTCATTCCTGTGGAAAGGGAACACTGTTCACCTCGTTGTATTTGACAGATAGGGACAAAATTGACAACTGAGTAGAATTGTTGTTTTTCCGGTAGAACACATGCGGTACAAAACGGATAAAGGACAGTCACTGTACTCAGAGAGTGAAAATATATGTAGAAGTAAAACGCAGAAACTAACTTAGTTGTTATTTTCAACAGATTATGGGCCCAGCATCGTTGATCCAAAGGATTTTCGCTATCTGAAAGATTCGACCAGTTGGAGTCGGATTCTGTTATTATTTGCGAGGCAAATAGTTTTCATCGGTGCATCGTCTGCGAGACGGGAACGAAAACAATATGGCCGATATGAAGTTCACCATAGAGAAGCTTAATGGAAATAATTGGCAAACATGGTGTGGCGAAATATATCTTCTGAGGTGCCACAATCTTAAACATTAAAAACCTTAATTGCGATATTGTACAGACACCTCGATTTTTTGACGTTTTGGGAAAGGACGTCAATTGGGGAGACATAGAGCGAACAGCAGTAAAAAGGTGAACAGTGAACGGTGAATTCTTAAAAATAAAGAAAAGTGCGTTTGAGCCACATCCCGAGGTCCCAAAAATAAAAAAATAGCTACAAATCAGAAAGAAAGCTAAAACTGGTGACCCCGACGTGATCTCGGGACAGCGACGTCCCCTTTTCGAAAAGCGAGTTCCCATTCAATAGTGTACTGACGTGTTTTCGTGCCATCGAAAACTAGCTTCCCGATAGCGCATGGTGCGCATGAAGTAGTGCAACAGAGTCCAAAAACACGAGCTACGCATTTTGGATAATCCGACACGCCGGTACGATTTAGAAAAATTGTGCAGAAGTTGCGTAGGCGCATCGAAACATTAGACGCCATTTTGTTTTTTGGACCAACGGGCTTCGTAGTGTTGCCTGATCAAAGTGACGCGCGCCATCAGGCAATCTATTGTTTAAAACCTCGCGTTTGCTCTGAACACGGAAAGGATGATGGAACACAGCCCGAAGAAAGGAAGCAAGGCTAAAACGACGCTTGCTGTGAACGCAGACCCAGCTAGCAAAGCAGAAGCACTAATGGGTGGTCCTTCCGATGACCAAATGGTGGCTCTCACCACGGCAAAGGCAACGGAACAGTCTGTTGAAACCGTCAATGCTTTTCGATTAAACATGCCGGAGATGAACACTACCGATATGCCATCGTACTTTTTTGCGTTAGAGCATTGGTTTGCGGCCACCGGCATTACGGAAAAGATGGATATTAAGCGTTACCATATAGTTATGGCCCAAATACCACTTCGAGTGCTCCCAGAGCTTCAGCCGTTGCTAGAGCCTGCACCCTCGACGGATCGTTACGCGTTTGTGAAGACAATTATACTTGCGCATTTTGCGGAAACTCAGCGAAGCCGTTTGAACCGCCTGATGTATGGTCTGGAGCTTGGAGACCGAAAACCATCGAAGCTTTTAGCGGAGATGCGACGCGTAGCCAACGACACCATGGCCGAGGGTATGCTCGTTGATCTTTGGATCGCCAGACTTCCGCCTTTCGTCCAATCCGCCGTAATAGCAGCGCGGGGAAGCACACCGGACAAAGCTGCCGTTGCTGACTCAGTGATGGAGTGCGTGGCTTCCCGAAACGGCCAGAACAACAATGCACTGCACGAAGTTCGTGCACCTGACGGATTCGAGCAGCGTATTTCACGGGAGATAGCCGAACTGAATCGAAAGTTTTCAGAACTAATGGAGCAAACACGCCGTCGCGATCATTCTTGCGCGCGGCCACGTTCGCGAACTCTCGTACGCGACACCGCCCCTTCTTCAGGAGTGTGTTATTACCACCGACGATTTGGAGCAGGCGCTCGTTCCTGCAGACAGCCATGCACCTTCACTGCCTCCACCGTCCCGAATTTGCGACAACCGACATCGTCGTCCTTCTGAGGACACGTCGGAGATATCGGCCCTCAGGTAGACACCATCGCGCCTGTGAGCAACCGGCTGATAGTCATCGATCGCAACACGAAACAACAATACCTGATTGACACCGGTGCGGATGTTGGTACTGTGAACAACTTGCTATGCGAGTTTCCCAGTATCACTGCTGCAACCTCCCCTGGAACGACGATGCAATCCGAGGTCATGCACCGCATAGAAACCACAGGACCTCCAACTTTCGCCCGCTCACGTCGACTTCCACCCGACAAATACGCAGCGGCACGTGCCGAATTCGAGTCGCTGATGCAGTTAGGAGTATGCCGGCCTTCCAGCAGCAGTTGGGCTAGTCCATTACACATGGTCAAGAAGGCAGATGGCACCTGGCGCCCGTGTGGCGACTATCGAGCTCTTAACGCGAACACTGTTCCTGACCGGTATCCGCTTCCGTTTCTGCAGGATTTCACCATGCAGTTACAAGGAAAGAATATTTTTTTCCAAAGTGGATCTTCAGAAGGCGTACCATCAGATAGCCATCCATCCAGAAGACATTCCAAAGACGGCGATAACAACTCCCTTTGGATTGTTTGAATTTACGACTATGCCATTCGGTCTACGCAACGCCGCGCAAACGTTCCAACGGATTATACACGATGTTTTACGAGGTTTGCACTTTGTATTTCCATACATCGATGATATCATCGTTGCATCGACGTCTCCGGAGGAACATCGTGAGCATTTAAGACAGCTATTTGAACGCCTCGAACGACACCGGTTAACCATCAACGTAGCGAGATGTGAGTTTTTTCAGTTGGAAATATCATTCCTAGGACATCGCGTTACGGCCGAGGGGATCCGTCCGCTAGCGGAGAAGGTAGAAACCATTAACAAATTTCCCAGACCGGACACCGTCATGGGTCTTAAGAAATTTTTGGCCATGATCAACTTCTACCGGCGCTTTATTCCTCATGCTCTAGAATCCCAAGGAACGCTCTTGGAAATGATTCCAGGTAATAAACGACATGACAAAACGCCGCTTTCCTGGACGGCAACGCAACAGGCACAGCCTTCAAGGAATGTAAACGACAGCTCACCCAGGCCACTCTACTGGCGCATCCTGTTCGAACTGCGGAATTGTCTTTGTGGTGCGATGCTTCCGATTTCGCTGCTGGGGCCGCCCTTCATCAGGTCGTCGGCAGGGAAATGCAACCGCTTGGTTTCTTCTCCAAGAAATTCGATAATGCGCAGCGGAATTATTCAACCTATGATCGCGAGTTAACTGCAGTATATCTCGCCGTTCGACACTTCCGCCATTTGTTGGAAGGGCGCACGTTCCACATATATACGGATCATAAACCACTGGTTTACGCATTCAAACAGTCACTGGACAAAGCATCTCCAAGGCAAGCCCGTCATCTCGACTTCATAGGCCAGTTTTCCACGGACATCCGTCACGTTGAAGGGAAGGAAAACGTTACTGCTGACTTGTTGTCGCGCATCGAAACTGTCCTACATTCGTCTACCATCGATTATGACGAATTGGCAGAAGACCAGTCCCGCGATCCTGAACTTGCTGACGTTCTAAGCGGTAAAATCAGGACGGACCTGGTACTTCAACGCATTCCAGGTAGCACTAAGGCACTGTATTGCGATTGTCCAACTGGTATCACTCGTCCGTATATAACGAAACCCATCCGTCAACAACTATTTCATGCTGTTCATGATATGAGTCATCCCGGAGCGAAGGCCACGGCTAGGCTGATGACGGAAAGATACGTCTGGTTAAATATCCGCCGAGATTCCAAAGACTTCGTGCGAAATTGTTTGTCGTGTCAGGCAACCAAAGTACATCGTCACACGCACAGCCCGCTTGTACGCTACCCGTCGCCGGAAACCAGATTCTCCAACATTAATCTGGACATCGTTGGACCGTTCCCGATCAGCAACGGATTTCGTTATTGTCTCACCATCATCGATCGCTTCACCCGCTGGCCTGAAGCCATCCCGATAGCTGACATAACTGCTCCAACGGTAGCATCTGCCCTGCTTAGCGGCTGGGTATCTCGTTTCGGCGTTCCTGAGTTCATCACTACAGATCAAGGAAAGCAATTTGAGTCAGCATTGTTCACCGAGCTCATGCAGGCCCTTGGTACTAAGCATCTGCGAACAACGGCATACCATCCGCAGGCCAATGGTCTGATCGAGCGTTGGCATCGTACACTCAAGGCTGCTATCTGCTGTAAGGATACCACACACTGGGTCGACCACCTGCCCTTAATCCTACTAGGGTTGCGATCCTCGTTCAAAGATGACATAAAGGCATCACCAGCAGAGCTAGTATATGGGAGCACGCTGCGGATTCCTGCAGAGTTCTTCCACAGCAGCCCAATTACGAATTTGCCAGACACGACTGAATTCACACAGTCTTTACGAAAGGCGATGTACAATATTCGACCAACGAAGACATCCTGGCACGACAAGAGAGCAACATTCGTACATTCGGACTTGCGGACATGTACGCACGTTTTCGTTCGCAACGACATGGTACGACCAGCGCTCACTCCTCCGTACCAGGGACCGTATAAGGTATTAGGTCGGACTGACAAATGTTTCCGTGTTTTAATCAACGGTAGGTCCAACAATATCTCCATCGACCGCTTGAAGCCCTGTTACTCGGTACAGGAACAATTGCCTCCAGTAAACCCTTCATGTAAACCTTCCTTCCCATCAAATCCACCACCATTGCTTTCGCCACCAACCTCTTCAACACCGACCACCGACTTTTCGACCGGTGTTACACGTTCACAGCGTAGAGTGACTATTCCGCTTCGGTACAGATAACACCAGTCTGATAGGGGAGTAGTGTGGCGAAATATATCTTCTGAGGTGCCACAATCTTAAACATTAAAAACCTTAATTGCGATATTGAATAGACACCTTGATTTTTTGACGTTTTGGGAAAGGACGTCAATTGGGGAGACATAGAGCGAACAGCAGTAAAAAGGTGAACAGTGAACGGTGAATTCTTAAAAATAAAGAAAAGCGCGTTTGAGCCACATCCCGAGGTCCCAAAAATAAAAAAATAGCTACAAATCAGAAAGAAAGCTAAAATGGAATGTACGCATAGAAATGCTGCTAGCTCGTGATGACCTGTGGGATGTGGTAAATAACAAAATCCCCGTAGCAAAGGATCGCACCGACGCTTGGAAGACCTCTAATCGAAAGGCTAAAGCCACAATCATATTGTTGCTAGAGGACAGTCAATTATCATTAGTGAGAAACACGAAGTTTGCTCACGATGTCTACATCGCTCTTAAAAACTATCACCAGAAAACGACAAGATCGGTTCGATTATCGCTACTGAAGAAGCTGTGTGCGATGAATCTTACAGTGTCTGGAAACATAGAAGATCATATTCGTAGCTTTGACGATTTATTCGATCGCCTTGGCGCCGCGGGTACTAAACTGGACAAAGACACGAAGATTTGTATGGTTTTACGCAGCTTGCCGGCTTCATACGACGGTCTAGTTAAGGCACTTGACGTTTGTTCGGACGACGACATATCGCTTGAAGTGGTTAAATCCAAAATCATTGATGAATACAACCGTCAACAAGAAAGAAAAGGTAACGGACACGTCAAAGTAGAGAAAGCAATGCGATCTGCAGAAGGTAAGCCGGATCATGGTACGACCGGAGGATTGCGTATTTGCCATTACTGAGGTAGATCATCCCAAAAGTTAGAAAGCTTAAGCTTAAGCCGGTATGTGTCAAATAATCGAGCAGATTTCGAGCGGCGAATCGGTAACGGGTTGCATCAATCACATATGGACATAGATTTTTGACATAAAGAATGACATTAGGTATTCTGTACCGAGAATTTCAGGATATTAATTTTTTTATTTTAGTTTAAAATTGTATCAATATTTTTTATATACATAGATACTTATAATAATTAACCTTATTTATATCTCAGTCAATTGAGCCGTCTCAACAAGAAAAGCCGGTTCAAAAACCTTTATGAGCATATTAATCCTACTCGGTATTTACATGTCTTTCAAAAGATTGGTTCAAGCATGTTCAAACCGTTTTTTATACTCATACTTATGGGAATACGTAAATACAAGCTAAGAAATTTCCTCAAGTATCGTGAGTCAAAAACAATTTTATGTGATTTATAAAGGATGAAATTCCTTTATTTCAACATTAAAAAAAAACATTCAACTAAAAAAATTATCAATTGTTGAGTCGAGCGAAGAACTCAAGAATTCAATCCGATGCTGACAACTAACCCGGCACCCGTCACGCCACATGTTAAAAAAAATCAAAGGATTATATCTCATTCGCTCTTTCGTTCTCATTCGTTTAAATACTGTGTTTAAAGAAACATCCTTTTTGTGATCCTAGCGACAACATGTAAGTAAAAGCAATTAGGTTGTTAATTTAATTTAATTTAAAATTAATTTTGAAAATCTCTTTAAAATACCGGTTGAAAACTGTTGAGGACCGCGTGGCAACTGATACCCAAGAAAAACAGTTAAAAACATTCTCGAATCGCGCGCGGTAAAAAGTTTGGATACATACAAAATAACTTCCAATGATAAAACAACAGTACTCATCGAAAACTGCATTGTTAGCGCTGGAATCACGTAGCAGGCATTGGAAGGGTAAGTTTTGCAGCAAAAATGTGAAATGGTGAATGCACAGAATGCACACAGAAAATGATCGAAGAGTGTACCGAAAAACGATGTTATCATGGAAACGTTACGGCGTTACGATACTACTAACTACAATTTGTATAGCGATGGCGGTGATACAGGCGTTAACCATTGGCATCACCTTTAATCGAGTGATGCGGTGATGAACGTGTAAAACATAGGAAGCGAACGCAACGTTCTATAGTAAAGTTGTGTTCAAAGTAGGCGGTGTAGTTGGTATGCGATCCGTATGTAGCTAAATCTGGTGTATAAATAAAAGGAGAAATCACATGCATGTCGCATTTTCGAGTGTTTAGTGTGTTAACTGACAAACGTTCGAGTTTGAAGCATGATCCTTAGAACGACGTTGCGAATATATCCGAAGCATTTTACTATATCAACGATGCAGAACATAGCAAGTGGAAGACACTGATACGGCCGGACTCGAAGAATATAATCCAGATCATGACGGTCATGGTGCGGCACTAAAAAAACTTTTTTAAACAGTGATTGACCATCGAAGCAGCCTATAATGCTGATAGATTGATAAGAGCTGAACGAATTATTTGCTGGCTTCCCGTCAGTATGGTTATGACGTTCTCATTACGAGCGATGATTGCTGTACCATGAGTAAGCCAAGTCGAGAAGTATAAGGAACGGACGTTCATGGCTTTGAAGAGAAGAACTATAACGAACTAACTGGCAACGCTTAGAGTACGGAGGTTTCGTTGAACATGTATTTCCATACACCTTGCGCTGTCGTGTGAAAACTTCTTTGAATCATTCCCCTCGTGCTATAGCCGTATTAAGGAAGGACACCAATCAAAGAAGCATACTTCAGCCAAAGAAATTGTATAGCACTCTCAAGCATCCCATTTTTCAAAACTGACATTCCAAATGTTGCAGGTAATTAAAATCTCTGTTTATTCTTAACAGCACATGCTTAATTTTAAAGCAGTCGGTGAATCTCGAATCTAACAGAATGCCAGGGTCTTTTATATAAAATTCCATGTACAACGGTAAACCGCAACGGGTTTAATTAAAGTAAAGGACTATAAAATGTTAGTTACTCTAGATCGCTTAGTTTTGGTTCCGTGTTGTTGAAGTTTGACATCAAACGGTAAAATGTATAAATGCACGAAACAGTTCCATGAAGTAGAAAGTAATACATCACCATATTTTTTAAAAGGATAGAAGCTACGAGGGTGAGCTAAATTAAATGAGCTTGCGCATCACAATGCAACAACAAACGGTATGTTCATCTGTTTTTTTTAACTGATTTTTTTATAAAAATAATTATAAATAAAAACTTATTAATTATGCGTATTTATGTATTTTTTTTCCTTTTTTAACATCCTAAGCCTATGGGAAATATGGCCTAACCTATTTTAAACCTGCTAGAAAAATGCTTTGTTTTGATATTTGTCGAGCAGCTGTCGAGCACTTTCATAAGCAAAACAATCTAACCATCGATTCCCAGGCTTATCTGGCTTGGCAGTTTGTATGGGAAGCTGTAAGCTTATAAGCCTGGAAACGTCAAAACGCATACAAAAAACTGGCTTATCCCGTGATCTACCCCACTGTAAGAAACCTGGCCATTACAAGCAAAACTGCAGAAAATTTCTTGCCAACAAGAAAAAGGAAGAATCGTCAAGTAATTCGGTAAAAGCTAAAGCTGCACAGAGTGAGTCACAAAGTGTTGCTTTTACTGTAATGAAAAAGGAAAAATCGAGTAGCTGGGTGATCGATAGTGGTGCTGGTGCACACATGACAAACGATCAGTCATTTTTCGCATCACTGGAAAAATTTGACAGTGGATTCATTACCATGGCAGATGGCAAAAAGACACAAATCAAAGGTGAAGGAAATGGTGTGCTGTATGGTATTAACGGTTCTGCCAAAGTCATGAAGATTGAAATGAACGATGTCAAATTCGTACCACAAACCTGATATCGGTCGGGAAGTTGGCAACGAAAAGACTGAAGGTGTCTTTCGATAATGATGGGTGTAAAATCGTCAACACAGATGGTGTAGTGGTTGCTACCGGAACCCGTCACAGCGGATTGTATTATCTCAACGTAGTCGAAACTTCGATGGCGGCATTGCATGGCCAGCATAAAGAAAATTGCCAGCACCAGTGGCATAGACGATTTGGACATCGAGATTGGGCTGCTGCTGAACGTGTGCTGAAGGAAGAAATGGCTACAGGCTTGAAGGTAACTGATTGTGGACTACGATTGGTGTGCGATTGTTGTATGGAAGCAAAGTCGGCTCGTTTGCCGTTTCCTCCTGTTATCCAACGAAAGTCGTCGCAGGTTCTTGACATCATTCATACAGATATTTGTGGACCCATGCAGAACACCACACCTAGTAGAAAAAAGTATATTATGGTCATTATATATGATTTCACTCGGTTTACAACAACTTATCTGTTGAAACAGAAATCAGAAGCTGCGGAAAAGCTGAAGGACTATGTGCGGTGGGTAGAAAATCTTTTCGGCCGCAAGCCACGGGTGGTGAGATCCGATGGAGGGGGAGAATTCAACAATAATGAACTTCTAAAGTTTTACAAAAAGCAAGGAATACAACCGCAATTCACTACCCCTTACTTCCCTCAGCAGAACTGCGTTGCCGAACGCAAAAATCGGTCACTGACGGAAATGTCCACTTGTATGTTGGTCGATGACGGAATGGAGAAATGATTCTGGGGAGAGGCAATTTTGACAGCCACATACCTTCAGAATAGACTACCGTCCAGACCCATTCCCAAAACCCCATATGAGCTATGGTGGGGAAGAAAGCCTGATCTTAATCATTTTCGAGTGTTCGGAAGTAAAGCCTATGTCCACGTATTAGAAAACAAAAGGAAGAAGCTGGACAGCAAAGCTCGGAAACTGACGTTTGTTGGCTATGCGATTGATCAGAAAGCATACCGTTTTGTGGATGTTGAAATGGATTAGATAACAGTGAGCCGCGATGCCCGATCCATAGAATTAGACAACGAAACAGTATTGGTGGAAGTACAAAGAATACAGAAGATATCGAGCTAATGCCCTTCACAGAAGAGAAGGAAGCAAGTTATGACGATTCCGCAGAAGAATACTACGAAGTAGAAAATAACGAAGAAGATACCAACATGAACATACGGCGCTCAGGAAGAACAAATCAGGGAACACTGCCTACACACCTAAAGGATTTTAGCCTTGATTATGCTGTTGAATACGCAGCGTGTGCAGTTGAAGGCCCGATAGACCATCGTGATGCTCTAAAGGACAACGCGTGGCGCGAAGCCATGTTGGAAGAGTTGGCGTCTCATCAACGCAATAAGACTTGGACACTGGTATCGTTACCGGAAGGACAAAAGGCCATCGGTTCAAAGTGGGTATTCAAAGAGAAACGTAATGAGGAAAATCAAGTAATGAAATACAAAGCAAGACTGGTAGCGCAAGGCTACGCGCAGAGATCTGGAGTCGACGTAGATGAAGTGTTTTCACCTGTAACAAGTTAAACGACCTTCCGTATTTTTCTTACGGTTGCGGCAAAGAATAATATGCATGTTCGACATCTAGATGTTAAGACGGCGTACCTTTACGGCAATCTGGAAGAGGAAGTGTACATGCAGTAGCCGCCGGGATTCATCGTTCAGGGAAGAGAACATTTAGTGTGTCGTCTTCAACGCAGCATCTATGGATTGCGTCAGTCCTTCGTTGCTGGAATCGACCATTAGATGAAGCCTTAGTGAAAAACGGTTTCAAAAGTGGAGTAGCAGACCCATGTTTGTATGTCAGAGGTAGTGAAGACACTAAAGTTTTACTGGTAGTATATGTCGACGATCTGTTGATTGCATCAACTAATGACTACGAATTAGAGAAGATTCGTGAAACTCTAAAGGTTGAATTCGAAATTAAATATCTAGGAAACGTGCGACATTTCCTCGGAGTGGAAGTAAAACGTGAAGATAACGTCTACCAGATAAGTCTGCGTAACTACATAGACAAGCTACTCAAAGTATTCGGTATGGAGCAATGTAAGACTGCCAAATCACCAATGGATACAGGTTACATCAAAGTAGTAGAGGCTGGTGAGCCATTCGAAGATCCAAGTAAATACCGAAGTTTGGTAGGCGGATTGCTGTTTCTGGCCATCGTTGCTCGACCCGATATTGCAGCAAGTGCATCTATACTCGGAAGAAGATTCACTGCATCTCGAGACAGTGACTGGACAGCGGCGAAGCGAGATCTTCGCTATTTGAAAGCAACTAAGAACTACAAACTACAACTCGGCGGAAAACAACAGCAAGGTTTGATTGGTTTTTCAGACGCCGATTGGGCTGGTGATGCAGAGAGTCGTCGATCGACATCTGGCATACTGTTTAAGTTCGAAGGTGGTTGCGTTATGTGGGCCAGTTGTCGACAAACTTGTATCAGTCTCTCGTCAATGGAGGCTGAATATGTAGCCCTCAAAGAAGCTTGCCAGGAAGCGCTGTGGCTCAGAAAGCTTCTTAATGATTTGTATGAAAATCAGAATCAACCGACGACCATAATGGAGGACAACCAGGGATGTTTGGCTTTTATTCGTTCGGAACGGATAAGCCGTAAATCTAAGCACATTGAAACAAAGGAACGTTTTATACAGGACCTGTGCGCTCGTGGGGAAGTACAACTCAATTATTGCCCTACAGACCAGATGCAGGCAGACATCTTTACCAAGCCATTGGGCCCTTGCAAACACTCGGATTTTTGCAAATTATTAGGACTCCATGGTGGTCAATCTAGAGTACAGTATTCACAGTGAGGGGGAGTGTGGAAAGGGAACACTGTTCACCTCGTTGTATTTGAGAGTTAGGGACAAAATTGACAACTGAGTAGGATTGTTGTTTTTCCGGTAGAGCACATGCGGTACAAAACGGATAAAGGACAGTCGCTGTACTCAGAGAGTGAAAATATATTTGGAAGTAAAACGTATAAACTAACTTAGTTGTTATTTCAACAATTCCGCCATTAGAGTATCAAGGTATCGTACGCGTTACAAAGGATATTTTCTCACAATACATCCGAAAACTAGTTCCAGAAAACTGCATACAACCAACAAATTTAAAATGTAAAATTGCAAAATAGTTTCAACTCCAATGGAATTCCACTTGAAACTCTCGCGATCCTGTGGATAGGCGATCTATCATCGGCGAAATATTTGAAGTGTTTGGGTGTACTGTTGCTTGGATAACCGAAAAACAACAAGTTATATCACTATCATGGACGGAGGCGGAACTTGCAGCATTGTGCGTAGCTGCATGTCATGAGCAGTGGTTGTTACGACTGGTGTGAGATTTGGGATGAGATCCTAAAGGCCAATAACTTTATATGACGATAACGAGTTGTCAATGAGAATTACCGAGGAGTCAAAGGATTGTGGTTGTCTGAAGCATTTCGACTTGAAACTTCATTACTTTCGGCACCTAATAGGACAAAGAAAAATTAGTCCGCAGTATATACCATCAGAAGATCAGCAAGTGGATATGATGACGAAAAGTCTTCCGGTAGCAGCTTTCCGCAGGCATTGCGCAAACATTGGCTAACTGTAGCGGTTGAGCAGGGGTGTCGGGATATTCGAGTAAAACAAAAAAAAAAGGTGAAAATCGTATACAACGTAAAGTTTTGTTTGAAACTGGCTTTTAATGTGTACAAAGTTTAACAGTATCAATGGATCTGCTCTCCAACATTTCAGCTTTAGAATCGTGATGTACGGCTAGAGCTTGCATTTTAAAAGAAATCTTCTTTGGCGTTATCTTCAAAGTTTGTTACGTTACCGTGGTTTACGTTTTCCTTTTGCTTTTGTTGCAACTGAATGATAAGATTCTGTTCCTCATCGATTCCTTTTTTATATGCTTCATACATCTTCTCCAGCTTCTGAAAGCGCTGTTTTCTTGATTCGTACTCCTTGAATACACTCCAGTTGGCCTCTATAAAGTGATCCATTTTGCTGTTTTGGAATTGATAAATTTTTCCTATTTTACCCAGTTGGTCTTCCTGGTTCATGAAGCACTCCTTTACTTTCAACGGCAAGTCCTTATTCATTAGTGTAGTTCGGCACGGTTTCGCACAAATCGGACACTCCTTCGCGATTGATGAACATTTACGACAAAATATATGGCTACAAGTTGTTATGTAGAATTCTAGCTCGCCCGTTGTTCGCTGTTCGTGGCACAGTTCACAAAACACAAACATATTGTAGCTTCAATTCACGTTAATATCATAACACGAAGACTGGTTTTGATACAATTGCCTAGCTGTTGAACAGTTCATGTATGAAATATGACAAGGTCGACTGTTGAGTTTCATGGCATACTGAGTGCGTGAAATCAGCCCGTTACCGCTTTCAATATGACAACAAATGTCAATTTTCTTCTTTATTTGTTTTCTAATTCATTTATTGTTATAATATCATAAAACGAAAGAACTTTTTTTTCTTGTAATAAGCAAGCATTGCGTTTGTAATTAAGCGATTGTTGCAATTTATCTTCAAATGGCAGCAGCGACAGGAAAACTGGAGGCGGAAGCCCTCAAGCGTAAAAATCGTCTGCGGGAACTACGAGGAAAGCGAACACATGAGGAACATTACAGCAGAATCAACGACGAAGGTACAACTGTCCCAAAGTGAGTAGTTACTTATGCTATCAAGTGAACGCCGATTCAATCCTAACAGAGTGCTTATTTTTACAATGTGTGTCATTTTCTTTCGTTGCAGGCCTGTGTTTCGAAATTACAAGCCAGAAACTGAAGAATTTCCCGAACTCATGCCAATGGACGATCACGCCGGGGTTGTCGAAAAGGAGGTTGGTACACATCTACAAATGATGAAAACTCCGATCGTTATTGAAGAGATCGATATTGTTAATCTTGCCCCGCGGAAACCTGACTGGGATCTGAAAAGAGACGTTTCTAAAAAGTTGGAAAAATTAGAACGTAGAACGCAAAAAGCTATCGCAGAACTGATACGCGAGCGGCTGAAAGCCGGACAGGAGCAGGACATACTTCAAGCTGTAAATATTGCAGCGTCTGCTGCATCTGTAACACTTCAAGAAACGTATAATCCAGAACATTAATAAAGATATAAATATTCAACTATTCAACAATGCAGTCATCACAATAATTGTATATTAGGTAATTCCTGAAAAGGTTCCAATGAAAGATTCTGATTTTTTTTACATTCACTTGGTAAGCATTCAGTACGAAGAATGATTGTTTATTCTACTCTATTATGAGGTCGAAAGTATCTTCCTTGACAACTTAATACAGATGTTGCTTCAACAGGTTGACTGTTTGTGATTCGCAGTATCAAGTCGTTAATTTCTGTAACATAAAATACACATTACATAAAGTACATTGCTTAATTACATATCGTTTCCAAATCAGTTTTGTTTAGTGAATCAACCGCAAATACTTACTTTTTCGGTACTTTTCCTCTATTAAATCCGTTGTTTCTTTGATGCGTCTGATCGTTTCTGCATACTCTTCATTACAAGATTTATTCTTTTCGTGTTCCTGCTGTATCGCTGCTACCGTATTACTTAGTTCCATTATTTGTTTTTCTTTCTCCAGCAACATTTTCTCTTGGCGCATCGCTATTTCAGTACGTAGATCGATTTTGCTTTGCAATTTAACATTCTCCTTGTTGAGGTTATTGATAACCGAAGACGCATTTGCTAGTTCGTCGGTCGTCAGCTGCAATGCATGCTTTTTAGTGTGGCATATATTTTTCTCCGCTTCTAATTCAGCTTCCAATTCGGACCTTTGCTTTTGGGATATCTTTAGTTTGCTCTGCAGTTCCCCCACTTGACGCCTTAATTCTGCAATAGTGATCTCTGATCTAGATTCTCGGCTTTGTTGTGATGAAACGTTAGCCTGTATTCGTTCCAATTCTTCCTTGATTTGCGCATTTTGACTACGGAGCTTTATATTATCTTCTCGTATGATTTCAAAACGTTTTGTTTCCTGCACCATACGTTCTGTGCGGTCATAAGTTTCCTGTGTTAATTGGTCAATTTTCTCTTGCATGCTGTGAAGTATAGATTTCAACCGCTTTTCTTCCGCATCTTTGTTTTCAGTTAAATGTTTAATCGTTTGATGCAGACGAGTAACTTCTTCAGAGTTTCTGTTGAAAATCATGTTTTCTTGTTCCCTTAATTTCCCATTCAACGACGTAATTTCTGCTTGCAGTTTTCCGATGGCATCATCTTTGGAACTCATCTCGATCTGGTACTTCTGCACTTGGGATGTATATGCAGAGGTCTGTTCTTGAAGCATTTGAAGTGATTGATTTATGTGAAAAAGGACAGTATCGGTTGGTGCGTTTTTCATTGCAAGTAACAAATGCGTTAAATTTTTGAATGAGCTCTTTTCAAAGATTTGCAGCATATGGCAATTGTTTTCCGTATCTAGAGCTAGATGTAATTCTTCCCTTTTGCAACTATCAAGAATTTTAATCAGATGATCGACGAACCCTTGGAATGTTACATGTAAGGATTGTTCGGTTCTTATCTGTTCGTATGCTGCGGTGTCAATGGTGCTAACGAACATTCTGGAATGATCGTTTACTTGTGTCATTCTTATTTGCTGGAAAAATAGCAACACAGAAATACAAGAATGTTATTTACTACACTCAATTGTTCCGAACACAACGTAAGTAAACTGAAACATACTATGAGATTTTGAAGATCAATCTGTTCAACAATCGTGTAAAACATTTGCGGTTTACGTATTCCAACACTGTCGATGTTTACCCGCAAAGGGACAGCGGGAAATAGCACTTTAGCACATCTTCTCAGATGGTTATCGATGAATTTGTTATCAACCTGGGATGCTTTATGCATTTTGTAGGCGAAATATTTGATATTTGCAACTTATCGAACGGTGGCGTTCTTTTTGTTTACGTTTTAATTAACCGTTTGACATTTTCGATTTTATAAATATTCTCCAAGGTGCACACAAGTCGGAGAGGATCTTGACAGCTATTCACAGCATGACATTATGATTTTCATTGAAATTGGGTAGCAAAAGTAAAGTGTATTTTAAAATAATTTCCCCATGTTTGGAAAGAGTGCAATGATATTTCAAAATTCTTTATTACACACCAGTAAATTTTCATTCGTTTTTGAAATTTGGGTCTGGGCTCTACCGAAAATGTATCCCACTTAGGTACATCTCACTTTTATGTATGTTGGTCTTCGCTTTGGCTGGTTTGGCTTTTGGACACAAAAAGTCAAACTAAAATGAACAACAAGAAAAATACAACAATTAACCAAAGCTCTAGCACACAGACTCTTCGAATTACTGTTGCGATAGGTTATCACCATTTTCTGCGGTAATATTTCGGTCTCCTCCAATTTGTATGCCTACAATAACAGAATAGGAATATCAGCCGATTTATGTAGGGAAGTTGCAAGCGTGCAAATGAGAGCATAGGCAATGATTCTTCGGTAAGTACGAAACATGGAGCAAACCTGTTGAACCGATTTGTATTGCATATGCAATACACGGGAATAAATACAAGATTTTATTTTGATATCATTGCAGGCAATTTATAACCGGCAGTAATGCTGTGGAAGCAATTTACTATGTGAAGTCGTATTGTTCGAGTTTTATAAACGAAACTAACGGTAACCGGAGCCGGGAGCGGTATCATGTGTATGAACCTGGTTATGATACACATGATACTGCTGAAAAATGCGTTACTCCATGCATCGAGAATACAATCATTGTAAATAGGAAAACAGAACCGAATGCCGCTAGGCTACGCCAACAATTTTTCACCATAGCTGCGACAACAGCTTCGGGTATATTAACCAGGTTTCAATTGTAAAATTGAGCAATAGTAGACAACTCGATGAAGACAATGAAATTTCGGAGGGATATGACGAGCTCAGTAAACTAGAATAACAGCAATGAAAAATTGCGATACAACTGTTCCTTCTGCAACAAGTCGTATTCACTTTTGAGCACTTTACGTAGACATGAAAATGTTCATACCGGAAATAGATAGTTCATATGTAAAGTTTGTGGCAAATTTTTCAGAAAAACATCCTGTCTCACAGCACGAACTTTCCCATTTGAACAATATTCCGTACAAATTTGGCGACTGCGGTAAAGAATTCAAGGAAACAATCCGTTTGATTGAACATAGACGCACTCACACAGGAGAAAAACCTTTTCAGTGTGACCATTGCATGATGCGATTTCGTTTAAAGTCGCTCCTTAAGGAACATACCGCAAAGTGCGCTATCAAACAGATTGCCCCTGCTCAAGATGGTCGATGTGAACATTGTGGACGTGTGTTTCCCAGCGACCATTTGTTTACCAAACATGTCTTGGAATCGCATTCGCCGTGCAGGTTCACAGGCGGCAAATGTAGGTATTGTGATATGAAGCTAAAATCTGATAAGACCCACAGAAGGATACACACTGGAGAGAAACCTTATAAGCGTGAGATTTGTGGAAAATATGTCCAACACAGCTCCACCAAGAACCGTAATGAGCGCTCACACTACAAGCAGGGTAGCAAATTATCTGTATCGTTTCCAAGTCCTAGCGATGCGGCAAATGGGGAACAAATGTTTCCTAGTGTAATATGTTACGTCTCGAACAAAACAAATATGAGACATTTGATAGCCTACTGTAAAGACTGTAAAATGTAAAATTGGACGAAGAGAATAAAACAGCAAGGTAAAAATGATTTTTTTTATTAGGAGTATAATTTATTCTTCTGCTTTCTGTAAGGCTCTTCGGTGGTACGGTAGATGAATCTAGCTTCAAGGGGCTCCCTCATTAAAGCTCATTACTGGTGCTTGCGTCTTGATAAATTCGAGGTCGGTAACTTAGACCACATTCATTGTCTATAGTATGTATGGCGTGGCGTGATTCTGGAAATGCAATGAAAATGGTTTTAATAGAATTGTTTCGAAATTTGCATTTTTTGTGTTCTAAATGAAAATTGAAGTGTCCTATAAACCACTGCATTACATTTAAATGCAGTTACTATTTATGGTGAAATTTTAACAAGCTTGGCATGGACTGGATCTTTCTCGACGAAGAGCTACACAACAAATTTTCGAATCTCGTTTCAGTAAAATTTCTTACTGAAAACCGTTTGAACCCTTCATACGATATAAAACAGTGATAGCGAGAGAGGAAACTCGAGATACACGGATATTCGAGATACGCGGATTTTTCTGGATCGCATTAACCGTATCTCGGGTATCGACAGTATTCTTTCAAAACGTCGCCTGCTTTGATGAATAAATGCAGAACGAAGTCAACTCGGTAACCTTGAAATATAAGCGATTTTGCATCAAGATTCGACATACGAGGAAATTCGAGTTACGTTGATCTTTCCCGGATTAAAGCGGCCCGCTATATTAGCGGGGCTGTCTGTAGAAATTACATGAACTGTTAATATTTTGAGATTCGCGTAACTCGGGAAATGACTGTACGTGTCTCGAATTCGGGTCGTGAACTCGAGTGTCACGTAATTCGAGAAAAGATTGTATTAATCTTGAGTGCGAGACCGTCTGTGCTTCATTCATGTAGCGCTTTCAGCGGTGGGTGTGTGTGTTTTCATAAAGAGTTGTGTGGTCGCAGTAAAGTCAAAACAGAAAAAAATGCTGCTTCGGTAGGATTTGTTTTATTCGTCTATTTATGAAATTGCAAATAAACAATAACCATCATTCCCGCTATTTTACATATTATTACAGTCATATCATCCCATCGAACAATGAAGTGGAAGAGATCTACATTGTCAAACAGGAAGATGATATAGAGGGATCGAACTTTAACCCGCTAGATTCTGGAGCAAATTCAGAATTTCTTTCGCAAGCGTTTGTAAACGAAGATGTGGAAATTAAGATCGAACCGGAGAGTGAACATTATCCGAGCGAGGAATCATCTGAAACCTACCCGACTGAAGGGTATTGTGAGCAAAACAGTATGATTGATTGTACTGAAGATCATGCATCACAAGAGAGCTCTGATAAGAAGGAACACACGAATGAAAAGAGAGAGGAATGGTGCGTAGATGAAACTATACCCACAGTAAAAGTTGCATTTCGGCAGAAAAATGATATTAGTAAAGAGACATATGATGAAGATTGCCCAGAAAATGTTAACCAGAAGCCTTCGCACGACAACGCAGTCCAAAGTTCAAAACAGAGCCCAATTTCTGCCAATTTTCCGGAAAATGGAGGTTTTCACATAAATGTTGTCCAAGATACATTGAGTATAGATCAACAGCCAAAATGTCGGAAGGCTGGTAGACCACGCAACAAACAACCAGAACTATTAGAGGAATGGTTCGTTTCTTCTACCAGCAAGCGGCGAAAAAGTCGCATTTATCAAACAGATGGAATATGTACCGGAACAGATGAAATGGAAAAGGAAGATGCAACCCAGTGCTATATTTGTCGAAAAGGATTTACGATACGAGCAGAACTGCACAAACATCTTCAAAAAGAGCACGTAAAAGAAATTCCATTCAATTGTAAAATATGTGTTTCGAAGACGATTACCGATTTACATCGTTTAAATTTGCACTATCAGCAGCATGATATGACGTTGAAGCGACGCTGCCACTATTGCCCAGCCCGATTTTCTTGTGGTCAAGCCGTTAGTAGACATATGCGTAATGTACATCAATTACAATACGAAATTGATGCGGAAAAGCACAGACGCTTTGTGTGCCGTTACTGTGCCCAAAAGTTTACGAAAAAGTATGATCTAGAAAAGCATGAAAAAAAACAACACGTAGAACAATCGAGCGATGAAGAGTACTTGAAGCGAGAGTTGATGTGTTACATCTGTAATGATTTCGTTGGTAAATCGCGCGAAGATCTTAATGAACATGTCCGAATGCACTCGGATTGGTTGCCGTATCAGTGCGGAAAATGTGATAACAAGATGATAAATTCAACAAGAGTCCTAAGGGAACATCTTCGTCAGCATGCTGCCGGACTGGCCATTAAGTGTGTCTACTGCGAGAAGCGTTTCGCAACATTAGCTGACTGTCAGCATCATGAGGAGCGTGAACACGTGCAAGAGAAACATTCGGATGAGCTGCAGGAAGCTAAAATCCAATCTGAAATACACGATACAAAAGTTATAGTAAATGATGGACAAAAACGATTTCAGTGTCAGAGCTGTGATCGTTCGTATACATTGCTAAGTACATTACGGCGCCACCAAAATGTGCACACGCTGGAAAACAAATTCGAATGCAAATATTGTGGCAAAGTATTTAGCAAATCTTCCTCGCTGACTATGCACGAGAAACGAAATCACGATGAAAATAGTCCTTACAGATGTGATGTTTGCTGTAAACAATTCAAGGAAACAAGCAAATTGATCGATCACCGTCGAACCCATTCAGAAGAGAAACCGTTTATTTGTGAGGTTTGCGGAAAGTGTTTTCGGATTCGTCAGGTGCTAAAGGAACATAAACTCAGCTGCTTCGGTCCGGAAGCTAATCAATCGTGTTACTGTGTACTTTGTGCACAAACCTTCGATAGCCTTTCCATAGCTCTGCAACACGTGAAAGTCGAACACGAAGCAGATATGTCCGACAGGAAATGCCGGTATTGTGATTTAATCATTCGTGAGGCAGAATCACTGGTTGAACACGAATTTCGTCATACACTGCCGGGCATAATCACGTGCAATGTTTGTAATCGCATCTTCAAGCATCATAAAAATCTAATGCGCCACATAAAGATGCATGCCGATCAGCCGGTGCCGTACATGTGTGATTTGTGTGGCAAAACCTTTACACAGAAGGGTTCCTTGACGATTCATCGTCGTATACATACAGGCGAACGTCCCTTCTCGTGCCAGTTGTGTCAGAAGGGATTCGTGGATAAGAAGGAAATGCGTCGGCACTATACATCCCACTTCAATCCTCAAAGTAAATTGTACATACCCAATGCCCAGTCTATAGCAATGCCCCCGGAAGCTGGCCCTACTGGAAAGAAATATAAGACGTACAACTGTAAGGTGTGCACTCGACAATTTACATCCAGCTCGAACCTTGCTAAGCATCTAACAACTCATACTGGTTAGTACAAACATACATTAGTTAGTTAGTAGGTTAGGTTAGTATAAACACAACAACAACAGTATTGACAAGGGTCTATTGAGAAAAATCGATCTATATTCATTGATTGTCGCCATACGCAAGCCATGGCACGAAAAATAAGTATTTATAATGTGTGTAGCGCTGAGCGACACCTTAAACAACTTATATTTTGTTAATGATAATTAAGAACGCTCAATCGATAACTCTATGCAACTAAGGGTAGAGAGTTGAGAACCTCCCGACACTGTGAACCTTATTTGATATTTGATTTTACTTTTCGGTTAATTCTATTCTATTGTTAGCTGCTACACTGTTGATATTACTAATCAAATGTTAACTATTTTAGGTGAAAAGAAATATGTTTGCGAATTCTGCGAGAAACGGTTCAGTCAGGGCGGTCAGCTAACAGTACACAGACGTATACACACAGGGGAGCGTCCGTTCGCGTGTGATAACTGTGGTGATAGATTTTTGGATGGAAGCAGTTTTAAGCGCCATAAAACACATCACCTGTGCAGTATAATTACTTCATCGCCATCTGGTGTGCGTACTGACGCTGAAGATTCACCAGCGGAATTATCATTACCAATCGCATATTCTAGTACTATCACTAAAATAGAAAGTAGACAATAAGTTAGTAGCGATTGATGCAATAACGATCAAAATTAAGCGAAATGATTTTTATTAGCCTAGATCCACCATTATTCATTGCATTAGGGATATTGAAATATCTGCTCTGAAATATCAAAGCAATCATAACCGAAACAAATAAAAAAAATATGATTAGATAAAAAACAAAGTCACAAAAAACAAACAAAGAAATTGATAAACCCGGGTTGACATTGAGTTAATTAATTTGATTTGATTGAATAATATTTTTAATGTGACGGTATATTTATATATAATATATATGTCGAACAGTTCGATTTTTGAAACGGTGTTGAACGTGATAGGGATAATCTTTGCATATTACAGTTGCAATTACATTTAAAATGATTTTCATAGCACTCTATCTGCTCTGATGTACTGTGTATATATATTTCTTGCAATATAGATTTATCGATTGCATTTTGTTGCTCATTTACAAATTTTTGATTAAAAAGACACTAGGTTGAAAAGATTAACGACTAGTTATCACTTGTTTTCGTCAACGGAACGTTAATGAGACCTAAAATAAGGTAAAGGTTCGGCTGATGTGGGTTTAATATAATTTTATTTTAAATTGATTTAAAATCGCATGTATTACAGATGGGAAAAGCATTGATAGATTGCTGGAACTTGGGCGAACTGATTGGTTCATTGAAGATAACTGAACGAACGGTACAGATTTTCCGTTCTTTTGACTGTCATAAAATATATGCATCTCATATCTTCTCTCGTTCATATGATTCGCTCAACCTCGTTCAATACATATAAGGGAAGATTTGAACCGTTTGGGGGAATTTTCAATCTGTCTGAAGCAATCTATCGATTGTTATCACTCGGTTTTGGTTGCATTGTCATCGGTTTGTTTCAATTTCGGCATGTTTTTACTACATCAATTTGTCCACCGATCAGTGAAATAATTGTCAATGAGTTAAACGACATCGCTTTTCAACCATACAAATTGTTGATGAACTGCTTTGATTGACATAGCACAGAAAGAATAGAAATGTCTAAGGTCTTGGTCACAACTCTGTCACTTGCTTTTGTAAGGTTACAGGAAGGTTAAACAAAGTGCTTTGTAACTGATACTGTAGAACACCTTCAGAACCAAGCTACGCGAATAAGATTTGAGCAATCCAGTCATAAATATGCTCGGCTTTTTCAGGCAAATTTTAACCTTTTTTGCTGTTGAGATGATGTTTTTTTGTTAAAAGTTTTCTGTGGAGAAGTGCAGAATCCTTTACCTTGCCTACCTTTGAACATTAAAGAAAAGACACATCATTTTTAGAATTCGATTGAAGGTGGAGTTTGTACAGTAAAAAAGATGGCTGTGGGAATTTATTCATTAATAATCTTCTAGGTTGTGATTTTGTCGCCGAAATTTCAACTTCAACATCGCCGAAACAAACTTAAGACCAACTGAAAACCAAAAACGAATGATAACAATCGAGAGATTGCTCTTTTTTTTGGAAAAAATCCCCTATATGTTTGCTCATTTCCCCTATATGTTCCCTAACTTCGTTACCACTCGTTCGACCTGCGTTACAAACCGTTCTACCTGCATTACATACTATTCGACCTGCTCAAAAGTTTGTTTAATTATTTTTATCATGAGCATAACTCAACTGACCTTTTGGTATACAGGTATATACTGATATTTTGCTATTTGCGAAGTGCAATTACATAACTTGACGAATGGCGTTCGTTCGTTCATTTAAAAGAACTGATCGAACTGTACAGATTTATTCCATTCCACCCAACTTTAGTATGTATTGACTCCCTAGTTTAATTTGCTAGCAATTAATATCATTACTATTTTAATTTGGGTGACATTTTGTTTGGTTCCACTAAACAAATTCACCCTTAGAAAGGTACAGAATGTTCGAATGTTTCAGTCGACATGTCAAAAATGTTTTCGACGTTAAAGAGAGTACGTGCGGAAGTATCTTCTTCAGCGAGTAAATTGCGAATAAAAAAGAAATTTATTATACCGCATGGTGTCTGGTCTGGTTGTTGATAAAGCGTATTGACTAGTGCAAAGTTGGAATCGCTCAAATTATATTGAAAGGGTATATCAAGTCTAATGGAACCTTTTAATAGAATAGAATCACAGGTTTTCCGATTACAGTCAATACTCGAGTTACGTGGTTCTCTACTTACGCAGATTCGGAGATACGCGGATTTTAAAAAATTGACATTTTACGGAGTTTTGCATGCAGAACTTAATTTTCAAGTTGGAAATTCCAAATTAATTTTGAATTCATTCAAATCAACTACGAAACTTTCTTTGACCTCTTTTACATGTTTTTATTTCAACCCTTTAATATGAAGAGAAGTATGAAGAGTAATATGATATGTCTAAGGAAATTTGATATATGCAAAAAATTGATATATGCTTAAGCGTTCGGTCCCAAAGATAAAGATAGTGTAAAGCGGGGAGGAGCTGTATTATGTTCTTACTTACGATGTACTGTTATCATTGTTATCATTGTTTGAATGATGATGACGATATACGTTAAACGACGAAATATGTTAAAAAAAGTTTAAAAAAGCACAATGGATCGACATTATTAGTGACACGCGCACGAAATATCAGGACATTATGGATAGGCTGGCCAGACGGAGTTTATGAAAAACCGAGACTTATAGAAAAAAGGGGCAAGGGATATATTCTAAGAAGACGCGAATTCATATAACATTGTCCTTTAATGTTCAAAATGGAGCAATGAACAAATAACAAGCACAAATACAAATTTACTTGGATGTTGAAGGTGCTTTTTCTACGCAGAACTCGTATTTAGCTGAACAATAAACTTTTCGTAGTAAATCGCATTCAACATTGAAATAAAAAAGTTGCTTACATTGCTTTCATTTCCATCTTACAACACGACTTATCTTTTGCCCACATGCTATTAATTGTGAAAATTATTCTTTCTAGGGGGGCGACACTGCCAGGAAATAATTAGTAAATAACAAATATTAATAATAAATAAGGCACTCTTGCGACTTTTTTTGTAATTTTGTTTTTTGATTTTTGTTAATTTGGATTCTCCAATTTTCACGGAATCAAAGAGATTTTTGTAAAAGCAGCGTACTTGTCTTGTTACTTGAAGTCGATATCGGAATCAATGCTGAAGTCAACGCCGGATCATCGGATATCTTCTGCAGTGTTCCATGGGTTTTAAAATAGTTTTTAAATGAGTTTTTCTTAGATTTCCATAAGATTTCTAGTATGTTTCTTCGCATTGTGCTGCATTGACCTTTGTGAAGCTTCCCAACGAATTTTCCACAAGTTATTAAGTAATTTTCTATAAATTTTTGACTTTGAGTTTTTGGGCTTCTTTGAAGTTTCTAAAAGCTTTTCGTTGGTATTTCTATGCTATTCTTTGGTCATTTCTGAGAGAGTTTGATAATCTTCCTGCTTTTATCAAAACAAAAGTTTATATAGAAATTTTGCATAATTTTAGTTGTTTTTTTTGTTTGTTATTTTACTACAGATTGTAAACGCAGGTTGGGGTTTCAGAGGATTTTTACTGCAAGGTTAGGTTCTTGTCCTTAGGAAGTTGTTTGTTGTTACTGTTACCCGGAGTTCATCAAGAGCTGACTCCAGATGTGCCGGAGTAACTTTGGGTAAAATTGAGAGTTACCCAACACTTGTATGTAACGTTTGGTACCTGTGAGTACAACCACCTTTGAAAATTTTTCCATCGTGACAGGATTTTTTTCTGTTGAGCGAACAACCCAAAGCTACGTGAATTGGATAGCGGGGACGTTTTCGCCGATCATTACACTGAATCACTACATATTTGTTTGACTCTTGTCCTAATGACCGTTACAAATTAGTAAACTAGCTAGGTTCGCTTAGTACTGGAATATGTTTTGATAATTTAATTACATGCAAGTCTGATAGCGATTTTTTTATTTATTTATTTATTTTTTCGTTAGAACGGCCTGGCCGTATCGACTTATTTTACCACGTAGCCGGATAGTCAGTCCTTGCTACGGGGGATTGGCCCTAATGGGATTTTGGTCCGGTCCGTTCGTGTGAAGACCGGCTTCGCTACCATCATGCCACCGGGTCGCCCCAAGTCTGACAGCGATTGATAGTATAGAAAGTGTAAATGTACAAGAAAAAAAATCTTTGTTGCATTCTTCTATCTCTATTGTTGTCGTATAGTTGGTCTAGACCCGTTAAGAATGCGAAACTCCCACTCACAATCGTATTGCGTTTTATTTTGGTCCCGCTTTCATGTCCTTAATGCTTTGACTCTTTTATCCTCAATTCCTTTACCCTTTACCCCAGTTTGAGCAATTTTTATTTAAACCTCCTGACGCAAACAAGTAAATGTACAATAATGATAATAAACCCAAACAATGGTAATGAAAACGAAAGAAGGCAAAAAAAACCTTCACAGTGTACGAAAGGATGTGATGAGTCGTAACTCATACGTCGAGAAGGAGTTGAGAGAACAGAGCGAAGGCAAAGAATTCTAGAGAGGAACGAATGGAAAGGAGGAATGGACAGGATTTGAGAGAGAAAAACAGAACACTCAATGACCCGAAGAAGCAATATAATTACAGTCAATACCCGAGTTACGCGGTTCTCAACTCACGAGGATTTGGAGATACGCGTATTTTAAAAACTTGACATTTTACGGAGATTTGGATGCTGAAAACAAGTCATAGATTGCAAATTTCAAAATAACATTTCTTTTTTTTTTATTTATCGGAAGAACGCTCGGGCCGTACATTTTATCATGATGAAATTTAAATGAAATTACTGACCGAAGGGGGCACCTTCGAGGTCCCTCAAATGAAGCATGATGAGATGAAGCAAAAGCGTGGTTGGGGGAGGGGTGGGGGGGGGCAGAACCTTCTCGTTTGGCCTGGTTAAACGGGAGAGGGGGGGTGGTGGGTGGGTTTTCCTGAACATATAACTGTTGACCGGGATGGGGGGGGGGGGGGGGGGGAGGGTAGTTTGCTACTTTCTCGAGAGGCCCCGTACCCGGAGAGCGTTAAAACGACGCATTTCGGGCCCATTTCTGGCGCAATTCATACAGTTTTTCCTATTAAACACCTTTTTTGAGGACCCCACTCTTTGAGGTCCTAGGCAGCCGCCTACTCCGCCTACCGTTAGATCCGCCACTGGTACACAGTACACTACAAGGAAAACTGGACCAATTATGCGATGGCCTGAACGATTACAAAGATTGAACCATGTGACAATGGGCATAAAAAGAAGTTTTGCAAATATAGCTAACAGCAGGGAATGGGAGAATCCAAAGATGCTTTAAACTCAATTTGTTTACGTTTGCCACTTACCCTCTACCACTCTAGAGAGACATTAGATTTTGGGACAGTAGAAGATGAACTCACACGATAATTTCTTAAGACAATAATCGAACTAGTTTCGTAAGGATTAAATAGTGGGGGAGGGGGTGGGATAGGGGTGGTGCGCTCGCTGTAAGACACTTCATGACATCACCTCCATAGCAACATGCGAAGAAGGTACTAATACTAATAATTCATACTTTCCTTCATGTCAGCTATCTTCGACGTCTCCTTCACCAGCGGCGTTAGATTCGCCGGATAAGATATTCGCGTTGGGTGGATTAGAAGACCACCTAGCATCTCGTCGTATGCGGTGCCCGAAAAAAGCTGTTTTTTAGGAAAAAGTGTTTGAATTATGCCAGAAAACTACCGTAAAAGCGACGCTTAAACTTTCATCGTACGCTAGAAGTGTGCCCCCCTGTTCGGTCATCAGTTTTCCAATATGTACCCCACCTTTTCCTCCACGCTCAACCTGTTCAAAGCGAGACAGTTGTGGGGCATCATTCAATTACACACTATTCACTTCGTCTTATTTGAGGGTCATCGAAACCCCCCTCCTCCTCTCCGACAGTTATTTCTTTAATTTTAACATTTACCCCCCCCCCCCCCCCCCCGCCACGCCCCTGGACAGTCCTGTATACGGAGGATTGGTCCGGATAGGTATTGGACCGCTCCTGTCTTGTGAAGACTGGCGCCGCTACCAATTCACGGGTCGAGGCCGTCCCCTCAGGCATGGTTTAGTAGATCGTAATTCGTGGAAGAAGTTGCTCAAGAAGGCCTAGAAGAGGAGTTGATGAAAAACTAGTATAAAATAATTATTAACTAGTTATTACAAATAATGTTGAACTATGCAGTGTTAGTTGTAAGTGTCTCTACGGGTTCTAAATTGCCCGGTAAATTTACAATCCGATCAGATCAGCAAGTCCAAATTAAAAATAAATTCAATTTTAGAAAGTTTAGCTACCAATAAACCAGAAAAAAATATTTTCTTGCTATGTTTGTTTGTTTTAGTACACAAATTTATGAAAACAAACGAACAAAGAAGCCGAATGATGTTCTCAGCAAAAGCTAACAATCTTGGTGATAATTAACTATGGGGTACATGTGACTCCATCGCTTAAAGGGGAAAGGGAAGATGTCCAGCCACAGTTGAAATAAACAACAATCTTTAGGCAGGTTGTAGTTGTTTGTATGTATATAGAGATTTTTGGAATCTTGAGGCGAATCTTTGTGTTTTTCAGGAAATAATAGAAAAAAGATTTATAAGATATGTATTTCTATTTCTATATGCTATACTTTAATGAATGAAAGATTGTTGACATTTTTACGTTGAATAATTTTTCTATAAGTATGCTTAAGATATAGACGGTGTATAAAATAGAAAGGAAGACAGATCGAGAGGGATAGAGAGATAAAATACGAAAAAAGACAGAAGTTCGAATAAAGTGAATCAATTCGTAGAGCATCGTTTGGATGGTATCAAGATTGTGTGTATGTCCCCCAGGATAGAGGAATATTTTGGACAGGCGAAGCAAAATAAAATGGAAAAGAAAACTACGGCGGATTAGGGTGGAATGGAGTAATACCAAAAACGTAAAAAAGAATTTGTTGTTGACGAGAGAAACAGAAAAAATGTCAGAATAAAATTTATGAACCATTTGAAAATAAGCTTCATCTTTTTCCTTTCAGCTTGTGTAGGGTTCCCACCATTTAAGTTTTTTGTGTTCTAGAGAGAACATGCGATAGTTTAGAATGTTTAATGTAATGTGTATATTTTTCCAACGTGGAAGCCACATTTCTATACCAACATTCAAGAACTAAAATGAGCTGTTCTCTATTAATCTGAACTAAAACAATATTGACTTCTTTTTGACGTTGTGGAGAACCAATTAAACAAAGATTTGTGAAGCATTTTTAAATGTTCCCGGCAGCTATTCGCTGTGTACGCATATGTACCCGAAATCTAGAAATATTGAATATGAAGAACTCTTTTTCACATTATCATGTAACTCTCATGCACAAAAATTTAGATAATCACTACCCGCAGATGTACTATCACGCACACGTACAAAGAATAATTAAAATCAATCACATGAATATGGCTCTTGAAAACAATAGTCAAACCCCATACTGAAAAAAAGTTCATTTATGACGGTGTCAAATTTATTTGTGTTGATTATGTACAATATCGATAACGCAGATTATACCAATCCACCTAGAATCAACTAGAATATGTCATCACTTTATAAACTGTGGCCTTATTACTGCGGATCAAAAAGGCCAATGATTGTAGAACATAAGAGGGAATGAACGTTTCAAATTATCAATTCATAGATTATTTCTATAATTGATGGTTAACAATATGGCTAACATGGCTAAATGGCTAACAATATAGTATTTACAAATATCTATCATTTCGTCTTGTCATGAAATTACCACCAGCCTGCACCGCCTGAAAATAGAATTTGGTTGAATAAAGATTCGCGGCCCGGTGGTACCGGCGCCTGTCTTCACACAACAAGAACGGTTCAAAATCCCATCCAAACCAATCTTCCTTCCTCCAGGGAGATAAAATTAAGGGAAATAAATATTAAATAAAATTAAGGAAATAAGGGTCCTAGGGAAATAGAATTAAAGAGAGTCAGAAATACCAGGATTTGTGTCGATAAAGAAGAAAAATCAAAAGAAAGATTTGCGTACATGATTAATATATTCGATTAAAGCTCGTGTGTAATTTTTACGAATGCTAAATATGGTTAGGATTGAAAATGTTATGATTGGTAACCAATAGTGGCGATAGTGGAATAATATGCTTTCCTTACTACAAACTAAACGCAATAAAGACATTTCAAGTAATACGAAATGTTCTATGGTCTTCTACGAATCGTTTGAAACATAAGGGGCCTAATTCTGTGACAAAATGGCTTCACTATTCAACTTTTTCAAACAGGTTACAACTTTATGCAGAATTCCTTAAGATTTCATAAAAATGTATTCTGTTTTTAGGCTATCAATTACAGGAAAATCATAAAAATTGTATGAAGTTTCCAAGAATATGCTATTGCAATATATGCAATTTGTTGATTTTTGCGAATATGCGGTCTTTGAGTGTAATTTCGTTGGTTTTGGTTGGTTTTAGCCGTAGAGGCACTATGGGACATATCAGTTATATAGAAAACTCTTGTCTAACAAGCGACAATAGCAGACTTTCTATCATATTCAATTGAAACATCGAAATTTCAAATACCACCAATATAAATATAGATACGCCCCGACGGTTCTACCTATAATAAAAAAAATTATGTTGGCTAATTGCACCACTATTGATACATTTACTCTGTAAGATATGTTGAAGGAGATGTTACAAATTTAAATGTTAAAGGATTGTAAATGAAATACAATAACTGTCCTCAAATACTTGCCTGTAAAGTATCGAATTTGTTTGTTTAAATTTGGTATTACTTAACTCTAAATGTTGAACAGTGAGTTGTGTAATTATTAGAGAATCCAGCAATTCAGATATGATTGTTATGACAGTTTTTTCTGAAATGAAAAATCGTTTTATCAGGCGCTTCTTTATGAACTACTAATGTCGTAGGTGGTCAAATATGGTCACATCTGATGATGAATGGATGAGTAGCATTTTGGGAACTAGTGTTGAAGATTTATTCTATTTGCATCATAAAACTGATTAATACTACTAGCGATCTGACCAATATAGCTGCCCTGGCGATTTGAGCATTGTTGTTAAGGCATTTATTGCTGTCATATGTACCTACGGGTTGCTATAACTCGTCACCGTCGGGTTTAGGGTCCCAAGTATATTTAAAGAGTTCACCGAAAGAGCCAAACCAATACATTTGAGATGGTATGTTTACGATGTTCAAAACCGTTTTAAGTTATCGTAAAAAAGCGATCGCAGATCGCCGTCGATAAATGCATCCATCCCTAGAGTCTGCTGAGTACGACCAATAGAGACAGTACCGATTTCGTCAATTAAGTGCAATGTCAAGAAAGTAATGCAGAGAGCTTAAAAGCATACGGTATTTTGTGAAGGGGTTAGTCAATAAGTTAATAAAAAAGGTTTTAATCGCTAGTTGTTGAATTAGTATTAGTAGTAATTTCTGGGTTCGAACATTTTTGTTGTTCTACTTGGCTCTTAAATTCCATCAGAGGATATCAAAGTTAAGTGTTACATATTTTGACTAACACACTGCATATTCACTTAAAAGATTCCCTCGTTGTAAGGACTTTGAGAGTTAGGGGATAAACAATAACTTGATAGTAATCAGATAGTATTGGCAGCCGTGAGCTATTTCGAGTTTTTCGTATTAAAATAATTTCTGAAAAAGTTATTAATGTTTTATAAAGTATACCATTTGGAACAAAAACTCAGATCACACATTGTATTTATGCAGTATCGAATAAAATGTCTTCCATCAACATGCGTAGTCTTTGGTAGAATATGAAAGAAGAATGGCATAAAACTATTTGTGAGCTCATTCTCATGGGTTTCTTCATTCGAACTATAGAATAGAATTCGAATAGAATGTGGAAAGAACGTGAGAGACAAACATGTATATTTTGTTGGTGGGACTTCGATAACTGCAGACAAAAGCCATGGAACAAACGGCTTAAGATGGAGCTTGGTGTTATTTAAAAGCTTCAGTGTTGGGTGGTAGTTGAATGTTTGAATCAAGGATTTGCATTCTGAATTCGATGCTGGGTAGAAAACATTATATACAAATATGTATACGTATATAAATGAAAAAATAAACACACACACACACACAAAGAATGTGATTTCGTGTAGCGCGATGAAAGGGAACCGCCGGTTTATTCTTGCTTAGACAATTTTCATTGCGGCTTGGTTGGAATTGGGCGACGTTTATTCGTTAGAAATATTTTCGTTTGTTTCTTTTTCTTGAGTCACTCGAATAAAAAAAAAAGAAAAAACTCATCAAAGCTTTTGTAGCGGGTGCCTCGATTACTATAGTGCCTATCAGGATCAACGCATTCGTAATCAACAGAGACGAAGAAACAAATAAATTAAAGGAGAAAAGAAACACTATACCCATCACGAAGGCACTAGTTTTACGATCACGGTGATTAAAAACCCTTCCAAAATGGAGGAGGGTAGCATTTTTTCTGGTTTGAGAGGTTTTCATTTAGCTTATATTTTATTTGTAGCATTGAAGAGTTCAACTTTATTCGTATGTTGTTGATGAGGCATTGAAATAATGATAAAAGTAACGTTTTTGGCCGTCGGGGGCTGGTTTGCAAACCTTTTGGTTGAATTGTTTCCATTTTGTTAAGTTAGAATTGGACGAAAACGCTACTAGGGTTAATTTGGTAATTGAGGGAGCAATTTTCTTAAATTTCATAACAGAGGAAATGGTAACTGAGGGAAGAATGATGATCTGGAGTTAAAAAACTATCGTCTAATAAACGGTAGAAGTACAAATTTAAATTTTGAAAATACTAAATCATCTAAAGTTGATATGCTCAGCTTGTTTTTCATTTATTTATTTAAACAGTTTTAAGATATGCGATGTGTTGAAAATTTAATCATTGACTCTTTTATTACGAGAAGACATGAACATCGAAAATATCTAATTGAACTACAATACTAATAATAATTGCTAACCCTTAGACGCAGATTATATTCTTTGAAAAATAAAGTAAAATAAAATTAAATAAGAAAATGAATGTCGTTGACACCGGCGGTAAAGTAATATAACACGAGCGATTTAAACATGTTGTATTTTATAAGGATGAATTGTATGGATGATTTTTGCATTTCTGATTGAAATTGGAAAATTAAAGTATTGTTTGACAAAATAATGTGAAAATTAATTATGTGAAGTTGTTCGAACTTTGTAAAAAAATATTACCTAATTCCATCCTGAACACGCAATATTGTCTCTCCTGATTTATAGTAATTTCAGAGTGGTAGGCAAATCTTAATGGATGCTTTGAAATAAATTGCTATTCTAATTATTAAGTTAATTTATTTATTCGTATATTTGACCTTAGTTTTAAGTTGAATAAAGCAGCATGGTTTGATGGATTTTTTATTTATTTTTGGTTTAGAGTAATAGTTTAATATTATTTTTTTTTAATTAATGCATGAATGTTTAATTTTGTAATGATGTGAAATGATTCAGGATGCAAAGAAGTAAAGGATGTAAATTGCTGGAATAGTTTGAAAGCATTTGGAAAAAAACATAAATTTACTTGATTAACGAATCATGGCTGGCCGTATATCCAAATTTATTGAAATAACGGCATCGGACTGATAATGTTTTGATTGAAATGTAATTTGGGTTTGAATAATGCAACGTTACAGACAATGGGATAAGTGTTTTTGACTTCTGCGTAGAACAATATGATTTGAATACTGCACGATATTCTTATTTTCGTAATAATGGAAATTATTTAATTAATCATTAGAAAATCATTATTAATGCCTCAGGTTAAACGTATCACGTACTCAATTAAAAACGATCCATCGTTGAACCAGACGTGGTAATATTTCCTTATATACAATAAATATAGATAATGTTTAAAACGAATTACATTTTCTGCTTTTTTGTATTCTGTAAAATTATTAAAATGGGGCGGGCCGATGGCATGATGGTAGCGGCGCCGGTCTCACACGACCGGACCGAACCAAAATCCCATCCGGGCCAATCCCCCGTAGCAAGGACTGACTATCCGGCTACGTGGTAAAATAAGTCGATACGGCCAGGCCGTTCTAACATAAAAAAAATTATTAAAACTTTCACTACAGCATCATTTTTTTATATTTAAAGTATACTCTTTTAGAGCTTTTACCATCGCTAAGTCACAATGATGTAGCTTTTGTCGTTATGAAGAATTGTTTGGCTGATGCAAACATAATATCCCATAAATCCCTAATAAGCTAACGGAGGCTACAGATAAGCCGGTGGATGAAAGCTATTGTTCCTGTTTGTCAACAAGAACATGGAAGAGGCTGATAATGAGATTCGTGCCCTTAAATATTTCCCTCTTATTACCAACATCCTATGCGCGAGTAAGGCCGCAGCGTTGGTCCAACACGCAAACATAGCACACAGCACAATATGAATTACTTGTTTTGGGGGTAAAGCAACTTATTGACCGTGGAGTATTTTAATGGTAAAAAGTTTCATGTGAATGCAGATAAAACTGAAAGTATAGTTATTTGGCTTGATGTAAGAAAACAGAGAAATTTGGATGCTATCAGATATTGAAAAAGTCAAAAGAAATATATCTCATCATTAAAGTCTAAAGAAAATATGTCTTGAAATGCTGTACCTGTGTAGTTATTTGTTAAAAAAGTTTTTTTGTTATATGAAAAAGGTAGGAAAAGGCACCCCGGATCGTTCCTCAGTACGCAGGACCGAATGTTCGGTTATTTGTAAATTTAAAGAAAACGAAAAAAATACCGAAAATTGAGAGAGAATAGCCAAACCCACCGGGATGCAGTTATGTTCATTTAATGCTAGTACAATTGATTATTTAATATAGGTTCAACTACTTTTTCAAGAACTACTACTACTCAACGCTCAATGCAATTTGTATGAATTGTATACCTTTTCTGTCAGATATACTACCTATTTATTTATAGCCTCAAGTTACTGGATATTTTAATTCCTTTATGGATTCCTAAGTTCAATAACGAAAGCATGGCCGTCTTTAGTACGTTAAATTATGATGATTGAAAATTTCCATTAGGTTGAAAGTGTACTCCGGACAATCCATTGCTTTCGTTTTCCTATAGTAGCAAAGCGAAGATTTGCATGTTTTACCATTCCAAAACAGTATGTTAGAAGAGTAAAGAAAAGGCTTAAGCAAACTCAGTGCGCATGTTCAATACAATTGAAGTGTTACGCCACAGTGCTGCAGAAAATGGAGGATTTGTGTTTATAGATGCCTAGTTTTAACATATAAATATTTTAGTTTTCTACCTTTCGATAATTGCAGTACTGTTTTTCTGGCATTAAACTATTTCACATCGAAAGAAATCAAGAATTGTTTGAGTTAGTTTGTGACATTTAAAGAGTGGTTTGCTTCCAGCATGGATAGGGATAATTCGTACACGCGTGCTTGTGTGTGTTGTATGAGTTGGTCCTTCCCACGATAGTATTCACATTAGTACGTTTGGGTGTTATGTTGTGTTTATATGACTTATGGTGCTGCTTATGTATGTGTACGTTTCGGTTCAATGTTAAGTTATAATGTCCATATATAACTTGAAGCGAAGAAATGTTGGCTCGAAGTAGCAATAAATACGTTTTGGTTGGGAACATATCTATCCCCCAGCAGGGCCAAGATAGAAAGAGAACACCAGTCGCACCAGTCGACTAAGCACGAAATCCTACCCATCAGCATAAACATGGGGGCTGCGGGATGCCACGAAAGAAAAGCACAGCGCCTACCCTGATCATTATAATGGCCCCTGCAATGAGACGGCTTGCCCGAAAACGGTGGTCGCGGTAGCAGTGGACCGTGGGGTGTTGAATTCTTTCAGCTATCGGTGCTTCTAGACAGAGACACCGGTACCAAGAGTTTGACAGTGAGTCCTTTTGCCTTGGACACATTACTCCGGTCGTACGGTTTGATCTGCACGCTGTTAGCCTCAGTTGAACGAGTGCAGTCATTGAGGCAGTCTGGTTTGCTACGGGGTGTGCTCGAAGTCGTACGAATTTTACGGTCCTTTCCGACGGTGATGATGGTGTTCCATAAAATTTTTATTTACATCACCAATCTCATAATCATTTAATAACGGTGAAGACCATGCCGAGTGGAAGAGTGACAAAAATGTGCCCAAACAAAACAAACCAAACGGAATAGGTGTGATGTGTTAAAACAGGTGAAGACTAAATAGTGCTGCAGATTATAGTATATTTTATAGCTGTTAATGGTTTTTTTTCCACGATATAAATCGTGGAAAGTGTTCTTCAATTATTACGGCATGCAATATTCAAGAAAATAGAAACAGTATTAGGTTTTTTGTTTGCTTTGTTGAAACCATTATCGGAACATTTTTTAAAAATGAATTTAGAAATTGTCCAAAAGTGTTAAAAAGTAACTGGACAAAGTGTTATAGGATTCTTTCAGCGAGCTAAGTGAAATGATGAATGGTCAATGAAAAAAACAAGTATGAAATATTTTTTTGGGTGGAATAAAAGATGTAAAAGATTCACAATGAGAAGAGAAACTAATGTATGCAAAAAGCTGGCCCAGAATCTGTGAAAATACGTTAGTTGTGGAATGTAAAATAAAGCGTGAAAGCTGTGCTCGCGTTGCTGCGGGGTGCTACAGCAATTATGTGAAATGAGTAACCAAAAAAGTAGTAGCAAACAACCCACCATAAACATTAACAAGCATTATAAAATCATAAAATTCTTGCCTGACGCTTCACATTCACCGGTGCGTATGCGTGTAAGCCATAAAGAAAGTGTAATATTGAAACAATGCAAAGAGCACAAAACCGGCCGTAATGTTGAAACATTTGCAATGAGTATTCATTCGAAATGGGGTAGTGTATTGATAGCGACGCTGGTCTTCACAAGACAGGGACCTGTCCAAAATCCCATCCAGACCAATCCACCATACGCGGAACTGACTATCCCGCTAACGGGTAAATAGAGACGAAAGAAAGCCAGAAATGACTAGACCTCTTAAGGTTGTTGTGAAAATCAAGAAGAATTCATTCAAAATTTAACAAAAAAACCATTACAGCATTTTTAGCTTTGATCTGCAGATATGATGTATGGTTTTGAAGCGAACAGAAACATTAATTTGTGATAGTATAATATTAGTGAAGATCGTAAAAGGAGTGGTGCAATTTACTGAAAAGAAAACCTGTTATACGCCATTGTGAAAATGATCATAAAAAAAGGTAAATATGAGTTTTTTTAGAAAATAGTTCATTGTCGGGACGTAGTTAGTGTTGCATACAAAATTATTCTAAACAATAATATGTCTGGGAGAATATTGGAAGGTGCACAATGCTAGCAAAAGTTTATCTCATTCGCCCTGAAGCTACCAATTATTTCGTCTAGGGAGTCTTTTTGAACCTGATATTGGCCGTGTAAGCAGCAACAAATGAGGTGAATATTGAGAAACAATATTAAAGCTTGCTTAAAAAAATCTAAGCATAAACAGAACGCATTAATTTATTTATTTTAGTCCATAACTGAAAAGGTTCGACCTTCACTTGTAGCAACGTTTTACAACCAAATGACCTCAAAGGATTACTGAAGTAGAGCAAAAGGAGGCAAAAAGAGAACAAAAAATCAGAAAATAATGAAGGTTCCAAAACAAAAATTGTAAAAAAAACCTTAGAATCCATCCTTAGAAAAGGCTAGCGGTGTTATGAGTTTGAACCATGCGCAACCTTGGGCGCAATAAACCCGTTCAAACAGTTACGAGTTGTGAACTTTGTTTGACCTCGTTGTAATGTTGTCTTAAAAAAGGCCCTAACAATGGGAAAACAGAACGGAAACATAAGCAAACTGAACGTATTGGAAAGCAAACATTTAAATAATCAATATGCCTTGTTGAAATCTATGCGGCAGTCGAAAGTGGTCTACGTATGTTATGGGTGCAATGAGGTCAAGCTGAAAAAATAAACCGATTCGTTTGCAACCGACTAGTTACTAGACAATGTTTTTTTTCAAGAATAATGTATCCTTTAGCTAATTGAATATTGGGAATAGTAATACTAATGACCTAATTACAAAACATTCATCATAAATACTCATTAGAAAATACCTATGAATGAAAGGAATGGCAAAATGATTCGGTAAACAGTGATGAAATGTTTATAACGATTTTTAATTGAAAATAAATTACCCGTAGGTTACTCATCTATTACTCCATTACATCTCCTCATCCATTACTTAGCTATAATGAAATTCCGCTATGAAAACATTTCTACATCTAAGAGACGGTTTTTACTTCGGGTGAATCAATTTCGGACCACTTTAGCACGTAAAAAAGGTTTTCCGCGCCGGCTCATTTTATGCTCATGAAAAGTAAACACAAACATGCCGCTTATAAGAAGAGCAAATATTTACTGTTCTCATAAACATAGACAAGTTTTGAAGATGCTTTGCCTGCGCGGGCCTTGCGGAAGCGTAAGACTCTGAGAATGTATGAAGGTGTGATTTATTATTTCTATCGATTCTATTCAAATGCTTTAGTGAGCGTGTAAGCAGTACGTAAGAGCTAATCGATGCATGCTAAATGTTTGTTTGCTTTGACGATTGTTAGAGGCGCTCTATTGTTTTGGAAACGGTTTTTGGAAATGTGGTGTCTCGCGATTGTTTTACAACACGCCTCATGTTTGTATAATTCGTCCCGTGGTAAACACAAGCTTACACTAATTGTGTGATTGTGTCGAATAGGTTTCCAATTTCGATTTGATTATGTTTACTTTCTTTCACGCCTTCCTGGGAAAATCAGATTATACATATTGCAAACTAGTTTTGAGCAGTTTTAATTGTAGAATTATTTACTGAACATCAAGTGTTAGTAATTTCGAACAAAGGAATTCAGAAGAAATTTATGAAAAGATTAGCTGACTAATTCCCTGTGACGGTACGATATGTGGGGGTTCCAATAAGTACAATTGCGGCGACTATGGAGTATGGCGAGTATGACGAATTTATTTCGGGCGGTATCCATTTGCATTTGGTTTTGCAATAGAGCGTGCGCATTATGGCGCCCTTCGTTTCTTCGTTGAAATTTTGAACGATCTTCGTTGAATTCAACGAAGAACCGCCCCCAAAAAAACAAAGATGGCGCGAATAGGAAAAGTAGGCGTGGCTCGTATTCGGAGAAATAAGATGAGTTTCGTTAATGGTATAAATTCATAACGCAAGCATGGAAGCGTTTTCTTTTATTTTGTAAAATATTCATTTCAGGCTGACGTTACGATTAAATAAAATGGAAAGAATACGGCTTGCTTTAGAAAGTATAATATTTCAATAATTGATGATGGTACCGCAGTTGTTTTCTGTATTCGAATGTAACAAGGTGTTGCGATCAAACAATCTTGTCATCCATTTTACATTACTGTGCTTATATAATCGTGGTTCGTTTATTTAGAATTAAACAATTTACGGAACCATACGTGAATTATTTAAATACGCCATTAATGATAAGTCATTTAAAATGGTTAGCATAAGAGCAGTTAGCTTTCAAGTACGTAACGTAAGTTCAATAACGATAAAGACGATAAACGATTTGACCTGTAAAATGTTTATGATACCCTTCCGCATTGCATTTATTGGAAGTTAATTCGAGATCGACGTTTTGTGTGCCTATGAGAAAACAAAAATGCGACCAGAAATTACTAAAAGCGGTTAACTGTCATTAATGCATTGCATTGTTGATGAAGGATGATGACATTCTTGTAGTGAAAATACTTCCATGTCGGGAAGTGCTTTACCGAATGCTTTACTGAATTTTTAAATCTAATGTTATTGCATTTGTTTCTTCAAAAAGCGTTATTGTCGTATTATTTCTATGGAAACCTTCTACTCATAAAAATAAATTTAATAGGTAACGAAAAAATATCCCCAAATATGAACAACCGGTTGAAACACATTCCATGCAATGAAAAACTACGGTCATTCCATATAAGTTATGAGTTTTGTCCAAAACTCAACTTGCTTAAAAAATGATGAAACTAAATCAATCAATGTATCTAAATAATGGCTCTAGACGTACTGTATTGATCAAGTACGAAGTTCACCACCTTAGGTATGGTTTGGTTTGAAAGCTGATACAAGTTATTTCAAATGAATGAATGAATGAATTCAATTTCAAATTACAGCGCTTGCTCATGTGCATCTTAAATTTAGCATAACGCTAGGCACAGCTATGGCTACATACTTAACATTGGTTAAAGCGCTGCAAATAATATATATTGAACGTTGAAATTATGCTTCTTAACTGTAATTATGAACTAACTTAGAGAACCTAACTTATTAACATGTTTTTTTAACACTTCCGTATCATTGTTTTGCATCGAGATAAATACACAGAATGAATGACAGATTAACAAAAATATTTGCATGTATGAGACTCTGCAATATGCGAGTAACGTTAAATGTCCGTCGTCATATTAAGAATATAAGATAATAAATATTTTTTTAAGGCCAATAAAAAGGAATACTATCTACTAGAAATTGTTTTATTTACATTCGTCATTTTAAAAGTTTTTGTTAGTTTTTATTAACTTCTTTTTATTCTATTTATCTTTCGTAAAATACAGTAGCACAAGTACTTTAATATTTAAACTGTAGAGATGTCCCATGTATTAATGCATTGAATATCAAATCAATAAATTAGCTATAAAATTAGGTGTTTAACAAAAATTCATGGATGGAATAGAGATCGAGTAGCAACTATTTAAGCGGACACAATAAAATGAAACAGCCGTGTACCTCAAAGTAAGAGAGAAAGAGTTTGGTTTGTAGAGCAGATTAACGTTTAAACCCAACCGTGGTTGGTGACGAACCACCCAGAAACGATTTAGTGAAAAAAGTGTAACACTCAAGTAGTATAGCTTTAAATAAATTATTTATTGTTAATTATTACAATAATTGTCCTGCACAAGAAATACTGAGGTAAACATAACTTATGTCTTAAAACCAAAATTACCTATATACGAGTTTGACGATGGATACAACCTAATAACTTAATTGTCTTACTTATATCCTTGTTAATATGAGAACGGTAATTTAAACTATGGTCTAACGTAACACCAAGATCACAGACTTCTTCTCGCCGAGGTAACATATTACTTGACAAAGAGTACTATAGACATAAAGGATTCTTAAGTCTATGAAACGTCATTACAAAACACTTATCATAAGACTGCTTAAGATCGTTCATAGAACACCAAGCACTAAACTTATCAATTATTTGTCGTAACATATTGCAGTCATTATAGCTTTTTACTGGTAGGAAGAATTTTACATCATCGGTGTACATTAAACACGAATCAAATAAATTTAAGCTAGCAATACAGTCTGTCCATTCTTCTTGAATTAGAGGCGAATATCAGCCTATAGCCACAAAGCCTCTTTAAAAATGAAAAAAAAATGAAAAATTCTTCTCGTATAAAAAATTAATTTTCAGTAGTTATTTTGCCTTTGAGAAGCTATTTATGCATTGAAATGTACCGATAACACTTCCACTGAGCGCAAACGTTATAATATTTCGAATTGAAACAATCAATACGAGAGAATAAGCAGCAAAGCTATAAAAAACCAATTTATATTAAACTATATTCTGTCCGACAACCAATACGGCCTGGCCGTCCTTACTGAATAAAAAAAATTCTAGCCGACACACATTATAGCACAAAATTTAAAAAAATATATAACCAATGGGCTAAATCAAACTCATGCACAAAGCTACACATTTACAACAAGTTTAAAAAATGAAATTTGGATTATTATTTTCAAATGACTGTACTATGTTGAAAGATATGTTTTAATTGTTTTATAATGATGATAGCTGTTATTTGATGAAAATTCAGCACATGTCATACTAGCGCCACCTATGGCAATGCGTGCATTTGGTTCATGCGCAGGATATAAATATGACACGTTCAAACAATTCAAGATTGACACAGTTCTAACAATAGGTGGCGCTTTCACTGTCGGAACGAAAGTCCTAGCAGGGGTTGTAAATCACCTATTTTAACTTTGCAAATGCAACCAAGCTACTGCTTCAATGAAGATTAGACTATATTTATAGATATTCTTTGTAGTTAGTTGTTTTTGAATAATGGGATTCAACTACTGGGTCGGTCGTTTAACAAAATACATTGAAAGGTTACAATAATAATGTATTTTGTTAAATTATTTATTTTCCAATGATTTAGTTACACCGCAAGTTTGATGGCAACGCATAAATTCATACAAAGTTTGGTAATGAGAAGTGATATTTTAACAAACATCACTGTAAACAAGTCACATGTACAAGTTGTATCGTTTTCTTTCAAGTTTCAAGCATTGTTTTGGCTAATGTAGTAATGTAGTCGTATATAACGAAAGTAAATAGAGGAATGATCAACGCGTCTAGAGTGGAACAGGTCATATTTTGAAAAAAACAATGTCCAAAGTTTTTAAATTCAGTTCACTAAATGATATAGTTTTCGATTACATGTTATAGATATTGTAAATGTGTTTTATTTCTGTACAGAACAGGAATTCAAGACATCTGAGTACACCCGGGATAAGATACCCTTTCACGGATCGGAGAAGGAATATTTGTATTTATCAAATATTTGTTCCTTCCAATGGGATTTAAAACCTAGTTTGAGTAAGGTTTGATCATAAGCCAATAATCATAAGCTATATGGAATATCCAATTGTCTAAAAATTAGAAACGTAGAATTAAGAAAGTGTTGTTGTGTCAGCTTATAGAGATCACAAAATGGTAAGTAACAAAATGGTAAGGAAGTTTTGGTTTGCAATCCGCTGTCTAACATATTTTTGTCTGATAGTTTTCAAGAACTTAATTAAACGAAATTTTCAACTAATGCAAGAAACAATTTTTTTTGTATACCCATAGAAGTTCACATGACATGACATGTACTTAATATTAAGATGTTATAAACGAAGGATAATGTATAGTTTGAAGATTAATAAGAAAGTGAGAAAAAATCGTATTTTACATAATCAAGCCACTTGCTTGACTCGTTTGATTATTTGATTCATTTATTTGAGAAGTCTTGTTGATTCTTTTTGCTTGCCTAATAAGTGGGAGTGGTGAATGCATAAAAAAAAGATGTCAAACTAATAGAGGATAACCAAAAAACGAAAGAAAATCAAAAGTAAAAAGCGTTACAAAGTCCGAAGAGAACGTTGTCAGTAGGATGCCGTATTACGGTCCAGTGTAAAAAATCAAGCTTCTCTTTGGTGTATGTTTGGTCGTCGTAAAACGTTGCTTCTGCTCTCAACGTCAATGTCGTTTTTGTTCTCATTAATTTTTCTGCTTATCCTACGCTCCCTATTTAAATTTGCTGGTCATGTAGCTTTTATGGATCGAATAGGAGAACAAATCTACAAGCTCATGAATGTAAAACGAATCATATGACATGCATGATAATTGACGTCAGGCATGAACATGAGTGCTATAAAGAGTACGTGACTTAAAAAATGGTAAAGTGATAAAAGAAGAAAATTACCACGGTATCGAAAGCAGATTTACTACATTATGCTCAACTGCATAATGGCTAAGAAATGCATAATACAGAAATAAACAACTAGAAATAGTGCAGACGACTTAATTCATAGGTTAGTTTCATAAGCTTTAATATAGCACTAGATATTAAGTATTAGCATTATGAGTAGCCACAAGACGGACACAATAGGGATACAAAAAATAAATATGTAAATAAATAAATAAATACGTAACTCACTACCTTGTTCAAATAAATAGTACTCGTTGGAAAATGTGTTACATATATCAGTGTAAAAGCAGAACGTATGATCAGCTATCAGTTTAAAATTATGAGAATTTATAATCAAGAATGGGTACAGCTTCTAACTTCATTCCGTGTCAAACGAAGATGAGTACTCACAGGAAAAAGAAAATATGATACAATTGGGACAATATTTGGTACAAAAATATGGGTATTAGGTAGAATAAAAATAAGAAAATAAGAAAACTATGACTCTTTAACACTAAAGGCCAGTCTCGGTTGCTACCATGATTGAATACATGAATTTGTCTCAATATTATGCAAACTGCTAGCACTGTTACTGGGACAGCAAGATGAACAAAGTAATGTTATACGCTCCTAGATCATTAATATGGCAAGAATACGAATATAGAATAATATAGAAAACCAGGCCGTCGGAAATCCCTTTGGAATTTGAAAGAAAAACATTCAAAGCACCCCTTGATAGATGTTCCGTGTCGAATGCGCGCAATGCTCGTGGATGGAAGGTACAGGGACAATGTGAATGTTATATCGCTTTTGTTGCTCTTTCTATTATCAGCGCGGCAATTTCTGCCTGAAGTTGGACGGGTTGTTTGATCCGAGGGCATGATTTCTGTCGAAGTAAACGAAATTATCTTGCTAGACTGTGATGCAGTACGCTGCTCTCCCTCGAACAATTTCGTCAACATGCTACACAAAGCAAAAAGTAGCCATTTTGCAAATAAAGCACAGTGCTTTAGCCTGTCGGTCTGTTAACCTGAGGTGCTCGCCCTGTTATTCACTTTGATCAGTTAGTGTTGATTGAATATATTACTAAAAAATTAGCACATTGAAATATGTGCTGTTTATTTTTACACAGTTTAACAAAAAAAAAAACAAATGATAAAAAAGCTTCTGGACAATTGTTGGTTTGTGTGCTTGAAAGGTAGTTGCATTGTGATTTGCATTCACTTTTAAAAAGTACACACTTAGTTCTGACAAACAAACTTCGTCGTACATAAAACTTTGATAAATTGTTTATGTTGCAATGTGGTTCGAAAGGATGCTCTGTGTTGTTTGATTTTTGATGATTAGCAGTCTTGGATATATTTTGCTAAAAGTTATTTCTATGTTAGAAGAAAATCAGCTATATAAGAGAAATTAAGTGTATAAAATAAAGCATTTCTTTACTAATCTATTACACGACGAAGCCGATCTATGTATCTGAAAACAGTATTGACAATTTAGTAACAATAAGACGTTTTGTGTAGATTTAGTATGAATGAATGTACCGTAGGAACATGTTTTTGTTTATTGGGGAATGCAGGTTAATAAAAAATGTTTTCAAGCTCTTGATGGTCATAATTGGAGTAGTATCCTAGAACCATGCTGTCCATGTAGCAAACTGTACATCGTGGGTTTGTATCTAATTTAGCATTAACTCCCTGCTGGGCTGTGCGAGTGCTTAACATCGTAGCGAATTATCTGCATCATCATTTTTAAAAGCAAAATGCGCGATATACTGCTTACCGTATGCTTTTACAATGAATAGAACATGAAATACAGATTATTTTATGTTATAGAGCACGCCAAGCAAGGAGAAAATGCATTGCGAAACATAGTTCTTCAGCCCATGTTCTGTTCATAATACGATGTTGAGCCATCGTAATCGAATTAGCAATAATAATAAATGTTATGTAAACAATATTAATGCGAAACTACGTTAATTAAAATAAATATTTTTTTTTTCTCTAGAATATTGTAATACTAAATATAGAGTATGAATAAAATGGCTTAGATTTCAAACAAACTCACGGATCAGTATAAAATGAGTGTTCTAAATCAGATCGGATCTTATCGGTCTGATGAAATGTATTTGCTACAAAATTATCTTTACTTGAATTCTGTTCATTAGTCAGACATATTTCAGCTTTATGCGTTTCCTAAACTTATATGGAATATGACTATGTTGGAATGAACTGCCCAGTGAAGCGACATAAAGGAGACTTAATTTTATAAAACATAATGTGTGGCATGATTGGTAATTCAATGCTGATAACTGAACTGAGACTCGTTTGCTTAGCATGAAGGTTATTTTTTAAGTTCTAGTAGGAACTGGCTGGTAGTACAACTCAGTGGTTACAATCAGTGGTACAATTCACAACAGGTTAAAACTGCCGTTTTAACAAAACAAAATACAAAACTGTCCACGGTAACGAGGTCAAGCGGCAGCGTTTGTAAATGTCAAACCACCCAGAATCAACGTTATCGGTTCCGTTTTGAAGTCAATGTATATTAAAGCTTTGCTGTTTTTATGTGTCTATTAATTTTGGGAAATCAATATTGTGGTTGCTTAAGAATGTAACGAAATTCTACTACTGGCGGTTTTTTCTGGATTTAAATAAAATAAATGTATTTTAAAATTGTTCATTTCGTTCCAGAAAACAATGATAACCATTACTCTTCGCTTCGTGTTAGTGAACTCTTAAGAAAGGTGAGTGTAATTTTGTTCGGAGTTGGCTTATTTTTTTAATAGCAAATATGTCGTGTTTCCTTTGAAGCCATATGTCTTATAGCTTTATTACGAATCTAATAAAGTTGTCTTTCGCAGATAGACAAAAATGGTTCGGCTAGCAGAGATAAAACAATTATGCGCATGCTCCTCAAATCGTTGTAAATAGTGAGCAGGTGTTTCTCTGTTGAAAGTTTTGGATTTCTTCTTCTAGTCGAGGCAATCTTGAACCAAAGTGAAACAATATTAACAATGGCATAATGCTGCCTCATAGAGAAAATGAAACGAAGGATCGAAAACGAAATAGAAACAAGAAGGGTCTTTTCTTGTTATATACACATAGTCCGTCGGAAGAACTGTTTTTCTCGACGGCGCTGAATGTTAAAGTCATGGATGATAATATGTTTCATTCCAACAATCAAGCGATATCCTATGAAAAGACTTTCCGGTTATATTCTATCTCATTGAGTTGAGTTTACTGCGATAATTGGTATTTGCTTTGAGACTAGAGCACATTTCTCAAGGGCATTTTACGAAAGTAACGCAAAGATAGGAACAAAATGTACGGGACAGGATGAATAATAAAGAGACATGTTGATAAAAAGGATCGATTGCACGAAAGAGCGAGAGATGGAAATATCTAAAACGAACTAACGACGGATTAGCACGTGATGGCGGCGGTTCAAGAAATGGAGAAATGCTAATGAATCGATTAACATTTTATGGATTTCTTCTTTGCAGTGTAGTTTTTGTACAACTCTATTCTCTGGTGAAGATTGGGTTGTTGCTGAATTTGCAGATTTACAATTTCACAGAAATAAATAGTAATTGAACATGTTGGAAAATAACTAACATCAAATTGAGAGGAAAAGAAGCGTAGTAGAAAATGTTTTCTTTAGATAAAACCTTTTTAAAAAAATGTGCATTGTGGAAAACCTAAGGAAATTGAGTGATGTGTCACCCTTAAGAAACATTGTTATTATTTGTTTCATATTACGAGAACACATTATTAAAATTCTTGTACTACATCGTGACTACGCGAAAAATCTCAATTTTCATAATGTGTGTAAAAGAAAGAGTGGTGTTGAGTGTAGTCGAAATTCCAACTAAAGCAAATTGTAATAACATTGCATTGGAAGCGACAAGCAAACAAATGGAGTTGCATTGGTTTGTATGTTTTTTCATTGATCCTACAATTGACCAACAATTGTAGATGGTCTCGTAACTTGCAATGGATATTTGTCAAAAGTTTAACCACTCAGTGAATAAACATATTTCACAAAAGTCAGATATCACACAAACAAAAGTGTTGTTTAAAGGTGGGTTGCTTAAGTGGCTGCAGTGGTTTAAATTTGTGACCAATGGTGGTCGGTGGTGTTAGGGGAAAGTGCGCCCGAGAGAGGGAGAGGAGTACACAAGAGACATGCTAAGAATCTTAAAATATTCAAATAAATTACACCAACCCTGTCGCTCAGAAAAGAAGCGTTGAACTGGCACCGTGAACGTGGTGTGGTAGAGAAATAAACCATCCTATAGCCACCTCCTAGCTCAGGCTGGTATAAATGTGTCGGGCTTCTTTAACATTTGCTGCCATATTCCAACGCAACGACGATCATGTTTCAAGAGATAAAGATAGCTGGATAGGGAGGAAAAAGAGCGAAAGAAAGTCATGCAGCGGCAACGGCAATGCAGACAAGATATCCGCCCGTTGTATCATATTGAGTGTATGACAATGACCAAGTATACCAAGTCCACCATCTGTTAGTATGATGTTGGTTGTCGGTTTTCTTGTTCTTCCTGCTGCTTGTTCAGGAGGAATGTCGAAGAGAAATTACAGCAGGAAGCGACGGCGGTGAAGTGAGGGATATCTGTGTATTTTGCTTTGGTTTTCTGTTGCTCAGATTAAGATTGCTGAAAACTGTAGAGAGGCATTTTACCAAAGTGCCAGGCCAGTCTTCTTCCAAGACACCTGGCAACTGTCATGTTATTTTCCTGAAAGCAGCTAGACGCCATTTTGTGATGTTCGTTGCTTTCTGGCTTAAAGATTGTTGAAAAAATAACACAGTGAGCCCTTCTGTAGCGTACACACTTCAAGAGGCGCATGCTTGGAAAGGAAAAAGAATGGCATAAACTTGAAATTATACATTCATGATTTGTATCTCGCTTCAAGCACCTTAATTACTTGCTGCTTCCTTTGAGAGCAGCAGCAGCAAGAACAACATTAAAAAAAAACAATCTTTTTGAATCTTTAATTTCAGAATATTCCCAACCTGATTGGAAGAAATAGTATTCTAGCCAGCGCAGCGTACGGTACGTATTTTAAAAGAAAACCGAGTTCATAGTCAGACGTAATATCAAAGCCCAGTATTCGACAGCACACGATGAACCGAGATGTTTGTAATTAATTTCATAAAATTAACATAGATGCACAAAATTCTGGTGCTAATGGATTGAATGTAGTGAAGTTGTAATGCCCTGTTTTACTTATCAAATTGTGGAATCAACAGATACGTAGAAATCGCTCACAAAAGAGAATGAAAATGAGCATATAGCCACAATAAATGTTTAGGCAAATAATTTTTTTAAGCAACTTTTATCTTCTATCGTTTACATTTCATTTATTTCAATTTCATTAATTTCATGTGTGTTTCATATACAATTTGATTAAATTGCTATGTGTTTTATCGGTAAATAATCATAAGTATAAAACGAAATCAGAGTACACTACAGCTGATATGATATGGAAAGTTTTTCAACAATAATGTGACAGATCATCATTGTTCTCTAAATGCCACTATATTTATGTCTACATATAACTAAGGTATATGTTCATTGAAGTTGAAGAATGTTAAACACACTGAACATAGAGAGTATAAGATCATTTGACCCGTATAGTACGTTACGATATTGGTGAGTTAACATTTAATCTTTTTTGTGAAATAGCATTATTTACTATATCCATTCACTATGGAATATCATATGCTATCGCACTAACTTCAGTGCAACATATTATGGTTATGGAAAAGTTAAAGTTAAGTGGAAAAGTTGAAATTATATGAAGATATGACTATTTCAAAATGCTGGTTGCAGATTGTATTAGTTTATGAAGATTATGGGTTTATTAAATCAAACCAAACTGGCCCGGTCAAGGGGTGTGTGTGTAGCAACGCCAGTCTTCACACGACAGTACCGAGACAAATTACCATCCGGAGCGTTCCCTCGTAAAATAAATCGATGCGGCCTGGCTTAGAATGGCGAACGGTGAAACCTAACAAAAAACAGTACAAAATTGTTTAAACAAATACACAAATTTAAATGTAAACTATGGTTGTCGGAACATATATTTCTGTTTATTTGATGGTGGCGGCAAATGCCACATTTCCACAATTTTTACAAAGCATTTCCTCCTTGCAAATTCGAAATATGTCATTGCTATTATTTGTTATTTATTTCGCTGTACCGTAGTACATTCATAGTAAAGTGAAGAAAAAAATCTTTAATATAAACATATCAATTGAGAATGATGTGGACAAGTAGCTTGATTTATTCAATAATTATGGCTGTTTGACATTGACCGTGTCTGAACCTGGATGTGTATACCGTGTGTCAGCGAAGGTTTAGGGATTTTTTGTCAATGTATATAACAATTTCATGGGTATCTCTTTGCGTAACTTCTGGCATCGTCGGATTTTTATTGACATTCTTGAGGTGTCCATATGGTTATGCGTGCGTGGTGGTAACGAGTTCGAAGATTTGTTGAGTTCTTTTAATTTTTTGCACTCGTATGCCAGCCAGTCTGTTTTGTGTTTGTCGTTTGAGAAAAAAGCTCATCAATTCCTTCGACTTGGTTCCACCCTCCAGACTGCGATGAAAATTCGGTCGTCATCCTTTTTTGCTTCCGTATCATGTTTGTGCTTTTGTCGGGGGTTCAGACAAAGATGCCGAATAAACAATCGTTATAAAAGTTGGTGTTAAATGGTCGTGTAGGTCATATAACATAAAAACCAACACTCTTTCACTTACCCACACACACACAATCCGACAGACACAGACGAACAATCGGTAGAAGCATGTGATGAAAATGGTAGCACTCCTGCCAGTTGTTTCGTTTTTGAAGTTGAGAAACTTTTGGAAAAAAATTAAACCGTACGAAGGTAAAAGATGGTGTTACTTTTTTTTATGAAATGCGTTATTGCGGTTTTGCGTGAGGCTGACTAAGAAAGGTTTATCATAACTCTAAAATCAATCAGTGAGGAAGTGCGAATTGGCTCAAACTGTCCATCTTAAATCAGAGACATTGACCGTAGCTAGCACTAGCTTTTTTGTGTGTCTCCTATGCTTTATGGTGTTTGTTAAATGGTTAGAAGCGTGGGTACTATGAGCTACACAAACCAGAATTATACGTGTGTTTGTTGGTGGAACTAAAGATGGCTGTTGGATGATGAGCAACGAATTTGGTAAAAAAGGAAGCGATCTCGTTTTTATGATGATTATTTTATGATTATTGCATTAATTATGGAGCTTTGGAATAATGACTGGAACGTTTTGCGGTATGCTGTTGTGCTAATGTCATTTTTTATCCTGCTAGGCATGCAATATGTGAGACTATAAATTTATATTGCACTCTTTTGTTTTACCAGTGGGTTTTATTACTGTGAATGTCGTACGCGTTATTACGATTTGTCTGAGCGCCACAGGTGATAGCGCGGAAACGGTAGCATGTGCGTTGATACAGCAGCATAAGCATGCAGAGGGTTTTGTAAAGTTAAATAATTTCACCTGCAAGTCAGCAAGCAGCAGTCGATATTCGGCCATAAAATAGTCGCTCTTTGCCAGCTTAGTACGGTGTTCGGACGAAAGATGGCGCGACTGCAACGCGACGCGAGTGTGTGTGTTGGTGGATGGGCACGATGCACTTGACTTGCGTAAAAATGTTTCCCCCACTTTTAGATTTTTATAATCCACACACACAGCCAACGACTGTATCAGTACATTGCGTATACGTACACGCAATAAGGAGCCGTGAGCAGCGCGATACGCGAGAGGAATCGAAAAAGGTTTTTTTCTTCAGTTGAACAATTGTATGTAAGGTGTCATGTACGAGCGAGAGACAGCGAGAGCGAGAGCGAGAAGCAGTATCGGCTCCTTTTCATTCGAACGTTGCTGCCACTCGCTTGCGCATTAGCGTTCAGGTGTTCCCTCCTTGTCGAACGGGCAAGAAAAATTTGGATTGCGCAAGAGCGCCTTTATTTATCTCACACAGCAAAAGAAGCGCGTTTGCGGTGTGTTGTGCAAACACGCAAGTTCTATGATTTTGTTTTCAGTGTAAAGCTGAACTTCTTCAAGTTAAGACGAAAGTTGGGAAGTCGTAGCGCCACACACACAAAGCACAAATATTGGCCTTGGGCATAGTGGGAGTGTAGGCAACGAAAGGTTCCAGATCGACGACAACGACGACGACAATAGCTTACGGCAGGGTGGAAAAGGGTAGTGGCAAACCGTGTGCATCTGTTAACGCAAGCGAATGGTTGGGAAGGAGATCGTTGTGTTTTAGTTTTTCGAGTGAACGTGGTCGGCAGTTTGAGAGCTCAGAGCGGCAAAGACGTTTGTGTTTTTTTTTTGTTGATAAATCCATGGATCGATTTCGTAATTTCATTAGGAAACAGAAACGTACAGTGAACGTGAAGAATTAATAATTGGTTTATGTCTGGCAGTATCGGGCCTGCACATCTTCGGTTGTGAAAATCCGGCACGTTGTTTCGATTCTCCGCTTGATTGTGTCCACGAGCGAGTACTAGAACAAAAGAACACCAGAACCGGCAACTTTTAGTAGTTTGCATCCGTCAAAACAAACACGGCATTTGGAAAGAAAAAATTGAGTCCGTTCGAGGTCTGTTGTCGGATTATAAGCGGAAGTATGTGTCAGTGTGGTGGTGCAATGTAATCGAATACCAAAGAGTTGGTGTGTGACGATTGATCGAGACGCAAAGGTTTTCGAGTGTTGAGCAGTAAAAATATTCACAAACATGTGCGTGGTTTAGTTTTGTGAAATTGTCCTAGACCATAGAGATGCAATATAATCTGTTAGGGAATATATGGAAATGTTAAACTCGCTACGATAGTGAATTGTAATGAAGACGAAGGATTTGTGCAACATTGAGACAAACTTGGCACGTGGCTTGGTGATCATGATAGCGGCTTATTAAATGCTACTACATTGTTCTTGATGTGCTGTGTGGATTTGTCCAATTTGCTTTGGCAGAGCAGGTTTTAAATATGGCTGAGAAGTAATTAGCGAAAAGTGCAACATAAGAAGTAATTCTACGAAAGTTCTATGAAGTTTTGTGCGTTTGTTGGAATAGTGTCTCGGAAAATTGTGTTGCAGTCGATATAGCAAGGCATACGGACAAGCTAGACCGTACAGTAAAAAAAACTATACTTGTAATATTAAGTACCGTGCTCTAAAGTGTGTGTGTGTTTACTTGGCTATAGTGCAAAGTCTCGCTTTCGGCTAGGTTTTTATTTATTAAATTTTTTGCTCATACCGTTTTGCAAAACAACCGCAAAAATTACGATCACACTGCTGAACCACCACTATCCTCATCACACCTCTGACCTGGCGTGCGCAATATACCACGATCCCCACGATGTCACGGCAGGGTCGCACGCTGCTGCCGGGGCCTGGTGGGGGCAGCACTCCCATCCGATGCATTCGGTCGGAGCGGCTATGTATGGCGAGGATACGACAGGGCAAACTGGTGTCAGTAGCCGCAGCCCTCCTGCATCCATGCACAATTCCGCCAACCACGCTAGTGCTGCCAATCATATCGTACAACACCAGCAACAGCAACAGCAGCAGCAACAGCAAGTGGCTGCAGCAGCTGCAGCAGCAGCAGCGGCGGCGGCACAGCAACAGCAAGTGCAGACTCAGTCAGCAGCGCCCCAGCAAACACAGAACACTTCTTCGTCGAACACATCCCAGCAACAGAGCAGTTCCGGGTCTGTGGTATCCCCAGCAACGCAAATCGTTCCTCCTTCCGCAGCTAGTGAATCGCCGGGGAGCGTAAGCTCTCAACCCTCAGGTAACTATTAATATACTAACGTTGACTTAGTATACAGCACAGTATACAGCTTAGAATACAGTACAGCATAGTGCACGTTAAGGAGGTATGACGGAATCAAAAGTTTAACATTTTTCAATTTTTATGCAGTTTATTCTTTTATCACATTCCAAATTTATAACGATGTTTTATATTGTAATACAAGCCAAATAGGTTTCCATAATTTATTTTTTATCATTGTTCCTGGTGTATGTGTATTTTAGTTTGTTTTGTTTTCTTTTCTTTTTTATGTTATACTTTCTCCAACTCATCGAATTCGCCAAAATGTGTGATCATTAACGATAGGTCCTATTCATATACCAGCAAAACGTCCTGCGTTTGATACGGATTCTCGACTGAGGCACTCGTATCCATGGGGCAACGAGTCGGCGGCTGATTACGCTTACCATACACAGTATCCACCGTATGCGCTGGCGACTGATATCAAACCAATGTATTATCCAAGCTATCCAACTGATGCCAATTTTCAACCCGTAAGTTGCAATTAAAAACAGTACCATTTATAGGCATCCACGATGTGAGTGTGCCTCTATTCGATATACAGTCAAACCTTAAATTTCTTTATGTTTTTTTTTTATTTTGTGTCAAATGCAGCATCCATATTATCCAAAATATGAGCCGGACGCCTACATAGCGGCCTCTACTGAACGATCACGGGGGGTCGCTGGAGAACCACCTTCCTTGCAGTCTAGCTATGAATCATACAACTCTTCCGGGTTGAGATCTTATTCCAGTGAAACATATCCTAATCCTGGTACGTATTACAATTTGAATCTTTTTTGTTTTTTGTTCTCTCTTTCGTGTCTTTCATGCCAAGATTTTAAAATACTCCAGCCCTTTTACAACATTATAGTGCATATGCTCGAATGATTGTAGTATTTGCAAGTGAATTATTTTCGTAAAAGTGAAATAACGATGATACGAATTTGATGTTGGAGTGACATAAAGTTTTTTCGTTTTTTATAGACATTTAACGTGGTTGAATGATTTATTCTAAAGAGTTTGATGAAGTTTTCGAAAGCTTTTTTGTGAGGACGTTTGCGTATAACTGGTTTGGAAAATGAAATAAATAGCTTCATTTGAGATGGGACGAGTGTCACAAAAGTGAACGTTATATCAGAAAAAGTTTGTGAAGCATTTACTCTTTAAAATATTTTGATTCATGTAGACATTCATATATCATATTTCAATATTCACATATACACAATCATATATCAATATTCACGCTAGGAACACCATATATGGCACATGGCTGTTGGTGACTTTACGCGAAACATTTAATCGAATTATGCAAAATCACTTTTCTGTCTTTTATCATGGATTTGTACCTTTCACCGTTTACCTTTCGTTGAAATGAGGAAACCTAATACTTGTTTCTATACTACACGAGGTACGCCGCCTTTTAGTCTATGTTGCAACGAATCAGGAGAGACATTGATGTCACGAGATAGTAGTTCAGGAAAGTTTCATCCATCCCTTGACATGCGCACTTGCGATGTGATGAGCTTTTTTGGTTGCAATGTCACATTTGAGTAATTTCGCTTAAAGTTGTGATAAAGTTGGTGAACCAAACAATTGTAAAACAATGGTGTAAATGACATTATTATGAATAATTATTGGAATTCATGTTCATTTAGCAAATTTATCCGTAAGCTTCTGTATCTGTGGCATTTTAATTTAAAAAAATGTAGTGAAGTGGAGTAAAAGAGAGAGAGAGACCGTGAAAGTTTTCCGATTCAAAAGAAGACATATTTTAAAAGAGAAAGAGAGAAAAGAGAGAGTTAATATTTAGAGAGAAAGAGAGAGGGAGAGTGAGAGAGAGAAAGCCTGATATGAAAGTTATGTAGTGAAAACGAGAGTATATGCCAGAATATGCTAGAGTTTTACTATAAAATAAAATAATTTCACTATCCTCTATGCATATACCCAATCTCTATACGACGTGCCAGAGTAAGAGCTGACGATAATAATAATAATACTTTTATGGACTACGCAAAGCAACTGGCAAAGAAACATGGTTATTCAAATATAAACAAATCGACTGCCACAGGAGACACATGTTTTTGTTTACAGTGGAGCTTGTACACCATCTCGTGAAACGGTTTGGCAAAGAAGAACAAGCTTACACATTATGTTTACATTCTGCACGAAGGCACCTTTGGAAGCCACAACCTATAAATTCTCGTTAAGAAAAACTTCATTTTTAGACTCAGTTACCGGAACAACATGATCAGGCTTTGGTCCGTTTGCTCTACTGTTTATTTGTCTTTTGAGTTACACGAGCTTCCGCATTGAATCGTGCTATTTCGGAACCGAAAACTCTGTAATCATCCGATTTGTTTACATTAGTGGTCTATATTTTAGAATTTGCTCCATCACGTCAATAAGCTCTGCAACGAATTCAGTACCAATGAATCTTGGGGCGTAGTAGGCTAAGTTAGATGGCAAAATGAAAAAAAAATTGTTTTCCTGAATCGATGGTCGTAAAGGTTTGGTGGGTTGAACGATGAATATTTTGTTAAATAGCTTATACGCTATCTTACTTATTTGCAAATCTGATATGTGATATAAGTGTGAGATAAATTTTGATTCTAAGTGTCATTTAATCGATTTTTGAAGTAGAAATGAATGATTAATAGGAAACATTCCACCGGCAAACACTAGTTCGATTGTTGAATATTTTCAAAGTGTTGTTACGATGTGAAGAAAATGATTTACAGGCCATATAGATAAAATTATGGCTTATTAAAATATCGATAAATACTTCCATTAGCTATCTTTAATGGGTGTCATATTTCATTTCTTATCAAAAAGTGACCGAACTATGCACGTGAGTCAAGCAATTGAGACAACCTTTTGTTAGTATTTAGACACCGTTCTCATGACGATCGTAAACGATAATCATTTAACAGTTTTATTGACTATTAATACCATCGAAATAGCTATGTTACATGGTGCAAACAGTGCATGCATTAGCATGTAAAAATTGTTAAATAAATAGCACTTCCCATAAAACCAAGCCATTAAAAGTGAATAGTTTAATATAATCGGTCTTAGAATGTAGACATCAGCTACCACGTTTATACATCCTAATAATGACGGTGATAATGGCGATGATTATGAAGGCGTTACTTTTATAGATGTTATAAAAGCAAATGATTATCAATGCTAATAATTCAATTCAGACAATCTCACCTGTTGGAAAAGTGTTGCTTGAGTTTTCAGGTATCTTGCAAAGCATAGTGTTGTTTGCATAGACATTACGTGACCGTAGCGGGTATTTTTATTGCTTATGTAAACAGTTAAACGGGAGTCTTTTCGAATTGAACTTGAACTGTTAGATAAGTTCGAGCGAGATAATTAGGAAAGTAACTTGTACTAGCTATTAGCTTCAGGTACGAACGATAATAAAGAGATTATGTGACATGTATTCATTATATATGATGGGTAAGAAGATATAATCATCTTTGTTGATTTCAAGCGGACGTATTGATCAGGTCATGTTTCGCGAACTTGGAACTAGTATACGTAAACACTAAGGTAAACCTTGACACTGATGGCTCAAAATATTCATGCTCAAGTGTTAGTATAGCTGTAGTTGAGTAGCTAGTATCTCGGACGTTACCTATCGGGTCCGCTTTGATTGGTTTCTAAAAGTCTTAAGCTTGTAATTTTTAGTATGGCACTGAGCTAACTTAAGTAATGATATTGCTGTCATAATTTTGTGAGGGATTATACCGAACAATAATGGATATGTCGAGTGTTTAATTCGTTTTCTATTTCTATTTTTATGTATTTATTACTTAGTAACTTAAAAAGAAATAAGACACAATCCAACAAAGTAACTTACAAGGGTATCTCAAAGTAGGAGGAGCAGGTGTTAAAAATATACAGTAATATTTCCATGGTACTTCAGATGATAAGACGTAAAAATTGATACTAGCAATATTACGGTAAAAAATGTTTCAAAACTAAAAACTATAAAGTAAGTATGAGTTGTAGAAGTAATAAAAGTTGAGTAAAGTTTAAAAGAAAACAAGATTTTGACAGTTGATACGTATTGATATTGCAATGAAGAGAAGTCAATACCAGAAAATGATAATTAATTAGGATGTAACGAATTATTATGGCCAACCTGGATCACTAGCGAAAATTAGTTTTACTAGTTCGGGAGAAACATAAAAAACACAACGAAGGGATCAATCGGGAACAAATCATGTACATGAAAGCATTTAGTTGAAGACAAATAAAAAATAAATTAAGCTTTGCACGGTTGATTGATGTGATGTTATTGTTAAAAGTAGCACAAACAATATAATCTATTGATGAGCAGTGTGCCCTGGAGCTGTAGAATATAGTTATTATGCCAAAATTAGTTCATTTGCAGATTATTTGATCTTATTTCGCTCAATGTGTTCGAACAGTGGGATAAAACAGAATACGTAAATCAAGCCTATAAGAGGGAAAATGATTTATCGTGCCATTTTGAAGAATATTCCAGTATCGATGAGTTGAAGTTGGAAGTGGATAGATGTTATATACATTAGATATACAAATTGTTCAGGTGAATGTAAAATATTTGAAATAATTAAACAGTGATCTCTGTTCCTTTTTGACTTCCCAGACTACGGATCGCGGATTTTCACGTTCTTACTTATTAATTATAGATTGTCTAACTTACATTTCAGTGTATGGTGGGCACGGATCAGAAGATATTTGCTCCTATGTATACTAATGTAATGTAAAGTAATGTAATCTGTCAGTTGTAGTCACAAAACCAGTCTGTAAATTGAGGAAATTAACTGAAACTACATGAAGTTAGACGAACCTAACAAGGTTATTTTCTAAGAAAAGAATATACTTAGTATGCTTTATTTAATTTTATGCCGACAATCGGCCGACAAAACTTCACTTGTTGGCAAAAAGGTCAAATATTGAGTTGCCAGTTATCGATAAACCAACTAATAAACTAATTTGGATAAAGTTATGAAATTCAAAATCATTTATTTTTTTTAATTTAATATATCTGCGCGCATTTTATAATTTATTTCGACAACAACTTTCTCAACTCTGCCAAGATTAATTTGAAAGCTAATACAGTAAGACGTGAGTACCGCTTATCATGGGAAAAAACTGTATATTGTTTGGGAGACATTTCCGTTTTTTACCATGTTCTGTTATTCTGAGTACAAGCTAGCAGACCACACGGTCTGCGTCTTGATTGAATCGAAGTCCGAATCGAATAATTAGTTTTGGGTTTTTTTCAGTTGGGGACCGTCTGTCCGGCTCGCAGATTATAAGTCTATTGTTTGAATAAACCAGAAATCAGATATTTAGAACCGTTAAGTTGTGCGTAAAAAAATATGTAATCAGCAAACTACGGAAATTCCACATGCTTCAAAGCATTTATTTCACACAGAGATAACTACAGATTTGCCTATTTCCCAGGTTTCTACAACGTCATCGCTCAAACTGAGTTTGAAATAATAGAACTACATAGACTGAAACATATTCTAATCGGATGCTCTTTACTCAAAGTATCATAACCAATTATCGTTTTCTTTATCAACATAACAACCTCAAATGGATAAAGGCTGCCATTTCTGACTTTTTTGGACTTTATTTACGGAGGGTTTGTTCGGAGGGTTGGTAATCCACGTAAGGAGAGTTAGTCCGGATGGGACTCCAACCAATCTTCAGATAAAGTTATTCTCATTGAATGTCACACCATTGAACCTGAAGTGGTTTTGGATTGCCAATTCTGATATTTTATGAATGTATTTACCCGTAGCTAGATAGTCAGTCCTGCGTACGGGTGATTGGTGGTTTTACACGGGTAGTGCCGAGTACAGTTTTATTATATTTGAAATATAAGACACAAAACCTCGAATTGACACATATAGTCAATACGAGAGACGGTATCTTAGCTTAAATGTTAAAAACACAAAATGTTTATTGTATGTTAGTTATGTATGGCACATTCAATCTATATTAATCACATAAGAAACTCACTGTCTGTAACGTTTTTGTACACATTTATTTGTTTGCACAGGTTCCAGTTTAACGGTTGGTGTTAGCGGTGTAGGGTCATGTACGCCTTCCAACCCACTCGAATGGACAGGAAATGTAACTGTGAGAAAGAAACGAAAGCCATACTCGAAATTCCAGACTTTGGAATTAGAAAAAGAGTTCCTCTACAATGCGTATGTTTCAAAGCAGAAACGATGGGAACTGGCTCGCAATCTCAACCTCACCGAACGTCAGGTATGTGTAGTGTCACGTTTATTCGTTACTTTTAGTAGAGCCTGGAAATGTTTTTTTATGCAGTGAATATGTTTTTCTTTATTCATTATCATAGGTCAAAATATGGTTCCAAAATCGGCGAATGAAGAACAAGAAAAACAGTCAGCGTCAATCAGCGCAAGCAAATAGTGGTAGTAGCAACAACAGTTCCAGTCACAGCCATTCCCAGCCGCAGGCCCATCATAATCCACATCATATAAGTATTGGTCTGGGAATGTCAACATTACATGGTTCCAAAATGCATCAGTGACCTTTAGAGCAACAAGTACACCAATCGGAATCACAGTCACAGCTTAGTCAACAGCAATCACAACAGACCCTACTTCAATCACAATTGCAGCATCACCCTCACTCTACTACTTTGCAGGATCAAACGCAGCAACAGCTCTCGCAATCACAGCCACTGCAAATTCATTCTCTACATTCGCATTTGATTCATCAAACTCCTCATCAACAGAACGATGACCAGATGAAACAGGAGCTATGTGACACACCTACCACAACGATGTGCAGCCACTTTCCTCATCCACATTTGGTGAACTATAATCACCAACACTGATTTGAAACTAAAGCGTGACGCTACAAATGACTGTCCGTGCGCGATGAATTAATGAGCCGTGATGGCTAAGCTAATACGTAAATGAAACGAGTTTTGAATAAAAGTAATAATAAAGAAAAACGGTAAACAAATGTATCGGAGAGTCGCCACCATTCGCCCAGAAAATGCAAGATTTTGCATGAAAAAGCTCTGCAAACGACGTAAAGGCATCCACCGAACACGGTTTGTTTATAACTTATGCTGTAGTGTAAGAAGCGTTTGAGAGGAATATTCTGGAGACTGTGAGGCGCTTTTGGGACAGTTGTAAATAGGAATTATTTATAAGCTATCCAGCCAGTGAGAAAAGTCCAAATTGTGAGACCGTGAGTAGGTGATTTAAGTTTACAAGTAAGGGATTAATGCCTCTTTTCAATGAATCATTAATTATAGTAAGAGACAATGTAAAGGTAAACAAACAGATTAGATTGGTTTAGCAGAATAAATCAAAGAAACACTGCTTTGTGGAGAGATAAGGTTACAAAAATGGCCCAGTTTGCTCGTCCTGGAGCAATGTAGCAAATGAGAAATGTAGAGGAAACAGGTAGTTCATAACATAAAATAAATATTTAAAATCAAACTTTCCCTTTTTAAGTTACTTAAGGTGCATGCAAAAAGAATGAACATGACGGCAAAGGGGATAGGAGCAGATAATGGTATAAGTTCATCTTAATAATAACTTAACTTAAATATTACACATAAGATGCGGAGGAGGTGCAATGAAAGGAAACAAAAGAACTTATACATCGAGTAACAAACATTAGTCATATTTTGACAGTATTTCAACCTTTCTCTCTACCGAAATAAAATTCACTCATAAAGAAAATATGTTATTTTCGCTATACAGAAGAACCGAAAATAAAATGACCACGAATCAAGGATAATCAGTACATCTTGGATGAATGAGAGATTGGCATAATGTTTTGTCCAGTAATTGAATGTATTGAATTAAATTTATTGAAACCAGACAGTATGGAGGTTTTACATTAAAAATACAACATAATATACATTGGGCTTAACAAAAACCAAACACAGCAACAAAAAGGAAAACAAAAGAGACAATGGAACACTGGAGGGAACCGCGACTGAAATGCATGTGATTACTATTTTTACTTTTATGATTATTCTCATCGATAAGTATTGACTATTTGAACACTGTTGTGTCTCATAACAACGTCAAATATATTGTACCTTTGTTATGTTTCGCTTTTCTCATTATCTTTACTTTGTTGGTTTTATGTGTTTATAAATTCCATTTGATCATTTTAGAAGTTGCATGTTTTGGAAATTTTTGAATAAGGTTGCAAGATTTGTTATAAAAGTTTTGTATCGAAATAAATTACGATTCATACTTTCCGTTAAGATGATTGTGAAGATTTATTTGGAAAGCATGTTCACGCGTAAGATGCAAAATTGTGCAGCCTGATTGCCTATTGTGTTAAAATCACACAAAGATCTTGTAAAGGGGTTTTAATGTGTATTATAAATTAATAACTTTAATTTTGTACAATTGGTTTCAATTTGTACCCTTTGTCTCATATCGGCTTAATCTTATTTATCGTTACTGCATTTCAAATAGCCATGGATTATATATGCTTCTTAATGTTTGGCCGAGCTAGTTGGGATAGGAACCAATGATCTAAACACGGCTCTGCGTCCACTATCTGATAATTAATTTTTCTTTTTGTTTCATATGGGTTTCGCTAAAAATTGGGATTTGTTTTGAATCATGGAAGTGTTTGTTTGGAGTCAGTTTATTAAGGAAAAGAAGTTGAAATTTGAAATAAGCTTGAATAGTCGAAACTGAAAATCTGAACTGTAAGTTATAACGTTAAGATGAGTTCATTTATAATTAAGTGCTAAGTAGCATTGCGTTTTGTGTAGTTTTGGTCAACAATAAAACAAAATTGATTACGAATTATGTTCTACAGGACTCTCAACAATACTCAGCTGTAAGGAAAGTTTTCAAAAGGGAGAGACATAGATAACATGTTTCACTATGTTGGATTGAAGCAATGATGGTGCTTCAACATGTACAGTACTGGCAGAAGGCAAACAAGAAAGCCAAATATACCTAAACAGATGGTAAAAAGTAAAAACAAAACAGAATCAATAGTACTATATGATATAGATCAACGAAGAGGAATTTAATGGTAATTATCCTTAATTTATGTAAATGGTTGTTCAAAGTATAAGAAAGCGAGATCCCACATATTCTTTCATTATCCTTAACAGCATTACTTGATAATGAAGTAGGTTGTTTATATATTGAAATTCTAGAATTGTTCAAAGGGAATATTAAATTATAATGAAATTAAAATGAGACATGATTTGATGAACTATTTTATTTTACTGTGGGATATAAACTCCGAAATATTTTGTTACAGCCCTTAACGGTGCACATATGATATTGCAACAATCAAACCTCTCAGACGAATTTCTTTAAAGTTCTTTCAGAATTAATATGACCCACTCGCAAAGTGACTGGAATAAGCTGTAAATCATTTGATATCACTAAAGGATTAATTTTATGCTTATTGCGAAGATTCGTTGCTTTTTAATATGTCTGTCTCACTTAAACTACTTTCATGAACGCTCTATCCAAGCAGTCCACGTCATTGGTAGAAAAACTAAGTAAAAGAATTTGAATAAGTATAATATATAAAATTGGAAGAGGAAGAAAAATAACGATAAAAACAAATGCTCCGCTAATGGTTACAAAGATGTAGAAAGATATTGTGTGAAGCATTTACTTTTCAACAGCAATATTTCAGACCCAAGGCAACATGTTCGTCAAATGATTCTTGATTAAAAAAATATCTATCTTCAACGTTAAATAAAACATGTAAAAGGTACGTGCTTTGAGTTGTTTTATTTTTGCCAAAAAATGGCACTAAGAAGTGTGTAATGAGAAGAGCAGGTTGAACAGGATCGGGAAGACTGTTAAGATCCTTCTTAACTTGTTTTAACTACTGTAATTAGGATTAGGTTTAGTACAATCCTTTCAAAGTAAATATAATATATTGAATGATAGTACACTATCCAAACATTTTTTTTTAATAGTCTACTCATGACGATTCTCAAACGGAAAAATCATTGGTGCAATTGGGTTCAAAGAAGCAAACTATACAAAAATAATAAACTTAAACCATCTGGCGATTTGTCTACGCCACATAATAAATTATATTGAGTAATTGTTTTCAATCCATCCAATAATAAGCCAAAACAAAATGGGTAATGTATAACTTGTCATTCGTGACACATGAATGTCATGTCGATATGGATCTTGGTCTGCAATGTATGGCTCCCCTATCTCCGGTGAATGAAACAAAATCATTCCAGAAGGTACAGTGCGGACAAATCGAGCGGGCTAAGAAGAGAACGAAGCAAGAGAAGGCAAAGTGCACTCTAAAGGAAATGTTTTGTCTGCAATTTAAAAACAAGAGAACAATGTTTGAATACGTTGGTCACAATGGTTCTGTTTGCAAATAAGTTTAGCAAATCTACGATATTAAGATTTTGCCCGGAAACGTGTACATAAAAAACTTTAAACTTATTTCTAACGTTCTTAACAGGAGTTTCGGATTTAAATCGAAATTTCCATAAAGTTGGCTCATGAAATACTTAACGGAAATATTTCACAGCGGTTAAAAGTCGGCTGTGAATTTCAAAAGAAAGAAGATGCATAATATTGGTGAAATCACATACAACAATAGCACCGCATATACGGAGAGTGAGATTTGTTCCCTGATTGAGTGTATGGTGTGAGGTATGAAAATATATTGTAAAACCCTAGTAAACCCAATAGCAACTTAGGGTCACATCTTCGCAGTTATTTATAAAGTATGTAGTTTTTGTGTTGGACTGCTCGGTAGTGTATTGGCAGCGGCGACGGTCTTCACGCGACAGGAGCGGTCCAAAATCCCTTCCAGACCAAATCCTCCGTACACACGACTGACTATCTCGCTACGGGTAAATAATGTCAAAGCAAGCCATAAATGGAAGGCCTAGACCTCTTGAGGTTGTTGTGCCGATGAAGTTGTTTGTGTTACGTGTTACGTGTAATTCCTAATGTATGCGGACGACGTGGTGTATTGTTAGTGGCGCTGGTTTTCACACGACAGAACCGGTCCACAATCCTATCCGGACCAATCCTCCGTAGTAAGGACTGACTATCCGCTTACGTGGTAAAGTTAAGCCAGAAATGGCAGGCTTGACCTAGAAGGTCATTACGCTACGAACGATTACAAAGTTTAGAGCCACTCTTGAAAAGCCGAAGAAATTGTAATGTTGATTGCAGTGCGGAAATATTGACGCTTTGATTGATTTCTGAAACGTTCAGACCTCCACTTATTTGCATTGATGGGCCAGGCCGAGCAGCACTTAAATCCATACGAACACATTAAAAATGGATTTGAGGTTTGTGACCACAAGTTAGTGAGGTACAAATAAATGACCAGAAATAAAGCTAAACTGTGTCTAACGACACACAATGACTTAAAACAATAGATGTTTGAACATTTTTTAACGTTTTTTTTTTTAACATATGATTTGCACAAATCTGCTTTATGTTTTTTTTGCTACCGACGGTCAACTGTTACTGGTACTGTTCAACTCAAGCCATGCAACTTTATGCTGCATAGACTGGAGGTTAGGATTTGATTTAAACCGAACAAATAGAAATTGATGAAGCCCGTCTTGAAGTTGTACATCTCAACAAACAAACCCAACAAAATTGGTAATGCAGATATTAACGTAGATAGGTTTCGTTTCGTCATCAAACAATCGTATAGCTGAGAGAAAATTAAAAGCTGGATTATTTCATGCACATTAAATTATTATGTTCAAAACCTCGAATAGTTTAAAATAAGTACTGCGTTATCATAATTTGTAAACCAGTAGTTTTCATATCCTGACACATATTTCAGTGTTAAACGTTGACCTGACATGACACAGATAGGGGATTTGAGAAAATAAATATACAATTTGGATTTATTAATTTCAAAATTCGAGCCTAACAGATGCCAGGAACATTATAAATTGTTTGCAGAATATCATGCCAATCACGGATAATTAATAAGCCATGTGTGTTATAGTTCGGGTATGAAATTATTCAGCTAAAACGCAAACAATGTACGGAATTTGAAGCTGTCCGTAGCTGGATCCAGCACGGCATTAGCTATCTCATAGAACTTCATCAATCATCAGTTTTTCTCCATACAATGCTCGATTTTCGACAACTAGAACGTGCTTGTCTGGCTGTGTTTGAAGTCATCATACCAGTTAAAAATAGTTGATATTCATAGTGCCGAGTTCCACAATGCTTTAATGAGTTCAAGCCACTTTTACCGATTTTTTCTAACGAAAAAGAATCCCGTCATTTCTGATATTCCATTGCAGGATATATGACAGAAATGTAGTGACTAAAATTACTTTGACGAAAAATGTAATTATACAATCGTAAGTTTTTTAGAAGTTTTAATTCTGTGTTTGAATCCGAAAAACGGTTGATCAAAACCGTGATGAATAATGTGTCAGAAACAAAAGATGAATACCAATGCAAAGTGACTTCATCGTTGTATCGGTAGATCGGTGTAACCGACGAAATGGTGAAGCTCGGTTAAATATATTCCCAAGAGTACTCGGCTATTGCATACTTTACTGAAATCCCAGTTAAAAAATCTCGTTGCAAAAATCGGGAGTCAGCATCGTAGAGCACCGAAAAATCAGGGCACATAACCTGGAGAGTTTTTTCGCGACAAAACGTCGCTGCACATATAAACATTTGAACAAACAAAAATTCCCAAATTATTCAAAGTCTCTTGCCGAGTTGTTCTTTTTTGCACTAGTTTTACGAGTATTCATTTTTCTCGGAGTAAAATGCGTAAATGATTGTTTTTATATGTTGTCGAAATCTCGGTTTTTCGTTACCGAAAGTCTATATTAAACATGCGAGTGGTCTTTCTTTATATCTTTTATTACTAGATAGAATAGACATTTTTACAGACACATAGACAGAGGTTAAAAACTATTAACCGAGAGCATAATCGAGCGCTCAGTAGTGCGGATCTCGGTAACCAGTAGCCGAGATTCTTCAAGAATTTGATCGATCGATTTGCGTGTTTACTATGTAGTGTAAGCTCCCAAATGATCTATTTTAGCGGTTGCCGATCAGCGAATGGGAAATGTTCCTACGTTTGGGATGTGTAGTGAATGGGAGCATGAATTAGAAGTGTCTTTCGCTAGATGACAGTCTGTGTTGGGTTAACCTGGTAGATGTCTATTATACCAAATATAATGATGAAAGATAAGGACTAATAGAAAATAAACATTGTTTTCGAAGTATGGTGTTTATATAGATTGAATAAGGTTCTACAACCGGTTCTACTGCACAGAAGGCTTAAATTATTATCAACTATGTAGTAAGTCAGTCAATTTACAGGTGTGGGCAAATAACCTAGGTATCGAGTTTTCCTCAGAGAAGACTGAAAGGTTGTTTTTTTCGTACCATTACGACACAGCGAAAAACAGGCTTGCGAACGTGTACAAACTTAATTTTGACATATTGTTATATGGAAAAAAGATCACAATTGCCTAAACATTTAGATACCTAGGTGTTTGGTTTGATAGTAAAAATGTGTGGAGGTCACATGTAGAACAACTGGCAATCAAATGTGCCAAAAGAATCAACTTCCTCTGAAACGGTCACAGGATTTTGGTGGGGTGCACACCCAATAGGTCTCCTGCGGTTGTACAAGACAACGATTTTATCTGTCTTGGAATACGGATGTATCTGCTTCCATTGGGATGCCAAGACGCATATATTAAAACTGGAACGTATACAATATCGTCGTCTTAGAATTGCGCTGGGCAGTATGAAGTCCACTCATACAATGTCCTTAGAAGTGATGCCCGGAATGATGCCGCTAAAGCAAAGATTTTTGCAGCTATCGCTTGGCCTTTTACTTCGTTCCACAGTATCTAATCCTCTAGTGATTGATAACTTCAAAGCGCTATAAGAAGCATGTTGTAAATGCATTATCATGAAAGTATTTCATGGTTTTGAATCTTTACAGGCGAACCCTAGTGCCACAAGAGCAATTAACAGCGCCGGTTTCCTGGAGATGTCAATTGGGGTAAAGTTGTCATCTGGAAGTTTAACATTTAACCGATAGCAAAAAAATCTTTTTTGTCCTTCCTGAATATTTTAATTATTTTGCACCAAGTACAATTGACCGGGTTGGACAGTTCAATAAATAAAAATTGAGCCAGTCGGTCAATGGCAGCCATTAGGCAGTTAGCGATTTTGATGACTACAAACAAGTTTTCTGCATAAAACATAATTGTGTAATTCCAAAGCAATGGAAGTATCAAATGAATATAACTAAGCTCATAAGTTTCGAGTTACGTGACTACTAGTCAATATTTAACAAAATAATCCCTAAAAGTAAATAGGGCCATATGACAAGTGCAATCAAATAGCTTATCAAATCACCAAACATTTCATTTCATTTTATTCAATAAACATATGTATAATTGATCATAGATTACAAACATTATAATACATTTTATCTAATCATATTCTTCCAAGTTAATTCCAGCATAGTTCCTCCAAACTCGATATTTTTTAATGTTGATGTGCTAATGTGAAAGTCATACAGGCTGCTGAACTCATTAGATATTTTACACATCGTGATGAGTGAGATATTACTAGTATAAGCTCTGTTCGTAAATGGGATTTATAATATTTCCTTGTTTCTTATGCTTTGTTATGGAACATATATATTTAGCAATTTTGTCTTTTCTACAAGCGGTTCCTGCTTGGCGTCTGTATTATAGTGGTTGTAAACCTGGTAGTGAACAGCGGTCAGGGTAAGTTATATGTTTAGTATGATAAAACCATGAAATATTACCAAGAGCTAGCCTAGTAAACCTGAGCTGAACCGACTCTAGTTTGTGTGTCCAACCCGCGGAATAAGGCGTCTAAGGGTACATAACTAAGTTCTAATATTGAGCTATCCAGTTAGGTATAGACTACCTTTAGGGACATCGGATCATTGAAGTCCTTTAAATTTCTGATTATGAAACCTAACATTCGTTTAGCCTTATCTAAAGTTTTGTTATCAGAGTTTTTTAATGTTCAGTAAATGTTTATTTACAGTCCAGAATGGTTTCAAGGTTTCGGATTGCGGTGGATTAATAACGGATTTCAGGAGTTGTTAAATAAAATGAAAATGCGCATTTGTATGTATATAATTACAGCAAAACCTCGCTTTGAAATAATTGAAAACGCGTGATTAATATTAAGTTACGCACAAACTATGCACAGTTTTTCTATTGTAAACTTACATCACAGGTGCCAACAAACCTAACGTAAAGGCAGCAAGAATATACCGGCTTAAGAAAAATGGAAAATGAAACCTTATTCAGAAAACTGCCTGCACGCTATTATGATGTTCGATTAACTCGAGATTACGCAGAATCCGAACGATTGTGGTTTTGATTCCACTTTTTAAATTTAAAGAAAAATCACATATAACGTGAAAACGATCATTGGCTAAAAGTCAAAGAACTAATTTTAAGCATTTTAATTTATTATTGTATCCGATGGCAAATTTGCCGACGGTAATGTTGGATGATTTACATTCCTGAAAAGCGATACTTGTTATGAACACTGGATTTGAGTTTAAATATGTTTTTAACCTTATAGTTTGGAAGCGATATTAACAAACTTGGGTTATTTGTATTTTGAAGTAGAAGATTAAGTGAAAAATTGCGATAAGCTATTGTGCAGCACTGAAACATCCATCGTATGAATAACATAACTGATACTCAATATATACGTAAAGTGTAAATTTTATTGTTATGTACAGGAATGAAACACATTAACAGAAAATTAAAGTAAAAAGCTCTGTTTTTCGTTGCCAGATAGTCAGTTCTGGCTAGGGGGGTTTGATCAGGATGGGATTATGTCTGGGTCCTGTTGTGTAAAGACCAGCGTGACTACCAATACACCACTGGATAGCGCCATGAAAAAATCTTTATATTCATGAAAAACGGCTAAAGTCTTTAAATTCATCAAAAACGGCTAAACCGTATTGAGCGACGCATCCATTGTGTTCTTCAACTGCAAACTATTGTAGTGGCCAGCCCAAAAACTAACATGAAAACAGCGGAGGTACTCATTTCAGACAAAAATGGAAAATGAAACCGTTTTTCATAAAATGTTTAAAACCTTCTCGAGTTACACTACCAGGTGTAAAGAAAGTTCAAGGGGATCATAGGCAAGTCTGTAATAATGATATCTTTATCAATACTCTGAATGTTGGTTTTCGTTACGCATAGCGAAAGACACCCTTCGCTGCTTTCAAATTTCTCCAGGTCTGCCAAAGTATCGAACAGAAAGCACTTAATTTACAGTAGGGGTCGACATGTGCCTTCACGTGTTTTCGTTCTCTAATGATTTCCATCGACACTCCCCCTAAGATCATATTATTACAAAAAAAAAAAAACAAAACAGAACAACACACACCCATGTAGCTGAGAAACTTCAACATAAGTGGGCTTCGAATAAGACAAAAATTTGGGAGACGAAAATGAGTTGTTGTAGCCGTGTTGTTTTCGTGTTAGTATTATTCTCTCTTTGCGCTGCTTTCAGTGTTGTTGTCGTTTTTGATATCGTGCATGAGACTTTAAGAAAATTAAGCAACTTATTCCGAGAAGTTGATGATATCCACTGCACGAACCTTTTTCCATTTTTTTATAGAGGCTTTGAGTTTCTGATACTACATTCGCATCTCTATCCACTGTAAGAATAACTCTGTTTTTTTTCATCTTTTAACTAAGAGCTCAACGCAGCGATGAGGTGAACGTCGCTTTAATAAAATAAAAAAAAAAAACAAACTCGATTTGATGCCAATTAAAACAGACAAGGTCATGTGGATTGGTATAAATGCTGATTGGCAATACATTTAAATACTAATATTACTATATGTAAACTTCAATCTTCATATATTCGTGCGGTACATATAGTGCTGTACAAATAACGAACACTTTATGTAATAATGTAATAGCATTCGAAGAAATGAAATAAATCATGCATAAAATATAGTTACATGAACAGAAATAAACATAATGATTTATAGCTAGTACATATTTTATTATTTACACATTTGGTCTAATTATTGTTAAAATGTTCGAAAATTTACTGTTGAAAAAATTTTCATTTACTGTAACTTTTTCTGGTCAACATTTTGATTCGGTTTACGAAGGCAGGAAAGATACAACGAACGAATGTGTATCTCATTCGAAAGAGTATTAGACCTGACGTGAGGAGCTGGTGGAACTGCCGAGGAGTTGATATATAAAATAAAATTGTAATAAAAATGTAACATAGAACGACCTCGCCACGACGAAAAAGTCATCTGAGCCTCGAGCACGTTTGTCTCGCTCGTTCGCAGTTCTGTTATTATTCTTTTTCCTGAAACTATATGAAAAAACACGATGAGTATACGTGTGTGTCGGGGGATGGTGACGCTGATCCTTGACAACAACCGTTGCTGTTTTTGGAGACGCTTCGATGGATTGTAGAAGTACGAATGCGTGAAAGAGCATTTATGCGCGGAGAAGGAGAAGCAAACATTCCTCCCGGCAAAACACCGCCGACCATCGGCCAAGCGTTTATATTTTTCATCAGAAATCTAATAAAAAGTTATAATTTACGTTCGGATACCCAATCGGAGGATTTTGTTATCTTTTATGCCCTTGCCAAGGCGGCTTCTTCGTATGCCCTAGCAGCCGATGCTGCCTGTTGGATTCCTTTTTCATGTAGAAACGCTCGTCTTGTTATTTCCCATTATTGCCTACCTGCTCTTTCACATTGGTTCAGCGCTTTATGTGACTGTTTCGTTTTGTCACCTTGGAAAGCTAGACTGAATTCCACACTAGGAAGGGCGCTGCCATACTTGCGCACTTCCTTCTTGAATTTCTACTGTAACTTGTGCGTCGGTGCACGGGGATGGAACAGTTTAACGACGAACGGCAATCAACCATCTTTAGGGAGCCGCGATGTTTCAGCCTTTTCCCCTATTGTTTGGCCGGGCTCGATGTAACACTCGAGCTGTGCAATGCGAACGCTTGTGCTTATGTGTAATATTGCCTTTTGGTGGTTGGATGGCTGTCGCATGTGTCTGTGACATTTCACCCTGGTCCATTTCGTCGTGTACATTGACGAGGGTGGTTGGTAGAAATAAATTTGAAAATGGAAGACACTAATCCTTGGTGCCTGTTCCATACTTAGATACCTTGGAAAAGAGCAACTGTCAATCTTTCGTTAATGGTGTACAGCGTGGAAATGGGTGCAGTTGTAAGTTTTCCAAGTTAATTAGAGTGCTGATTGGCGCAAGAATTCGAATAGTTTTTATTTTGAGGTTGTACAAGTCTTTGAAGTTGCATTTAACATTTTTTTTATCATAGTTTCCAGCTTTAGCACTAGTTTGTGAATAGTTTGATATCGTGGTTGGTTGTGGAACTGAGTGTTATTTCGCGAGATGACGAGTTGAATGAAAACAATCAATTTTGTAGGACGCATACAACGAGCGTAACTGAACGAAAGCATTAGCAAGAAGCCAAACAGCAGTCGTAGCAAGGAAAATGGAAGAACACATTTTTACAAATTGCAAGCGCCTTGGCATCTGTAGCATGGGCTATGAGTCAAAGGCAATCAATAAAGGCGCCGTAGATGGGAGAAGAACAGGAAAGAGAGGGATGCGCAAATGAGAGTGAGATGAGTTTCGAATTTTCCTGATGCTCGCGAAGCTCGTTGCGCAAGTGAGAAAGCAAACCAGCGAGGGCACACGAGTGAGTTGAGGCAGCGAATTGGTCGGATTCGATCGTACCCCGCGAGTACGAAGTGAGCGAGCAAGCGAGAGTGAACGGTTTCAAAAATACATACGAATTTTTACGTTATATACCACCGATGCATTCAAACGAAGGAAACTTTTATAGCTTTTTTGTTTTGTAGAAAAGATTGTGTGGTACAAATTTTGGGCAGTTTTCTATCAGAAGTCTTTCATTCTGATAGCATCTTTTTTCAAATCAACTTTCGCGTCGTCGTCGTCACCGCTTTTCGACAGCTATCGTCTGGGTTGTTCTCATCATCGTTGCCGTTTTCTTGGAACTATCCGTTTTGCGTTAGGTCAAACATCAAGTAACATTCGTTTTCTTTTACAGTAAGATATCTCCTGCCGGTTTGTTAGTCCCGCAGAATCAGAACCACATTTCGTAATTAGTGAATTTTAAATCCGTAGATTACAAACAAGTTTCGACCCGAACGCGTGTTCGTTGCAGTGAAAAATGTGTTGTATCATAGTGCGCCCAAGTGAAAAGACGGACTTTCTGAGTTCTTGCACAATTACCAGTTGACAGAAATCAGAGGTGATCAAGAAATTCCTGAAATTGTTCCAACAGTGAAATAGTGCGTTTAAATAATCGAAAGTGAACAATATACAAGTAAATGATAGATATATTGTATTTCCAAAGAATTTGTATCGCCTTAGCATTTGATGATAAGTAGTCTTTTTAAACGATGTACCTCTCATGACGTTTTAGCGGCCGTTTGTACTGGTTCGTGTTATAATACAGTGTGTATGAATAATTAGAAGCCCAATTGCTGCTAACAAATGTGTACGTAAGTTCTAATTTGCATTGTATCAATGTGTGTGTGTGTGTGTATAAAATAGGAAAAAGATGACCATGCAACTTGACACAAGATTATTGCAAATTGACTTATCTGTTGGTCGTTGATGGATAAACAAATTCGGAATTTGTGCATGTGTGCGTATTATTGCATCCAAGATTCGTAGTGAGCGTTATGTTTAAAATTGTGTACACATTGTCAAGCAATATTGATGAATGCTATGATGCGCCTATTATTTTTAATGAAAAAAAGATGCAATTCGAGATTAGTGATGTTTCGAAACGGAATGTATCGCAAAGGTTAGAGCAAATATTGCAAGCAATAACTAAATGATCGTGAAATTCACCTCCGGCCCATTCAGTGAACGTATATTCTGTGTGTGTGTGCGTATCTGCAGTAATGACAAAAAAATCAAAAACACCTCAAGGTGTAAGGTGAGTGACCCTTTCTAGTGTTTTTTTTTAATATTGAGTGAAACTTGTTCTCATTCTGCCCGAAATCCCGAGGTTCAGCCAGTTTTACCAGTCTGTAAATCAAGTAAACAGGTTATCATAAATAGTCGCTTAAACCGGTTTTTAGAATTGGATTTGATTTTCTAAGCTATTACTAGTAAATGCCATATTCAGTTGTAAAGAAAAATATTACACTTCCATTAAACGATAAAAATGTATTTAAATATGTCGTCCTGTAAGCAAGCTTTGAAAATGAAAACTGCAAATTGCATTAGTTTGAATCAGCTGTTACTAAATTACGCATGTTTCAACAATACACAAAAGGCAAGGGATCCGAAATCACCTACTGAGGCAACTGGATCGAGAAAAGGGTAAATATTGGTAGCAAAAGACGATTTATGACACTTTTTGAGCAACGTGCGCTCTGTATTGGGCTTTTTCGATCGTTTTATGGTGTAGACCTTACCCTTCCGAAAAGGATTGGTTTTTGTGGGTTTTACCAAATTTCTTTATTTTTTTTTTGCGTAAACAAAAATGGAACGCGTGTGTGTTGTAACTGTTTGGGATGTAGCTGTACCGCTAAAATATTGCTCTACATTTCCCGCAGAGAAAGGACAACATAAGTAGGACAGCTTGACATCGACAACTGGAAACTTGTTCAGAAGAAGGAACCGATGTTTGTTTATGTTTTTATATATGCAGTGTTTTATTGTATAACGTTGTGTGATTTCTGGAATGTGCCGTTAGGTCCGAGCTGAAACGAAAGAAATTAGACACATCCAGTTATGTTCCAGTTGGAACGGATGTAACTGTTTGATTTACCGTTCTTGTTTTTATTGGCCTCCTGAAGAATGTATATGCACAAAAGATAACATCGTCCCTCAGTGGCAATACCGTTTTACGGTAAAAATTGTACGAGTATTTGAAACAAGGTTGATGTACGTTTTGAAATTATTTGAATGTAACTATTACAGCTCTCATATTAAGACATATGTAGCTTTATAGCTATTTATTTTATTTTTTGGTCAATTAAGGCTATATACTTTACACAGCTATATTTGCCGTTTGTCAAAGCTTTATTTAGCTTTGCTGTATTACCGTTACTACCAGGGTAAGTGCACTAATACTAAGGAGTCGGTATAACGGTAAGCGAACTAGGCAGTTGCAGGAGTCTCTAGCTCAATGGGGTCCGGGCCGATGAGTTCCTGAGATAAGTCTTGACTTTATCCAGGTGATGGATTCCAGTGATGAATTAACCTGCATTAAGATCACATTTTTGGTTGGTCATTAAGGATCAGTTGTCTAGGGCAGAAGACTCCGAACTGTTCATCCTGGGACTGCATTCGTTAAAACTACAGTAGCTGGAAGAAACTTAAGACATGAAAGAGTTTCTGTTAGTGCTAACTTCAAAAAGGACTGATTGATTGAGATTCTTCATAAGAGTTCACTGCTGCTTTGTGGACAACCCATTTGTTAAAAAATATTAAAGTTCCGATCGGATCTAGAAACACTTTCACGGTAGATGGCGTTGTCGTCCTCGACCATTATGAAGTTGGGTTCGATCGGACCGAAATTGGATTTGCGGCCAGGGGTCACTGGCCAGTAAGGACTATAAAAACTATAAAAGCGACCGGTGAATGAAATATAAGCGCTCATTTTACAAACACACCAAAATAGTGTGTTTTTCACCTGCCATGCCTACCTGCACGAATTATAATAATGGTTTAAAAAAACTGTCCAACGTTCTATGAGACAATTCTCTGTTGCAATAACATTTGCAACACGATCATAGTTTTGTCTACTATAACTATTATATTACGAAAACAGATGGGCAACTACATTCAAAGCTATGTTCGTACGGCATGGGTCTTACCCAAACGAAGTAGCATGGTTAGGCATTTTGGGTTCGTCAGATAAAACTGATATACAATTTAGCGAAATATCAGAGTCAAACAGTAGTCCTGCTCTTATTTACTCAACAATAAACGTGACCGTAAATTGTAACAGAGTCTGATGATGAAGATGTGGTGATCTTAAGACCTAAGTTCCAGTAGGTTGAAACTATCGGTCAAATAATTAACAAGTAAGTTAACAAAATGAAATTTGCATTCTTTACAGTTTGAGACCAGCATTATTTACCAGTAGGGAATATCCTAGAAGGAGTGAAGTGAATGTTTTGGTGTTAAACTTATTTTTTGAGGGTGGAAGATAACGTTTCCCGCAGACCACTAAAATTCCTAATAACACTCAGATGGGCAAAACTTTTAAGGGAAGAAATCATTCAAACCAAATAACTTCAAAGGAAAAACAGACTGACTGTAAATGGCCACGAAAAACGATTCTGGACAGTAGGCGTGTGACGGCGAATGTTTCTACAAAACGTGATAGCTAATACGTGATAGCTTATACTCTCTTAAAAAACAACGATATGCACTATTATATAAAACGAATTTGCTCAATGTTCTATTGAGTCTACAATGGTACAATGGTAATTTGTAATCTTGTGTAATTTTTAACCTTTATAAGAAGATGACTTTCCTTACGAAATCTAAAGAAATTCTGCGTAAAGTTTATAAAGTTGCAGCTAGTTTGAAAAAGTTGAATATTTAAGCCGATTTTAACACAGAATCAGACCGCTTGTGATTCGATTCGATTAGTAGAAGACCAGCGAACATTCCGAATTACTAGAAATATCTGCTTTGCGTTTAGTTTACCGTAAGGAAAGAATGTTATTGCACTATATTGGTACACTTACCGTAGTTAAAGAATAATGCAAGGCTTATCTGACAAAACGCATCTTAACCTTTCCGTAAGTTTGTGAATAATTGCAAATATTGTTACAGTAACAGCATTGTATGATTATCTACAGTATATTTTCGTATTTTTTCGGTGTACTGGTAAAAAGGCAGAATAAATTAAAAACACAAAATTCCTAACTAATGAGAAACTGTGCTTTGAAGAAAATGCACACACAAAAGAATGGAAGCAACGTTCTAGGGATGTGTGCGTATCAGTAATGCGTACTCCATTTCATTAGCAGCCATGTTGAAAAGGCGTGGCCTACAGCGATTCCATGGCTGTGACCAGACATTGGCAACGTTGTAAAACGGAGAATGATATCAAAGATTATAAACACGGGTTCGCACAGTTGAACCACCCTGACGTGACCCGCAGATTAATTGATAGTCAAATTTACATTATATGAGGATATAGAGAGAATAAATGAGGTCGGAATAACATCCTCGTGTCTCTGTTTTAATTTTATAATATTTCATGTTAACACTGTGTGCTGTGTTAATTGCATTAAGCTACAGAGCTACCTGATTCTCACATGACAGGACCGCTATCAAATTCTATCAGAAGCGTTCCTCTTGTACAAAGGATTTACTTTATGGCTATAGGGCTATGGGTAAAAAAGTCAGGTGAGCCAGAAATTGTTGTAATGCTTCAAAGAATAATGATGTAATAATAACGGGTAAATTAAAAATTCACTGGCGCCACGGTATTGGTAACGGCGCAGGTCTTCACTCGACAGGAATGTTGTTCTGTTGCTTTTTCTTCGCTACAAATGTTACTTAGTTAGCTAATTTTTCATCTTACTTGAATAAAGTAAATTATAATTCTAAACAAAAACAAACATCTTAAATTTTTAAAAGGGTAGATTCGGTAGCAGAGGACATGATTCATTGAATAAAAATGATAATGTTTGAAAATTATTCTATCCCACCTGAGATTGAAACAAAAATCAAAAATAAAAACAATCAAAACCAGTGCTGGCCCTAAAAGGCTCTCTGAATCAGCATCTAATGTAAGCTAGATACTTTAAATTAATAAACCAAGCTAATAAGTTAATTTCTTCGCATGGATTTTCACTAGGGTTTATGTACGGATTTTTTTTTGTCAGTTGCATATGGTTATACTCAGTGAAAACTCAGTTTCGGAAGATGTTAAATAATTTTAAACTCTAATATTTTTTTCAAAATTAGTTCAGATAATAGTAAATAATAAAGCAAACAATTTGTTTAAGGGAAATGTACAGTCACATTGGAAACACATTCGAAAAAATCAATACTTTATATTGCATTTTTGTTTGAAGGGGAAGTGTTAAAGAACATCTAGTGAAAAATCAAATCAACATACCGACAAACAACAAAGTTACGGCTGAGTCAATGCATCCGAATACGTCCGTGTTTACTTCTCCTTCAAACTAGATACTAGCATAAAAGTTATCAAGATAGCTTGGTTTTAGATAACTTCCGTTATCGTCACTGACTATTGTCACTGCGATACTCGTCATCTGGTGTTGTTTTCTCTGGACGACTCAAAATGTTCTGCGTGTACGTTTCGGAACAGTATTGTGGACTTTCCTTGATTTTTACTGATTCGAAACTGGAGGGTAGTTCTAGCTTACGGGGGAACTGCCCAAATTTGGCACGGATCCTATTGTGAGAAAATCAAGCATGAAGTGGCTCCAAAATGATAGAAATTTTGTTGAAATATCTTCGGAAAACTGGAGTGAAATACGTTATCCAGCATAATAAATATATATCATATAAATATATAACATAAATATAATAAATCCAGCAAAAACTGTTAAAAACTTTATAATATACCCGTGCCGAAGACTGTTCGAACTACATTGTTGTAATCCCGGTAACATTTGCAACGTTGTGAGACTAAAATTGTTATACAATCCATACGATAGTATGTGATCGTCACAGCGAAATCACAGTTCTAAACTTCAAAAAGATTATTGAAGAAATCAAATATGCATTGACAGAAAAACAAAGTGTTCGATGCAGAAGCCATCATCGTAGTCTTGCAAAGCCAATGTTGGCGATATCTTGTGTGCTGAAAGAGGTATCGTTTATTACATTGAAAATTCAGTTCATTAGAAAAAAAAACATTGACAAGTGGATGATTTGTAATGTTATTTCTTATAATTTGCTATTTAGTATCCAATTGGGTCTGAACATGAGGAAAGGCTGAGAGTGTTTCAGTGTTGTTCGATGAAAATGTGCGAGTGTAAATGTGACGAAATGATCACAAGTTATTTTTACGAAGATCGAAGAGATTTGTAATTTGAAGAAACTCGGCCATTTCTGCTTTTATTGACGCACGGAAAATTGACCCAAAATTGGTTCCTCTAACTTGCTGCGTAAAAATAAAGCCAATGATAGAAATTCACGTTATTGAATCGAGGAATGCTATAAAACATGGGAAATTGTAGAAAAAGTTCAGTAAGAAAAGACATCAAGAGAACAGAAATCAAGAGTTTTTTTGTCCATCGCCTAAAACATAAACCTGAACGCAACAAGCTTCTACGAAACTTCGCCCATTGATACCGTATAGCGATAGGAAACTGTACCTTTTTCGAGAAAATCATAGAAGGCGTTGTGGTAATGGATTCCTTTGCGCTTACAAACGTTTGTATATAGAGAAGGATTTCTCTATAGTTTATGGGTAAAAATAAAGCAAATTTTCAATCGTAAAACGAATTTAACGCAACTTTAAAGTCAGCTTTTTTACATTGATTCCAATACATTCAATTGTAATTTCGCTTTAAACTGACCACCATTTATTGGTTTACCTTTAAATATTTTTTTTAAAGAAAGCGATAATGTGGATGGTTGGCAATCAATGAAGAAATATATCTACTGTAGATGTTAGAACTACAAATGCATCGAGAGATAGTAGATATCACATATTATTCATTGTTAACAATATGTGCACCTTTGACTTGATGAGTATGTTACTATAAAATTATTTTAATAACTATTTAATTTTTACTTTAAAATATTATAGTTTTTAAAAAGTGCTATGTAAATATAAAAAAATGGTTAGTATAGCTCAATGCAACAACATGTGGTGTTAAGATATGCAGAAGAATCAGTCTAGTTAGCTAACTTATAGATATGGCAGAACTTATAAATATGACAGCATCCTCTAAACCTTTAATGATACGTTCGATTTCACCCAAGCGGAGGTACCCTTTCACGGATTTCGGAGAAGAAATTGTATATACTGCCTATAAAAATATATTTAATGATAATGATTAAATGATTCAATAATGCAAGAAAGGGTATCACAACTCTATGCATTGTTTAAAATGAGACCAATAAACAAAAGGTATGCTTGATAGGAAGCTCCAGCCAGGGACCGAGTATCCTGGAGACAATTGTTGACCAGGCCATGTCACTACGACGTGCTGCATCGTGAGCAGCCAACGAGAGAGAGAAACAAAAGGTAATGTATTACAAATATTTGTCGACAATGTCGACAAAACCATCATACGTAGCTACATTCTATCCATGGCACAAACCATTAACCGTGCGAGGGTATGCGACGGCTAGCTCGATCTGTTGTTGGATTCCAGCACTACAAACGGCATGGAAAAGTATTCAATTTTTCATGATATACTCACACAATCTGCCACGAGCGTGGTGTGTGTATTTTGAGCAACAGAAAAAAAATCAAAAAGTTAGGTGTACTTCGAAACACAGTGCGCCTGAGCAGACGTTTTCGTATGTACCTTTGTGAAATACAAACTGTATAGATAAGAAAGAGAGCGAATAACTCTGAACTTTTGGTAATCATATAAATTATTTTTATCAAGTGGATTAATATATGCCACTTCTTATATAGCAAAATGTTACTTAACTAGTTATTAAAGAATAAAGAATAAAGCTAGAATTTTCTTTATTTCATCATCATATGAAATTGACAATTAACATAAAATTAGACGGTTTTGAAACAAAATTGAAATGAAAATAAATTTTTAACAAAATACGTACTATTATTTCGTTTAGTGAACTTTTCATCCGACTTTGGTCATAAGACTACTGTTGAATCATCAAACATCAACGAATATCATGCGCATTTATTCATACTACTACAATACTGCTTTAATTCAATAAATAAATAACGTGAAGTGTTAGTTTTACCTATGGTTCGCTTATAATTGTTATTCTAACAATTCAAAAACAACGACCCAAGTAATATGGCAGAGTTTATCAGAAACTAATTTACAACATTCAATACGCTTGATACATTTAAGCCGTACTGGAGGATTGCATGCGCAATTTAAATCGCATAATTCGTAACAGTTTTAATCATAACCTCAACTATGATTCGTTTGTCCGGTAAACTTAATCGTTACTGAGATTTGAATAGGTTTACCTAGCGGTCGTAATGTCGTTGAGTTTAACATTTATTTATTCCAAATCGATTTATTCATAGAGTTTATCTTGCGTTCATACGACAGTAATGTGAAATCACAATCTAAGAAGCATTTATTGAGCTGAAGCTTCTACAATGTGATTTTTCTTAGAATGAAGAAGATGTACTGAAAACGACATTGGCTTAAAACAGGTTTGATTCTTATCAAACTACACTTCTGCAGTATTGGAATCGATAAACAGGTTTATATACAAAATATCTTTCATTGCCCTGAAGGAGGCAGGCGTTATGTTGAGAATGTTCGATATGTTTACAAACTCGAACAGGTAGCTTTGTAAAGCTGGTTAATGCAACCAAGGGATTGTAAGCGAATGCAATTTTATGATACGATTGAATTTTTCAAAGTACTTCTTTTGCCCGTTGAACTTATTGTTCAATGGAGATAATCTACGCGTTATGAGAGAGAAGAGCTGCATGCAAAATATTATAAATTAGAATTATCATAATAATAATTATTGACATTATATTATTATTAGTATAATAATTAATTTTGGAGAGTATTCTATCAGAATTGTCACCAACATTTGCACGAAGAAGAGAGCCGTTAAAAACATGGTGTAACAACAATAGGTTTTTCTTGCCGAAAATATTATTCATTATTTTACGCTTCTTCCGTAAGCGTGTTTCCTTTAGAACGTGATAGAAAAAAATCGGAGTCAAAACTACAGAGAATGCTATCAACTTCATGAGGTACATTATAAATCGTTTAGAATGAGCTATGTTTATCATTTCATATTTTTTTGTTTTGTTCTGTTTTAAAGATATGTAAGAAAAGGAACTGAATGAATAAGAATGCATGGTGAGATAGTAGTTAAAATCGCCCTGCCATGCTATAATGATTAGAACAGCAGTAGGTTTAGATAATTAAAACTCTTCTAGAAGAAGGTTGGCTCGGTTGTAATAACTAGTAAATATGTACATTGTTCCTCGCCTGGGCGCTTTAATGCATCCAGAAACTTATAAAATAGTTGCAATGGGAGTTTTGCTGCCGTTGTTGTCAATGTATATATTTTTTTGTTGCGTTGCCTTGCCATCAGTGGAGTTGGAGTGTTTTGAGGTTTATTTCGTACAGCTAAAGAAAGGAAATTATGTTTCAAAGTTTGGTTTTACTACTATCACAGTGAGTAGGTCGAACCCCAACTGGGGATACCACGCCACAGTTGATGTGTATTGATGCGTTGTTATATACTTTGGAGTATTATATTATTCCAGCCCTTGTGATTTCGTTTTCATGAGCGTGGGTTTGCCAGCTTTCATTACTATTTCTCTTGCCGCGCACGTTAATGTAAAATATGCAAGAACCTTAACAATTCAAGATATCTGTTACATTATGTATGAAAAGCAAGGCGCAAACATTCATGTGAAGATGAAAGGATAGTTAGAAATAGGATGTAGAAATGCAAAAGATGAAAAAGGAGGCATAATAATAGAGCAATGTTTAAAGTCAGATTGGTACGAGGTTAGAGTTGCAAGGCATAGGATGTTAAGTTTTTGTATGGGTTTTGTTTTGAGTTGAACACTAGAACGTGGGTTACTGAACTAAAAATGGCCTCTTCTGGTTATGATTAGAGCATAAAATGAATAATTTTAATCAACCAAAGTGAAGTTTCTTTGCTTAACGATACATGAAATTTATGCGCGGTAAGATTATGTTGACATGTTAAAAGTACAGATCCGTCTGGAAATAGTTTTTTGTTTCAGTCCGCGGAAACGAAAGAATAAAGATAGGATGAAAGAGGTTGGGTTGGATTGGTTGGTCTTATTACGAAAGTGATGCTACTTGAGAGCGGCTGCCTTCTGATTGAGTTATGACCTTTTGGGTTTGATTGTTGAACCAGGCATAGTTTCAGTTTTGTCTATTGATATTATTAGTAATAGAGCGTTAATTTTTGGGCTTATCTCCCTATGTGTAAAGCACAATAATTGTTAACGATACGTTGGTTAACATAAATCGAAATTGTTTCAAACGAAGATAGAACGTTTTCTAAACGCAGCGATTTTGCGTGCCTCCGTACGATGTCTGTATGATGTCGAATGTTTGTCAGTTTCTCATTTTACTTCGTTGAATGCTTAATGCGAATGGGAGTGTGCTATCATCATAAACTCGAGGATGGCCTATAATTTTTTTTATGGATCGATGTATTCAAATGCGCAGCATGGACCTCAGTTACGAGCCGCAGGTTATAGGTTGACGTACGCAGATACAAGTACACGATAGAAAGTCGGCTTTGAAATCGAATGCGATCGATTGGTATGAGAGCATAGTTGGCAATTTCCAAAAATTATGCAAATTTTTGATAAGTTTTGCATGGGCTTTCGAGTTTTGATATTGGAACAATAAATATACGAATATAACAAAATATATTTTCCAAATGTATAACGCATTTATTGATTTTGAATTCAATTGCTTTTTACGTTCTGCGTAGTTGGATATACGCCTGCATATACGCCGTAGGAGATATGTTAAGAGCCTTCGCTTTTTTAGCTTAAGGTAATTTCTTATCAACATAGTATTCTTAAACGTAGCACACCATTTAATCAAACCTGTGTACTTTACTTAAGTACAGTCCTGTATAGTGAAGTAGGAATGTACATTACTTTTCCTGAACAATTATTTACTCTCGACCAATACAAATAGTTATGATTAGATAAAAACAAATGAATCAAACAAATCAGAAGAGGAATTATAATAGGCTGCTGCAAACTGTTTTATGTGCTCAATCACTTAAGTCTAACGAAATAAAGCCATTAAAATGTTCAACTTATGGTTTTGTTTTGCCGTGATCATAACAGGGTGACAGAAGACTGCAAACAAACATTGCATGATCGCGTGTCATCCAGTTGCCGTTACGGAAACAGAGGGAATTAATGAGTGGTTTTCGAAATCGGTACCTTATTGCTGGTGTGCTGAATAGAACACATAACCGTGCTCTTGTTGTTGGCCATGCTCACATAGGTTGGCCATATTGGGTCTGTATCCTTTGTGATGGGAACAAATCAATATTAGGAAAAGTAATATTGATTACCAAGTTTTGAGTATTAAAGTGCAGAGCAAAGTGTGGAAGGAAATGCAATAAGATAATTTAAATTTCAACGATTATTGCAAGTACAGCTTACTCTATTAAATTAACTATTAGTATTGTTAGGCAAGGTAATGTAACCGAAAAATAGTGACATTAAATGTGCTAACAAAAGATCATCCCGAAAGAAGCGTATCGGGTGTTTCGGCGTTTGTTTCTGACACTGAAACTCGCATCTCGGTAGGATAGTACGTTCATTTCTTTTATGCCTTGGCACGTCTTGAGTTTATGGTGCATCAACGTTGTGCACCACGTAGGCAATGCTGCTTTATTTCATCTCATTAGAGTTTAGTAGAAAAGATTTGTTATCTTTCGCGTAAAGCAATCACGATGAAAGAAGTTGTACTATGGTTTGAGTTTCTCGAAGAACGACTAAATATGACACGAGCGTACTGTTAGCGTCTTTATCATTTTTTTTTTACCAAGGACAGCGTTCACATTTTGTGCGGGTTTCCAAATGCCACGTTGGATATTTTTTCTCTTCCAAGTTATATTCGCACTCCATGGTGGTCCAAAGATGAGAGAAGGCCCCATCTTATTGCCGAATTATAATCTTTTATTCTTCTTATTAGCCCTATCGCTTGTTGTGAAAGGGACGATATTCAAGTGGTTTACTATACCGCTCTCTGTGTAGTACAGACTGAGACGGTAAACTGCTTTGGTACCGTTTTTCTTTGTTAAACATTCGTGGATCTAACAGGCTTCTTTTTCCATTTTTTCTTTTCTGAACAACCAACTTGATTGGCACGGCATAATGGTATTTTCTTGATTAGTGACTATGACGCTCACGCTGCTGGATTTTATAAATAATTTATCAAGCTGGTTGTGTTCTGAGATACTTCTTTTGGTTTGAAATTGGTGGGCAGGCACAAATGGTTTCATTAAGTAAGCAATAGATTGCACGCGTTTGGGCTCAGATTATGAAGGTTTCTATTTAATGTTGCTAAGACGTACACCTAACACGAAAATACGCACATACAACAACGACAAGTAGTTAGGCAAAGATATGAAATTAATATTGTATTTTCAAGTAACAAAACAGTGTAGAATATAAATTATATATAATTTATAATTTATAAGTATTTATTTATTTATTTATTTATTTATTTATTTATTTATTTATTTATTTATTTACTTATATTAGACTATGGTCGTATTAGACTTCATCGTCTTGTCAGCCGCATATGGGCTGACGAGTTCACAATATTCACAAGGCATTGTGGCATTCTCCTTGTCTTTTGATTTATTCCGGACATGTTCGGTTACGAACTTATACTTTGTTTACGTATATTGTTTTATGATTTGTTGTTTTTTTTTTGCATATAACTTATTAATTTATATTTCATCTATAATTTTATCTTCTTTATCGACACAACAATCGGAAGAGGTCTAGTCCTGCCATTTCTGGGTTTCTGTGACTTTATTTACCCTTAGCTGGATAGTCAGTCCTGCGTACGGGGGGATTGGTCCGGATGGGATTTTGATCCAGTCCGTTCGTGTGAAGACCGGCGCCGCTACCATCATGCCACCGGGCCACACTTATCTATACCTACCTAAAATATGAAACATGTTTGGGTACCAACCAATGACTTATTTGCCATACATGAAGGAATAGTTTTGTTGATGGGAAGACGAATGGGGTCATGACACAATTAGAAGTTGGAAATAAGAAAGGATTCATCATTAAGTTGTGGAACACCAGCTTAACTGGCTTACACTGCAATTTATTTTGGTAACCAATAACACTGTAATAATGTACTACTTTGTTGAACTGAAGCCTTTTTTTTAGCGAGTTGAGAATTCAATGTGGCTATTGGTTGTGAAATATAATCCATACATAAAACCACATCGTATGTGTGTGTTTTTATTTTAGGCTTTTGGAAACTATTTACATTTACATATTATTTACATTTACAAACATTATTGTATAATTTGAAATTGAAACGGAAATAATAATTTAAAACAAACTAGAATTGAATGTGTACATAAAAGCATACGCTACATAATATCAAATAAATAAATTTAACAGTTATGTAAGAAACGGAAGCGAAATCGAGCGTTGTGTATAGTGAAAGTTATGATATAACTTGAGACGAAAAATGTTGTTCTTTCCAGTTTTACCAATCAACTTATCGGCATTCGATGACATGAACCATGCTTGCCATAGCAGTAAAACATGCTGGTAATACTTATAGCCGAATCGTGCTTCTCTTGTTGTTTGTACGGTTTCCATAACTTTTCCAGAATGCTCGAAAAAAGGTGGTAGAATATAGTACCCCGGGCTCACTCTGCAGAGTCACTCTGTTACGAGGGTAATGGAGGCTTGCCATTGCCGAAAATGGGGAAAGTTTTATGTCCGTGCTAGCTTTTTCCGCTCGAATGGTTGTTATTTTTCGGATGGGAGAAAACGAAAACTCGTTTCACCAGCAACCCAGCAACGATCGCAGCATCCGTGTTTTTTGGGGGGATGGTGATATTTTCGTTTGGCGCAGGGATGCTAAACAACGCTTGCACTTGATGAAAGCAACCCACGGCTAAATGGAGTACAGTAAACTCAGCTGCGTAGCTAATGAAGAGCGTGTTTGTGAAACAAACATATGAATTTATGTCCTGCCTAGATTGTCCTTGCAACAGACTGAAATTACATACCGTACAAAGGGTATCAGTGTGCCGCATCGAGCCTGTTAATGCATAAAACTTTGGCCACATTGAACAAGGTTTGCAAATTGGCGCTAGAGAGACGCAAACACTGCAGTCATTTTCGAAGCATGGCAAAAGAGAAACAGAAACGAAATCAAAATGAAATTGCCACGCCCTTAAACATCATGGCTGGTATTTTCCTTTTCATTTCCAGGGGTAGTTCAAGCGGTGTCGAGCGATATAGCTTTCTCTCTTTGTGATTTGTACGATGTATAACTTTCGTTGTGATGTGTTTTGTTGTTACTAACAACGCTGGATCTTTCCGTTTTAGTTATTTGAATCTTTTGATGTTGAATTGAACTGTGAAGCTAAATAACAGCGTATAGCTATTTATATCCTACCTGCAGGATGTGAATCATAATTGTGATTATGCGCAAACTTAACATCGTTCAATAAAATCTCCTATATGGATATATGCGGTGTGTTTTCTTTGGAAACCAAGTATTATTTTTCGAAAACAATAATGGGCAACAGCAGTCCAAAATGTATCGAAATATGAGCTTCCAAGTCTCATCTGCCTTGCTACGGCTATATAAAGCAATCAATCACTCATGTAATCTGTAGAGGTATGTTATGTACCCCGTCCACGAAAACCACTTGATAGCTGCAAGGTTTTTTTTTATTAGATATGATCATAAAAAGCCGTTTTTTGGAGTATGAAAAGCAATCACGAACGAAAAGCGGGTTCTTCAGCACGATGCTAAGAAAAGGTGGGCTAATCTTTCAACGTCAAACTGCAATTTTGATCGAATGCTTGAGCTGACGGCTGTAGCACTGTGATTGGAATTGTGATTGAGATTTAAGGTTAAATGGGGATAGGTAGCATCACTTAGCTTGCGAAAGAAAAGATGATGGTAATGATTTTTGTTCGAATCAACGACGAAACAAGAAAGAAACGATTATTGATTGACGTTATTGATTTTCCATCGTACTTCGACGTAATTGAATTAGATAAGCTGGCGAGATAAAATTACCGAAAGCGAAAATATTCGCAATAAAACCGGGAAACAGCGGATAAATAATCAGGACGATAAACAACATGGCTGAAAGGATGATTTATACATAAACAAGGATATTTCGCTATAGAAGAAGGTTATATAAGCTGAAAAAAATATTTTAAGCTACTTATTGAAATCAGGTTATTTCAATCTTTGCTGAAATATTCGATCAACTTTCTGGGGTTTCTTTATCAAAACTGTATTATATGTAAAAACTAAAACTTGATAAAGGATGCATTCAAATGGCCGTTAATATGGAACTGATGAAAAATTCGTAATAGGAATGAAACAATGTTTCCGAATGTCCACAAGCAGACATGTGTGTTATAAAACGTTCAATGGTTCTCGGCGATGGAAAAAAGATAGCTGGAGTTGAATAATTACCAAGGTCATGCTGAAACTCATCCTCCAAATTACGAGTTGGCTAATAGGTTTATGAACTTTAAAAAATTATCTCACTCCGTCATAAATGGAGCAACATAAAATTGCCGTTGCCTGGACACCACGTGCTTTGGTTATGGGTAAGAAACCAACAAGACCTTGCGTTTCTTCACCTAACCCCTTAATGGTTATGGAAAAGGCCAACGTTCGATGGAATTTCAATCTTTGACCCGCATTAATAGCCTATAGTTTTCCTGGATCCATGCCGTTTCATACGTTTCTCGTTCTTTATTCAACTCTTTAACGCACCTTTTCCGTATCGTTTTGGTTTGCACACCTTTCACTTTCATTCTGTGTCATTTCAACCCCAAAGCAATTATTCATACCGTTAACTCTAAGCCGTAATTGTTCTCATATCTGGCTCATACCTTAACCTTGTTTCACAAGGATGGATGACCTTCGTTTATACGCCAATAAGAGCAATGCAGTTTGAATTCTGGGACATAATTAGTTCCGTTCATGAACTAGATGATGTAATCGTGTTGTAAAGACTAAAATTAAAAATTTTGACAACAATCGCAGATATTTTGAGCTTTATTCACTCAAAACATGTATATTTTTGTCATTGAACAATCAATCGGTTGTGAATGTAATGTAATCTGTAATTTAAAAAAGTGATATATACATATATATTTAGTGGTTATTAAAAAGTAATGAACAAAAAATTATAATACAAAAACCCAACATGTGAGATATAGTATAAAAATTAAGAATTGATCTGTGTGCGATATGTATCTTTTAGATGCGTCGGTAATAATCGATAATCTAAAATAACATCGCGAAATGTTGGGATATGCTAGAAATATTATACCATGCAAAAATATTATACCTTGGATTGTTTGTCGCAGTAACCACATCCCAATAATCTATCACATGGAAGATAATAAGAAAAAATTGGTTGTATAGCTTTTATCAAGAGCCATAGTTACTGGGAAGTGGGATTAGTTAAATGATAATGATAGTGATATGGTACGAGGTTCATGTACGAGAGGAATTACCTGTATATACACTGTTTGTAGATGCTAACGAACGTTGTTGGAGCAGTTGACGAGAGGAGGTAGGTAGCAACCGAGATCCGAGTAAAAATACGAAACAAAGTTTTGAATATAATTGTAAATTCCTCATTCAGATAGGTTTTTGGTATGTTTTTACATTCGGCTTTGATTAGTCTCTACGCATTCAAAGTGATTTACAGTGCGTATAAGATAATTTCTAGTTTGCTGCATAAGACTTATGTTAAATAGCGCAATTTTAGATGTGACAGAAATATGCAATAGTATTATGCAGAAAACAGAGTTTATCTTATAAACTCTAGTAAAAAGTATATGTCATTTGACAATGTTACTGATAAAATTATGTCGGTTCATATACGTAGTTCAATACTAATGCTTTCATTGGTTAATTCTCTGTATGTATAGATTACCACGCATAATCATCACTGGTATTGTAACAAAAGTGATGATGTAATGATGTAATTAAAACCAGGTGCATGATTCGCCTAGCAAAGTGCAAGCTCAACAAAGGTTTTGTTTTATTCTATACGATCACGATGTACAAAACGATAAACGTACTTCTACATTATGACTTGTCTACATCTAAAATGTACTTTAATTTACCGTTAACAGTACATGGTAATACAAATGGATAATCAGCTCTTACAGGGGCTAGTAGAAATATATTACCATGAGACTGACTTAAAACCTCGAAATCAATATTTGAACATTTGGAGTTACAGTAGAACGTCGAATACCCGGTGAACTGCTGACCGACCGCATGCCGATTAATCGACCGAGATCCATGGATAACAGGTCCTTCAGCTTTGTACGTGCAATAACTGAAGATGAAGACAAGTCAACGCTAAAAGCATTCATATATGTTTAATATTATAAGTTAAGATACATGGCCCGACCGTTAAAACCGATAAAAAACAATATAGTAGAAGTTATTGTTTATTAAAAGAATGGAATATTTTCCAGGGAGTTTAACTTGATAAACTCTTCATAGAATACACTCAAGTTCTTCTCGGGCCAACCGGTTAAACGATCACAAAACTATTCTACTAGCTGTCATTTTTTTATCTTACGATAATACGCCAGCCAGTTAATCAGGCCTCGGATAATCGATGTTTTACTGTATTTAGATTTCAAATGGGATATTCCAATGTTTTGCGACCGCATACAAAAAAACATGCAAAAGGATAGACCATAAAACATGCAAAGGGATACATTAAAATGATCCATTAACGTGTATCGAAAGCGCTACTTTAAAGCGTTTTTAAAAAAATTGAGCAATCATGTTTAGTTCAAGTGTTGTAATGAAAGTTCATCTTTTGTGTTCTGAAAAGGCTCAGAGTTGCAAAACATTACAAAAATAAAAAAAAAACATTAAATGAAAAGCTTTATATACATTTTATACATAAGCAAAATGGGATAAACAGCATGAAGGAACAATTCACAATATACCGTTTTGGACCGAATCACTTATAGCTTCAAATTCCGGACATTCTTCACGGTTTAACTGAAAATTGTTATACCCATACTATAAACTATGATATACTGGAAATTTTTTTATAAAGTTACTGTCATCTGTTTGGTCCTAATTAATAACTAAATAAATATTTTCCATTTGTCGCCTCCTCCCATCTCACTACCGGTGTAAATTCATAGTTCATCATCATCAAGTCTCTTTAATCTGGGCTAGCTGCATCGGAGTACATCGGAACGATGCTACAGATAATTATTGACTTAATACTCTCTGAACTCCACAAAAATACCATTTTTAATATTGTCTGCTTTCAATTTGAATTGAACAATTGAAATACTTTCAAGGAGTAAGAATGTGGCCAAAATCGTAGATAGGCATGTCTCTTTATGTCTATTTGGACGAAGAGAAAAAAAACTACTAGATTATTGTACTTTTAGCATAGAAAACTTGTGATTGGTGAACCTTATTGACGAATTTTTGGAGTTATCCGGAATTTGTTTGTACTTCAAATCAAAATAACGTTGCAATTTCATGATTTTTTTCAATCATTTCTAGTTATTTCAATGATGATAATTATCATTGTTATCGTTTGTTTCTCGAATTAAGGTTTTGTTCTGGAAATCAGAATGTATTGAGGTGTGATCAATCTAATTTATATTTACTACATATTAATATGAACAAAAGTTGCCTTACGTGTCCGTAATTCGATCCAATATGGACTTCATTGATTAGCTTAAATGTTTAATCTTCATCAAACTGTTTATTTCTATAAAAAAATATTATTTGGCTGTATGATTATGCCATAACCCGTGATAAGCTGTTTTTGAAATCCTGCAAATGAACAAATTTGTAAAAAGAGAAGGGATTTTAAGCTACAGTGACTAGGAAATACAGAAGATTATCTAAATATTATCGGTATACAATATATTTGTACAAGATTAATGTTTTGATATGTTGCTTTATTAGTAAGAGAATTGTACGATGGATATAATGTTTTATCTCTGACAATCAATTTTGAAAGAACAGGCATCAACGGTAAGATTTGTGCCTGCAGCAGTGTTGCAATGATCGTAAAAAGTATCCAAAATTGAAACGAAATAGCAGCGGAAATTCAGGAATGAAAACAAAAGGAAAAAAAATCTGCTGAAGCTGAAGTCAATTTTTCATTTTTGCTGCTGCCAAAGTACGAAGCACATGCTAGCCTCTAAAATTGAAAGCATAAGAACCGAGGGAAACGTTACGATGCGAGCGGAATATTTGATGAAGCACTGGCAGCAGCGAATCTTTCTGGGACCACGATGATAAAATTCATGATGATGAAAAAGGAAAATGCACGGAAAAATCATCGCTGCTTTGGTCTTCCGTTTGGGATAGCGACGCCAACATCATTTATGTTTCGACGAGGTATCTCGAAATGCCCCATGCATAGACCGATGGGACCGTAAGTCTGAAGTTTTCGTGTGAAGTTAAATGAATCGGAAAATTGGATTTTGTCAGTTGTTGCCTCCAAGCGTTTCAGGAATGGGAAGATTTCCGTGGAAAATCGTGTTCCTATGTACGACTGGTTCACTGTGTTGTCCACATCGAATCGTAGAGTGAAATATGTTTGAAAGGACTTTCTGTGACATGGCATCGAATTTTCATAGTCGAAATAGTGAAATTTTTCCTTTATGTGATGGAAATAAACTAAAATATTAAAACATTTGTTCCTTTAAACTGTGTACAGTGTTGGACAGAATATTTGTAACTACTCTTTAATATTATTGTCAGATTTAAAATGCTAGCTTGATACATCACTCGCGGATACCTACACAATTAGTAACCATTTTTGGAAGATGAGCTCTAACATGAGTCGGTACCCATGTTGTAAAACGCTGTAATGAATCGTAAAAAACTTTTTACATTGTTCAATTATTTTTCGTAATAAAACACGAGCACATCTTGTCGTGCCTTTACATCCTTGTCATGTTTCATAGCGGGTTTACGTAGTTTAATTAGGTAGACCGATCTCCCTCTGTTCAATTTTGGCATGGAATTTTATTTAAGAAAAGTTTTGATATTATATTAAATTGTGCAGAACCTACCAAACATTTGTGAAAACGAGAGGCAAACGGAAATAATTGATATTTGTAGAGTTATATTTCATCAAAAAACAAAAAGTTCGTTTATGTGCATATCGTGGAATTTAAGTGTAACGTTTTTTAACGTGAATTTATGTATATTTATTATTGATTATACATATTTTAAGGAGCTGAACCGTGGCCGTGTACACCCGGGATAAGATGACCTTTCACTGTTTGGAGAAGAAAATATCTTTAAGTGAATGTGAATTATATCTTAGATTAAGTTACCATTAGTTATAAGCAATACGGCTTGGCAGGTTTTCTTGAATAAATAAAAGTTAGCTGAACCGATGGTGCTATCAGTTAAGTATTCATTCCTAATACGCAATAGAAAAAAATTGAAAACGTGTAGTACTTGTACCCTGGCAGAATATGGAACTCCCGTGTAAAGCTGGTTTGTTAGTAAGATTGACAGACAAACTTAGTAAGATCAAAAAGTTGGAACGATGCAGGGAAAATTTATGGACGCATCATGCTTGTTTGAATATCATGCCAGATTTTCGTGCGCGGGTTTAAGCGCATAGTTCCTAACGAATCGCTAGGTTCGTTCGAAGTAGCGGTTGGTGGTGAAGTATAGCGCATTTCTTCTACGCGTTGCTTTATGTGACGCTCTCTACTAAAAGTGAGCGTTCAAAAATATCCGTAGGAGAAGAATTTTATCGCCGCCGACTAGGGGTAGAGTGACCACGGGAATAAATTTTAAAACAACAGCAGTAGCTGCTAGCATGGTGACAACTGTTACCGATCATTTGGTCGTGAGCTTATTTATTATTCAACTAAATGGTGCAAAAGCTGGTAGACGAAAGGTAATTTAAAAGTTGATTCAGTATTTTCTAAAACATAACACAAAAGATATTTTTTAAAGAAATTTTTGGTTCAATGCTTCATTAAACCAAAATTGATGAATGGATCGAACATAATTAAATTATTACGTCCTGGAAACTGAGAGTTTATAAACATTCGTAATTGCAAAGGATATTGCAGATATGCCTTCATTAAATACATTTTGTACCAATAAGAATTCGCTATCACTATCGAAGTGAATAAACAAACTACCACATTCAATCGCGTGCTTCTCGCATATGAAGCAAAGATCACGAACCATTATCTTTTCCAATAGGACAAGAAAGGTATTACTGCAAAATCGCCTTTCATGGCAAGAATTTCCCTAGTGAACAGTATCTGAAATATGGCAAATAACTCATTACTAAGAAAGCATACGATGCGTAGTGTCCGTAAAAAGGAAACCTAGCAAGAAAATTTTAGGGCTTGTATTGGTTTCTTTATTGCAATTAAACATGGAGCAATCAATGAGGGCTGTATTTACTTTAACGATTACTTGTGCCTGTATGAATTTGGCCTAAATTTTGATAGTTTTGTTGGATGGGTATTGTAAACTTGGACTTTTCAAATTGTTGCTTTTAAAAATATTTAAATAGATTTTGATTTTAGATAGATACTGGTTTTAATGTTTTTCATGAATAGTGACAATTTATATCATGGTTTAAATATTTTTCAAACTCAAATCGTCACTTTTCTGCTTTGGCTCAACATAGTTCTATACAAAAAGTATCCGTGACAATGGCGATCAACATAGTCAGATAATTTGCAATTTCTGCTTGATAAAATTATTTTGCAATTGAAATATGTAGAATATGTATATTTACAAATATGTATATGTACATGGATATTTTTTTCTACAGATGACCAGTTGACTCAGTTGATGTCTACTCATGAAGTTTTGAATTTGGAGCATAACGTAGTTTTCAAAGCATGGTGCTATTTGACATCACCTGAGATGTAAATATGTTACTTAAAATAACTTATACTTCAACTTGGGGGATGGTGATGGCTATAAAGTAGTGAATGGTAGCTATTAACAAGCGTGTTTGTTCTTGCGGGATGGGTAAAAGTAGTGTAATACGTCGTTGGATTAGACCTTTAGATCCCTGGCCTTAGGGATCAACCTGGATCAGTGCGAACTGAATTTAATGAATCGGTGAATATTCCTTCGCTTTAGAGTGTGGAATCCTGCAGTGAATGACGTTGCTCGTGGGTAACAGAAAAGTGAGGTTGATTTGAAATGTACTACCCGTGCTGATAAAGCCTGGTGCCTATTCGGAGCACATCGCGTAAATGGTATGTTTCCGAGCAATGAGAGGGTTTTTTTACGAGCTATTTACGGTAGGAAGTTTTTACGAGAGTGCGTGAATGCTTTGGGCCTAAGTACGACCGCACCGCCGGTATTTGCTGAATACGCCCGTAGTAAGGTAACAATCTGCTTACCTTACAATAGTCAGGCAAAACAATTCCATTATTCGGGCGGGGGAGACAATCACAAAAAGGGTGTAAGGAAAACACGTGCAATGGTCGTTTAACTTTGTATCCTGAAATGGAGGTAAGCCTGAAATGGGTGGATGATAGGAGGACCTGGAGTGTTATAAATTTATTGGGTTGCTTTCGTTGCAGGCCGTGACAATGGCACAGGCGGTGGATGAATGATTAAATAGCAGCTCAATATTGCTCATAAAATACAGAAAGTGAATCAAAGGAAGTTTGTGAATGGCTGTGAAGCGATATAACTATTGAAATAACATGTAGTTTTTCCTTGTATACATTAAGCAAGAAAGATGTAGATGTGATGAAATTTAGTATGCGTTCTGTTCTTAGTTTTCTTTCCATCGTTATTTATTTGTTATGTTGTTTGAAATGCATTGGTTTATTTATTGTACTTATACAGTAGCAAAAAGTGTACTTGTTCTGAAACGTTTAAACGTTTATAAGTTTTGTGAAGCTAAAATAATATCTCTTTCTTCAACCGGAGCTTAGATTATTTTATGTGTATCCGTATAAGGTAGTTCTGTAGAACTTATATAGTGTAAAGGTCTGATTCTTTGGGCTTGTCAAACAGTAACAAGTGAGCAAGCGCAGCTAAAATAACGGTTGCGTCAAATAATGTCCCGAATATTATCGATCGAGTCTGGGCCAGCATTCCACGAGTGCCGCGATCCGGGTATGCGATATATTTGGATAGCTACTTTGATTGGCCTTGTTCATGGCCACTGGTGGAAATCATCAAAAAATGCCAGCACAAAAAAAGCACATGCGCCGTTTGTTATTTTCATTTTACGAAACGCGGAAACGGCTGCCATTGGTCGAAATTGCTTGCAAAGGTGTTGCTGGTATTATTGCTTCGTACCCTGGGCGGTAACAGAGACCATGTTGGTTCGTATCTATAGTAGTGTTTGTGTTTGTGTGCAGTCCCAATAGGACTGAACAGGAAGCTTTTTCACTGTAGGTAAACGTTAGGTACTTTGACAATCTTATAGGAAAGCCAAATTTATTCGGTTCGAATGTATGTAGCATTATCAAAATACTGGTGAAACGTATTTCACAAATTGAAATGTTTCTTTCATATCTTACCCGTTGCTTAGTTTTGCATTAAATGACAGTTAATTCAATGAAGAAAGGCTTTTTGATGATTCGGTTTCATTGATAAAAGCCCGTCTTTTTGATAAGAACCCGATTGAAGATGGTTTGTGTCTAATTTAGGTTGAAATCTACAATGCTCATCTGTGCACAAATGTAATTGAATGAAAATTAAATATATATTTTGTGCATTTTATTAGAATGTTGAAGACTAATTTTTTGTTTTGTTTTTTACAAGGCATTACTTTTACTTTTGCTATCAAATGCCACCTGTTTTTACAACCGTTTTAAACAAAAATAAAAAATACTTTTTAGCTACATATATTTTTGCAAGCAGTTAAAGGAAATATTTTTAATTCGTAGACCGATTTTTAATAAATGATTTTTATAAAAATCTGTCCCAGTCATTGTTACAGGTTGACTTAGCATATTCCTACCCCTCAAGACGAAAGGCAGCTTTAATAAAAGCTCAATCAATCAAGCACACGCACACTGGTATGCGCACGAGAAAAAAACAAATTCTCCATCGGCCATGTTTATTTTGCTTACGGAAAGTTTACACGAACACATTCGCAGCATTATATCAGCGCTCTCGTGGTTCTCTCTTTCGTGTTTACTGTGTTTTTGACAGTCTCTTTTCTCCGCTTCTCTGCTAAGTGATGTAATCTAACCACTCCATCCCATCTTGCGCAGTTTTGGCGTACGGCAATAATCGAATGTCGGTTCCCTTCCCTGCTGAAGGGAATGTGGAAAATGGGCTCTGCACAAAATGACGTTGTTCGTGACATGGATTTCCCATTTTGATCGTTGCATTTCTTTTACCACTGTGTCGTTTCTCTCTAGCAGACAGAGAATCACAAGCACGGGTACGGTCGAACTGTGAACTTGGAATTGTCTTCGAAATCAATAGCAAAGAAATGTTTGGGGCTAGTAAAGCTATTTGCTTTTTTCGGTTTCGTTCATTTGCATCCCTTGATGAGCGAATGGCATTTCGACAGCCTCGTACTGTTCGCTGTCGCACACTCCAGCTTAATTTGGTTAGTGCCAATCAACTTCATAATGTGAAGTATTTTTATATAAATCCAGAACTTCATTTAAAAAACGCTGAGATACATGTTTGTAATAACTATAGTCTACTTTTTTTTCATTTCAGTTCAGTTGGAGTTGTGCGTGTTTGGACGAACGTGGAATAAAGGTAATTCTTTGTACTAGAAGCCGGCGGAATAACAGTTTTAAGTTCCGACGGGTATTGCTAAATGAATATTCTGCATGCACTATTTATTAGATTTTCTTGGCTAAATATGAATGAAACCGATTGAAATCGTTAAAAATCATTCTTTCATAAAATAAATTTGTTCTTTTCTACCACAAAAGCCTGCGTGTAAAAGGTGGTAAAATATTCCCTCACGAATGTGGTAAAAAAGGTGGTAAAATATTCCCTCAAAATATTCCGTAAGTCTACACGAAGAAGACACAACATACTATTTGCCGCAAAGTTTTGAATAGTTTAGAACAGATTGAATGATCTTCACATTCATATCTGCAGAATGAATTATATCTTGAAAATACGGTTCATTCAATATTTGATGGTTTGTAGAAATTGTATGTAATTGAAAGTTGTTACTTTTTCTGCGATAATGTGTAATACTTAATGTGTATATACATATTCATACGATTAGGTGTCCTAATGCAAGGTGGTAATGTAAAACGAAATGAAATAGAAGAAATCAACTTAAAAGAACCCGACGGAAAAAAAAACTCTCAAAAAATTCTATGCATCATAGAATAATTGTATGTGCATAATGTTCTAACCGCGTATACGATTAGAATGTTTCACGGTCAATAAAGGGAACGAAATATTGTTCACCTGCTTAGAAATAACCGTTTTAAACCACAAGCATACACACACTTTAAAACGCGCCCAAGAAAGTGAAACGTTAGATGATACATTTGAAACTTACACAACGACCAAGAACCGCACAGTTAAGACGTGGTTGTGAAAGTCGAGAGAGTTATGTAACGAATGTTGCCACGACACTGATTCGAAGAAATAAGAGAAAAAGGAATGTTCATCCGTATTCCCAAAGAACAACACAGCTCGTTGTGCTATGTTGTCATGTAACGGTGTGTTTGGTATCTCGGTTGCGTAGGTATATTGAGATAAAAAGCAAAACAGTTTGTTTCCTACAATAAGGTTTCGATTCAAGCTACTCGCTTTTTGTTACATCACCAAAATGATGTTTCCATAGGCTTTTTAGGCAACGAAAGTAAAAGCTAGCCCTATAAATTCCCTTCAAGCTTGCCAACGGAAGACATTTGCACATTTGGGGGTGAAAAAGAAAAAGAAAACATATAAAAAAGGACTGACAAAACGCAACAAAACAACAACATTGATAAAAATGCGCTCTATAGTTCGTAGCAAAATATCATCATCATTCCTTCTTCCTCACAATGTCATCTGGTAGAAATTGTGATTACTTGGGCACTACTTTTGCTCACGTTTGTTAGTTTCAAGTTGTGTGCTCTTCATTCAGTCCATCCATTTTGATGAAAAATCTAACAGGAGTGTTTTTTTTCGCTCAAGTTGCTATATTATGCATATTGCTACCCGTGATAACGTTCATTTCCCTGCGGCACACACAATTTTGTGTCCCATGATATATTTTATCGAAATGTTTCCAACTCCAAAAATCGTTGTATACAGTTTGCAATTTTATCTTTTGGCTTAGCGTAGTGAATAGAAGGAACACATTTTAGTAGATGGTAATATAGTGAACATAGGATACTGAACACTGTATTGAATATAAAAATTCAATAAAGTATTTCACAAAGTCTAATATTAACATGCTATGTGAAATTTTGTGCTTGAACCTATGTTTTTTGTTTAAAAAGATATTTTCCAAAATGGGGCGTATTTGAACAATCTTATACTGGAAGAGCACGAGTTTTTTTGATATTTTGATGGTATAAAAATCCATATAAGAGTTTTTGTGTCTAGGTAGAATGGAATAGGCTTGATGTGAACGAAATGAGTTGCCGATGTGCCAAATTATACTTGTGAACTCGTCTCGTATCATTAATCTCGTTCTTGTACGCGTTTGGCTTTCAATACCAGGATTCTCAAGGGATTCTAGGCTGGGTTTTGCAAGCCTGTGTAAAAGGGTGCATACTGATGTGGGGGGCCACTAAATTGATGTACCATAGCAACGGCCAAATATTTAAAGTTTGTTATTTGTAATCTCCCTTCGAACTGTGCCATAGCCATGAAAACCCGAAATCAACCAACGGAATGGGCCAATCTTACTCAGAGGTATGGTTGGATGACTTAATGAAAAGAATAATTTTTCCATTTTGTCAAAAAGGAATTCCTCCGTTTCCTGTTGTGCGTTGTAAGCTTAATTTGTCTGTGACCCGGCCTTGGAGTTGGTAGCTGCGTTTAACTGTCATGGAATTCATTTTCTGAACTGATAGCCCTGGGGGGAATTGGGAGTTTTTCGGCTCAAAAAAAACCTGCATTCAAACGATAATCAGTAAAATATAACGAACATGGTGTAGCTTTAATTAGAACAGGTTTTGGATGTAATTTCAGTACTTGAAATGAGATGGAGTGTATTTGTTTATCAAACATATGTATATGTGTAGATGTACAAACATTTTATGTTAAAATTTATACTAGATAGTGATAACTTGCATTCTATTAGAATGCTATTAAAAACCAACCACAATTCCCAATAGAAGAATAGTTTCGTGCGTTGTTCGTTTCCTGTAAATTTGTTGAATATAGCTGCTAGTTGTATTTGCGAACCTGTTATAACTTAATACCTGTTTTAGTCATACTTAATAGTCCCTGAAATACTTAGCAATATTCAAACGATCAGCTACAATAACTGTTCGTCGTTTGAGGTCTACCATACGGAAGAGTACTACGTATTGGATGAATAATGTGTAGTTAACTATAAGTAGCGGATAATTGTATCCCCGTTAATAGAGAAAAAAAGTTACCAGTTATCATATCACTTTTTCAGCGGTTGCTCAATCTGAATGTGGTGCAGACCATTGCGATGAATAATCATAGTATTAACGTTCTTTTTCCGTTTTCGTTTTCACTATGGGTCAAACAAACAGCCAGCTTGTGTGTTCTTATCTGCAGATGTCTTTGTCTTAATATAAATCTTATCTGTCAAGCATGTGATAAGATTTATATTCTCTCCTTAGGAATATTTTAAAAAATTCAGAAAAGTGGTTAAAATCGGAAAGCAGAAATTCTACGTGCTTTTTGATTACATGCGTATTGACGAAGTAGAGCTGTTGACAATTCAAGAAGCAGAGGAACTAAATTAGATTACGCTTTGTATACACATGATGAACTAAGGCGAGATTATATTAGCAAATGCCACGGTAGATACATTTCCGTAAACCTATTGTTGTTTTAAATAAAACGTTGAGAAACCTTACTCATGTCACGCTGTGTTGCATTTCCATCAGAACTTTAATCGAAGTCATTGGTCCTTGATCAGATCGATTAATCTCATTTTGCACAAAATCATTCTCATGATCTCTTTGGTGCAGTATGCTTCTTTGCCGACAGAGAAACTTTCGATAAACCCAACGAGGACAAAGTGGAGTATGCTGCTAGCAATTCTCCACACAAGCACACGCAAAACGTTCGAAGCATTCATTCGTTGTGGCGAATACAATATGGATGGGGCCCTGCTGGCATCGATTTAATTCATACACCCTTCGCCTTGGGATCTGGTTTGAACATGGTGTTTCTCGTCGCAGGCATCCATCCACCTTCTTATGCATCGTTTGATGAAAGTCTTTCCGTCCCATTTTTGAAAATATTCACGTTTCATATTACGGCGCGTTCGTTCCATCTATCCATCGTTCTTTGGGATCCTTCACTAAACCACCTTCACGGATGGAAGATTTCGTTTGCGTTAAAACAGTTTTTACTCTTTCCCCTACCCTCTACGAGTATTTCGTTTTTCGCTTAAGTGGGCCTGCCTTGACGGGCATGGTATTGAAGCAGGAAGAATAGGAACTGGAACATTGAAGGAATAGGACAAGTTTACGTAAAAAATGGTTCAAAAACACCTGACTACAAATATTCGTTCTGTACATGTGCAATTTTGCAGATGGCAGAGTATGCGTGGGCTTCAATTTTCTGATCGATAAAATTACAAGGGAATTAGAAAGGGAATTTCTACCTTCGGTGAAGAAAGCAAAGAAATAAGGTCTACTGGTACATCTACTTGTAATTTCATTGTACATCAGTTATGTAACATAGCAAAAAGTAGAAAAAGGTGGTCAGTAAACCGTAACCGAGGTATTTTGTTACAAAACAGTTCCTTTTCAGATAATGCGTTGTTACTTTGAAACTTACATTTTTATAGCAAAACTCAACTGTGCAAATAAATATATAAACATTCTAGAAACAGTTGCTTGTTCTAGACCAAAAGAGTGGAAACATATTTTATTTTAACACTTAATTTAACTTAATCGATGCGACTGAATATATAAATTCCACGTTTTTGGATCAGTTTTCAAACCTATAATTAGAGAGTGAAACTGTACGATTGACCCAAAGAGTGCGAATAGAAACAATCAAACAAATAAATAAATCATGCATGCTGCTACTCGATGGTACGTGAAAGCGTATCTCGCACATGTGAGCTTTCAGCCATCATAAATCATAATTCACGCTGGCATGTTTTTCTTGGACGAATGACCATAAAGTGTGTATAAAAGATAAGGGAACAAAACTAAGGAGAAACTAGTTCTGCTCTGGTGTATTGTTATATGTTGGGCAAACGTGAACGACTGTAGGAGTAAGGAGGTGACAGAAATTCCTAAACATACACAGTTCGCATACTATTCGTCATACATCCCGCGCCGAGATTGTTTTATTGCATGGAAAGGGTTTGACACAAACAAACATTTGCTCCGAACAACGCATAAAAAATGAGTAAACGAGGTTCAAAAGAGAACAGGACATGAATTGTCCACCGTCCTGGTTATATATAGAGGATGTCTATAAACAGACCGATTGAACGCTATTATTCTCTGTTCCTGTAAACATTTTCACTTTCACTTTTGCTTTTTGCATGGTTGCATGAAGGGAACGAGTAATTATTTTTTCGATGCTCGTTTTGATTCTTTTACACTATAGCCAGTTCTTGTTCCATGAGTGTTTGTTTTGGATAGGATTCGATGTAGGGCATTTTAAAATTCGGTAGAAAAAATCGTGAAGCCGGATATTTTTAGAAAAAATTATCTGTTGTATCTACCCAAGTGTTCGTAGTGCTGATTTCTTAAATGTTTGTACTGCTAATGCAAGAAGGTAAGAAAATTTTTAGTTCAATGCAGTTGATAAGTTAAAGCACTCGATACATGAAATTCTTATCCCGAAAGTACGATCAGGCGGTTGTATTTATAAAATAAAAACAAAAAAGTAACATGAAGTAAAAAGGCTGAACTTTTAGTTCTAAAGTTAATACAATGTATTCGAAGAATTTCAACAGAGTTCAACTTAGCCGTCCTGGAAAACTAACTCGCATAATTGGCGCCCAAAGCCGTTTCATTGCAAGTATTCTTAATGCAAGTATTCAGTTTGCTAAGACTTAACATGTGACAATATCCACGTATAACAAAACTTCTACTGTGATATAAACATAGCTTCATAGAAAGCACTATAAATCATTTCAGTATACCTCAGTATTGTGACAAAATATTATGTTGTGTGTTTGCACCAACAGTTTATGTGTAGCAACTGTTAAAAAAACGCATCGTCATTTGGTACATTCTGTTTGTTTTCATTTCACAGCTTTTTGTTTCTGTTGTTCACAGTTGTTTCTGCAATAAGTATACGACATCGCTTGCTAGCTATTTATTTATGTTCGATATATAGTGAGTTGAAGTAGCGTGTTAGGCAAGTTTTGTTTAATTTAATAAGTTGATCAACACGATTAGTTTCCTCATGGGAGCCCAGAATCGTTTGTTTGTTTAGGTTTGTATGTGCCTTCTTCTGGATTGTGTTAGTTAACGGAAGTTTTCCATTATGAAAGCCATGTTTCGTTCTCTGTTTTGCTATACTAAAGTAGGATTTTCTGATGAAAGTTTTAATAATTCATTTGAAATAGATCCTCGCAAAAGAGTTTTTCTTGATGAAGAAGGAAAATGACCAGCCCATCGAGTGGTTTTTTGTTTTCACCTTAGCCCAGCCTCAATCGTGCGAGGGTTGCCTTCCGGTGAAGAAAAATTATATGAATAGTAAATAAAGTTCCCCATGAGAACGATGGTGCAGGCTGAACGGGGTTTTCGGTGGAATAAATTGGTTACCACTCCTCGGATGTGGATCCTCGGACTGAGCCCCCTTGCTTGCGCTTGCTATCCTTCAAACATACAAACGAAACACTACAGAACTAAATGAAAAGTCCTTCCATCCTTAGCAAAGGATGGAAAGGAATAGCAGTGTGTAGAGGAGAAGATTTTTCCATCATCAGTGACTGCCGAGGACGTGTACCAGTGCTTGTGGCAGTATGGTATCTGTTTGCTCTTGCCAAACAACAACGGCAACGTCATCTAGGGTAATCTCCTGGGGTAAATCCTGCGTCCTATGAATTATACTTCTCTTCGTTTTTTGCATCCTTTACCGGATGGCAGTCTAACCAACCGGGAGCACCAAACACAGTAAGCCAGAGCCTTCTTCTTGCGAGGGAAGGCGCGCGACTTTCGTGCATTATTCCCTCCCTTTCAATTCAACGCACCTATTGGCTTCATCAACTATCCGGTTTGAGGGACTCACATCTGTGCGTCTACGAAGGAGTACATCTTTAGCTGGCCGGATCTTGTGGTGTGCAGAAGGCTCTGTCAGGCGAGAAATTCTTTGTTATCCTTCCTTTGGACGTCTTTTACAATCCCCAAAACTTTCATTGCATACCTGGATGTATAATACTACATCGTTCTGCAGTGGATGCTTAAACCGAAGGTACTGGTGTACTTGAAGTGAAAGGTTCGTTTTAAAGCAAAATAACGAAAGGAGTTGATAACATCAGGTGTAGCTGTACATATTTTCATGCCGCTTGAAAGCGGTAGAGCATATTATTTTTTATGTATGAGAAGTTTTTGGAAGTACGTTTTTAAGAAAATTTGTAAAAGCTGTCTTGATACAATGCTTGAGCTGCTTACAATTTCGAAAAGTTTGACTAATGTAACTAACGAAAACCCATGATTTGTTTTCATAAATTCAAATGTACATTGAAACTAAGGAGTTTTTCTTCAATAAAAACGATTTCGATAACCTGAGGATTAATTTAAATTTTAATCAGTTTGAAAATGATCTAAATTATTTTGAATTATTACATACGCAGTTATCAATGATTTCATAGAAAATTGACGAACCGATGAATTTCATAGGGAATTAGATTTAGGTAAATACAAAATGACTTGAATAATGTTTAAACTTGTAACCGGATTGAATGTTGCAACTTAGTACTGAATATGTGGTTTAATCTAACAAATAACTTAAAGTTATCCTATTTGTTTTCAAGGTGAAAACGATTGGGATACATTTGGATTCTTGCTGTAATTGATTTGGATAAAGGTTATTGAAAGAACGAGCCGGAATCATCAATCTTGTCAAATCGAGAAAACAGTTCCGCCTTCCAGATTTATCTGGCAGTTGAGCGCTTAATGAAACCGGGTTAACGTTTGTAAATTGATACCGAGGCATATATGCCTCTGCAGTTTCTTTGCTTATACCTTGAGTTAAAATAAATTGTGTTTTCTGTTCGGTTCTCCTTTCCTACATCCTTTGTTACTCAAAGTTGGGCACACGGTCTGAAACTAGTGGATCATTATTTTCTTAATTTGCTGACCTTTCCGTTAGGCTAAAGTGCTCCCTAGAAATGGAATGATTCAGCCACAAAGTTTCAAAGACTGGGGAAGGATCGTTCCGTTTTGTATATCATAGGCATGGTACAAAGATGAACAATCCCCCAATCGGCAAGATTGGTGTCGGCGTCGATGGCATTGGTTTTAATTAGAATAAGGAAGAAAAATGGAAGAAAATATTCACAAGCGTATAAATTAAGTGAATTCGTGCCACGTTGCAACCAGTGCTTGCGGTGACAGAGCCTTGATAATTATACGTGAGCCGTGCTGTTAGTCGGAACCAGACATCTAGCGCAAGTAGGGCTATAAATTTCCATACACACAGTCCGTTCATAATCGTGGTTGATGGTGCGAACAGCTAGATACCATCCGTTACATTTTTTTTTGTATTCGGTGTGGGAATGTCGTTGAGGTAGATGAAAAGTTGATTAAAATGATTTGAGAAAAGTGAATGGTTGTAGAAATCAAGATGAGTTGACAAATTATAAAGATCCTATCAAAGCAAGACACAATCAGCAAAGCTAATTTATTCCTGAGGGAAAACAAAACATGCAAAAATAGAATTGAATCGTGCTGTGTGGTCCATGAAAAATACCGCGCAACGGTTGACATGATGCTGACAGTCGTCAGAGTTACTACTAGATCATAAAGCTCATATGTAAGATAAGGCTCCATTTGCAAATTTTGTTCACAATACAGGTAAATCAAAAAACTGCTACAGGAAACAGAAAATAAAAAAAAAAATTACAGTTTAAAGTTTACTTTTTGGGGGTTGGTTTCGGTTATGGTTTGATGCATTTCATTTAGCATAGAACAATCTGACTAGTGAGTATTTCGTCTAAAGGATGATCTGAAATCAAACACCGTCAGATGTAGCACTCACACAAACACACTTTAAGGTAATTCATATTAGAAAAAAAAAACAAAAACGCACTGGCAGATGAGCAAACAAAAAACCCTTCACTCTACTCCAATGATTGCCATGCAAACGAATTGATTCTAATGATGGCTAGAAAAAAGGGACAGAACAAAGATCAAATCTCTGCTGGAAGTGGGGGATTTATGCATTACTTCGATGTGTAGAATCGAAATTGATAAGTAGTGTGGAGTAACAAAGTTACAAAAGTTATTAGTAACAAGCCAAAATTATAAGAATTGTTAAGAAGAAAACGCAACATAATAAGTTTTTGGTTGTTTCTTAAATGTTTAGAAAATATTATAAAATCACCAATGTAAATTATCAAAACCTGTGTGCAACAACTTAAAGTTATGACAAACTATTTGATAATTTGTAGAATAGCTTTACTGCAATAATACAGCTAGGCCATCATTACCAAAACAGGATAAAAATTGATGCAATTGTTGAATTTATACGAATGAGTTAATTTTACACGTTTATGAAAAAAAAAAAAATAACAGAAACATGTTTTTGTGGTGTTCACTAATTAAGGTGAGCCTAACGTTAGTCTATCATCGGCATGGAAGTTATGTTGCTATTTCGGCGCGCAACTCAATACTCAACTTTGCCGAAAAGACGACACTATAAAATGTGATATTTTTGTTATTCATTCTGGCAGCAGCAGCCAAGGTGTGTTGTTTGTTTCATCCAAGATCATTTTATGCATAATAATTATGCGTGGTGATATGCTGAAATGCAGAATCATAGAGCCCACGAATGCCATAAATAACTTAGCTAATGAGTGAATCTGATTTATGAAGCTCTAAAGATAAGATACTAACATAGAGTATTCGCTATTAAAGGCATGAGGTGAAAGGTTCGACGTTTCTGAAATGGACAATGCCGACATATCAGCCAATGTGTAGTTTAAAGATATATGGATTTAAATAACCCAATGTATGTTTACAGATAATATATGATATTCCAATAATATACACACTTCTGAGTAAAAAACTAAAGAAACTATCGTTAAGCATAAAATTCAGTAATTTGGAAATTTTGGAAACAGTAATTAAATTTTTATTTTTTTTTGGAAATAGTAATAAAATTTTGGAATTCCGAATATTCATGGTTTTATTAATAAGCATTTACATTTGGTCTATTAACTAGTGTTGATGGCGATGATAAACGTTTTCAAATCAAAACATACCTTATGAGCATGTTATGGCTATATTCAGCAGGTTTTACGGTAGCCAAATGGTTGTATTTATAATAAGAGTCGTAAAAGCCGTTTATGACTTTTAAATGATCGGTTCAAACGATTTATTCTTTCACGGCTATGTGTGACAAAACGATGTAATGTTGCTGTCCAGCTCTTTGAACGTGTATTTACAAACCTTGTTTGATAATTGATTGCAAAGATGAACATATCATTCATCCCATTTCATGCTTCCACAGTGGATTCGAAAAGTTTTATGACCAAACTCTGGAATAATCACACTTGGTAAACCGTAAGTTTTATTTTTCATTTATTTTTATGTGTCAGGTAAAGGGTTTGTTTTTCTTCTTCTTCTTTATTGGCACAACAACCTCAAGAGGTCTAGGCCTGCCATTTCTGATTTTCTTTGGTTTTATTTGCCCGTAGCCAGATAGTCGGTCGGTAGATTGGTCCGGATGGGATTTTGGACCGGTTCTGCCGTGTGAAGGGGCCTGAAGGAGGATTTTTTAGTAGGAAAAATCATACTGAGTGCATATAATTACTGCTAGCAAAAATTCTATTGGTTGGAAAATGGAAAGTTGAATGGGAAACGAGAAATGAAACGATTTCTAATGTTATCCCCAATATTACGAGTTTAAGAATAACAATGATCTGGATTCTTCCTCAATCGTTATGAAATGCGATTGATAAAAAACATTCCTTGGGATACATTCCTTTCTACGATATCATTCATTAGATTATTTTATTTTAGCATCGCAAACGCATATTACATTCCGACAGCATCATGGCTTCAGTGTGTCATGTTCCTTTTGTCTCCACTTGTTATTGAAATGTTGAAGAAGCGTGACAAGAAATATATTCCGAGAGCTCATCCATTGTGGACCACCGTTTCTCCGATTTTCGGTATAGTATTTGTGCACGTCACATAAATACTCGAAGCGTTTAAAAAATATTGCTTGCTTTACAATTTTAGAGCGGTTTGTCTTAAAGATGTGAATTTATGCGTCTGTCTGCATATCTGATTGTATGTCCGTCTTTTTGTTCTGCCATTTTTGAAGATTTGATATAACAAAACAAAAATTGTTGCTAGTTAATAAAGGTATATAAAGCATGATCTGCGGTGCAAACAATTGAAAATCGATAGAAAATGCATTAGGACTTTGTTAGAAATTTAGTTTGCACATATATTTGAATAATTTATTGCATTACTTTAGTGGTCTAGTAGTTTGAATTTGAGAGTGAAACATGTTTACACCATTCTACATGCCAGCATGTATCTATCGCGTTACAAGTGTGGTATACACACTCAGGAGAGAATGAATAAATCTAACAAGATTTATATTCTGCTTCTTATATACTCGTTTTGCTCTCGAATTCTCACGTTTAGTTGCGTCCACGGCCACGAGAGGGCAGCATCTCACGGTATAGTTGGCACACTAACACTACGCCAACTTACTCACACTTCTTCACCAGAGGGGAAACATTTGCGAAAGTGTTGGTAGAAAGGCGGAGTCAACGGACTAACGCACACACTCAGTAACGCTGAGATAATGTTGGTGAGATGATTGGTGTTTTCATGCTCTCAAAACAACAAATGCTCTTGGTTTCAGAGATAGTTGAATATCTTTGACTATATTCAATTGCCAAAGACACCGCATTTTGACCACGTTCGTTCGTTAAAGCACTGGTGGTAAAGGGGCGATCTTACTTGTTTTCTGCTCAATATCCTCCGACCCCAATTTACTACAATAGAATATAGTTTATCTCGTGTGTTAATCTGGTAAAACGTCGCACAAGTGTAGATCAATCCTGGCCTCAATTTTATTCGATTACTTGTTTATTTTAAAATATCTTAAGGCAAAGATCATAGTAAAATCACCACCCGCGAGGCGTTTCGTCGCAAAAGAAAACCGGTTTGATGATGCTTTGAGTCGACTGAATGTTGCGCTTTTTCTCTTACTTTCGATGGTGGAGGTCAACATCCCTATCGGTAAAAATACTGCTTCTCAATTCATGTTTGTGTGCTCAGCAAAATAAATACGGTGAAGTATCGTTGAACCATGATCACTTATGACTTAGCGAACATCTTTCGGCTAATTGATGCCGGAACGTTAGGTAGTCTGTAATCCGATCGAAGCTGGTTTTATTGAATTCATTGGCTTTTTTCGTTTATATTTTTATAAGCCGAACAATATTGATGTGCAAGTATAGTAACTGCAAACTGCATGAAAAATAAGAAAATAAAATATAAACTCACACACATTTCCCGTTTCCCTGAATATCGACTAACAATACTCGTTCAAACAGATTCCAAAGGGTTGGCAGCTGCTATTGTTACTTAAATTGGTGTCATTTGAAATCATCGCTTTGATAGGTCTGCACTCTTGTGCTAGAAGTAGTTATCATTGAATACAAGAAGTATTTTATGTCTGATTACTTGTGCACGTGCATTTAGTTTCTTATCATTCCCATTACCCCTTTTCTTTAGCTTCGTGAGACGCAAGAACATTTTTAAACCGACCATACTTTCTTTGTCGCAATAATGTTGATGACGTTGAAAACCCAATCTAGGGTAGGGTCCATTTAAATTGAATCATTACTTCCCAGCTGAGTGTCATGTTAGATCAATTCACATACATGCATTTCACTGGTAAAGGTGCATAAACGTAAGCAAAGTATAAGAACAATAATAATAAACAACAACAATAAAAACGATTGACAAGAAAAAATAATAACTATGGATAAATAGTGAAATCAATGCAAAAAAATGTAAAATGTTAAAGTTGGAGAACGATTAATATCGAATGCATTTTTTTGCAAAAAATAAATCAAAATAAAGGTAAAAAAAAATAAAGGTAGATTTTTATAAAATCTGTAGTATATTCATGAAGTAAAAATATAATTAAAACAACCGATCTGATACATAAACATATAACATAAGTGCAAAACATACGTGTGCAAACAGGCACGGAGTATGTCATTGTACAGCCACAGATTATTCTTACGTTCATTTACCCAAATTCTTTCACCTCGATCGAAAAACGTTTTTTTGGTTCACTTGACTTTGTGTGTCGTCGTACAGATTCTACATATTCATGGCGATTGTAGCAGTGGATGAAAGCATTTGGAACATTGCGTTTCTATCAGAAAAGGCACGCTGATTCGATCATTACAAGATAACACCGAAACAAACACCATTCTTTGTTGTTGGTTTGCCAAGAGCATCATTTTCGGAAACCAGCGACCGAGGGGATGCCATCGTGGTCGGGGTACAGATTTTTTTAGTGTCCCTTATTTTTTCGCCTGTCTGTGAGAAGTAAATTTCGTACGAATGTAGAGTGTTTCTGCAGCTATACAAATAAGATGAATGAAATTTGAATAAAAATGTATCGTGTCACGGTGCCCAGCATGACAATCAATGAAAATGTTACATCTTCTCTCTATTGTGATTTTCCAATCGAACGACGAAACGAAGGTACAACCATCGGTGCTCAAAATCTGAAGCATACGTGGCATTGAGAGAATCAACAATTTCAATCAAACGTATGTGCAACGCTATGCTGCTTGATTTTCGCTTCTGTTTTGAAATAATTCCGTCTAGCTTGTACCGTAACAGTGATGTCAGATTGTTTATGTTCAGCGTTGGACTACTGTTAGTCGAACGTTTGGATAATAGATATTTTAACGCTCGGATTATATAGGTCAACAGACATGTTTATTACAGCAATAGAAAGATATAGTCGCCAATTGCGTCTTTTACGTGTTCAAATTTTGCAGTATCAGATGCTTCAATCATTATTCAAATTTTATTTTTCGATGTTACCAGAAAATGTGTTAGAATATTTATAAGATTATCTACAAGATTTGGGTTCAGTGAATGAAATCACAACGTTAAATAAGATCAATCAAAAGACAGATGGTAAAACAACAAATCTTAAAAAATTTTGCACTACTGTACTACCGTTTGGGGATCACAGAAAATGGGATTTTGTTCTGCATTCGTCAGTCTCGGCTCGGTGAGGCGCATGAATGAAGAGAGCCGATTGTCACACACAAAGTACAAAAGAGTGTACGGTCTTTCAAGTAGGTATGTTGGGGGAGATCCAGAATAGATTTTTTTTTAAATGAAAACAAGATTGGTTTTCGTTCACACAGCACAGGATAACCCCGTTGCAACTTCATACAGTCTCTTCAATCACGTTTTCCAATATGAGGATTTGTAAACAACCTTTGCGGGACAGAAGGAACGGCTGCTCCGCTTAAAATGACCGAGAAATTGCAAAAAGTTTCCTTATGCTTTTTCTCATTTTTGACAAATGAAGTTTTTATCTCACCACCAATGTTGTTTAGTTTTGTTCTTGCTACTGAAAGATAATGATGAAAATGAGTAAATATCTGTATTCAACAGCAACTTGTCAGCATTTTGTTTGCCGCTGATTGGTGTGAATCTGCAAATGAATGGTGAGTTTTGGTTTTGCTATGGCGGTGTTTTTTATCTTTACATTTTCTGCAAAATGCATTTTGCATTTATTGTATTTTTGTATTTTTGAAAATGCATTGCACATGATTCTAGTGAGGTTTTAAAACTCCTTTTGTATTACCATACTTTCGCTTGGCATGGAACACGCGCAATAGCATGGATGAAATCAAACGTCTATGCTTTTACTTTCATCTATGTTTGTGCCTATTTGCTGCTGCTTTATCGTCATGGCCATGCTGTAACGTCATTGACCTTCAGTGGAAAAGTCTTTTATTACTCTCACTCTCAGGTTGGCACAAAAATATTACGAAGCACACACTTGCCTGTGACCTTGAAACCCCTTTGCTTCTTCGAAAGCAATTGAGTCCCCAGGCGAAAGGGTTGCTGCCTTGAATTGCATATGCATATTACAACATGCACATATTTGGGCAATTCTGTGCATACCTTCAAATGTGAAACGATCTAACAAACGACATTAAATGATTCTTATGGCCTTCTTCCTTCTACCCATTTCCGATTATCACTCGTCATACCATCGGTATACGGGGGCCGGAGTCGCCAGTCGGTCTCATTCAGTGCTACCCGTATGGGTACCATGCCTGTTGCTGTCATAAAATCGTTTTGCTTCCAACCACGACCCATCCCCTAAGGCGGAAAGTGACAGCTATCACCCAAGGATTGTCGTAAATGGCCAAACGGTGCTTTATGGTAGCGTTTACATTTCCGCAATATGAGTTGTGAGGCGGGCAAAGCAATGGTTGAAGCTCACACTTCTGGGATAATTTTTTTAGGTGAAAAGATGTGTGTGTTTTTTTTAAATTTTCTAAGAAGTCATGTAGCGGTTTTTGGAAGTAAAGTAATAGGACACATAGTATTCAAATTATTTTGCTGGTTTGTGTTATTACCTGTAATTTGTAGTTTCTATCGAAAAATAAACGCAGTAATGAGTTATTCGGGCGCGAGATATTTAAAGCATTGATGGCTAGCAAAGATAATAAGTGCGCCTAATGTTAAGCGCAGTCTCATCCTATACAATCTGTGATATGTGAATCTTAAATAGATAAAAATCGTGCGATTTTTATGATTAATACTGCAATTGTTGTTAGTGTCAACTGATGACACTCTGATGCATAATAAAAGCATTCGATCTAAGAAAAAAGGAAGGCAGAAACGGAGATTATTGCGCCTTTAGGGCTGTTGTTCTCTTTTTCGTGCGTGTGTATGTACGAATGAGCAAAAGAATTCGGTTTATTAGGGCTCTCAAGTGTCCCTATAAAAATGTTGCTTGTAAAAAAATAATAAACTAGACCATCAGCAGCCCATTCAACGATCGCGATTGACCTTGTGAAGATTGACCGGATTGTAAAAGAATTCCATCCGATATGTTCACTCCGTGTGTACAAGTTTATCATCTATGATTATGATGATTTGTGGATCAGATAGATCAAAGTGAATTTAATTTGATTTTCATTCAAATGGTGCTAAAATGTTGAACATCGAATGAAAGATAATTCGGTTGATTGCTGTTGCTGTGCTAAAATGTTGAACATCGAATGAAAGATAATTCGGTTCGGTTGATTGCTGGTTTTTGTAATTCCATGCGTCGTCACACACTTCTCAAATTTTGCTTATAAATGCTATAAATCTGCTCATTATGGTCAGGATATCACGAAACTTTTAATGGAAACTAAGAGTACAAAAGGGCGAGATATAGTTGAAAACTACCGTTTATCCACTTTAACACTGCATAAAGAATATTATAACGCACCTTTTTGTAAAATTCGATCGTTCTACCGAACTATTTCTATTCTAATTATAAAACCAATCTCTGTCTTTACCTGTCAACGGAACGCCACAGAAGAAACGGCAAAAGAACAACAACGTTGCAGTCCGATTTCATTATCATAATTGTACGGGTTGAATAAAATTAGGGAGGCTTTAGACCAACCAGGTGGGGTGTGTCTGTTTGGGGCTATTGTTGCGTCCTCTTTTCAGTTTTGGCAAGCAAAAGTTCGTTGGTGTAAGATGTAGTTGAAGAATGAATCTGATGAATTTCATTATCACTCTTGTACATCATTACAGTTTTATCTGTTCTTCTCTTTCGCCGTGATTTTCGGTGCTTTGTTTTTTGGTCTGCTCATCTCCACCCGCCAATTTCCGTTCTTTACACCCTTCACACGTTCTCCCTTTTGGTCGTTTTTTTACTACGACGGTGAACACGACCAAGCGGAAACAATGTGTGCGAGAGAAGGAAGGAGTTTATTGAATTTATTTGCTGTATTTACTGGCACAGTACAATGCAGTATCTGCAAGTTAAGTACAATTCTCTATCTCTCCTACTACTCTCCTCTAGAGCTCTTTGACAGTCGAGGTCTATTGCAGTTTGTTCTTGGTTGTGGTCGATTTAACAACTGGTAACATCATTCTCGAACGCAATACTCTTGGCAGGTTGTTGTTTTTTTTGTGTGTGTGCACAATTTAAAGATGTTTCGTTTGCTGCTCGTGCCAACCGGGTTAGGTACGGCTGTATTAATGAACCGTGCCCTTTATACAACAGACTGACTACTCGAGTTAAAGCATGCTTTAAAGTAAGATAAGAAGTTGGATAACGGTGTCCAGTTGGTGGTTTTTGGTGGGGCGTGATGGATTTCAAATTGAGTACCACCTGCGATGGTTGATGTTCTGCAACTAGAAGCGCTATGACTTCAAAGTTAATTGATATTATGTAAGTTTTCATCAAACTAAGCCTCGAAACTAGACGGTATTATCATTAGAACAGGCGCTTTGGGCACTTTGAATTCACTTGTCATGATGATTTGTGGTTTGCATTAGGATGCTCTGCCTTAGAACAGAGATTGTTGTAAAATCGATGAAGAATTTTAACATTTTTGTGTTGTTTGTTTGTTTTAGAATAGTTTTGATATTCGGCATTATGCATGAATTCGTAAACAGCAATGCATATTCGGCCGTTCGTAGCGTAAATCTAGTGGGCGGGTAACCTATTTTTATAAAATACATATTGCTAGCGTGCTTGGGCGACATACGACAAAAGCTATCACCGTATAGATATGGTGCAATTTTGTATTTCCCTTAAGTGTTGTGTGTTTTCTTGGCGACTTTTTATTGGGTTTGATGTCTAGCGTGGGTAGCGTCAATAATAGGTGTAGAAAAGAAAGGAAACAAAACTAACGTTGATACAAATTTGAAGCAATTGCTATTATGATAAATAGGACGTTTGATTTTATCTTGTGGAAGGATAATTTGAGGTTGATTAGCATTTACCATCTTACTACTCCCAATTTGGAATGGAACATTCATTTGCCGTGAAAAGTGTTGCATCCAAGAGAAATTGCTCCCCAAAATAGTGACACAACAGCATTCTACATGTTAGAGGAAAAAAGAGTATTGACCTACGCCTTCTTTTCAGAAAATTGAATTGTTTATTATTCATTGACTTTTATGAATAAAAGATACCAGCCACTCTTTACTTACACTCAAACAAAGTTGGTGTATCAGGCATGCTTTCATTCCATGAAACCACACGTCCTACATTGGTACAATGCATGGACACCGTAATATTATGGTGGTTCAGTTGATAGACAATTGATGCATAGATTCATCGATGATGCAATGCGGCTATACTTTAATTGCATTAACCTTAGCAAGCAATGTGAGTTGTTGCGTTATTGGTTGTGAATCAGTTCTTTAAAGTTTGAAAGAAATATTTATTGCAATGAATTTCATTTAAGTTGTGAAATAAAGATTGTTTGTATGAATTTGAGAATGTTTTACGTAAAATTTGCGTACTCAAATATTTTTTTGAATCTAATATTTGAAAGTAGACAGTATGCCGATAAACCATATTACTAATGAAAAAGAAAATACGTTCGACGTAGAATTCATATGATAAATACACCATTTCAATTACTAGTGTTATAAAAACAGTTCCGACTGCATCCGAACTATTGCAATACACGCAGCACTGAAATTTAACTGCGTTTAGTTACTAAACTAAAGTGAGAAAACTCAAGATCCGCAGTACGCAGGGTTGAAGTAGAAAACGAAGAATGAAATCCATGAAAAATAAAAATCAATAAGAATAGCAATCAGTGTGTAGCTAACTAAGAAATTCTCAAATGTTAGCAGCATTGTATTAATTCGACATGTTTACATAGGTTGAGGATATTTTTATGACATTTTTGATCAATGTACGTTGTAATAACACCCTTGCTTTGACAGCATTTTGTTACGAGAAACAGTTGATCAACCAATTTGTTGTACATTGAATTAAGCTTATCATGAGGACAACGTTTTTCTGTATCTTACAAGTATCAAAAAAATTCAACAGTTACTGATGGTAAGAAACACAATTACTAGCAAACACTGCACACCAGTAGCAAAAATGGATAATTTATGCAAATTTTTTTGCGACTGTTCCGAAAAAAATGGAACACCTTTGGGAAATCCATTGAATGATGCTTTCCTATCTTGCAACGAAGTAACGAGGATTTACGGTAATGCTTGACCACGATGTTGCACCCCGAAAAATCTATCCTAGGCCAGCAAGGAAAGAAGAAAAGAAAACAAAAAAATGTCACACTCCCGAATCTCGTTCAGTACAGTCAAAGCAACAAACTAGTAAAAGTTTTTTCATTAAAACTTTCGTTTCTTGAACGGAGCGAAAGAATGACCGAACGAAGGATAGTTTTGGTCCTCAATAACGTTTCTCAGCTCGTCATTCAATGTTGACAAACAAAACGGCAAACTAGGGTGTTCGCATGACTCTAGTTTTTGCTTCTACTCATCTTCCAAACATGAACAAGGATAATAAACAAAGAAACATAAGAAAAACGGAGAACTTTTAATAAGTAGTGTTCCGAGACTAATACTTCGCGTTTAAACATATTACCTAAAATTAACACTTTGCCTAAAAAGAATTTGTCGTTGGGTCTTCAGTTCTGTAATAAATTAATAGTTGAAAAATTGAATGGACAAGAATGAGCAAGTAAGAAAAAAATAGAGCAGATGTTGTAAGGATTGCAGGTTACAAGCAGCAGTGGTGTGTATTTCGTGTCATCCTCAAAAAAGGCTATAGAGGCGAATCCAGGCATATTTGCACAAAGCCTCTATAAGCAAATTAAAAAAAAATAAAACAGCTGAGCTTCAAGCTTCATTTGTACGGTATATTTTTTAATCTGTTTTATTGTTAATTACGTCTTTTTAAGAATATTCGTTTTTGTTTTCTTTCTTTCCTAGCCCAAGATATGAGTAACAGCCGTCTACTTTGCATTTGGTCCCGTCTGTTTGTGTTTCATACATTTTAAAGCAGACTTTTCGTTTGCGGAAAAAAGTAAATATAACAGCCAACACATGCCTTTGCAGTGAGTGTCCAAGGACAGCCATCTTCTAACCCTTTCCCATCATCATTATCTTGTTTTGGGCCAGTTACGCTATGTATCCGCAATATTTAGATTTTTGCTTTCCCTTCTCTTTGCAAGCGAGCAATCAATGGGTTTCTGCTATCTTTTTCTTTCGTATATATTTCTTGCCTTTTCTGTCACGTTTTGCGGATTGTTAATTTGTTCATTCTGTTTTTGGGCTCATCTTCTACGAGGGAGCAGAAAAGGTAGATGTTTTTTGGTTAGTATCGTTTGCTTTTAATCAGCTTTGGATGTTTATAATTTATTCAAACATTTTCTCTCCTCTATTTCTACATGCAAAAGCTACCACAAAATTGGTACGTCATTCGAATTGTTTAAGGTTCTAATTAGTATGTGTTTGTGTGTGTGTTTTTTTTTAGATTGTACTGAATAAGAACATATTCCGCATAACATTTATATTGTCAGACTGGTCTACTTCAAATAGATTATGCTAAGATTATAGAGTTATACATTTTAATGGGAGAATCATAAGTTAAAGGGTTTTAGTCAAGATTGATTTTTCTTATTCATTGTTGCAATTTGATAATTTAATAGAATAAGTGCGTTAATAACAATCAAAACATTCTGATTGATAACTTTAACACAAATGAAAAAACAAAACAAAATAAAACTTGATTCCCACGGCAGCACTGTAGCCAACATTTTCCCGATATCAGTGTAAAGTTACATAGTTGAAATGGTTATTATTATTGACATAAGTTACATAGTAATATGACGCTGGATTTGTCGTGTGAAATCCTGGCGACGCGAACACGACAAACAATAGCCAAAAACACTTTTGACCTACAACACTTTATCAAAACTTGTGTTAAATTAGAAGGGAGACAATTTTCATTTGAAATCTTTGTAACGAAAGAGCATAGTTGAATTGAAAAAAAACTACACTATACACACTGCATACAAACACTTTTCACGAATTTAGCTTTATCTTCAATTGATGAATAACACATATTGTTCATGTGCTTTCTTTTCATGGCTCAAGACGCTACCTAAAGCAGCTGTTTGATGCAAACGAGCAAACATCATCTGTTGCGTATTTCTTTGAAGACCACGATAAGATCATGGCTTCAACTTTTGACAGCAACAACGAAACATATTTGACGTTAACACAGAAAGTAACTCCATCTAACAGGAAACATACTGAAATACCTACTCGTTCTACGAAACACAACCGAATGACGGTAGGAGCATCCAAGTCGGATCGACCAAGCGGCTGAAGCTTCCATAACCTTTTCCTCCGTCCAATGGCAGAAACCAAAACAAAATGGCGAGACAAAAACAATATGGTGCGTGGTGAAAGCAATGCGTTTTAGTTGGGTCGCGTTTTCTGGTTTTAGAACGTTTGTAGAGCGTTTGGAAAAAAGGTGTGCTATGTTTGTAGTATATCAAAAAATATATTTAGATTTCATCTAAATATATTTAAATTATGCATATAATACTCGTATGCAAGTTAACGGTAGGTTCAAACTGGATAGGATTATTTAACGCTGTAAGGCAGCGAATGAATAACTTCGTAGCCAACTTTAGCTTTCATAGTCTTTTTCGTCCGTTAGTTCACGTTGGTTGAATCGTGGTCCCGCACATCCACGCAGAACTGGATCGTTCTTGCATTCGCTTTGGTGGTGACTGGTTCCTTTTCTCGTAGAACATGTGGTATCGCTTTTATATAAGCCACTGCTTAAGCACAAGACCTTAGCAAACCACGAGGAGCTTTGAGCAAAGTTTAACATTTGAAACAGCTTGGATTGTGCAACGGAAATTTTCTGTTCGAGGGCGCTGGAGTAACCAATAACCATGTGCAGTAGTGTTTGGAAGGTCAATCTTGATTGATAACAAAAAGCTATTGAAATGATTTTGAATCCACCAGCTGTGCTAGTATTGTGGTTAGAATCATTTGTATTCTCAGTGTATTTTAGGCCTCCGTTTTGTATCAAATATTGTTTTTTTTTTATTCCAAATATCGATCGTGATATTCGCAGTTAACAGTATGATAGAAATAAATGTTTGCAGTATAAAACGCAATCCTGCAATTTGACGTATTAATTATGCAACTATGAATTTTCTAACCCAAAATATCACATTCATTACATGTTGCTTTGAAGGATATCTTCATTTACAGAATTTTATAACGCTGATACGTTGTTAAATAATAGTACAGTTTAATCTCATTGATGAGAAATATAAGTGTCAATATTTGCTAAACAATATATAGCAATTTTTTTCCTAATCGCATTATTTCGTCTTGTTATCAAATATATTTGAACGATTAGAATAGTAATGTTTTTAAATCTTTTATGGTAAGTAAAAACTAAAACAAGTCGAAATCTTAAAATGTTTGCAATAGAATCGATTTCAGTCTATTTTACAGTGCTGACATAGTAGCATGGTAGTGAAGTTACTTTCGAGCTGTGAAGCGTTGTATTAGATGGATGCATTGTAATATGAGAGTTAGTTTCGGTTAATTGTAGTTTGTTGAAGGTTGTATAAAAAATAAAAATATAGTTTGTATTTGGTTTTCTGCTAGTGCTGAATTTACAATGCATAAACATATTCTTGCAAATAGGGTAGTAAGAAATCGAATCACGTGATACAAAGGCTGTGCTGGTTGGGTATTGTTAAGGAACCATACATGAATATTCTTTGAAACAGAACATGACACGCACCAATACATATGACTTGTAGTTTTGCGGCATATCTGATTCAGGCATGCGCTGTAATCTAAATGGCAAAGCTAGCGATTTGAAATGTACATAGTACTGTCATACCGTTTATTTAAGCACCCTGCGTATTGAGGTATGATATATACGAACTCATATTTTCATTTCGACTTTTTATCGAATTGTGCAATGGTGTATGTGACGACGGAATACTACTACACACCACCATCGTGTGTAGTACACTATACGGTATTATGTACAACACATAGCTATGTATTTTAAGCGCTAAACCTATTACTTGTGTTGGTGAATTATGTTTTGATACCACAATATCAGTGGGTGTTGCAGAAAAGCAGCATCTGGAGCATAGATAAAACATTGCCCGGGCTCGAGGATAGCGTAGAACCCCCCGTAAATAAGATAACTGTGTTCGAGGCTCGTTTGAGCTGCCAAAAAATGTGGAAAAATAGCAAGAATGACATGTGTATTTATATTCATCGAGCATCTCTACCTTGGTGTTTCATCGTCTTTCTTACATGGAAAATAAATTACACCCGGATGTATAATTTTGTTTTTGCTACCTTGAAAAACGCAACGTTGACGTTGGGAGGCGTGATGTAGATTCTACCTCCACATTTTCGTTCATCATCGTTTTGCTTTCATACTGCGTATTTACTTCTTACCGTAATGAAACCAAAATGTATTTCACTTTGGAAACTATGAAAGTGTAGCTACTGGGAAAGGAGTATCGATTCTCCACGCAGCAATTGCAAAAGTGAAGCGATGGTATGGGTGCCGAAATGAGTTTATACAGGAAATGTAGGACTTTTTTACATAACGAGCACAAACGTAATTGAAACGGGTGGTCGGGGAAAGAAATTGTTCTGGAAAAGTGTTTAAATATACTTTCTGCAGCGTTGATGTCAGTGGAGCATGATAAAACCTGAAAGAATGATGCTATGAGGATGGGTAATATTATTACAAGGCCTTAACTAGTATTCCACAAGGAATATTCCTTTGACGATTTGTGTCTCAAATCTGGATTGTATGTTGGAATGATAAGTTATCTGGAACTCCAATGAAATCCCAGATGCTAAACATAAGAATTTCCAAAGCGATATTGATAACATTGATCAACTGTAGATCCTGATAATTTTTAGCGAAATATAAAGACTATTCAAGAAATGTATTGTTATATGCATTTAGGTCATTGCAATCTATGGTTATTACAACTAATCGTGCATCACGTTCAATCTTGAAGAATCTAAAGTCTATCCGGCGGTAAAGAATATACGGATTTTGTTTGTTACATTTTTGTTAAAAAATGCGAATTCAAACTACATGTGATTTGTACCAGATGAAAAGCATTAGCACTGTTGTTTTATGTTTGTTATCCTTGTTGCAAAATTATATGACACAGAATCATTTTCGTCAACAATATGATGTTTCTGCCTGCGTGACACAAGGTGTTTAAATTTCTATTTGAGATTCTTTGCACTTCTTTTAATTTATTCCATTGTCAAACTTCAACGAAAAGAGGTCATTGACCCTATGGCTTCCAAAGATGATTGAAGCATTTATAAACTTGTTGGTATCATCCAAAGTAAGAGGTGTGTTTTATAAATCGTTTCATCTAATCTGGTTCATCTAAATTGGCATAGAATATTTAGTTGGTGGTCCATAAATACGTTGAAAACATACGACTTTGATCATTAAAAGCTTCCCCTAAAACAGGAACAAATTAATGGAAACCACCGAATCAGTCAACTTCAAGGACAAATGTGCGAAAGTAAACTGCATAAAATTGGGATGCACCACAAAAAAAAACAATAAAGATGAGCGATCGTGTCTGGATGCAGTAAAATTGGTTTGAAGGGCATAAAAAGTAGCAACAAAAAACACACACCCTTTTTGTACCACGACCTCGGATAAAGGTAGCCAAGGCCGCCAGGGTAGTATAAAGTCAGCCGTTTCGTTTACAATGGTCATAAATCTAGAACTTGAAACGAAGAACAAATGTTTCGTCGAGCCTTGTAAAGTGTTCCATAAAATACCTTCCCTAAATGCTCTGAGTAGTAAGCGTGTTAGAGTGTGGTGGCGCGAATTTCATTCACACTTATTCCGCTTAGGCTTCCGGATGCATACGTGACGATGCGACCGAAAGTGCATGGTTAAAGATGCCTTTGCAAGACTGAACGCAGCGTATTTGGCCAGTCGTTCCTCAATCAGCTGCTTGTCGTCTGCTATTTGTTAGCACTCGGAGTAGCATTGTATCATCTGTCGTGTAACTTTAACGCAACGTAGATGCCACAGGATCTGCGCCTCACGTTAACGTAACTGTCTCGTCAGCGTGACCAAGCCCTTGGGCAGTTTTGACATTTTACGTTACGTTTTATGACGGTAATAATAACAAATGTTTGTTACCGTTTGTTCAACATTTACGATTTTTTTTATATAAACACATTTTTTGTTCTTCTGATACTGCATCGAAGAGGAATATTCTACTGAAGTTTGACCACGACCATTCTAGTGGTTGTATTTATTTCACTGGGTCCAATTGTTCGTTTATTATAAGATCATAATTGTTTTACATTAAATTACCATATTATTAGTGTTTAAATGTTATGCCTAATTGTTGTATTATTGTACATCTGTTTATGCTTTTCGTTTTCGTCTTCGTGCTCATGACTCATAGTCGTGGTATTTGTACTTAGTTATCCTCATGTTTTTTCTTATGCACTTCTCGTTTCTGCTGTCCTTTCCTAATATATCCATGTTCATTATACATGAAGACATACATGTTCATTATACATTAGACTTATAAATTCGTACATCCTTTACCGGAATTTGAATAAAAGAGAAGAACGAATAATAATAATATTATCAGATCGTTCATTGCAACTTCATAATATCATTGAGAAAGCATAGAGATGCGTCATCATAATTTATATATATATGTAGTCTATTTTAATTGAATTTATTATATATTTATATATAATTAATAGTTTAGTCTTGTATTGCGTTTAGTAGTTCAAAAGATGTTTGTTTAGATATAGTGTATCTTATACATCTGGTCCTGAATGATGTAAGAGATTCTATTGCCTTCTTATATTTTCCTCTGTGTGAACATTTCAGATGGCTGGAAAAGGCCTGCCAGATAAAACATTATTATTTTTATTACTATTATAAACATTATATTAATTCTTTAATCCAAATCGGATCCATTTAAAATTGCGTCGTCGGTCCCACGCAACAGGACTGAGACAAAATCCCATCCAGACCGTTCCCCCTTAGCAAGGACTAGTAAACCAGAAATGGCAGGCATGAACTAGTAAGTTACACCAAAAAGAAGAAGCACAGGACAAGGCACTCGCTATACATAGAAATATTTTCGATACTGCTGGGTTTTTAAAAACATGTTTGCAAATAATAACATGAAATTTTGTTCTTACGTAGTATTTTTTAGAAGAACATAATTTTCCGCATTCTCCTCTTTGTTCGTCGTCCAAACAACAATTAGAATGCAGAAGCCATATCGTGTACCAAGTGTAAATCTGAGTCTTACGTTGCATTGTTTCGTATGATAACGTGTAAGGAAATAGTGTTTCTATTTCCACGTAACAAGCACATCTAGGCAACAACGTAATCGGAAACGTTTTCTGAACACGATTGTGCTCTAATCGTGGTAAGCCGACGGCAATAAAGCCGAACCTTAACACGAACATTAAAACATGTTCAAATAATTATTTTCGTCACGTCGTTCATTCATTCGGCTCACAAATGTTTCACATACAATCTATAAAACATTTCAAATTTAACATAAAGCGAGTTAATTGTTTGCGGGATCAAATCAGGTACGCTTTCGATTGCCAGTTTCTACGCGTATGAAATGCTTGAGGATATGAATGTACGTTTTTGTTTTATTTTATGGAAAGCTTTGCAAGATATTCTCTGGCGCATGAACTCAAGTGATTATGAGATATTGTTTGTAGAACTATTCTTTTATTTTTTGTTTTAAAAATATTTCTCTCCCTTCTTGGCGTAACGATTATTCGAGGTAATGCCGGATTGATCCGGATGGGATTTTGGGCCAGTCGTGTTATGTGAAGACCGGCGCCGCTACCAATTTTTCGCCCCATTTTTTATATCTGTTCCGGTCGCCGGTCGCCTAATTTTTTATATTTAAATAGAAGAAATGAGCAAATCAAACTTATTTTAGGTGTTCCCAATTGTGACAGCCCAACGAACTTAGTTCGAGCTTACACTTAGTAAGGCGTATATTGTTATTAGATATTTGTTTGAATAAGTCACTGATGGTTTTGTGTAATTTATTCTTGATTTTAATTATATCTTCTACACCAGTTTTTTTTATTTTTCGCCTTTCTATAAGCCGTTGTTATTGTGATAAAATAACCTTTAATGTGAACCAGTGAATCAGTATTCCGCAATGATAGGAGTTTATTCGGTTTGTTCATATGAAAGAACAGAACATAATTTACTTGTTTAATAATAAGAACAAAAACAAAGCTAGCGTAAAATATTTTGATACCAGGGAAGCAATGGCGCGGTCGGTGTTGTGTTTTTTAATTATAATTTTGATTAGTTTTTTTTTGCCGCTGAGCTAGGTTTGGGCTCACCTACTTGCACGGCGAACGTCAGCAGTTTTCATGGTAATGAAACACTCTCACCCATATAATGGGTCCAAAGTTCTATAGTACCGCTGGTGCACAGTCGAATTTCATATTCAAATGACAAATGGAGGGTGGCAACGGCGCTCATAGCACAATTTTTCCACCGCACTCCTCTGTGATTTAATTTTACATAACTTTTCGTCGAAGTCTCAACTTATTTCCGGGTACACAAAAGCTCCTCTCGAGGTTGTGATAAATATTCAAATTTTAATCAATATTACTAGTCACGAGTGGAGAAGGCTGAGTCTATCTAAAATGTTTGTGTATGTTGTTTCTTTTTTCTTACTGTCATGGCTTATATAACAACATGGCTAATAAGCATCGCATCTACCATGGTTGCTATGGCTGGTGGTGGTTGTTGTTGCTACGGTAATAGGTGGCATTGTGTTAAAAAATACATAATTTTCATTTTATAAAATTACGAATGTATGGCTTGCTTCAGCTAACGGAATGTTTCGGAAGGCCGTGTTTAATCAATATTGGTCAAACTCAAATTTAACATTATATAGGGCTATTACAGGGAATAACATATTAAAATCGGAATACCAGCGATTGAAAATACATAGTTTCTTTCTTACATGCACTAATATTCCTACTTTTCAATTGATTGTAATAAAGTAAATATTGTGCTCCATGAGCTGAACACGTAACTCCTATTCAGCAACAATGTAAATGTTGATTTTCGATGCATACTAACTAAATGTGTAGCATGTGCGAAACATCGAATCCCTTATTTGAAGTGCAAAGGGTGTTCCATGTTCCTATGCCATGTATACGCACGTTTTGAAAATATTATCATAATTAAGGCAGAATTGGTATTGACATTCCCGTCCTGCTGTCACATCTCCGTTCACAACGGCACGTTACTCGCATCTGTAGTACATGGGAGGCAGACAAACCGTTGATTAGGGAGAAGAATATGTTTATGTAGTCGGTGGATGGAGGAGTAATTTAGCAACTGAATCATGGTTTTTTGAGAAAATGTTTCAAAAACATCTATTCAAGTTTTTCTAATCGGTTGAACAGCAGTATGTATTGCGTATATGTGGTTGCTTGATGGCTATGCACCAATGTTAAAAAAAGGAATCACCAACATGGTAGCGTGTTATATCCGGTGGAAGGAATAAAGTGACGAATGAAAAACTTTTTGTATGTTACAAGAAAACAATTATTCTCCATAAATTTGTTTCCGGAGTTCAGCGGTTTGTAAGATTATCAAAGCATATTTTGATGTAAGTACAGCTTGCAAAATACTTTTTTCCGGTAAAACTTGCACTTACGGAACGAAAAATTTCTCATTTTGTTAATATTTAATCATACTTCTTCTCAAATATGTACAGCAAAAGAAACGAGATGCAAAAAAGGTTTCCATTTTTGTACATATCTTATGTGTTTGCCAATTTCTTCACCATGCCTCGAATCGCAAAGGTAGAATCGACTTTTCTGAACGCAAAAAAAAAATCTTTCTTCTCTCAACGCGCATGAACACTCAAATATTGGCTTGCAAACTAGCCAGCTGCTGGTGTTTGATATTACTAAAAGAATCCGAGTCTCCCTGTTGGTAGAAATCAAGCATCACATCAAATATGGAAGCAGCTCAGGATTAGTTCATAAATAGGTTGGACAAACAATGATGATAAATACAAAATTTATGTACCAAACATCTTAGATCAGTTGAGATCCTCTGGCGAAGAAGTAGCTTTAGTCCAAATGTGTGCTGCAATGAACGTGAATATGAATATTCTGTAGAAACGTTGAAATGGAAAATTCGAAAAAATGGAATAGCGAGAAAATTAACATTTAACTTAAATAAGATAGGGAAGAAACTGCCGTTTTTATGTTTTAGTTTTGGTAAACTTTTAAATTGATCGTTTTTGTGAACCACGGTTTGAATATATTTTTAATTTTCAGGAGAAGTTTATTACACAAAATTTAGAGCTCTCCAACCAGACATTGCTTCACTTAACTGAAAAAAGTCTGAACCCTTTCATCTTGAATGGAGAAAAGGATAGAATTTTATTCATTGTCTCTTTTACTATATTCCGTTTGGTTTCTTTCCTACTTCGCCCTTTGTCCAGAAGGTAGTTTTCTTCCTTCCCTATTTGACGATGTGCATGTGTTTCTTTCATTTGACATTCCTATTTGTACTGTACAAAAGCAGTACATAACACTAGTTTTGATATTTGCTAACTGTAACCTGTTTGCCTGTAACAAAACGTTTGAAAATGTTACGAAATGGGCAATCAGCAGTAAAATCATTTGAACATCAAACTCTAATTGCCACTAGCGAGAGTAACATACACACTCGAATTTTCGTTGCACTTGTGTAGTTATAACTTTTATGGAATTTTATTTTACTAGATCCTTAGCTGATCGTTGTATTGAAATTGAACGCCTGGTTTTATTTATTGATATTCAATGAAATTCACACATACTAGCGTAAAACGTCAAATTATAAGACGCATACACACATACACGATTATTTATAGTTTTAATGATATGAAGGAGTCTATCTCTCTTTATGGAACAACGTTAAATTTCTGTTTCCTGTGCATACTCATATTTTACTGTTCGTCAAGCGATGCAGGTATTAAAAAAAGCTGATTTTGTTTCTCTTGGAAGGTAGGCAAGATCGAAACGAAATGAGAAAAGGAATCCGGTTTAATCGACCAAATCGACGGTTATAAACATATTGATTTTATTGGATAGATAAAATTTTTATAAACTGGGGGACTTTGCCGCGTTTTTGGGAAAGAATTTTAACATTTTGCACTTTGCTTTATTGAAGTTTGCTTTCGGGGTGTAGCTGTTCGAATGGTAACTGCCATGAAATAACTTACTGTGTTGTGTTTCTTATCTTATTATTGTTATGTTTATTTTCGTAAATAAAATGTATACGGTTTTGGTACTCAAAATGTAATGGATGATAATTGGTTGGTTCATATAAAAGTAAAATTTCATTATTGTAACTCAAGAAATTTTGTACTGCTAGTTTTCAGAAAAAGAAAATTTGAAATGTTACGAAAATGTAAAATAATGAAAATTATGGCGATAAAATTATGATGTCGAAAAATGTTATTTTTTATGTAATATAAGTTAAGTTTAGTCCTTCAAATAATGTCAGATATACTTGATGTCAAAGTGTGTTCTATAAACGCCATGATTTTATTCTTTCAATATTACATCATGTTGGTTGATCGATTGAATGGGATCTATAACGCGCATGACCGTGACACGTTTACACATGGCGAATAACTCACACTCGTGAAAAGCGCTGTACGTACGGCAAAACGCTATGGCATCCATGTTGTTCTATTGTAGTGTGAGTGAAACCCCCCCCCCCCCAGAAGAAGGTGAAAACTCCACGCCTCTTTTTTGAAAGCAACAAGAAACTACAGGGGTCGTAGACTGTAAATTTAATAGAGTTTTGAGATCAGAGTGCTGAACTATTTGCATCAAATGATCACTCGTTTTGGTGGCGTGCTAATTAGTTAGTAAAAATAGAGAATCGATCATTTTCGTCGATTCTACTATCTAGTTTTATTTTTCTTTTCCTTCTGGCCCAATCGTTGTCTCTTCTCTATTCGAAATATAACAACATAATCATATATCATGCAACTCATAGCCAAGTCACATTTATTGATAGTGAGGAACAGTCCGAATAGAACATGTAACCGGTCCTATCATGTGAAAAAATTGCCCCACTTTCCTAAACATCACCAGACCACCCAGACGTATTTTTGATCAACTATAAATCGGCTTTTCTTAGCATAACGTCACAGTCCCGTGGTACGTGTTTGATTCGTTTCATTTATTTGAAGCCAAATTTATCGTACAATTATACATTTTATGTTTAAGAGATGGAAATATTACGTTAAGGTTCATCGGTGCAAAGGTGTAACACGTTTAAGACCGCATCACCTTTATTTGGGTGATGTTCTATGGAAATCGCTTTGCACGATTTTAACATGGTGTTGATAGGGTTAACCTATAAAATGTTGTACAGATGTGAATACGGTGCATTAGTTGATAGTTAAGTGATGCTCTTAAGGTAAATTACAATGTTTGCTATATTTCGAAGCTTTGATAAAAAATCTAAATTTGGTTCATGCACCTTTGAAAGTAGCCACCAACCCTGTACATGGAAATTGAATGCAAATGTTGTGATTTTATAGTAATAGGAATTTGATGGTTCGATTTGGGATTAGATTTGCTTTGTGCTAATGCAATGTTTTGCAAAAAACAATTTTAGTGTAATCATTAAAATTACAATTGAAGAAAATTGTTAGAAGGAATGCAATTAACTATGTTTCAATCTGGATGTTGTTAATCTGGATACCAGGTTTGTGTCTTTACTAAAAATGGGTTTGTGGCTTGGGTTGAAAAATAGTTCAGCCTTTCTACGCTAGGATCGTCATGTTTTATTTTCGGTTCCGAAGTCTGGAATGCAAATGAAGCTGAATGTTTTAAAAATGGAATATTATCAAACGCGTATTGATTTTACGTTTACAAGCAGTATTGCATGAAGCATGAAAGATTGTTTCGTAGCATGTGTAAATATATTCTAGTTTTGAAGATTATAAATACTCAGAGTATAAATCTAATAAGCCTAAAAGTATAAAAAATAATACATTTATTTGAATTCAAAAGCACAAAGTTAGCCAAAGGGGTAAATGATATTGCAGTGGTAATTAGACACTGTTGTTAAATGAACAAATAGGTTATTTAGAAAATAAAACTTTTTCCTTAAGTTCGTTGTCTATTTGTATTTGTATGAATTTGTATGGTTTCTTGATTGGTAGACGGAACCCATTATGTTTGTTCATGCAGAAAGATTTTCCATCTGGTTTTTTTTATTTTTTAACTAAAATCCAGTTGGAAAAAGCTAGATAATCATCCGAATTAGCTGTTAATGTATTTCGAAAAATGAGGATGATTTGGGTTCTTAACTTTATTGCATGGGCCATTATTTGCATAAATTGTAGAGCACTTCATGGTTTAGATTCAAAAGCAACATTGACTCATGAAATTTCAGTCATAATAAAATTATATTTAAAACATTTAAGAGTATTACGTTGAAAAGTGAAATATTCCGCATATGTTATCTCAAATTTTCTAATAATATATTACTATGATACATGTCAATGTAACGATACATGCGTTGAATATAGATTTGAGAATATTTCACGTATAAATAATTTTTGTAAAGCGGTTAACACAAACAATACTTGTCGCTTCGTTGGAATATATCGTAGATTTCATAGAGTGGTCAGAAAAAATGTTTATATACGAGAAATTTGTGTGGTTTATTTTTAAAAGAGGGATTCTTTGATCCATCAGAGGAAGATAGGATTCTTCTGAGAAACGGAAGGAAAATTTCATCGTCGACAAAATCTTTTGCACATACCCGCCGTCTCGCCTTGAGCCACCAAGCCATGATGAAAAATGGGGAATGTATATTTCGTTTAGGATATTTTTCTCTCTTACCTTATTTCTCTTCTCCATTCGATTAAACTCTCAATCAGTTTGTCCTACAGGCAGAAAACTGGAAAACTGAGTTCAATGGATAAGAACTTGGTAACACAGATGACAAAAAACATGGACGTATCGTGAGTGAGGGCACTAACTGGAGAGCTTTGAAACTTTGAAGTAAAGTAAAATAAAAGAAAATTCTATCATTTATACCAATCATACTGATGTTCTTTTCAATGATAAGTTAAAATATTACAGATTACAGAAAAAACCTAAGCCAATAACAAAAGTTGTGTGTAAGATGGCTGTACTAATATTATACTGTACTATACTATTCCCTTATATTACTTTTACTATTATTGTACTATAAAATTGTACTGGTAAATAATCGTAAATAAGCCGTAAATGATCGAAAATTCATTATGAATTAAACGAAAATGCCGTCGGCATATTGAAGCTCTTATGTTTTCCACGAAAAGAAAGGCTAAAAAAGATAGAATGAAATGATTTCTTATTGCTAACTTGCCAGTAGGAATTAATCTGCAGCATTTAAAAACTATCTTGCAATTGGAAATAGCCAATACTTTTGAATACGTATATTTTCAAACATGAATCGATTATTGAGTCAAGCCTTTCATTTACTGTCAGATGGCTAATCTGCCAAATATTGTTATCAGTTACAAGCTATTTAAAAGTAAAATGAGCATATACGGTTTGGTTTCAATTGTGGCGCTAGATAGCTGTATGTTGTTTATTGTTTTTATAGAGACTTTGAGCTGGGCAGCTTCATTCGCCTCTTAGATTGCTATAGTGGATGATGATGATGATCATTTTATTGCAGGTTAAGCCATAAAAGCAATGAACACAAATTATAGTTCAGTTTTCATATTACATTTTGAGATTTGTTTGACGTTAGGTTTGCTACAAAGTCTTTCAAATATATGTCGTTATTGCTGTACTTTAAACTTTACTTGCACTAATGTTACATTGTGCTTTGTGTAAATTGAGGCACAAATATTCGATCATGAATGAAAGCAAAAATATTACTCTGGAAAAGTTTTGTAATAAAATGGCGATAAAAGGCTATTATTTATACTATATTATGAAATATTAATAGAAGATACAATTAAAAGGAACCATTTTCAACGAATCAGCCATCCAAGTACTATGACACACTCTTGCACTGGTTAAAACCCATCCCATGCCATCTTGCAGTCATGAAAGTACGCATTTACAGTTTGCTTTTAAAACGAAACGGTAGCTATCTATTTTATCGAAATGGGTATTTTTTTAATTCTTCATGGCCGTCTATCCCAAACACCGGTGTCTTGAGAATGCTGCTTTCTTCTTCTCCCAAGAGGGCAAACGGTGGCTGTCGGCTTACCTGCCACGTTCTACCTATTTATCATCCGGCCATTGCTGAGTCTAGGGAACTCTACAAAGTCCACTATCATAACGATCTTTTTCCCCTAACACTTATTTCCGCTAGCGATATTGGCTTTATCTTCATACAAGGCGACGGATGGTAGAACGTGCGAGTATCATTCGATTTTGCTAGACATTTGTTTTTGCATATGCTCACAACCGCAACATGGCACACCGCGGCTCTATGTCGCTAAAGGTTCGATCAGATCAAGGATATCGTTTTTCCAAGACACTTATAAATATTTATTGATGGAAAACCGTAGTACGATGAACAGGAGAGAAAAAGAAAAGAAATCAACAACATTTGCATCTTTGTTTCATGGATACTGCATTCTGTACCGTTGTCATATGCGTAAAGACTACATCCTGTGTAACAACAGTTTTGAAAGACGTGTATCGATTGCTAAACTTTGGACGGATGACATTGTTGGTTGAAAGACTTAGATGAAAACTATGGATATGTAAAAGAAAACTTTTTGTAAAGTGCGGGACAGCCGTAGTAGAAGCAGAAAAATAATCTACCTTTGCTGGTAGATTTCATAGGTTTAGCAAGTATCTCTAAATATTTAGATCAATTTTCTTTCGTCGTGCCCGTAAGATGTATCCCATAGAAAGTATAGATCCAATTGATACATGGGGCAAAACTCGTGCGTAACTAAGGTTTTTTTTGTATTTTCTTTCAATATATAGCATTTCATACTTTGTATTTAGTTTCAGATGTCGTTGTTGCTACCCCACCTTCTTATTGGGAGAGTTTTTCTGAGCTATTTAGGCGACCTTTTCCCCAGCGGGTGCTTTAGTGCTGACATAGTTACCCCTAGCGTTTGGGATAGTTTATTAATCACCTATTTTCTGCCTCGAAAAGAATACTGGATGGCGAAGAGCAATAAAACTATGAAAATTATTGACTACCGCTTTGCGCGCAGCCGTACTGGGTGGCGCATCTTGCGGGCCCCTACTGCTGATAGGATGGATTCCACGCCAATCGTTTCATCAGGATGGTCATTCATTTTACCATCGCCTTAGGTAGGTGGCTTAGAGGATGGATGAATTTTATAATACTACCGTCTCAAGATGGGAAATTAAAGCTGTGTATCCGAAGCAACTGAACTGTAACCTGTGTAAGTTGTTCAGGAATACTGTAAAAGATTCGTAAGATATGTTGGGTTGTGTGTGGTTCTGCGTTTTAGCTTTCTTAGCGGCCATTATTTTTCAATCACGTATTCCATCACTGTGTTAAGACATTTAGTTAGTCTTTATGATACGATCGAGTATCAGAATGGCATCGAAACATATTTTTAATAGGTGCTAATTGGGACACAAACGTAAGGTGGACGAATGCGGAGGAAAAAAAAGTTTTTACTTTGATGTTTTACATTGTTGTTTGATTGTATAAAGATTGCGATCGGAATAATATTGTTCCGTTTTAATAGCCAATCATAAATATACCTTTTCATTTATCTTTGGGAATTAAAATTTTTAAACCTGAAAAAGGATTAATGACAATTTTGTGATGTTAGCCAGATGTTGGGTGCTTATTTAAAAGAAGTTGAGCATTGCGCACTTTATTGCACAATCGTTCGGTCACACCATCCTTAGGAAGTATGGAAGAAGTTTACAAACTAAACATGGATATGCTTTACAACACCGTTATAAAATATCTGTTACAGCGTTTCAGAATTATATGCTAACTGTGAAGGACACACGTTTTGCAATTCGATTTCACTTTTGACAATTATTTTGTGTGTTCTTGTTAACGCTAGACATTACTTATGACTCGCAAATGTTGTGAAAGATACAAAATGCAACCTAACCCTTTTTCAACTTTAGAAGACACCAAATTCAAGACGATGCTGTTGTAAATCATTGGAAGGTTTCCAGCTCAGAGCAGGTAATTGCAAGCATAAAATCCTTTTACGCTTACCTGCGGTGTTGCGCTTTCCAAATGCATTTTGTAGATTGCATGAAAACACACAGACTTGTTGCTTGCACTCAGTAAAAATGATGTACTTTCGAGAGTTTTAGGTGAAAGTGTCGATTTGTATGCGTTGCAACAATGATGAAACAGGATAAAGGGTTACGTTCCGGTTTGACAGAAGAATTTGCAGCATGATCGAAACATTTGACCTTGGAGCGTGTTACACGAAGCTGTTTCTTTGAAGTATCTGTGATGGCGTGTCCTTGAGGAAGAAACTTTCCACGAGAGAAATAGAAAGTGCTATGTTCGTTGCAATGCATATGTACACATGTAGATTCCGAATATTCAGTGAAGTGAAGTAGTTTAACATTTGTAAAAATAATCTCTTGAATGGAAAAGCTTTGGCTTCATCCTCAGTTGGCTGAAGATGGCAGAGTACAATAAAATGTGTTGGAACAAATCCAGACAATGTTTCCACGGTTTGCCCGATCCCACACTGTGTATTGAAAATCTTTTAGATCAACTAAGTGTTACTTACTGGATGAACGCACGTGACTTTTTCATAACTTATGAATCTTGTGTAAACAATGAAGAAACCATGAAGACGTTGTTTAACATTGTTATTAGGAATAGCATCGCATCGATTGCTAGATTAAGGGATTTATTTCTCATTTCCAATTTTATTTAACGGTCATTCATTACGTGTTTGTTTGGAATGATTGGAATCATCGGGTAAATTCTAAATTGATTTACCTTATCTTGCGATATTTATCAAAATCCAAATAAAGGCGAAACTTTCTAATCCTTCAGTTAAATATGGCTGTCCGTTAAAAGCAACGAGGGTTTTAATAGTTACATTTCATGAAGATTAAAAATGGGCGCCGTGGCCAACTAAATATTTTACAACTACTTGTAAGCTTTAAAAAAAATTACCTAAGCTTAATTAAAGAAACTTTCTGCAAGGATATTTTCCCCGAATATAAAAAGTGAATCAATTTTTTTTCTTTCACAGAAAAATCAAGATCTTCAACCATTCGTACGCTTTTTTGTGGATTATTAGGTAAGTTGTTATTACTTCCTTGGCAAGTTAAAGTTGTTAATAAAATTAGCGAGGTAAAGTATTTTTAAGGATATTTCATTAAAATCATTAAACGGCATAATATTAATCTGTCCGGGCAGTCCAGTGGTGCATTTGGTAGACAGGACCGATCCAAAATCCCATCCGAAACAATCGCCCGTACACAGGTCTGACTAACCAGTTACGGATCAATAAAATGATGATTTTTAATGATGATTTTTTTATTTGAAAAACAATTAAGATAATCATTTACATCGAGTATGTCACATAAAGAGAGGGATATTTACCTTAGTAGTAGTCTCTCAAATATTCAAAGTAGTCAAAATCAATGCTACCGATCGTGATAATAAACACAGATACACCCGAAAGAATGGATAAATAGCAGTGTATTTATGAATAAAGTCTATTTCATCGACAAACATAACTCTTTGATCTCACTTCAGATATCGGATAATGTCCACAATCAATGGTTAAAAATATTGTACATTAAAATAAACCTAAGACCACACACTCTGTTTGCAGATAACTAAAGAGTACCCAAAATAGACCAGACTATGATTTCATTTCGTGTTGAAATTAATGCAAGGTAGAGTAAATCACAAAAACTGGAAGAAAGACTTTTTCGCAAAGTTTGTTATTTCGTTGGTTTCTTCTTTTTGTTGAAGCTAAAAAATGCTACGTAACCAACTACTCCAACCTCAAAAACCCACTAAAACTAGACAAAAACAATATACATAGGCAGCATTGTTAAAAATATGCTTAACGGAGAAATGTACCAATGAACAATCCGTTGATATCGACTACACATGTGTTGAAGAACGAAAATTAGTTTCTTTCCTAAGTTGGCATTCGCTGAAACGTAGGTAAACCCATGTGTTTTAGTACGTGTTATTGAGATGACAACACTATCCAACATATTGGATATTCATACCCAAATATTATAATTAGTGTTCTCCCCCGAAAGCTTCCGAGCCATAGAATATGGAAAACCAAATATAACACTTTTAATCAACCTACATAGAAGAGCACTAAATTATGTTTATTTGCTTCATATTCTTCCTGGGGCAGCAGAAGATTGGAAGGTAGTGGCCAATATAGTGCGAAGGTGGCAGGATTAGTCAATCCTCACAAATAAAATATGAGTTACATTTTCAGCCAGCCTTTGTTTTATACTATTTGTTTATTAGTAATGCTTGTGTTCATTTCTGGTCATACCATGGTAAAAATAAAGTTGAATTGAACTTATGTTGAGGAAATCATGTTGAATGGAATAAAGAGTTCGAATAAATTAAAAAATATCATACAAAAGACGTGGTTTAAATTGATTTCGGGTAAATACCCTTACCCTGTGGTGCAATTAGTCAACATGTAAACAGTTGTTAGAGGTATTTTTATTGTTTCTACAAATTGTGATAGGAAAAACGTTTTTCTCTTTAAAAACAACGATAACCAACATTAAACATAGTGAATTTAACGGAAAAAAACACTTTTTACGCTATAATGTTGATACGCCTTCTACTGTGGTGGTTTTGTGCAACAATATTGATTCTATTTTTAGTTCATCACTTTATCACTGTCATTTTTCCCATAAAACTAAGGCTTTTTTATTTGTTTATTACGTTCAATTCTAGTGTCCTACTGTTGTCGCTATATTATACTAAACAGGAGATTTTTATACAAATGCTACTATGACCGTTATACAAACATACATCCCACTAAGCACTAAGCCCAAAACCAACAAAAATCGACGGAATTGTACTCCAAGATAGTAAAAATCAACAAATTGTTAGCAAATTCTTGCAGACCTCATATGATTTTAATAATTTTCCTGTGATTTATATAAAAGATTTTTTTTTCTCATCAAATCTTACGATCTTCTGCATCAGGTTGCTGCCTAATTGAAAAAGTTTAAAAATTTAAGCCTTTTAGCACAGAATTAGGTTGCTGCATTTCGTATCATTAGAAATATAGCGTTTAGTTTGTCGTAAAGAAAGTATGTTACTCGACTAGTTAAACCTAGTTAACCTTAACTTAACTAAAATGTATAAGTTGAACTAGTGAAACATTTTCTTATATAGCAACATCAGCAGTAAATTTTTCTCATGATCGCTTTCAAATATAAGTTTGAAATTAAAATCTATAGAATCCTTCACCAATGTAAAAATAACTTGTTGGATACTTACTTCTATATACTGTTAGATAGAGAATACTTCGAAACCGGAGCTTCACGGAAAGAATGGAAATTTCATTAATATGCAAATAAGAATGTTGTGTTTTAGTGCATATTTTATAACGTTTCAAAGCCATGGGATATACTATTCTAGCTAAAGCATGTTCGATAATAACGATGGGATTGGCAAAATAAAAGAGCTGAGGAGTTGTTTCGCACGAAATGGGACAGAAGGGTTTTTATAGAAAGAATTTATGTTAAGAATAATAACACACATTCTTATGGTTTTGATGATATAAGTTAAAACAGTTGAATTTTGAAATGTTATGTAGTTTCAACTAGTTAAAATTAGCTTATATTTGACATACATCGTGGTTCACTACTAAAATTGAAATCTATAAAACGGTTGTTGGATACGAAATTGCATTGGAACTGCACTAGATTATTTAAATCTTATTGTAGTTTTTTAAATAGCTCTATACCACTATCAAAACCTTGTTCATAAAAATTATATCAAAATATTGGAAAATACGCTGCAAGGGCGACATTAATTAATCATTTTATATTTTCAAATGCGTTGATGATAAAGAAAATATGATATTTTTATTGAAATTCGCGCTTTCGTCTCTAAACTAATGAAAAAAAAATTCTTGTTGGAGTAAAAAAATGTATTTAGAAAACCACACTGCGGAGAAGCGTTTTCCAGCCGGGCGTCTTCCTTGAGTTGTGTTAGTAGTGTTTTTGATGTTCTAACAAAGCTAAACGAACAACAAGAAAAGAGTAGCCAACAAAATATCAGAATCACACAAAATTTGTTATTCTAATTTATATTCAATGGAGGGCAAAAGCTGAAATCCATGGTAAACTAAAAACCTGAGCAAAGAAAAGGTCGAAACAAAGCTTAACGAAGCAGAGATGGGAACCTGCGGGATAGGTTGGGCGGTTGCAGATAATTGGAATATTGGGGACTAAAATGAGAAGGCCGTGGAGAAAACAAAAGCACTACCAAATTTAAAGGGGAAGGGAATTACTTTACCAAAACTCATCCCATGCTTTGAATTTGGTAGCTTGGTTGTGGATAGCAAAGTTATTTAGTATTTCTTGTTGATGTAGTTTTTGTTTTGTTTTGCACTTTCAAGTCTGTGGATCTTTGTTGATGGTTTTGGGACCCATCCATGGGATGTCAAGCAACGCTGATTATATTTTTTCATTCCTTCATTATGACATTGAGTGTTTGGCATTAAAGAAAACAGACAGCTAGTCTGCGGTGGCGTCTAATTAAAAACGCTACTAAATGGACCGTGTTTCCTTCAACAGTAACTGTAACAACACTATTGAAAGTATAAATGGCTAACCCGCGGAAAGGCTTTCAATTGCTAAAATATGAATCATTTCAGGTGCGAAGTGAGCCTCTACTCAATACAAATAATGATGATGGATGCGCAAAGAAAGCAATGACGCTAAGCCAAGGAACATTCCATATACTCCTTCTCAAATCTATTCTCAGTCGGATTTTAGTCTGTTGCATTCCCGAATAATTTAATCAATTATTGGGCATGTCGTTTCCCTTGACGCATGATGAACTCCAAATGCGTGTTGCATTCTACTTTAAGATCACCAGTTCGACATGGTTTTGGTACTGTGTGACTCTCCGGTAATTGAAGAATGGAGAAATGCTCTTGTTTGTAGGGTTATCGTCTTGTCGATAAAGTTTTACATGTTCATTAGTATATGGTTTGAAGCGTAAGGTGTCTATTGTTTGTACCGTTTTTAATTGATTCGTGAGAATAAAATCTGTATAATTCATCATTCATTCATTATTTTGCTACAATTATGTATTATTGAATTAGTTTTTCAAGCAGCGTAGCACTGCTGCTGCATGATTTATGAAGGTTCTGTGCATGTTATAATTTTGGATAAAGTTTCGGATACCCATCACGAGACTATGCGTTGAAATAACAGTTCTAGTCACGTATCACGTAACAGATACTTTAGTCAAATTCTGGAATAACATATACAATCATGATATATCGATGGTTTAAAAAAGGGTTTCAACAACCGTCTATCCCTGCGAGTTTTCGTAGTTCTCGTTGTAGCTGCTACGTTAAACTACGCACCAACGAAGAATCCTTTCCAAAATTTCTAGTTGAAGGGTACGTTTCCGGAGCCATAAATTTTGGGAATCGTGTTGACAAACGTTAACCATATCGTTTAACATTGTAAAATCTGTACAAACAATAACAACCACTGTGATCTTATGATTGGAATGATGTCTTGAAGTCTACCTATTGACACTTCCAGCATGCGACGTTTGCTTGCATTTGGTTAACGCCTGGCGGCAGCAGTGCACAATTCTTGGTCTTGTTGACTGCTACAAATATTCCACGGCGGCAGAACACTTATACAAACGGTGCGGTAGTAAAGTTAGCTAAAAAATGACCCATTAACGTCACCGATAACACCAGCCGAGCTTACAGAGCGTAAACAAAATCCGGCCTCCAAATAACGGTCGCTTTGCAACTTTCACAAAAGGCTCAAACGAAGGTTTTCCATTGGGTGAACCGCTCCCTACATTACCACTTTTGGCATCGATGACATTTATGATAAATGATAGTTATTTGTAAAATGAAATGAACAATTGCGAAGCCAGGCGTTTGCTAGCAGTACAATGATAAACCATTCGGTGATAAATGGTGGTGAGAATTTTGCGAAGTATGCAAATGAAAACCGGCATTTTGCAGCTGCAGCTGATGCATAAGGATGTGACTTTACGGATAACCTCTGCCTTAACGACCTAACTCTTAACCCTTTGCGTAAGACACACACAGTGGTGCTTACGAGTGTAATTTTTTTTATTGTAGCAACACAAGGCGATCGTGGTTTTCAAATAGTACTAATTACATTTATGGTTTCACGAGCATCAATTCTTATGATAAGAAGCAAAGTACACATGATATCCATCATACCCGAAAGGATGTTTAATCGAGATCGAGATCAGCCAAATCTGAACAGGAAGTGATGTATTTTTTAAATGTTTTTATAAAACGGTATACAACATGTTTCAAGTTAAAATATTTAATACATAAAAACGTACACTGAAACATTTTTACTTTTTTTGTATAACGTTTTAAGAAAAAAAAGCCCAATTCCAATCTCAATTGGGGCGTAAGATTGACAGGACGAAAGGACAGCGTGTATAGTATCAAGTTAGCCTGGGCGAGTTGAAGATATGTGCTTAATCTTAATCTTAATCAAAGCAACAACAAAAATTAACACTAATAAAAATTATCTTTACTCATTTTTGACGATTATCGTTATTTGTTGGAAGAAAGATTCCATTGTGCACAACAAAAGATTGATTTGATATTACACTATATTTTACGTAAAACAGTGTTCTTTCTTTTTCAGTACTTAATAAAGTGAGGAAGAAAGTAACATGTTCATGAAATTTGTTTTTCATCGTTCGTTTTCCATAACATGCTTTGGAGAAAGTATCGAAAGAGAAAGTAATGCTGAAGGTTGATACTTGCCTCAGTGGGAACCTCACACGCTTAGGAGGACGTAACCCCATATCCATAATTACTACGAGTGTGTGTGAGTGAGCATCTTTCGTGAGAACAAAAGATAATCGATCGGTAAAAGTAGAGAACGTATCTCTTGTGGAGAGTAACTTGAAGTGAATTGAAAAAATAATAACTAACAGCAAAAAGCAACCGTGATCAGCGGGATAGATTTATAAAAAAATATATTTTGGCAATCGATTTTTGCTCTTCTGCAAAAGTTTTACTTTTTTATTATTTTACTGAAAACTTTATCAGGATTGACTAACATAACATTCTTGAGGCAGAAGTATTGCGTGACAAAGAAATGCAAATTATTCTCTTTTAAAAAAATATTCTCATTGAATCTTAATTGATAAATCAGATCTTAGTAAATACTTCTACTGTATTTTTTGCATGTTGATAAGTGGCCGATTTATCCAAGTTTTCTGAAATACTACACATTCACCGCAACTGAATCATATGAAACTCCTGGTACATTGTTTTCTATGTCTGAAACAGAAAAAATATTATTTACATGAACCACAGCCTTGTTCTGGTGGTTGCTCTTTTCCTATCGTGGTTGAAATTGTGTAGTTACGAAAATATTCCGTATAGAATTTGTTCCTCATAAAAGAGAACGCTCCTCAACAAATGCCTAAAACAATGCATTCAGGATTAAAATGCTTTTGTGTACAAAGAGGTAATTTTGTGGTTTCCATTCGATAAACTGGTTTACATAGTAAGAAAACTAAGCAAAAGATTGAAAGTTATTAGGTGGATTGTAAGAGGACCGTACGCTAGATGAAACCTTTTAACAGAACGAAACAGATGATGTTCGCACGGAGCGCGCGTTCAATGGCTGGGTGCAAACAACCTGACTCACTTTACCCCTGTAATCTACAGATGGCTGCGTAAGATTCAAGTTTTTCCCTTTCTCATTTTCGCTCCCATCTTCTTCTACTCTTCGTTTTGCTTTCAAACCGCTGGGAAATGGATCTGCGCAGAACGGATGAAACTGGCGGCCATGTTTGTGTGACATTTTTCTTGGTTCCATATTTTTTTCGGTCTCTATCATTTCGTTCATTCTATCTTGCTGTATTATAATGTAGCGCCCTTATAGGCAGATGATAATGCGGTTTCTGGCTCACCGTTTTTGGATGTTGTTTCGTCGAACAAAAAATAACGAAAGATAAAGTTAAATATTATAATGGAAAAGGAACCTGTACGAGTTGCGATGATTTTACAGCATATTTTAATTTGTTCCATGAACTACACGAGCTTTTAGTTAAAAGAAAAAAGTCATATTTTTTACATTATGAATGCAATATAAAATATTTTTTGTTGGTTATTTGGTTTCAGTACGAATGCAAATGCAATGTTTTCTTCGTTGCTGATTTGGTCTATAACAGAACTGAATCAAATCATATGTTAAGCAAATAGCATATAATTTCGATCAGTATCTCTTTTGCAAACCAAACGACTAAACAAAGACGAAAATTCAATTCTTATCAATCATACAAAAGAATATGGTTTTGTTCTTTCTACCATCTGGTGGAGTTCGAGAAGCGATTTAAGATAGGCTTTTGTTATCTTTTTATTATTATTTATTATTTATTAATCATTTACGCTTTACGCAAGACTTACAATAATCGTTTTGCAATCGATAGGCAAATTTTCATATATGTTTAAAGGATAACTTACAGATCAAACGTAATACAATTTCGGCTCGGATGTGAATTTCGTAGCTGCGTCAGTCCCGCACGATAGAGTGGAGAAAAAAATCGTACCGTTCCCCCATTGCAAGGACCGTTGTGGTAAAATAATTCTAGTCTAGTAAGCCAGAAATGACAAAAGCCAGAATCACAAAAAAATACATATAAGAAACCATTACAAGCCATTATTGAGAGAATATGATTCTGATTCAGAGATACATAAGTCAATAATAATTATTAAACAGTCTACAAAAACTTTACGGTACAACTTCATAAGTAAATATGAAAAGGCGTAACTCGGATGAACATGGTAATTTTGAGATTTCATATGATATTTGATTATAAGTATAAATTTTAATCAAGAACGGACCTACACAGCTTCTGAATCGAGCTACTTTACTTTATATATTAAAATAAGAGGAGTAAATATTCATGTAAGTTGGAAGGGAGAGCAATGTCGTGTGTCGAACGAGATATAAAGAACAGACTTTACGGTTTTGCGGTTAAGAGACAAGAGTTGTTTGATAAATGATAAATCTTACATAAAATTATACGACAAAAAAAGGTTACCATATCTATTGCGAATCTGCTCTGAAATTATAGCTTAGGAAGCGTTCACAATCTTATACAGTCATGAGATAGTTCCCAACATTTTTAACAATCGTATCATGCGTTGGGCTAGCTGTGTTTATGAAAAACATATGTATTGTAGAAACAAAAACACTTAAAACACATTGTATTAACACACACACTCGTAGTACTGTTAGCTTTCCCTTTTGCCAATTTATACAGGAAAATGGTCTAGATAGATGCCGATGACTTTAAGTTCGTGCTAATGTTTTATAATTATCATCAAATAGTTACCGATTGTCTATAGAGACGTTTATCAAAAAGCCGACTTGACTCGCTACTAGGTAAATATTAAGCATTAAACCGTTTCATTTTTAAAATACATTCGTTTGCTGGGGTACTAAGGCTATGCTAAGGTAGTTTAATATTTGTGAAATACCTCTTTTAGAAGCCGTTGTTATTTTAGAAATATTACAACCTTGTTTATGTAAGACTGTTAATTTTACAACGTTGATTTTCATAACCAATTATTCGTTACTCGTTTCTTATATCCAATAGCGTTGCGGGCCGCACTGGAGGCACTCAAGAGCCGCATGCGTCCCGTAGGTCGTAGTTTGAATACCCCTAGTTTTGAGCATTAATTGTGTTATACAAGATACATACAGAATGTAAATATGTAATTTTCATTGTAAAAGGAGTTTTGCAGGTATTGTTGTAATGGTTCATTTAATATACAACAATTTAATGTATTGTTGCTCTTAAACCATTTGATGGAGACAACGTTCAGTTACCTATCATCAACACGTAATGGTCTGTTCTGTAAATTGCCAAAGAACATGCTACAAAGTTCACCCGGTATAAATAAACTGCCGCATAGTACCATTGCATGTTTGGTAATCATTTTGCAATTGAATATGTAGCATGAAACGAACGCAGCATCAACTATCAATAGGCTATCATGCGAACTGCCCTGCTTCCAAGTTTGTGACAGTTTTCGATAGACTATAATATAAAGTTGCATCATGAGCTATAGTGGAGACTTCTGGAGATATGTAAAAAGGAATAGTCTATTGTACGTCGGGGTAAGCCTTTTTATATATTCAAAACCTGTTTTCAATAGGCATGCGATTTTTGTACCGTACGCCGTTTCCTTTCAAGTTTCGAAAGACTCCGCTAGATGTGCTGGTAGAAGCTTGAGAGAAAGTTTCAGAAGAGCGAGAGAAATTTTGGGAGGAGCTAAGCATATATTCTCCGTAAAGTATGCAATGGATAAACAGTTCTTTCAATGCTGTATGTGTGTTTTTTTTTAATACTCGCATATCCGATTTGGTGTTATATATCCTGCAAAAAGCTTTATTCCAACAATAATTTAATATTAATATCACATTACATATTCATTCCACCAACATATCTCATGGAACCGATAAGAGGTAGTTGATCTGATCCGATACTCTGCCACCGATTCGTTCAATACACGCAGCGCAAAAAAAAAGTAAACGAAGGTATATTCTAGATATCCTATATGAGATATGTGAGAGATGGCAGCGCTTCGTTAGTGCGCCTGTCACCTGAAAATATCTCGCCGATCGTCGATGTTTTCTGAGCTAGGATTGTGCTTCCACTTTTTTAGTAATTAAATGGTACCGCACACCAACAAACATGCAATGCAAATAACACATATTATTTTATAAATTCTTTTTTCAAATCTCTTTTTGTAGCTATACTCTTCAAAGTCGTAATGAGGTTTCTGATTGCCACGCGTCTAAACTATGATTGTATGTGTTACTACTGGACGTGAAAACGTTTGCTCTCTCTGTTCTTTTATGCATCTCTGCTATATGGCTTGCTCGCACTTTCTCATTCCCTCATTCCTGCTCTCTCACCATTCGTGCTGGGTTTTAAATGCAATCCTATTTCCCATTCCTACTATGCTTCATCTTTACGCGACCTTCATGATTTGTTATGATGTGCATAATGTGCCTTGTCTGTGTTCCTGATTCGATAGTGTTTCACATTTTCTATCTACGCCAGACACGATTAATAAGAGTCACCCGGCAGATACCTGTGGAGTTGAAAGGACAATGAATAGTACAACAGTGCAGATTCGGCAAGATGGAAACATTTGTCTGGAATTGTAGCGAACAGTATTTATCCTTTTAACGTATGTATGAAGCCAAATAAATTGGATTAGGCTATGAACAGTGGGTTAATTTCAAGTAAATGTCCTCAACAGTAAACCGAAAACCATCCACAGCAGGACCTCATGCCTTCACTTATTACAACGTATCATTAGTCGCGGATTGTACAACACTTTGCAAGTAAATCACAACAGCAACGATGATTGTGTCGCCTCTTGTTACGTATACTGAAGGTATACCGGATAAGTAGCACTCAGGATACATTCAGTATACGTTCATGAAGCGGCACTCGAACAACACTTAGGGTCACATGGACAAACTGATAAGTTGCACTAATTTGAAGTTGATAGTAATCAAGGATATTCACTGCGTTCACTTCGCTGTTTTTGTAATCCTACATAAGTCGGATATCGTTTTTGGAGAAGTCAAGTGCACCAATCTGGTAAAGGTGTTTTTTAAGGTGTTAAACTAACTACAGAAAACCACACACTTTGCTAAATCCCTACGTTTTATTTCACACCAACGTTCAATTAACGATTCGATCCGTTCTTAAAAGCGTTTGGGATACACTGGAACTGCGAAGTGTATTGTACAACTGAAGAAAACAAAATCACATCATACAATGGCCGAAACGAGTGAACGATAGCGCGGAAACCGGGTGTGTGTAGGCAGCAAACACCAAAACGACCCTGATGACAACGAGAGCAGCGTATGGCAGACGTGCTACGATGGCGTTTAAGATGACGACGATGTGTTCTGCTGGCCGTATGGCTAGGTTGTGAGAGTGTAGCGTGTTGCATATACCGTCCGTACCAAAACTTGCGAGAGACGACCGAAAACGCTTCCACACAATAGCAGCAGAAGCAGCTACCGGTAATTGACAAAGGTTGCTTCAACCAACAAAAAAGAAAGAAAAAAACTAAGAGCGTGCCTCTCTCAACTACCAAAAGCAGACCATCTGCGGACTGGATGCCTGGAGAGAGTGCGATGGAAGACTGCCCAAAAACTGCTGGAGAGAAAGAATTCGGAAATGATTATGTGAGTCAGCACGCACACCTCTAAGCGCCCAGCACGCGCGTGCGCTTTTTGCGTAAAGTGGGATCGCTGACGGCAGACGGTGATGTCGGAAACAGGAACTGAAGAAAATCTCAATTGGGATGGGTGCCCCTTTCCTCAACCGTCTATTATCCGCTGGTGGTCGTTGAACAATTTTTTGTTTCTCCCACTGCACGCATACAGCTTCCTTCGGCGATTCGGGGTGTCTGCAAATGTGCGTAGAGAAATTACGAAACGTTATACTAAACTTACTGTAACCACCAAACCCGACGCTGGCCACCTGTGAGTCCATGCAGAGGGGAAGTATGTGATTTTCTACCACCAAACGGTACAGATAAAGAACTTGTGTAGTTTTTTTTATTGTAGGTTAATATGCTGCTTTGGTTCGTAAAGGATATTCAATATATGGAATGATTAAATCCTTTATCTTTTCAATAAATTGAACTGGAAAATCTAAAAATAATCAAATTTACTTAAATGCATGCTGGCAGTTAAAAACTTCGAAATGGAGATTTTTTTTTGAACCTATGGAACAATTGATTTTGCTCATGATACGGCTTTGTTAACGAGAACCATTTAATTTAGTTAATGTTTTAGATTGAATTTAAGAAACTGAAAATCGAACTAGAATAATGCATAATTTAATTGTACGTGAGCTAAACCGTTCGCCTTTTACTAGAATCTATACGCCATATTCATATAATTACACCTGCTTCAGCAAAGGGCATTTGCACCATTGGTTACAAACAAGAAAGAGAACGAAAGAGGGGGGTAACTGAAAGGAATATACAATATTTTAAATATGCCCAAACCTACCTTTTACAGCTTAGGTGGGTGAGAAGATTTGACGATTTCTAGAACCATGATCATTCTGTCATATCATTCGAAGGGTTAGTTCGATCGTTTGAAGTGGCCAGATGTGCACACACAACGATGGGGTTGAAATTGAAAAAATAAAACAAATGCACAACATCAGCCGAAACAAAATGGACCAATTGATGAAACGGAACGAAATCGTTCTCATGATGCGAACATCGACGATACCGTTGGCAAACGGGTCGGGGACTAGTGTGAAGCGGCACCAAAGACGCGGCGCACTTTCCCGGGTTTCCTTGTTGTTTCCCGACGAAACGTCATTGATGCTTGTGTTCAGTTCTTAATTCGCTCGTCGATTCGCCCGTCGACCCAAACACATCCTTCGGCAGTTCCTTCTAGTTGCAGAAATGGGTTGCTGCTCTGTGCTATTTGTGCCAATTCGATTTATCAGTCTCTACCCTTAGGGATCTTTCTTGCAGAACTGTATCGAACGGGTTCAGGATTTTCCTCGAGTGTGCAATAATGTTAGATTTGATAGGTTGTGGCGAGAAGTTTTGGGAGTCAATGCTTTCTACTCTCCTAGCGAATGTCTACCTACCTTTAGCTCTTGGAGTCCTCCTTTAGTCTGTGCTTATTTACTGTTCTTCTTCATGCTCAAGCAAACTATTACGCTCTTTCTCTCGCCCTCGGTTCTGCATGTATGTATTTGTTCTTTCTTGAAAAACTTGAATCCAGCTTTGCTTATATTAATTCTAGTTGGCAAACTTGCATTATTTTTTTTACTTAACTTCAAATTAAAAAATTACAAATATTTTAAATCGTATGTGTAAATACTTTCGTAAGACTAACTTAAAATTAGATACTAAAGCACTGTAAAAGAATGTTCATTATCGTATAGATCAATTTGAATGATCTCAACACTATCGTCAGTCAATGTTCAGATCAGATCAGTAAAGAATGACATTTTTTCGCAAAGCTACATTCAGCCCACCGAAATTCAGTTTCTATTTATAAAAAAACGGATAAGTTTCACGCCAAGCAAAGGCCAAAACCCTCCATGCGCAGTTCTTATCACTAGGGTATGTGAGAGTAAAATTACAGACCTTCTGAAAGTGGGCAAACCACAGTAATACTATCTAATGTTTATAGTCTCACATAGTGAGAAAAAAAAAATAAAACCTATTAAATAACGGTCAGTATGTTCTCATTGGGTGTAACAACGGATGGAAAAACACACCTTGTATGGCATACAGTTTAACTGGGATTCGACCGATAGAACGAATCGCTTTCTATTGATTAGTATTTTTTACTATTTTCATCGTTGGTGTTATTGTTGTTCTATCACCGCAATCTTTTATACTTTGCTTTACTCTTTCTAACAGTGTAGAGCTGCATTATGCTCAAAATGAAGACACTGCACACACACCTAAACGCTCTCCCGGGCAAATCAAGCGATGGCATCTCCATACTTATGCAAATTTAACACCCACATCGCATCTTTTCGACTATCTGCCATTCGCTATCTGGTTGGTACGTAGGGTATTCTGATTTCATTCCTGTGACCCAACGCGATAATGTACGAATATTCTGCAATAGGACGCGAAGCTCCAAGAAGAAAAAAAAAACAACCAAAACAGTACCTAAAAAAACCAAAAAACTTCAAACACCATCGCAATACATGCAGAACGAAAAGTGAACCTTATTACCATCCTACTCGCCTCGTAACTAGCTTTCCTGCGTTGCCCAGTATTAAGCCCCAGCCAATTCTTCTCCCCACCTCGCGCACCAAAAAAAGGAGCAGCGTAATGTATAGAAATGAAAAGGAGCAACTTTTATAGCAACAAAAACAGGTTCTCGCCTCTATTTCACATTTTACAGTATTTACATGCACAATTCCCGTTTGTTTCTTGTGTAGTTGTGCGTGAATTGAGGGTGTGAGACATTGAAAACGAGAAAGAGAATTCCACTGCCGTTTCTTGTTATGATCAGAGCGCAGCAGCCTAGTGTGAGAAGATATGGCCAAGAACAGAAATTGGATTTGCTCCAGATATGCTTTTATCTGTGCTATCGGATTTTATTACGGACTGTGCGATTTGTCAATTACTGAATATGCGCACGTGCATTTGAGTGTAATAACATATCTAAATATGCGAAATAATCATGCTGTGTACAGAATTTTATTAATAATATACAGAACGAGGGATACGTTAAATTCTACTACATAATTTGAAGAAAAAATGAAGCAAACAAAACAAGAATACACACACAAGGTGTGAAATAGCATCGTTGCATTGTTACGGCAAATCCTGCAATTTTAGGTGCAGGAGACATTCTTTTCAGTGTCAGTTTCAGTCAGTTTCAGTGGTGGTGTATTGGTAGCGGCGCCGGTTTCACACGACAAGACCGGCCAAAAAACCCATCCGGACTAAACCTACCTACGCAGCATTGACTATCCGGCTACGGATAGATGAAGTCAATGAATACCAAAAATGGCAGGCCTCTTAAGGCGGTTGTACCAACAAAGAAGAAGAAGCTCCATTTCCTTGGACGCTTTTGGTATGCTTTTGTTTATATTAATAAAAACGGTTGGGGAGTATATTTTACTCCCTGATAATCAAATAGTATCAAGAACACAAACTATGCCATTAGCAAATAGTATTTGGTATTAATATTCGGTTCAGCCTCATCCGGCTATAAGTAAACCAAAGTCAATAAAAGCTAGAAACGGAAGGGCAAGAAATCGGATTTAGCAAAGCCATTAACAAAAGAAGAACATTGCATAGCCGATACCATGGGTAAGATTTAACATTTCGAGAGAGCAATAACTAAAAGTTAAATTTAACCAGCGCGTTTGGAGCAAAGTAAATCCGGTAAAAAAACCCCTCTATCAACCATTTATGTGAATGAATGCAAAGTGGATGGTGTGGGTGTTACATATAGCAAAGAAACATCGCCGCGAAGGAATAAATGACAGATCACCAGCTGACACGTAAACACGCATCAGGCAATACATCCTTTCACTGATTTGCTACATTTATATGTCTCGCATACTCTGAAGCAAGGAAGCACACGGTTTACATTAGACGGCGTAATATCAACACAGTGTATGAAATAGTAATGACAGGGAGTCATCGACTGTCGCATTGATGAATGCATGCTTGCAGGAATGAATAAACGGCACGGTTGAACGTACGATAGAATGAGAAGGTTAGTTTGCAAGGGTCACAACGTTTAATAGCTCGTGTCATTATTACTGATACCATCGAAAGCGGAGTGTATGATTCGAGCGTTGCTTGTGTGTTAGTAGGAAGACAGGTGGAAGCAGCGCCAGTGTCATTCCGTATTGTTTTTGATAAACTGACGATGTTTTGGGGCAATAAGGAAGCATTGTATTTATTTCATAGGCCTGGTTCGAGACTTTTAAACACAACATACTCTTTGGTTCTAGACACTAGCGGTTGGATTGAAAATGGTTTAAAAGACACCGATGACGTTTGAGTTATATCGTTATTAAGGAGAAATGTTAGGTTTTATTTACAAAGATTCATACTCACATTAATTGGTTTATGGTTTCTTGAACACGGCATGGTCGTTGTGCAGAGTCTTCATGTAACACAGCTTCGACACGCAATAATTGAATATCAGTAAATCCTGCAGAAAGTGGTGCAACATAATTAAATTGAACAAAAATGAAGCACTTAAAAGAGAAGAGATTGAAACATATTGGAATACTGGAATGAGAAAATGCGTCTGCGTATTAAAACAAAACAAAATTGAAGATTGCTTAGTGGTACAAAACTTTCTAAATTACGCACTATCACACATTAAACTAGCAGATCTCAGTTTACGCATGGCAATTACACATAACACCAACTAAATGTGATAAATCATACAGCAATATTAAAATTAATTACAAATAGAAAACAGGTAATGCTGCTGATAAGTATCGTTATTTTTTCTCCGTGTAATTTGAACTTTGCTGAAGATAATGCTCAAACTGTGCGCGTTACAGTTGCTAGCACGACATTATCGACGTCCCAAAGGGTTTTCACTGGTGATGCAACTTGCCTATACATTTTGCGCTGTAGCCTAATACATCTAGGTTTAGGCACAACATATGCGACGAAATGTTTGTTACAGTGAGATAAAGTTCTCCAAATAGAAACCAAAATTATTTCCACAGCACACCGAATGATGGTTTTAGCACCCAAAGACTTGTGTTGAGAATGAACGATGCTTGATTCCTACTAACAGCGATGTTTTCCCGGCAACGTTTGAACACGTTTTGGTGAAAAACTGTTCCAGACACGAGGCCTAGTTAGATAGTCTACACGTTGGTCCCGTCCTTACTATGGCGGCAGGCGGAAAATGTTCAGTAGTGAAAAACATGACCCCCTTTGTCGTTTGCAGCTAACCGTTTGCAAAGTAAATACAATACGCCAACCATCATGTGGTAGATAGAGTTGCGTTTGTGTGCGAGTTACATATTGTTGGTGGTGTATGTGAATATTTAAGAAAACCACAAAAAACACACGCACACAGCAATACAGCTAGTAGCGTCGAGTAGTGTGTGTTAGGCATGTGGAATGATTTGATCGGACAGCTCCAAGCAACCGCAGATACGTTTTATGTGACAAAGAAATTGAATGGATGCTACACGGTTGAGTGTTGGTGAAACAGATTGACAAATGAAATAGTGTTTGTAAATTCAAGCCGGCCCTATTTCAAGGGGTGAGTGATGCTAAACATAGATGTGTTTGTGTGCGTAGGTGGCAAACAGTAGATAGAAGAAAAACGATAATTGCACTGGCCCACTGCTTCCATCAGCTCAATTCGTGTCGTACAGGAATACATACGCACATACCTATCCGCTATGGTCATAACTATGTCCGAACTATTAAATATCCGGCAAAATAAGCAATGCAAAGTTTTTGTTTTTGTTGTGTTGCGATTGATTCACCTTCAGAGAAGGTAAAGTTATTACCACACTAGAGTAACCCACGGGGTTTGGTATAATTAAAGAATATGAGTAAATAATCACTTGCTACCGATGCACCAATTATAAACGAAACGGTGCATATTCTATCACAATAGTTTGATTCCTTTTGCACGTTAATTTACCGCGTTCCCATAGTGTCGAACTAATGATCTAAAGCATTGATGGTTGTAAGTTCAAATCGGAACTCTGATCTGAAGTGACCCAGTCGCTTGAAATTATGAATGCCTACTATTAGTCTTGTAAGATAATTGTAATGTAAGCAGGATGTAAATTGTGCGTAGAAAAAAAAGAAGACATATAATCAAGAATATTGAGTACCCTATCAAACTGAACATTGTAACAGTACCATATTAAAAAGCAAACTTGTGATTGTTAAATTCTTAGATTACAACAGAAGGAATTGCAAAAGCCATGAATGATGAAGTAATAAACGAAAAGCAACACATTGCTCAACCAAATTATACTTGACTATATTTTGTTATTCAAAGAAATGAGTAAAATCTATTAATTACTCTTCGTGAGTAATTCTATGCGAGTGAGTAACTGTATGCAATGAGCAATATGATTCAAACATAGTGACGAAGTTTTAAGCTCTTTTTAATAATGTAAAGTTTTCTTTGGAATATCCGATAAATATCCGACCGGTACAAAATCTCATCCTGACCAATCCTACGTACGCAGAACTGGCTACCCGTCTACAGGTAGATAAGGTTAAGGAAAGTTCGAAATAGTAGTCCTAGACCAGACCTCTAGGTTGTTGTGCCGATAAAGAAAGTTATAGGTTATTTCCCCAAACAAAAAACTTTATGGCAATCTATTAGTAAACTTTTTAAACCTTAATGCTGGTAAACAACACAAACAAATTAGCCTGTGATTCGCTTTTCGTCACACAATCAGCAAATAGTTGTAAATTAAAAAACTTTAATAACACATAAAATGCACCGTTTGTGTTAAAAATATATCAATAAGAAAATACAATTCCAAACGACAGTAATTGCTAATCGGAGTTCCCAGTTTCTCCTTGAACTCAGCTGACAAAATCAAAACAAAAACCCTCTATTTCAACCCATCTCCGACAGTCTATTTGGCACAACCTACCACCTCTCGCATATTGCAGCAACACTTAAAATTGATAAACAAGACCAAGACCCGCTGTCAATGACAAGAGATGATTTGTGCTACGGCGTGGGTTGTCACATTCTCACCAAAGGAAAAACTTTTTGCCAGTGGGTTGGTTTTATGCTGGTGAAAAATACCTCTCCTGAGGTGAAAAAGGAAATTTTCCAAAGTTCCAGTGGTGAAAGGACTGCCGGGAAATTTACCAGAAAATGTTTTTCCCAATTTTAGCAGAGGCACAAACCATCTAGCTGGGACGTAGCTAACAACACTCATAGTTAGCACTCGGTGTGATGGAAAGATAATATCTCTTACCGAGCTCCACTAGACCTGTTCAGTGAGCAACGAGGAATTCTCCACCTTGGTTGCCGGTGATACCTACGAAAGCACTTGGTAAAGTAAAAGACTTTGTATTCGAGAGTTACAGATCCTCCGAATCTGTACTAAAAGTTGTAAGCAAAAGGCTGCGCATAAAATGACGATATATGGCCCAGCTACTTTTTCTCGTGGAACTATACGGGGAAGAAAAGCGAGATAGAAAATGACTGTACCGAAATAGGGGCGGGTATTAGGAGCTTTTGTTGCTCTTGGTTTCCGTTCTTTTTGTGTGTGTCGGTTTCTGTACTAAAAAGCGTAGGCCAACCAGCAACTCTATCGAGCCTGCTTTTTCATACAACGCGCATACACATTTTACCGAAAAAGGCAACCATTATGGTTTCCGCAGTGGTTTGTTTAAAGAGAAAGAAAGTTGGGTTCGAATCGTGAACGCTATAGGAGAAAAGAGATCAACACAGCATGTGTGTGAACACGGTCTAGAAGTAAAACTAGAGTTGAAGTGCACAGTTTCGAGGAAACGTATACGAAACAGCTTTCCAGCCCTCGGATAGAGTAAAGCTAAAATTGTAATAGCGGCCGAGTAGAACTCAGCTGTTGCGATCATCAATATTGAGAAGGAAGATTCCACCACACGCCGTTGAGATATGATGACGAATGTATTTACGATGGCTTAACGTATGTAAACGAGGTAAACAAATAATTATGCTTCATAAACGCTATGCAGCTCACTTAGATGCGGTTGTTAAATCATTTTTCATAGAGTGTGAAGTTTATTTGTTTTATTTTTCTTAAAAAGAAACAAATTATGCTGCCAGTCACGATCAGCAGTGTAATGTTGGAGATTCTGATAGTGGCACTTGTTTGAAGACATTTTTGTAGGCATTGTTGATAATTATCGATTGCTAATTTAAACATAACATTGAGTTTTATCACAAATGTGAGTGAGATAGTAAAAAAAAGGGGATAAACCAGTTTTAAATGAGTTGGGCCGTTGTCTTTGATGGAGCCGTCGGAAATGTTAAAGATGTAAACAATGTTGAAAGAGAGAAAAGAATGTTCATAATTACCCTTTAACCGTTATCAAGAAGTCGGAAACCAGCAATTCGAACCGACAGTCTCATTGTTAAACCATACTTTTTGAATTCACCAAGTGGCAGTAAATGATTACCTAGCTACCTTTCGTTAGGCTTCCGTCGGTATTTTCTCCATCATTTGGCATCACCGTTGTGCTGTACAACAAATTGATTGCACCGCGGATTAAGTTTTTAATTCTCAAAATTAAAAATTGTATTGTTTGCTTCATTTGCACCGATTATGGTAATTGTGATTAACTCATTGTGAATCTTTTGTTTTTAATAGGAGACAGATTTGATTTGAAAAAGAAAATCAATAGCGAGGTATGTGCAGCAACAATTTATGATTTTTATTTTGTTCATTCGAGAGCAACGGCCTGTATTGCTAAATCATTAATTTCATTTATTATCATGAGAATAAATCGTATTGTTTTACACTGCATTGATTTTAATTATAAATAATACAATAATGTACCACAATGTACAATATTTACGGTTCACACAAAATTAAATTTGTTGTTCAAAATATCTTATCAATCATCTTTACAATAAATAACTAATGTTTAAAGCTCTAAAATCCACAAGCCGTTCTTTCGGTAATAAAAAAAGACATGCTTTCGCATTGATTGTTGTAAATTTTCCGGAATCATGAACTAAGTATTCTGAACAAATTGACCACTACGTGCGTTTATTTTTTCGTTCGCATATTTTCCACCTACATCTGGAAACTAGCCCAAATGAATGTACAACAATAAATTAGTAAAATACGATTCACATCGTAGTCATAAATAGTGGCCTTTGATGTCAAGCTGTTTATCTCAACTAATGACTTGCCTTACCCTTCACTACGCTTTTTTCGTTACTTTTTTCAAATCCTGGAGACCAATAGATTGTGGGCTTAACTCGAAAACCCCTTTTCATCGAACCTTCGTTTAAGAAAAAATCCAATAAAATAATCAATACTGATGGCATTGAAAGAATGTTAGGTCGTACAAAGAAATGTCACTTACGAATTTCTTTCTATTGCTTATTACACTGAAGCTGTATACGCTGGCACCAGAAAGCTCTATATCTTCGGGGAACAACGTAGATTAATAATTTATTATAGAACCGAATGTATAAATCAGCATTGTGTTATAACTCAATCTATATATTACTGATTAGAAATGAAATTTAAACTTCGTTCAAGGTTTAATTCCACCAAATAGTAGTTCGAGCCATTAACTGCTAGTATTAAACTATTGACTAGGTATGACATCTTAGAATCAATTATTAAAGATTGGAGCATGAAACAGCGTTGAATATAGCCTTGTTTATATAGGTGGCCTACCATACTACCTGAATTGGGAAGATTTCATAATATTCATGATTTATCTTTTCAAGGTTCTTACGTTAATTTTCTGCTGATTAGTAAATATTGCTTACTTCAAAGAGTATCGTTACCATTGTAAATATGTATCAAAATTACAACCGATTCAAATTCAAACTGGAACTAAAAGCAATAAATTGTTTAATGCTTTGATTTATTTCCGACCATTCCGTGCTCATACCTGCCCATACAGCTCATACCTGCTATATAATGCTTCACTTCACTATTTGTATCACGATTTTTGGCATTAGTTTAAACACTGCAATGGAATATCCTGACTAATGAGCTATACTTATTTAATCCATTACTGATTATTAATTATTTTACGAAGCAAAAGCATAGTTAACAAGCATCATACCTTTAATTCAAACGAAAATCATCAATTAAAAAAATGAGGTATTGATCATCATAGCATTACGTTTGTGCAAACAAGTTCGTCGTTTTGGGTACACGTCGCTCGGGTGGAACTGTATTGTGAAACGAACGAATGCCTTTCAGCTTAAGCGAGAAGTTAAAAGAACTACAATCTGGCAACGGTTGCACGGTATTAGCTCAGAAGGCGTGCATATTTTTCCAACCACCTCAGCCACAATCTCAGTTCCATACAAATTAAAAGCAAAAAAGAACGAACAGACTAAATCGCCAATATAACAACAAAATTGCATATTTTACGATGCAATAAACTCTATTTCTTTATGTATTTATGTTTCGGTACGAATATTTGTCCCTCATTGAAGTTTTCCTTACTCTTTCGTTTACTCGGTCGAAAGTGCTGCACACTCGCTGTCGTGTCGTGACAGGCTGTTTTATTGTACATTTTATCCCGAACTAGGCACTCAGTTTGACTCAGGATGTGTAAAGCTTCGGCATTGCGAAGATGCCAACATTTGGTGTAAATCCTGCTGTAGTGGCAAAAGAGTTAAAGTCCGTTCACCGTCGGGAGTGTCACCATGTTGCAATCGCATCTACGCAAGACTGGTTAACTTTGATTCACAACAAAACAAAATAAAACACATTCCCTCCCATACGTACACACATGTCCCTTCATGTAGAAAGACTGATGGAACGACAATTTATTCCAGACGTTCGTCGGCCTCGCTTTGACAGGCAGGTTAGGGCCACCAATGGTGGGAATGAGCTGTAAAAGGGTTCTATTGCCATTATCTTACCCCGGGAGTGTGTTTCGATGCACGGGATGCTTTATACTTACTGTCCTTGAGCCTATGCGATGGTTATTTATTGCAAGCCTTCTGATGTAACCTGAACAATACGGGTAGGAAGATTTGTCTGCAAGGATTACCTCACGAAATCTATAGATGTAGAAACTATGTCCTTGAAATTGTTGAGTAATAATGCACACAGAAGTAACCAATGAACATAAGCTGCAACTCTTCTTCTGAAGCACAGGTTGTTCTGTTAAGGTCAAATATGTGAGAATGCAAAAAGCAAAACTAGCAATTTGCTTCTCCTAGCCATTTCTAGCAATCTATTCAGCTTGATCTTCAGTGAGCTCAGGGTTTGCGTGTAGTACTGTGTTCTGAATCTTCCAGTCATTGTAGTGATATTTTGTTGTGGTAGATAGCGAAGAACAAATACATTGGTGTACACTACTAGGATAACTGTGTGGAAGAGTAACAAACTTAATATGCATAAGCCCCAAAGAGCGGAGATCCATGTGCCTAAGCAAAGCAAGACAACTAAGGTCTTGAATTCGAATCTGAGTTGAACTGAACTCCCTTGATCTCGTTGTAGAATAAGAATTTTTTATTGAATTTGATGGTTCAAATAAGTCACTTGATAAGCCATTATTATATATAGTAGTTAGTGCATGTAACAACATTACGCCGTATGGGAAATCGTTAATTGGAAGGTAAACATAAGCTAAATACGATTGGCAACGATTGAAAAAAACTTTTGTTGATATATGCTTTAATACTTCGTTTTATTATAACGGCGTTTAAGTGTAGGAAAATAAACACATGCAAAACGGAGATCTCAATCAGGGAAAAAACGGTTTTTTAAACACAAGTAGTAAGACGGGACATAGCTATTGCGTCTACATGACCTGAGCAAATCGATCAGATCTTAATCGTACATTTAAGCCCCAAACCTTCAGTGTGTTAATTAGAAGTTTTTGAAAAAAGGGTGAAAATATTTACTACGGCACAGCTAAAAATGAATGAGTTTCTTAGGACAAGCAGTAAAGAATGCTGCATCACGCGGTAGGGTTTATTTCACCGTATGTATCATCTCAACGGAATATTATGGTTGAAATCCAACCAATGAAGATAATTCTCACAAATAAAAACATAAATAGTTATCTTTTAATACAAACTGATGCAAATTTTAGATTAATGTTCAATATTTGGATCAAAGAAAGTTAATCGATCCTATTGTATTGTACACAAAAATGTTTTGTTCTAAAATCGAAGATAAAGATTCGCCTTTGTTCGAAATGGGCAAAGAAGTTCCTCAGATGCCCAAAATGCTATTCTCACAATGCAGGAGGAACTAAATGTGGTCAAAAACAAAAATTTTTAACAATTTTCGCATTCTAGCTTACCAAGGTGGTGTTGATAATTAAACTGTAATACTATAGAATAATTGGATATCAAATATGCAATAATAGAATGTGAAGGTTATGTTAGTGAATTTGGATTTTTGTGTGTATTTCGAAAACCATTTTTTCTTTATTTTATACACCGATAATCTGCCCAAAGTACATAGTATTTTTTAAGCGAAAATGTTGTATACTAGACATATATACAAAAATGGTTCGATCTTTTTGTCCCCGACACATGAAATATATGTTGTTGTTTTCTTAGGGGTGCAACAATTTATTCAATTTTAAATAAGAAATTACCAAGCAGTCGATGTTTCACCATGATTGGCAAATTTAGCAAAAGTTAAAATTCCTTCGTCAACCGTACTTTGATTACTTGTCTGCTAGATGCATAATTAAGAATATTAAAACAAATGTTACTTGAAAAGCTGATTTAAAAGCAACTGAACAGCTTACTTTAACATACGGTTGCATAAATACATTGAATTTGCATATTATGTTACTTAACTATATGGAAGATTTACATTTTACAATGTTCACATGGAGTCCAGAGACATGCTTCACTTCTTTCACTCCGTTTTCAAATTGTTTGGAAAGTTTCATCCAAACAGGTGTCTACTTGGGGAAGGAGAAATTGTAAAAGATTAGCTTATTTATGAATGCTTTTACTTACCCTTGTGGATTTAGCAGCAAAGTGCAGTAATGCAGTAAATATTCACGAACATATAGAGAACTGACAAACTAAATGTGAAGGATGTGAAAGAGAACGAAAGAATTTTAGATAGTACGAATAATACGAATGTTACTCATACTACATCGCCGCCGTAGCAGAAGCAGATGCCGAATATCTAATTTATTCTATTTATTCTATTTCTATTTATTTATATTATTTATTCTATGTACGTTGGTGATACAGATTAAAGTGTGTGTTGATAACGAAATTGCTTTGCATAATTTTTTTTACATATCAATGCGCATTGCACACTTGAACTGCAATGGTAGAGCAATAATTAGTAGCAATAAGAGAAGATATTCAAAAATGTTCATTCAAAAATGCAAAAAATGTCATAACCAGTTGGTGTAGGGAATGTCAGTGAACAAAACATTTAAAGATGTTGTTTTAAGAATCTAATAACAATAACCTAAATGTTTTGTACGATCTTAAATTTAAAGTTCATGGGACGGCTTTTGCTAATTTAACAGTAGCAAATCTAACACCTCTCAGAAACAATGATCAGAGTAGCGCGAAGTTCCGGGAACGATGTACTGATCAATAAGAATTCAGCACCAAGCAACTACCATAAATATTGTCGATGAATTCACAATATTATTAATAAGTAAAAACCGAAGTTGTTTAATAATTGGCCATTTGAAGACATTAATCTCACGTCTTTACGTGCTTATCAACAGCTACGACCACTTTGTTATATTGACCCGCTGCCTTAATCGAACAGCAATTGCTTCATACAAAAATCTACTTGATTGTGATGAATAAGTCATAGGTCATGCGGCTTGGAATTTCAAGTCAGATTAGGAATATTGTACGAGATTCAATTTTCCAAACATAACAGTAATCGATGCGCATTTGAAGTATCTCTTGTTGGGTGAGTTCAATTTTTTGCTATTTTGATTTGCTATTCATTTTGTTTTGTACAATTATTCTGCGGATTTGTTACTTTTTAGACATGCTTGGTTAATGGCTTATATGATTCGACCGAAAAAAATAAAATCTTTTGCTATATCAAATATTATCATTTAAGTAAAATGAACGATGAAAAGCCATTGATGCTTAGTGACCCTAACATTAGTTGTAAAACGAGCGCAAGTATAATCAGAAATTCTGAATAAATTTAGTTGAGTAATTATTGATGGAAATCAACGGTAGGTGGAGAGGACGGAGGGAGGGGAGGGGGTGAATGTTAGTTCAAGCAATGGCTCGATAAAAAAATATCATAAAACATGAACAAGCGTTAGATAACTAACAATCATCGACAAATTAGGATCAAAAGGATTCGACGGAAGGGAACTGAATTGTACATGGCATCCCTTGAAATAGCGTTCAAATATGTTCTTGAAAATGTCTTTCAAATGGAAAATGGCTTAAAAACAGATAGCCTATCTCGTATTATGATCGTTTGATATGATGGGTTTCGAAGTCATCCGCAAGTTAAACGAGTAAATATTAATTAAAACATAGCTCCACCTAACCGCTTGCTTTTTTCCTTGCTGTGTCCCTATCAGTTTCTGCTCATGGCTAAATAAACAAGCTGAAAAGCTGCGTAACACCACATCGTTTTACCCAGTCTCCACGAGTCTCCCTCGTTCGTCCAGTGCTCCCACTGCTTCATTCGCAGTGCTTTTGCGTCTCTACCATGTGGCGGTGATTTCAATTTTCAGTGACTTCTACTTTCGTCTTCTTTTCCTTTTTACATTCTAAGCCTACTCGCCTTAAACTCTGCTACCTCAATACAATGCAGTTCCCTCGAAACAACCCGTAAAAAGCTGCAATATATTACAGCCGAACGCAGAAACCAGAATCCGCAGTGCTTGAGTGTATGTGCGTTCCTGAATTCTTTCTCAATTTGGTTGGAAAGCATGGTAGAAATTGAAAGAACTTCTTCCGTTTTGCAGCAACCGAGAATTGTCGATGTAAGTTTTTCATCGAAAATGTTTTCTTTCTCTCTTATTCTTTCTCCCTGCCAATGCTGTTTGCTAGTACCATGAAGCAGCACTACCAGACAAAAAGGTAGCAGCACAAAAAAAAAACAAACATGTCTGATGGTGGACATGGAAGGCAGGCTTATGAAACGTTCCTTCGCAAAAGATAATGAGATTTTCGTGTCACCGTCACGTAGATTCGACATTGGCCACAAGCAAACAAAGTTTCAAAGCGCGTCCCAGCGGGAGCCGGTAAAGATTGCACGCAAGAATCATCAACCGATAGTTCTGAAACGAAGGCAAAGCGAGCATGTTTTATTCGCTTCCGAAAAGGGAGGACAGTGAACTGAATCCTTCGTTAGAACGGAGCGGTTTGTTAAATGTATAGCGAACAACAAGAACAACAAGGCCGAACGTACGCACAATTGGTGGTGTCGTATCAAGCGGGTGTCATGTGGCAGAGCGGTACGGGTAAGAGTGGGGGCCATGAAACTTCATTTTCCCCAAGAAACACGTTTGAATTTTGTGTACTGAAAACTTCCTCCCTAAAGGCTAGTTTTTCGGTGCTTACGACCTTCGGTAATGGGGATAGGTAGACGATGGAGCTCCCTTGCAAGGGACAACAGGGAGAAGCAACTCCCCAAAAGACCATAAATATTGAAGTTTATGGTAATTTAATTCTTTTGTTTCGATTTTTGCTCTGAGCGTGATTCCATGTGCTGCGTTTTACTTCCAAGTTAAAGGACGGACCACTTACGTTCTCTCCGCTGAATCCGCAATTGAAAGGCCTCGGCGGACAGAACGCTTTGTGCGGCAAAAATTTTAGCTCCAATATCGTATTAGTAGCAGCAAGCAAGCTTTTGAAGTTAATTTTTGTTTGCAGATAAATTGTTATATACAGTGAAAGCAAATGTTCTTTGTAATGAATGTAGATTATAAGAGATCGAAATCGAGCGGTGAAACATACATATATTGGGCAAGCTTACAATACTTCGGAATAACATGTTCGTAACAAAACAAAATTCTATTACACCAGTTCTTTGAACACCACCAGAACACCAGAACTTGAATTCATGTACATTATATTAGCTTTAATAGCTTAACCATAATTTTGCTGTTGGCCATAAATAATTGTAAACAATTTTAGATTATTGTTAATGTATATTTCGTAATATATGTACTGTTGGCATAATCTTTCTTAAATTCTGAGCACAAATAATAGCAATAAGTTGTTGTTGTACACCAACTTGAGGCATATCATGGTAGGCAATTTTGCTACGAGCAACAATATTTATCAGATAGTGTGCGCTTTTTTAATAAGCATCTCTACGATCCTCCATCTCTAAAGTTCCTCGCATCTGTCATAACATCTGTCATCCATTGAATTGAAAATAATCTGAAAATAATCGGACGTGCCAATAAAATAATAGTTATAAAAAAACAATGAATTAATCCATATTGCAGTTACTTGTAGCAGTTGAATATTAAGATTGCCTAGGCCATGCTCACAGAAATGCTCCATTGATTCGGGGATATGTAATAGGCTTAAAATATTCTTCAGTGTCGAATGACGTATTACAGTTTGTAACTCAACGGAAATTTTAAATGACCATATTGATTAAAAAATTGTTAGCTCTCTGTTGGTGCTAAAAAGTCTACGAACGGTAAGGTAACAATGGTACTTTCAATTTATTTTGTTCTGCAAGTGGTCCTGGTGGCATAAAATGTTTTTTACTTTAGTTTACTCATATGCTATAACGGAAAAATATGGTTAGTTGGTTTGTTGAACTTTATTATTGAACATTGATATTTTTATACCATCTGGATGAACGTGTTTCAAGTGGCTCACATGTATCTTTAACAACTAATTTTGTTTCAAGAGTTCTTTTCACAACAGTTAAATGCAGACAAGACCTTTTTGGGTATTAAGCAACAGCCATTGGCGTGAGCCATAACTGGTGAAGTGTTCGATTTTAATCCTTGTCTCTCTTTTGATTTTAGTTGATGCGTATAGATCCATTTCACTCAATCGCAGTACCAGACCCAATCGTCTCTCTATCAAATACAAAGTAATAAAACTTCTACTCTCTCTCAGCACATGAAACTCTCCCGTGAAAGAACGTGCAAGAACGAGATCAATGTATCTCTCGGAATGTTTATTGTACGCGCGCGCCATGACGCTGATGATGGTGGGTATCGGCAATGATGGCTTCCGCTTCATTTTGTAGGTGTTGGTGCGAACAAGCTCACTGAACAACCATGCTAATTTCGGTTATTCTGTCGGTCCCAATGCGCACATTGTCTAGAGTTTGATGTTGTTAGTGTTTATGGCAAATAACTGATAAATTACTACTCAATTATCAACACAATTAAATCTCGTAAACTAGCCGTGCCCACTCAAATGAATTCCGATCGAAAATGAGCGGCTAGTGGTTTGCCATTGTTATAACCAAGGGAAGGAAAACACACGTGGTACGGAAAAACGAAAAATTTACTTCAGCAATTAAGAAAGCGACGTGTGTAGTATTCAGAGAAGACATATATTTTTCACCTTGTGGCTGTGTAACTGCACGGGTAATAAAAGAAGTAATAAAATGCTGTAACAACGCTACTTTTACATTGCGCTTTAATTACGATTCGCTTTGCTAACACATTCTTACATGTATCATTTAGCGATCGCTTGTCTGGTAACGTATTGACAGGAAGATTTTTTAATCACAATGGATAATCATTTCATTCGGTTAATGATTAGGGTAGTATTGAGCATTCAAAAATTAATATACTTTTCATCGACAACGACGATAACTGCCAAAAAAAAAAAATGTTTGAAAATAAAAATCAATGTTGTTAAGCTGCCTAATAGGGTTAGAGCCACAGCGATCTGATCACAATTAGACTTACCTTGTAAAGGAGTCCCTTTAGGAAGAGGTGAATGAGTAAAATATATTTGGAAAGCAGTTCTTTTTAAAAGCTTTCCACCGAAAACAATCGATATCGTTTCATTTGGGTTGTATACAAATTATAAAAAAAATATTGTACCAACCTATTATACCATGGTACCTAGCCTCCATAGACGAAAACGAATGAAATAACGAACCAACAATTGCTTTTACCAACGAGCAAACGAGCAATTTAATGAATAAAAATAAATATTTATAAATGACAAAAAAGCTGATTCTGCATCGTAATGGTCTATTACCAAGCCCTAGGCTCTTCTGCCACAGAAACATGTTGAAACGTTTCTAATACCATAGACATTGTGGCTAGTGTGGGAGAAACAAAACGCTAAAGGCATAAATGCTGGCCGCACAGAACGACAACGTGATGGCAACAAAATGAAAAATAGAAGGAAAAAAACACACTTTGAAGTTGGTATTGGTGAACCAGAAAAGGAGAGGAAGATGTAATAAATTTGCTGTTCGAATGCATTTGCCTACACGGTTATGCATGAGTAGTTCGGGTGGTAAAACGGCCAAGAAGCACAGAAGGTTGTTTTTTGCTGTTGTTGTTATCTTTTGTCTGCGAATCGGATGGTACATCAAATTTAAATTTTACCGTCTTAATCATGCATTTGATGGATCATCATTCCTACCATCAAACTCGAGCAAATCGTTGATGGGCCGTCAACAATCTTTCAATGGTTGAATGGTCGTTCTAAACAAAGAAACGAGGTGCTTCATATGGACCATTCGACCAATCTGAGTTTGAAATTTTACTGGTGTACGTGTGAAGCATGCGTTGTCATAAGGTTGGTTGTGTGATTTGTTCACATTCATTCTTTTCACTGAAATCCTCTTGAAGTAGATTTGAAACTAGATTATTTTGGAAACACATGGTTTTCTCTGCTGGTGGTGTTTCAAGGGTTATTGTGGTTCATTTCAGGCAATTGATTGGATGTATGCTCAGGAAACAAATTCACCCTTTTTATTGTTGCGTCTAATTTGCCAATCTGCGCGCTTATCTTTCTTCCTCATGTTTTTAAGTATTGGCTTTGAAATTAATTAACGTCTGCTGCAAAAGCAAACAAAATGTAATATGATTTTTATACATTGTTTTGGGCGGGCATGCTTTTAGATTAGAACTATCACAAATATGACGAATATGAAATATGGAACAAGGGTCTCATGACTGTTCCAATAACCGTGTTTCTTTAACTTACCGATAATTTATTTAACATTTATCATTTTATTCTTTATCGGAACAACAACCTCAAGAGGTCTAAGGGCTGCCATTTCTGACTTTTTTTGATTTTATTTACCCGTAGCTGGATAGTCAGTCCTGCGTACGGGGGATTGGTCCGGATGGGTATTTGGTGTGGTCTGTTCGTGTGAAGACCGACGCCCCTACCATCATGCCACCGGGCCGTCCCAATTTAACATTTTAACATCGATAATTAATTTTAACAGCTTATTTTTCTATAGTCTGGTAGATATAATGAGCGTAAAGTCTAAGAACTAAAATTTTAACTAACTGGTTTGTATTAGTTTTACATTATTTCAAATCACATTTTTATTTCAACAAGAACGGCCACACTATATTGCTTAGAACTAAAGTTAGCTTAATCTAATATACAATTCACATTTGTTTGAAGACATTTGCTCCTCCAAACAGCGAAAGGTCACTTTATCCCGAGTGTACTCGGCCATTTCAAATCACATAATGCGTTCAAATCGATCATGTTAAGATTAAGAAGTAAGAAACAAAAGTGTAGTACCATCACCATCAGGTCGTCAGGTTCAGGTTGGCTACGGTTTAACGTCTTGAAGAATATGAATTAATATCGATCTTCAAAATCAGTAATTGTACTGTCCTTTATTGCCTGTGGGTGTATTTGGTAGCAGTACCGGTCCCATACGACAGGACCGAAACAAAATATCATTTCGACTGTACGCCTCTAGTACGGACTGGCTTTCCGGCTATCCCATTCATCCGTTTACTACTTGAAAGTCCAATCAAGCCGTTTCATGAAACAAGGTCTTTACCAGCATGTTACTCAATAAAATAAGTTTAGTGAGTTACTATTAGGCATTATTATTATGAATACTATTAGCTTCGTAAACCCAATAATACGTTGTTCGGAATGGTCTAGTGTACATTTTAATGTATCTCGAAGTTAGTGATTACGGATAGTACTGTTTTGATTAGTTCTGATTAAAACTTTAAATATCAAAATAACTGATTTGAAAACGCTGTTGTTCATCATATTAAATTGTCGCGAGTATTATCAAAGTTATCAAATGAAAGTGCTATTTTGAGGATTTAAAAAGTGCAAGTTTCGGTGAAAATGTAGTAATAACAGAATCCATCAAAATTTTCAAAGACTTGATTTTTAAGAATTATATTCTATTCGTATTGGTGATTAAACAATACTGCCAATTGCCGTCAATAAATATCTGAAATTTTTTATCGCCATAGGCACCACATTGTTTAGCCACAATCTGGCAGTCTAAATTCTTCACTGTAAAGCAATATGAATTCTATCCGGTTTTGTCTCATGAGTGCACTTTTTGGCTGTATCTAATTCACGGTCTGGGTCGCTAGACGGGAACATTCCACTGATCTCAAACTACTGAATAAAGTAGCAGTAGAACAGGTGGTAAATCTGGGGATTCTCATGCAATTTAAGTTATTCAATGTTTTTCTTCCTATACGGGTTTCTGCAGGTTTGAGTTTGAATGTTAAATCTTGAGAACATGTTTCGACTTTCGATAGAGCTCAAACTTACCGTGTAGCTTATAACTTGATTTTAGATGAATAGTTTGTGTATACAATATTATAAAATACTATACTATACCTCAAGCATAGTTTTAGGCTGTAATTTGAATTTTATAATATTTTATGTCACCCAACAATGCGTGATCAAATAGTCAATAAAGGATCATATGTCGGCTGACGGACACAAATTCTTCTTACTTACTAAAAAATAATTTAAATTTAGCCTTCGTACATCTTCTATTTCACCACAACTGTGGTTAGTCTTGCTTTGCCATGCTAACATGTAACATGAAAGAATATGTGAAAGTGGCGCAGGATTCACATATGACACACCTGGAACGTTTTACTTTAGTAATCATTGACTCTCCGGTTATATGGTAAATTAGGTTAAGCGAGCTAGAAAAGAGATTCATGATCATCATTAATGGTCGATTCACCTAGAAAATGAAGAAAAACAATAATTGATTTCTAGTAACTAGAATTACCAGTTAAAGTTCTGCATATAGCAGCCACATTTCAGTTAAGATAAGCACCCTGACTATGCTTGTCATAAGTTAAACATGAAGCTGTTTTTAAATAGATGCTTTCATTCATCTATTCACACATTTGTAATAATTACCAGCCCTAGTTTGGTGAATAAATTTGAATTGCTCTTATACTAGTGTTTTCGTTACATTGATTTACAATAAACATAAACATAAACATAAACAGGGTTTTAGTAGTTATTAATCATTTAGAATGGAATTTTCATTAATAAAATTAAAAATATTAAATTTATTTCCATTATTTAGTTATGTATTTAGTTAAGTAATTAAAAGTTTTGGAAAGAAAGAAAATGTCCACATATTCTCATATTTGTATAATAGCAAACCTCCGAAAGAAAATTCAAATAAAAACAAATGCAAAAATATAAAACATAAAAAGTGGAATAACTTAACCGCAACGTTAAATCATTTTACAATCGAAGCAATAGAGCCATGCGTGTCATTTGGGGATAAAGTCGTGACATTTAAACAGGGTCTAGGCTTCATTTTACGACCTTTGAATCGTAAAACATAATATGCCCTAATAAGAATTATCCATTGAAAAGGATGGCGTGAAAGTTTTGTCTGCTTGTTGACTGCTGTTTTCTTTTTTTGACTGATTTCTGCTGTACCCTTCTCGCGTGTATGTAGGTGTGTATGTGTTACATGTGTATGTATGTGTGTATGTACGTGTATGTATGTGTTAATGATAAAAGGTTTATAAATATTCGTAGTTATTGATTTTAAAAGTGTTTATTTTGTGAACTATTAGAGACATTATCGTCTAAAATTGTTGAAAAATTGCATGAACGTACGATAGACTTCGCCTGTTGTAAGTAGACCCGAATTTCTTCTACACCTACGCGAAAGTAGTGTGAACGGAATCTAGTAAGAATATTCGCAAATTGTTTTAAAAACGGCCAACAAACTTACAATGAAGCGAAAAACATAGGTAAAGGAAAGAGAAACAAAAATACTGGGTTATCCATTACGAATCAAGGTGTTTACACCTTTCGCTCCTATGTGGTGCTGTATTGATTTTGATGTCTCTCACACATGTCAACTAATTATGATTTTTCTCTAGAAAGTATTCAGTAATGTAATGTAGTAAAGTATCAGTAATGGTTATAGTTGTTGATTGATGTGGAAATTAATCAATCTTAACTTTACTTTTATTTTATATTTTTAGTAATGCCATTATTTTTTGTACCTAAATTAATTATTGCAAAACACATAGATATGTTATAGTAACATTCTCCCAAAATGCACCTTTCTTTAATGAAAGCTTTTTTTCTCTCTTTTTCGCAGGTACCCATCGTAAAACCCGTGAACGACCTTGGTTTATTGCTTTAATCGAAAAATGTGATTTAGAGTGTTGTTTCTACTTATTGTGAATCGTAATAATGTTTAGGTGAATTAGCATAGCCAAAAATGTAAAATGATTTATACAAGCCAATGTCTCATGTTTGAAAAGCGAAAACAAGAAAGAAAAATATCGTATGTGCGTGAGTGTGTGCATAAATATGCAATTGAATGAAAATATTGGAATGTATACAGCTTATCCCTGAATTAGTGAAGTTGGAAAAAAGTTGATCTATTAAAGTTCATTTGTTATAATGTGTAATGATTATGAAGAAATTGCGTCAATGTGTGTTTTTTAAATTAAAATCTTAAGTTAATGAGTGTTTACAATACAACGAGAGTGATAGAATTAAACGCTCGAACCTAGTAGTGTGCAACTTGAAGATGGAGTATCTTGAAGCAGTTGTGAAGTTAATATCTATAGTAAATGTGGACAAAATTTAAAAAAAAATAATAACATCATGCTATGTAAGCAGCATGAGATACTGCAATATCAGGGTAAGGTAAGTTTGAAGTTCACTTATTATCAATTTTCTATTGCTCTAAAGCTCACCTGTAGCATTAAATTGTTATAATCGCTGTTGATGAAAGCGCGTTTTGATTGGAATGGTTATGTTTTATAATCTGAAGGTGTTTGGTTATGTTCTATTGTGGATTTTTATTATGTAAGACATATGTGAAGAAAATACGGTAGCAAAACATTATAAAACAGCATCAACACCTATAACTGATCGAACACTCGATTAATGGTCCTTTTATGTGATATTCAATTTTTATGGCACGGTGACGTCGAATTTACATTATTAAATTCCATCAGTAATCAGGGTTCAGATTTTTCGATCTTGCTGTCCATCAATCCCACTATTTGTTAGCAAGATTTATTGATAGAACAGTTTACTATCTTTCGGCACGAATATGAAACCCTAACGATCATATTTATTGGTTTTGTTCCTTCGATGCCATCGTTTGTTTTTCATTGAGGTGAGAGAAAAAGTTAAATGAATGAGAATAAAATGCATAAACATAAACAAATACCCTTACTTATAGCATGGTTGCCCGTCGTTCGCATCATTGCTGAAGCCTCGAGGGTAGCTGGTTTTATGATAGAAATAAAATTTTTTACAGGTTTTAAATTGTTTTATGTGCCTATGAATAGTTTCCCAACGGATTATAGTGTTCATGTATATATGTGAAGGGTGCGTGTAACTGTGTATGAAATCATATGGCCTACTGCCATCGTGCCCTGAAACAGCAAATGAAACGGTGTCATCACGCGTATAACTGATAACAGAATAGTGTGATAATTTAACTGCAATCGGAAAAAATAATGTGTTTTTTTTACAAATTGTTTTTTACTGATCAGTCCTTAAACAATATTCGAATGTAAAGGTTTAAAGGCAAAGCATACCAATACAACTGCAGACATAGAATAAACATAGGAGAAAAATTTCGTTTTTGCCGAAACAGATTTTATTTTTCGGCGTGTTTTTTATGATTCAAAATGTATTTTTTAACAAAATACTCGAAAGGATTTCCAGTCCAAGTGGCAATGTTGTAGTTAATGGCTGTAACCATACCTTAAATTAGAATGATTAAGGTATCTGGAAGGTAACTTGAAAATAATCGAGCAAATATCGATAACTTAATTGATATCAGCTAGTATCATGCTGACATGTTTGATTATTTACACTCTTGATACTTTAAAATTTAATTGTTATCTGTAAAATCCTTTCATAATTTAAATATTTATAATTTAATTAATTAATTAACTAATTAATTATACAAAGTTCATAAGAAGGTTCCTTACATTTGGGCCTAACCTGGGCAATAACCTTGGCTAAATAACAATTGTGGTCAAACAAGTAATGGTGTTTTGCTACATCATTTGTCGAACAGCAGATCAAAACTTCCATTAGGAAAATCAACTTTTTTTTCAATTTCCTGCTTTAGCTTATCTTCATTCATTAAAGTCATTCGTTGCTGCATAAACATGCTGTTTCTCGCTATTTGATACTGTTCACCGTACAAAAGATTTACCTGTGGAAATGACACAAATGGAATCCGTCTACAAAGACAATGGTACATAAAGTGAAAAAATATGAACGTTTAAAAAATATAGATTTAATTGTGATATGATTTATTGTAAACTGATGGGTTACTAGATAAAAGTACTCTCTTTAAAGATACTTTTTGGTGTCGAGCTGCTAATTACTTCACCATTAATAACATGTTTTTAATTTCAAGTGATTGTTTAATTGCTTAAAGAAATCTAAAACGTTTCTGATGTGAGACAGGTATATAAAAAAACAAAATAATTGTGATAAGGTGTTTCATAGACATAATAAACCGTAGTTTTATTACTGCGCCGCCTTTAGATAGTTTACCTGTTTCATTTTGATTAATGATTTTGCATATTTTAGTGCTTCTTGTGAGAGTCGTAGAGGATAACGATAATCGTTTAAACGTTTTTATATTTTCCAAAGCCACACATGAGTTGATTTAGCAAATTTCCTGTACAAGGAAATGATGCATCATTGTTACTCAGTTGCGTAAATGGAGACGCCTGGTGCAGAAATTTTAGTATTACATGTATTCAAGTAATTTAACAGATTTAGCATCATAATTATAAAAAATCTCTCTCAACGTAAGAAGGACCAAAATGGTTATGATTCTTAATCTGAAGGAGGACTAAACTAAAATTGCTGCACATTCAAAAAGGAAAACAATCTTGCAACTGTTATGTTGGACTGGACTGCTTACAAGTCCAAAATAAGCATTTAATTGCTGAAGTGAGACAACTGTTACCGAATATAGTTGCAGTTTATAAATATGCTTTTAATCTTGTTTATTTGTGAACTTACTGGTTTGTTGTTATTTCAGCGCTATACACAATATGCATAACGTTGGCATGCAAAATTGTTCTGTGTTATGTTTTGTTAACACATGTCATTGGTGCGTTTTTTTGTAACTCGGAACTATTACTATTATAGCCAAAGAAAGTAGTAAAACCCAATTCGAGACGATTAGGTGAATCGAACAATGGAAATCCTCTTATCTTCTCTTAATCCTATTCGAAACACGTCAGCTATGGGCAATTTTCTCTCGGAAACATTCCTTCACTACACATTCACCACACCTCGGGATCTCGGTTTATGGTAGACGGTCTGCATTTATCTGCACCAACGTCAGCGCCAGCTAAAATTTCCAACCAGATAAATGCATTTCGGGTTTCTCTCTGCAAAGAGAGTATACGAGAAAGTGCGATAAGTGCGCCTTTGCAAAGCTGAGATTGTAAAAATTGTTCCTGCAACCTCTCTCGCCCTCTGGCTACGAAATCTATACCATGTTATGTTTCTCTTCTTCTCTTTCTGGTACTATGCACCGAGGTGAAGTAAAAACGAACGCACCGATGATCGGGTTACAACGGCTGCAGATGGCCAATCCTCTCGTTGGTGAGTGGGATGAAGAGCAACAATTCCAGTGACTTGGAATTGTTCTACGAGCAAAGGCAAGCAAATCGAAGTAGCTTGCAGTAGCTCAAGACTTCCTCCGGATGCCAAAAGAATGCGAGTGAAAGAGAAAAGTTGCGGTGCTGACCCATGAGCGACCAAGAGGTGATCTCGATTTACTTGGCGGTGCTGGTCACCGTAACCATAATCTCTATTCATCATACGTATTACTGTCGCGAAACCGTGTAGGAGCTAGTGAATTGTACGTTCCAGCAATAGCGCGAACCGAAAGCATTTGTTGTTTTGTGTAGATCGTGAGTGTTTGTAACGTCCGATGGGCTATGACAGTCACCATCGAAAGTTGATTCAGATCCTCACTCACTCGTTATGGTCGTTGTAAAATAATAGTTCCGGTAATTATTTCACCTCGCGTTATATTTTGATAACTGCAGGAAAAAAGTTTCCGGTGCGTAATGCGTAAGTTTGAGCTCCAGTGCACTCATTCTCAAGCTTGTTGAGTGTCGCATAAGAACCCGGCTCTCTCCACAGGGGAAAATTCATCTTCATCATGGAAAGAGTTCCACATTGTTGAATAGAACGAGACAACTTATCTCCTTGCGTACGAGAGAATAGGAAGGTGAACAAGCGAGCAGTCACTGTGAATGTGAGACAAAGCAAACACGAGCAATCTCCCGTATTTTCCTGCAGAATACGACAGATTGGTTAAAAATATCAATTTGCTTCGCTCGCTCTCTCACGGCAGAGAAGAAACCATCGTCATCTCTCGCACTGGTTTTCCTCCTCATGCTTTGCGTGGTTATATGCGAAACTTTTGTATTGTGTCATAAACGAACTACTTGTCATAACGTAAACAACTTCGGACTTCTACGATCGCATTTTTATTATTATAATATTAATAACAGTAAAAATAAAGCAACACTCTGTAGCAGGCGTGCGATCGGGCGGGCAACTGTAGGAATAAAGGCGACCATTGTCGTGTTTTCTAAAATAGCCATCGTTTTAGCGGCGTGAATAAGGAAAACCGAATACCGTCGCATTTTCCTTTCGAACGGGTTTTCCGCAATGTACTGCAAAGTGTGATGGTATTGTTCGAAACATTCCTTGCAAAATTGCTCTAACGCCGGGCTGTAGTGTTTTATAATACACGCTTGTTCGGCAAGGAATAGGTGGTGAAGTATAATTACAGTGACGATTTCGGTGATTGAAAATAGTTCCTTTCGTATCAACACGTAAAGCAGTGCGACTCATTTGGAAATAAGCTGGAAAAAGTGTAGCTGCAAGTGTTCGAGTGCTGTTCGATTATTAGTGGTATCCGTGATATTGCTAAATGGTCGACGTATTAAAAAGTGACGATATATTAAGGAGAAAAACGAAAAACATGTGTGATCGTAATTCGTAAACAAACGGTTTAGTAATTCAACCTTACACTTGTAAAATCATGCAAAGTGCTTAAAATACTAGGTGCAAATAATCGCTGCATCGTAGCGAAGAAGCAAACGTGTTACTTTTCATTTCTTCGGTGTGAAAAATTATGATAGTTTTGACGAAATTGTATCAGCTTCCTAATCGTATGCCAATTCATTGCATTTTCAAACAAACAGAACTCCTCTGGTGATAGACAGCGCTGAAGCTGTATAGAATATATCGAAGTGATTAAAATATATTATTGGATACCAATTGGCCTAAAATTGTGATTACCGTTGAGAGTAATTTAAGTGGAAGACACCAACACCACACCAACCGCAGCATTGTAAGTGTATTATTTTCTCTATTTTATACCCTTAACTAACTGCTGGTTCTCTACTAATTCGGAGCTCTTGCCAATCCCTATTAACATTTCTAACTAAACTTACCCCAGCCCCGAGACGCAAAACGTCAGGAGTAGTCAACAGATCGTCGCCACTCCTTTTCTATTCAAACCGCTGCAAAACTTTCGATCTATATACGAACATTTGCAACACCGTGCGCCCTTGGTGTGCTCCAGGTGATGCGGTCATGTCAAAGTTTATAATCGATAGCATGCTACCGAAATACGCCCAGTTCCAGCCGTTCATAAGCTCTCAGATCTCATCACAGTCCATTTCCAACTCGAACTCGACAGTGTCGCAAACGCCGAACTCGGAAGGCAGTCCATTGACCACCGGTAGTGAAGGCAGCCCAAACTCGCCGCCAACTAGCAAAATGTATCCTTTCGTCTCAAATCATCCGACTACACACACGAGCTACTCAACAATGCCAGGCTTCTCTGGCCTAGATGACAAGTCGTGCAGGTAACCATGGCACTCGTGCACTGGCAACGAATCGAATAAACGTATCTCATATGTGAACAAATGTTGTTGTTTTCTACTCTTGTTATCTCTTATCAGTAGTAGGTATACCGAAAGTGTGATGAACAGTTATCCACCGATGGGGGTTCCTGGTAGCGCCAGTATTGCACAGTTTTATCAACAGGCAGCAGCGGTTTCCGCCGCATCTGCGGGGGTTGGCGTCGATTCGTTGGGGTCAGCCTGCTCTCAACTTTCTTCATCCGTCGGTGGTGGACAATCGGGCTTGCCTGATATAACTCGCCATCCGTGGCTAGTGACTGGTGAGTAATATTTTAAAACGTCCGTAGGTTAGACCCAACAATTTGTCCATTGTAATACAACGATGAAATTTGTTTGAAAAAGCAAGTGATAACGCAAAATTTATAGATTTCGTACCAAGGATTCCTAATTTTTCCGGTTTTTCTAATCATGCAATGAATGCGAAACGGAAAGCGTTTCGGGAAGTTATATTCTATCGTGAACTAAGTTCACGATATTTCAATTCAGCTGTAGCCAATATGACGAACTTGATAAAACAAGTTCATCACTAGAATACCATGAACGCATACTATAATGACAGGAAATGTTTTTTTTTAGAACGGCCTGGCCGTATCGACTTATTTTACCACGTAGCCGGATAGTCAGACCTTGCTACGGAGGATTGACCCGGATGGGATTTTGATCCGGTCCGTTCGTGTGAAGACCGGTGCCGCTACCATCATGCCACCGGGCCACCCCAATGAACGCATACTATAATGAAAGAAAATGTTATTTATCCAACGAAAACTAAAAAATGAAAAACTACGCCAAATCATAAAAATGGTCATTTTCTTTCGGCAGTCGTTTGTCGACAAGCTGTCATAGATTGTAAGAACAATGGTTTCAAGAATACTTCATTACATGAATTACGATACAACACATACTACAAACTATTGAAATTCTCGATGTGATCCATTAAATATTTCATCTTTTCCGTTTATTTATATCGCTTCCCTTTGGTCATAAAACACCTGCACTCTATTTACTGGCCTGCCGTCCTGTGTAGCATCGCAATCAGCTCTTCAGAAATTTGCAAGCACAGGTTAGTATCAAATAGTGTATATATTATTAAACTGCACAGTCAACCAGATGAATCACTAAGCATTCTGTTGTACAGTCAAGTCATATTTACTATTTTTATCAAGGTCTGCTAATAGTGGCCCTCGACTAGCAAAACTGTTTTTAAATATTGATTTACTGATTTTTTTAAACAAATCCGTTAAGTGACGTCACATTGAATAAATACCGGTAGATTGCATTAAGTAATAAAAATTGAATTAAAAATTATAAATGAATAAGGGAATAATTTTGTAATAACATCTTTTTGCACAACAAATTTTGTTAGAACGTGTTTTTGATTGTGTCAACTTTCAAACATTTCTTATTTATATTTTTTTTCAATAATAAGTATTATGATGCAACAACCGCAGAAATAACGTATGATCTAGGGAAAATAGTTTTTTACTAGTACTTTGTTTAATGGTACTTTCTTACCGTAGACAGTATTTTGTTAAATATAATTTGTCTTGTCATTATGTATATATTCTCAACATTTTTGATGTTACGTTATGTTCATGAACTTGGTTGACGACGAATGATAGGAAATTTTGATCATTCTTACGGCAATATTATCATATTGTTTAGGATTGTGTTGAATATTTCATGCAGCTCACCTAGTCTTTCCAGTCTAGTGTACGATATGCGTGGGGCAACACTGAATGTGCGCAAGTGTGAGCGCCAAGAAAACGTAGCAAGAGCGAACACAATCTAAAAAACTACAGATTTTCTTAACGCTAGCCATTCTTAGGTTACCAGAAAACCTCAGCGAACCACCAGAAAAGACTGAAATGGTTACATTTACATTTGGGTCTTGCGTAACGAATCGTTTCTTGAATGTGTCTGACTAGGAGGTAAACGGGGAAAGATTGTACATCCAATTGGAGATTCCGCCGGTGGAGATTGAAAGTTAAGCTTAATTTATTCAAATTTATTTTCCAAACTTTAGTATTCCAAAGCGACAGAATAGAACTTTAATTCTTAAATTTATGGTGATTTTGTTATTAATATCAAGACACAGCGCCCTTGTACCTCGTTTGAAGGCAAAAGAAAACAGCATTTCTTTCTTTTGTGTGTCGAATGCGGCATTCTTAAAGTATTGTCACCTTATTCGAGGCGTTTCAGTATTCTTTGAAGCGTGTGGTAGGTATAGGTATACGGTGATACAAAATAAATAAGTTGAACGAGAGCTGTACGTCTTGTATTACCAATAGAAAAAAAGTTAATGCTTTTCGAGTTGTTTGCTCTGAGGGTAAGATAGTTACACTGTTTGGTTGTTTAATTTTTGTTATTATATTCATAATTTTAAAATTAAACTTTAAACAAGGATGCATGGGAGTAAAATGCATTCAACTTGCAAGGTTGTTTTCACTGATGAAATGAAGTCATGCATATGAAATAAAATTTCCAGCGCTCTCTCTTTCTCAAGGATACCGTCGGAACAGTGCTTACATGTGCAGGCAGTGAATAAACGGTAGAAAAGAAATTGCCGAATCGCTTGCTGTTAAAATTAGAAAGTGTGCACACCACAGGAAGCATCCGTCGAGTTATTCAATATTCAAGCAAACAGTTAATCTGAAAGGATTGGTCTTATACAAAAGAAAGGAACAACCCTTCGAATCTTGCTTTTCTGATTTCCAGTCATTCGAAGTTCGGTACACCTTTCGAAGGCGTCGTCATTGTAGGCAGTCTACATTCTTCATTGTAGGTGATGTAATGAACTCGACTCCCCATACGGTTTCTTACTGCTATCGCATTCAGCTCAGCAGGAAGTAAGGTGTTTGTAGCTTCGGTCGTTGTCCGCTTGTCAAAACAAATCTAATATCTTTTTTTTGCAAAAGAAATGTAGGATTTTGTATTGGTGGGTACATACATGAAGGTGCAATGCACATAAACTGCATGCTTCGGACTTGATATCACGATATTACCGTAGCATTTCGTTATATCTTGCATATAGCATCGCATGCAACATTTGCAGTTGCAACGCGGAATAACTCTTGAATTGCGTTTAACGCAAAAATAAATAGTAGCCTTTCTAACTGTTTCCATCTAACCGATTCATTTTGCATTTTTATGAGCTTCATGTTCATTGGGAACACAAAGAACAATTTCTTCATGCTTTCTATGATAATAAAGTTTCGTCTTACTGTGCAATGTATTTAGAACAATTGAGTAAGGGGTTGAGCGAAACACAACTAAAACGAAACGGCTTGTTTTTAGGTTAGAATTGCATTTTTAATTAGGAATTGAGCGGAATACGGCCACAAACGTAGCAACAAACACTTTGACATGGAATGTTGTTTTAAAACTGTGCGCCAGCTATAGAGGTGGGAATAGAACTTCATGCTAGATGGTAGTGAAGATGAAATTATTCTGATGCTGCTGGTAGCTGTTGTTGTTGCTGTTTTTTTGTTGATGTTTGCAATTTACAAACAAGTTTGGGTTGCTTGTAAAAAGTGGAGTACTTTAAAGTTACTTTAGGAAAGCAAAAAAAGTTATCTGTTTGGTAGTTTTTATAGAGTAGAAAGTTAAGTTAAAAATGCAATACGAGCTATAAATTACATTGGTATTTGCACAGGCATGCAGTATTTTAACATGTTATGCAAAAATAATATGTTAAACTAATACAAGATAAACAAAATAATATAATATACAGTGCAGAACTGTAAAACAAACAAATGCAAACTTTTTAATGAACAGAATTAATCTTATCAACTTGTGATAACTGTAGGCCGGGTGGTCCATTTTGTAATGGGTGTGATGTATCGCAGTTGGTACAAAAATTTAATTTATATTGCAAATCTGTGATAATTAAGTTATAGCTAACTAAAATCAACAGATATCTGGAAGTCAACAGAAGTCCAGTATACGGAAGATGTTTGAATTTTAGAAGAAAGATATAGTTTTACAATCAATTCAATTGTCGTTTTTTGTTTTATAAAAATGTATTGTATTAATGGTATTATATTCTTATTACGTCTTTCCAGATTGGATGAGTAACCCGTTTGATCGTGTAGTTTGTGGTGATTTTGCAGGTAAGTAAGCAACAACAACGGGCTTCTAATTTAAATGTGAAGGGAGTATTTCTTTTTTACCAACATTTTGCAACGTATCAAGCAAAACGTAAAAAATGAGAGTCTACAGCACGTAGATCCTTCTAAGGCTGTGTTGAACAAACTATCTCAAAGATGCATTGAGATTACAAAATGCTACAACTTGTTGTCTTATTAGCAATTGATCAACATACCCGCTCAGCATAGGCACAAGTTGGTGAGACAAAGAAAAGAAATAAAACGTGGTCGTTGTGAAGAAAAATGTTTCTCAAACGCAGGACGTGTAATAAATTCACGTCAGGAGAATATATAGATTCAACAAAACCAAATTTGCCGCCATTTTCCTTTATGCGTCTACATCAACGAAACTGCCTGGACGCATGTCTTTTGCGTCCACTGCAGGACTTTTGTACCAAAGCAAGAAAAGTTTCTTTGTTTTCTTGTTCTTTTCACCTTCTCCCAGCTGTCCAGCAGCATACCTCGAGAGTCTGTAGCATAGGAACCACTTTGATATAGCGGCATTGATCTACCTTCTGATAGCTATTCCGTTGGAAAAACTCAACTGGTTAAGGATTTTCTAGGCATTCTTTTTGCTTTCGTTTTCTCGGGGTTTGTTTTTTGTTATGCACTCTTCAACACGAAGAATGAAGGTATACGTTTAATCATGAAACCAACGTTGATACCGTGCTGGGAAGTAAAGCGTATCGTTGGAACCGGTTTTTGCATACGTCCAGCGATGCATGCGTTGATTAAAAAAAATATGTTAAAACAAAATATATGCCATGATTTAGAAATTAAGTTTGAAATGCAGTATTTAATGAAGTAAGCAACAAAACCACTATTTAAAAAAAAATTACCTCTAAAAACTATCAATCACAAAATTATTCATGCATAGTTAACCATCGTTGTCCATCCGTTATGCACAGAGTTTTGGATAGTACTTTTAATTTATAGATTAATAATCGTATATTAATTTTGATTGTGGTACGAAATCGAGCTACAACTTCATTTCTCCGTATAAACTCAGTCCATCACACATCCTATACTATCGTTTTAAATGTAGACCGCTCGTATAGAACAGTATACTCATTCATGTGTTTATGAAGATCGTAAATTTAACAGCTCTTCAGTAGCCGTAAATAACCATTTTACGGCCTCTCTCACACAATAGCTTCTTTGAATACATAGGTTTGTGGGCATGTTAGAACTTTCAAACTAGTTTTTGTTTGTATTACTCGGACAACTTTGGATATATTGGTCTGGACAAGTTATTTTTTTTTATTCATACTTTAATTTCATGTATTTCCTGAATTTTCAAATATGATATGCTTTCGTCACTATCGAAAACAGAAGCACAAAGCATTTGAAATTGTTGTTAGGGAACTAAATTTTGCCTTTTTGAAAAATGATAACACCCTAACTTTTACCTCATGTTCCTTATGTTATGTTCAAACAAACTACAATCAATTATCAATACCGTTAAACGTCACACAGTTGAAAATGTGTTTCAATGGTTGTGTTTTGTACTGTGCGAGCATCATCCTATATTTTGGCTAAGCTTAAAAAGATTGTAAATATGTATGATTGACGAACGTGTTAAAAATGAAATCGAACAAAAACAGTAATAACATTATCGTCTCAGAGATTAAATCTTAAATCATCAATAAATAAATGATGTTATGAAGAATATGACTCGAAAACATCTGGCTTCTTCTTGTGAACACAACGTTGCAACAAGCTCAACTGTTTGAACAGGGTGACCTATTCTGGCTCTTCATTATCATTATGATGCAATGGGGAATGGTTGATAAATTGAATAAAACAAAGTTGAGCTGATACGTCAACATTCATTTTATTTTATTCTTTTCATATGTCATATGTCAAAGTTAATGTATATCTGCTCTTGAACATACACACAATCAATGTGTTGTTGTTATGTGTTGTTTATCAAAACACATTTCACAAATAGAGGAATCCATTCATCTGTAGTTATGAATTGAACACATAAGCATTCTCAATGGCTTAAAAAATGCAAAAAGTGTGTCACGAAGAATTTTTCGCGCTTACGTTCATCCTTCAGATATTGCATTGAGGCGGTAAATATTAGAATAAACATTAACTTGATATAATGATATGATACAAATGAATGATGTATGATAGTTTAAAATTTAAATCATGTTCAATGAAATTTGTCCATGAAAGATGTTGGGCAATTGTTGTTGATATGAGTAAAAAGAGCTCTCTTTTCAAACGTGATTTCTAGCCTGCTTTGTAAAAGCAAAAGAGAAAAGTTCATTCGTTGCAATGCAGCCCGAAGTGTAGAAAAGAAAACGCTCAACTAGGATGTTGTCAACGTTCGATCCCACTCCTACACTTTTTTAGTTAAAATTGTTGAAAGGGACATCGCAGATGAACTAGCTAACATTGAAAGAAAGTTATATGGCTTTCACTGACACATCTTTCGTAGTGATTTTTTTTAGTTTCTCTTCTCAAAACCCAAAACGAATGATTCTCCTTTTTTGGTGTAATTTATTCGAACAGAATGAAAAGATCAGATGCGTGTGACCACAAGATTTCGAGCGTTAGTCTTTGACGGCGTAGTGTTTGTAATAATTGGTTGGTTGGCACCACACATACGGGTAGAACTTTCTCTAGGGTACAATTATTGGTAATATATTGTACTAAAAAAAGGGTTTGACCATAGACAGTAGGAAAGTTTCTCAGCAATTGCTTATTAGACCTGTAGATGTTTGTTCTGTTTTATTCCTTATGGTATTAAAAAGGTCACATATCTAAATAATACGTAAGGATTCTTAAAAGTGCAACACAAGTTGAAGCTTGCTTATGTGCTAAGTTGAGTTCCAACGGTCGAAGTATTAAAATATTTGTTTATGCAGTTAACAGTATACACTCCGTTTGTCTTATAAAATCTCATTTGACGGATGATAATGTAGTTTCGTGTAAGCTACACTACTGGAAAATCCAATATTTTTATGCGCCTTTATGAAAATACACAGTACACTATTGCTTGCTGTTTTAACATCGTGTTTTAAACGATAATCAAAGTGAAAGATTCACGTTTCATGTTTTCTTTACTTCCTAGAATAATAACGTCTAGAATACAAATAATGACGCTATATAATGTTTTAGGTTCCGCTCTTTTCCACACCTGCTCTCTCGTAAGCAGGTGTGAGGCAATCTCTTTGATGGTGTAAGTGTCTTTCGTTTTATCGCATGCGCATAAAAAGAAATCAATAACAGTTTCAGTTGTATTTTGACACCTACTGCGACAATGTTCTAGCAAACATCACCAGCGCATCAGAAAGGGAGAATGTTTCATTTGAATATCTTAGACCAATTTTAGTGAAAAATTTCATTCGCAATATTCGACTTAATATACCCAATTTACTTCATAACCAGTAACACATATAATAGGGTATAAGTTCGGAACAAGACGGATGCCACTAGGGAACAAAAAGCTGTGAAAATTGTCGGGCAGTTGGAAAAGCAGTGGACATTTGTCTGAAACTCTTCTATTTGAGAATGTACATAATTTCACATATTTTCTAAAAGAAGTTGAAAGTATTTTTATTTGTTTGCGTTTGTGCCCCCGAATGATAGGTTTGCCCTCTTAATCGCATCTTCTTTGTTATATTGTGAAGTGTTGGTAGTATGGAAGAAAAATCATAGCAAAACTGTCGTAAAATAACTGTAGCGCGTGAAACAGTCGTTATGGATGAATTTTTTGCACTCATCTATCCGATATTTCGTTTCTCTTCCTTCATAGGACAAACAGGATTCGCCTTTTGTATGATATAGAAAATCGATTTTTCTCCTAAGCTCAACCTATCTTTTGCGCTCTCGTTGAATCTTCATATTATGCACCTCACCAGGAAACGTGAGTGTCTGTTTCATGATGCGTTCGGATTTCGCTTTAATGCCACGCCCAGATGGGGAATTTAGTGTTATTATGGCACTCTTTCATCTCGTGCACTTATCTGGTTTCCTACGCTCTTTGTCAGAAAAATGTTTGGTCTGCTTTCGTTTCGGAATCTTATTGTTTTTAATTTTACAAGAACAGAGCTGATGTCTAAGTATATTTAACCTTCTAGATTCTGTTTATTTCAAAACATCATTTAGCATACGCAAATGATATAAAATGTTTTAATTTTGTACCTCCAGGTTGGAAGCTATAGATGAATGAAGAGTTTTATGAAAAGGTATAAACTTTAGAATGAATAAACTTAGTTTTCTAACATGGTTATTCAGAAAGGACAGTACAGTTTTGGTTGAAGTATAATGGCTTTATTTTAACATTGAATGAATCCTAGGCTTTGAGGTTATTCTGCAGGATTAACGCACGCAACACTTATTTTCTGAAAGTTACGCAGTGCTGTATGAAATTCTGACTAATTTAAACAGCAATTGAAAACATTTTTATTCATTTCTATCGCTCCCAAATTGATCGTTTACTTGTTTTTGAGATCGTTTTGTTTGGTATGTTTACACTGAAGTTATAATAAATTATTCCTCTTTCCCATGAGCCAAAAAGTATCTGTTCGTTCACGAACAGCAAGCGCTGGAAAGCCTCGGTCGACACAACGTCTGGAATCGAATGGTAAATATTTAGATATCCATTACTCGACGTTGGTCTCATTGCCTATCCCCCACCGTGATAGAGACACCTTACCAGTGCCAACATATTTGTTCCCAACTAGCGGAGCAACTTATGCATGGCAGACAAAATGTAACCGACTTCTATTACAATCATAACAAATAACATTGTTCGCTAATGGGGTGCACAGTTTGTTTTGCTTCGCTTTTCCTGTTTGAGTCCGAATGTTACTGCACCCGAGTGTGGATGGTAACTGTTTGTTGCAATAGCAGTTTAAACTCATTATGGTTAATCAAGAAAATTGAATTCATTTATATTTGATGCCCTATTAAACACCACCTGAGCTGTAACAAGCTTTCTTTTTTAAGGCCCACCATTCTTTGTTTGTTGATGTTTTGCTGTTTCCCTCGTATTCATAGCTCAATTGTAATTTGTTACTTTGGGTCATCTCCTTTGGCTACTTACCATTAGTGTGCCATGTTGATACTTGCTTTTGATTTTTTGTTTCGTTTGTACATTGCATATTTTCCGTGCGGACACAAACACTCTGTTTTAATTTTTATGGTCAAAGTTGATGGTAATTTATCTTGCGTTTGACTGTACCAGCCATCATTTGTGTCATGGTTTGTGATTTGGATTCAAAGCAAAAGCATAATATATAACAAGCTGACTGTTTATGAAACACATTTAAGTAAGTTCTTGAACTTCCGTGACTCGTAGCGGAGATGGAACCGATTCGTGATTTTGGTGATTTCGGTTCGTGAATTCGCTACGTGATTCGTGATTTGCAGCGGAGATGATATGATTGATAATTGTGAGCAATAACACACATATATTGTGAATGGCACATATACCAACAGCATGGTTGGTAAGTGCTTTAACTACCGTCGGTGTTTATTTCTCTGATCCAAGAAACTTCAAACTTTTCAGACCGTGGGCCACATTGGCTGGAACTATATTGTTCTTCCATTGTTGGCTGAGGGTCACTGGTATTATATGTGTTCGACCATTTTAAACAATTATTACTCTCAAGATGATTTTTCCGCAAGTTTTAGTTTATATTTTTCTAACTATACCACCACCAATCGGCACAATAACCTTAAAAGGTCTAGGCCTACTATATCTGGCTTTCTTAGATTTTATTTACCCGTAGCCGGATAATCAGTCCTGCGTACCGAGGATTCGTCCGAATAAGATTTTTGACCGGTCCTGTCGTGTGACGGCGGTACCAATACACCACTGGAACGCCCCAAGTTTACTAACTATAAAAATAATAAATATTTGAACGGTTGAACAGTATTACATCCCATTTTTAATGAGACAATTTCTTAATGTGTTAACATTAGCAATAGCATTGCAGGCCACCCTGCGCCGTAGCTTAGAGATTCCTGCTCTGATGAGATCATTTTAACGCTCATCTACTATGCACCGAACGCCGAATTGCGTTGTTTGTTAATATGTTTTGAATCTTATTTAATAATATGTTTATTTATATATCTACAAAGGTCAGAGAAATTTTTGTGACAAATAATACAAAATCGTAGTAAATTTGACAGCCTGTAAGAAACACTAGCCTTTTTATTTTCGTTAATTCAATGAAGTTATTATAAGAAATTTGAATATCGAACATTACATAACTTGAAAACTTCATTTTGTGTCTTCACTTTGCATTGTGCTATACGCTGTTTGTTTGAGTTGGTGGTGAATGTACCAATGGTTCTCGCTTTAATATAAATGCAAATTCTTGTCACTCTTCATCACGTATTCCCTCTTTGGCCCTCAAGGCCACCATGACATTCAACCCCTGCCATTGTATTTGCTCAGTACCAGAAGAAAAATTCCAATTAACTCTACAACATCGTGCTATGTTGTGCGGCGCACTATCGTGTTCCGGTTGAATATACGAACCCTTGTATGGCGAGGGAAGAGGAAAAAGAAATGGCCACTGAATCTGCCATGGCAATCAGAAAATGAATGTGATTCTTCAGGAAACCATTTTGGTTGGGGACCGTGAACCGTAGCTCAGATCATTCAGTTCGAGGGTGTGATAATTTAATATCTGAAGACAATTCCAAACCAGACCAAAACCATTAAGTGGACAATATTTTTCTCGGAACTGTTTGAAACCTAGTTGAAATTAATTATGTTTTCTAATTCCATAAACGTTCAAAATTTTGCAAGATCAAATATTCCTGGTTGGATTCATTTTCTCGGATATTCGTAATTTTTGTGGAAACCATTCATTTTACATCATTATAAATTAAAATAATAACATCTGCTTTTAAATGCAGATATATTTTCGATGATATTTTAACTCAGAATGAATAACAATTGTTACAACATCTTTTGTGTAAAGTATTGTAATATATCACGTACATATAGCGCTCATTTTGCTGCAGCGAGGGAAGTGCAAGGGATTTACTTGGAACGACCGTTGTAGGCGGAAAAGTGCTACTGTTCAATAAAAACAAAGAATCGCTTGGGGTAAGCAATGTCAGCCAAAAATAAATGTAGAGGCAAAATCAATGGGTCAGAACTCATTGTGAACACATAAAATAGGGAAAGACGATACTCTCTACTAGGCTGAAATAAGTTTTGAGCAAATTAAATAGCACGTTGAAATGACACTTATTTATGGCTATCCTCAGTGCCGGGGTAAATGGGGGTTCTTTATTGCTCCAGCTAGGTAGAAGAGACCATTAAGATCAACCAAAATATTCAACAATTTTGTACACAGCTGATCCTCCCATTCGGGTCAAAGCCCTTCTGCGGCCCTTCGCATTCCAATTCCTTCTAGGTCCGTAAATAAAATATTGAAACAAGCCGGCGCTATTGCATACTGCAATGAAGAATACAACATTCATTAGCATATTTGAATAGGTATAGCTGTATTATTGACATGTAACGTGTAAAGCACTACATTCTTTGATTTTGCAATTATCTGAGTTAGCAGTAGAAGTGTGATATACCTACGTTTCAAAGAGAATGGACAATATTTTAATTTCTAACATAGCAATTAACGGTTTTGACCTGAAATGCTAGGCATGACTTTAGCAGGTTGTCATGCCAAGAAGAAAAAGACCGAAGATTAAATTAATTTAAAGTTAATTTTACATTTGTCGTATAACAAAATTCAAACCAATAAACTGACATACCAAACAAGAAAAGAAAAATAATCAGGAGTATTTGTAAATCGAGGTGCAGTGAATAGGTTCAAAATTCATAAAGCAACATTTGTTTTATTTAATGACCAATGTATAGTCTATAGATTCTTCAACGTCAATAGATACGAAAATGTAAATATGTATAAACATATGCACTTACAAAACATAAAAGACAATATTGTGCAGTCAATGAGTAGTAGTCGCTGGGTGCAATCGCTGGGTAACTATGCTTATCTATGTGCAACTGTATAGTTTTCTACTCAATCTGTGAAATGTTTTGTATTTTAGACCCGATAGTTTTGAAGTGACGGTTTTCAAAGTAAACGAAATTTGGTCGTTCAAAACCGAAACTTTCAAACCAATACCGTTTGTCGTTACAATGTACTTAAAATGTATCAAACGAATTGCTATTAAACAAACACTTTGTTGTGAAGGGCTAAGGGTTCATGCCTGCCATATTGAATCGTGCCGCTACAGTTATACTCGGTACAATGTTTCTTATTTGTTTGCGGGAGTCGATAGATTCAGTGTTATAAAACAAAAGAATAGAACAATGTATAATGCGTTTTACGCTGCGGCAAATATGTTACTGATGTACTTTCAATAGTACAACATTTGACATTGTTCTATAAAAGCATCTGTTCGTGCAGAACGAAAACTGTTTATAAACAAAATATGTACAAATAGGCACGGCAAGTGACAGAGGCGAAAATGATCATCGTTTATTCGTCCATTGTATTATGTGACAATATTGTTAAACATAGCGTTCGACAAAAATCTTTCAAATAATGAACAACGTAAGATCGGCTGATAGGAGCGGCCCGGTGGTGTATTGGTAACGACGGCCCTCTTCACACAACCGGACCGGTCCAAAATGCCATGCGAACCAATCCCTGCCAGTCCGCGGAACTGAGTATAATTAAAAAAAACGTCTAGCAAGCCTAGAATGACTGGCATGACCTTCTATGCCGTTAAGTCAATAAGAAAATAATCGACTAACTTGCAAATTTTCTTATTGTTCTTGTTCATCTATAAAAGTTACTGGTGGGCCTACGTACGCAGGACTGACTGTTCGACTTCGGGTAAATTTTAGCAAAGAAAGCTACAAATAGCAGGTAGGCCACTTGAGTTGGTTGTGCCGATAAAGAAGAAGATCTAAATCTTTCTTATGCTTACGAGTACGGGAAATAACATTTTCCTAACATAACTGATTACGTTTTTTTCTCGTGCTGCTTTCAAAGTCTTAATCACATCAAATGATGAGACAGCATGAGTCAAGTACGTACAAAACTTGATCTTTTTTTGCAGATTGCCTGATCGCATTGTGCCTTTATAAGTTGGTTGACGATGAAATACTGTGCGCGCATTTAATATGCATTGCGTTACGCCTGATAGTTAAAGACAAATGAAGAATACAACATGAAAGCGGTTTGAAAAACTGCCCGAAAGTGTGTACGAAACAGTTGGCACTAGGATTGACAATAATTGGTTTTATGATGGTTATAATATAATCAACAACGTGAACACGTGGTTTTATGTTCGCATTACCACTTTCTATTCACGAAGGTATGGCTGATGTTGGCTATTACTCTTAGCAAGTGCATTCTTTGAATGTTTGGCCTCAATGGAATATATTTTTACTCGTTCGCTAGCGTGTCACAGACCGTTTGCAGTGGTCAATTCGATGCGGATGGAGTAAGTGTATGGGCTTTTGATGCATGGTAGGCGCGTAATAAATAACACGGCTTTACGACGACACCAAACCATGAACGTTTCGTTTTCAGAACCTGAAGCGGAACATAGCGTAGGTCAGTTACTAATAATACTGTGAAAAAAGCATTGATTGAAGTATTGTTCCTAGTGCCATACTATCGACTCGTTTCACTGGTCGTTTTTTATTCAGTTTTAATTATGGTAGACGCACACATCACATAATAGAAACGATTTTAGGCAATCATTTTCCATGTACCTAGGCCAGAGTATGTTTTCGTTGTGTCAAATGGCCAATTTGCTGCAGCCATGCGAGCCACGACGTTGATAGTATTCATGGATCGGATGTAGCCTTCATTTCAATTCCAACAGCTTAACGGTTAATAAAAAGTTGAACAATATGGTTCCAACAAACATGCAAACAGCGATCCCCAAAGGAATCGTGAAGTTCCCTAGGGTAACTTATACCGTTCGAATCCGTTAGACCAATGGTGCACTCCCGTATGGTATTTGTAGGTTTTGGTTTTCGACGGAAATGCAGATTGGGGTAAACTATGACTTCATCAACTATAGCAGGACTTAAACCAAAGGATCTGTTCCTTTCTTCGATGAGCTCCATTGCGAAGGAATTTAATATCAGACAGTCATAAATACTGCTCTAGCCACATCTTCCTGCTTGTTCTGCTGACTGTTTTCTTCAACCCTAAGATGCATCTTACAGGAGAATAAAAACTTTCTCCTTTTAGTGTAGTCCTTCATCACCTTCGTTGCTCTTTCACTCGAGGGGTTAAACATATTACGGCAATTCCCTGTAGTCTCTCTGATAGTGGAATGTCAACAATTTACGACCGTCATATTTCATCATCAGCGGGGAAATTCGAGCTAACCACACTTCCCTCAGCATTGGACACATCTTCATGTTTTCTTGCCGCGGATTTGGAACACAGCACAGCAATCAGTTAAAAGCGACGGGCAATAGACATTCGGTTCTCAACATGATCTCTTCTTTGTCGTGGATGAAAATGGAATGGTATGCCAAGCGTCGAGGTGTGAAAACGGCCATCTTAAGTCAATTAATAGGTGTTTAAGAATAGCACCAAAGTAACATTTTCTATAAATTCTCTGGAAATCATACATTACTTTATTTAGTTAGTTGTAATACAGTTTGATTTTTTGCATTTGTTTAGTTTATTGACAAGCGCTATTTTATTACATAATTTGAAAGCTCATCGCTTCGGTTATAAAATGATGCAGGAATTACATCTCTCCTTAATTGGTACAATGTTCAACTTGGTATGACCGGTGATGTGAATAGGTTATTATATGCTATATGTGCTACCATATTTATATATCAAAAGATGGAACATGGGATTCTAGTAGAACAAAAGATGCAAAATGTCTTTCTGTACAAAACGTTCCTCTGTTGTAGGTCCTAACGGATGTCCACGCCGGCGCGGTCGTCAAACCTATACAAGGTTTCAGACACTGGAGCTGGAGAAGGAATTCCATTTCAATCACTATCTCACCCGCCGACGAAGGATCGAAATTGCACATGCGCTCTGTCTAACGGAACGACAGATCAAAATCTGGTTCCAAAACCGTCGTATGAAATTAAAGAAAGAGCTTCGTGCAGTCAAAGAAATCAACGAACAGGTACGATACATGTCCATGTATTGATTGTCCAACAGTAATGATATTGCATTCCATTTCATCGATTGATTTTTATCACAATTATATAGAAAAAAACTTCCATTTTTGTCATTCTATCCCGCTCACTATAACAGGCCCGACGCGAACGCGAGGAACAAGATAAAATGAAAAATGAATCGCTAAAATCCGCCCAACAGCATCACAGCCAAAAACAAGGCCAGCAAGAGCACACGATTGTTGGCTCGCAACAAACCAGTAACGGTGCTGGAGCAGGTGGTGGAGCCGGCGGAGGTGGTGGCACTGGAAGCGGTGGCAGCACTGGAAACCTCGGGAGCCACCTCCACCATCCGTCAATCGTTTCACAAAACGATCTAAAGCTAGGACTCGGCGGAATGGGTGTTGGCGTCGGAGGGAATCTCAGTATGATGGGAGGTCTGGATAATAAAACGAATCAAGACATCCTGAAAGCAGTTAGTAAAGTTCATTCCTATACCTATCCAAACCACAACCAAACTGAAAGGAACATTTGAGTCTTTGGCTAAGTTGCTTCCGGTTTAAATATTATTTTTGATCAATATTGATTTTATTTAAATTATCATTTGATTTTTGAAATGCTTCAGCACTTAGTTGCATTGCTTAATTTTGTATGCTCTTTTCATTGTTTTATTTTTGAAAACTTTTATAGTTAAAAGTCATTTTGCACTATTGTTTGAAAGCTAAAGATAAAAATTTAATCTAAACCATTTAATTTCATTTAAACAATGTTTAAAGTCTTCGCAGTTAGTTGAGCTTGTTAGTTGTAGTATTTTTATACGAAAGTCGAGTCATGTTATTATTGTTATTATCATCATACTTTTTCAGGCATTCAAAAAACTAAATAATTGCTTTTGATATGCGCTCTGCTGAGTTATTCAGATTTGTATTTATTGTTTTAGTTGCATACTTATGATGAGTTCGTCTCTACAACTCTAGCTTTGAATGAATGACAGAATGAAATATAAAAAGCTTTTTCAGACATTTATCAAATTACAAAATGAAAACTGTGAAACTAAAGCTTTTCCTATGATACGCTATTTTTCTCTTTTCCAGGTTATGCAACATAATAAACGATGGGATTAAAATATTTTTGTTTTCGAATATCTATCGAACACTTAATTGCAAACTATGTAAACATGACCTATCGTAAACCTTGTCATGCACTATGAAGCAATCGTACTGTATTAAATATCTCTTGTTAGAGGAGATAATTCAGATGGACATCATTCAGATAATGAGACATTTGCGAAGTAATTATTACGAGCCAAGCAAAAAAAAACATTACCAAACACTTAATCCTGAACTTCCCATACACCCCATACCTACTAACAGCTTATGGATTGTATCTACGTTCCTTGCATTTTATTCTATTCGTTTCCTTAATTAATTCTTTCTTTTTCTCTTTCTTTTCATTACCCTTAAATGCACCTGTTGTCCTAATTATGATTGTTTCGATTGGTGTTCTCTTTATGATCACATTTTCGATATCGTCTGTGATCTTTACACGCTGAAATTCTTTCCAAACATAGCACAAACTTGAATACTAGCAATGCCTGGTTCATTTTAGAGAATTGACACACAAACTCATGCCCAATCAAACAATCGTACTCTCATTACCCAAGTGCTCCACAACAATATAAACACATTTTTCGTACGTGTTTCCTGGAACATATTCGGATTGGAAGAATTGGAAGAAAAACATACTCGAGACAACATTCAAGGCTACAATTTAATTGCCAAAAGCTAGACTGCGAAAGCAACCTACTCCTCCACAACAACCGCAATCGAAAACGAATGGAATGAAAAACTGGCAGCAACAATCCTGATTTCCGCAAAGCAGCAAATAGAATATCGATGATAATAAGGATCTCAATCCCAACATCACATGGTAAAACTGAGAGTAAACACGACCGAACAGAATCCACCAACGCTTCATTTCCTTATAAGCAGAAACACACGATTAGAAACCATGACACATTTGCAAAGATACATTAAGAATCGTTGTGGTCAATGCGAGGATTACACATAATAAAATAGCCATCATCAAATCATAGAAGCAGCAGCAAACTTCATTCAAATTCAAAGTATAGCACGACAGAAGAAATCGAAGGAATAGACAACTATGGTTGCCTATACGTATTTTGCCACACAGCCAACTAAGTGTAAGTGTGTTTTGTAACGTACTAGAAAACAAAAACAAACAAAACAATACTAAAGCTCTGCAACGAAACAAAGCAGGACAGAACTTAACGCAGAAAACATAAATCGATAGGTGCGTAATAATAAGTTAGAAAACAAATGAACAAATATACGTACTAGTATGTAAGAAACTTATTACTATTTCTATCCACATTGCGATTCATACTGTAAGCTAGTAGATGATCTGCTTGGGTAATGAATCAATGCCACCTATCCCCTTTTCCTTATCGAAACAAATTTTCCTTATAAGTTAAACTATCCAGTGTCCATTAATTTAGGTTCTAATTAATACTAATATATGATCATAGTCGGTATAACGTTTCACCCACAGTAATTGAGGAATACAGAAAGCTCTACCCTGTAAAGCTTTATCTTTCTTTTCGATCAAATAATACTACTCACGTAGTTTGATGTAAGAAAAACCAGTGTTTTCTCATCTCGAGAAGCTCGAGTCGTTTGGGTGTGAAATACCTTAAGATTACACATTCGACACATTTCCAGCGTAGCACGTTGATTTGGTCGAATCAAAATGTCTGTTCGTCTGAAAACAAACGAAAAAAGAATAATACAAAACTAAATTAAATTAATCATACTCAAGCTTAACATGATCGTTAGTAGCATAAGATACAGTTTTCGTTTTTTATCGTCTGATGTGGCACCCGTCCTCTTATTTCTCGTACTATGTTTTGTTTATGATTTGTACCTAAGCATAGATTTAGACGTGAGGTTCATTTTAAATAAGACCATACAAATAGGAAAGCTGTTAAACGATCGGTTTAAAAGCGAATAAACCTTGCTCAAACGCAAAGCAGATTTCTTAATATCAGGATCATGCGTGCGTTTGCGTTACTTTCGATTGATAACAGCTAGGAAAGGAAATGCGCTTTTTATAGCGTCCCCTATATACGTAATTAAACATGTAAAAGTTATTTTAAGAAGCGATTTTTGTACACTGAAGCATGTGTATAAGAGTCTCTGACCGTTTGTGGCAAAAGTGAGTACTTTAGTCAAGCAAAAGCAAGGTGCAAACCAACTGAAACAAAAGCAGAACATGTTTCCTCTCAGCCATCATTACAAGCTCGAAAAGGCAAAAGATCAAGTTTCTTGCTTTCCATTTACCTGCATGAGATATGCATTTTCCATTGCAATGTAATGCCATTAACACATTGCATTTTACTCACTGTGTACACCTCAAGAAATATTAATGACGTAAATGCAAATCTGTCCATTTGTTAGAATTAATGCGAACAAATCACAAATAAATATATATATATATATACATATATACATATAAACATACATATACACATTCATATGACTAGCGTATCAAATACCGAACGCAATCGTAGCATGAGTTGGTCAAACATAGCCAAACTGAAGAATACCAATTTTCCCCATAAATCTTACAGCAGTGAGGCAGATGAAATCGCTTGTCAGACCTTAAATATTCTTGTTTTTCATTATTCATGAATCTAGATCACTCGCATAAATCGATATATGTTTAGATAATTCGTGCTCTGTACATAAATATTGTTTTATGTTGCGGTACATCACAGTTACATTTAATTTTATTTACTTGTTGGCTTTGCCAGTTACTGAACGATTCGTATGCGATGAGGTGCTAGAAGTTAATGTATTTTTTTCTTTTCATATAAATGAGTTGAACAGTTTGATTAATTTATTAAAATGCTCTCCGGCAAAACTCAACTTTGCTTCTGTTTGATATAGTTCCGTCTTCGTTTCTATTATATATACTAGACAGTCTGCAACTATGAAGCATCATAGTTGTACTGGGATCGATAAACACAAAAAAGAATACTGATAAGTTCGGCAATAGTAACATGACTGTACTAAATGTGAGGTAAATGAATGTTTGTGATTGTATATTTTACTTTTTCAAAGCTAAAATTCGAACATATAAAAATGAAATACGTAAATTAAACCAGAGTTGCATTATAAAGAAACAAAACAAGTCATTCATTAGTGTAAGGGCCTTCATCAACTGTGAACGATTTTTTTTCTCGGAAAGTAAGCATTGTCGCGATAACAGCAACTTCATACCCAGTCTAAAATGCCAGCTTGCCATAACTGATGCATGCAACCCTCTCTATCAAAACACTTGTAACTATAACATGCACTGAATTCATTGACTTTCTTTCTTCTGGATCTCATTCAACATCGCATGAACCAATGTGGCATAATCAGACGGAAAATGGAGCACACTTCTTAATATTAAGTTAATTAAGAATGACTGGATAAAAGTGAGAGGCGTTCTTTTGCTCAACAGTGAGCAACTAAATAAGGCACTCCTTGAGAATGCTACCCTTGAATACGTAATCTGGTGTAGGATATAGGTTCGGATGAAATGTGAAAAAATTTCAATATGTGTGCAAATGGTGAGGAACAAACAACAGAAACCTGAATTGCTGAAATGTTTTTTTTTTCTATTTGACAGTGTAATGTCTTCTGGAAAAAAGCAGACAAGAAATAAAAGTGTAATAAACTGTATGAGTCTAACGAAAATTGTCGTTGTTATTTTTGTTGTAACTTCATTTACAGGTAAAATGATCACAAGCTGTAATGATTTTCAATTTGTCAACAAATCACTTCAATCTCTCCTAAACTGTACGAAGCAGTTTGTTCATTTATTACAAACTCGCTCGAATCCTTTGAAAATCTTCAGGAAACATCGAATAATATTGTAATTATCATTTTATAAGAATTATTTGCGTCGCTGCTTTATTCACTTCTACGTACGGCCCAAAAAACTAGGGATTTATATTTAATACGATAAGATAAGGGAACGATATTTCCGTCACCTTCGTCAACCCATACACCGGTAAGACGGGTTTACGTCTAGTCCCTTGTCGTTGGCGGTCGTACCATCCAATAACTCAAACGAACCCCATTTATTGCGGCACATCCAACCAATCCGTGTTATTCCTTTTTAGCTTACCCCTCGGCGATATTTGCAACAATCGCTCGGTCGTTCCGTGCAGGCACAATTCCTCTGTTTAGGTGCCCTTTTTCGTGTCGTACCGAAAAAGTCCCCTTATTTTTATAATTTACGTACACCCATTTATTTCCCAGCCTCCGCCTTAGTAATCAAACACGGCCAAAACTTTTTAAAGGCTGACAAGAAAATGGAAAAATTGAGTTTATTGTTCGGCTCTGCGTTCTACGTTTTTTTAATGTATGTTTCGAAACCGTTTAGCATCTTCCGACGAATGTGAAGATAAGCGAACTTATTTTTGTTTTTGTATGCATAGTTAACCAACAAACATCAAATAACTGTGCAAACTTCAACAATCAAGTAAGATTGTTGTTAAACCGAAATTATGTGTTGTTTGGTAAGCGCTGTCAGACGGATTCTAATATTTTGTTTGTATTTTGTTTGTATATATAAGATGTATTAATGTTGCTAACATTCTTGTCAACCTTCAAAACATATTGCTTAACGATTTAACACTTAGTTTCGTCTAGCTGCTCATTACAAATGGGATCTTCCCCAAATTCTATCCATCTATCATCATTGCAGTATCATACGTTCAGTCTCATTTGAAAGTAAAATTAGGAACCGATTGCACAAATCAGCGTTCAGTTATAGTCCAAGCCAACACAAATGTGGCGTTAACCTACCCATATATTGTCCATTCTCGATCTTTGGTGACTCGAGCATTTATCCCCTCAAGGCTTTTCGGTGGTTTTACCCACCGTTGAAAACTTTCCAAGCATAACCGATCCCAAAAGCGTTTGTTATCCTCTTCACACAGTTTTATTTCCGTGGATCGATTTTTTGTGCTCTTTTTTCGTTTTCTAAACCCAACTATGTCGAGCTTGGTTGAGAAAGAAATGCTGCATTCTGTAATTGTCAGCATGTTTTCCCTTCTCACTCAATCCACTACTATGTGCTCAATAGTCGCTTTTACTCTTTTACCCCTCTTTCAACTCTTTTTTGTTTTGTTATTGCAGAAAAGATCTCTCTCGAGAATCCTTTTCATGATTCTCTCACGCTCACGTCGAAGGGTGAGGTAATACGAAAGAGACAGCAACCGAAACATGGAAGACAAGCATAAAGGTTGCCGAAAAACCACTAGCCGAAAATGCTGCGGGAAGGCAACCGCCGTACCGCCGATCGGTACACAGAAAGGCAAAATTTTACCAGTATGGCCAGCGGAGGTCGTGGGCGATGCCCGTTTTATTCCACTGCGCCGGAGCCTCCAAAGGACTGATATTTGTTTGGTGCCCTAACCTGCAGCACAGCGAAGAGAATTTTGTTTTGTTCCAGTCCCCATCGCAACCACCTTTGTTCGGTTCCATGTGGAAGTCCAACCAAGCGTTCGGGACCGTACGCTTGCTTCCCTGCGTATAATCTCCTGGGTGGATTTATAATTTTCAGTTCTCCCGTTTGAGTTCGACGCATGGTATAACTAAAAACATGGCATTATTGTGCTCTCTTTTGGCCTTCGTCTTTCGCCGCCATCCTCGTCATTCGATGATTTGGTTTTTGACAGTTCCACCAACTTGGGACCGGTGGTGACAGTCTGCACTGAGTGTCAGTTCTTGCTAACCAGACGCACGATTACATGGTGTGTTTGGTGTTATGGAATCTGCTTCGTTTGTTCTGTGGGTTTAATTTGTGCGATGTGTACTAGTATGTATAATTCTGTACTTGTTCTCGCGAAAACCCACTATCGTTATTACTTCCTGCACAGTTGTGCCGTGTTTGGTGCACCGGAGTAAGGTGAATAGTTTTGTGAATATGGATGTGTTGCCAACGCAGTGAATTGTGGTGTGTTGTGAAAAATCAATATATTCAGCCATGTCAAGGAGAAAGTGCATAATGTTAGGCTGAAAAAGGTGTAGTTAGCGTTCAATTAATGTAGGATGTGTTTCAAAATGCATGATAAAGTGGTTTCTGATAAAGTGTTTTGCTTTAGCACGGAAGTGGCAGAAGCGTGATGGTGCATTTGTACACATTTGGATAGCATTATGTTAGTTGGAGTCAAGGTACTTGTTGTTTTTAAATTTGCAATGCTATAATAAGACATTAGACAGCCATGATTTAAATGCACGATCTTTCGACATTTTTTTTATGCGAGTTTAAAATGTAATTGCATTGGAATTGAATAAACTGAACGGTGTCATACGTAAATGAGAGAAAACTAATGGTATTCTTTGATACTTTGTATTGCACAAGAAACAATTTTTATGACAGCGTCATATATTTTACCTAGGTTGAGAATGGAAGAAGAAAGGTAAAAAAACTGAAAAAGGTTTCATTTCAGTAAACCGAAGGAAACTTTCTCGTTTCATCCAGCTGGAGAAAACATTTAAATAGTTTTGTACCCTTTCCGATACCTCCTTTCGCAAGCCTTTCTTAGCAAACAGGAAACCTTGACGATGAAAAAAACGGGCAAAAAGCACGGCTGGTTATGCCTCTTTCATTCATGGCTTGTATCTTTCAGAGATGGCTTGTTTGTGCAGTAAAGTCAAGTTTTATTCCATAAAAATTTGTTAGTTTTGTCGGAATTGATTGACCCTTCTCCCTTCAAGACCTTCATTAGAAATTAGCAACAAGGCTAAATGGTAACCTTGGTTGGTATTAAAAATTGTACATAGTATTAGCATAGCTTTGCTGAAAGTTATTTTTTTTATTTGAGCCTTAAAGCATATAAATTCTTCGATAAGATTTCGAGAATATTTTAGTACATGGTACATAGCACATGTTAGAAAACATGTGCTGAACTAAACTTATTTGTTTTGCAGTTTCATTGCAATTTGCTTTGCTATATAAAATTTTAACGGTGATGAAATTAAATTAATTTAAATTTAGCGTAAATTAACTACTATCAACTCTATTCTCTTTATTCCGTTGCAGGTAAAACCACTACATTGAATGCATGAAAACGTGTTGTTCTAGTGGTAAGTGATTACTTTAAAAAATGTTTCATCTCTTATTGTGCCCGTGCTATTATGCAATAGATCATGTGCATTTAAAGCAGTTGTAAAATTTTAAATACATTTCAAAAGCATTGTTGGCATTGAACTACGTATTGATATACCCGGTGGCAAATAATAGTACATTGAAGTTCATGAAATAACAACTAATTCGAGTCAAAAAAACAGAAAAATGCTCACTTTGTTAAAAATATTTTCACGACCAGTCTTCCTGTAAAGCTTAGTTAAACTATAAGGTTGTGAATGCAATTTCCTTAACTTGATGCTAAAATATATAAACGATATATTTGAAGTTGACACAACATGGACCTTACTAATTAATTCTTGAATGAAAATACATGCCTACTTTAACGGAAAATTCTCGTAGTTAAAAAACATTTACAATTGTTTTCATTATTTACATAGAGGCTTGTTTGTACTGTCATGTTTCAAATAACAAAAGGTTTACAGACAGCCAAGCATTAGTTCCGTACTTTCAGTAGAATACGGTAGTGCATGTCTAAACTAATATGTTTGTTATTATTTAAAAAAATTAAAACACCTTAGCTTCATGCCCAAACAACATCTCATTAATAATTCGTAATATATATGAAAATTAAAAAAAATGAAACTCAAATTTAGTTTTTTTTTAAACATGATTATCTGTATTTTTTTTTTTCGTTTTTGATCATTTAAAACCAGCGTACAAGCATGAGAGAGAATTGATATCAAATGGAGAATTCCAACCGGTACACATCAGACATCCCTTTCACTCATGAAGCATTGGAAGGCACTAGTTATATCATTGTTTTTTTGTAGATAACTCGGCAGAGTAAAACCATTTGACTCGCTCACTCCAACGACTGGGAACGATAACAAAGCATGGCTGCTCGGGGCGAAATATTATCACACCCATAAAGGGCGTATTTGATGGTCTATTCAATTTCAAACTACCTGTTTTGCGCTCTGCTCTCTGAGATCGATTCAGTGATGGAAAACATTTTCTCTCGTGTTACGAATGCGTGCGCACCCTAAATTGACGATGGATCTCGTTTATACGCCATTGCCAATTGGATGGATTTCAAGAGGCACTCATTTTCACTATTCTAACTTTTGTTGTCTAAACAACCGATGTCTTGGCACCATCTTGTGTCGTACAAAAGAGCGCAATTTTATCGATTTAATTATCCTTATTTGATACTACAACTTTGTTCTTTTATCTTCACTACCTATGAAGCCTTCCAGAAACGACAACTAAAAATCGGAAGTTGGAAATGGGGATAGAGTTTTTTTTTAATACAAATACCTCTATTTTATGGCATTATTTCAACTTGATCAATAACCATTGCTGGCGAGCGAGTAGGCAAATACGAAATAAAACATATAATATCTATGCACCGAAAATACGAGCTACCATTATTGATATTATTACTGATATTTTTGTATTTATTATTTCAAAAACCATAATCTTGTTATATGCATTCTTGAACTACCAAGAACAGTTTAGCACAAGTTTGTTTAGAACTGTTCAAACCTTTTGCAATATTCCAGCACGCACTGTGCTTTCACAACTATAAAGCGCCATCTTGAAGTCGAGTTTAGAAGCTGGAAAAGAGATCAGAAACTGTTCGAAAGTTTTAATACAGGGCTCGATTGCGATTGTAAATTTGAACTCCTGTTTGTTTCAGAATCGTACACTGGAATCGAACCGATCATAAAGTTCATAAATTGGTGCGAGCAGGTGTTAATGAGATATAAAAGGATAGAAGTTCAATCAAATGTTTAGCTTAAATTTAAATACGTAATAGCACAAGTAAGTACTGTATTGCGTGTTATTAATATCCCGCTTGGATAACCGCTTTAATTTTTGGATAATTAATTGTTTTGCTGTTGACCAGATCTTTCCTAATAACAAAAAAAATCTCTCAAAAGCAATGATGAATATATAAAATAACATTGAAAATATTTCTGTAGGTGACAACATACCAGTCAGACCGAGTTCCACATGCTGTTAATGTACCCATTCGAGCAGTTTTTTCGTGTTGTGGAGGTAACGTGATGCTGTTCCGAAATGCATCAAATAAAATATTCGTGTTATACAATTTTTGACATGAAAATGGTTTTAAAACGATTAACAGCATTTACTCTACCCGTGGTGCGTGATTCGTAAAAGATTTTTCCTAACTTTATCGTTCAGTTCACCAGCAAACTAAGGGAAAATCAGCATGCATTAATTTACCAATGTTAACAAGTCAACTGTACTGTACGAAAGGTAAATAGATGATTGGGAACTTCTTTACCTTACCCTTAATTTTTACTCAAAGCTAATGGTGATTCAAGGATGATTTGACGAAATTTGATTGGTTGGAATGTGCACGAAATATGCAACTGGTCTACGCTTCGTGTAATAAGAATTTCGAACAGTTCTCTCATTTCTTTTATCAGCTTCGACATTCGACAATAAGGTGGCGCTATTACCTCGAAATACGCACAATGGTCGATTCTGCCGATGCATACATGTAGGGCAAAATGATTCTGGAGATTGAATTGTTCCGATACTATGTTGTTCTAGTTTCTTATTGCTATGATGTTAAAGAGGTGTGAAACTTCAATACAAGTATGGGATATGTGCATTTTTTTCGAATTGGATGAAATTCAATTATGAATACAACATTATATGTTAATACTAAAATGTTGAGTGCCCTGCTACTTCGATTAGTTTATTTTTATTTTTGAAGATTTGAGCTTCCTTTGACATGTTTGCTAAAGAAACAATTTGATAAATCGCATTTTAAAACACACGTGGAGTGATGTGGAGGTAAATTACTTTTTGACATGCACATGACCATTTACCTTTTTATTGTAAATGATACACTACAGATTATTCCATGTAAATAACGATCAACTTTCTGTACATGAAATGTGTTATTGCATTTGCACAGCAAACTAATTGCACAGCAAAACTAATTCAAGAATAAACCAAAGATTTTCAAAATCCAATTAATACAACGCTTAAGGGACAAATGTGAGAATATATTTGTTGAGTTAGTATAACGTTCAACAGTTTGTTCTAATTCATCGTTTTCTTGTGAAACACAGCAAATATCGTCTTTTTTGATTTATAAATAAATATGTATTGAATAACTACGTTGTTCAAAATTTTGTTTGATGACACCGTGGCTTTCTTGTTACAAAAACAATACTGTTAATCTATAACTTCTCAAATGTTTTTTTTACATTCATTCATTTTTTAGTAAAGAGGCGAATGTTAGCCTATAGATACAAAGCCGCTATAAAATGAATTAAAAAAATCTTGTTTTTAGTAGTGTTGTTGAGAAGGAAAATTTTTACTTGCTGGGCAAAATCAATTTATTATAGGTGTGTGAGTACAAATAGGAGGATAGAATGTGCTGTTATAAAAATGGCTACCTTTTACAAAACTACATAGTCACCAAAAGACGTGCGTGGTGTTATCCATTATGAGTTACAAATTATCATTTTTATTTTGAGTGTTTAAAAAGTGGTCCTTCCCAGCAAAACAATTATACTATCCGTGAGGTGAAATGGAATGAATAATGGTCAAAAAGTCATTCGTTGTCATAATTGCAAAATTGAAAACATCAAAACTGTTATGCCGTCAGCAACATCTTCGGACCGTCGCAGACATTGAATGGTGTAGAACTCTTAGTTTAGTTCACTGTATTAATCAGGGTAAAATAAATTTCAAACAATAGTGCACTAGTATGAGTACTAGTATGATATGGATAGGAGGCAGACATCCTGTGTTATTTCAATTTCGGTATTTTATTGTAATAGAACATAAATTATCTAAATGGAGCTTTTCTTTCACATTTATATTTTTCCCTCTTTTGCCGCAGGCTTCACGGTTGAAAAAATCATCGCAGAGTATGTTTAAATATTAATAAAACCCATGTCGGAAACATACCTCAGCTTATGGAAATTACCATTTCCTAGCATCAGTATCAGGAACATACACAATATCGTCACCCTTGGCAAGCGTTCATCCTGTGCGTTATCAAACATTGTGCGTTATCTTTTCGAAAAGCTGTGCGTACCAAATGTTACCACCACCTCGGCAAGTTCTGCGCTTGACGCCATTTTCCGTAGCACTGCCTGCGGCGAAGATTCGTTAACTTCGTTCGTTTCACAAGTCGAAGGAGTCCTTTTATGTGGCGTTGGCCGCGTTGGAAGAATGTTCAACCGAGCACAAAGATAGCGAAGAAACCATTAAGGACATGGTTCGGCGGAGAAAGGAAACTGAAATATTTATCCTCATTAAAAGACTTGCCCCATTTCAAAGATTTATCGTAGCAATTTCCTTGGAGCAAAAATAAACTTTATTATTCAGTATGATGCCAGGCGGGGTATAAGGATGGGGTGGTTCAATTGTGCGAGAATTGAGAAAACCTTTTGGGCCATAGGGAATAAAGATTTGGCTCGTGGACCAACCAGTGTTGCTGACGTTGCTGATGCATGATCCTGATGCGGGTGCCTAGGTGGCGTGTGTCTAGGAAAAAACGCAGGCGTGGACTCCATGCTGGGAAGCTGTACGTTCACTGTGTGCTTGCTTTTTGAGCTGGCACCCATTCCGGTTGGTAGTTGATTTTCCATCACGCTCTTTTTTCCTTCCAGTGAAAACTTTCTTAAGTAAACAATGCGCTCTGATACAGTGGGTTTATAACCATAGATTGTGACTCATTCTTATGTTTTTCTTCTTTTCTCAAGACGAGGATACCACCTAACAAAGGGCTGGTGTTACGCGCCAATTCGGAGTGTTTTTTTTTGTAAGTCGTTTGCTTTATACATTATTTTCTTCGTCGGGAAAGTTTCCCTGCGCATATGCAATAAAAATAATATTTGAACAGAATAACTTTACTACTGTTTACCGAAACTAGCGCAAAAATATGAAAATTGCACGACAATGTTTTTGTTTTGTGTAATATCTGACAAGTACAAACACGGTATTATGGAACTGTCCTTCTTTTATTGGTTGGAACGGATGTGTTTAGGCGAGCATAGGATAAACCTCATCCGCATTAAGATCTTTTAGAATTTTCGTATTAAATTTCCGTTTCCACCAATATTACTTATCCAACGCAGTCTAGGTGAACTTCGGATTTTTTCTTTGTATATTCTTGGGGTAAGATTCATGGAAGTTATCATGGAAATATCGGCAACAGTCTCGGAGTGCTATACAAAGTAAAGGTTATTCTATAGCTCATATGGCTTTTTGCAGTTAGGAATGCTTTGATAGGATGTTTATAAAGTACACGAATGGCTTGGGTTTAGTTTTTCTTATATTTTTGTATGTAACAATCCTACCGTGATCTAAACGTGCTAGATGAGATTACATTATACTCAGCATTTTCTACACAGAAATTGATTTGGTGCAAACAGCATTATGTTGGTTCCAGTGGTTGGTTGTCACCTATGGGTGAAATTTTCTACAGTTTACAGTGTAGGGGTCGCTTTAGCTCTAAGAGGATAGCTCTAAGGTGTTCTATTCCACACGACAGAACCGTTTCAAATCCCATCCCGTACGTTAACGGTAGCAATAACTGATGTGGTTATATAAGTCTAGTAAGCGAGAAATAATAGACATGACCTTGCAGGTCGTTACGCCGAAAAAAGAGAAAACTAACTGTATATGTTACTGTTGACAGATTAAACACTGATCAATGGGAATGTCCATGGAGCAGTTGACGGAAGCAGCTCCTGTGTGGTGCTGATAGAAACGAGAAGCATGGGCCATGTTACAGGTTTAGAATGCACAAATAGAGGAAAGAACGTATTCCTTTGGACCCATTACTGGCGTGTCATGGCAACAATCCAAAGGTGTTAGGATAAATGCTAGGAAGTACCAGTACCTAATTTTATGCAAGAAAATAAGGTTGGTAAAAATGTTGGATTATGTTTTCCTATGTTATGTAGTGATAGTGATAGCTAGTGATAGTAATAGCCCCTTTAGATTTGTACGTGCAATAATTGAAGAAAGGAAGACAATGAAATGACTTAATATATTGAAGAAAGCAGTCAATGCCAAAAGTATTCATACATGTTTAAACTTAGAAGTTATTGTGTATTAACAATATGGGTAATTTTCCAGGAAGTGTAACTGGAAACACTTTTTATATAAAACACCCAAGTTCCTTTCGACCCAACGGATTAGACAGTCATAAAAGTCATAAACTATTCTACTAGCTGTCATTTTTCAGCTCATGGATAATCCACCCACCGGTTTACTCCCCGGATAATCGACATTCTACTGTACTTGTAATTAAATTAATAAATAATAAATATTTTCGAAATATTTTCTGGTATACTTCAAATCGTCTGAAACTCAAACGGTCTTTGTTCAAAAGGCTTACACATTCAACATTTTTAAATAGGCCGCAACTTTATGCAAAATTTTCCATGACTTCATAGGGAAAGTAATATTTTTCTTAAGGCTATAAATGACAGGAAACTACACGAAGTCTTCACGAATATACTGAAAAATTGTTGACTTTTGCAAATATGTGATCTTCAGTGTATATTCATTATATTTTTCAGATTTTGGGCACAGTGCCACTATAGGGACCAAACACAAGCATGTTACTATAGTGAGCGTAGTAGCATTTACAAAGATTTACCCTTTTTCTTTCGAAAAAAAATCTTCTCTTTTTCTTTCGAAACGCCTCCAACATAGTTAAAATTGTTTGGATACTGACTAATTGCACAACTATTGGTACACTTACCCTGAATAATATGGAGAATTCAATTCTACTTGCATAATGAATATTTACAACATATCGAATCACATTGAAATTTCCTACCATTAATGCAAAGCTTGCTTTGTTGGGATGAATCAAATTTCATACGTCGTTTTGCACACCTTTATGGAACCAACGATGCATTTTTTATGTCACCTTAATGGTCTCGTTGGGATGTTGTGTTTCTCTGCCTTAGCATGAAAGGATGCGTTGCGTGTACATTTTGCGGTGTGCTACGGTGTGAATAGGTTCGGGGCACGTATTTTTGATAATATTGCGGTTGTTTTAATTAGAGTGACAGTAAATTAGATACCAGTTAACGAGCACTTAGGCATATGTGCAATGTGTAATGGTTTATGGTTATTGGTCTATTGGATAGCATGTAAATATGGCAAGAGGGAACGAAAGTACGTAGCACGTATGAACCATTCTTAAACCCACTAGGATAAAAGATAGGCTGTGTTGGTTGACTTTGCGGCTGAAGATGATGGAGGTTGAAATGTTTTCTATTTGTAGTGTAGCTAAAAAATCAAATAATCCTGGAACATTTCTGTTTTAAACCACTATTACTCCTGGTACAAACCAGTATTTTGGCTAAACTCGAGTTTTAATAAACTTTTTAAGTGGAAATTTGATTTATAACTTTTGTTAAACTTTTTATTAGCCTAGACTATGATATGACGAATAACAAATTGATTTTTACGGTATATTCGTTTACACTAGTAGGTAAAATAAGGAACGCAAAACTTTGTCTAGTTTTATGCATAAGTGTTAAAATTTTTAAATTATCAATTATGTGTTCGTATCTGAAACCCGTATTGCATGAGGATTTTTTTGGCTGGTTATTTGCTGTCAAAATCCGCACTTTGACGTAAAGTACCACCTGGACCGTGAGCCTGGTCCAAAGGATTTTGTTTCTGTCATTAATTTATTTCTAAAACAAAACGCATGGTTTATTCACGTCTAATTGAACGAAACATCACTGTTGAAATGATCGGTCTGAGAACGACAAGGGTTCCCAAACCAAACAGTGGATGTTTAAACACAATTTTAAATTTGACAGAAAAAACCATCCGATGACAAAAAAAGAATTGGTCATGTCGAATGTTTTTTTCCTAAAATCTGTCATGGCTGAAATCTGTCAAACGCGATTTGAAAGAAAAAAACAAAAAAAAACAATCGTGTAATACGGCCAGGATAGAGCTTTTTAAAATCTCATGTAATTGGAAGTTATTTTCGTAATTATTCATCATCGCAATCATGTTAATCAATCTTATACACGACCCTGCATCTTACCATGTCACAAATCATATTATATTTATATTTAAATGTAGTATATTAGCAGGCAAGAAGAAATATTTTGTCAATTTTTTACTAGCGAAGTATGTTCGATATTAAATATTTAGTCTCGGTATTGAAAAGGGCAAAATAATTATCGATTTCCTTTCAATCGGTCTTTGAAGGCAATATGTGTGATTGTGACAATAATTGTGAACCAACAAATAATAACCTTGCAGAAAAGATTCAAACAATACTGAAGACATTTTTCACTCGAACACTATTAAAAAAGAAAATTAAACAGTACAAAAAATTACAATGCTGCAAGCTTTTACTTTTCAACATTAGTTAAAGTAATAATCAGGGTTTCAATTTAATTTTTAATTAACGTTGTACAGTGAAGTTTTTTTAGTTTTTAGTTTTCTAATGAAGTAGTTACAAATTAAATTGGTGCTGTACAGCATATTCCAGTTAAATACAGCAAAACCTTCTACCAATTTCCAATAATTTCCAACAAAATATTTCCAATAAAATTTCCAATAAAATATCTCGAAACGTAGAAAATTTCACGAAATTGCAACGTTATTTTGATTCAAAGTACGGACCCTTTTAACGCTGTATTTCATATTACGGTCGTTTTAATTCAAATTTCGTAGAGCATCAAAACTGTTCACAAATCGTACAATTTACTTCGGTTGTTCGGCGAAATAAAAAACAAGATGAAACATCGCGGTTTGAATTACGGATAAAACTAAAAAGGCAACTAAATAAGAAATGAGGATTACTAAATTAGAAAAGAGACATTTGCTCGGTATCGTATGGTATGGTATCGTATATCCAGGCGTATCGACATTATTATAATAATTTAAATACTCGGCAACTAGGTGATAATGATAATGATGAGGCGTTATGCTACTTCTATTGAAAATTAAAATAGTGTGACAAGATAGTACAACCAGTATATAGTAAGAGTTTCTCACAGTTACTACAACACAGTTTAAAATTTTGCAAGAAACATTACTGACATAGTTATATACTTGAAGGCCTTGGAATTTTAATTTCTTCCGAGTTAAAAATGAAATTTTGAAATATCCCCATGTTTATCTCATTTCCATGTTATTGCGTATTATGAACATTATTGGAACTTATTGATTAATTAGTCATTTAAAATTTTATTTAAAGTAACCACTTTAAGAAGGAGGATTAGAAAAACAATTCTTCCATTTCTTCCATTAAGGATATGACAGGCTGTGCTATACTTTCATTTTACACTGGAGCGGCAGAGACAACGACACAAAATTCTCTTGCGTCAAAAGAAAACAGGGACATTGTCTTGCATTCGCGAATGGACGCGTAAGTAGCGCTAAGTTTGTAGGATGATATTTTGTGGCAAAATTTCAATCCTCATTTCACGCGAACATAGCACGTTGCGAGAATAAAGTCAAGCTATAGTGTTATTTTTCCACGCGAAAATCCAACTTCTGGAAGTCACATGCTGCTCCCATTAAAGGATGGAAAGTTGATAACATTGGTGGCAGTCCGCTTTCCACCGTACCGATGAATGTTTCTCAAAAATGGCGATAGTAGAAACGCAAAGTTCTGCGCTGCTTGCCAGCCGTTCGTGTCGTTATCCTTATTGATCGTCGACCGTGTCTTAACACAAGAGGAGTGTTTGAAAAGTTTTTCGCTTTTCCCTAAGGCACCCGCTGCCATAGGATCTTTTTCCATTAAAATGTTTCTTTTTCTTATAAACATAAAAAAGAGATATAGCAGGCTATTAAAGCGATAAATTCTCCGCTTCCCTCAATCGCCTCATTCGTCCCTATTTACCTCTACATTGTGCTGCCGTTTTTTCCTCATTTGGCTGATCAACGTCGACCACTGTTTTCCCCTGGTGGATCGTTTGTGAGCGGATACAATTTCTATTCCAGTAGCACGTGCAATAGAAACGCACGCATTTGCCAGAATATACACCAAACATTTCACCATACAAAATAGAAAACAATATAAAACCACTATAGGATTGTTTTGTAGATACCTCATGCAGTACACTTGCTATAAAACTGTTTTGTTTCGGAGTATGATATGGTTAAAAATGGAATGTGATTTCAATAGTGTTTATTTCAACAATACGAGTACGGTTTTATATTTTTTTTGCCTTTATGGCATGCATTTAGTTGAAAAATCGGGTCTCAAACATTTCTTTGTTCAGAACTAAACCTGACAGACGTTATTTGTAAAATGTGTTTCTTGTCGAGAGAGATATTGTGTTATTTAAAATTATAAATTTGAACCGCCGACATAATGTGGAGAAAGCTTGTTAAGTGCTGGGGCACAAACGGTTTGTGCTATAGAATGGCTCTCGCTTTTTATGCCACGTCCAATGTTGGCGGCTAAACCTATCGACGCACGTAACCGTTGTACATCTTCATAATGTGCTCATTTTTTCGCTTCATCCTCCTGTTTGCCGCCATCGTTAGGCTTATGTTTTTGTCCTTTCATTGTACTGAGATATTTCACGAGGCTGCCTGAAACATTTCCTGACGATGCGGTGCCTTTTCGGGTGCCCCTTGAGTATGCCTTTCGAATCGATTGTGATTCGGTTCAGACAAGCAAGAAATTGGCTAGAAGAGCACTACGGAAATGGACACCGTCGACTTCGATTTGGTTCAAGTAAAAATGGAGGGGAGTGGAAGCAAAGTTGCAAATCGGACAAAGTTGGAAGATTTATTAATTTAATGGCCCCCCAAGGTCTACAAGATGGCAAATGCCGAAACCTGCAGATGCGAATAAAATAAAATTTTCATAAATTCTCACAACAACTTCTTTTGCATCGCTGCCATCGAATTGAGTTGGCGTTGTGTTGTGCTCCGCTACGTTAAGACCGTTGCAAGAGGTAAGTAGCAAACACTAACGCGATGGCTTCATCTTGGAGAGTACGTTAAAATTCAGGACGTCCACATTCGAGTCAGTTATATCAATTCCTTCAGCGGTGGCCATTTTTGTTCTCCTGCCTTACAGCTGTCAGAAAATTCTCTGTGCTCGTATCTTTTCAAGCAACAATTCTTCAGCTTTCCGTTGCTGTATCTTTCATTTGATATTCATACCTGTTATGCAGAAAACGATGCTCGCCGTCCAGCTTTGGATACACCGGTCTATGACAGGGCCGTGGCAACGGTATAGTCGGCAATGGTACATATGGAGTTATTGCCTTCTTCTGCTTTTCTCGTTCTTTTTTGATTGGGCTTTAGCCTGATGACATTACTGTACGCATTCTTAATGTTTATTATTTAATCTGTTTTTTCATTTTGCATTTTACTCACGTGCAGTGAAAAATATATCCTTCATTTTGCTTCTTTCTGCGCGATATTCTTCCTTTGGAAGGTTTGTTCAAGCGTATCTTCAGAAATTGCCAGGAGCTTTCAGGTCAAGAGGTTAATTAACTGGTTTTACTCTTATGGTATGTAGCTTTGGATGGTTTGTGGCACTGCGTTTCGTACACAAAATGCAATGCTTTCATGGTTTTAAAGTTTTAGTTTAAACGCAGGAAGCTAAGCGAAATCAATAAAAAGTGTTGATGTGTGTCCATTTCATCTGTCTCAATGCTAATTCTGAACGAGAACGGCATTCTTTGTGATTTTCAATATACATGTAAACACAACATGTATGGTTGATTTAATTCATTATTAATGGAAATATTTTACAGGTACAAGTTTTACAAAATCGTTTACTGAAAGACACCCTTCATTGCAATGCAGTAATATAATATAATACAAAAAAGTAATATATTAACGTGACAGAGGTATGGAAAATAAAAACAATCGCGGTTTTGGAAAAAATATTTAAAGAATGTTGAATCAATCACATTATGTTTGTTTTCAAGAACGTATGAAGAATGAGAAAAGAATCCCCTTAACAATATAGCAATAAATTAGCACAACAATTTATTTAAAATATTTCAATTTAAAAGAGATATTACAAATCAACTGTGACACGAAAAGACCTTTTCTAAATCATATATGAAGCGTATCAGAGACTGCACATGTAGCTATGTGGTCTACCAAAACCTTTCTATATACTTCGACATGAAAATGAGGCTAAACGAAATATGTGAATCTATTTGAGTTACAATTTTCCCGAGTAACATCTCTCATAACTTTAAGTATTTCCATCACTTAAGAAGCCTTTCAACGATCAAGCAGATCAAAATGAAACATCTTTCTTTTGAAGGCTTTAATTGGAACTTTTGAGAAATGCATACACCTTAGCATGCAAAAACTTTTTTATTACGAGCTCATATTGGACTAAGAACGGTGAACTGCAGCTATCGAAATTGCGACCTCCATAATTGGTATCCTGTGACAGTAAGCACGTCGTGCTGAAAAATGGGAAAGCTAACAAGAAAAAAGTATTGAAGATGTATTGTACGTAACAAATTTCTTTTCTGTATCCGCATAGACGATATTCTCATTTATGATGGTTCATATTTTTGAATTTTTTAAAGCAGGTACATTCCACAAGGTCACAACCAACCTCAAAACTACATTTCACCATGGAGGCATTTTTTTCAACTGCTCGGGTGCACACTAAAAAGCACCTACTACAATCTCGTTTTTCGTAATTATTTTTCTTGGTTAAGGTACACTGTACTTCGGTTTCAAATGATATAATCGTTTTTTTTGTTTTATGGCACTGCAATAATTATTTCTTGTAACCTTCGGATCGTAAAAAGGTGAGCCATGAAAAACCTTGGTTGAATATTTTTTTATCATGCATAAGTACAATTACTGCGAAAAAAGGTACACTGATTTACATCCAAAAGCAGGTTGAAATTTGAGTTATTTTGCTCAACTTTTGATTCTTCTTTTTTAAGACTTAAACTTATTCCGTCATATCTACAGAAAGGCATTTTAGATTTGTTCCCCGTTTTCAGATGCAGGTATGGGGTAGTAAGTCCTGAACAGATATAATAATTTGATGATTAATGTATAATATGAATGCAGCAAGTGACCATAATTGATTTCGAAACGAGCAACTGCAACAGTTTCCAAAATTATATGCTTCTGCTTTTCGAACGACTGCTGATCGAACATTTTAAAGTAAAAAAATAAATAAATTCGATGCTTTTGCCTTGAAAACGTCACAAATTCCCGGAAACGTGTACTGGTTTGAGAACAAAGGTATTGATTCAAAACATAGCAACTATAATGGTATACCGTCCCCTATTTGAGCATGAGCTTACCAGCTCGTAGCCACAAGATTAGATTTATTTTTATGTATATGACTCCATTAAGGTAGTTAATTTCATTCCACACTTTTGATCCTCATAAGGCGTCGCTTTGCCTTTTGAGGATTTGGTCTTCTATATCCTCACTTATAACAAAAAAGAAGAAACCCTACAACCAACACCCATTGCTACTACGGACATGGTTTTATTCAAGTATCTCTTAGCTGCTTCCTTCGCAAGGAACTCAGCGGAAAACGTGACGGGCTTTGACCAGTTAGGCCAAGCTTGTTTTTAACACGAAGCCAATACAAGGCAAAGGAGGATTGGCAAGCTAACCAAATGCAAGATAGATTGTTTATTTATAGCTTCATTAATGATTTCGTTTTCTTTTCTCACAATTCCATAAATATAAGATTAAATGCAATAAATTTAGGACAAGATAGGTTGATTGCGGTCGTATTTTAATTTCTCCCAATGCGCCTCACCATCGTCTTAAAACTGCTGTGCAGCATTCTTGGGGGACTCATTTGCTCATAAAACGTGGGTGACTGTCAAACGGGTGGTAAAGGTAGAAACAGCACGGGCATGAAGTGCACGAGTAAAGTATAAGAGAGGAACTGTAGAATGCTAACCAGACTGGAAAATTGGTACGACACTACCAGACTTGAACAGACCTGGCATACCAGTGTACTTGGTAAGGTATGAAGTAAAGACGAAGCTAAGAACTATCCAACTAATTAAATATGATTTTAAAGCCATTTGCTTGTTGAAAAAACGGTAGCTCTCGTTACAGCAAGGTTGTAGTCCTTCAATAAAGCATTGCGCCTTATGAATGGAAAAGTGAATTGTCGTAAGATTTTGTGCTAAACATTGTTAATTCTTCAGATTCCAAGCTGTACAGTACACACAAGCCAATTATTTTCTAGCGTGTATGAATTTATACCTGGGTGCACCCAAAGCATCAATTGCGGAATGTCGAAACCAACTATCGAAGCAAAAAGGAAAGCCTGCAGCAAATGAACCATGCGACTTGTCATAACGCTTGGTTGCATTTATTTAACTTTCTGACGTTAGTGCTGCTCATACCAAACAGCATATTATAACATGTAATTGGGTGAAAATAATAGTCGCATGGCTGTTTAACATTTCTCCGTTTGGTGGAAGTTTCGCATGCATAGTTGAAACGTGGACAAAAACACGAAATGGCGAAAGAAAAAAAAAGCATTAACAATTCGAAAACGTTGATGGGAAGATGAAAGAAACGTTTCTCGAACGTGTTTGCCACTCCCTGTTCTAGCATGGTTGTAAATATGACTAAGGGGATAGAAGAAGATAAATAATAAATGAATCACATTTTACATTTTAGGAAAGCATGGGCATTTAATGACCAAGCCATTCATTTATTCCTTAGTTCTTTTTTGAAAACATAAAAATAATTTAGATGAACGCTTGAATTTAGAACTGCTATAACGAGACGAGTGTTTGTTCATGTATTAACTATTTCATTAACTTTTGTTTAAATTTGATAGCGAAAAAGCAATACACAATCCGTACCATAATGGAAAACGAATAAGAATATTGTTAACTATAAAATCAATTCTAAACGGATTTCAACATTAAGCAACCGCTATCATCTCTTTAATGGTGAAATTGATTTTGTAATAAGGCCGTCGGTGCAAACATTATTCAAAGCGATAGCAAAAAGCGAAGGCAAATATAACATGCGCAATGTACTTGAAGCAGTTCTAGATGTTTGAGTTAAAAAAAACATATTGAAATTTGAACTACATTATTTATTTGAGACAACCTTTTCGATTTAATTTTCTAAATATTGCAGATGTTTTATTAAATTTTGCAGAATATTTTGTTAGGAGTAATAAATGCAGTGATTATACCAACATGCACAAAGAATGTTAAAGGACAATTACACTCTTTTGGAGTCGTTTAAAAGGATTTCGTTAAAAATAAAATATTTTTTTTAAAACAAACAACAACCAACGCGTTGTTGTTTGTTTTCAAAAAAAATCAACCAACAATCAATTGCGGATGCGGATGTATATACGTACTTCCCCAGTTTTTCATACCATTGCCTTAGCCTGCGGCAAACTGTTGAAAATAAGCCATCACCAAATTTTATTGCTGATGGTGGTGCATATTAAACAATAATCGTTAAATTCAAGCCTGCGTTTACTACGGCTAGAGCATCGTTTAAGTAAATGTATAAGCGAATGCAAAAAAATCATACCCTTCAACATTAACAAACCACGTTTGATTCCAAACTATATCAATTTTCATCTTTCAACAGTTTGACTAGCACATGGTTAGAGACCTCCTGAGAATAGTTGAGTAACTTTGAAGATTTGCAACTGCTATTGATCTGAACGAGGTATAACAATTTAACACTGTTCGGTTGTAAAACAATCAAACAGTATAACTAACAAATGACGCACCGTGTACCGGGCCATGAATCAAAATGTGTTCATCCAGTACTCCGTGACTTTGCAGTTCGTAAGGATTTTGTGTTTGAGCATGCTCATTGTATATGGATAGTCAGACCATGCGTGTAACTACATCAGGCTATGTATCTCATTCGTCCAGTGAATTAAACCACACTTCACAAAGAGGGTTGTGAGATAAACGTAAACACTAGATGGATGGGAAACGCATTAAAATTGGAATTGGATTTCGTTGGTCGTAAAAATAGATAACACATAAAATATGGTTATTATCTTTTCCATTTTACTCATTCCAAACAATTTAGAGCGCCACGCTGGTGATAAAAATGTGTTGTTTTATCGTGCAAACGTAGGTTTATATTATATGGTATTGTTTAATGTTTATGTTTTTATTTTTTTAACACAGTTTTACTATTAACTAACTCTAGTAGTACTTTTAACATGCTTTGGCTACGCATAAAAAAAATATTCAAACTTTTCAATAGGAAGCAGCACAATGATTGGAAAACATAGTATTAATTGAAAAATAATAAGTTTTCGTTTCGCTAACGGTTTCAATTGCTTAAGATGTTTGATATGCAAATTTAATGAACTTTATTGTCTATTAACTAAAATGATGCTTGCCTTGAAAACATGTTTGAAAATGTGTTGTATAAGCTTTTGAAAATATGATCTTAAAAAATAATGCAAATTTGTTGATGCTTTTTTTTGATTTTACTAGGATTTTGTACTGGCACTATTGCATTATCCTCTGATACCATTCATAACAATCAATTAATGCGGTCTAGTTTATTAAAACAAAGGAAATGTAACACGCCTGGATGAATTAGGTTGATACATTTTTGTTGGATTTAGTAGCGTTTGTTAACTTTTCGAAGTGCTACATTACTTATTATGTAACCTTGTTTTTACCAACAAATTAGTAAAAATGTTACAGTTGATCGAAAAGTAAACAATCAAATGTATTCGTATTATTTTAACTATCCACTTCACCTCAAGTGCTACCAATAGTAGAGTGTTCGGTACTTTTTTCAATGCAACTAAATTTTGTTAACGATATTTTTATTTTGCAAGAATCCTTCTGCGTTACAGCTATGTTCGATTTTTCAGAAGAGGTGGGTATAATGATATTGTCCACTATATATTCATAATTTTTGTCACAATGATCCTACGAATTCTTATTCCGTACGAGTACCGCAGTAAGCATATTACAGTTGAAAGGCTTCAAGACCGTGTCAGGAGCAATGTAGATGTAGATGTAAGTGGAAAAGCGTATAGCAAAATCCCTATAATCTTTCTCTGCATCCTCCGTTCGGCAGGCTCTCTTGCTTATCCACGATAGGAGAGCGTCGTTGCAGCATACATCAGTGCCACGTTTCTATCTACGGGTCATTAAAATGTCTCATTATCAGTGTATTATTTTCTCGCTAACAGACAATTCGGAATAGCACCACTCTAGCAGGGGAAGATGGGTGTATTCAAACAAAGCCTGTTCAAACGAAACCAGGATGAGAGTATCATATCCTAGCTAACCATTCAGCCACTCCTTTGCAAAGGAGCAGATCTGGATCCAGGCGCATTTCCGTTTAGGGTGCCTGGCCTGGTTCGACTTTAAGCTCGACCGTGCACTATGTTACTGATATGTGTCTGGTGGTGTGCTCACTAGAAATTCGCTTGCAGTGACCAGGGATTTACGAACAGATTTAATGAAAAGTTATACAAACATATTAATGTTCGTCCCATTAAAAGTGGTAGATTATCAGCATAGATCAAAGCCACCCACCCGTGGATTAAAATGGTTTACCAGACCTTTCGGATGTATCTCTCTGGCTTAATGTGGTAGTATGTTCTGAAATGGATGCTGTCACCAGAACCCCTTTTTGAAGTAGCACGTATGCCACGATACTCTAGAGAGCTTTACCATGACGTTGAATCATTGTCATTGCGGCAACGAATCCTATTTAATCGGACACATTGAAGTTAAGGAAAAAGGCAAATTTAGCGGAAGTGCGTTCTTGTTAAATATTTCTCCCTCCATATCTATACCCGAAAAAACGTAAATATCACGATGGTTTGTGTTGTGTTGAAAATCGTAATAATTTTAGTAAGAACTATTTGGTTATAAAGTCTTTAATCTATATTATTATAAGACATTAATCGATTCCATTTAGTTATTAGTAAAATCATTCAAAAGTACAATATGATAAGTTCATTTCGAAATATAATTTGTGAATACTTACAAGTTGATCACATCATACAGTTGATTTTATTACATAACATTGAGTTGAATCGTCTGCTGTCTGCAATTATTTTTTTATCACATTACGTCAAAGATCGTGTGAATCGTCGTACATTCTCAAAATCATTTTTAATCATATGCTCAAATATACTTGTTTAATTGACAATCTTTTCGATTTTGTATTTCTACGTCATTGTCATATGCTAGTAAAGAATGTCAACAATGACTTTCATTTTGTTTCTTCTTTTTTCCAGATTGAGCATTACCATCCAGTGGAAACATGTAAAGATTGTGCCTTAGTTGTCTTATGGCATGTATTTTTATAATTTCCACTCTGAACAGTGAAAACGACTACTGTGATATAGTTTTGAAAAAATCGACACATGAGAAAAAGGTATGTATTTCCGTATTGCAGAAGGAATAAAATGCTTCAGGTATGGCATCTTCATTAGTGATTGGTGTAATAGTCATATCATGAATTTAATGAGACAAAAGAGAAACAGTCACTGTGAAAAATATGTGTACCATTTTCACACGTTTGCTTCGTCGATCTCAGTTTTTGATCTTATTTACATAAAGAAATCGATTGCAATAAGAATGCCTAACCCTAAATTTATGTCAAATGCCATGCCACAACCGTTTTGTATTTTTAATTTATCGAAGAGCTTGTAGTCTTACTTTATTATGTAACGCAACTTTTCAGCAATTCAATGCTCATAGTAGTAGACTCGACTACACCCTACCTAGAACGAATATGGACGCCAGATTGGCTATTCAGCTATGAATATTAATCAATTCAGACCGATTACAAACATTATTCATTATATTGTACTTCAATTTAACGTAGCGTAAGTTGAACATCAAAATTCGCTTGAATCGTTAATAAAACCTGAACAGTAAAATTGACTATTAAAGGAAGAAAAAGAAACTTTTGGAGAAACGACAAGACTGTCTGCGGTTGTACTATATAATTGACAAAATAGCCGAAGTGTTTGCCAATCACGCTACACCATATAATCATCGATATTAAACCCTCAACACTTGTTTCAGATTTTCTGTGTCTAACTTGGAGTTAAAAACGAATAAATATGTTTTTGTTTTTGTTATTCATATCTCTAGCTAACATATTATGTAAGCTTGATTTTTTTTAATTTAAATTTTATGTATATGTATAGTATGTGTAAAATATTTGTACTTCATTTACATGTTATATGTTTCATTTCATGTGTACCATATGTTTACAATACAGTTATTACAAATCGCTACATATGGTACACATGAAATGAAACATATAACATGTAAATGAAGTACAAATATTTTACACATACTATACATATACATAAAATTTAAATTAAAAAAAATAAAACTGAAATGTTTTATGAATAATTTAACTTATTTTAAGGGTTTCGCATTACTTTCTGCACACAAATTCTGCAACAATGGTGTTTTACTTTACTGAATTGGCATACGAGAATCCGACAATAGCTCACACTTGTGTGATTAACGTTCAAGGGCAAATGACCGACACAGCTTCTGTCAGAAGATAAACGAACATGAAGGAAGGGTTCCACCGTGAGCGGGTCGGAGGTAGAAAATGAAACTATTCGACAGCTTCTTTTTTAGTTAGCTCCGCTTTGTCTTTCCTGTCCGTATCCTTTGACAATTCTTTCCATTTCTTCGGCACGATCAACTGTGCGATGTCCTTGTATTTATAGTCATCCTGTTTGGTATTTCATTTTGAGCGATTTTTTATGATAAAAAACACAAAACGCATAAAAAATCGCAAAGGCTGTGGCAGTTACGGATCAGACGCAACGAAGATTTATAACTACCCTATCAACATTCTACGTGAACTTATGGCCTAAAACCTCTTCCGACTTACCTAATGCTGGCAGCGTTCTGCAAGGCATTTGCAGCGTCTTAGGCAGTCCCACCCGTGGTCTGAACCTTGGAGCATGTGTTATCTACGATACTTTGAAGGGTTAGAAAAACAAAACTTTCAATGCTTGTTTGCATTGTGTATTCTAGAATTATGAGTTACGTTTTTTCTATTTTGAAGGACACTGTGTTTTGCTTCGTTTTACTTCGTTTCTTCCTTCGTATTACCCCTGTAGGGTGAGCATTATAATATTCATTCCGAATGACAAAATATGTTTTTATTGTGGTATTGACGTATGTCACACTTTATATTGCACACATTTCAACTTCACAACAACCATTTATGCTAACATTATTTTTATGGGCAGTGCTACCCTCAAGGTATAGTGACGAAACAAGTATGACAGTTCTCACACAAGTATCAATGGACGAACATGCTTTAGAAGCATTTACTGTGATGTATCAGTTTTCCAAAGTGCAATCAAATAACTACGGACAACAGAATTTTATGTCGTTAGTCTCAGTGATGTTCGAGTGCTCGATTAAAGTGTTGTTGTAAGCCATGTTTAGTGCATTTAGCTAACGTATTACTTTGCAGTGTGAGCTGCATATTTATTGAAAACTTGTTTTGTGTGCCATCATTTCACGCTACAGTAATAAAATGAACATGCAAAGAACGGTAAGATCAATTTTGTGTTGATTTCTGTTGCGTTACCTCCAGATAATCGGCCACTATCATCAATCAGCATCGATCTTCAATACTACATGATTGCACAATTATTTACAATTTTCTTTTAGCGACAAAGCTAAATTGAATGCATCCAATCTTGGAAATGCCACGTGTGCACCGGTTAACTTTCATATTATGGCTGATTATGTGTTGTTATCAACCACTGATAAGTGTTTCCAAAGATAATGATGGACCGCTTACCTTGAAAGCCACTTATGTTAAACTATACTATTTTCGTTGAACTTTCGATGCACATGATCTAAAGGTAGATGTAAGCCAATCATTGAACGTTTCAATACTCTGCATAGAACGGAATTCGTACACTCATTTTTTCATCCACTACCCATAAGTTCCCAATTCTCGTACTACAACGCTGTTGTTGCTGTGCGTTCTTTTCCACATCAAACGAAAAACAACCAAAATAATTTACTTTAACCCGGGGGTAATTGTACGAAATGTTTCCAGAAAATTAATATTCAAATGCCAACTGACCCGAAGTAGGGGAAACTTCACAATTCATTATAAACGGCACTGTGATTAGAATGTGAAAGATAATTACATTCTATTTCGAATTATGTGATATGAATCGAGCAAAGCGAAGAAACTTCCACCAGAAATGGATAATGCTCTGTAATTAAACAACACTATTGGCGTTATAAACCTTTGCTCCTTTCGAAAAAAGAAAACGTGTAGAATACGATAGTACATGGAGAGCCGACGGCGATTAGGTTACCCAATCTTGTATCGTGCTTCTCGCATAAAGTGTTTTAGGTCGATAACAGTTCTCACTTTATAGAAAGATATTTATGACATTATTATTACTATTATTATTGTTAGCAGTACTAACATAACAGATTTATGCCATGCAGCATGTGCATCGTTATGTACTGCTTTATGTATATAGTTTGTATATATTTTAAAAGTATTGGAAGAAAAAACCCATTTTTATTTTATTTTAAACTTTTTCTTATTTCAATGCCAAAATAAACTTTGTTTTTATTGTAGCAATAAAGTTTTAAAATGATAAAAATATGAAAAACTCCAAACTTTATAAAAAGTTTCATTTTATTCAGCACACATTACCTTCTGTCCAGTTGTTCGAGTTGAACGAGTTTAAACAAGAATATTTCTGATTGATTATTATCGCATTATCATTTATACTTTCAATGAGTAGCTACTTGATTTCTTTCTTTCGGTTTCCCAAAACACGAAACAATCACCTGAAAAGCTGTGAACAGAAAAATAAACATTCGATGAATCGACGGTATGCATCAATCAAATAGGCGGCTATACTCAATTAGATGACTTTCAAGATCCTGGATTGTGTGTGCAACGTACATTCGTACGTTGTTGTTCGTTGTTGTGTTGTTGCAACGTACGTGTGTTGCTTTACGTTTGCTTTTATGGTAATTTTAAGGTCAATAAAAGTCAATATGATGGATAATAATATACAATTTCGGGTCTGTTTTATTGCTCTGGGTTAGTTACAATTTTACAAAGACTTTGTGGTCGTTATTTCAATTTGCGGTTTCCTCGCCTCATGTTTCTCATATTTGTTACCTTTGGTCTGGTTTTGTCTGCCTTTGGTTGCATAATCTTGATTCTATCTTTCTGAAACGAAAAATAGTGATTAAAAAGTTAGGTTCGTTTCTTTTAGTTTTAACAACCAATTTGCTTTTAATTTAACCAATATTTAGCACCTAAAGTATTATTTGCAATAATTATATTCATGTTGTACGACTATCTTCATAATCTATTAACATAACTGTGTTAAACACCTTTTCAGAACCAAAATGTTTGCAAAATAATGTGTATCAATGGAACACAATAACTGAACCTTTTATTCCGCGATTGTACACCAACATGATGTACAACAGCGCATGCGTCCAATTAAAAATATTTATTATTTATATGTTGCTCTGTAGAAAGAACTACACTATTTATTTTTTTCCTTCGGGGGAACTGGGGCTAGGCCGTTTGAATTGTTTCTTCTAAAATGGAATGTTGTAGCCTGTCCTGTAGTGTAGATCAACACTCTCAACTCACAACACAAACTTTTAGATCTGATAAAAACTCGTTTCATTTAACTTTTAAGCAATTGCCAAAATTATTATACCGCTCGGATGGATATTTGATGTAATTTGCATTTGTTTAGGTACATAATTTTAATAAGATCAGGTGTGATGAAGTTTTAAGTAAAGATAGCACTTTTGACCATTACATAACGGGGCATTCTTTTTTTAACTAATACGGTTCCAATCCAACCAGTTTCTATTCTCCATAGTAGATATTGATCCGTGTTTAAGTTTATTAACGACGGCACCAATGGTGGCTTAATCAATAGCAATATGAACAAAACAAACACATAAATTTAATATTTCCTACCGTTCAAGGTGACAAAAACAGTTTCGTAGAAAGTTTGAACCAGCTTAGCAAATACGCTTTCCTCAGTGTGCAGAGAAGTGTGTCTGGCAAACTATCTTATGACATAGACCAATTCACCCTTCTTTGTCCTTGTATACATTTTTCCACTTAATACATTATTTTTGTACAGCCTGTTTACTTTGCTATGCTTCTCCGGATCGTTTCTAGGCCACTCTTGCCAATGCTCAACGATGTCATTTTATAACCCCAAATATTACATCGTTGCTTTGTAAATACCCAGGGAGGAGTTTATTTCATGATTTCCGTTGTTCATTTCACATAATTTATGTTCTGATTCTTTGTGAAACGCAAATAGCGAAACGAATTCGTTATGTAAATACAATCCATTAGATGCAACATAACGATTTATTTTACTCCCACTACGTATGCGTAGATAGTATTTCATGTCATGCTGTTTGAAATTGCAAGTTCCTGTTGTGCGCAATGATTATTTACGCATTTGCTAGAAGCCGTTCACAATCGCTCTAACAGAAGTTGCACAAATCAGAATCTTGTTGGAAAAATAAATTTTCTTTATACAGTGAGTACATATCAATTCACAAAATATAACCTATTATTTTAATTGCCAAAACTCGATATAAGCTCTAGAAACTAAATATTTTAAAATATGTGAAAATGTTAGCAATTGATAATTGATAATGGTTAAAAGTATTCATATTTTTCTTAACATTTTTTTATATACTGTGAAATGTTCTATACATATATTACATATTTGTTATGGACGGCTTATGTGGTGCTATATTTATTATTATTGTCCCCGTCAAACGCACTGTGTTGCTAATTGCTTTATCCAGCTGCTCCTCAAAATATACTTTCAAAACTGGAACAATCTCACGTCATATGCGTAACGTTGGAGTGGTGCTAACAAACTTGTGACCAGGCATACTTGAATAATTATGCTCTTCGGATATGAATGCCCCAAATATGTTAAACGGTGCCAGTATGCAACCAGCACAAGCGCGAGAAGGTTCCCAAAAGTACTTGCGTATTTTGAGATTTGATTTATGTTCTTGTACCAGTCAGAATTCCACTAGCCCAAAGAAGACCGTCCATAACTAAACCACTGGGACAACATAACTGAAACCAATTACACAGATTTAAGGCGCCTGTAAGCACTGAGCACCTGTGAGCTTTTTATCATACTTTTTCACCCGTCGATGGAGGAACTTTTGTGTTGCTGGTGTGGTAACCATTATCCCTCACGACATTGCATCTAAAGTTTTATGTCCACTTGCGCTGATCAACCACATTATCGTATTATTTTAATTAATTAATATTCAATTATCAAATTATTCAGCACATTATACGCGTAGCAAACGAGACATAAGGTCGTTTTCATTATCGCAAAGACCGAAAAAGTAGCTGCTAATCTGAGGAAACTATTTATTTCCTGGCTATTTGTTAAGGTGTTTAATGTTAATCGCAATTGCTTTGGGAAACAAAAGTGGCCTTTCTAGCATTATCATTTGGTTAATGTGTATTCTTCGGATCATAAGATATCCATACCTTAATTTATGTTACTTTGAAACACCATCAGAATAATACTATTGTGGCTGACTGTGAGATCAGACGTAAGATTCAATTGAATAAATTGTTTTTAAATAAACAAATTGCTATTTCAGAATTTCAAAAGCAATGCAAAACATGATCGTGCTACTTAATTGAAATAATGCGTAGAACAAAGGACGAGTTTGGTGTAGCTTTGTTTATTGTTAAATTTTTATACATTAGCTTAATGATTAACATTTTGCGAACAATTAAGCCATATACACGGCAATACAAGGAACACAAGAAACTCTGCTACTTGAACAACAACTTGCGATAAAAGCTTACGTTCAAATTGAACAATAAAATTTATATACTAAGGAATATCGAAATACGATATGCTTCAACCGGGAATGACAAATCGCGCTGGTGTTGTTTCAAGAGAAATCCTGAAATAAAAAACAATCTTTTGGTTGTTTTATCAAGGTGCTTCGTTGATTTTTAATAAAGCAAAGATTTCGTTTTCAATATTCCTTCTCCATCGACCCACATAGTTACGGATGCCAGCACGCATAAATCATGAAAATGTATCTGGTTTCCTTCGCATGTTTTTAATTCCACTCGCTTTTTTACATCTAGCCAAAGTCAGTCTCTTCAGATCTTCTTCCCAGCACAAACATGGAAAAACAATATTTAAATCTAATACCTCCTCTCTTCAATTCTTCATTGCTCTCTTGGTCGTTACCTGGGTCTTTTTCATTCGTTCTGGAAGCGACTTCGTGCGGCATGTGTGCCTTATAATGAACTGTGCTGTGGTATGGCCGTAGTCAATGCAGGATAGCTTCCACCAATGTCATGGCTTCTCCGGACGATAACCACGACGCCGTGAACCTCTTACAGGAGGACATAAACAAAACTACAATCCATTACTAGGCAACGCTTTACCTATCGCATAGGTCATAATTTAACAAGCGACTCGTAAATCTTGAACCCGCGCCTCACGGTATACATTTGCTGGCAAGACGGAACTGTCGATTAGCGTTATTCAAATCAGACCTTTTGACATTATAGCGTTGGGCTGGGCTAGCTGAGAAGTAAAAACCAAAATATATCTTTGATATCTACTTATTTCAAATGACAATAAATACGTATAATCTTCGTGAATGCCCGTGAAACTATGCTACGTTAGGTTCATCGGCAACAAACTAGAACAAAAAAGGCAAATAATCGACACCGTGAAAAGGTAGAAAGATTAAATTTGAAATTATAATTTTTCAAATAATGCTATGTGACATGTTGACTTACTTACTATTCGTTCTTATTACAGCAAACTGTCATTTTTTCGCATGTTTTCCACAACAATCGACATAGTATGAAGTAGTGTTCATTGGTGAAAAAAACTTTACAAACTTTACACGGTTAGTTCTTACTGTGTAATGTAGTAACATATATTTTTCAATTTATATATTACCAACATTCAGCTTAGAACCACTCCTATGGTCCGCTATGAAATAAATGAACTTGAATAAATGAATAAATGAAAATCTAAACAACGTTCTGATATTAATTATGTTTGGTATTACCAATATAAAAAGAATTATCTGTTGTTTGGTGTGGTACATGGATGGTTAAGCATCCAGAAAATTGATCATTGTTGAAAGTATTGATCCAGATTAAATTCGATCCTATAACCCGCTATTAATGAGACCGTGTACTTTGCATGGAGCGTTTGAATCATAATACAGGCGCAAACTTTTACTGTAAAACCAACAACAACATACGCTTTGACGAAGAACTTATGATATTTTTGTAACGATTAACAGCAAAGAGAATGATCAATTCAAATTTCTACCGGTTCCAATGGAAGCGATTCAATAGTCGTTAAAGTATAACAACCAGTCTAAGTATGAAATTTATTTCGTTCCTTTCCTTGCAAAGCTCCTACAAGTGTGTTGAGATTTGCATTTATGTAAAGGACCATTTTCAGTTACAGCAGTAGACTTGCTGTATTTCATTCTATATATGCTTGCTTTTATTACATTCTTCTCCTTTAGCAGCAATGAAAACGTTACTCGGACATCTCTTTGCATTAAGGACATGAATATCTAGTTGTAGTGAAAATATAGTAGCAATTTAAAAATATTCATCATTCGATCTCACAAAGGAGTGACGATAACGATGTCGACATCATCATTTAACATGCTGTGCAAAAAAAAGCAGATAACAGGCGCTTGATAAACATATTTTTGTTGCACCTTCACAATGTCCAATTTCCGTCGCATTTCTGCACCTGAGTATCAACCATTCGCTTGCGCTTTCAAACAACTATTTAGCAATGCAAAGGTAAAGCGCATCACAAGAAACACAGTATCTTGAAGGTAAGTTGGGACATGTTGAATTACAGACTTGCTTGCTTGCATTTAATTAACTTTCATCAATGAATGCAATTGGGTTCGGGAAGTGGTGAAAACAAAATCCATAGCCATTTAATTTACAATTAATACGAGCAATTTCAAAACATACCTTATTCTGTAAACGAACAATCTGATTTTTATTAAAAAATATTCGCGAAATTTTTCATGAAACGGATGGTATTATTGATTATTCTACAACTTTAATAAAAAGTTGAAACTTGTTCGGTCGCTCATAGTGTCACACATCCATTGTCCATACTGTAGGTTTCCCCAGCGAACGAACGGTAAGGCCAACGAGCGACTGAATGACCCGCCCATTTTCTGTCGGTTTAATAGGCAGCCATGATTGTAAACACTGTAATTTATTCGTTCCACGAAAGCCTGTGCACAGGCAGTAGCGAGCGAACGCGTTCCGAGAGAGCCGTAGGAAAATGTGAGAGAAATTCCCGCACATTAACATTTCGTTAATCGCATCGATAGGCAGGCGCAGAGTATGCGCAGGAAAGTCCTTCTATTTATAAACTATCTTGTCATGAATTTATTCAAAACCCGGAAACATGACGCTCTGTTTGCCAAAGTGAGGCAGCAGCATGGCTTTTATAGCTCCATTTATGTAAGCACAAATGGGACAGTTATAGCGATTTTTATTACACACACTGTGATAGTGTGTGCGCTTCGTTGGGTTGTTTCGTGCTAGAAACGTGTTTGAGGAGGCTCGTGGCATTGTTATACTCTCACGATTTTACGGATTTTACGACTCTTTTATGCGAGATAGAATGGGACATAAAATCACGGGAAGTTTTCATTTGATAGTGGTATCGTACAGCTTCCTTTTCAACCGAACGATCTCGTCCTCCGTTTGCGAAGGGATCGTCCTCCGTTTGCGAAGGGAAACCACAAGGCGCGTAGCTCAAGAAGGTGAGCAAAAGAGAGCGTTGAAACGGCTCTACTCCATGTTCCTAACTGCTTGTGCGCATTTTCTATCCGTACTTGGTCTCTCTGTCGTTCCAATGGGTGGTTACCAATGCGACGAGCCGAGTCACCCACCTTGCTGGCGAGCTCGGTCGTAACCGAACCTCGATTACTGAAGAGTGTCTGTTTTATTGAGTGTGAAAGAGTCGAGAATTGCCCATTTGTGCGATAAAAATGATGATCACACACTGCCTTAGACTGCCTCCGACAAACGGCTCCAAGCGACTCACTCAACCTCGGGCCTTCTTTTCCTGCGATGAACGCTTCTTTCCGCTGCGTACAAGGTGAAAGGTTCTGGGACTGTTTTGCTGCCTGCAACGACTTTACTGAACCAACGACCGTAACGAGCGTTAGTGGGATCGAACAAAGGATGAAATAACCTTCCGACGGCACTGAGCACACATTCTTCATTCACTGCCATTTCTCTTTGTCCAATTTTATATAACCGAACGCGGAGGGGTTCTTTCCGTTCGCTGTTGCTGTTGTAAATGAATTAGAATGGGAATTTTCTATTTGAGATAAGTTTTATTACAAGTGCTTTAAATAATTAATTTCTGTTTCTGTTTACCCATTTCACTTTCTTGATTACGATCAAAAGGTATCACGAATTAGGTTTCAATCTAAATAACAGTCGATTACGGTAATTTTTGCATTCATTGTATTTAAACTAAACTCAACTTGCATTTTGACTTAAAATGCCACTTTTCCAAACATTGTTGTTACAAGCTTACTCCAGCTGATAAGCAAAAATTACATCTTTTGATCCCAATTTTTTATTACTGCGTGTTTGCTATATTTTGATGTGCAGAAGGTAGCTTGAAATCTTAGTTTTTAATTTACGTGAAATGTATGGAAATGTATGTTTCTAAAGCGAACACTTTTTGTAGTGTTTGCATTATTCACTTATTCTACTTTGATGGTATTATAATTTCATACAAAGGCTTATAAACTAATTGAAGGTGTATCTTCTGCACCTTATGCTTAAAGAAATAGGTAGTTTAATAAGTTAAATTCTTGATGTGTCACGTATAGGTGCTTTTAAAATTAGATAAGACAACAACTACACGTGGTTTCCATTTTACTTATTTCGTCCACCCGTATGCTAAAGTTATGGGTAAATTGTTATCGAATGCACCACTACCCACACTTTGCATGTAGGTTTAGTCGTGTTGTACTGCATGACCTGAAGTGCAATATTTGTATGCGTTCCAAATGTCTCTGTAGAATTAGGAATGCTGCAAGAGCAGCAGCTTCTTCGCTATTATTTATGAGCGATGATTTGATGCGTTATGTAAGCACAACTTCCTCTTTCTCTGGCCAACGTGTTTTATGCTCGGCAAAAATAAACATTTCTCTGCCTATGTTTGAAAATCATTTGAATTCTTGCAATGAAATGCAATGCCAATTGCTTCATAGAAGATGTATGTTTTAGAGACCAGATTGAGAGTTCACACATGCTGGTTGTTAAATTAATTTATATATATATATATAAATATATATATATATATATATATATATATATATATATATATATATATATATATATATATATATATATATATATATATATATATATAAATTGATTGATTGACAGAAAACAATCACGTTTTTGTTTTGTTTCATCAAATTGTAGTACTTATGCAATCAATTACTATAGTTCTTACATTGCAAATAAATCTAAGGAACAGCGCACACATAATCGAAACATTTAACCAAATTGGTATCAATTGACTCAAATAATGCCATCATGGCAAATAACTTTAACCCAATAAACACGTCTGTCGTAAAGATCATTCGGTCAGTGGGACAAATGGGTAGCTATACCATACTGGTACAAATACAGGACAAGCAGCACACGCACAACAACAGATGAGATTCGCTACATTCGTACATGTTCATTTTTCAGACTAGCGATTAATAATTGAAACAATAATCTTTATCGCATAAATATAAATGCATATAAATGACACACAGCTACACGAGCAAGAATTCTCGTCATCTCTCACATCTCTTTCCAGACACTAACATTGGGGATTATGCAGTAAAGGAACACACATGGTAGGTATAGAAGTTCTAATGACGGATAACATCATGGTAAATGTAAATTAAACTTCATACGAAAGAGAAGCGATGTGCTATACATTGCACGTATTCTTCACATAACCTTCACAAATACCCAATACTTGCGAACGATTGCAAACTCCTTATTTTATTGCAATTCACAATTGACTTATCATGACAGAGCAAATACACAATTTTAACTACAATTTACTAAAAAATACAAATCAGCATACAAATTACTATGCTGATCTTGAACATGACAATATTGAAACCAATAAACAAATAAAAATAATAAAAATTAAGAAATCTAAATTTTTAATTGACGAATAGATTTTAAATCAGTATTTCAAGAAGATTTTGATCTTTCCATTTCATGAATTGGAGCGGTTTCATGCATCCATGAGGCTTGAAGAAATGCGTAATCAAATGGTGGATTGACGAAGTAAGCAGAATATTTAAAAAAAAATCATTGAAATATATACGTACATCGTTACATATGATTCTTTATTGCAACACAGTATATATCCAGTGTACATTTCAGAAACATACGCTGAAGTTGCTAAGAAATTAAATTCCACAGCGCAAATTATCACAAAGCAAAATAAAAAAAACAGGTGAACTAAAATCCGCGAACGAGTGAACGTGCACTATACTCGATGACTTAAATATTGACTTAAAACAGTCTTTAAAATGCTAAAGGTGTTCCATGATTATTTACACGGGAATTGATAAATTTCCAATGCTTGTGCGAAAATTTTATTCAAATGTAATCCATAGTATGCCTCAAATTACTACTTCCTCCTACTTATTGTTGGGGAAAAGCTGATAACCAACTACTGATTTAATGATACATGAACTCTTCGATTGTTCTTAACGCTATATTTTTCATTTTCATGAAGTATTGCTTACTTATTATGAAGTTACTATTATGAAGTATTGCTTACTTATTATGTTGAAGTATTACCGCCTAGACGTATTGCTTACAACTACTGATTCACAATCACAGCATTGGCAGCATTGTGATTGGAAGCAATCACATCATATTGGCTATTAGACATTTCATTCTCCGACCAATGTGAGACAGCTTATGCCATGTGAACTCTGCCAAACTTTTGGCTTTGTTAAAAACAAAATAACTGTTTAGAAGTTGATATTTAGCTGTAGATTGTTATCAACCGTGTATAGTATGCAGCGTAACTACAAGGCGATATACTTTTAGAGATTGAAAGTTAAAGCTGCAAAAATAATCAGAACTAATATTCTACAAAGTTATAGCGCTTTCAAATATGAATTTCTATTTTTTAACGATCTAAGATCCGAGAATTCCACTTATCCTGAATCCGGGAGTAAAACCGTATATATTTATACTATTCGTGTATAGTTATCGTACATAGTTATAAAGTGAATTTTCGTAGTTTGCATGTGTTATATTCATCATTTCAGATGACTTTTCCAAAGAAAACATCCAAGTCAGTTCAGGATATAGGTAAAATGACATATAGAGTAAAATGACAACGAGCCGCAAGAACTTTTTTTACATTTAGGTGAAAATTTTTTATGATTGTCATTCATTCAAAAGTGTTGCTACGCCCAGTTGGTTCTAACTAACGGTCGATTGAGGTCCTGAATTTCAAGTGGCCTGAAAGTCAAGGCTACCAACAACCTTTGGCGGATCCTACGGCAAGCGATGTAGGACCCCTTCGGGTTCAGTCACAGAAAAAGTTAGAGTGTTAAAAGAGTTTGTATTCGCCTTTGTTCGTGCGAGGTGAGAGAGGATTTCAAGGTTGCCCCCCCCCTTTTGTTGAGCGATTACGATGCCGCTCAGACCCAGGAGCTCAGGAGTTGGATCCGCCAACGTTGCTATATTTTGCACAAATTCAATTACGTAGATTTTTTGTAAACACTTCTTCATCAAAATATCAAATGCGGAAAACTAGATCTGAGCTATGCTTCGATCGCACATATAAATTTCCCACAGGGTAACTGTACCAAATATGGACGAGTTTGTACAGCATTTCCACAAAAACAACAATTGTGATATAATTTTTAAAACAAATTTCACAAACAAGGATTTTTCTAATAGACACACATTTTCCTTTACATGTTGTAATTTTACCAATTAAAATTAAACTTATAGCCATTTTCGAAACCTCTCCGATGCCCCAATTGTTGTACTATGTATTCCATTTATTGTGCTATATGTTCCAATTGTAGTGCTAGTCTAAAATGTATACAGAATGAAAGTTTAATGTTTTTTTCAAAATTTCAATCGCTTTTGGCTCTATAAAATTATACAACAACGCATTTTTTAACAGTTTTGACTGTGACAGCCAGCATCAAGATGATAGCGGCGCCGGTCTTCCCACGAACGGACCGTACCAATCCCCCGTACACAGAACTGACTGTCCTGCTACGGGCAAATAATGTCACAGAAAGCCAGAAATGACACACCTAGAGGCATGGCAATGGCACCTCTTGAGGTTGATGTGCCAATAAAGAAGAAAAAGACAGCCAGCACAAAATGTTGGTAATGTGTGTGCGCGTTCAATACATAGGTTGAAGCTGTTTTAAGTTTTTAAATTGAGTAAACAATATAATAATTGTACAATTATCATGTGTTTTTCTCATACAAAATTATTGAACGTTAACGAAAGCCGATATTGCAATTTTGCACTAAATCAATAACTAAACATCAATAAAATCCTATAAATGCACTCAAAACTTTTTATCAATGAATAACAAAACATTGTTCGAGCTTTGTCAGGCAGTATGACTGCTTAAACTGACAACACGAAAATAGCTCAACAAATGGTGATTTTAGGTTTTCCTTGAACCTTGTTGTGCTAATTTTCAAACATATAAAATAACTATATAACGTCGTTGAATAGCCACAAACTGCGATGTTTAAGCGAAAACGACCCACAAACAAATTATTGAAATCATTAAACGTCGATTATGCGCTTTAGTCTCAATAAAAAGTGGATTTAAAAAATGGTCTTTTCTTGATAAAACGCTAAAAATGGTTTGTTTTTTGAAAGCAAGAATTAATATAATGATTTTTCGATAGATTCTGAATCTTCATCAGTACAACAACTCCAAGAGGTCTAGGCCTGCCATTTCTAACTTTCTTTCAATTTATTGGCTCCGAGCGGGATAGTCAGTCCTACTTACGAGGGTTTGGTCCGGAAGGGATTTTGGATCGGTCCTGTCGGGTGGAGGCCGGCGCCACTACCAATACACTACCGAGCCGCCCATTTTATAAAATTTCTAAATATGTGAAATTTGTTGGAATATTAAGAAGTTTGATAAATTATGCGATGAAAATTATTTGGGACTGCAAATCGCCATGGATTTTTTCATATATTTCATTTTTTCGAAGATAGCACAACAATTGGTGCAAGCATAACAATTTATCCACTTTCCCTACATATTTTGGAAAACATAAAAAAATAAAAAAATGTGTAGCATTAAATTAAAAGGGCCAAACATCCATTTTTAATTTTCCATGCTTAAAATTTGTACTACAAACTAATTCAGCTTTCAAGTTTCACTGCGTGTATTCAAATGCGCATATAATAGAAACCGTGTATATTGCGGACTACATGTATAGTTAGCTGAAAAGAATATTAACTTACAAATAGGATAGCATAATTTCCAATCGAAACGAAAAATACTAATCTACAAATGATAATTAAGTTGCACATAACTTTAATGCATGAATTTCAACTGGCAAATGCGTTACGACTTTATCAAGAATGTAATATTTGTGTTCAAAGCTTTAATGCCCAATATTATCCTTCAGCTATCAATTATGCTTTGAGCTACCACAGCTTCAATGTTTGTTCTGATTTATATTTCAATATTTATACTCATAGCTGGCAGCGTTTAAAAGTGCATTATATATAAACACATGAAATTATTCAAATGTTTGACTTAGAAATTGCTACGTGCGTAATACTTACCTATCTCTTTAACTATGTATTAAAAAAAACAAGTAGTTGAATAATTTGGTATTGCACAGTAATATGGGTTAGGCATGAGACTAAAAGATAAAGTATAATTTATTTCAAGGATAATTTCAATAACGTGTAGAATATTGAACACATACAACCTCAGTATTGCTCGAAAGCTGTTTGTGTATTGATGCATAGTTTTTTACCAAAAAACCATAGGGAATTTGTCAAAAAGCGGTGTGCGATTCTTTAACCAGAATTCTGGAAATTGCGATTCTGGTAAAATAAATCAGAATATTATAATAAATATTTGATTTTATTTATCGCTATACGTCGTAGTCGTTAGCCAAGATTTTCCAAATTCAAAATCATTACTGACGGTAGATTCAGTAGACGGTAAGAAAACAATTTGATCACTATAATTTATAAAAGTTGTATTGAATTGTCCAATGATCTACAATCACATAGAGCTGCTGATAAGGACGGGGAAAACTGAATTCTATTTTAATTGAAGGTATAATTCAATAACACATGTAACGGATTTTAAACGCCCAACATATCAAACCACGTGGAATAAGTTATTTTTAATCATATCATGTATTTTAGCATAACGTTCGGGAAATGACTAACTTGAAATGATTATTTGGGGTTAATTACAGTCTTAAATGATTTTAATGTCATGATTTTTATGCGACAATTGTCTGTCATCACAAGAATAATCGAACAATTGATTCTGTTATTTTGGTTTACTTTTGTTTTTTAGTTCAGTTTAGCAGATTTTTTGTGATATCTATTATATAATCTCTATTATAAATTGTATGAGCATAGTTGAACATAGTTGACTTTCTGAATTATAGTTGGCTTTCCGGAAAAGCAACATGTGAAACACACCCTAACTTCCTACACACGATGCAAATTTCGCACAATGTCCGTATTATGGATCCCCGAAGTTCAATTGTACCAATACGTAAAAGTACCAATTCAATTCAATTGTACCAATACGTAATATGTACCATACGTAAAAAGTGATCTTATTCGAAAAAACAGAGCAATTCCAATAAAGGAGCTAGTTTTTGTTCATTACTTTATCATTAACACTTTTCCCATAACACTGAGGTAATGGGATCCGTGCTCCATCTTCCGTATGACCTGTGTCCATTTTTTTTCGGATTGCATTGTTGCAATTGCTACTTCAATTCACCACTATAGAAACATGCCAGTTTGAAAAAAATATGTTTTATTCTATTTAATATTTAATATTTGAGTCATTTTAACAAAATATTAGGCCTTTTGTGTTTTGGTAAAAGAACAAAGATTTTATATTACTATAAATACCTCCATTGCGTTTAGTTTAGTTTAGTTTAGTTTTATTCCACTACCACCACTATTGGTACGCTTACCGTAGTCATCTTTTATAAAAAAACACACCTATTTTATATGTCCACTGTTCAATAATTGGATCAAAGAAATTCACACGGCTTTTTTTATTCAAGTAGAACGCAGCTAAAGGCAGCTTTACCTAAGATACAATTCACATTCGTTTGTAGACATTCCCTTCTTCAAACTGTGAAAGGTCGCCTTATCCCGGGTGTACTCGGCCGTACAGATCCTTTTTTATTGCACACATAAAAAGTATTTCCAAAATCGACGATAAGTGTTTCAAAGTCGACGATAAAGTTTCACCTTCGTTAGAAATGAACAAGGAAGTTTAGCCTCTGCGGTCAAAATACTATTCTTACGCAGGAGGAAGTAAAAGTGGTCAAAAACAACAATTCTTAGAGAGTCGCATTCCCGCTCATCCAGCTGGTTTTTTGGTGATGAGTTTGCTATGCTTGAATGCGGCAATTATGTGGCGAAGTGTGCAATAATTGTGTATAAAGTACTCCGCCATACAAAAATTTTAAGGTTATATTGGTATGGTGGGTAGTTGGATATTTCAATATCGTATCGTTGGAAATGGTTTCAATATCGTTTTTTCTTGACTATATCCACCAATATTCTGCATAAATTAAACATACATAATATTTTTTTTAAAATGTTGTGCACTAGACATACAATGAATGACGACAGTGGTTCGATCTATCTGTTCGATCTGTGGATGTGATTGTGGTATAATGTTCCTATGCCTCTTGATGTGTCATAAAGCCAGTGCATCATGCAAATTATCGACAAACTTAGTAGTAGTTAGTTTACCGCAAAAAGTTTTGCCTTACTCGGTTAATTAATTTTTGGAGACGTTCTCTTGCAAAAAGTCTACTAAAATAAGGAATAAATAAAGAGCAGAAAAGATTCTGAGCGAGACCGATTTGTAGAAAAGAAAAAGTCGAATATGTAACTTTGAAGTATAAACACCTGTATCCGACGTACGCGAAAATTAGAGCTACGCGGGGTTTTCGTTGGTGTTGACAGTCCACTATAATAGTGTAGTTCAGGATATGCATCTAATTTTATTTTGATATGTGTGTTTACACACCGCCGAGTTGGAACCATTTTTTGTTATATAGCAAAACATAGTTTCCGTTCAACATTATCCTACAAATGCTGCATTTATAAATAACCGCCTGAAAGCAACCTCCCAACATACGAACATAATAATCTGAATAGCTGTGGTAAACATGATATTTCAACAGTTCTGTCATGCAACTGAATTGGTAACCATACCAAATTACCAATTGTTTAAGCAGCAAAACTTATCTTTTCCTAAGATGCTCATTATGCCATGTATGACTTGAACTATTTTACCACGTAACCAGTTGTCAGTTGTTTTGTAGCTTTGATTGATACAGCTATCGCTTAACCATCAAACTGCGCAACGCATGCAAGAAACCAATAATTTAACCTATTTATGATACGATGATATCAAATGCATTTGTCATTTAGACTATTGATTTGATAACAGGAAAACAACCTAAAATACTACTATCCAAATGGAAAATAACATTAAATATGACAAAAAAACAAAGGTAAATAATTCAATGCTTTCAAATTTATACTTTATTTTTATGTGGGTTACATGCATGAAACAGTCCTTACATGAAGCTACATTTGCAGTTTCTGCCATATTTATTATATTCCAATACATACAGAAATACAGCGTTGAACATTTAAATCTGATATTAGAATAAAAAATCTTGAATGTGATATTATTAAACACTGAAACAATTTTTTCGAGTAGTGTATCTCGACAAAATTGAAACAAATCATAAAGACGCATTTGCTTTACAGTTATTAATTATTTAATGCCTGTTTTTTTTAAATATCAATTCCAAAACAATTCGACGCAATCCGGTGGGGTATTGATATCCGCGCAGGTCTTCACACAACGGGACCCATGCAGGACATGCTAATAATGATCGATGTTGCTGTGCAGAAGACAGGAAATAATGGGATATAAAAAAAGGTATTAATTTCACGTTTTCTTCAACATCGCCTAATGTCTCAATTGTTACGTGTGGAACATCTAAAACCAACACAAAACGTTATATTGCACATTTTCGATGGGAAAATTAAGGTACGGAGAATTAATACCACATTCGTGTGCTGCACAAACTCCAAACATAACGGCCACGACGAATCCATGACAGTGAAAAGAGCACTGATGGCAGACCGCCATCGTCATGAGACACAAGACGTACATGGGTGGGACAGCATGCATGCTATCCGTAATTCCCTAAGTCGACCCTATTTCTCCCGACTGAAAGCGTTGCTTCATTTGCTAGGGTTAATAAATCATTGCTCGTGCAAGGAAGGCAAGGGACGGCCATGATGGTTTCCAAAATGCTCAGCAAGCATGCCTCGAAATACTCCATTACACTGCGGTGACGTAAAGCAGAGTGTATGAGAGTACATTTACCCGTTCCAAATACCAATGATAAAAGGGAATATATCAGTAGAATACGATTTGGATAAAAATTAACCGCTGTCTTCAAAAGGTAGAAAAATACACAAAGGTGCTGGGTCACAATTTTCTTGAAGGAATTTATGGTTTAAGGATGAAAGAAAGACATTGAATTGATTTATTCGGTGCTTTTCTGTACTTTCTTGTTCCACCTTTTTTCTGATTCTTGCTTTATAAATACTCTCCGAACTCGGATGCCATAGCTGGTAACAGATTAAGAATCTTTTAGACAGTATTTTATCTTACGTCTCAGATATGAGTTCGGTTTGTTTGTGCATCTGTTTTTCAACTTGAATTTTATATTTTTGTTGGTGGGGATGCTTGTCGTGTTTAAATGTACCATTTGGCATTATTTTGAATGTAAAATGAAGATTGCTGGGTAGTGCTTGATATTTATTTAATGTGATACAGTATATTTTACTGTAATAGCACTAAAGTTCTTAAGTGTAAAAATTACTAGAGTGTAAGAGAATAACATGTATTTTTAAAATCTAGCAGGAAAGTGTTGATTTCAACTCAATGTTAAAAAAACAATATTGATCGGTTTGATATTAAATGTTCCTTTCTATTATATAAAAACAATGATTACAATACTTTATCACATATATTTACTCATTACTTTAACTTTTCTACATTTCGGCTTGATACCTTTTTGCATAACCTGAATGAATGACTACAATGCCGTTTTAATACATCAATAGTTATGCTTGTATTTTTTTAAAGATTTTCCTTCGTAATGTTATATAAACTTTGCTGTTAACCTTTATTGCTTTATTATTAATTCAAACGATTTATGATTGGTCAAGATATAATTAAAATGTAACAATGTAAAATAATGATTTATCGATAATTAACATAATGGATAAAAGATATTCGAACAACTCGAACAACTTCCTGATTCGGTTTCTTTTTATGGCATTAGCTTCATTCATTCATATGTAGATGTCTCTACCGTACATAATACAACAAGCCAGGTGAACGTATACGCCAATATTGGAAAAGGCGGGCAAGAGAATGGATGTGTGATATTCAAAGGGAGAATGCTGGAACGAATATGCGAATGTGTGCGTGTTTTTAAGAGGGCAGTTATTTGGTTGTGTGAGCATGCTGGGCAATCGGTGTTCAAGAGCAGTATCGTTAGGTTTGTGTCAACACTGTTATGGGTTTATGGCAATATTAAAAAGCCATAAACATTTTAACGACATTCAAAAGCGATATGTATGCCTGTTTTTCATAACAAAGAAGTTGTTTTTTTTATTTTACAGAACCAATCATAATAGCATAACTGCAAACATTTTGATAAGTTTATTTTTGCGACCTTGTAATAAAAAAAATCGGTTTAGGAATAATATAGTGAACAAGAGAATATATTATGCTTTTATTCGTTATCTCATGTCATTGTTTGATTTTTTTCTATGTCTTCATTGCAAACAAGGTACAAGGCATAGGTGGCGTAGGCATAGGTGTGGTTTACATGTACGCACTAGCCAGTACGCACTATGAAACAATCAATGAACGAATGGTTGAGGGAGCGGAACAAAAAGAAAGACAACAATAAAACAGTTTCGAATCGTGAATGAAAGTAAAACTGTAGAAAAAAATAAACAATTTCATTCGTACAGACGGCCTGAAGACACATCTCTTGACCCAGCGAGGTTGATTTCCCACATAAAATTAAGCGGTCATAAAAACAAAACTTGCCATAAAACAGTCGTAAAAACGAAATAAAATTCACAGCTAACTGCAACCCATTCGCCGCGCATGATGGTGATGTCTTAGCACATTGTTTTGAGGGATCTCTTCACCAACCGAAAGAATTTGAGATATTGTTACAATGCACAGATTCATTCAAATTGAATAAGAATTGTCATTGAAAGTATTAGAACGCTTTCTGATGCTGCTTTATGTTTCCGATGCTGCTTATCCTATGAAATATAGGATTCTGTAAAACTATAAGTAACTATCAATAAGCACTAATTGCATTCATGCCCTTTGATACATCGAGCGAGTTTCGGGTTAATGAAGAACTGATGCTTGTTGTGCAGATGGTAGCGCAGATGAGTGAGTTTATGATGTGTATCGTTAATAATGTTAGACTAGCAATTAGAGAGGTTTACTTAAATTGGATCATAAAATGACAATAAAACAACCACCAAGCATCAACCTTGACAGCCGACGAACCCACCGTTCCATCCTCATTTAAGTACCCTTGAGTTGAGTTTTGTTTGACGACTTTCGGTTCACGAGTTTTATGACTTTTTGGCAGCTCCCGGTGCCGACGATTGTGTTTTTATTTTACGGATCGCTTAAGTGTGACAATAAACGTAGCAACGGTTTACTGTTGCATTGGTCACTCACGGACATTCTTCCATAAATCGCTGTGAAAGAACGCTGTTTTAATGACTCGATAACTAAATTAGTGGTTTTATAGCTTAAACTGCCTGTAAACACTTGTAAATTTGATTTATTGCCTTGCAGAGAAAATCTTTCGGCCACGGGGTTATGGTTATGTGATTTATGGTGGCATTTGCGGTTCAATAGATGATGTCGGGTTTTCTACCACGGTGTTACAACTTCAAGTGGACTACTCGTTTTTTTATGTAAATGCATTTGTTGCATTAAATAAATTATATTTGAAGTTGGAAAATATTGCGATCAAGATTGAGCAATAAAATGTTTGATCTGCGGTTTCAAACATGTATAGATAACGTGAATGGATTTTTTTAATAAAACGGTTGAAATATGCGACATTTTCAATATATAATTCGATATATATATATAGCACAATTGCACATAAGTGAAATTAGATTGGGTAGTAAAGAGGTCCGTGTTTCATCAACATAGCGAGATGCTATATTTTTTATTACACTTAAATATTAATGCGTTGATAAGCAATGTCTCTCTCTCTTCTTGAAGTAACAACCTTTACGGTCATATGACACTTCTGGCTTACTAGACTTAATTTTACCACGCCGAATAGTCTATCATTGCTACGGCGGATTGGTCCGGATAGGATTGTGGACCGGTTTTGTCGTGTGAAGACCGGTGTGAACATCAATACACCACCCCGCTCGGCGTTGATAAGGTATATTTTTTTCCAAATTTTCTGTATTTCGCTGTACATATAACGTTGCACTAAATTCATTAACGTATTTTTTTAATAAACATATTCATGTTTGGAAATATCATAACAGTCTGGGTTGTATAAACATAATCCTTCATCGTTATACATCGTTATTCATACACACAATAACAGTGTATTGAGTCGGATAGTTGGTGCATAAAAATTAACTAGTTAATTTATAGATTTGCTGGGTTGTAAATGATTCAAGATGCGTAAAAAATATGGGCATTATTACATGTTGAATCTCCATACTAGATACTGAAATTGAGTAAAAGTACGATTTCGTCTATCGGTGAACCATTTTTTTGCATCAAGTGAAACGATGTAGTACGCTTCGTCAGAATGTTAGATGACGTCTAAATAATGATGTCGTTGCGTTGTGACGAAGGTAATAAAGCGATTAACTCATGCTTTGCAAGGAAAAGTGCAAATATGAACATCATTCGGCAACCTAGAGCAACCTAGTATGTCGTTTGCACAACGGTTTGCTAAAGCGATCTAACGACTCCGTCATTTTTAATTGTCGAGGGGCCAAGTGTCGAGTACACCAGGAAAACCTTACGAAAAAGGGTGCCTATTTTCAACGTTGTCTAGAAAGCGTCCAACCAGTGCAAGTGCGTACGAAACCAGTACGGGAACTCATTTTCTATGTATGACCATTTTATGTAAATTTTCCTGGACAACCCCTAACGATAAACTACGTCCACTACCGCTGGCAGTCGGGTTGAACCGAACAAACCTGGCGAACAATCGGAACGAATGGACGATAATAATTTTATGATTCGTAATAATAGCAATGGTCACCGTAATAACAATAATATAACAATTATAATCTCACTTCACTGTGCGAGTTTCCACTTTTACTACAGTGTTAAATTTGAGTTATTTGTTACTTTGAGTGCGTAAAGGCGATACGTTCGAGACCAGGTTTGGCGATTTTAGTCAGAAAAATGTAATGTGTTTTAATTTATCTTTTCTGAGAATATAGGGCATTGCTATGATTTTAAAGCTTTCCAAAATGATGTTTTTTTGCATGTTATATGTTTTCATGCAATTACGCTTTTTGATAAAAGCTAAAAAATAAAATTTGTTTTGGAAAAATAGTAAAATTAATATAAACAACATTTAATAAGCAAAACAGGGCAGTAAACTGTCCCTGACATAAACTGTAATCGCAGATCACAGTAATAAATAAATTTAATTGAGAATAATTTACAAATAAATAGATTCGAGTTAAGCTCGCATTTTCATCCAAGTAGAACACTTTCTACGTGCACTTTTGTTTTGCACCTAGAAATTATTAGCTTTGGACACCTTTTCTCAGCCTTAACCGCGTAGCATACACGAATATACTTCACAAAAAAGATACATGTATCAAGTTTTAATTACTGACACATTCCAATAATGCAATAGTTGCGTAAAATGATCCAGGGTTACAGCAGTTTCAAATGGTTTTGCCGGTTTTTTTTTTATTGGATGGTAAAAATAACGATTAATATTTCACGCCTTATCACTGTCAACCAGGGAACCAAACAAAACTCCTTTTACACCACAAAGTTGATTGTATTGCTTGTACACGAGGCATTATTTAGAAACCATACCTAAGTCCAGTAAGCGGAACATCTCTACCAATTGAAGAAAAGGTAATTCATAAATCATATTTCGATTTTTCACCTCATAATTTTTTTCTGCAGCATTGCTTTTGTTCTTCTACCGTCTTGCTCAAACTCTGAAGCAAATGCATCTGTGTGCTCTTTTTTATTGGTAACATTGACTCGTCGCCGTAGCACAGAGGAGGGAAAACAACAACACATGAGGGCTTTTAGGTAAAGTTAGCCGGCCGGAATCAACCAAGTTGTAATAAATCAAATTTATCAGTGTTTCAAAGCTTTAGACGGGCAATACAAGCGCACCGAGAACATCTCTTGAGGCTTGTTACGTAAGATCGGGCATCATAAAATCACCGGTTGGTGCCGGAGCAAGCAAAAGAGAAAGTTTTGAGTCCTTTCTTCGGAATGTGGTGGAAAGACTTCAGCCTTTTGCAGCCAAAGTCCTTAACCGTTTAAGCCCGCCTGGACAGCGTCAACTGGGCAACAGTAATTGCATAGATTTTACTCAACACATTCATCGAAACTGTCCATGACGACCTTGCACTTCACTGTAGTGATCACGAGTTTCAATGTATCCGATGATGAAGCAGAGACTTATGTAATATTCAGAACCAGCCATTCAGGTAATTAAAGCCTTCGGTTGAACACTTCATTGTCGCTCAGGGATGATAATGCAACTCTTTTGTTGCCACTTTTACGTTGCAAAGGTAATTGTTTTCCGGTTCTTTCAGGAGGGGTTTCGATGTGGCTCGGTACGAAAGTTTGCTACGATTTTTCAAGCATTGCACACGAATCCATATTTGCACACTTTTTTGTGTTCTGGCCACTACTATGTGCGGAAGCTCAACAGAATTACAGTCGTAAAAGCATGGGAAAGGTTTGTGCGTGTAGTAGCGTTTGAAAAAACTTTCGAACACTATTTACAGTGAAGTGGCTAGGAATTCAGAAAAATGTTCCTATGCGCTCTCAGCCTGCGTCTCCCGCCGTCGTCGTCGACAAAACGCAGTCACCAAAAGATGGATTTTCGTTGAGTTCGGTCAGCAATGGAAATAAACATGAAGAGCATTTTGCCCCCCTCTAACGTTCATTTAGCAAGCGCACTCTCGCTCTTGCACTCGTTGTACTTCCCGCTTCACGGTACCGAAGTCGACTTCGGCTCTTAACGAAGATAGCACGAACGTGTTGCGAGAACCGCAGCCGTCTCTTTTTCTCCTGGAATGGCTTTTTAACGAAGATTACCACAAACAAAATGAATCTTGACTGCAAGACAAAATTTTATTCGAATTCGTCGAAAGCGGTTCATTCGAAAAATTTCACCCGTTGAAACAAGGCGCGCTTTTATGTTTATTGTTATTGATATTATTATTGCGTGTTCCCGCGAATTTGTATTGTGGGGGACGTGTGTGATCTCGGGATGGTAAATTTGCCATGATCGATGTATGTAGCTCAACTCAGTGCAAAATTGTGTAATTTCGTTTAATGCAAACTGGTATCATCTGGAAAAGTGGTTAAAAGAACGTGCAAAACATTTTTTTTTGGTGCGATTGGTGAGCCATACTCTCTGACAGTGTAATACATGCTATGGGCTTTAGAAAGCCAGTTTGGCAGATAGTGCTCCTAAAACACACACAATTTTCTGCTGCTATATCAGCTTACTAGCGTACATTAGTGCTGGATGCGTTCTGATAGGTTTTATGTATGGCGCAAGGCCATTGCCATATAGGTGTACCGATCAGTGCTGAAACAATAAAAGCATCCAATACCCAGTTGCATCAACCAGCTGCAGTTGTTACTCGTACATAATACAGCGTGAACAAAGACGTGAAAACAGTATAGATTTTGTTAGTGACTAAGTGCCAATTGTTTTTAGGCATAAGTAAAAAACACATATATTAGATCGTTTGCCTTCTTCTACCGGCGAGATGGTGCTTCGACTGAGAAAAAGTATATTATAAAACACGGAACGTAGCGAGTGTATGGTAGCCTGTCTGTAGGAAATCATATTCTTCCGTTGTGGTGAACATTAGAAAAAGATACAGCTGTTGTAGCAAAAATCGAAGACGACTCCCAGATCGTCTAGCGACGTAGTTTGGGATTTGCATTGGTTTTAACGCATAAGTCTGTCAGTGAACCAGCACAACCATGAATTCATACTTCGAACAGACCGGGTTCTATGGACATCCGCACCAGGCAGCGGCCGGTATGATGACGACGACAGGAACACATCACGACCAAACAACGGCTGCAGCGGCAGCGGCATACCGAGGATTTCCGTTATCGCTCGGAATGTCCCCGTACACGAACCATCACCTGCACCAAACGCGCACAGCCCAAGAGTCACCGTATGATGCCAGCATACAGGCCGCGTGTAAACAGATTTACGAGGGCTCCTATAGTTCCAAAGACTGTGCCACGAAAGGTGGTAGCGGAAATAACGGCACGGACGCAACCAACGGCTACAAAGATGTGTGGAACGCAAACAGTGGCGCAGCTAATGGGGCGGCCACCGGTGCCACCGGTGGTAACGTACCTTCCCAACAAAACAATTCTGTTCCGGTGCGACCTTCGGCATGTACACCTGATTCACGAGTCGGGGGTTATATCGACGCATCTGGAGGAAGCCCTGTGAGTCGGACTGGTTCAGCTGCTGCCGCAGCCGGTGTACCCGGATCATGGAATACCAACCAATGTTCATTAACTGGGTCAGCCGGTGGCCAAACTGCTCCTACTACTGGACTACATCAGTCCAATCATACTTTTTATCCCTGGATGGCTATTGCAGGTAAGCTGGAAAGATCTGGACGATTAGAACATTTTTTGTGATGATGAACCTGGATGACTTTTATTGAAACGTTATCAATCCAACAAAAAGTAAACGAGGTGTTTTCATTCGCTTCAAGTTCATTGCACCGGTGCCGGTATTCTCGATAAGTGTGTTACTCAATATATTGTAAATTAGAACGTACGCCACGAATTCTATAAATGTAACAGAAGAATTCCCAGTATAAGAGAAAAAGTTTTTTTTTTATATCAGCATATAATATGCCATCAGTGCTTAATTGGTGTGTCATATGTGATGTTCTCTTCATCTCTCTTCTTAACCCACAACTTGTACATGTGTCTTCATTCCTTTGTTTTTTACGTGTACATGCTTCATTCATATTTGTCAATCTATTTATGTCATAAAAAATTATCAATTTTTCATACAGGATTTTGCGTTTAACTCTCAAAACAGGCATGAAAAATTATACTCAAATTACAAAGTTTCATGCACATGTTGGGGTAATCTGTTCTGGCTAATCCTTGAAAAAGCCCTAGTGCCCTGTTTTTCATACGCATATGATTGGACCCGTTATTAGCTACGATAAAGGGTTCAATTTACAAAAACTAAACAAGCTTCACAATCACGGTTAGTCGCGGCACACAAATACATTTATTGTGTGGACGCAATGTTTATGCGTTTGTGTGCTAGTGCACACTGCAGCGTGTGCGTAATAAAATAAAGAAGGTTTCAGACATTCTTTGGAGATCGAGCGGCAAAAATTCATCGTGCGAAAGATCGTGTGCGATCTTGTATTCCTTTGCACATCTCGTTCAACCCCTACAGCATTGCACCATAATTTAAGCGTAAATTTATGATCGGGTTGCCAAGTGTTTCGGTATGGTGTTTTGTTCCTGTTGTTGTTATGGCTTTCCGCTGTTATTCAACTATAAATAGTTCAACATCGATGATGGTAATTTTATCAGCTGAAGTCGAACGATGCCGATATTCAGAATCCAACAAGCACTTGCAAAATTTCTATTCATATAATAAAAATTTAACACATGGAAAGCCTAACAACATTAACTTTCTCAGCATTGTTAAAACAATATTTGAGAAGTATTGTTTTTTACATGTAGCTGTAGTTACTAGCATTATTTTGTACCAAAGTGGAAATATTTCCTATTTATAGTAATAATAATGCTTAATCTTTTTTAGATATTTCATGTTATTCTTTTCCCTATTTTTCAACATTACAAAAACAGAAATTTGCTACAAATACAAATGTTTAATCATACTGCCCGAGTTAGGATTATGACTGAGGATAATGCATTGCAAAGTCTCTCAAGACAACATTCGCCAAAAACTACTCAAGCTAATAAAAGTAGGAAGTATCTGTGTCCATAATTGGCATGTAAAAAAAATGTATAAAAATGTCACAAAAAAAGAGTTACCTATTACTTAGGAAGCTACGAATGTTTCCCGAAGATAATGTGCTGCATTTCTGGTGGCCTTCGTTATGGTGTGCAAAAATTATAGTGTATATTCTTCAGACAACACCTAAAGAATGAACCATCAGTTTTTTTTTCTCTTTAGAGGTCTACGAAAAAGAATTGACCGCCTACCTTCCTCCCTCGCGTCATAACCGTGGTCGAAGAAAGCGCAAAAACCGCACACACATACAAACACACTCATACACAAATTCCCATTGCAGGCGTGAGACATGCAATCTCTGCTTTTAAGAGTCCATCGAGGTTGGTCTTTCATCCGCTGGCATGGGTTGATTGTAATTGACGTAGTTTAATCGCTTAAAGACGTGATTAAATTTTATTAATTTCAAGCTGCGCCGGGTGCCTTGGATTCTTACACGGGCGAAAGTGTGCATGCTAGGGTTCATTGAAGCGGTTTTCGTTCGGTCAGTAGAAACAGAAAATTGAGCTGTTCCTTGCGATTGAATCGCCGGCTTTGTCTTAGCAGGTCCCGACTCTCTTCACAAGTAGTTCGTTTCAGTTTTGTATGTGTTCATTAATTTGCTTTCGCTTTCGCTTGTACGTATTGTTCGAGCAGCATCTTCTCTTAACGTACACAACGTTGTATCTTCATTTCATCATCAGCAAGATAGTTAGTAGTCAGAATTACTACTGTTACTGAATTGATACTGTTCAAGGCGTGCACTTTTATTCCTTCACATTTTCTTCGGCATTTCAAGTGAAGATATTTTTTATATTGATTGCACAGCCGTCATTGACAGCGACTATCCCCGCATATGTTTGTTTTGCGATCTCTATACATTTGTCGTACGCGTATCATTAAGAATATTATTTTCTGTCGAAGTACCATGTTTCAAAAACATGTTGCTATATGAGCAGAAAAAAAAGAGCATGCGTTCAAATGGATTCATCATAGATTACAAGTGAAAGCAAAAGAGAGAGAGAAAAGCGTCATATGTTAGAAGCAACAAACAAAAAAAACCATCGAGAAGGGAAAACTTCTTTCTCTAACTTGGCTACCAATGGTAGAGCTGATCGAAAAAGGGAAGAATGGTTGTTCTATCTTCAATCATTTACAGTCTATATGAAAGAAGAAAAAAAAACTCTTCAACCAAATGCGTCGGCGTTAGTGTGTCAAATGAGCGGTGGCGAGCCCTAGAAACGGATACATCACTCGACAGCATTTTATGTACTACTGCTGCAATGAATGCACTCTGTGTCGACCGTAACAGATCTTGCTTGAAATGGAAGTTTTATTTTTCGTTGGTACGTTTCATCGCATCCTTCGTTCTTTGCTTTCGGACGCCTTTGCAGCTACAGATGACGTTGTAAGAAGCTGTGGGGAAGAGCAGGAGAGCTACTCTTCTTACGCAGCCTGGTATAATAGGAAGAGATAAATTCTAGCAGGATTTCAAATCTTTTCTTTTTCGACGGGGAAAACGGTATCTGCCCTCCTTCTGGGCGCTGGTTGGTAGTTGGAATATAACAAGCAGGGGTATGGAAGATAAAGAGCCAATGCAGCGATGCAGGAAAACTCCTGACGTAAGGTTATGTCTGTATCTATAAGTTTTCCTTCTTATGATGGAATACAAAATTACGATATGTTGCATCAAAAAAATTGTTTGAGTGAATAAGAAGTGGATATGATTTTATAAAAAGTTAAACATTGAGGTTTCGTTGTACATGGAAGTAATTAAGTATGATTTTTTTTCGAAAAGATATGTTTTTATGGTGAGAAAATGTCTTATCTAGATGTATTAACGTAAAACTATATACATTTTAAAACAACAAGTTCCAATTCACTGTATTACAGCTAACAACAAATAAAATAGTTTGAAACTAGGAGCATTGTTAAAAATATAACAAAACCTATATTATCTGAACAATAATTCTTACAAGATTTAGCTGGAAGGTTAAGCAAGATTTTTCTTATTCGAACAAAATGTGTTTGGAAATTGTTGTAATATTAATTTCTGTACATCCAATTTAAAATGTGTTGAATTTTTTTTGTATCGACATAACATCCTCAAGAGGTCTACAACTGCCATTTCTAGCTTTCTTTGAATTTACTTACCTGATGGGTTTTTGAACCGGTCGTGTCCTATAAACACGCCGCAAACAAAACACCGGTACGGTGGTCTCGATGGCCTCAAATCTTTTATTTTACGAATACCTATTTTACAAATGATTTGTAAATCTTATTATGCAGGTCTACGACAGTTGGAAAACTTTAATATAATAAATAATGAAACCTGAATTCCGGGACATTTTGTCGAGTGTTTACAAAAGCACACTAATGCAAGAAAAAGTTACAAAAATAATCCACTGTCTTAACCAGTCAACCTTTAATAACGCATTCTATCCATTCCAGCGTTTCACGCGTTATACAAAAAAAATCATTGTGCGAATTGTTCTTTTTTGAATACATCATAAATTAAATAAACCGTTTCCCTGCGGAAATAACCTTAATTCAGAATGTGTAATACTTGATGATCATCTCGATACTATAAAATAATTATCACCGTTCTTAACACGACAGGACCGGTACAAAATCGAATCCAGGCAAAACCTGCGTACGCAGGACTGGCTAACTGGCTTCGGGTAAATAAAGTCAAAGAAAGCCATGAATGGCAGGTCTAGATCTCTTGAGGTTGTGGTGTCGATAAAAAAAAGAAGACTCTCGCATTCTTCGCCATTGTAAAGAAGTTATTTTCATGCTGATCAAATAGTAATGTTTATATCGTTGTTTTAATATTTGATAAACATGATTTCTCTTATTGATGGGAGAATCACCGCGTGATATGATGATGATGTTTGAATTACATAACATAGGAAGGAACCACGTCCCATGCTTTCAACACCTTGAGAAATCATTCTTCGCTTGATTGAGGATTTGTTTTATATTCTGTAGCAGACCTTTTTTCTTGGGCTTCAGTAACTGTAATTCGATGTTATCCTATGTTATGGTTTTCATTTGTTAGTTATTATATGCTACAATCAACTGCATTAATTAATAGTAGGCGAATATGATTACTAAAAATATTTAAATACTACCCTCAATCATAAAAACTGATTATTTTAATAGCAAAATATATGACTTCGTGATACAGTGTTAAAAAAAGCTTATATTTTACTGGCATTCATTTTGATAGCTTTTCTGAATTATTCAATACCGTATACAGATAATTTTGGTATTGTTTATCTGTATTGTAGCAATTAATATTTTCTTTCCCATTCTTCTGTTTCTACATTTCTGTAAAGCATGAATGTGCAGTAGGAATATTTTTTTACTTTCTGACAACATTTATTTCTCTCGTGCTGTCATAGTTCATAGTTTACGAAGAATAGCATAACAACGTTAGCAGTTGTGAAGCTTTAGCTTAGCTAACGTTCAACAATAATTAATATTCACAACATGCGTAATCTTCCTCAAAACATCGCAAAACTCTCGCTCGAACATATCTCATACTTAAGAACAATAGAATACATATCCAATGAACACCGTTTAGAATATAGCGTATGCTTCGGTTTTATTTATACCCTTTTTGAATAAAAAAGGCCGTTTTATTTATAAGAAAAAATACATCATCAGCCTACTCATTCATCACTTATATAAACTTAAGTAAACAGTTAAAGGCATTTTTTTACTTTCATACTTATTTTACTAAATGTAGCAACACATTCAATTACTCGTAGTTTGCTAAACGGAGGATAATTTAATATCTCATAATTTAAATATAGTTTTTATCGCCCCAAACCAAATATACCGACTACTTTGCAGCAAAGGAATAGGGGAAGTTCAACTAGTTTTTTGCCCTCGGTTATCTCTATGCATGATGGATATGAAAAAAATTAATTTCATGAATGAATATTCATGGCACCATTTAAACTTTATAATTGTTTTTGTAACACACAAGCCTAACGCCATCAGTTTCTTCGGTTGGATACGATTGCTAAGGACTAAGAAAATGGCAATCTACCTTTACATGTAGTATGATACAATGTATGTCATTTTGTTCGTTGTTTCATTCGACTTCGGTTTATGATTATCTATGATGCCTTATTGACTTATATTATATATGTTTCAACTTTCTTTCGAATTTCGTGAAATTATAAATTATTATTTTTAAATTGCTAAAGTTTATGTCCGTATTCGCAGATTAACATTGTTGTTACAGTAAAAAAAAAATTAACAAACTCAGCATTAGAATAATCAATCATGGCTATGGTGATCATTAGCAAGTTGATGATGATGATGATGATGATGGAGGTGAGTTACCCTACTGAATTGTGAAGGTGTGATAGGCTTGCAAAAGGGCACTATGATTGGTGTTATTGGAACATGGTTTGAAGATCATGCAGACTTGCCTTCTTCGATCAGTGCTATACTTTATTTCAATCTCTCGCTCTATCTAAGTCTCTCGCGATATGGCTGTACAAGTTTGCAATAACGACCAAAACTGAAAGGTACTGCTTAACGCATATAACAACCCTAAATTCACTCACACACATACACACACATACACAAACCTTGTTTCATTGCGAGATCGGTTTACTCGATGATGACGAATCGGCTTTGAATTAATTGCCCTAATGACTCCACGGGTGGGCGCACTGCGGTATATTGTTGTTACGGTGAGTTTTATGAGACCCCAGGACTTTGTTCTCAACAGCCACTCGACCAAGTCGGATTGAAGGGTGCTGTTATCCAGATACCGTAGCAGCAAAAGAAAACGGTCGCAAAAATGGTGCAATAAATCATACTACCAAAAACGGCCACCTTCACGATACGAAATATAGAAGCGGAGAACAGTGCTTCTCTTTTCTTCATCTTTTGCACCCATCGTTTACATTATTTCAATAAGGGAGAAACACAACTCGTTGCTGAACACAATACGCAGACGCATGCATTCCTTTGCATGCAAGATCGAAAATTTCAACAGTCAGGTGGTATAAACTTTCTTGCACTAGTGAACTATATTCAACGGCTTCCGGTTAAAGGATCGTCTGGCATGCGCAAAGCGCCGTATTCGTCCTTGAACAGATAAGAAATTTAATGTGGAGTGAATAGAAACCGGAAAAGGAAGCTCTATTCAGAGGGAAAATACACGGAATATTTTGAAAGACAGACGAGGCACCAGCAGTGGTGATACGAATACAAATACTACCACAAAGCACGCAACAGAAATTCGAAATCCGTGCGCACGAGTATAATCATAATCATCTACACACAAAAAATGTTTTCACGCTTGTGCCATGTGAGAATGCCGAACGGAGTGGAGGGATTGATGATGGATTGTAACAAAAAGATAACAACACATCATAAAACTTCAAATCGGGAGTTAGCCCTTAACGTTGGTTGCAAGTTAGCAAGAAAAAGATAAAACAGACAAAGAGATGGAAGGTAAAACATCCTGTTCAACAGCTTTTTAATCGCGAAAAGAAGTGAACTTTTTTGCAACGGTTGACTCCTGCTTCTGCAAGATGTGTTCGTGGGATGTTGGAGGTTTTGGCGATGTCAATAACAATTCACACATACCATCAGCGTTTTCAAGAAAGCTTCATAAGCATTCTGATGCATATAGGTATAAAATTCGAAACCAACCCGACTACTGCAACAGACTTCTTTATAAGAAGTTTTATGGAAACCCCCCTCTGTGGCTCTCCTTGCTAATTCTAATCGATCTACCACGCTATACATCTTTTACGTCTGTTTGATACCTCGTTCTACAAAATATGATATTTTGATTTACGATTTGTTTTCATTCAACATTTGCGTGCTTTTATGCGCGCAACTGTAGATTCTACGGTATGTTTCGACATTTGTGAACTTCTTTATTGAAGTTCTTATTGAAGTGTGCCGGGTGCCAAGATTCGCAACAATAATTCATTTTCGTAATGGAAAGCGTTCACTACGTTTAAATCAAAGTTTAATCATTGCGATGTAACAAGAGTTGAAATGTTCTGGAATATATGCAAACAAAACATTTTTTTCCTTAGTTTTGTAGTTGTTTTTAGTTCAATGTATTATACTTCGTCTATAAGAAATAATTTTAATGAATTTATTTGAAGATTGCTTATAAAAAACTTAGAACACATAGGTAAAGTTATCGTTTGCCACAATGGCCATTCAAATCACGATTTTAAAGCTGTACTGAAATGTGTTTATTCATTCTAAGGTGGCCAATTTGCGAGATAATACTCAAGGCTAATAGGCCAAGTGATTGCTAAGCATCATAGAGCATTATCAATTTTATCGGTCTATTACTTCGCGTTTTGTAAGCTTGTGTAATCAACCAAAGCCCTTAGTGCTGCAGTACGTTTTCATGTTTAAGATATGGATAGGAAAATACACGATTCAGAACGACGGAAACAATCGTGGAGAAATTTGTGGAATAATAGCGATGGTAAATAGTCCAAGATTGGCACACAATCATAGTTGCTGTGCAGTTTCAATTATTATAATCTGTATTATAATGCACCATATCGAGCGTACTTTTGTAGTCTATTCAAGGCCAACTTTCAGTCACTTATGAATTCTCTCTCTATCTCTATCTCTCTCTCTCTCTATGATCACTTTAACTTTCTTCCTCTCTCTTCATTTATCTCCTTCTTACCTTTGCACTTCAACTCTTCAACTCTTCAGCGCTCTTATTTCGTTAACATTCACGAATTTTATGTTGTTTTCTTGAAAGATAACTGCCGACTGAAACAGTGCTAACGACTGCCACGCTTGTTTACAAATTAAAACAGGCTAATATTTCTTGAATTGCAGTTGTATCAGAACCCTTTTCACAATATTTTTATCAATGCTTACTAATCTCCCTGCAACATATACTTGCAAGCAGTATTTTTGTTATCCTGTAACAACATTATTAATGAAGGGTGACGAGAATAGACGAGAATCATCAGGATATTTTCGCATATATGTATCATTTTGAGACAGTTGCTACCAATGACAAAACGTTTATTTTTATTTGATGCAAAACGGCCTGGCCGAATTACAATATTTTTTATGCCTCATCAATTTGCTCTACCTCGAAATGGTATTCGTTTCGTACTAGATGTCTAAAGATCGATATGAAATGATATACATGTAAAGATGAATGTCTAAGGCATACCGATTGTCTGTTTATTAACATTAAGACATCAATCCATCAAAATGAGATATCAAAAACCAGAAATCATCCAGCGTGCTAAGTACGCTGCACTGTGAATACAAAACCCAAATACATCTGAATTAATTGATTGTCGAGATAGAAAGGACATGGCTGTAGACCATACTACGGTAAAACGAGACTCTAAAGCATGAAAATAATTGAACTCTTTTCTTTTTAAATAGCTAATTGCATAAGAAAAATCAATCTTTTGCAACAATTATATGGTTTCAGTTGATAGTAAATGATGATATACACACACACAAACGCTTTATTACAGTTGTCAGTTTAAAAAAAAGTAGTAAAATCAGCAAAAGTTTGAAAGAAACGGCATAAATATTAAAAATTCTCACATTAATAAAACTGTGTTCCAATAAATTTCCATCACAACCGCTGATCAGTGACGTGACCACGCTCCACAGCGAAGCGTTTACCAAAGCGTGCATGAAAGGTGTCAGACTTACAGACAGAAAGAGAACAAAACAGTGGACGAGGGTGCAGCAAATGCGAATAAGGGACAGTGTTGCGGCTCGTGCATAATTTTGTCCCGGTGATCGGGTGTGGAGCAAGCATTCCTCAACGATGATGGTGTGTAAAAAAAGAAAAGAACAGCTTAAACCAGAGCGGCACTGGTGTATCGGGTAGACCATGGTTGAGTAAGGTATATATGTGTATAAAGTAATACACGGTTTCGATCGGAAGCAGCATAGATAGGGCATTTGCATGTTTTGCACACATTTTTTATTGCAATAAATACAGTTTTGTATTATGATAGTAAAAAGGATATTGCAACAAACTTGTATCTAACAAAATATTGGCTGTGATCAAATCTTCATGCAACATGTACTGTTAGCATGCATGGAAAATTTAATTTAGGGATGTATTTGCGGTTGAAGCTCACATTCAAAATTGTATGAAATTCTAAACCTAATGCAAAAGCCCGTAATGTGAATACCAAAGGGATAGCGCCGATGCTGGTTCAAAAAGTATCACTGAATATTATCGAACCCTATTGGTAAATAATCCTATGACATATTAATATTGATTTCACATCAATTTGTTAATACTGTTCTGAAAAGTTTCAACGTTCTTGGAGAGAGTTTTCGTGAAACGTTATGTTAGTTTCTATTGGTTTTCAATGACTATATTTGTGGTATGATCGAAGTACATTAACGGCTTCAACAGTCATAAAAATTTTTGCCTATTTTGGTAGATGAACTTTTGTAGTCTATATCCGATATATCCGGTCCGATATCAACATAGCGTACTGTGAACGATAATGATGATGATGATGATCGCAACTTGTATCAACTATGTGATCGATAAGGTACACATCGAGAGCAATACAACACAATCTGAAATATCCGTGATCGTGTTGTAGGGTTTGACTAATTTTATCTTCTCGTTCGTTTGTTATTTTGGAAGAGATATTGCGGTTATTCACTCTTAGCCGTTCGTTGGGCTTAACTTAGTTTGTTGGACATGAGCCGGTACTGCCTGATCAGAACCGAAATATGTAATGGCAACACATCCGATGAGCAGAATGACGAAGAAATATGTGAAACGGAACACACAGGAGATAAATCAAGAAATATCCATTTGCAAACCAATTCATCCTTCTCAGTTTGGCCCCGGATATTTTTCTCTTACCGGTGCTGGCTTTGCCCTGTTTTCTGCACTTTTTTTAAAACCATATTCTGCTACCGCTCCTGCCATCAGACGTGCCGTGTTTGCCACGACCGATCGCGAAGCTTGTTTGGGTTGAAAACGAGACTTAAAATATCAGAATATCAGAATATCAAAGAATTGAACATTGATAACCTAACCTCTAGCCAGTCAAAAGATGAAAATCAAGAAGAGAATCAATACCCAAAGGTAAAAGAAGAGAAAAAAAGCTAACAATTTCTCAGACGTAAGCGAGAAGAATCGAACAAACAGAGTCAAACACGAAGGCGGAAGGAACGTAGATTGGGAAGGGTATAGCGTATTCAGCCGGTGATACCATGGGATCAAAACTGTAATTGCTAGTCTGGTATGATTATGATGGCTATGGTGGCAGTTGTACAGTGTTGCCAGTTCGGTAGCATGTGATTCTCTAACAATCTTTAAAGATCTATGTGAACAAATGGTTATCTCGCTTATCTCATTCATTTTGTTAAGCTGTACTAACTTCATATTAAATAACCTTATTTAGTTTTGCGAATATAATGCTAGTAAATTATATTTTTTTTATGTATTTCATATGTTGAAACTTTTTTTGTACTTTTATTTATTTTTTAATTATTAAATCGGTTTTAAACGTTGATTTCGAACTTATTCTTAAAAAAAAAAGAATACCATGTATATTTATTGATTACGTGGTATTATTTGCAATTTGTTGCTGCATTTTGTTGATAACCGGTTACACTTTTATTTATCATTGGTTTGAGAGAGCTAAAGCTCTTTTTAGAAAATTCGTGTAGTTTATTGCGCATCAGATACCCCAACAATAAATACAGACAATCTTCAGCTACAGTTTGATAATTGTTTATTTATTTTTTATCCATATGCAAGGAAATTTAAGTAACACTTGAGATTGTGCAGTTTCACAAGAATATTGCATCTGAGAAGGTTAACAAGATTAAACTTAACTTATTTTAGAATAATTGCATAATTAAACAATTTTAGTTTGGAAGAGTAATGCAAACATTATAACATTACATTAAATGTAATTTTGTATACAACCTTCACTCATACATTGGGTAGAGCCCAAAGAAAGCAGTGCACAAAAGACACAAGAAAAGAGAGCAAAATCTTCAGCTTAGAGATCAATCATATTTATACTTTATGACACTGCAAACGTGTATGTGTGGCGGTCGGATAAAACGAAGGTGTGATGTAAGGAAGAGATGCCTACTTTTTATGTGTTTCTTACGTGACAATACAATTAAAGTTTTTCTCTTTAAACTATCCTTTTTTTCAACACGCATTAGACTCGCTCGGAAGGAATCTCAGTGTGATCTATTGGATGCAATTACTTAATTACATTATTACCATTACACCCAGGATATCTTTCTTTTTCGTTCTCTTTGAAGGTCAAGCATATTTGTGCACACATTGCGTTAATGGTTGCTTCTATCCTTGAGATTTTAGCCCAATACCATCATAGACATTGTATAATAATAATAACTGCTGCGAAATTTGAATTTTTATTTAGAATATTTTAGAGCGAAAAATTACTCATACAAATCAAACAATCTAGATTCAACAGCAAGATTAACTCTAGTCATTCACTTTCTTTCTATCGCTCGTGTTTTTTCAATGTATTATTAAAAACTGGTAATAATGCTTGACTATTATTTTCTTAAAAATATCTGCCCAGGCTTGGAGCATCTTGCTTTATGATAAATTAATTAGTTAAAATAGAATTTAGAAACTAATTAAATTAGGATAGGCTAGAATTCGTAGCGAAATTGATAAAATTTGTAGATCATGTGAACGGTATTTATACCATATTTTTTTAATGATTTGGTTGAATTTTTGCCTTCTACAGCAAGAAATTAAAGAGCCATGTTATAATTACAATCTCTTTTCGTGCATGTTCTTCATGACGTGTTTAACCATCAACTTCACGCAATGTTCAACAGTAAATACTAATTATCACATTAACCGGCCGACTGAACATACAACGAGTTGTAAATCCACCCACATTTTGTAAACTGATGAGCCACTGAAGCAGTAGTAGTGCGGCAGGTGGGTACGTGGGTATATACTACCAGCTCGTAATTTATCATAGATAATACATCGTAATAAACACTTCATTGAGGCTCTACGGTATGAGTACATAAACAATTGTATGATACGGTGTTGTGGAGGCAATCTTTTCGACATCTTAGCTCTTACTGTCCAGTTTTGTTGGTAAACGCCAATCTTCATGTCCATCCAACACATACATCTATCATCTCTATGTTTGAAACAATGCCCTTGAAAACCCTTGCAGTTAAAAAAGCACTCCATGCGAGATGCTTCAGTGACTTCACTATACCTCATGTAAAGCCTTAAATAAACAAATAAACACGAACCTCGTGTCATAGCTCAGCGCATATTCCATGAGAATATCGGGCTGGCAATTGTTGGCGTGCTTCTAAAGGCATAACTGAATCTGTTGGTCAACCAACCGTCGGAAGATGAGCGTTAATCCGATAAGGCTTATTTATGAATAATTACAACCGGGGTGATGGGTAATCGGCATAATCGTTTTTGGTACTTCCGTCCATAAAACCAACGGCCGTACGATTTACCGACGGCAAATTTACAACTCTTCTGAACCCCGGCCTCATCATCGTAGACATCAGTGTCCAATAAATTGCAGTATGTTTGCGTATTTCGGTAATTTTTCCCGCAAGCAATTACGATTTTTTCACACAAAAAGTATCCACTGCAAGTGTCCAATTGTTTTCACTATTTAAACGCTAATTTTCACTGATGTATTTTTCACAGGTTCACTCCGGTGAAAAGGGAGAACACACCGGTAATATGGGGAACGGTTTACAATGGCATCGTTTCATTACCCGTCGACGTTGTGAAAAAATAGGGTTTGCACAAAAATAAATTGAAGTTTTTTAAACGAAATGTGCCACAATTGCCTGATCAGGGTTGCTGATGGAGATGGTGTGCTCTAGTCGGTAGGTTGTAATAAGATGGTAGTTTGCTAAGCTCTAAATCGAAATCCTACGTAAACTAGCCGTATTCCTGATTGTTCACCTGTAGAGATAAAAGAGATCGTTCTCTCTTTCACATTCATGCTTCTCTGTCTGTCGTTGTTTCTTAGTCTCGTTCTTTCATTCGTGGACAACGTTCTGGATGAACAGCAATCGGATGGCATGCGATGTTTTGGAGGTAGAGTTTTTGTACTTCTGCTGTTCACACTATTTCATTTTTATTGCACCTTTTCGCTTTCATTCGTTCAGGTTATGTTTCGGGATCGTTATCACTCATTCACACGCAGCAACAACACCCGCAAAAATCTCCTGGAGAAGTGTTCTCTGTAACGCTGTAGCGTTATTAGAGATGATGGGAAACATTGAGTTGAGCACGTTTGCCTGATGGTATGCGAAATGAGTGCCCTCTGTGTGGCATTTATGTACCTGAACAAACAAAGTGAAGATTTTAGATCATTTAGATCGGTATGCAAGATTTATTAGGTAAGCGAAGTTCTTACACAAATTGAGATAAACAGGTGATAAAATGTGATTATTTTAATTTTTTCTTCACAGTACTATCACAGCGTTCTTAAAAGCATATGAAAATGATATATGGCTATAGAAAAAAATTATGAAAGACTTTGGAAAGATTTCGCAAACAATCACTTTGGTTGATCCATAAATGTGGAGTGAATTTGTTGAGCATACTTCAAACTAGATCGAGATTAGTGGATAAATTTGATGTGTGGAGTTTTGTTACCGGGTTTTGAATTAGTTTAATCACTTTCACAATTTGTATGAGAATGTTTCAAACCATGTTTGCGTGTAGGTGGAAAGTAAAACAATCCTGGTCCTTTTGGTGTTGCAAACAAACTGAGTTAAATTAAAAACTACCGTCATCGTGCTACGAACAAATTACATTAGCACTGTTTTTGTGCGCCTCCGCTTCCTGTGTGTCGTTCGCCTTTGATTCGCATAGCTCTTTCTGATCATCTAAGGTTTTATTAGATAGCACGGCGCAGAGTTTGGTGCAGTTTTTGTACGTTTCACTTGCTTTGGTGGGTTATTCTTTCGTGAAAGAACGACATTGTGTGTACAGAGGTAATAAATAGCGTTGTCTAGGATAATAATTTTTAGCAGCATCCAGCGCTTCAAGAAGAACCACGCTGCGCTGCGCTGCGATGAGGTAGGAAAGAAGAGGATATCACGGGCGAGAGCGAATCTATGAAGAGCAGCAGGAAGAGAAAAGCAGTAGCAAAGAGAAAAGAGCAGTTTTCAGCGGTTCATTTTTTATGACTCGGAAGTGGAGAATGCTAACACCATTTAACAACACTAAATGATTTAATAACCATGATAGAACACGTGTATAATTTTCTCACATCGTTTACAATTGCCGTGCTGTGGTGGCAAGTATGCAGCATGCAGAATGAATAGTTGCCGTGCACATTTTCCACTACGCTCTAGAAATAGTTTTTAAACGTACGGTGTCACTTTGTCGACTATATCGAACGTTGTAAAATAGCAATTATCTAATAATATGTTCACGAGGAACGCAAACTTGCAATGACAAATTAAAGTAATATTGATATTGTATTTTTCAATCTCATTGCAATACAAATACATTTGAATTGTGTAGTCTCACATCTTGCTGCAGCATGGGACTGTGAAGACGAAGCTGTCTTTTTTCACATTAACAATGGAAACAGTCAAAAAACAATATAGATGAAGCCAGTTGGCAACTGGATTGCATATCTAATACTTTTGAAATGCGCCATCGTGTGAATGATTTTCAAGCGGTTTCTCAGTATCAGTTCTTATTTCTATTTGATTAACTTCAAACAATAAATTATTATTTACAACCACAAAAAATTAACCTTTGAACATCACAGGACAGCCGTTTCTACTGATCGTATATTTTTATATTATGTTATTCACCCCATCAGCTCTATGTGACCAAATCGCTTTGAGATTGATTATTTTAAATGTGAATAAAACAAAAAAAAACTGTAAACACTACATGAAACGAATAGCATGTTCGCTTAATAGCAAAACGAAACTGAAACAGAAACAGCTGTAATGATTGTTCCTAAAACTTCAGTACACAATTAGTTGAACAAAATTCTTTGCGCACAGCAGGGTATTACAGCAGAGTGAATCTACTTCCGATCGCCACGGAACTACCCATCAGACAGACATCGTATGGCGGATGGCCGGTATGGCGTGAAAGTTGTGAACGGCGCCGAGCCCGTGCCGACAACGCGGTCAATTACAATGCAGCGTAGAAAACATTTTCCATGCGCCTGCTCTCCCGAATATTCGTTTCCATAGGTCTTTCCACTTTAGTTCTCCTTTGATCGTCGCACTTTTTCTAGCATGTCTTTTTTCTAGTAAACATATGGGTGATTTAGCTGCACCCAACACGGATGTTATGAAAACAGTGAGCTCTCGAGTGTCGCTGTGTGGCGGCATTTCCAATTTGTGTTGAACTTGAGCACTACCACACGGTGCAGCAGCCTCGTGCTAGAAGCACCAGAAAGTGGAGGGCAACTTGCATGTTCCTACTCTTCGTTCATTTCGTTTGCTTGGAGTAATACCGGTGGCGCCACAGTCAATAGTAGTGGTAACTGGTTCGTGCCACCCCGAAACCAACCCTGGGGAACTACGGTTTCGTACTTGAGAGGTGCTGGGAATGAAATAAAACACGATGGAAAAACAGACAGCGAAACAGTACGTGGTACAGGTGTGGAAAGGTTTGTTTTAATTTCCTCACAATGAAAGAAGTAACACGGAGAGCCATTCGTTTGATGTAAAATGAAGAACAACAATTAATCCAATTCAGTAAAAACGTTTCTATTCAAGCGCCAAGAATCAATTTGATTATAAGTTGACCATAAAAACATATACCTAATAACAATTTTACGACAACCATAAGCTTTGTTGAATGTCCGTTGTTTGCTGTAGTAAACAACAACAGAGAAAAAAACAAGATAAAAATTAAAATTCATTCATTCCCTCGAAGTGCTGGAAAGGGTGTCCTATGAACAGAGATGAGCCTCGATGCCGGATGGTCGACGTGCGTCATCAAAATGTTTGCTCCATTGTTGTTTGAGCGATTGGGTTAATAGTAGTGGTAACGGACCACATGCACGTAGTAGCTACTGTACGCGGTGACTGCACTCCAGTGTAGCCAAAATCAAGTGCTGTCTGGCCAATCGACCTGGTCCGTCGCACGACACATATTCCCACTCCACCTGAGCACAAATTTCTAAACTGGCGTAGAGATGCGGCGAGTAAACAATGTGTGTAGAGCTTCTCAACCGTCAGAATCAAGGGCTCTCAAAACTTGTTTTACACACACTGAAACAAACCAATATAATGTATGCTTCAGTCCCTTCTTTCTTTGAATCATCGCGTTCAACAAGCAAATCATCACGATCATTGGGTCACTCAGCGCCACGCTTGATGATGCTGAGAATATAGAATGAGAGCTCTCGTTCGCCCAGCTGATTCTCTCAGAGTTCATCAGCTGATATTCGTGAGTGTAACCGTGGATGAAGGACGACGGACTTTCGAACCATGCGGTAATTTAATAGCTGGTACTGCCCATGTTGTTGCTAGAGCAGGTTTGTTGCTAGAGCTGATTTTTCTCTCATAAACTGGTGTGTGGAATGCTAAGCTTCGAATATGTTTGTAAGATTTGCAAAAAAGTAAAAAAGTTAAAAGAAAAAATAAACATTATTAAGAAGCTTAAGAATGAACCCACGAGAAATACACACAGGAAATGCACTTTGAAAAATAAACACACATTGCGCTCCACTGTGCACACATAAGCAAAATAGTTAATCTATTTTATGCTAAGCGATTATACGTTGTACATTTTATTTCAACGGTTATGTACGTTTGTAATGCATTTTTTTAATTTATGAATAAAAGTAAGTGCCAAACGTCTCAAAGCACAGAGCTAAACATAAGAAACTTTAAATCATACATGACACGACAATGATGTCAGACGCAATAAGGCGTTTTATCCGCTTACACTCAGACAATGTTCGGTTTCTCGATTTCTTAAGCTCCTTCAAATACAATCTCATCTTAACATCGGTGTGACACTCGATTTTTGTTGAAATTCTCTTCTGTCCGAATTTCTGAAATATATGTGTGTGTTTGTTTTTTTTTAAATCGGTACAAACAGACATTTATAATTTAATGGTAATGTGTATGGTTATTCATCTGCTATGTTAGCTTGCAAAATAATGGTTCAGTTTTCAATATGTAAATAATTTTGGTAAAATGCTCGCTTCCATCGACCAAACGGGAAATGAACTAGAATACAGAAAACGAAACTGAACCGTCTTCAAAACGTCAAACGATGAACAAGTTGACATGAAGAATTGAAAGAATAAATTATTAGTCTATGCTTTACTCGATATGTTCTTTTTCTCTGCCCATGATAATATCCATGGTTAGTGTTAGCATTTTGCAGATTAATCCGTCTTTATCGAAAAATAGAAATAAGTTTAAATTTCTCGATTTTCGAAGAATTTTTGACAAACCATATAAATTTCAAGTGACATACAATTATTGTTCTTTTATGATTCATGAAGAACGGCCAATCCGTATCGCTTATGCAATTGTTGTCATATGATTTAAATATATACTATTTGCCATAGCTACACTTATCAGAAATGATAAACTGGGTTTGCTAAAATCGAAATATAACACACTCACACAAGTATAACTATGGAGATGCCAAGTAACCCCCATCATGCAGCTGGTTTGAGGTAAACTAGAATTGATTGGTGGATTGGGTTCATAAAATAAAGACTATTTAAAATTTTTAAACTTTCGTCTTCTTAAAACTTCTCTGAACTTTAAGCTGCAAACCTATTTTACAAGTTTCATTTTTTTTAATTTTCAGGTAAGAGATATTCAGAATCTCTTGCGGGCACACTTCTACCAGACTGGATAGGTAAGTTCCATTAAGTTTTCTTTTATGTTTGTTTTTATTTTTATATAATTTTTTAATAGTTTTTGTTGATATGTTTGTTACATTTTGTTAGTATGACCATTCCGCACCAATGGAAATAGTTTCTATAATATTACTGAAATGTTTGGTTTGTATATAAAAGAATGGTCGGCAGTCGTTTACGAAAAGAAAATAAATGAACAAACAAACCACGCGAATTCGAGGATTTGTTAAATTTAAATCATGCAAGTTTTTTTGTATAATCTTTGTTCAAGATTACTAATTAATGTTTTGTAAGTTTTAAAAGTGTTTTACTGAATGTTACTAACTTCAGATGACCATTATCAATAAATTAATAAAAAATATCATTTAGCCATTACGAATCAATTTGAGTTGACGTAAGATCGTCATGTTATCATGCTCACATATATGAAGTGACGCATTTCCATAAAATATTAACCCTGTAGTTAAGTTTTATTACTCTTTATCTAAGATGTGATTCGGTTAATCTAATACGCTAGATCTATATTACAGACAGTTTAATCAATCAGTTTCCACACATTTATTCAGTGAATCGTGTGGTTCGGTTAGGGTGAACAATATTCATTTTGTTTATTAACATTATTTTATTTAACAAGAGCTATTTATAAGTGTGTATTTTCTAACTTGCACTTTTGGTTGCATATGAACATGATACATTTATTTATATGTTTTATGGCATTATTTGTTCTTACCCAGATGATTTTTGTGTATGTTGATTTTGTTTTGACATTCGTTTTAACTTACTAATCCGTTTGGTGCAAGTACGCTGTCCGTCAAGAGGCTACTGCAACTCATAAGTGATATAACCGTAAGTAACAGATAAACATGCGTCAAGTTCCGTATTGCCATTACACATTCTATCTAACACACAAATGAAGGGGGGTTTCACCGACGGATATTGCCTAACATCTCGGTTAAACCTTTGCTTGTCATGTAAAATATGTTGTTTAAATTAAGAGAAAAATAATTCCTTTGCTGTTACGAATTTGTGAAAAGTCGCAAAGAACTGCAGAATTAGGTATTGATTTAACAAAACATATCCAACAATAGTTATCTTTGCTTCACTGTAAACTATACAGTTCTAAGAAGCTTATTCAACGTCTTCTTTTAAATCAAACCCACACGCTCACTCACCAAGCTATATTTATCACTATGTCAGTGGCACACAAACCTATAAAAATGTTGACATTGAAATGGAACGGCCACAAGAGCACCTTTTGTTCGTTCGATTTCGATATCTTCATTATTTGAAGTTCCGCTCAGAATGGATTTTCACACAACTAGAGCGGAGTTGTTTACAATGAAAGTGAAACGATCGGTACTTCAATCAATATTAAACGGTTTTAAATGTGTGCTCCCTTACCTCAGATGCAGTATGGTCATCGGATGAATCGATAGCAAATATAGTAAAAGCAAAACAAAACAAAACAAGGAACGTGTTCAAAAGCATGCGAAAGAAGTGGGGACTATATTACAGTGATAGATGGAAGGCAGGAACACATAGCGATCACAAAGAGCGTTCGTTGGATTTGTTTATTAAACGAAAGAGGCCTCAAGCAGCAACACAAATAGCTTGCTCGTTGGAAAGGCGCCACTCAAAGCAATGCTGCAAGAGATATGGGTGTGCGCATGTAAATAAACAACATTGAATCATTTGATAAAAATTACATAACAATGTGCCTGCAATGTTTACGCTACGGATAATGGGGAAACGTAGTGTCTATTATACGGCGTCTAGCGATTCTTCATTAAAAAGTGGCTTTGTTGACACTATACCAAACTGCCGTAGACATATCATATTATTTGAGTTTGCTCGTCCGCTATTTCAAACTGTAGTCTTTAGATCATTTAGATCGGCACGAATATAGGACTGCCAGTTAATATTCCATCGTACAGTATTACCTCTATGATGTTGATGATGTAAACAATGTGATTTTAAGTGATCTGTTTCTTAGACCGATATCTTTTTCGTTTGCATCTCTGAAACAATCAAACTGCTGGCTGCGCATTTTTATTGGATGGGCAAATTGGCCAAACTGTATTTTCTGCAGCTGTTCCACAGAAACAAGCCAGTAAAATACACAAAACTAATATTAGACTTATGTTCTCCCATCGGCTCTCATTGATCTTTTCTCACAAGGTAAAGAAAGGTGCTTTTGATTTGAACATTGTTGCCATGTTTGATTGCTATCGGTAAAATTGAAGCGGAAAAAGGTGTGAGGATTAGTGGGACATAAACATTACGCCTTTATTTATGCATGACAGAATCGATACTTCTGTAGAGCGAACGGCTCTGTTAGCCGTAATATGAAGTTGCAGTAGAATGTACCGGTTTGCTGGACGCTCAAATGATTGTTTTGCTATCGATCACTTTCATTTTCTGTTTTTAAATTAAGCTTCAGATTTCATCGGTACCTCAAAGGCTGGTTCAACCCCGCCCAACAGACCGTACCTGGCACGATCTGGCAAACATTTCATCAATCAAGAGGGTGTTTATGTTGGAAGATTTTTAACGTGGCAAGCCCTTCGACGGAATCCCAACCTCAGTAACAATATGTCTTACAGTGTGTTGCTGGTGTTTGGTAGGACCTGTTTTTCCTATTTGTTAGTAAACTGGTTCATATGGTTGAAGAATATAAAGAACAGGAGCGCCCTGGTAGTGAAATTGGTAGCGGCGTAGATTTTCACACGATAGGACCGGTCTAAAATCCTATATATAAAATCGGAACAATCCTCCGTACGCAGGACCGACTATCCGGCTACGGGTAAATGAAGTCTAAAAGAGCCAGAAATGGCGGGCATAGAAATAGCTCTCGGAGGTTGTTGTGCCGATAAAGAAGAAAAAAAAAGAATAATTCTAATAAGATTTTAAGTTGCATGTTCATGGAATCTTGAGAGAGGACAAACAGATAGAATGTTTTAGGAAAGTTTTAGGAATATCTGGTATAAATAAATTTCAAACCAATAAAATAACAAATAACATTATGATAACTCAAGTTCATAAGGCACCACTTTATAGAAACTGTGTTTGTAATCGGAGGTTAGAAAATGTAATTGTAATTGATTAGAAAAATTTTATCAGATATTCTTTGCACACTTTTCTTGAATGTAGCATTGGATTTTATATTTGAATTGAAGTATATTAGATTTATGAACCAAATAGTGACAAACTTTTGATCGAAAATCGCATTTCCAAATTAAAAGGCCCTCTATTTTTTACTCTCCGTAGAATATCTGTTAAGTAAAAAACACATGTGAAGTAATCTTCAATTTGTTTACTTTCACATGGTCACACTACTTGTGGCATATAAAAATGTTTAAGTATAAAAATAGTACAACAATGTTTATTTCATAGATTGTCTTTAACATAATATCCATTTGTTCCAGTGACCAATGACCTTTTTATTGGATCTATGATCTATCTCTTGTTAGTGTATTAGGTAGTGTCATCGGTCCCACATGACAGAACCGATTTCAAATCCTATCCGGAACTTTATCCCCCTCACTCAATGAAGTCCTGGTTGATCTCACAAAAAATTACCTAATTTTATGGTTGCTGTGCCAAAACTGATTCTCTGTTTTTTCTTTGTATTTTTTCAACAATAAAATATACATATGACGTCACATATATGAGGTATTGACGTATCTTGTAACGTTCCGTCTTAATGAAACAATATACATTGTTATTATTATTAGTACTCAATGTTACAGCTTAAATAGTTGTTTTTACGCAAGCCTCAGTATTTACAATATTAATTGATGGCTTGTATCGTTGCTTGATAATTAAGGTCACTACGAAAGAAAAAAATAATTCAATTACTATGTTAATGAAGCCAAAATATTCACTTTCATTAAACAAAGCAATATATTGTAATAGAGGTAACCATTGTATGATTCAAAAAAATATTGTGAAGAATAGCAGCAAGACAGTATATTATAAAACATAAGACTGATTTTTGTTAAAACAACACAAAATCTTAAATGTTCCTGAATTGATTTGTTGAAATATCGCCTTGATACATTAACCAAAACGACCAAAAGTGAAGAAGTGAGAAATCAAAAGTTACCCAATGGTATTTCCTGATACATGATCATGAATATGCACGAAAAGCAAGAATGAGGAATTCGTGATTGTTGTAATGTTGTAGCTGAACATTTAAAGGGTGTAAATAAGGAATATAAAACGCACCTAGTAATGTGGTAGGATAGCCGCTGTAGTCTTAAATCATCACAAGTGTATTTCATGATGCAGTGCCGTCAAAATAATGAATTATGAATGTTTTCTCTCGAACTGCTGATACTGAATTTTCTTGTCTAAAAGTGTTAAAAATAAATCTATCTATGGAAACAAATTATACATCTCCTTTGAAAAGATTAAAATTTCGGTTGTCCACGGGTTGATAATTTTATTTTACTTTATTAATAGAATATCTGCCAATCTGACAGCTGAAGATGTATGCTGTATAAATATTTGTAGTTAGTTATTTCATGACAACAGGACATGATTACTCATTCTGCAAGACATAGATGAAGAATACTCCATCCACTCGTCACGTTTTTAAGCTTAAAAGTATGCAGCATATACATTTAATTGCAAACACTTACAACTACAACGGTAATATACGCACATTCCTAATAGCAATTCCTAATTCGTCAAAGTAAGTATTAACTGTTGTGCTACCTGGTATTACATAAGAGAAGCGGTATATAATAGTATACTTGCGTTGAAATAGCATGCGGCCAGCAAAGCATTAAAGATCAATTTGTCATACGTATCAGTGTTTTATGACTTGTTATTCTGGACGACTGTATTTCTTGTGAGTTGTGTGGAGCGGCGGTCGAAGCGCTTTGAATTACACTTGAAATGTTCTTCACCAGAATCAAAATTTGGCCCCTTTTGCTCGGTACCGACGTTCCACAATTACGGGCGGAATACTAATAACACCAGCACCAAAAATAATGGCATTAACCACGCCCTAATGTATATTTTATTTATTTCTGATTCGCACTCTTTCCCACTTCTTTGAAAGTGATTTTTTCTTTCGCTTACCACGCACCGATCTGGAGGCTGAGAGGCATGAATCTTCTCATACGGAACGGCTTCTTGTTTTGTGCTCCTTCAGTTTTGCAGCGAAAATCTTTAGATCTCTCCTTTTCTTCACACTACTTGCAGCACCAAATACATCTTCGTCGTCGGCTTCTTGCTACGATCCCGATCCATTTTTCCTCTTCTTCGCGATACAATCTGTCTCCTCGCTTCGCTCTTGCACATGGCTTCTGAAATTCCAATACTCTCCACAACACCAGCATTTGTGAGCAATGATAGCGGAATGGCGAAGGCAACGGTCACTGATTTATTGCAGTCAGCGACAGAGATTCGAGTCTCGTTGGAGTGTTTTGGATCACGCTATGAGGAGAGTGGTGTGGTGGAGTATGGTTGAAGCGAGATAGATCGTATAAGACCTAGTTTCACGTGTTTACAGACACACACACAAGCCGGCGATAACAAAAACGCATCCCTGAAATGGCCGTCGGGAGAAGAAGTTTAGATGATTTATATGTTGACATAGTTTATTCTTCCTCTTTTCGAATAGGATTGGGGCGAAAAGCAAATCTTTTCCCCATGTCACCGCCCCATGTGCCCACTGTCATGCACTCTGGTAGCGTCATACATATTTTGCTATCCATTGTCCCAGCAAACCATTGTATCCAGGCAACGTAACATCCGTGAACGCTAGCCAGGTTCATTTATCCATGCTAGAAATGTTAGATGAACGAGAATGTTCTGGATTTTCATTCCCGTTTTTTTCCTCAATGGTGAATTTCATAATTTTAGATCCGTTTTAGTGCTGATCCGCAACGATGGTTGTAGATGTGTACCACCAGGACACATGTCTTTCGGGTTGGAATTGGGTGTAATTGCAGGTTGGTCACAAAACAATCAGGGTAAGCGTAGGGCGCTAGCAATAGAAGATATTCGTCCACCTCCTCCCAAAAGGAAGTAGGAAATTGTGTCATTGTTCTTTTTGTTCGTACTGCTTTTTTCATACTAGAGGATTCCATGTTTGATGTTAAAGGTGAACGGCCGGATCATGTTATCGCGCTATTAGCACCTTCCCATATTTTAGTATTGATTTTCTTCCGACTTTCTCATTGCGTTGGGGATATATTCAGAACGATATCTAGATTTAAACCATATTTTTGTAAACTCGTTACTGTACCATAAATTGCAATTTTGAATTTAATTGTGAATCGTTATACTTAGTTTTTGAAGCTAATAATGCTACAGTTTTAAGTAAAAAGTTGTCCGATAAAAGCATTCAACTTGGTTCAGGAATAATTTGTTTCAATTTATAGGTTTAATTGCGCATGTGCTGAAAGCATTTCTAAGCAAATTAAACGATTTATGAAAACTAAATGGGCATTGAAAATAACTTGGAACAAGTGACCAATGAGATGGTATTTCATTGTTGAAGTACTTTTATTTTTAAATATAAGAAGTCACTTTATTTAAGCAAAATCTTAACATGTTTGTCAATTGTGAAGGGAAATGTTTTACAGAATAGAGTTACTTTTGAATGTTTTAGGATAACTTTTACCAGATCATGATCACCTGATCACCTGAATCTAATTTTACAAAACAGACAGTAGTTTTGTATTTGTGTAGTGTTTTTTCTTGCACAACAAGTGAGAAGTATATCAGAAAGATAATCAATGACAGGCAGTATTAGTATTGTTATCTATAGAAGAAGAAAATCTACACTAAAATCATTGTTTTCAAACCATTTAGAACGGATGGAGTGAGCGAATTTCCCTACTGTAATTTTCAAATAATCCAGAAAAGTACATCCATTTTGTGATTAACCAAAACATATTTAGCAATATAAATTATGCATTTAAATTAGACTGGTCAATTTTATTGCGAGTGGAATTGAAAAGCGTCAGATTAAAATGATTTCAAAGCCGTTGAACTTATGAAGACCATTGAGTTTGTTCAAATTTGAGATTGACCAGTCAATTCGATTGCTTATAAGTTATTGCTAAGACTTCTTTGCACACTTTTACTGTCGTAATCGCAAGGAAATATAGCACTTTTAAAAATCATTGTGAATGCGAGTTTAATCCTGTTGTGGTATTCACGTTGAGTTTTGGTCGACCGTCAACGCCGACTTCATTCGTCGATTTCACACGCATACATGCTGCTTATGTGATTTGCTGTGTAGGGATAAAGCTGTGTGCGTGCTCCAAGTGAAAACCTCACAAAGGTGTGCGTGAAATACATTGGTGAAATCTTTATGGCGTCGTCTGGTTGACGCCGTTGCTTCCGCCAACACGATAAAGGATTCGAAAATTCACTTATTTGCGACATTCACATTCAACACTTGACTGGAACAACTACTGTACGCTACGTACGGTCAAAGTACACGCTGCTCGCCGAAAAATGTTTGATTTTGTAACACACATTTCACACTAAACACCGTTTCAACTGGAGCACTGCAAACATTCATCCACAAAACATTGAACTGCAAAAGGCACAAAAACAAACCATAAAACTCTTAACGTATTACACTATGTTCGGCAACGGATGGTGGGGCAAGCCGCCGTTGGAAAGAAAGAGCTAGTGCTAACTACTCGGCTGCGTGCTGTGAAAACGTGCAAAAGAAGATGGCAATATTTGCAGCAATGCAATATGGCAGCCGTTTCGTTCAGTTTCACGAAGCTCTAGAAACACGCAACCACACACACATCCAAGCTAGCACCCGCTCCCTTATACATATACACACCAGCGGCATAATCGCTTCGATGAGTTTTACGATCTCAAGAGAGCGTTTAGCGGCAAATAAGCACCGTCGTTAAAATTTCGTCTTCATAATTTCTTCGTCGCGACCGCGAGATAAAAGAAGCAACGTTGAAAGGCACGATTTGCTGATCGCTACTTAGATGTTGAAGACGAATTTCTTATTGAAGACGAATGTGTCGTTTGATTACGAATGCTGAAATCTGTTCCAATAGTTCCCGTGTGTAGTTATGCACTCGGTAGTAAGTTTCCCTTTATTTAGTCTCAGTTATCCTTGCTATCCTTGTTGTTTGCTTGAATGCAGCCCTAAGCTTAGCGCTGCCCGATGCTCTGAAACAGTAAAGGTAGAGAAGCCGGGAAGCGTATGTGGTTAAACGGAGTTTTGGTCGATAATTCTGCAACATTACAGTATGGCTTCAAGTCGAGTGTAAACGTTGCTACGTTTTGTTATGCACCGGGAGACGAATAGGGAGGAAAGTAAACCGTAGAACGAAGCAGCGCTATCGGAAAGGTTTCCTGTGGCTTTACCGTCACAAACCGATATAAAGCAGTGATTTCGGGTCGTCTGTTTTATCGCATTTCTAGGAGAGGCCTGCGGAAAATTTCATCATGGTCGTAATAGTACCAATCAAATCAAATTATCCGCATTTTGTGTTGGCTGAAGTTTACATTAATTTTCGATTTCATGGTATTTGGTACTACTTTTTTAACTCAACTGTTAAACGTTGTTTTATGCTGGAAATATGGCTTCTCCAGGCCAAAGCTTTCACTGCAGTCGGGAAATTGGCAATATAACCATTTATAAATGCAATTTCATCTTTTTCCTTCTTTCATCATCATCCATTGACCACTTCAGAGTTCAATCTATGTTACACAGTTCGTGGATTCGAGGGTGGTCGTGATTATTTTGATACCTCCAAATGAGTTATTTCATTAAAACCTTTTTGTTTTACCTTTTTTGTTTTGGATTCTGTGGATGGCGTGGATAGCTGCAACGTTGAGGAAAACGGTTTTAAAATGGATTTCTCAGAACTCTTCGACACGAGAGGATGTTCCGATTGATCGATCCATTGTGATCTTGCTATAGCTTATTTTCGGTGCCCATAGCTTTTGTTTTTTGGGTAGAATGTGAAGTTTATCCTGTTCGTTTTAAGAGGTTTTATTTGGATCGTGGCATGAGCATACATGAAAAGATAGACGTCAGCATACAGATGGTAAGTAGACGTGTTGTTGGTACTCTTTCGTACATTCTCCGGTAGTTCGCAGCAAACCCGTAAGAGATTCGTTAGGTCTATACACAAAATGAATTTTGATTGTGTGCAGGTTTTCTTCGTTGTGCGTCTTATTAATGTTGGATTTTGTTAGGGGTTGCATTGTGATTCCCGAAAGGTACCCCTAACGTAAGGTAGTCAGATTTTAAGCGACGCACACATTGAGTTAGGACACACCTTTTGATTATTTCCTTTCGCAACGATTTTTTCTATGTGTTAGAACTCAAGAATGGCAGGGAATGGTTCTTCATTACCAACGTAGCAAAGATCAGTTTCTGTTCAAAATCGTGTTGACGCAGTCGAGGTTTTTCTTTACTGAAAACACAGCCACGCAGTATTAGAGATCAATGCTACGCTACCCGAATCAGTGCAAGTGATGTTATATTGCAAGTAATAAAATATTGTGCAGTGTGTTATCGTCCGACGTACAGTACTTCCTGGAGTGAAAACACCTTGCAAATTCGGCACACGGTAGGATCCCAAGACTATTGCAACCGGTGTGTAAAATGCCAACAAGCAGGTAGCGGTTGTTAAACAATTTGACGAACAAGCCATAAAAATAGATATTTTATTTTTTCACTGAATGACCTGTGAAAGTTACGTAACATTTACCAACTGCTGATCATAAAACCATAAACAAAAAAGGCATTTGGTGAATGATGGCATAGGTTACCTACACACGTAATGTTCATTAAACAAACGCAAAGCAAATGAAATTGAGTGAACCGAAAGGAGCTTGACGAATGTCCCGGGACTAGAAAGTATCACACAAGTCCTCTATCGTTGAATTGGTGAAGTAAATGTTTTATTTAGCGTTGTACGGCGATACGGTTAGGTTTTCTAGCATGCGTGGAATGAGACGATGGTTTCAAACACTTATAACAATGATTTGCTTAAAGACGCCAATTTAAATCTCCATATTGTATTTATTTGGTAAAATATCTGAAATTTGCTGGTAAATAATCTACTGGTGTATAAATGATTTTAAGATCAGATAGTTGATAGTTGCTATTTTACACATCAAATATATATCGAAATTTGGCGTTGCAATCCTATTTGATTCGATGGTGTTGTCGATTTATGAGCAGCACACAAACAACCATAATGATAATGATAAAATAAACTTACCATTCATTAATGCACATTCAATTCAAAGTTATTGTGAGCATCCGTATACCAAATGTGATGTTTGTGGAACCAGAAGGATAATGCAGACAGCATAAACAATCCGCGAATTCATTTTCCGAAGAGAGCGAGTACAGCATGTTTTCAGGAAATGGGTAAGTTTGGAAGTACGGTTCTGAAAGTACAGTATCGCTTTAACATTAATATATGGCGAATATTTGTCAGACTGATGGTGAAATTAATGCAGCTTCGATGCATTAATGCTTAAGTAGAGGAAATCGCACATAAAATTACGAATCATGCGTTGAAAAGTCGCGCGAGTTCAATAAAACCATATCAACTTATCATATGACAAACAAGTGTTGGGCGTAAGCAAGTAAAAGTGGGCGTTAGCATTTCATTGTACCCAAAAAAGGAGAAATTTTTACCTCGTGTGATGTCAGATATGCGTAAATTCAGATAACATGGAACTGAAAAAGCGGTCAATATTGAAACAATCTCCGTAAGTAATTTTGAAGACTCCGTGTTTTTGACAAATGACTAATCCAATATTGTAAATGTATTAAATGTACCATGTTCGATGTACATTGGAAATTTTATGCGTTGGTTGCAAGGATTGGTTTTGATCATTAAGTTTCTGTTGTGTATTGTGTACATAGCATAAAGTATGTTATTGCTTTTGTTGATTGAGCATGATTATAATTTACCAAACACTGAAATACAGAAAAATGGCAATAATATGCGGATAATTTTATTAACGTAAACTTGCAATATAATACCGCAATGGTTACGGATATCAATATGCACAATTACAATTTAGCAACGGCAGATGAGTATACACTAAGTACTGGCTATCAACTGATAGGAAATTATTTCATTTTGTTTTGTGGTGACCTGGTGATGTAGGTAGTAGCAGATCTAGTCTTTTACAAGACATGGCCGGTCAAATCCTATCCGAAGTGTTTCCCTGTAGCAAAGATATGTTTATTCTGTTTTGTGGTTAAAAATCGAATAGAATTTTAGTTGTAGCTATAACTCGTAGGCCATTGCGCAATAAAAAAACACACATTTTGCTTAAGTGGTACTTATTAAGTACGTGCAAAATTGTACACATGTAAGAAAAGGTAAAACTCCTTATACTTCTCAAATAAAACAAAAACTCCTAATTTCTAGGAGCGTGTGACGTTTGTAACGGAAATCTTGAATAAAGTTTTAACTCAATTTAGTATATGTCGCGACAGAATTTTAAGACACTGTTGCTCATAAAAAATGCATAGATATATTACATTTCAAATGATTGTGTTATATAATGATTACTGTTTTTGATTGTTTGTATTCGTTTGCGTGATACACTGTATGCGTCATTTTGTCAATCGTTAAGTGTTTTCGTGCTAGACGCTCGGTAAACGAAGGAATGACACCCATTCTACGATTTCATCGGTAATCAGCAAGAGAGGAAGCAAAAACCTCCTGTCGTAATTTTAAGCCGTCTTCATAGTGAGACGTCCTGGTTGGAACACGAAGAGTTAAAATGCGTCTTTATAAAAAAAACACACACATCACAATGATAACCAAAGCGTAACGGCTGCTGTTGGAAGACCAGGAAGAAGTAAACGAAATGTGATTATCTAAACATTATTCATGTTGTCTGTTTTGTTGCTGCATTTTACCAATTCCATCTCTATGGTGGTTCAATCGTGCAATTCGAACCGCATGAGAAGGGTTTTTTTTATTGTTGGTCATACAAAACGTATGATTCGATCACGAAAGCAGTTCTTTTTGCTGCAGCACCACCTGCAGGGACTTAATGAATGTTTTGTTTGTTTTTTTTTTTGTTATTGAATCCAAATAGAACAGCCACAGTAGCGCAGTAAACGTCGAGCTGGCGTTGAATTGGTTCATGTGAATAGGGATGGGACTTCTGTGCATTTTGTTTTATACAAGCACTGCTAAATAATGCGAAATGGTATGAATACTTTCGTCACAATACTATGCCATGATATGTGAATATATTAAGTTATAAAACGTAAGGGATAATACGAAAAAAATATGATAAAACGTAAAGGTTCGTTAAAAAGCAAAGGAAAAATTAAACATCAAGTTGTCGTTGTAGTAACCTACTTCTGCATATATAAGGTGAATCAATTCGTTATTAAACAAACTACACAAAACTCCATAGATGAGGACAGCGTCCAGGAGATGTTTTAAATTAAAGTTCAACATAATTTTGTTTTATTTTTTACTGTAACAAACACAATCTTTGTTTCGAATCTAGCTACAAGTAATGTGTTGTTACTTTCAATATATTCATTTAACGTTTTTTATGAAAGATTTAGTTAAAACAAACTTTCAATATATCCTATAAGTATTGCTCACAATCAAGTATAACAATAAAAAAAAAAATCTAAAATCGTTAAATGCTTTCATTCTCCAAGCAGCTTCTTGTACGAGCACTGCGTTACAGAAACATTTATTTGGCTGCTGGTGCAGAATGCAGTTCGTTGGCATTTGCTTGACCACACTCAATTTTTCGTGTTTGCTTCTGTAAGCTACTGCATGACAGTGTGAATAGCATTAAAGAACCTTGCTTCATATAAGCTTCCGTACATCTAGAAAGCACATGAAATGCAGACTTGTTCCGACGTTGCGGCGCGGTGATTGTGGCCATCAAATGCTGCAGTGTGCTCTGGTCGTGAGGTATGTGAAATATTTTATTCAATCCATTTTGCTTGCCGGTTGTATTTCCTTATTCTGTTAGAAACATAGTTTTGCTGCGCTATGCTATTGTTTCTTGAGGCTATGTTACAATAGAATAGAGGCTTTGCTGCAATGAGCTTTGTTAAAGATGTCGATAGCCGATACGCCCGGCATATAACTTATATCATAAACTCTTTATTCAACAAAAGAGCCACGCCGTTTTGCTTAACTAGCTGATCTTCTTCTTTTGCAAACTTAAACTATAATCTGTTCAACAATATGATCGCAAAATCGAAGTTGATTCGAAGTATCGCAAACTAAAAACATTTATATTCCTCTTCCTCTTTCTAATATTTTATTATTTCTAATAAAATATTATTTTATTCTTTCTAATAAAATTATTCTTTCTAATAATTCTAATAAAATATTATTTTATTCTTTCTAATATTTAGTACTGTCCACTTCAAGTAGAAATCGATTTCGAACATGTTATACACTTTAATACATTATACTACAAGACATACTGAGTAGAAAGACATTGTGTTTCGTATGGGTATTAATTGCTACGATTTTCAATTTCATTTAAATCGTTTGAGATTTTGAGTGTAATAGTTGCTTTAAATATCTATCAGTAAATGTTATCAAGCAACTATGTATTTGATCAAATTTACTAAACCTGTAGGAAGTGGCACAGTATTGTAATATTTGAAATTTAAAATTGTGTCCTCATACAACCAATAATAAGTATACAATGAAGAATTGAAAGAAAGTTAACTGATACATGGATTTCAATAAATTAAACGGAACATCAAAGAATGGCCAAATATTTTGTTCTTCAAGAAAATCGACCAATTAGCAATACGGCATTGCTAATTTGCTAAACCTTATCGCATATAAAAAATCTTTAGCGACATCCAAAATTGATAAAAGTGGCAGCAACTAAACAATCGTTATTTTTATTCGAATTCACCGCAACATTACTCATGTAGAATTTCGTTTTGCATTATTTTCTATTCAATAAGGCCGATGGAACTTATGAAAGCAGATAGTGCTCCCATGCTTAATGCAACCACAATGTGGAATGTGGCTTTTTACGCACCATGGCATAGATCAGAACAACACTCCACTGAGCAGATTACAGGACCAAATTCTGGATTCGGATCACAAAGAAAACTTTCGCAGCTTGATTTCAAAACTGAATTCGCCCCCTTGAAACAAAGTATCATACATTATTCATGAACATGGTTAGTAATGCGCCGATTTTCTGAACTATTCGTTACTTTGCAAGACACATAAGACTATTTGTCCCACCAGCCGCGTCATTCACACACGAATGTGTTTCCAAATGTTACGTCTCGACCGTACGAAGTGAAGAATGTTACAAAGTTCTTCAAACTGGAGAAAGGTTTTTATGATAAGTGGAAGGCATTTTTTACAAGCTCTTTTTTATGCTATCATGCTATGAATGTTGGATGTTCATAAGACTGAGGCGGGTTTGCATGTCCTTCAAAGGGAACAAATACTTAACGATTTGGCTAAATGTAAGCCGAAAACAGTACATAAAGAAGAGGGAGGATTGGCTAGAACAGTTTGAATAATAAGTTTTTTTTCACCATTTATATATATTACAAACCGATTTTTTGTGGATCTGTCAAGGTTAGGCAAAGTTGGACAGATGCAAATATATATTTAACTACAATTTTTTTAAACTCAAAAAAAAACAAAGAAATGAGTTCCGTTTTGTTAAGTAACATGAACATTAACCGTATATTTTCATCCACACGTTTTATTTCGCTCTCATTTCCTTGAACTTGAACTTTCTCTTTAAGGTACCGTAAAAAATAAACTTTCTAATTCCTGTCATAAATCAAAATTCATGCAGTAAGGAATATTGCTTTTTACAAAACACCGCAGCCGGTGGTCACGTAGATCCTGGGATTTTTTTTTCTTTCTATTCTCGGCATTACGGGAACTGGCACGTTTGGTACTAACATCAATTATAAAACTAATATTTTAGCCTGCAATTGGAGAGAAAAAACTGATTGATCTTTAAAAGATCATGTGTTTTTGTTTATATTCTGCACCCCAGAATAAATATCAACCTTTTTCTATTTAAATTGTAACGATGGACGAACCGATTCTTAATTCATGGATTACGTGGCTCTTGAACTCATTAGCATTACGCTGAAGCTCTATAGCTTAATGCTTTTTCGTAAAATGGTCACCCTTCCCATGAAGAAAAAGTAACAGTGTAGCCAAGTCTACAAATAAAATAAACCTTCACCCACATAAAATACCGAATGCGCATCGGAAAAACGAATAATCAATTGTAATTATAATTCAATCGATTTTTCTTCCTTGCAACGCCCATTTCTGCCGGCTTTGTCGCCGTTTTGCACCTCCGTCGTTTCGAAATCCTTCATTTACTGCACCTTTTGCCGCCGAATGCGCAAGAATTCAAAGTATTGTTGTGGAATTGGAGAAACATAATCATAAAGTATAATATTTTAATAATATAATTTATAACTCAATATGGCTAATGTGATAACAAACACATTAAAGCAGGTTTTATTAATTGCTCTCAGTTTTCGGCCCCAGCATTTCCTGGTCACTACAGCCGGGTGATATTGGGGACAGTACCAGCGAGGGTTTAACTCTCTTGTCTTTCTCTTTCTAGTCAACCGTTTTTGTATCTCTATTTTTCATATGCTCGTATCAGGAGTTAGGCGCCCCGGTGTTTCAATGCTGTGTTCTCATCGTTTGCTTATCCCTGAGGGTTTAATAGATATATTTTCGATGTTTTCATACACATGCCGGCTCACATGGTGGATACTTTATCCCTCGGGCACACGGCGCTTTGTGCTGAGCGTGTCGATAGTGGAATTTCGCAATGGGGGGAGATTTGTCCGTTCGGGTAAAATGTGTGGTTTGAGTAGCGTGATAAATATACCACCACGTGCTGTCGGCAATCCATGCATCGGGTCTTCGATGAAAATAGTCACAACTTCAATGGGTTAATGTTTACGCGCTTAGTTTAGTTTGCTTTTCTTGCGTACACTACAGTTCCTCAGTGCGTGCTCGTTTGCCCTGTTTTCACTCCTACGCAGCAAAATCGATGCTCATCTTCATTCTCAGATATTGCTGTAAAATGAAGGGTCACAAATGCTGTTCTCTCATTTTGCGCAAGTTGCAAACAATGAGTGTCCAAAATTCGTTTCGCAGCTTTCTCTTTTTTGTTGGACCACAATACTGCATGGATCGAAACTCGCCAGATCGTCCGTTTGTCCACGGTGTATTGGATTCGGCTCTTCCGTAACAACATTTATCCCTACTACCGCGTTCTTCCACATGACGATAACAATGGAACATGGGAACGAAATGAGGGAAACGAAATAAGCCACTGTGAGCGTTTGGAGGTAGATGAAACATAAATACCAACACTGATAAACTCAAAATGGTTCCATAAATTGTACGGCCTCAGGTTTTTCATTTGCGTGCACCAATGGAGTATAGAGAAATGATTACCTCGCGTTTTACTCGTTGGTGGCCTTCTGACACCAGTAGTCACAATATGGAAACCAAAATACTCGCATACACATGATGCTGTATGCCTGCGGGGAACATTCAACATTCGTTGGGGATGGAGGCACCATGTGTGAATATGTCACAATACAAGCTTACCCGGCCGTGTGTGATTTCGTGCTCTCTCGTGCATTCAATTGTGATAGGAAGAAGGATAACGCCCGCTCGCACACTTCGATCCCATTTAAAATCACAACTACAAGGATCGTAACTATGAGACATCTTTTCCCTTCATTGTTCTAGGCAATAGATAAACAATTCTCGCTTAGGTCATGCAGTGGTGATGCGGAAACAAGATGTGTGAAAAAGCGAGCCCAGCCATCTCAAAAACTGATAACCGGATTCAGGACTTTAACCTCTACGTCAGAGAAAGAATTAAATTTCTAATCGTGAAATTGGGTGCCTTTCGGTCACGTCGTATGCATATTTGCAATTGTTTGATGTATATTTGCGTTTGAAATGAGAAAAGCATATTCGATTTTATTCGAGTTTTAGGGATGCTTTACCTAGTTGTTCGACACCGTTCTTTTCGCTTCATTTATATGGAATTAATTTGCAAACTTTAGCTAATTGAGTGACTTCTGGACTTCTGGTTCGATTTGAACACGTAAGAATGAAGCATTAAAGCATAATAATTATAAATGTACTTTAGCAAAATGTAAAAATAAATAGAATTAAAACGTACTTTTACGGTTATAAATTTAGTAATAATATCAAAAGGATAAATTTAGTATACTAAAGGTATCTATAGTAACTATTCACAGTATGCAATGCTGTTTACAGTGTGCTTAGTTAAAACTGTTAATAAACGTCATACCAGACAATTGGTGCAGATATTTTTGATGCTGCAGCTTTATTAATGTTTATGTTACTACAAATGCAGCAAATTACGATTACGATTATGATGAACAGAATGTATATGTTATTTCTTTTTCTTTTCAGGTAAGCGATGAATAATGCAATATGCGTGGGTTCCAGTAAGTATAAAACTTTTACTGAACATTTAGTACATCTCAAGATTTCATATTCAGTTTTAAGATTTGGACTACATTACCAAAATGGTCAGCTATCATTACTAAACACAGCTAAATTACTGTTTAAGGATCTATAAAAGACGATGTTTAAGTGCTTTCCAGATCGATGAAAATTAACTAACTGTCATATACTATACAGGATTTTAAGGATTTTTTCTAGACCCGAATAGTTCTTCAAGTTTTACTGTTTTGATTTGTTACGTGAGTGACGCTAACGTCAAACATTTAATGTAGTCGACTTAGTTTGTTATTAATTTTTTAAGCTGATTACAGACCTGGGTCATCCCGGCTCGTCCTGAAATAAACATGATAACTGATGGAGCTTCTCATTGTAACCGCCCGGCCATTGTACATTAGCACATGAGCGGCCTAAACACAGAAGAAATATATCTGGTATCAGATCTAAACTAATCTTTCTGTACATCAGACTTAAACCAAATGCGTTTTGTTGGTGTTGCGTAGTATTTTGTGTCACCATCGATTTGATAATAATTTTGGTAACTTGAATTTTGATTCCTACTTCTCCTATTGTTGGTATAATTTACGCTATAAGAAAGCCACGGAAATTAAAAACTAGTGTCCAATTACTCTTTACCTGGATGATTTTCAAATCAAAGCTACTTGTTTTTCACAAATCTCGTAAAAACACGTTCTTGAAGACACCAATAATTAAATGCCAAAGCAGCACAAATTTCCAGATCCGCAAACATTTCTTTGTTTAAATGTTACGTGTAAATCATGTTGATGAATACTACTACATGAATACTTCCAAAATTTTAATACTGTGAAGATGCATTTATAAACGAAGAGGCAATATTTTGTTTTTTTACATGTACTGTTCACTACAACTACTTTGTTTAAAAATAGCCTGATAAAAAATAAATGGAAATAAATGGATATTGGAAATAAATGGATAAAAAAGATGGAGGGTGCAAAAATTCATCCTTTTACTATTTGTTTTCAAGCTAGCTTGAAACAAAACACACACTGTTGAAGAATAATGATCTGACAAAGGTAGAATTTTTTTATTTCCACAAGCGAAGACGGTTCGAAGGAAACAGATCTCAACGAATGGAAGTTATGTTACAAACTGAATTTCCGTTTTCTTGGGCGATCAAGCAAAACGCCACTGATGAGGTTACTCGTTAAAGAAGAGATAATATATTCATTTATATACATACAGTATTCGAGCACAAATGTGCTTTTGGGTTTTTGTAGCAATGCCTTATTGTAGGGGGTGTTTGAGGATACATGGCTCAAACAACTGCTTTCGACTACAATCAGCGCGTAGAGAAATCACTTCTTGTGACTGTTTCGAACGGGTGGATTCTGAAGCAATTTATTGTCTGTACTAATATCATTCGGAATACCGAATGAGCTAGAATGCGTTTTGCCTTTTTCTGTGCGTATGTATATATGAGGGAGTGAGGTTATTTTACAACTACCGTTGTATATTGTATTGCAATATAATTTGTTTTCACGAAGAAGTAAGAGTTGATACATTTTCTTCAACTAACAACAACTTTGATGAAACATTACAAAAGTTTTCATTCCAAACTACCTAGATTATTGGCACAGTAATTGAAGTAAGCCAGGTTACACTTTTCTCTATTATAAAACTTTAATAAATATTATGAATATTTGTCTAAATTTGAATTACGATAATTAAACGTTGCAGATTTAGATGGTTGTTGCTTTGATGTCGCTGGTAGCAACAGGAAAAAAAAAATGAATGAAGAAATAAGACAAGATTTGATGGCAACATGAACATTCTTGAACGTAGAATGAATCGGCGGAGGGGTTAGATTTCAACGATGATGAAAAATCTTCTGTCTTTCTGAGTCTTGCAAAAACGCCTGCAGCAGTGACTGTAATACTCTGAAGTTAGGCAAAAAAGGAAGCATCAAGTATGTATGAAAAGGGCCGGGAATCAAATCATTGTTTGTCAGAAAAGGGTTTTTGCTGGCTTGTGCTCATTTTATATGGAAAACATGGATGCCTCCCAGTATTCTCCATTCCTGCTCCTGGTCAAGAAAACAGCATTATTGGTGTTTCCCTTGATAACTGGATCGTAATGTCGCGTCTCGACAAAATAATAAAAACAAAACCATACAAAGAACCTTCGAAAACTTAAACCGGGCATCGGGTTCCGTGCAGTTCCATCTTTTTTCTGTCCAAAAAGGTATCTTTAAAATGAGGAACGCGAAAACTATCGACATACTCTCTATATGCGCCAATGCCTCAAAGAACATCACGCCATCCTTTCCATTTGGTGGACCGCGACAGTAACGAAGGCTTCGAATTGCTGGTGCAAAGCATAATTTAAAACTGCAGTCTGTGGACACGGCCCGCTCGGACATCATGTTATGTTTTCTTCAGTTTGCTTTTTACTCCATAGGCACGGCACGGCACAGCAAACCCGACTTGTTAAGTTAAACTCGTTGGCGATCGGACGATCCAGAGCATGAAAAGAATGGGATGCTGTGCAAGTGTGAGAGAGATCAAAAATAACCAGTCGTGAAATGCAATTGCGTTTAATCGAAGCTAAAAGGCAGGGGGTTGAACAGGGATATGATTTTAATTTGAACGCCCTAGGACGTATACGGAACGATTGAGGCCGAAGAATTTCTTTCAATGTGGCATGCCTGCCAAAGAATGGCGTTTTTTCTTTCCTTTTAAATGTAACCATTTCATGGACAGTCGACGCCACGTACTAGTACCAACCTGGCTGAAACCGATGTTGAAGAAAAGACACTTGTTTGCTCCTTGTTTGGTGTGGTACGTGTACACAGCATCGAAACACTTGCCAGCCAAAGGAGGAGTATGTCATGCATGTAGGTAATACACTGCATCCATCAGGAAGTAGTGTTGGCAATGGCAAACGCGCTTCGAGCAAAAGTTTTAATTTGCTTTTAAAGCTAAATTAAATTTAATGTAATTATGCGAATGCCAATCTTGATCGTAGGGAAAGCTTCTACAGTTATTGCAACTGGCAGTCATTTGATGCCACGGTTTTGCTGGTAAATAATGTTTTACTTACTTTTTTTGTTGGATTTCTCGAGAAAACGTTCAATTATTTTTTTATTTTCAATGTGCTTTAACAGAAACCGGTACATCGACTTGCTCGATGTGGTATGCTATAGAAAACTACGTCAACATAGTTGGTGCAAATTTCGTTAACGTTGATGGATGAGCACATATTTACTGTAGCATTTCAAAACTACTTTGATAAACAAGAAAACAAAAAAGCGATCAGTAAGCATGAGGCATTGCACGCTTTTTTTGTACGACCTGCTGTTTTTGATACAATAATCATTGTTATCGTACTTTAATGGGCTGACCATAATTAATTACGCTATGGTTTTGTCCTTCAACGAACTATTAATACAACGATGTGTTCAGTTGCAAAATCGATACGACACGAAATGAGCAAAAAGGTTATTGGTAATTGTTAGTAGGAAAGTTCAATCATCTTTAACGTAACTTTACGAGTGAATCATTGTCGTACATGATGATACAGAACGACAAGGAAACAAAATACTAGCGAAGATATTTGGTCCATTTCGGTTTGAAACCTGATGTTGCATTGTATAAAGAAGCTTGGCAACAAATGGTAAAACTGGTTTTAAAGTTAGCTTTTGCATTACTAAATACTTCTCGACGCATGGAACAAACATGTACGAAAATTTGAAAAAAAACGAGAAAAAATACATCATGAAAAATTCGTTTGACACAACATAGCTTGTTTAGTCGTTGCTAGCTATAGCTTCACGTAATATATTACTCTCCGGCTCTCCAGACGCATAAAAAGGATGCTGCAATGGTAGATATTTATGATGTTATTATTTTAGGAATTTCTTGAAGATTTATTGCGTTGCTTACTTTATTTGATTACAAAATAGTTCATTCCGGAAACGACCTTTTTCTTCAGCAGTCATTCCATTGCATCCACAATCTGCAGAACTCAGTTTATATCTGGGAGTAGTTTGACGGTTTGAGCTGGGGATCTTCGGCCTGTGAGCCGTGCGATAAAATAAAGCAAACGGTAATTAAATTTTGGTCGGTAGAAGAAAACAACCAATAAGTAATATGTCCGACATAGCATAAACCTCAGCCAGTCAATGGGCCTTTACTTAACGCGAGTGCTGTAGAAATATGAGACATATGCCAAAATGAAGCTGCTATATACTATTTGTATGTCTTAGTCTTGTCTTTCAGAAATTGTAGGTAGAACGAGAACAAGGAGAACAGAAAATTTTATTTGTCGTTAAAAGTTCATAGCAAGATCCTGAAATACCATGATGCATAACTACTAAACTACTGTACTGACGAAAGACTCCAAATAATTGCAAATGCTGATGAATTACTTTTATTATTCTATACACTTCCAAGTTCACTGTACTCGCAAGTACAACACAATTTCATTACTTTTAGCGGAAAGATAACTTTCGCTCCAAGTTGCATAATGAGTTTTCATTTGAGCTAAATATATCCTGGTGTAGATTGTTCGCTTCGGTTTTGCCTAATGTTTCAATCATTGTTAATCCTTAAGTATGGGTAACAAAAACTTTAACTTCTATATTACTGCATAGCAAAACTATGGTACTTGAGCCGTTTGTAGGTTCAAAATCGAGAGATCATACTTTCAACCTACCTTGGCACTGTTTCGTGCCAACCTGTACAACTCACAGCACAATATGGAAGCAAATACGTTAGAAAATGAGATAAAGAAAGAGAGAGAGAGAGAGAGAAGGCGATAGAGAGAGGAAGAAGTTCAGAGAGTGGGAAAAACAGTAGATATAGAAAGAGATAGAGAGGGACGTGTTCTTTTTTAGGATACAAAATCATCCATTTATAACATCATTTTTGCTGTATAAGCCCATCATAAATCTCTTCGAAGGCGAAAATCCTTCGCACAATTAAATCCTTTCAAAACTTTCACTGTCCGAGCTATCCAGTTATTCGTACCATGTTTCGCTTGGCAACTGCAAGGCAGATCGATTAGAAGTTTTATCGTATGTAATGGTTAATGTTTTTTTCTTTAAAAAGACAACTCTAACAAGGTGAGGAAAAATGTTTAATACATGAGTTTTTCAGCTTTTCCCGATTAGTTGATTTTGCAGTTGTGACCAGCCTTTCGCATGTCAAGATCTCTAGTCTAGGTCTAATACTGACAAGGCTTGTCAGAGACAAGAAGTGGAAAAGTACCGATTAATCATTGTTGAGCCCTAGGGGTTGAAAGAATAATAGTACAAGCGTACAAGGTGTACAAATATGTACAACGTTCAAATCAAAACAAAAGAACATTGTTATCAGGGATGAAATAGAAGTATATCATGTAGAAAGACTGCTTTCGCCATAGAATTGGTGAAAGTATATTTTATCAAGTTGTTCAAGCGTTCTTTGTTCTACTAGATTAAATAGACGTTTCTATTTTGCACATGACCAACCTTATTCTGCCATGGATATGCAAACTTGTGGCTCATTGTGGAAAGTCATGCCTAGGAACCGTGCACAGAAAAATTGTGCTGAAGCATCTAAGCCGATTGTGCTCGACCTGAGATTTAGTACAGATAAACCAAAGACATTTCCGTTTTCTACAAAAGATGGGCTTTCGGTAGGGAACTGAAATGCCTTCGAAACTAACTTCAGTAGTACTCGTGTGCAAAGAACGTGGGTACACCACGACCGTGCGTTCCATACATGTCAAGCGTTATAATTAAGTTTTGTAAGGCATAATGGAAACGAAATTTACGTCTCTACAGCTTTATTATCTGGTATTATCACGTACGAATGATAGTATATCGGGCAAACTCGCTGGGTGACAGCAATAAAACATGTGCTCTCTGCTGATGCACAACTATAATAGCGACTACTCAGACAGATTGCTACGAGTCAGTACTATACAAATGCTGCATACATTTTACATGTCTATTCATAGCAATTCGTGTTGGTGTTCAGATTGAATGCTGATATCCTTTTTGCATACCTGTAGACACTAGTGCTAAGCTTACGTTTTATAATTGATTGCTTTATTGCAAGAATACAAAGTTACAAAAATATAGCATTTCGCGAATTCAATAGATTGTCGACCATGATGTTCAGCCTTAGTTTATGGGACTGTTACTGGCAGCATGAATGCTTTTATCCTACGAGTGTAGCATTCTATTGCTGTAGCTTTCTGATAACTTGGGAAAGAAAAAAATTCACACTTTGCCATGAATGGCATAGAATTCTGGTCGAAGATTGTCAAAGAGACAATGAACAAAACGTGTCATAAATCTTAAGATTTGCTTGTGCTGTATCTACCACTCACAAGGAAAATACCAGCATTGCACATTTAGTTTCTTCTGGTGAGTTCCATAAGGATTTAGAATTTTAATTCTTTGAAATGATAGTTCATATATCATTTTGTGGCGAGTGCAATGGGATTTGAAGATAATCCTGTGTATATCGAGAGAGTATGTAGCTTTCCACGGCTTAACAAAAAAAGTCGGAAATTCATCATAGTAAAATAAAAAACAACTGATACTAAATTCGGATCTCCTCTCCGGTTTCGCTTGCTTTCAACTCTTGTGGTATGATCTAGCGTATTTATTCATGGACACAGTAGCAATTCTTTAGGAGGTATAAAAACAAAAGAATGCTATTCAAACTGTGTGTCTAACAACATACATTCCGATGTACGTTAAATATAAAAATATTATTATACAAGATTCAGCGTAACCACCGTTTTTTCCGCCTAGAATGCCTAGAATATAAAGAAATGGTTACATGAATGCGAAAAGTATACACATTCAATTTGTTGTGTTTGATCAATGATCATTAAAATGATTTCTGATTTTATGGCTCACTCACAAGATTCACAGTAAGTTAACAAGTTCAGCATTCTTGTTTAGTTAAACAGCATAATAAAAATTGGTTTTTTTGAATGTACGCTGTTTTAAAATAGAAAAAGGTTGAAATCATATGTTTTAGACTCTTATCTGTCATCCGACAATGATATCTGTTGAGTATATAGTCAGTAACAATTTATATAGTTTGAGAAAAGGTGTAGATTGTTTCGTGACTAGTACTCCATTTCGAAAAGTACAAGACATCGAAAACACGCATTCTTCTGCGTTTGCGTTGGCTATTTGGAAGCGGATCCAATTAAAAAGGTGATTAATTTGAGGCAATAAATCTTAGACCTTCCCCTATCGCAGCCCTATGCTTCTACTGGCCAGTGTTTTGCGCGAAGAGAAAGGGGAGAAACAGACAGGACCACCATCGCTTAGATAAAATGAACGAGCTAGAAATCGGCACCATCTGTTCTATTAGATTCTGTACCAACGAGTAAAAAAATGGCCGATGAGCAACTGAGAGCAAACGATATTTCTAGTTGTATGAGTATGCGTTCTGCTATAGATTCCAATGGGTTGAAGCTTTAAGATTGATTTGGTTTTAATTGAACTGTTTTTGTCCCATATTTTTTTAATTAAAATATTATTATTTTTGTTTTCGTGTAGTACAGATTCGCGCTATCTAATCTAATTTAAAATTTTTACTTAAAACTGATGTGACATAGTCAAACATTTCAAGCATTTAACGCACTGTAGAATAGAGTTTGTATCTCAAATAATTTTTAGAGACATTTTTGGGGATTTTCATTCGTTTCGGTTGCATGCAACCACAACTAACCCCTCTGCAGTATAATCATCATCGTATATCACCTAGAAAGGACGAGCCTTTAACCCAGACTTAAACTTTTGGCCACAGGCTCCATGACAAACACATTGATTCTAGACGTGGCACGGGCAAAGGCTTTTGTATGTTTATTTTATCCTCCATTGCGTTGATGTTGTTTTTCGAAAATAAACCATAAATTCTATACAGAGGCTATAAATCCCGCCGCACACTGTACCTCAACTGGTACTCGCATTCACCGCCTATGGCTTCGTTACCTTTGGCGCACTTCCTGCCCGTTTTGGAAGGACGAGCATGGAACATGGAACAGGTTCTTTTCCCTTGTGTTTATAGCCTTCGCTGCCGTTGCAACTCTTACCCACGGCCATCTCTGTCTCTGTTCTTCTGAATTTTCTCGCTTTTTATTGGTTACTAAAACACCCTATAGATCCTTCTCTAATGTATGGCTTTAACGCCATGCTGAACTCACATGTTACATGCTACCCTATCAGAAACGCCACGTTACGATCTCGTAACCATTTCGAAACTTTTTTTCAGCTCTTGTAAATGCTAAGCCCGTATCCATTCATGATAACGCAGAATGGCCTTTCACGCATAAGATCGTCCTGTGTGTTCCATTGAATGGTTTTGGTACCTATAACTGCAGCTAGTTTTTTTCAAACCTTACAGAAAGTTCAAAATTAGATTTGAACCTACCACCTGCAAAACGTTGGTATTTTAAGAGCAATTCTGTACATTGCCATGGTGCAAACCCTACTTTTTATTAACATAGCATAGTGGTAATAGTTGATCAATTTCCGATACTTAAATTGACAAACTTATTGCAAACCATTGGCTTAACACTTTTGATTTGTCGTGAGAATATGAATCATGATGATACTTATAATCGAACTCGACATTTACATAATCTAAATTTATTGAACCAACAATGTTCATGATGGTCAACGTCAAGGGGACATGCTTTTTAAGTAAGGGAACCCGTTTGTAAATCAAAACGATTTCTCGTTTCCAGTTTCTGCTCAATAGTCTTTTTTGTAACCGTATAATGAAAGGCAAAAGTAGGTAAATAGATCGGGATTTAGTTTATGGTCCGATTGTTTAGTGAATGTTATTACGTGTGATATTTTTAGGTTAGCTTTAAGAGTATGATTGTGTGCGTAAGAATTATACTAGTGTGGAAGAATCATACTAGTGGAGTCACCGCTAGAAAAGTAGTTTAGAAAAGCTATCGCGCAAATCGTGCCTATTTGAGCGGATTGTCAGTGCTTCATTGTGGCGTGTTGCCTTTCTTTGCCGTTCAGATTTTGACCCTGAGGATATTGCAGACTTTGTTTCAGAACCTTTCAGAAACCTCGAACTGGTTGTTTCTTTGTGTGAATTGTGAGGGATTGTATATAGTAAATGGGATGCATTTTATTTGCTGGCCGCATGAAATTGGTTGCTGTTTCTATTCACACACGGAGTTGCTACCGTTTGAATTGACTATGTTCGTATTTACCGTGGACCTATTTTATCTTTCGATGTTTATAGTTTAAAGCTATTCAATGGTAGCTCATAACTGTTTCTTCTAAGAATTTGGATTAGTAATATTATGTGTGTCACTTAATACTTATCACAAGCCTTGCATCGCCTTTATATGTACGAATGCGAATAGGCATGACAGATTCTAGTTATAATGCTATGCATTGTAAATTTCTTATAAATGTGAAACAACGGTCAAGAGTCCAATATTTAACAATTCAGAAGTCAAATAGGCCTTCCGTACGCTGTAAACAATTTTCGACATTGCCCTTGTAATCTGATTTGATTGGTTGCACATCGATTTAACAAGCTTTTACTCAATCACCATGACTCGCACTCTTTATTTTTGCCCTAAGCGACCGGTACAGACAATTAATCATTCTTGAACCGTTCGTGCTATATACACATCCTATGAGTACAACTTACTATTTTCTACCAACAACACAACACATGTGAACTAGCAACCACAAGAACGATCTGCCTGCCTGGAAGATCATCGACTAAGAAGTGTATCAAATTAAGATCTCGCCTTTAGATTACTATGATTATGATTACCAATGGCACGAGTGAACGAGTAGACGGTTATTGTTTATGGATTTCTGCATTGTAGCGCTTCTGAAGAAGGCATAATAGGGTGGTATAGATTCCGCTACCATCATCATGACCGTCATCGCCACCGTCATCATCTAAGATGTACAATCTTGACTCTGTGAAGTGTTGGATCAAGGCGAGCATATCCTCCTTCAGACAATTTATATTTGTTTTGGCCACAGGTTTTTCAAGATTTACGGCTTTGATTAAAAGCTGCATTATCGATCGATTCTGTTGCATTTACTGCTCGCTTCGACACAAGTTTTTGTTTCTCGCTACAGAAGAGTTCAGATGCTATGTTGGGAGCAGGTGGATGACGTGGAATAGAAAATGAAAAGAACTATTGATTATATCTACCATTATAAACACTTCATTACGATCAATGAAGGCTTCCTTCGCTATCGAACAGCGTGTTCTGGCGCTATCGTCAGTGATAGGGTGAGTGGTCTTCGTTCGTTGCGAACCGACATTCATAGATTCTCATCGGCTTTCGGCATAGTGTGATCATTCTCGGACGCTTTCGTCACGTATCGTTGCGTGCGTGGGGAAAGTGAAGCGGACCGATACGAAAAGGAGGAGATTGATTTAAATGAATTGCCACACACTAGGCTTACTGTGCTATTCACTGCAATTCGGCACTGCTCTCGATGACCACGCAATATCATGCCGCAAACAAGTTGTACGTATTTTCGCTTTTGCACTAACCGACCGGTATCGGAATCATGAAATATTGGGATTCCATTTTGATTTATGATGTTTGATGGTTTATTAATTGACCATAGGGTTATGTGAGTTATGTACTAGGATCAGACTGGTTCGCCATATACCAGCACCAATTGGAGAATCCATCGACTGTCTATGCATTTATTTGCCATTCCTGCACCAACATTGGCTTCGATCCCCTTTTCGGTGAAGGTGCATCGCTCCTGTGTAAGCTATGGTGCGAATAAACCATCAACAGCTCCTCAGTCACATCCTTGCTTTGCGTCTCGTCGTCTCGTCGTCGAAAATTTCATTATTTCTCCTTACTTTATTTATGAACTTTGCCCAGGATATTACGTAATGGACGCATATTTTATTGTATCGGATTAAATTAAACAATGTTCGATCGATAATGAATGGATTTCGATATACTGTTACACCATGGCAAGTAACATCGAAATCATCACTTCGCCGTTGTATTCAACCGTTCTGAACGCAATGCAGGAGCATGGTGCTGAACGACGGTCTATACAGCAACGCATCAATCTGTGTGAGAAGTTCGGAATTACGGTAACTATGAGAAGCACGTGGATGAATAGAAACCTGCCCTGCCTCTTTCCAATGTAGGTTGGCCTATCCTGAAGGCACAATTTTATGGTGCCAACTACTACAGACTAGCAAAATGGAAGCAAAGGCCAAGACTATGTTGACATTCCTTGTGCTCGTGGTCAATTAAGGGCTTCTGTGTTGTTCATTCGAACCTCCTTCCACATAGGCAAATGCAGTACAGAATTGTGGCCCCTTGTGGCTTCAGTGCTATTGTAATCATTGTTCTGGGACCACGCCAGAATTGAACATTGCTTGGAAAATATCGTTCGCGTCGTGCAGTATCTTTATCTTTGTATCTCGAAATCGTTAAATTGAACATGATGCAGTGTTTTTGCACGACTAAATTTTAATGCACATAACTGGGTATACTTCATAGGTGCTATTGTGTCGCCTTCTGATCGGTTTCTTGAGCTCAACTAATAGGCCTTTAAAAAGGAATATGTTGAATTAATCGAAATGTATTCCTATGTTGTTAGTGTAAAACATTCTTTGGTATCCCGCGCACAATTTAGACATAAATTGTGTAGTATGTTAACATTTGAAAGAGTTTTAAATTATGTTTGTTAATTAAATTTACGTCATTGTTTGACAATGTCAATCAATGAAGGAAAAAAAATTATTTATATTACTCTTATGTTTTCATCGTGCATTTCTACTCGAATGTACCGCTGACTTAGATAAAAATAATATTATATACGTATTTTTTCCCACGTTAACGTTTCTATTCGCGAACCGAAGCCAAACCCAATATTTATAACAAAATGGAACAAGGAATATTTTGGAAACAGCATAAGGAATATTTCATATTCAATCGTTGCTTATCATTTACCTACATAGTTCCAGTTATTGTTTCTAATTGAAATATAAGAACATTGTGTAACTAACAATACACTTTCTTCGACGCAGAGATGTGTTACGTTTTCTTTTTAACACACAAATATCAGATTCTGCAAATGGTGTAGTATCATATGTTCAGCAATCGGGGGTGTACACATTTTGTTGCAGATTTTGTTTCATAATCTTCACCCTTGTATCCTCTGTTGTAGCATGATTAACATCATTCACTCCCTTCTTCCATGCGTAGGTTTGTTGGCAATTTGAAACCAGTCTCATTTATGAAACATGGCCTCTCCAATCATCTTCGGTCATGTTCTACTGGAACATCTAAAGGAACCGGCCCAAAGCAAGCAAAGATTCATAAATCTTGTTTTAACAAGGGCCCCTGTAAATTATGCTATCCCTTTTCTTGTTCTGCATCGCTGTCCTAGAATGTTGAATGTGAGTACGCTGGCCAGCTGTGCTAGTGTGGACATAATGACTTGATCCTTTGATTGTAAGAAGAGTTACCAGTTTTGGGTTTTTTCGTGAATGTTTTGGGGCTGTGAAAAAAAACAAGGAGTACAGTTAAAACATTCTTTTTTGATGAAATGTTTCCAAAGTTGTGTAACTTTTCATACTATTTTCCTTTTAGCAAACTTTTTAACCCTGAAGTCATCATTCATATATCCGATTGGGAGATTCAATTATGTTTTATTGGCATGACGATTCGGCGGAACCCGTTCAGCTGATTTAGCAACTGATTGATACTCATGTGAATCACTGTGAACGAACGGTGTAAGGCATAGAAGACAAGAACACAAATACGATACTTCTAGAGAAAGATTCACCCTTGATTTCCCTTGGGATAAGATGAGCGACAAGCGTAGGAAAGAATTATGGGCGTGTTGTTTTCCCTTTAGCTGCTTCGTGGTAGATGAAAATTTCGAGCAACCGTTATGCCAGGTTTGTGCGATCGTCTAATTGTCGTGAGCCATTGTTATTGTCGTAATACTTTCTCCGTTTGGACATCTTGTGTATCTTATAAGGTTAATTAGAGCATGGACATTCCTTTATACATGCCTCTCGCTTTCCAATAAATGCATCAGTCCCCATTGAAATTCTCATTCGTTCGCGTATATCATAGCCAAAGTAAGCGACATGTTGAAGAAGTAGGGTGGTAATATTGCATTAAGATTGTCGCGCTACCCTAGCTATCTTTACCTAGGAGAAATTGGTCATAATTCACTGGGCATCCTGCCACGTGTTTTGCAATGGCTGTGTAAGATTTTGGAGTTGGAAGAAAACCTAAGGGAGAGGTAATCCAAGCATTTTCGTTCATTTATCAGAGCAAAAGAAGGAACAGTTTATTGACCTTGTACTTTTCTCTGCTAATGTAAACGCCAGCGAGCCTTTTCTTTCGAATAGAAGAGGCTGGAAGGAAAAGCGTCTGCGCAAATGTTCGTTTTTCGTTGTGGCTAGAGGGGCGACAAAAAGGCTCTAAAAGGTGTTTTTGGTTCGAAAGAAAAAAATGAAGTTCTCTTGCGGAGTAAGGAATAAATTTACAACCATCTTTTAAGTAATAAAGCTTGATAAATGTATGTACCATGGTTTCTTCATCTCTACTATTTCGTGGGAGGTGCTTACATCGATCTTTAGATTCTTTTACTGTGCACCTTCATGGCTGTGATCAGTCAGCGTATTAATCCAACGTATAATTTGTTCACTAAATCAATTTATAATTCATACAACTATGAACCCAAATCTTTTAATGCAAGTTTCGAACACAAAAACATCGCCAAAGGAAATTACATGTAAGAAGGTACGTTGCGTAACAATCTTGAATATAGTTATCATTATATGATAATGCAATGCTATTTTTTAAACGTGAAATACGTGCAACTATTTAACAGCACTAACACCGATTTTAAACATTTTACAGTACCTATTTTAGTATTTGTGTTATAAGTGCAGTTTATCAGAAGACTACATAACTTTAATCCGTTTTGTCAACAGAATGCTGGTGACTACTTAAATACGGTGAATTTATGTTAAAGTAAAGTTAAATGCCTATGGTAAGATTACCAATAGTGGTGCAATTATAGCATCATCCGCACGATTGAAACATGTTTAAGTTGTTTGGGAGGAGCAAATTTTGTTGCTTCAACAAAAAATGATAGATGACAGGGTTTTCTCTTAAACAAAAAAAAACCATCATTGAACATAGCAAATTTAACGAAAATAACGACTTTTTGTATATGTTCTATTGTATCTATAATGGTAGTATGGTGCTTATTGTGAGGGTATCGTGTACCAACAGTGGTGCTATTTTTTGTTCATTACATTTTCACTATTTTTTTTTTCTTCAGTTGAGATGATCCAGATTCGTTCTTCATCTTCCGTAGGACCTGTGTGCATTTTTTCTCTAACTCTTGAGATCAATGCGAACGGCCCAGTGGCATGATGGTAGTGGCGCCGATCTTCACATGAACGGACCGGACCAAAATCCCATCCAGAACAATCCTTCGTACGCAGGATTGACTATCCAGCTACCGGTGAAAGTCACAAAAAGCCAGATATGGCAGGCCTAGATCTCTTGAGGTTATGTTTGCCGATAAAGAAGAAGAAGGTGAATTTGTGCCTCAAATGGCCAAAAAACGGGAGACTGTTTCTTTCATTTCATTTTCATTCTTCATTCTTGATTGTAAATCTTCTCCCGTCCACTGATTTGTATAGTTCGTTCAGTCCTAGGATTCTCGCTTCATTTTGTTTGACAGGAGTTTTCTATGTTACTACGACCACTATGTAAACATGCCGGTTTTTAGGTTCTTATAGTGGTACTACGGTGCAACCCAATAAAAATAAGGAAATTTCTCTCAAAGACAGCATGCTTGCAAACAAAAACATTTTTTTAGCATATTCATGAAGACTTTGATGACTATGACTATGAAGAGCATGAATTTCATGATTTTCCTGTAAGTTACAGCCTGAAGAAAAAGATGACGTTCCTTACGAAATCTTAAAAAATTCTGCATAAAGTCGCAGCAAGTTGGAAAAAGTTGAATATTTAAGCCATTTTAAAACAGTATTGGGCCATTTGTGTTTTGAACTATTCGTAGAAGGCCACAAAGCATTTCGAATTACTAGAAATATCTTTTTAATTTTAGTTTTTTTGTGGGGATGGTATTTTATTCCACTATCATCACCATTGGTACTAGCACCACAATTAATACACTTACCTTACAGTTTAATACAACGAAAACCTTTCGACGCATTGGAACTGTCAGATGGCATATGGCATGAAGAATTTGTTTATTTTTACAATAAAGTTTGGAGTCTGATCGGGTGCTCAGAGTTTGATAATGATTTTTATTCATTTCTATTTCCAGTTTAAGTACAGTGGTCAAGCAAAAGTGGTCCGTATCTTAGTTAATAAAGGGCTACTGAGGCATGGAAGGAAAAACACGATTCATTTAACAACGTCACGAGGATAAGACATATGAGTTTTCAGCACACCATTGAGTTGGTTAGCCTGTGCCGTGCAATTTTCTAAAGCGTTGAAAGATACTGCATACAACAAAGAAAAAGGAGCAGTGTGTATAGACAAGTGCATTGGTTAGTGACGAAGACATCTTTGCAAAGAAGAAAGTTAACAAGCATTTGCAATACCATGTTTTCGTTGTATCTCCACTGCATACCCTGGCATCATACTGCTTCGCTACAAGGAAGGTTTTGTTGAACGACTTCGATTGGAAGTGCCGGTCGCTCGGATTAAACCACAGCGAATGCTTACTCCCGCTGGGATTTTGTTGTATTATTTTTCATCTGTTGAGGTATGGGGATTTTATCATGAAGAGGGATGTGTGACTGTTCAGTTTTCATGGTTTTATTTTTTCCCAGCGAATCTTTACGCCACACGTAGAGTCTACTTTGTTCTATCCTTTTCCATTGAATGTATTTCTGGTTTGTTTTTATGTAAGGGCGTTTCACGCTGGAACAGATCGTGCTATTTTACCGGTCAAGTCATCAGATACTGCAAGATCCAGATACTGTTATATTTCATTATTCTTCGCTATGTTGCTCGTAATCCGCGACGTCTCATATTCACCTTTGTTCCATTTGTAAGACGAAGTAAAGCAAGTTTATAAGCAGTAATGTATGCTAAAGCATATTTTTTACGATTTCAAAGTATAACGCCAAACATTAGGTATTGAAAACAGTAAAATGGCGTCAGCTATCATCACCAATCACTTTGATATACTTGCACAACAAATGTGCACTATAGCACATAGCGTTTTTGTGTAATTTTGAATGTCAGAATTCCCTATCCTCCCAACTAATCAGCTCTTTAATATGATCGTTAGCGTTAACCCTTGTCCGCCCTTATTTCGACGAAACTTAACATTGTCAAGATTACAAAGTCCGTATAAAATGATACGGCAAAGTTAGGTCCCTAATTAAGATAAAAATAATCTTCATTTGTTTCAAGGCCAATCATCGCTTGCTATGGCAAGAGTCAATAGCATTAGGGATATTTAATGAATAAACGATGGGTTTGAATAATTTCGTAGGTTCTAACTATGGTGAAAATACTATGAACGAAATTCGAAGATAGGTTTTTGAAGCAGAGACTTTCATCATTTCACCTTTGTATAATGAAAAGCCAATCTGTCTTCAAAAATCCATTTTGTAAATATAATTGCTTATTTTTCACCTATGCGTGTAGCTCTTTCTGGAATTTACATAAATGTTTCCATGTTTGAATTACATGCAAAACCGTATGAACATCATCATCGTGGTTACTCTGTCGAGACTCATGGTTTTATGTGTTTTTAATTTTGAATAAATAACTCCCAAATAGTGATTTATTGGAAAAAACTTTGAGTTTTTGCTTTTCGTTATCGCAAGCTGTACACTCATCTGAGTCTATCAGCATATGTGTATGAAGAGCTGTGTGTATTCGTATGCTGATTCTGCACACTAATTTATGAGCACAGTCACGATCGCGACCCTTGATTTTTCTCTGGGATATGTAATGGGAATTCTGGAGTGACTGTGGATTCGAATACTCCGTGCTCGCTTTCATCATCTTAGGAGGAGCTTCGCAAACCTTGAAAACAGAGGCTGCATGATGATGGCTGACGATTCCATTTTGTATTCTTTTTCTTCGGTCATATTCCACCCTGCAGTCTTTAAATACTTCTCTTCGCTTAGTCTTTTCCTACGCTGTTCGATGTTTTGCGTGCTTGCCGCTTTCTTGGATGCTGTTGAAATCGTTATGGAGTACAAGCAGGACTTATCTCTTTTCGTTTCGTTTTGCGTCCGTTCCAACTGGTTCGTTTCATCCGCTAAAACGGCGATGTCGTAGTACAATCGTTGCTTCCCTCTGTTGATCGTTGCTTGTTCCAAGATCTTTCTAAGTTGTGCGTTAACCTCGCAGAAGTGTGTGCGTGTGTGTGATCAGGTTCTGTTTCACTTTGTTTCAAGGGTATCAAGACAAAAAAAACCCATAGCTCAAATGGAAGCTTAAATTATCTCTCTATCTACTTTGGGTTCCTATGTCATGCTGTCAAAGCTGGAAGCCACCGGGTGGTGTTTTTTTGTTGGGCCAAACATTCCGAAATAGACTTGTCTAAGCGAAAAGCTAGTCTTGTTTCTTAATTATAATGTTAAAATCCCTTTCACATTCGGAAGATCGCCGAACACATTTCGGCTCTCGTACCGGAACGTTTTGATGTTCCAAGCAACGATTTTCAAAAGGAAATCAGATCTATCCACGCATTATACCGCTATCAAACCCTCAAGTATCTTCATAAAACTGTAAAAACATTTCTTCAGGCTCTGCCGGTTTTTTCTCACACAATCTCACGAAACAATTTAATTTGAGGTGCTGTTTTTGTTTTGCTTTCAGGCTTATTAAAAAGATACAGGTTATGGTTTCGCATCTGATATACTAGCGTCGGTGTTGATATGATCGAACGGTAACGATGATCGTTTATGTATCGCTGGAAGTGCAAGAACCCATGCAGTAAACGGAAAAATACACGAATGTGGACAAAAAGTGGTTGAAAAAACAATCACAAAAATTACAGTGCAATGCTGTGGCATGGCATAGCTGACAGGCTCTTCCATAGTTTTGGGTCGATTTCGTTGTGATCTGTCCAACCCAATAGCCGGCATTTTGTAGTAAATTCGCCTTTCACCCAAAGTTGATGTTTGGGGCTTAACATTTTCGCATGGCGTTGGCGATTCACTTTGTCTCGTTCGATACTGTGCTCATTTTTAGGTCAGTAATTACAGCTTCCCTGTGTGGCAATTTGACTTCATTACTACGTTTATGCCAGGCCAGGCCAGGTTGCTGTCTGCTTTGTGGAGCCACACTGAAGCCGACTGTAAGCTCTATTACGTTTTGCATTCATTATATTCTCCGCAAGGAATGAGTAAAAAATATTCCACATTGTCGAAAAATGTAGTATGCAACAACATCGGTCAGAAATACAATCGAGTATTCCAACAACACCAAAAGCTACCACATAGCTGCCACTGCAAAGGGATGATAAAAGCGAATCGTATGCTACCCGCGGTTACTGAACACTGGGTAGATCGTTCTAACAGTTCGTTGGCCCCACATTGTGTACGGCAGCAGAATCTCCGGGCAACTTCGAATGCTTGTACATGTCTGGCAGTGGCGGCATTCAAAGAACATTGTGAACAATTTTTTGTTCTTCTTATGTTGGTGCGAGCCTTCGTTTTCCGTGTCCTGCGTTGGTGAACACAAGTCACGAGAACTCGTGACGAATGAAACACATACCCTCACAACGTTCAACCGGGATGGATGACCAGAAACTGGTTATGCTGCTTTTATTTATCTTCGTGTATGTTTGCGTTATGTTTGCCCTCAACATAGAAACATATTACACAATAGCTATACTTGGCACATAATACGTTTCCGAGATCGAGCATTGCTAAGCAAACGAATGATAAAGGTATCACCAAACATACTTTGTTCAAGTTTTGGAACCTCGCAGCCTAAACAGATGTTATCAATATATATTTTAAAAAAATGATACAATAGACATTCGAACAAACAGTATAATTCTTTTGATTGCAGTCCGAGTTTTATATCCATTTTCAAATTGTACGTTTATGCTTTCTATTTTCGCCCAGGTGCAAATGGATTACGAAGAAGGGGACGCCAAACCTACACAAGATACCAAACGCTGGAACTGGAGAAGGAGTTCCACACCAACCACTACCTTACCCGTCGACGCCGGATTGAAATGGCACACGCTCTCTGTCTAACCGAGCGACAGATCAAAATTTGGTTTCAGAATCGCCGAATGAAGCTTAAGAAGGAAATACAAGCCATCAAGGAGTTAAACGAGCAAGAAAAACAAGCCCAGGCACAGAAAGCGGCCGCCGCGGCAGCTGCAGCGGCCGCGTTACATGAGCAAAACTAGGGGTTACACCAACAACACACCAATCACAGTAGTGCTAGTAATTATTTATACTAAAGGGAAGAAATTCCAGTTGAATCAGGAAACGCATTAAAACGGCAATTACAAATTGATTATCTGCTCTTCATGCCATCAAAGTTCGCAGGTAGGCTTAGCATATCCTTCTTTGTCGGTTGTGCAACCTCCGAGGCCCCAGCTTATCCTCTCATACAATCCGTACGCTAATTTGATCTTTCCTTCTTTGTTCTTTGTAAAATCTACTGCTAGTGTTCGTCAGCAACATCAGAGGTTTTTGAGAACTTGTGCTTTTGTTGTTCCACTTTAATGCTGAGCTTGCATTTGCTGGTTTACCGTCTTTACATTGGCGCATTCGTTCATCTTGTGTTAACACATTTCATAGAACGGCGATTGTGTTTAAAAATTGTGATCAAATAACTTAGTCAGTTTCAGAATTTTAGTTGTTTCATTTTTGATTGGCATCAACAGTGAATGGTGGTAGTGAAATGGTGAATCTAAAAACGAATGAAATTCATTAGAATCTTCTATGTGAAATAACACAGCATCTAAATAGGCAGATATATTCAAGAATACTTTTTTCAACCCCACTTCTTCAATCTTCAATCCTAGAACAAACATATAGGTTAATAACCATTCCTAATACCGAATCATGCTTCCGGAATGATGCGGCAATGATGCCGTCGAGAACGATTGGTGGCAAGTATGTCGCACTTTGTAATATAGGCGCATGGTAAAAGTAAACAAAAGCGAAGGGGATGAAGATTGAACTCTTTTTACAACGCATACGAGGAAACCGCAAGAACACAAATGCATAACAACTACCAGTGTACAAATTTGAATCGACTTAAGCAAAAGAAATGAATTAAAGAAGATGTAGTTCTCTCGACAAGTATAAGAAGATACATTTGGAAACAGATATACGTAACTAAAATGTGTATGAAGCAACGCAGAAGTACTAGGAATGAAATTTACTGCACATAATGTAATAGGTAGTAGCTTCTCCAAAAAATGTCAAAAAAGTTCATTAGCGCGAGGATCGCTACACATCGCTTCAATGAGTTGCAATGTACAAGTCGTACTCTTTCGTATTTCAGTCCGCACACACCAGTTCGAGATCAGAATGTAGCTTTCTGTTGTGATGTAAAAACATGCAATACTATAGATTTATCTCGGTCTACTTGGATTTGATAATATAGAACTTACGTAACTGATAATGTAGAATCCGTTCCATTGATTTTATTTTTAACATAGTGCGATTATTAGTATTTTACATGTACGAATATCGTACTTTCTAGAGTCCACGGTAAAGAGTATTTTCATGTTAGATAGTTGAGTTTGGTCTCCCAAGGAAAAAGTAATCCTTGGTAATCTGCGATAGGAACAACGTGTACGCGTAAAAAAAACCTACGTTCGTTCGCCAAGGGGAGACTTAGACAAATTTTGGAAATGATCTGTAATGTTGCTTCGTTATTTATTTTGATTATTATGTACTCTGTAGCTTCTGCCATTTTCCCAGTGCTCTTATGTTTTGTTGTCTTTAGTAGATCACTTTTGTTGATTTTATTTTTTAAATTTTGAGTATCGTTTTGTACATATAGAATACTTTGATAGCTTTAACTGTAAAAAAAACTTCTACTAAACTACAATACCCCTACTTCTTTCAATACATACCTTCGTTGTCCCGGAATATTGCAATGCATGTGTAGTTTGTTTTTAAAACCCAGCAATGATGTTAACTTTACAGCTTGCATTGGATGCCTATGTACTTATTTATTGCAAATTCAAAACAGCAGCATATGAATGAAACATCATACTTTCACATGTAGACATGGAACGTCGGAACATTTTGTTTATTTTCACTTCATAGCAACGAGTGACATTCGATCTCTTGCATTGCTCAACAACATTGACTGGGAAACGTTGTTTGGTATCATATCGTGGTAAAATGTAACACAACATGAAACGACTTTGAAACTTCAGTTTAACCCTAAACCTGTAGAGAATACCCGGAAACAAGTCCCCATTTGATATATTTTGCTGTTCTGCTGTTCTTTTGTGATGAACGGGAACGGGCTGCAAAACCAAACGAAGAATGTTCTGTCGAGAGAAAGAGAGAACCAAAACAAATATCTAGGACGGAAATACGTAACTGTAGATTTAATGAACACTTTCGAAAAGAAACATATAATTACAAAAAAGCAACAAACCCTAGTTTTGGTTAGTGATGTTGATTTCGCCCGAAAGCACGATAAGAGTTGAAGAAAAGTAACAAAAAAGTCAAGGTACGAAGCCACTCAAATCGTTTACTTCTTGGAGGACAGAACCCAAATGCTACTTTTACTACCCAGTGCAAAACAAAGTGGCAATTGTGAGAGAGTTTGTAACGCGCAACCTCTTTTGCAAAAAGCTACAAAACTACAAACAAAACATTAAATGTATACGTAACTAGCCCGTAAGAAGATCCTGTATTTAAATATGAATATTGAATATTGAACTAGTAAGCGATAAGCAGCGTAAACGCAATTGTGTTTAGAAGAAGGGAGCGTTTAAATGCAATGGAATAACACTGGCGTTAGGATTGCTAAAAGTAACAATGAAACAAGTTAATTGATGCAACTAAACTGGTTTAGTTGACTGCTTTTCCAATAAAGGTAAAAATCAACGAGTACAGCAAATTACACCACCCAAAGTAGAATACATGTGACCAGAGAACGTATGTTTTACTCACAACCACAGCTTCTACATGAAGTGAGAGGCAACTTCAACAAACACTTTGCCCAGAAGGCTAGATCAACAAAACTGAGAATGAGCAAAGAGACATAGTTTTGCTGGTAGGTTTAAGTAACTAAATTGGAGCAGCCCGAAGTGCTGCAGATGCTGCTCAGCAACTATTAGGAGCGCAGTTATAAGAAGCTCAAAACACTAAGTAAGCAAAGGAGGTGGTAAAATTGAGGATGAACCTTACAAGGAATGGCAAGGTTTTCTCTTGCTAGATCAAAGATGAAGGAATCAGAAAATATCTAAAACAAAAATAAATGTAAAGAAGACAAAAGTGGGTCATTTTAGTTGAAAACCGACCGTAAGCAATTACCAGATTTGTCAGAAAATAAATGAATCGAATACGACAGAAAATCATAGCATACCAGTGTTCAGTGTATGTGCGTGCGTGTGTGTGTGCGTGCGTGTGTGCGTGTGTGTATATCGGTATTGCAGTTATCTTCAGCACATTAATGTTGGAAACGTTTGTACAAATACCTGGTTCACGGCAAATTCAACACGGAACTAACCATTACAACGAACAGTGTCATGCCTGAAAACCAAACTCCTTCTGAAACGGCGCTACAAAGTCGCTTTGGTATTATGATTTTCCATTGGACGTCCCGTTTAGTATTGAGAATAAGCATATATCATCAAAACTGATTGTCTATTTTATATCCATCAAAATGTATAGCCTTTACAGGCTGCAGTATTCCAACTCATCTAATGCACTTGGAATTATGTTCGAAAGCAATATAAGTCTGGTGAAGTGAGAAATACATATAATGAATATTGGCGGTGGTATTTCTTGCAAATGAATGCCTTACGATCTAATGAAGTGCTTATGAAGTGTCACGCTTTGTAGGACCATATTTTCAACGGCTGGAAAAGGAGAAATATTGTTCTACATTCTGTCGAAGCTTTTGCTGCAAACCTGACACTCGCCGAACGGAGTGCTTATTGCTCGCCTTGGACAGCACATACTTTCAGGACGACATCCAACGAAATCGAGCAGCGATAATTAAGTGCCGGAATGTGATCCTAACGACAATAACTTACCACCCTTACCACATGTAAAACCGTAAAGAAACTGGAAATGATGAAGCGCATGCGTTCCCAACGGATATGCATATGGCGTCGGGTGATATAAATTTCGAATTTTCTGCCTCTTTCCAAAAATCGGGTGAACATCCCTTCATCCCTTTTTAACAGGACTCGCGAGCAGGTACCATAGTGCATGCGTTTCATAGTAGGGGGCATTGCTGTTGTTTCGTCTGGTTGTACATGTTTACTGTTAGATGACGCTACTGTGCGAACATTTGCTGAAAGCATACAGTATTGAACAAAACAAATGCAATTCCACTGCAGAGGTTTATTGGCAGCGAACAACGTAAGTGTTTTCGTTATTAGTTTAGTGTAATATACCATTGCAACTCACATATTTTGAGTTTGTTTCCGTGTGACTGTTGCAGCTTACACTGATGTTACATCAATAGTTTGATTGCGAGGTACGATTGTTCTTTACTTAATGTTTACTTCGTCTTATAGGTCAAGTTCGTTTGTGAATCGGAGCATAATAAGCAGCTATTTTGCTTTACATTTCATGAGCTTACGAATACGATAGTCTTCTTATACATACATGGAATATTGTTTCTAAAGTCTAAAGTCTAAAGTTTAAAGATCCTTTTTTGTCACACATGTCCTAATAATTATAATAATGATAATAATATATAACATTTTATATAATATGTAGCACCAACCAGGCCAATTGGTTTTGTTCATCATAGCTCCATTTATTGAAGTATTATATATTTGTTGTATCACTTGATGATAGAAACGTTAGATAAAAGTAGTTTTAGAACTTTAGAAACCCCATTCAGAAACATTCCGACATAAGATAGCACTGGAATTGTAAATTTCTTGTAACTTTTCGTTTACAGTACTTTTGCTAAGTACTGACGAACAAACGAGTTTTTCAATATGGCTACTTTCCAGGCGGCACTGCTACGATAATCGTCCAGATAATGGTAGTTTGAATGTGCACGTGTTTAGCTAAAGCCTTCAGACACTGAGCGAATTGATTGGTGTTCGTTAGACCAGAGGCACTTTTATTTTACGTTACACTTTTGTTTTTGTTTTTGCACTGCGGCATCCATAATGACGACGATGATGAACTGCAGTTTAATTTGAGTTGATCGCCTGGTTTGTTATTATCCTACAATCATCAACGGGGTCGTGAAACTGCAGTCCAAGACATTAGCAACTTGATTGTAGTGAGAAACGAAATTAATTTTAGCCGACACCATCACAATCAACGCTTGCAACATCCGCTCAAGTTTTTACTTTTCCTTGCTCATTCAATATGTTGACGCCGTTTTTGGTTTCCCAACCGTGCATTCTCGTGGCTCAGGGCCATGTTGCTGCACTTCACTGGCATCGTCATTCCTCATTAATTGAATCCGAACGATTCCAATTATCTCTCGATGAGCTACATGTATGTGTAAATTACTTTGATAGAGTGTATATGGCCCAAAGGGGGTCAGTGTACAGACTGAAGCGAAAGACTATATTTCTTATTCACTGGTTACAAAATACTTCAGAGTTTAGTTCATAGTAATAATAAAATTACGAATGATTGCTTATTGAACGGTTTACAAAATCTGAGAAATAAAGTAACTGAAGGCGGAACAGATCGAATTATATGGTTTCTCCTATTCATTAGCAAAGTTTCGGTCTACTATCGAGTTAAGTTTCTGCGCTATTTTCTTCAACTAATATTTGTTGCTGAAAAAATACCACCTAACGTTTATCTTGTTTGCAGTCTATCCAGCCAGACATTCATCTCAGCTTGCATGCAGAAAACATGCATCGATGCATACGCTCCATCCGCGACCAGTGATGGAATGATAAAAAAAAAACGTGATACATTCTATAATACTACGTCGAATTTTGTTTTCCTTTCGTATGGTGCAATCGATTCGATGGTTTCATGGAAAATGACTGTGTAACGCTTCCGAAGTTGAGTGAAACTGCAGTGGGTTATGACTGGGTCCGATTAAACGTTGGATTGATTGGTAAATGTACGCTTTGTACCCGGTGACAATACGATTGCACAGTGTTTGGGTTGGGATGATCGTGAACGTCGCATTAATGAGCAGAAAAATCGGGCGGTAGTACATCAGTGGCGGAAGATCAAGCGTTTTACCATAGGCATGGCGGATGGCCGTTCAAAATGACATGAAAAGGAAAACGGGAGAAAATTATTCGATTCTGGTGTCCGATTGGAGAGCATGACGCAAAGCATTTCCGACATTGAGAGTGATCCGACAGTGAAAAAAAAGGAAGACATTGGAAATAAATTATTTATGAGCATCAGAACCACATGGTTCACGCAGGAGATCGCGTCGTCGAGGTCATCATCGTATTAACAATTGTCTTCGTCGTCTTGGTATGCGATGTTTTCGTTTCCCTACCTTTTTTTATTGGTTAGTATTTATTTCACATCATGCTTTGTGCATGTTCATCGTTCGGTATTTGGAACTTGAATAATTTCACGTACGGGCCAAAATATTCAGAAAAAATCATGCCATGTACAATGCATGTGAGATGAAACCGCATAAAAGAACAACATTTTCCATTGCATTCAGCTCCAGAATCACCCAAACTTGACGAAAATTTACTCAACATAACAGCAGGTTCCATTGTTGCACTGGAACAGGTTTCTTGTAAAAAGTATTGGCTGAAACAAAAAAGAAACAGGATATATAATGTAACAATACTTCAATGCTCAAGCCTTCCGAAGATGAACGCTTATATGCAGGAGAGAAAAAAACGTTCAAACTGTATGCAATATTACAAAAAACTGCCTCGCTTTTGCGCGAAATTTTAAAATTTTTGGTAACCAATCAAAACAGAATCAATGAAGGCAGAAATATTAGCGAAGAAACGAGTTACAGTCATGCTTGGTTGCATTTTGTACCGTCTTTGAGAAACCATTGCTTGGTGATAGAAAATCAAGAAGTGAAGTAAATATACACGGTACGTGTCTGTAGGCGCGAAATGGAGGAAAATGGGTTAGTGAAGCGGTAAGACATAAAATTAATTTTAACGATGCTGCCAATTTCTCATGAAGAGCAAAAGCCACAGTGATGATCGGAAAACAATCAATGCGGCAAAAAGATTTTTGCTTAAGGTAAAATTCAGGTTATTGCCTAAAGAAATATTTGAAGGTTGTTGTAGCAATTACCCCTTATAAAAGATTTGGAAACAAAAGCTTGTCTGTACTAGAATACTTGCACAGTATTCTATTCAACTACTGCATATAATCATATCGGCCAAGATATTTCATACTTAATCACTATCACATTTTTTCAAACATACATATGAATATAAATAAAATAATCAAGATTCAAAATTTGTATTTTATACGAATTAATTTCCATTTGCACATTAATTGTTTAAAGTGCCTAAAGCTAAGAGCTTGCTAGGTTCTTAGAAAAATAAAGCTCACTCGTGCTTGATATACTTTTACTTTATTTTATTAAAGCTGTACTTTTACACGAACAACATGTATTCAGCATCAATATTGCACGAAAATTTATTTATTTATTTCATTTAATGTATTACGGTCTATGCCGTATTGTAGAGATATGCCTCGACTGAGGTTTACAAACATTCAATTGGTTAGTAAACTCTTCCTCCTACCTAACTGCCATGCTTTCAGGGGCAACGTTATTTTGTTTCTATTAAGAATTTATTAGTTCCTGATTGTTAGTTTAAAAACTGAAACAAGGATACTCCATTAGAAATGCAAAACGGAGTATTAGGCAAACTCCTAAATATTACACAGTGTCTGTTTTTCATCGGCTACTGTATGTCATGCGTTTTGCATATCGTTTAGGGAGAAAGATACAGACGCTTGTATTGCATTGCATACTTTTGGGAGCAAACATACATATGTCGACTTTCCACAGTGGTAGGCTTGAAATTAAACATTGGTCTTTTAGTCAACTTTTAGATTGCAGCGATATTTTATTTTTTGACATCGACATATTTCAAGGAAAGAAGAATCTGTTACCATTACTCTTAAAATGAAATTAGAAATACACAAATTATATTTTAAAATTATTTTCCAATCTACGTACGTAGTAAACTCATCACTAATAACTTAAGTTTATCAAAAATCGAAATGCTTCTAAAATATTTATTTTACGTTAGATTTATAGTGTATGCGTTAGATTTAGACGATTAAATTTAGACGATATTATTTATAGTCTATTAAAATTAGACCATTTAAACTTTTTTTTATTCAACAAGAACGGTCAGGCTGCATTGCTGACCATATAAACATTATTTTTACATTCAATTATCAATTGTATTAAGTTTCTATTTGCAAAACATCTCGATTTGAATATTCTCCCAACTTAAGCATAGTTTGGAATTGAGCAGGTGGCACGCGCGTGCATTGAAAGGTAGTTTTCATTTTTATTTTTATCAAATAGTGAATTTATCTATAGCTGCCAAACAAAAAATCAGTTCAGTTAAGTCTGTTGCCGTTATGACATCTATGGAGGCTGAACATGTGACGTATAGATAAAAAATAGATGCCATGAAACCCTTTATTCTCCACACAGAAACCAATTTAAACCTGGATGTGATGACCTACCATGCTCGGAGATGCATTCACATACGCACCATTACTGTGAGTGTTCCAAAAACGCCACACTGTCATGGGATTACGGAGACATTTTCCTGAGGGTCCCGGCCCTTGTTAAAGTGAATCTGAACATGCGAAAATTGGACACCGTTCTGATTCATACTTTATTGGCTGGACCAGTGCGGATGGCCAATCGAGCGAGCTGTTTTCCGTGCTGGATGAATGAGTTATTATTCAAAAATGGATTAATGTATATTTAATAAACACGACCATGGACCCGAACTTTATCATTTTATGTGCAAAAAGATTCCTTTGTCGAACGGTTTTGTGCTCGGCGCATTCTTGGCTCCGTAGTGCTCCAGCTTGACGAAGCATAGCAAACAGTGTAAATGAATGTGGACGGTAATGATGGGTGCCGTTCATGATAAAATGCCGGTTTACAAAACGCGTAGCTTTGCATGCAAATGATCGGAATAGCTAAGACTGTGTAATATGTGTTTGGGTGTGATACGGTTAGAAAGACAACCAGACCAGGATAGCAATTTTGTGGTACAGAGAACTAAATTTCATTGTAACACAGAAATAGTCAGGAGTAAAGAGAAATGATGATGACGATGCTGCTAGTTCTAGCGTTCATGTAATAGCAGGAAAGGTCTTTTGTATGGACGAATTCTTTGCATTCTTGTTCTGTACCTTCATCGCTGTACGGTTGTCAAGAGTTGAGCACAGAACCTGTGCAACAAGTCCAAATCAAGATAATCAGCTAAGAACGATCTTCATAAGTTATACGGATATATATGTACATTTAACAACCTGAGTGAAAGTTTTTGAACCCACCATGTGACGCCATGTGGTGAAACAATATCAATAAAACTAATAAATAGTAGCTCTTTTGTTTAGCGTGTCATTATTATTGGTTAAAATTTATCTGTGTGTAATTAAAATCAAGTTCAGCATAATTTTAGCCAACGTCCATGGATAGATGGATAATAATTTATTGCTTACGAATCCTAAAAACTGCTACGAAAAAATATGCTCTTTACTGAGGGATGGATTTAATTTACGTTCCTTATCATTGACTAATTCATATTTACAGTCTACAGTCATTAAATGGCACCAACTTATTTTGGAAAGTGCACCTACAGAATATGCAATTTGTCGTGCCATAAAAAGCCATGAGAAAGAAACAAGTTACAAAAAACTATCATCGATAACTATCCGCTGCGACTCAGGTCACTCGAAACGAACGGCCAGAACAACATTGAGAAAATGACAACATTCCAACGATAGCCGAAGCTAAGGCATATGTTAATTTATGTAGTTCAAACAGTGATCAAATATGTGAAATATGATTTATAACTGAGCTCATAAACTACGCGTTGCGGCTCCCTGACGGAGACGGTGAATAATCGGGATAGTAGCAATGGTCAGATGGATGAACGGTCGACTGACCATTGCTGTCAGCGGGAGTGATGGAAAATTGTTTCCTCAAAAGCGGAAGCTCCGTGTTCCGGCCATTATGTCTTTCTTTCCATTTCCTTTATGCTTTGTGAACGGTGGACGTATGAGCAAAACACGACGCGAAACGTAGGTCCATCGCAAATGTAAACAAATTATAAAAAAGCAAGTCCACGTGTGTCCACAACCCAGCCTCCTGTTGGGCGCTTGCTCTAGATGAACATCGGATGCGTTGTATTTTACAGTCGTTTGAGCTCCTCGTTGTTTTTGTTTTGTGGGTTTTAACAATCATGCCGTTCTTGCAGCGGTATGCTTGTTTTCTTTTATGTTTTATCAATTTAACAGAAACTAGGTTTGTTTTTGCTGCAGTTTCGTCACACGTGTTGCTGTGAAGCCTGAGTTTATCAAGCAATTCTTGTGAATTGGCTTATTTTCAACGACATGCGGAAATTGTGAAGCGGATATGAGCAGTAAACAATGGCACAAGGAAAAAATACAACAATGAAGCAACACACGTAACCGGCTCGTCCTGTTTAATTTTGGTGAGATAGGACGTGCAAAACGGCTGGTTGGTTTGTTGTATATGATGCAACGAATTTACCTTTCTATTTTCTTCGGGTTTACATTCGCTGTCAGACGTTGCTGTGTGGATTGATGTGTAACTGCAAGACACTTTACTAAATAGTACAAGAATAAATGGTCGATTGTATGAAAAGCGATTACTTTCACAAGCCACATTGTTTGTCATTGACACTGTTCCATTCGAAATGTTCAATTTTCAACTGTTACTCGACTCAACCGCACGATCTATGTATATTTAAAATTTCAATCGCTCAAGGTATATTCAAATATTTGGTACCGATCAATAAGTTTAACGCAAGCAAAATACCTCTACAGTTGTAATATCACATAGAATAGGAGAAGAATATTTACAACTCCTTGTGATGACAACAATTTTCGGTGTAAGGAGAGGCGACGGATGTAAACATGTGAATGATGGACATATTTTAGCTATGTATAAAAACACATACTTTCCAATGAATTTGAAACGGAAGACCTTTACAAAAGTCGAAGGATTTCTTCTTATACATCTGAAACATGAGTTTGAGTTTGGGTATGAGTTTTGTTAAGTCCTCCTCACTTAGAGTAACTAGAGAATCAACTGAGAATGCTAACACAGTCGGTTGTGAATGTAGCCACTAGTTATGAACGGGAAATTAGTTCTGCTTTGTTAAAACTGCCATGAATTACCAACAACAGTTCGTGGCTGTACATTCGCCGCAGAACAAATGTTTGTTGTGCGATCAACATCGTTCACTATCTTGCGCCAACTGAAAGCACAAAGGATTTCCCTATCAAATCGTCTTCCAGCCTTCATCATGGAGTATTGGTGCACAGTTTCTAGTTGGCGGCGATACAGCTACACATTCTGCCAATGTCAATGAGCGCAACAGTCATGGAGCTACTGAGCCGGAACTGAGCAAGAACGTTTTTACAGTGAAAATAAACCAATGCACATATAGAAATCTGGCAAGGATTCGCCTGCTGTAAAGAACTATTATATTTCGCATCCTTCGGAGGTTTACTCCCCGTTTCGGTCGCTGATGATTTCACGTCCAAAATCGGGGCGTACTGGTTGCGATTGGACAAGAAGGAAAAATGTCTTTTAAAAGTGTGTAGATTGCGTACATTCTATAGCAACATACTTCTTTCATCCACAAAAAAAGATCTCGCAAACAGCTTCCAAGCTGTCCAAGTCGCAACGAGAGGCAAATGGGGCAGCCAGCAACTGACGATAAATGTGTTCCTTTGGAAAAATAATAATAAATAAACACAGCACTAAAAATTGTGTGCAAAGTTTTTTCATGTCGCATAGTTTGCGCATCCACTGGTCCGTATCCATCCCATTGACTAGTGGATGGAAGATATCAATGCACTGTCCAAATGTATGTTTTCCTCGAATTCTTTATTGAGAGCATGGGACTATGTTTGTCCTACAGGCGACAGCGCTATTCATGAACGCATAAGTGCTGATTTATCAAAGAAACACAAGACCGCTTCGCAACCAAACGATAGTGAGTAGTGTAGAAAAGCAATGCAAGAAGCAAGAAATAAGCGAACAACAACTTAACACTAGCCAAAGTCGTTCGAAAACAAGATAAGGCTACGGTCATTTGAAGAAACTGAAGCAATGAGAAGTCATTTTCATCTGACTTAAAATCTGCTAGAAATTCAATTAACATGAAAGTGTAATTATGATGAGCGAATCAAATAAATGTGTCGAAAAGTGAAGGCAATTTGCATAATTTAAAAATTTCAGATTATTCTGACTTTTGAGCTAAAATTAGTGTACGCTTATACAAAGTATGAATCAAAGATGCGCTGTATTTGTTGTAAATGTGGCAAACCATTTCACTACCTAATTGCAGTGTTTTAGCGTACTTATATCCTGGAATATGCTTCCGTTTGCGATAACGTTGATCTATAGGCTGATCCTCGGGGTTGATATTTATTTCTGTAGGTTCTTCAAACTATTCGAAACATCTTTGATAGTTGGTGCACTCTTCTCAATACATTCTGTTCTTCATTACAAATAGTGTTGGTAAATAGTGAGTGAAAATTCAAACCAAAGCTCTTCATCACTGATGCATAGCCATGATAGTTGAACAGTAAACATTTGTTGACGCAGTGCCAATACTTTTATTTGGTTCTTTTCAAGACGAGACCGACGCTGATCTCATCGAAACGGTTCTTCCGACATTCGTAACAAAAGTCATTGAAATGGTCGTTTTCCTCACATGTCCCGCAGATCGTAGAACTAATCTGTGGGAAGGTTAGGTGCGGTTAAAGCCATACGGCAGGGAAGGAGAGTATCGGTTTAATTTATGGTTAGTTTTCCATTTTGGAAAATAATTCTTCACTTGATTGTCGTTTGAGTTTTTCTTTGATTCGTTGGCAGTTTCTTCTACAGTTTTTTTTTAATCATCGCGACAATCACTACAATGGTGGATGAAGAAGAGTTTGTTTTCCGCTGCAATTCTCATTTCGTCGGAAAAAATCGATTAGCAGGGCTTGTGGAGAGTAGTGATTTGTGATATTTGGTTTTAAAGTGCCTTTTTGATTTGTCCCGTTATATAAAAGCAGTGTTTGAGAAAAAATGAGATGCGTAATATTTTTCACGGACTACACGTCGGCCATAAAATCTGTTTTTTTTTTATATAATGCACCGTTCAGAAGCTGTTTTTGTTTGTTTTTTGCTGTTTACTGTTTGTGTGTGTTTTTTTGTTATTTGCGATGTACAACGATCATAACAAGTTTAAAACATATTTCAACGACTGGTGTAAAATTCCAATTCGTCTTACACACTGATAAAGAATAATATTTGTTAACCTTTTATTATCTTTTTTGAACAATATGATGTGATTATAAAAATATAAATTGGAAATAATTGAAGCTATTAATATTACATTTCTTTTGTATTACTACATGGTCTGTATATTAATTGGCGTGCATGACAAAAGCTACAAAGCATTTGCTACAAAGCTACACTTGTAAATAATGAAAAAGTTCTAAAATCTCCCATCAATGCCAACACACTGTTAAATGCGTAAGGAGTACTTTTCATCATGCATTAAGCAGCAATAAATGTGTAGCCGATTCGAATCATTTGTACGATTAACAGTGATGCCGAGCAGCCAAGATTAAGATTTCCAAGAAATCTGAATCTAAATTTATCCTGTTTTACTTACTACGTTAGCAGGTAGGCTTAAGCTACGGTGAAGGAGTTATCAAACTAACGCGATTTGTTTGAGAAATGTATGAAACGAAGGCAAGCTGCCATTGCATGCCCCATAAACGGTAGGAGCTCTTGTAATGATTTTGTAAATGGTGTGTATCACAATACATTAGCAATGGAGCTTAACAACAATGTGGATACATGGAGAATTGTGGGCAAATGCTCAGTTCACACATACTGAAATAAACAATTAGCTAGGGCTTCCGTTACTTTCTCACATAATTGTGCAATTCATTAATGATTAACTTTATTGTTAATTTTGTAGTTGAACGAACATCTTGAAATTCAGTATGAACATTGCCGATCACATAATATATATTTTATTTTTAAAATGTACAGGACTGTAAAGATTTCCTGAATTTAAAGATAAACAAAATTGTTTGGTTTAACCAAATTCAAGTAAGCCAATGTAAACTAACCCCAACCCATCATATGCATCGTCGCAAATCGTTTTGCTGTCAAATTTATTGCTACTATCTTTAGGTAGAGTCATTGTATGTCAAATTACCTTCTTCGACGATATGCATTATCTCCTACACTTCTTTTAGATGGTTTTGCTAGTTTAATGAAACGAATGAAAGATTTAATGCACATGCTCACAGAACATAAACTAAGTTATTATGAACTTATTTGTGAGTGAATTACAATTCTCTCCAAGCATGAACTTCATTGGGTCCACGGTATGAAGCAAAAACTGGAATAGGAAATAAAAAATCCTTATTTATAGCCATGCTGAATGGGATGCTCTACTGATGATAGCACAGAAACGATAGCGTAATGAACCGATGCCAGGACCAATGAAATCTCAGCAATCGTATGGGAAATGTTCTACTTCTGGCGTCAGTATGTCGCCTCGCAGTGATATTGCGCTTGCGATGTATATAAACCGAGAAAAGAATTCTAGCGAAATCTTTGCAGAGTAATGTTTGTTTCCTTCCGCCACTGTTCGTTTCTGTATCGATGGATTCGTACATCGGATGAAACAGTAAAGCATCTATTTGGAAACCGTGCATAACTTCCTTCCTCATGCTACGGATGAATCTTGATAGAGGATGCAAATTGTTCTGTACTCTTCACACAACAGAAGAACCATTGGGTCCGGAAGTAGCTGGCACATTTATTGTGGGTAGGACCAGTTACTCTGTAAGAACAAGCGTTGACGAAACAAGCTTTGAGCGATAATTTACACAAAATTATCGTATTCCCCTCAACAGAACGATCGCTTCGAGTTCAGTATGATCACGGCTCGCTTCATTGGACCGCGAACATAATTAATCCTGAACACGCGACACGCGGACGCTAAACTTTGTCGCGAAGTGACGGATGAAATAGCGAGTGGTTGGGAATGTGCTGCAGCATATGAAAGGCCTTGGTGCTTTTGCCAGCACCATACTACGACAACAGCAAAAACAACAAAAAACACATAAATTACTTTGAATCCGATTTTGGCACGATTTGGACCTCACACATGGCTGAGGGAGGGATGGATGCCGCTTGCTGAGCTGAATTAAAGAAGCCGAAATGCAGGAACGACGTGATACCTTACGGCTTTTCATTTTGGCTTCATAATCTGTGCCTGTGGGAATGATCAATTGCACACTGCGGAGGACGATGTTAGACGCCTGAAATAAAGGCGCAATGTAACACGTAATACGTTAGGCGTTGCCATGTTATACGAGAAGTCATTTCACCTTTAGCGGACGACTGTATAGCCACTTGTGGTGGTAAATGTTTTCTTCCACATCTTTGTCGTAGATGTAATTGTTTACAATCGTCAAATCAAAACACGATCAATCAATAAAATTTTATTACACTTTCTGTTTGGGCATGTTCGCATGGCTGGTTTGTTTCCTTCTTTATATATTGCTTCTTTCCTGTTTCGCCGTTTATCGATCATAGCACCTTACATGATTGTGCACTTGTCTTTCAAGCACTTGGTGTTTGCAAAATGCACCTTTAGTTGTGCGATTTCTCCAATTTCGGATTTGCGCTGCGTATGTGTCATTTAGACAGTTTTTTTTTGCACATTTGCTATGCCCATCCGGTTCAGTCCACAACCGAAGTTCGACAAAGCGCATTTAGGTGTAGATGCCGAATATAGTTGGTGGAAGTTATACGGAATACTAAACACGACACAAGTTTAACACATTTTAGTTCATTTCTAATCCACAAACGAGTTCACAAGCAAACGTCTTTAGATTGAGAATACGATGAGTCACTGCTACCAACAAACACGGAATAGTAACAATGGCAGATAGTCAGTTCTGATAACAACGAAACATTCAAAGCCATGAAGTAACACAATTAAAGATCATGCAAACATTACTTACAGTTTCGAATTATACTATTCACACTTTAACAAATTAAACGAATTGAAATCGTTAAATCGTTTATGTAACACGTCCAACGTGTAGGTTTAATGAGAGCAAAAAAACAAAATGTTCAACACATTTTGAGACTTAAACAACACATTTTGAGAAAACACTTTCTTGTATGTAGTCTGTTTGCAAAGGTCTGGTAGTTAATGTTGTAATCAAATAGTGCGAAAACTTGTTAAATTGTCTTGTCATCACTGGAAGAGGGCTGTTTGTGCCGTAACATGTTTTATATCGAGCATCATTTGGGATACGTTGCTGTCTAGCCGATTGCCGTGGAACGACGAAATTTAGTTTGTCTATAAGTGAAGGTGCGTCAATTATCTCTAGCACCGAACCTGCAACGAAGCAGGTTTGACCATTTCTTCATCTAGTTTCTAAGGTCTCCAGTCCCAGCAGTCAGCAGCGCACTTACTAAGGCGGTAAGTTGTCTCTGTCACGCCAATGAAACCGACAAATGACAAATATCTTGTAAACCTTCTCGATTCTGCTTATCCATATGGTAGTGAATGGACAACAAAATGTTGAGCTGTACTGCAGTATCGGTGTAACTAGCTCACAGAACAAAAATTTTAAACACAGTAGGTTACAAAAATGCCTTTCCATTTTAATTATTACTCCAAGGATTCTAATTGCGCGTCCTAATTCGTCCTCATTTCACTACACTTTGCAGTGACTAACGCTTCACCCTATTTTGGAAGCTAGTGCAGTCATTACGAGTCTTTACAGGCATAATCATTTTAAAACCCTCAGCGTACAACAAATAAGCGTTATTTTCATTTTTTAATTCATGAGGAACAGCTAGACCATATTGTGTTTTAGTATCATACGTCTAACGTTTATTGCTAAATAAACGCTTTAAGTATCAAATATAAATATTTTATATATAATGTATATATTTCAATATTTAGTATTAGTTGTTGTGGTTTTTTTGCTTACTTATTTGTCTTCCTTTTAGGTTATTAGGCCAACCTTTTCTACTATTATTGTTTTAAATAACCCGGTATTAATTTCTGATCTATGGAACGTGATACATTTCTTTTCCCCTTTGCTGTCTCTTGTATTTTTCTTTTATTCACCGTTCTATGAAATCTTCGAATTTATTATTTGATTGAAAAATAATTGTTAATTTTCGTTGCTGTCTGCTTTAATTGTCCCTAGCAAGCTTCAAGGACGCTTACCCTAGTTTGAAGTGCTTAATTCTTTTAATTCTATCATTTGATTTATTATTCTATTATATATACTATCAATTAGAGCAAAAATCTATATATTCTAAGAACTAGTACTCTTAGTTCTTATAACACACAATTAGTAATTTTTAGTAACACGATTTTATGGTGTGCTAACCGGAACAATTAGCACATTAGAGTAGGATATTTCTTAGTTTCTTTAAAACATAATGTTGTTTCCAGGGCTATTGGTCTTATTTCTTGTTTATTGATCAATCGATGAACTGCTCGAACAATATGGTTTTCACGTAACATATTACAGATAACAGATACAATTTGTTTCACAATAATATGTTTAATAAACGTAGCACATATCGCAGATGTAACAGGCAGAAATGCTAACCGGCGGAATTGGACGCACGATTAATGAACTCAAAGAATGCCCATCGCTTCGGATGTCTTTGATGTACATCGCATAGTTTTGTTACACAATAAGAAGGTATGTAAAACAATTCATTGTTCAAAATTTATTTATTAAAAATTCATTCACCTTAGAATTTCTACTTATTCTCTTTCGACACAACAACCCCAAGAGGTCTTTCTAGCTTCCTTTGATTTTATTTACCTGTAGCCGGATAGTCAGTCCTGCTTACGGAGGATTGGTGCCGAAGGGGTTTTGGACCGGTCCTGTCGTGTGAAGACTGGCACCGCTACCAATACACCACTGGACCGCTCCAAAACCTTACCACAACTTTATAGCATCTTTATTTAAATCTGTCTTTCAACGCGGCATCTCTCTGCTTCAAACGCATTTTGACATCTTTCTAGCATCGAAGTGTCCTAGTTGCATAGATTGATGTTTAGTTTGTTAATATTCTTCTAACTGAAATGAAGGCAAATCATAGAAAAGTTTAACATCCAAAGAAAAGCTGGGTTTGGTATGCTATAAATCTTATGTAGTGTGACGAAGGAAGGCTTGAGCACCTTTTTGTTTCCTACTGGCAGCAACAAAAAGCATCCATCTTGATCCTTTCGGTATGGTACGAGCGAACAACGGTACATCGAACCGTAGTATGCCTGCCAAGTATACGAGGTTAAGTCGAACTTTACGGATCATGGAAGCTTGTGAAAGATAAATTTTTTACGCACATATAAATCGGAAAGCCCGCGTATCCCTTTGTGCTCCGACAGCGTTGGACCTTTCAGGGACGCACCGAACGCGGCTGCAAAGGTGGTGCGAATACGCTACGGAATGGAAGACCAATAAATTTTCATCTCGGCCTGAGCGCACAGGTTTTCCGGATTTTCCTTTCCGGATCCGCCATCGTCGTCGTGCGCCATCGTCATCATTTGCGTTCAAACGCGGGAATTCAATAAACCATTTCCCTTCGCAGGACGCGATTCGCGAGTGGATTGCGTTGGTGCTACTCAGCGAATTTCTAAACTATGCATCCAATCACAGGCCATCGACCAGAACAGAGTGGGTGTAGGCGCGCAGAGGATGAAACAGTGCCATCGCTACTCTGAACGGTTGGCTGCATTTAGTTGCAGGAACCCAAACTATGCGTCCTCGCAGCGTGTGACGTCGGAATTGCGAACGCATAAAAACAAATAAACCACCGCTGCACGGGAATCCGTTACCAACGCGCAACGGAAGCAGACTGACTCTAGGAATCTTTGCCAACCGCCCGCAACGTAGTCGGCGTGAATTGAGCACGTATGTAAAAATGTTATTTAATAACTGTTTATATGACATTCCACTAAATAAAATAATGCATAAATTACGGAATAGTGCACAATAAAGTGAAACTAAAAATGAAATATGTCTACCGAAACGACACATGGGTGTTCTAAAGGTATTTTTTGTGATACCCTGTCGAAACCGCATTCGAGCTCATGCGTATGCACGCGTGAATGCACGCACGAAAATACGCATCATATGCATCCGTTAGCTGGACGGAAAACAGCAGTAAACTCAAGCGCGACTCTATTGCTCTTGCGAGACAAATTGGTCTTTGTGTGCCATTGCACTTTGGGCCAAAGGACGTTTGCAAAAACGCAAACTAAGGACGGATCTTGGAATATGACCCATGATACAGCTTCACAATGGTCTGCGCACTTGGATTCGGTCAAAAAAGACGGCCAGAAATATAGTTTTAAATGCAGTTCTTGCTGCAGCTCTTGCCAGTTCGTCATTGAAAGTGCTTTATGGCACATTTTGAAATTAGTAAAAGCTAATTGGCATCGGCACGATTATTTGCAAACAATACTATTCTTAGTTTTCGCCGCAGTGATTATCAAACTATCTCTGTGTATGATTCTAGTCCGACAAAAGCATCATGCCCTTCTGAAAGGATATCACACTATACGTTTAATCTATGACGTAAATGATGTTATCGTCGACGTTGTCCACGGCTGGCACCAAGCTCGACTAGAAATTGCACCCACATTGTTTATATTTGCTTAAGTGACGAATCGATGCAACGTTCAACAGCAAGACCCCTAGGTATGAGTTTTTTAAACAAGTTCCATTCCCAAAATCCTTGCTCCATACTTATTCACAAAGCTGATCATAAAGATTCAACCAAATCCACTGATTTATTGACGGCAACAGGATGGATGGAAACTGGTAGAAAATTCAAGAAAATTGCTGTAGGATAAGGAAACCGTTTTCTCCCTGCTTTAGGTGTAAAGGCTTTGCATTTTGGTTGCAAATGGCAATGATGTTCAATGGAACCGCGTACACACTGCTCGCTAGGAGCAAAAGGTTGGAATCCTTTCAATAAACAACTAATAAATTTCGTCTTCGGAAAATGGATATATATGTTTGTATGTATATGTGTCTGTTCTTTATCGCTTTTATTTTAAACAAATTTCTTTCGTTAGCCTCGGATGGTGCAATCCCAACAGCCAGCATGACTATGGTTGCGATTGTACCACCAGATGTGTTCAAAGACGCTGAAAATCGTACGAGATCCGAATACGTGGGGTAACGGTATGCCACAACCAATTGTGGTGCATTTCTATCGTGGACAGCTGATGTCTGTCCAGCCAGTCGGAACCGCTGAGAGAGTCCCCACAGCGTTTAACAAAGCGAAATACGAAACGATTGCAATAGGTAATCCCAACTAATAACAGCGATTTAAATCGAAGAAAGCTGATCAGCAAACACATCAGTCAGCCGCATCATCTTATGCAAGCGATCGTACCGTGTAGACGTAGCTCTGTATGGATTGGTTGTTACTGCTAGGAAACAAATACAAAAAAGAACTGAAAGCTTTGCACAGAGCGTTTGGTTTGGTTAGAGTGGAATTTAAGGTGGAGTGTTGGGTAGAACAAGTTATAAATAATAATTTAAAATGCAAGTTTCGACTAAATGGTTGCGTTGGTTTGTCGGTTCGTAATGAATTTGGCGTAGTAGTTTCCTACTAAAAAGCAGATCTCCAAGCAAGAACGATGCGAAGCCATGTATGTATGGAAAAGTGTTGTTAATTAGCGTAGAAAGATTAATGCATTGCTTCATATCCCTTTTGTGGCCATTGAGCTTTCTTGAAGTGAGGAGGTTTCATAGCGAAACTAAAAAGGCTAGAACAATTTTTGGTTCTGCAAAGAATTTCCACGAAGCGGTAGCAGCTGGAAAGTTTGACGATGCTTATGTTCAACCGAGCCAAAAGTGTTCCTTTCTCGTTTGAGGATTTCGAGAAGTATTTTGCGTGGTTCTTAGAATTGCAAACCATCCATGGAGGTGTGCTCAGCGGTCGTTAGAAATTCCTTCACCTTGGTAATTACTCGTGGCCAAACAGTTAGGTTAGGTCAAACGGTATGAGAAAGACTAGGTAGTACAACAAATATAAGCGGAATTCACTGAACTTTACGTAAATGTTTATCCCACTACTAACTACATTAAACATAGCATCGTAATTTAATATTGACAGCACCGTACTGTTCCTATAATGAAAATACATAGTTTCGACTTTACATTTTAGTTCTTCGGACACTAACATAATTCAAAACAGGCAAGGCAAGAGTGAGGCACGAGTGAATCTCATTTCTGATAAGAAAGAAAGCAAAAGTACAAATTGTCAGCATATCCCACCCGGGCAGAGGAAAATGAAAATACTAATTCTTTTAGCTCAGCAGTTCAGTCGTAAATTAACAATTATCGGCACGAGTTTATTAAGTAGTTATCTGTTGTTGGCCAATTACGAGTGAAATAATCAATAGATTTTAGTGTACATTAGAAAAAATCTCTATATGCATAAGACAAAAAATGCATAAATTACACTGATGATTAAGCTAAGTTAATCTTAACAACGTGGCTACCAAGCTATTTTGCAATTTTAATAAATAGTATAGAGTTATCTAGCAAAAATAAACAGTTTTATAGAGAAGATTATGTAACTGTTTAACAGTTTTATTGTATAACTGTACTCTTAAAGATGTATTAAATATTGGAATCTTTTGAAAGGTAAACTGTAAACAATAAGCGGAGAAGGAAAAAAGTGTAATCCGGCAAGTATAATCCGATAAATATGCTTGAATAAAATAGTCCTTCATCTTCGTTCGTCTTCTATAATTTATGACCACTGATAATGAAAAAATAAAAGAAGACTCATTGCTTCGCTCTTGATTACGCTGAGCACAATATATTCGTGGTAGAAGATCTGTATGATACGAAACAGACGGGAGACGATACACAAAATGTAGGAAAAGCTCCAATGATGCAATGGTGAACGGACAACGGCATGTATTTGGAGTCAAATGAAATGTGGTGGGAAATGCAGTGAAATACGAGTGTTAACCTTAATTTCTAATGTTCAGTGTTGGTCCTGCACGAATATTCTGAATGAAAAAGGAAGAAATTAAAAGAGAAAGCAAGCTAAACATAATGAAAGAAAGAACCAACTGAAGGAGGATATGTACTTAAAAAGGCGCAACATTAAACACAGGCATCATGAACGAAAGAGAGGGTTGCAAAAAAAAACCGGAAAAAGCGAAAAGCAAGGAAGAAAAAGCTAGGGAGCATCAAGTAGGATAAAATTAGGGTACTTCTTCAATCGATTTGATCCTAAAACGATGCTTCTCATTGGTTGTAAGACATACGAGATATAAATCACCTGCGATGTGTTGTAATATATTTTGATTTAATATCAAACTCAGGATACATTATGAAGAATAATGATAGCCAAAAGATATTCCACACACACACACATTGAAGAGATAGATAGTTAGAAAAAAGAAATAGAAAAACAGATAGAGTGAGCGAGACAAATAGCGAAAGAGATAGAGTGAGACAACATTAAACTTTATCTGTAGAATAAGCTTACACAAACCAAATGGTAAAAAAAGTGTTAACATTCAACTCAAGACGTAATACAGGTGTGAGAATGTCGCGTGTGTACAATTCGGAAATTCGTTCTGGTTTTTAATCGCTACATATTATTCACAGACGATGTGACTTAGTATTTCAAAAACTGTAAAAAAAATTTTTATTAAATTTTCCCTTAGAATGATAAATACAAAATTAATCAATTCTTACATAACTTCGAACTATACTTTTCTAATAAACCGAATTGATTTGTCTAAAATCTCTTACTCCTGGCAGGCTTCTGGATTATTTTGCACTAGGGCTGTTCGCGAAAATTGGTTAATAGAATAAAATTGTTAATTCGTCTACATCTTAGCTTTAAAACTCATACCATAACTAGCCGCAGAGATAAATTTAATTTGAGAGGATCTTTTAAGGAAGATTTTTTTTATAAACTTGTGTAAACACATAAATAATCCCTTTAAAACTCAAAAGCTTAACACCAATTTGCTAGAGGCGTTGAAATCAACAAAGATCCATATAAAACAGCATGGGACCTGTTGCGAATCATTCAAATATAAAACCCTATCTTAATGTTGGTAAAAATATATTTGATAATGCCCATCTTTGGAGTGGCCAGGTGGTATATTTGGTAGCGACGCCGGTCCTCACACAAAAGTACGGGTCAAAATCTCATCGGGACCAATACTTCCTATGCAGGACTGACTATCCAATTACGCGTAAACAAATACAAAGAAACCCAGCAATGGCAGGCCTAGACCTCTCGAGGTTGTTTTACCGGTAAAGAAAAAAAAACGCATATTTTTATTTTTAAAAGAATGCAGAAATATTGAAGACATTAAACAACAGTAGGCCAAGTAACCTAGCACATTTTGAAGATCGTCATATACATAAAATATTAAATGATAATAGGTAATATAGATAAATTGATAAATAATAAAATTTAAATTGTTTATTTTATTTTTATGGATTACTGATATTAGATGATATATATTATGGGAGAAGCTTATTGTCCCCATTTTGTACCACCACTTGAGGCCCCGCTTGAGACTGTAAATCCGCCTTTGTGTATATAATATTTTTATTCAGTAAACTTGGCTTTACTTTTGCCATAAGTTACTTCATTACATAAGCCTGCTGGTACCAGTGCGATAACAAAGCAAACACCTAAATCGCCTTTTTGCCTGTGCATCAATGTATGTTGATGAATGATTGTTTTTGGACAAAACGATGCAGTTTTAGCTGTTTTGCACAGGATTGCTTTTATATTTGCGGAACACATTCGTCTTGTTTTTCCTAGCGCCGCAATGGCTGCTTTTTTGTGTGTGATCTACTGCACTGAATTTTTGCAGCTCTCTATATACTTTGGCATCCATATTTATCAGTATTATGATAATAAGTCTCGATCTTGAATAAATTTGAAATAAAATTGTTACGCCACGTCAAGCAAACGTGATATATTTGTTGATTTTTCTCAATAATTTTTCTTTTCCTTCAGTTCGTATTGGGAGGATTTTCATTCTATTCGTATCAGTGCTTTTCCCCGTTTTGCTGGCTCGTCTCATGCCAGCCACCAATTTCCTCCTGCACTTTGTCTTTCTTTGCTGCGACTTCCATTATCAGGAATTCGATAGCGTCTTCGTGGTACTTTTTGGCACCCCCTTATCTGGTAAGATGATTCTTTTTTCCATTTTCCCATTTGTGCGATTCTTTTTTTCGTTTCAACAAAGGAAAGAAATTTCCTCAAGTCCTATCCACAATGTCCTCGAGGCGCTTCCATTGCTGCTAGAGCTACTGCTGTTGCTGCTGCTGATGCTAAATCCCCATTCTCCCATCTTCACAGCATTTCTGACCAAAATAACTTTCTCGGGGCACAGCCTCCGGCTGACGCGTCCTTCTAGACGGTCGGATACTCGCGACCAGAAGTATCAGCAATAGATCTTCCTTTCTCATGAAAATTTATTGCTGTTCTTTGCAATTTTCTTTTTCTGACATATTTTATCTTTCTTCTTCAGCGTACCAACACCCTCGAGTCGTAGAAATACAACTGGTAGGCAGGGCCACCGGCTACCATTTTCGTCAAATGTTTCGAATTTGGTTGGTTTTCCTCATTCTGCTTGTACGCGCGAAAATATTATAGAAATAATTTTAGGATGGACCAAAGCGAGAGCACCAGTTGGGATCCCAACCGATATCCTTGAGATTGTTTCGTTCATGTGCGTTGTTATGTAATGGGAATAGTAGCCTTTCTTTTTGATAAGACGTCGTGAACCATTTAAATGTGCTTGCCTCGCAGTAGCGATACAACCTTCGATCAATACATGCTTGAGGGATACATCTAAGGCAAGCGCTGACCACAATGAGTTGCGTAGCTCTAGGATAGGAAGTGAGAACACAAGATTTATTATTGGTTAGCATTTTGTTTTCGTAGCAGGATACGGTTTTTGTGTTATATTTGGGTTATTTATGAACTAAATTAAATCAATTTGAACAATTATGTGCTATTGGTTTCTTTTTCTTATCGATAGACTTTAGCATATGATTTTTTTGAAACCTGTGTACATGTCTTACAAACATTTAAGACTTGTTGTTAAGGATTAACGAAGTGGTAAAATGATATTTAAAAATGAATGACTAAAAACACAAGGGTATCTTTTCGTAGCAACTGCTCAATTCGCTATCGTGCAAGCCACGCGAAAGATATTTTCAATTCCATTGTTTAACATTTTTCAACACAACTGTTTAACAAGTCATTTTTAAGGCACGTCCTGGTTTATATATATATATATATATATATATATATATATATATATATATATATATATATATATATATATATATATATATATATATATATATATATACACATATATAGAACGGATGGTATATTGGTAGCAGCGCCGGTCTTCACACGAGAGGAACGGTGAAAATCCCATCTGGACCAAACCACCGTACGGTATCGCACCGTGCAAGAAAATGTAATTTTTTCATTCATGTCAAACAAGGTTTTACACTAGTCAGCATATTTCGACGCATCAACATGATGATCATGAAACGAATCGTGTGTTTGTGTTTTTGGCTCGGTGAAATAAAAGCATGGCTAACATCGTCGCTATCCAATTAAAATGACACATGATTCCCGTTAGGAACCAGGTGATAATACACAAAAGCTATCCAACGATCCTTGGGTGACTTAAGGATCTTTGAGTAACTTCAACCCCTGCTACGTGCGATGAGACAACATCTCAGAATTTCATTAATTTAAATTAATTACATAAGCAATCAACTATCCTAGCCGCCCGTGCAAACTTGAACAAGGTAAACGCGTAGCCATTTATAGGGTGGAAGGTGTTACAGGTTAGAAAAAATTCCCTAGAATAAAGCGATGGTATTCAGTTTAAAACTCAGGCAGCACATTTATCGTGCAATTCAATTGAATGGTTGATTGTAGTGTTGAACGAAATTCGAAGCAACGAACTTATTATGGTTCATTTTGTAAGTCTTACTAAATGTTTAAAACTGATAGCATTAGTAACTAAAAACATTAATCAATATGGTATAGCTTAAATTCTGTACAATGCTGCAAATAAAATTAGTATGTATTGATAGTTTTAATCGAAAAGTTGTTAAAACTTTTTTAAATCTACCTGTGTACTCCACGTTATGTTACTAAGTATTTTTCTAACTATACTTAGGAAATAAGCAATATTGTATACACCTTGGTGCGTGTGAAGTAATGAATTTGTCATTTTATTATCATAACCTATAAAAAAACAGCAGTTAATAGCTTTACTCAACTCGCTGCACAGTATCCATATTGTGTTTTACCCACCCAACTATTCTATGTTTGAGAATGGCCTATCGTAGCCCATTAGTGACCGTCGTTGGATACCCCCAGTGAAAGTCAATAGCATTACTAAGCCAACAGGACTCTTCTGCTCGAGTCCCATTGGACTCTCCGCGGACGACGACAACGACGAACTGCGAAGCAAAGAGCGTTTTAAATTACAAACTCATTAAAATTTAATTTTTGCATAAATAAGAACACCGGTCCATTTTCCATCTTGTTCACGGGTGCCATTTTTCACGAAACCGTAGACATACTTCTTAGAGTGTCAGGATTTCCAGTGGAATTATCTTACCTTAGGGGTAAAAGTAACCACAAAAAGTAGATGAGTGCAAGTTGAAGTCGAAGCGTAGAACGTTGTTTCAGAAAGTATGAAATCATCAAGCACCAGATGGCACATGTAGAAGAATATTAGAGAACTTAATTGGAAAATGATTACAAGTCAATTGGACTTGTTGCTTACATCCGACTTTTATGCTATATTTAAACGCAGTTTTCGATCGTGATTTCATTTATATCAATATTTTGATAACAGATGCTCTAATCTAATGGAGAGTGGTGACGGTTTAGCATTTTTAAACCATATAAGATCTATTCTCACTAGCAAAATGGTAGGACAGTGCATGCATTTATAGCAAGTAAACAATATTGTATTTCATCAAACAAGCACTTGTTTTATCCAATAGCCATGGGATCGGACATGGCTGCCGCTGATTTATGGAAGGTAAGATTAATCAGGAAAAATAAATTGGGAACAGTAATGACTGAAGGCAAAGTTTGTTTTCTTTCTTGCAGCCTATTGCCAACCCTGCTTTCGTATTCGTGCTTTATCCCAGAACTGCTGGAAAAGGAAAGGAAGATAAATTTATAGAGCAAAGTTTTATTATTTGTAGAAGAAAACTTTTCCTAGATATTTCTTTTTTCTGCGAACCGACGAGTCCTGTTTTCTTTGTTTCTTCTGTGAAAAGGAATCGCATGCGCTGGCTGCAATAGAAGGGCTCAATGACGGCATTTTGGTGCGAGCACGTACGTGTGCTAAATTTTCCGTTAGGTCGCGTAAATTTAATGAAAATTTATTGTTGCTTCCTGTGGATCATCATTATTCAACATGCTACCGGTTTGGTTTCGATGGACGTTCATATTTTTTTAGCAAATATTGAATGATGTGTCGACACAAACGTTATCGGTTCTATCATTCATGCTGGAGAGTCGATTTTCAAATAATGTTTGATTTAAAAACCTACCAAATTTATTTATTTTTTATTTTGACTGCAGGCTTCTTTCGAACTTGGGAATGGTTAATGTGTTTTTATTATTATTATTTTTTCGTTAGAGCAGCATGGCTATATTGACTTTTTTCTAGTTGATGACTATTTACTCCTATTATGACTTTTATATAGTTTTGCATTATTGTCTCAAGGATAAAGACGGATTATGAAATATTGTTACATTTCCCATAAAGTACGCCTTGGTTGAATTGTTATGAATGTATATGATTATCTTATTTATACAGTAATACTTCTTGATATAAAAACAAACAATATTTTATTAAACATACAAATGTTTGAATAGAATCAAGCCTGCAACAACTGCAATAAAGTAAATTCGTTCAAGAAATCTAATGTGGTCGATGGTATTATACTTGACTGACATTTATTTCATCACAAAGATCCACTGTTCATCTTTTTAATTTGCTGTGGCAGAGGATAGAAATTTTCAACACTAAAATTTATTTCGTTTTTTATTAAACAAATTCAGGTACTAGTGGAGTCAAGTTCATCATCATATCGTTAAGGTGAACTAGTGCGATACCACCAGTTTACACACGTACACACGTACACATACACACACGCACACACACCCTCCTACCACACCACGAAGATGCGACAGTTGGAGATCCAGTTTTGCATTGGAATTAAGCATAGTCACATAATCGCCTCTTCCATGGAATTCGTCGCTTTTGGGTTCTCTTTGCTTATTTTGATAATAAATCACAATTCGTTCATAAATCATTTCGTGTGACAACATTTTCTCGTTCCTTTTTTACCTTTCACAGTCTTCTCACAAAGAAGTCGTCCATTTGAACGAGGCTACAGTACCATGTGACCACTTGACTAGCTTCGTTCTTCGTCGTTTTGCTGACGCCAAGAAATGCCTCTCGATCGTCTCGCGGCCAAGGTTGGATGATCTTGGTACAAATGTAACGTATGGTGAAAAAGAATTCTCTACAAGGTCTTCTAAGAGCGAATGCTTTATTGTGTATATCCTCGTCATTGGTCAGCTCACCATCACCGTTGGCGTGAAGATGAATTTTGGACTTATGGTTTATCTTTTACCTTGACGTTTTGGTTGCGTTGAACCACACCTTGAACAGCGACAAACTGCACCAGTGTTGTGCTAAATAGGACAAGTTGATTTCACCATGTTGTAATGCATGGGTAACGCAATTTACAGGCATCTACTGGAACAGGTACGCATTGAGGCCATTATCATTAGCCTTGATGTGCTTAGGCCATAAACACAAAATTGGCAACATTTGAACTATTATATAACGTGACGTAGCAATATGCTACCTAACAACGGTTTCATTCTTCTTAAGTCACTTGTTCGTTTGAATTGGCAAATATAGTGTCGTGCCTGGCTTGTGTAGCACATGAACCTTGAGTTTTATGTTGTAAAATAAAAAAGGTACGTTGCAGGATGTAAAGACAAGGTTCTGTCTGACAAGGTACTTATGAGTTTTCGTGTTGCTTGTGTATAGTATCGACGTCCTGCCTGTCTGCTTTTTTTATGACAAAATTCTTATTTTGCATCTTGCAGTTCGTTGTTGGTAATGGTTTTCTAAAAGTAGAGTAGCAGACTAGAAAAAACGTTATTAATTAACGGTTGATTGAACGGTTGATATTAAAGTATCGCTGATTGTGCTTGATTCGATATGTATATATTGTCAAGTTTAATATACTAACAAAAAAAAACTGACGATTTTTTGAGTTGTGATTCCGAATACGATGGATGAGCAAAATTATCAACATACGTGGACTGTTTTGGATGTCTACCTATTGTTATTGATTACAGTTTTGGTCATTATCATTATTAACAATTATTGTATCTAGCTGTTGTCGAGCGATTTCGAGCGATTGTAAAATAATTTTAATGCCAAACTACAATAAATGTATTTTGGTTGTTTTCGAACATCCAATCGAATAATGTTAAAAAAAAAACTAGCGCAAATTATGTTTTGGAAAATATGCTAAACTTAACTGTTGTAGAGCTGTTCAACATTTTCAAGAAAGCATTTGTAAATAAAGAAACCATTGTTTCCCCTCCAATAGACCATCAGGTGAGGATGATGGTTGTGAATAAATAGCAAGCTGTGGTATAATATTTATAGTCTACCTCTGCTTCACCACAGACGTAGGAGGATGATGGTCGCAAAGAGGGTTAAACGAATGGTTGGACAAAATTTCAAGAGCAATGGATCGTTTTCCCAAATGCAGCATCTGGAACAGTGGGAAAAGGTTTTAGAGATCTAGGGAGTTGTTTTCGAGACGTGGTTTGAACCTTTGGCCAGGGAGTGTAATGAAAGCCTGTATACATTTCATCCTCTCTCTGACGCATAATGTTGTGTGTATGTGTGCATCTTGTATTGGTGCCCGTAGCCAGGTATTTGGGGTAAAGACTCGAATTATACTGGGTCTGATGATTTTGTCGAGAGTGGTAAGAAGAAACTTCGAAAGGTGTTTGCCCGAAATTGTCGGAAGTACGATTGGCCTGGAATCGTTGAGGCGTGAGTGAGACTACGGCTCTGCGATACAGCAACGAATGGTGCGATGTACAAGACTCGGGAAGAAATAGAGGGATTGTGGTCGTTTCTGAATTAAGAAGGAGGATGAGTTCCCGAGAAGATCTGGCCAGAGAACTGAGTGTGTGCGTGTGAAACAATATTTGCTGTTATACATTATTTTTCGTACAGCATGAGGGATTACATTGTGATTTATGAAGGATCCCGAAGATATATGGTGAGAGTGTGTCGGCAATTTTTATTTGAAATTTTTCCTGTAGGCCACACGAGTCTCACCTAGAGGGAAAAGGCGATGAGCAGGATAGGCCGAAGAGAGAGAGAGAGAGAGAGAGAGAGAGAGAGAGAGAGAGAGAATTAAGGGAGGCATTGGAAGAAACCAACGCGTAGCGAGGATGGATACCGAGTCGGGGAGTCTGGCACGGTTTCTCAGCTCATTTTGTGTTTTCCAAATTTCCTGTCGTTTCGATCCCCCAAACGGGTGAGTGTGACATCCATTTACATTTTATTCGAAATATTTTTGTTTGTTTTGTTGTTTGTTACACGATACGGGTCGTTGCATAAATATACGACACTTAGTTCTTTGAGAATAACAAAAAAGGTGAATAGATAGGAAGAACCGAAGGTAGATTGTATATAATTGTAAAAATGTGTAAAGTAATTCTTTTAGCGAATTCTGTTTTTTTTTGCATATTCCGATATAGTTATCTTTACAGCATCATAAGAAAAAAATCACCAATCGGAGCGGTTACAAAATTACTAAAAACAAAAATACTGCTACGAAATTTTGGTTCACAACGCTTAAAATTACATGTCATAAGTTATCAAACAGTAATAAAAATGGTTAAACATGTGTTTTTATTAGTCTCGACACTCTAAAGCCAATACATATGTTCAAGATTTTTTTAATGACAATCCACACTCTAAACAACGAGTTTCGTAAGATGTCAAATAGTTGTGTAACATGAAGGATTTATCGATTTTATTTATTTTTACTTACAAATTTGTACAATTTTGTTTTTAAGTAGCTCTGTAACTTGTTTTGTTTTTCATTAAAAAACAAAGTGTAGTATAATCATGATACGGACTGTATAGTTTTTTTTTTCATTGATGAAGAACGGCTAGACCGTTTTGCTAATATGATATAACCTTCCAATACAAGAAAATGTGTTTTGTGGCACATAATAATTCGTTACCATATTTCAAAACTAGGTCACACGGGGTCATACGATGGAAGATTCGTATTCTAGATTTAAATCCGGGTTGGACCGTTAGACATTGCTTGCGCTAAAAATGCTAAAAAAAATAAATCTCATCCTAATAAACAGGTAGCAACCCACACCGGCTACACAGTGTAGCATACCTTTGTAACAGCTTAATTTTTTATACAGAAAAGATTTTGGCCACTTCACATCAATCAATACATCATAGTGCCTTTTAATCTTAAATAACAAAAATAACATAGATACTTAAAATAACTTAAATAGCATACAAAAATAACTTAAATAACACGGAAACAAGAAGAAATAGCAAATAGCCATTGCACTTAACTTGCGACCAATGCAAACGGAAACATAAACAATATGAATCACTGAAGAACGCACAGGTGATGCGTTAAGCATGTTTGCGTATTCGCGCTGAATGAGAACAGTGAGGTAACAAAAAAAAGGATTTTTCACAAAAATTTCCCTAAACATAGTTTAATAATTCGAGTGAAGCCACAATGTAAAACTGGGCATAAATAAAAATGCCTCAGCTTGGATGCGCCAAAATCGTTTGGACCGTCTGAGCTAGATACGACTCACACAAACCTTACGTCTTCTCATTACAAGAGCTTTGCGTATCCCCCTACCCAAGGTAACGTCTCAATGTGTTCATCAACTCCAGTAAAGAAAACCTCTTGCAGGTTTCAAACGATCACATGGGTGATTGACGCAACATAGAGGTTTTGTGTCGGAGGGTCCAACAACTGCATACGGAATGTATAATCACATGTGTACCCGTTACGTTAGCATAAATGGTACGCAAATGTCCAAAGGAAGAATGCGTGATATATTTGTAACAATAAAGAACGTTATATTGAACTCAAAGTAACTCAAAGCTACAATGATTATAAACATGGTATACAAAATATTGTGCACGTCTATTATTTTGCCTAGTAACCTAGTTTTAGTGTAGGCCTAAAGTTTCTATTCCGATTCTGATTCTAAGATAAATATAATTAATGAATAGCTCGGGTTTGTAATTTTTATTTTTTTATTTTCTTTCAGAAAAAATAGCACATGCTATGTACCCGTTTTTTTGTATTGTTGTAATTGTTTAAAATGAACAATACATTTTATTCAAAGCATCTTTTTTATATCAACGGTAATCTTCAATGTTATCAAATTTGTCATCAGTGTTAATGATGGTTATTGGTTATATCTTCTCCCAAGATCTAACTCAATCAACAGTGCCTTTTTGCTTGGAAATAATTCAACGATAGAATGTTGTTCCATTAATCATTCAATTGTAAACGATTCATAACGCTTCGTACTGATGGAAATACCGGGTTAACAAGAGAGTGATCTATGTATGCCACCAATCAGGAAAAGAAAAAAAAAACATTTTGCATTTTAATTGGTTACTTCCATACTGAAACTACTTTGGTACTTGATGGTGACCAAAACAATAAACTAAAATAAAAATTAAAATGCTGCCAAGACATGGGAACGACACACCAAGGCCGGTGCTAGCAAATCCATTATTCATGTTATTTAGGAAGAATTGAGTTCTGATCGCGCGAAATGAAGTCATTAAATCAAATCCTCACGCATAATAAAACAATTCAATGAAAAAAAGGTATGGACTATAGGTTTCTTTGTCGATTTGTCATTCGCTTTTGACTGTGCGGCGGTTGCGTAGATTGTTCCTTTGCGATTAAATGTTGGCTGTTTTCTGTCTTCGACGAAGCGGCATTTTTATTCCTATATCCTATATATATACAGGCGTGCGCATATATACATATCCGAATGAATGAATTTCGTTCAAAACGATCACTGCCCCGTCAGGTGCTCAGTATATGCCTGGGTTATTACATAATTTGGGAAAGTGTACCTAGAGTAATGATTAATAAGCCAAGCAAATCTAGGAAATAATTAGTCAAAATCATAAATTCATCATAGCTTCAGCCACAATATGCCTCATTTAGAAAATTTTATATACCTTAACCGCCGTCATGCCGCCGTTATCTTCTCATCGCACCGAGGAAGAATGATACGTTTTCCTAAGTGAGAAACCGAAAGAAGTATCTTTCCAAAGGCTTGCGTGACGCTGGAAAGTGTTTCTGACTCATTTATCATTCGCCCTAAAATGCCAACCGAAGGGTCATTCTCTGTACGGTTCCTTGTTCAAAAGGATCCGGCAACGAATCGCGGATTGCTGGTTTCCTGGATCACGGACGTCCTAACCGCATAGTCGTTTTGGACAACTGTCGCACGAAACAGTTGGAGTAGTGATAGCTTTGTGTACCGGCGGTCGAGGTACGAGCTTATGGAAAATTTCACTTTCATGCTTCGCTCGGCCTACATGCTCGAGGCGCGAGAGAACGCATTAAAATGCTTTATGGCTAAGAGTCATCACCGACAGCTACCAAACGGTGCCATGCTCTTTTCTGTACAGATAGCTCACTTATACAGCCGCAAGGTGGGGAAGTAATAAGGACAGCATGTCGATTTCCTAAAAGTGTCCGCCTCTTAAACGTAATTGCGGAGGCTGGGGGCGGCACATTCTCCTCTTCTTGTGAGTGTTGCATTTGCTTCATCTTGTGACGTGTGACGACGAAAAGGCGATTGAGTGAGATATGCGCCCGAGCTGTGAAATTTACGACGTGCTCATTCGTTCTCCCATTTGTATCACTACTGAGTGCTGAGTACCCGTGCAAGTGTGCGTCGCAACAGCCGTACCCCGTGTAAAAAAACGAAAAGAGTTTGTCCGTGTACGGAGAAAAAAGAACATTTCCCTGTGGGAAATTTACCATAAAAAAATGAGCGTTGAATTGGATCGGTAGTAAACACAATTATGGCATCGTCAATTCCCAGCTAAAAGGATTTTCAAATCGTTCAAATAATTGTTACGACAGTTGCGAACGTACGTAACAGCGAGCAATGATGGTCAAGACGGTGGACGAGAATTGTTCTGCAAAAGACACGGTTTACAGAAGAATTGAAGACAGGTATTTAATTTCTGTGACTGTCAATGAAAATAATCTTACTAGGCCTACTTCATTTAGGTAGCAGTGCCACGTGCATTACATTTAGCATCCGTCGGCTGAAAGATGCAAACAGGATGACGATTTGTCGTTTTAAATTTTTCCGTCGGCATTTATCTTTTTCATGTGATCGGCCCCTTTTTGTCTATAGTCTTAGAAACGATCATTGGTTAGCAATAAATGTTATTCACTACTTTATGAATATATAATTGCACAACATAGTAATACATGCCGGTTCATGATTTCACCTGTCAGAATACATGTGAGAACAATCACATTTCACAAACATATTACAGTGTTTGCGCGATTTTGTTGGTACTATAATGCTAAACGATATCTATCGATACGCGGTTTGTAGATTCGACCTTGTTCTTTTTAAACGCTGATAATTTTTTTGACAATTGATCTCAACTTTTTGCATAACGTTACAGCGAGAGCCGGCACTCCCAAGTATAAAACAAAATAAATACACTTTTTGTGTAATTTCTTTTGACAACTTTTGTAAAAATGCTTAGCGCATAGCAGAATTTCTACATAGATAAAGGATTCATTTGGTACTGTTGGTTTCTCTATGTACTACGTCCAAAATTCTAAATGCAATATTTTGAAAGCTTTCACCGCTGGGTGATCGGCAAGATATGAATGATTTACAGTCCTAGCTTTTGTCGACATTATTTTGTGACATGTTGTTCATCTATGCTATCTAACCAAATTAAAAGATTACGTGAGCAAACTTTGCAATAATGTCCTCAACGTGAGTGGGCTAACATTGACTTCTCTTTCAATGGCCACATTACACTCAGATAGGAGAGCGTGGCTAAAAATTGCATATGTTTTGCATGTGTACTGCACCGGCATAAGTAAACCTGTCCAGCGATCTTTCTTGTTAAGCGTTAGTAAAAAACGGTTGGTGATATTCGCGACAGTAGCCTTGTTCAACTGTGCATCGAAGCAATTTGTACGCGCCTCACATGCCAATACAACGTAGCGGTGCAGAAATCGTTATAAACCCTGACTGTAGGAGTGCAAATAGTATCGCAGTCAGATATGATAATTCGTGACATGAGTGGAGGTAACAATGCGTAATTAAAATTACTCGAAGTTTGTCCTACCTTTATAGCGCCAGTCACGCTGTCAATGTTGATGTCGCTGTTGGGAGTTGATTGAAAAGAATAATCGATGAATAAGTGAAGCTTTAACATGAAATGGACAGCGAGTGATTATTTTCATATTTAGAGTGCTTAACGTCCGGCATGGTTTCCGCTTGCTTCCAAATTTCGAAAAGCATGACAGCCGTGTGAAGACGAGCTGTGTTTAATGATTTATTGTGATTGAGCTGCTTTTCAGATTGATAGTAAGTATTGCTTTGTGGTCTTACTTTTTCATAATTTCGCTTTTGGGTAGTTGGTTCGATTGAAAGCGATTACAATCAATCGGTATGCAATGCGCGATCAGTTCCAATTTAGCACTTTAAGTCAAACAATTTGCACATAATGACATTATCACTGATGGTGGCCCATGACTACAAACAAATAACTAGCAATACATAAAAATATGTGTCGTCATTTGCATATCTACAGTAAACAATGTGTACTTACAATCCTTGAACATATGTATTCGTAGTGTTTCAGAGAAACATGTTCAAGAATTTCAATTATTGCTTACTCAATACAATGATCTATCAATTTGTTTTTAATTTTTTTAAACACTAATCTTAAGCTGTTGTACATATTATTTATTACATACATTACATATACATAATACTTATATAACTATAACGGATAAAGACATAAAAATGAAATTCATTTGAGATTTTTGAAGGTAATGGCACCTTTTTTCACACGAATGGACCGGACCAAAATTCCATCCGGACCATTCGCCCGTAGCATGGACTGACTTCAGTTTTACGTGGTAAATACGGCCTGGTCGTTCTGACGGAAAAAAATCATAGCTTATTTTCCTATTAATTTATCTTAATTTTTCCAAATTTGAGCAATTCATTTGACAGAAAATGTTACTATTTGTGACAACTACTTTTACTTGATAAAGCTTTAGGCGCTTTCATTTCGTCCCTTACATTTCTAGATGATGTTTCAAAGTTGCTTACGATTGAACGATTATGAAGTGCGGTCCATTCGTTCGACGCATCCAACACGTAATTCTATTTTAGCTAATAAGACGTGTGGAGTAATGAAATCAATGTTCAGCTTAACGATCTTTCAATGTAGCAATTTCTTCTACTCTTTCACCAAGTGCATTCTCTCGAACTTGTTTCTTTAAATCGTCAGTAACAGAAAAGGTGTTTTGGGCAAGGTTAGTGCTTTAAAGCATTATAATTTCTAACACAAACTGTTGTTTGTATCAATGATGAATTGAATGAATGAATTGAATGTAAACAAATTTAAACAGACATAAATGTCAAAGAGGTAAATGAAGATCAATCATGTGTCAAGCATGACTTAATATGTTGTTGAGCCGAACATATTACAGTAAAATGTCGCAATCAAAGCTAAACCAAAAGAGCAACATTTATTAAGAGAAACATTGACGATCGAGAGCTTAGAAATATAGACGCTGCCCATCATTTGACCAAATGATATTCAATTCTTTTCTTCCTTGCCATTATTTAAGCTAAAATCCACACACTCAAGAAAAAACAAGAACATGCTTAGAAACGTGCACCTTGCGTTAAGAAAAGCCACGTAAGCGTCCGATGACGTTTGACCTGTATTTTGACAAAGGAAAATAGAATTTAGCAAGGCCGTTTGTCATAAAAAATGAGATAGCATAGTTGGGAATAAATACCAATAGAGCCGAAGGGTGTCACTAATGCTTTAAACAAAAAGGCACAATTGCCCTTACCGTAATGGCAAATGTTAGGGATAATCTCTTACCTTTCTTTGGTATTTTTTGCCTCCTTGCGTTCTCTGCTCAGAAGGTCACCTTCTTCATCGCTTGACGAACTTTCTCTGTCTCTTTCTATATTTCTCTCTCTTTCTCTATCTCTTTTCCTTCTCTCTCTCTCTCTTTCTCTCTCTGGCTCGTTGCGATTCAAAGCTATCTAAAGACAAACTTTTTCCATGCATGAAATGAAAACTTCCTGTCTGCTAAGGCTATTAAAACATTAGGGAAGTGGGGTCGATCATTTCGGTATGTTCAAGCATTTATAAACCACCAACGGAGGCGAAGGCTACCAGTTACACGATTCAAATGGCTAAAGTACCAACACATACATAGGGAATCGTACCGATAGGACAGTCAAGATACCGAATTGTGTGTCTCAAGGCTGCACACATCCACAAACGTTGGAACAGGATGATAATTACTGAAAATTAATTATTGAACAACTGTTGATACTCCGGAACAACAGTACCGTGATCTTTCCTTCTCTGTTTGCTATTTCTCTTGTTGCATGTAACTAATGTAACTTTCCCTCTTTCTGGTTTATTTGACACTCATTGAACAGGTTTTCGATTGTCGCTAGAAAATATGGGGATCTGGAATGAAGTTCAATAGCACACGCTATATATATTTTTTCTGCATAATCTTTACTTCATTCAAATAGCGGCGAACGACCAGCAATCAGACGAGTAAAATAAGTTAATCTCGGCTATTTGAACCACCAAGCGTTAAAACGTTTGACTTTCCAATCGGAAAGTTTTTCAGATTACGTCGTAATATACGTTAATGTTTATTTCATTTTTATTTCAATTCCAAGTTGTACCATTATCTTCATTGCGCTGTTATTGTAGGTCTTACTTTGCATCCCAGCGTGCAGGCCGTCACCTATGGTAGCAGCTGCTAACGTAAATCCCGTTCCAAGATAATGAGGCCACCCGTGAGACATATGATTGGTCAGTCGCTATTTTGGAAACCCCCAACATGATGCTGGGATCAAACGTGTATGTATGACAAACATGCGAATTGTATTCATGTCAGCATACATTTTACGATGCTGTCCTAAATTTTTTCTATCCAAAGATTTTTTGACAACATGCCAAGCGTTCTAAACTAGAAACATTGCTAGAATTTTTAAATCTTCATTAGAAAAACTAACTAGTAAACTAAATACATTTTTAACCAGTAACAGCCAAATGCTATTAACTATTAATGGTCAACAGTTTTTTTTTTAATACTGCGACCAGCGAATTTGTTTAAAGAAACAAATTAATAAAAGAAGAAAATACGTACATATCATACAGAATATCATATTGATAGTTTGCGTTGCTGCTTACACGTCTCTTCACTATTAAGCATGTCCAATCGATTTGGTATAATTTGTTTAGCTCCATTATTTTCCATTATTTCATTAAGTTTGTTGTTCATTATTTGACTTCTAGTTTTCTCTAGTTCTCTTTTCTAGTCTATTTCTTCGATCTCGATCACCATGGTGTGCGTAAGTAGCCCGCAACGCAAGTCGAAGAGAGCTACTAAATTAAACATTTATACTAAATCGAAATATTTTTCATTGAGTCAACGGATAATCAGTCTAAAAAAACACAATCTAGATGCATCAAATTCTTCATTACACCTTTGTAATGACTTTTCTTGAGGTTACCACCTCGCTGTCGTTTGCAAACAAACGTTACCTACTGTGAACTTCGACAGCTTGATGAATTGTTGTTGTTGTTGCTGTTGAAGAAGAAGAATTATAGAGACTTTGCAAAGCTCGATGAATTGCACAAACACGTGCTTATGGATATTGAGAGAGCCGAGATACGGCCAGGCGGTAACCATAGGCATCACCCAAATTCGGGTGATACGGCGCTGGATGTGTTAAGCATATCAATACGACCGGGCAGTTCTGTACAAAAGATCACTCACGGAAAACGTACCAATCTGAAACCAATCACCAATCTGGTAACATACATCAAATTTTGTGAATATAATCGTATTGAGATCGAAACTGTCACCAGTAGAAACTGACTTTTCAGCAACATCTCAAAAACAAAACAAGTAAAACTTTGCACGGCAGATATCATCATGTAGCACGTAAAACTAAATATTAAGAAACTTTATTCAGCAAAAAAAAAAACAAAAAAGAAACTCCAGTGATCTGTGTAGTAAAACAACCGATAAAATTGATTATGCTAAATTGTGGTTGATTCATTTGTGCTAAATGTTAAATAGCGACCCAAACATTTCTACCGATATTCCAAATTAGTATTTATAATCCTAAAGATAAGCAAAGAAATGCGCATTACCATTCACGATGTAGTTAAAATAATACACGATCAATAAATCCGATATGATTCAGTTAATAATCGTTCCTTGCCTAATTTTATCAATACATTCCAAAATAAAGCTGGCAATAAACACGCAAGGAAGGAATTCCTAGTACATATTATTCAAAGTTCAGCACAAACGGTGTTGTAATTATGGCGAACGCGGTGAACGAACATTCTGGAATTATAAATATTAAAATAGATCTTATTTGAGTAGAATAATTGCTAAGTATGTATTTTGAGATAGTCATTGAACAATTTCGACAGGTAACGTTCGTACTCGGAAACTGTTGTGGGTTAGCTGACATGGTATAAGTATTTTCCCATTGATAGATATTGCTTAAACATTCTTTCGTAGCTACTATCCAATGTACGATCCGCTTTCCTTTCTTCCATTCATCGATTTCAGAAATCACGAGTAATCTGGTTAATTGATATGGCAATATTACCTAACTGTTAAATTTTGAAAAAAGTAACACTATGCCAATCTTCAACGTAAACAACAATCGTTGGTCAAAATTAAGTCCTTATAACCGTAATAAGTGCTCTTTTCCTTATCTTATTTCGCAATTTACCTTCATTACCATCGTATTGGTTATCGAGACCGTCACATACCTACACACATACTCACGCACACAAATCTTCTTTTGGTTTTTCCGTGACGACTAAATTAAGCTTGCAGAATGCGGTAAGCATGCCTTATTATTTGTTTATTTTTTCAGTTTTCCTTCTTACACTGTGGAGCCACTATGAGCCAGTCTTTGCGGAATACAAAAGTTGCGTGCGCATATCCAAGGTTGCGAAGCGGATAAGCGGGGATGAAAAAGGATAACCAAGCAAAACGTAAAACTCAGATACAAAACAATAAAACCTCGTTTAAAAAAAGTAAGTAACGACAAATTCGCTGCAAGAATGCATGCATGTGTCGGGTTGCTGTTCGTTTGCCAAGCGGTGCCCGACACTGGTTTTGTTTTATTATTTTTTATTTTTTTTCGCAGCAGTAGATGCAGCACATTAGATGTACGTGCTGGCCGTTTTTACGCGAAATGGGCAAAAAACAAAAACACACCACACATTAAGATGAACGAACTGCTAATGATGAAATGCACATGGTTAAGCATATACTGATCGAAATAGCTTTGTTAGTGGATTTGTGTTTTGCCCTTTTCTTTGCCAGCCAACGACAAGAAGGGGAACAAACTTGTTTTGTTTTGTTCTTTTTTTTTGTTTAATTTTTAACATCGACATAAATGTCGCGTGAGAAGTATTTCTACGGGCTTGTTTACATTACTTTTATGCACTCATTAGAGTAAGACTTCATATGCAACGATTAGCTTCGTTCGCACGCATTGCTTTATGGCGTCAGATTGGATTCTGCATGGCATGTTTTAGCATCATTTTCTTATTCTTCTGCTCTGCTTATTTTTGCAGTGGTGAATACGACGTAAATATACACGAGTTTATTTTCTTTTATCAATTGTAGAGTGTTTTTTGTGTATTTGTATTTTTTTAAGAGTTTATAAAATTCACGCTACAAATAAATAAGAGTAAAAGTGAGAACAGCAGAATCGTAAGTAATGATGGTGTAATAATAATTCGAAAAATCTTGTTACTGAATGACTCACATCACATAGTGTTCAGTTTATGGTACAAAATGGAACGAACAAATAAAAGATAAATAGAACAGGCAATAACCTATAGAGAAAAATTAGAAACATTCGGTTAAATTCTACAAATTCTAAACACACGTTTTCAACAACCGTTGAATAAAACACAAATGAACTGAAATTCCAACAGTAAATTACAGCCAGTTTCCTTCGCTAGCACATTAAATCCCTCTGTCAATCTTCCAATTCTAAAAGGTGACATAACGTAAACTCCAAAAAGGGTTGAAAATATTTGGCCTACAACAATGTACCGTACGTTGCGTTTATTTAGGTTAGGTCATTTTGAAAGCAATAGAACAAAAGCAATATTTTAAAACTTTAGTCATTTTACTAGATACATTACTTTTATCATTCCTCTATCCTGTTTTTTATGTTTATCATTCCTCTAAAAATGAATGTGTTTCCATCAATGCGCGTAGCACTTAAAGTGATTGATGCATTATGATATATTCACTTACTGTTTAAAATGATCATTGCATACGAACGCGAACAGTGTTTGTAAAAAACTGAATCGACCGATAATCTTTATCTACCTTACTGTTTCTCCGAATTACTGCAGCTCAGCACACTCAGCAGTACTCGATACACACGGTAAAATAAGTATTTCTTAAACCCCAAAAATATATATAGTAAACCCAAAGAAAACCGACGGTGGTGGATCGTTTGGGTGTACGCAAACGGAAAGATTTTCCAATCCATTCTTCTCTGCAAGCTACTTGCAGGAACTGAAAGGTTGGCAAGGAAAAGCTACAGCACACCCTACTGCTAAATACCAATATTGGCGGGAATGGTGGAATTGCAAGATAGATAGAACGTCGTGGTGAAAGAAATGCAAAAGAATGTTAATTTAATTGACTCATAAATTTCCTGCCCACAACCGCTGTAGCTTTTTGTGAAACTTTCAGTACACTAGTGCGAGATCTATATGGGAACCGTTTTGGCAGTTGTTGCGGAGTTAAGAACCCACAACACAGAATTGGTGACTGCGGCGAAACCCTCAACCCGAATAAACTGATACAGCTGAATGAACTAATGCTTAAGTAAACAGGAAACGGAAGTAGTTGATGATCGAAATTCATCTTAGCTAAAATTAGCATTCCGCCGTTAGAAGATGCAGCAGACTTTGCAGTACTTGTTGGTGCTTGCAAACATCTTTGAATGCATCCTGAATGATGAGTTCTACCAAATAAAAGCACTTAAACTGAAAATTCTTTGGAATCAAACATAATTCGTTGTTTTCATTGTGTCTCTCTATGCTTTATTATAGATAACTATGCTACCAACGCACCGGATATGGAATCCGTTATTAAATCACAGTTATTATGTCACTTTCAAATAAGTCCTTCATACGTCGCTTTGATTACTTATTTTCCCAATTTGTTAACTCACTATAATAGCATGAAGTAAACCATCCATCCACTGGATTGCTCTCCACAGTAAAACTATTGTTGATATCATTGTATTATTTGTGAGCAAAAAAAAACAACTAGAAATCATAAATAACGGTGTAACGTTCATAAATCGATTAATTTCGGTGACCAGACATGAACTCGTACAGTGCATTGAACGCACTCAGCGCATAAACAGAAACCGACATTTTCAACCGAAAGCGAGTACTGGTTGGATTGGTGACACAGATGAAAAGTGTTGGTAGAAATTCAAATTCCAATGTTTTTTTTTTGTTTTCGTTATCGTTGGATATGCAATTGCAATTACATGCCATGGTTGGGATGCAAGCATGAAAAATGAATGCTGCTTGGTTGATTTATGTGAACGTGCAATTGTCGAAAATAAAAGCCCAAAATCAGAAGCAGTCAACAAAATTGGAACTTTCCACTGGAGCAGTAGAGAAATAAGTTCCCGTTGATTCTAATGCACTTTCAGCTTGCTAACCTGACGGTTAAGGGTGCCAACTACGTAAAGCTTATGCAAGCAGAATGCTATTTTGGTTGTCATATGCCTGTGCTTTTCTATCGAAGGAACATTAACTTTATTTAACTAAACCTCCAATGATGAGTGAATGGACGTTCTTGCTATGTTACGTGCAGGGTAAAATAAGTAGAATATGTAAAGACAAGTTGGCCAAAAAAAAGGGTAGCGTAATAATCTGCAACTATGCTAAAAATTTAGATTAAAAGTTAATTTTTTAAATTCCACTATCACATTTCATCGAGTAGTATAATTCTCTTTTGATATTTTCATTTCTGTCAACTAAACGGCAGAAAACGACCAAGACAAGATGAATCTTTTTGTATTGTTACTTTATTTTGTCATATTTGGTTATTTCTTACCCTAAGATGATGTTGTAGGAGAAAAGTTTGTAGGGGTTTTCATCGGAATGGTTTACGACAGTTGGTGGACCGGAAGCAGCCTGCGTGCGTGTCAATTCCAGGGCGGTACTATGGCCACGAATAGAGGTAGTTTAATTTCATTTTTCGGCGGTGTGAGATGCAATTTAAGCTGTCGTATCTAGAACCGTAAATCAAGTTGATGTATGGTGTCTTACGGTAAAAAGATAGATTCTATATTTTTCTGCAAAGCTGTTTTCTTTTTCTTTGAATCTTTTTTCCCATGCCTGCCTTCGATCTCCCAGCTTTCTTCAAATGTCGGTGAACCGCAAAGACCGTAGAGACCGATTCTTGTCCTATTTCACGATTCGCGCCATCGCCCATCATCCAATGCCGAGCCCGTTGATCTAATTTTGCTTTTTATTTCTTTTCCGCATGCTTCGCACCAGCATCCCTTACGGCTCACCGATAAGAGCTCTCGGAGTGGCTCGATTGCCCTAAGCGTTGATGAAGGTGCAAGAGGCTTGCGTGTAGCGTGTTCGAGAGTAAATAAGTATGTGTTTTGTGTAGCACACGCCTGCTGAGTGCGTGTGCGCGTAAGTGTATGTGTGTACGTGCGAACAGTGGCCTTGAGTACGGACGTGTGTTAACCAACCCATGCCATGCTAAACGAGTTCACTTTCATCGCTTTCATTCTGAGTTAATTATAAATTCATGTTTATTAGATCCACTGAGATAATTAGTCACCGGCAGTCGTAAACACGAGAGCAAACATGAATTAGACATAAAAGAAGAAATAATTTATAATAATAAGGAGTTATGATTTTCTCCGGATTGAATCAAAACGGCCATTCAAACGAGAGCCCTTCTGCAGGTGAGAACAGTTTACCATTTTCCCTTTTCCACTCTCCTCTGCGGCTGCTTTTCTGTTGGTTTTTTGCCCAGTTCTTTTTTGGTGTGTCAGTGTTTGCCCTTTAACTGCAAAGAAACATAATGAAAAATAGCCCCATACCAGAGACGCGCATGTAGCAAGGACAAATGTCAAAAAATAAATTTGCCAAAAACCACTCTACAAACATCCTGCTCTAAGCAAGCAAACACGCTTTGCTAAGGTTCCTACCGTTTTTTGTAACATGACTCCGCTTCTTGGTTAATGTAAATTTATTACTTTCAATGCACCACGAATGTATTGTACGAAGTTAAATGAAACAAAAACGCAGCACCAAAATCGTTTAAATGGAAGGAATATTTAAAAACATGTTTATGTGGCACAATACTTGCTCGTAGACGGTGTATACAATTCACTGTACACAGCTCATCGCCTATTCTTCTGAACGAATTGATTGCAGAATCCTTTTTAAAATAGGTTCATACATATATCTGAAGAGTCCAATTCTACCCAAATTAGTCGATTTAAGTAGAGTTAACAGTTGGAAATAGGAAATTTTCTTTCATAACTCGTCCGCTCATGTATGGCAGGAATATGCACACTTTTCATGAAAAAATAGTAAAAAAGAAAGTTAATTCTATTAATGAGTCTTTAGATAAATGAAATAGGTGATATCATAAAACCATAGAAACCACACCAATAATTCACTTAAAAATTATCAAAGCCGTATCTGGTATACGGACTGTTTTTTTTTCTTCCTATTTTCCAAATTTGTGCCTCCAAACTGCCTATAATGCTTATTTGTCTTCACACACATTATTATTAAGAATGCTTTATTATCATTTCATCATTATTATCATCATCTTATTTTTTCCAAAGTAGCCTGTCCTTAAAAATGTGCAGATTAAAACGTAGTAATGCAGAAGGGAATCCAAAGTTTTCTACAAAATCCCGGCATGCTTAATTCAGTTGATTAAAAAATTGTTAAGCCGAAACAAATTTGATACATTTGGTGCCATTGTTGATGGACAGAAATACACTTTAAAGATTAAATTAACTGGTGGGATGAACTTTGCTGGCCAACACCATACATAAAATTAGAACACCATACAAAAAATCGTTCATGAACATTTATGGTCTTTATAAGCCAACTCAACAACAATAAGAACATTAATCAACAAAGTCATCGAAATAAAGTAATTATTGTACATTATGGTGATAATTACGACTCTAAGCTACTTAAAAAAAAACACATAATTCCCTACTCCGTTGTTACATGATATCATTTCAATAGCAATGTTATGTGGCGCCTACATTAATGCAGTTGTATCACATGCGCAAATTATGTATATTACGTTTTTGTTAGATTATAGTAACATAATTATAGCTAGACAGTTGTTCGTTTGTATTTGGTAGTCTGATAGTATTTAACAGAGAAGATCGTGATTGGTAGTTGTATAGTGAAATAGGATAGAATAGGTTACATACAGATAGGGATAGATATTAGTAACATAGAATAGTTAGCATAAGATAATTACGGATACATAATGTTAGCTAAGATCAGATAGGAAGAATTTTAGTATAAATAGCGGATAAAGATTTGCAGACCGGTGTTCAATTTGTAACCGTGTAAGAGGAAACTCTACCCGTCTGTAGGCAGAAATTACTTTTCCGTTTGAATAAAAGTTTAAAATAAAACGGGCTCTCTTGACTTCGCCTGATGTATATCACATGGCGGCCGTAACGGGACGTGGTGTTGCGCTATATGAGTTTGCCAATATGACTTGTAGAAATTCAGAGGCAATACAGCAGGAATGGACGCATAAACGTAGGTCAACCTTCCATTAGAGTTTTCCAGTTTATTACTAACACTAACAACTTAACTTTTGTTATACTATAACGCAATTATATTCACTTTTTTTGTAAATCATTTTCATAACCATAATCATTACCAATGTTGACACTTGTGATACAAAAAACTATTTAACAATCATGTTTTAATCATTTGATTTGTCTTTTTTGTTATTTATCGTCAATTTGTGCTTTGGATTTTATGTAGCCTTTCACTGATGGACACGGTCATAAGAGACATTTTGAAATAAAACTCCGTTCTAGCGACTGGCAGGAAAATGAAGCTCGTAAATCTTCAGCGTGCCTTCTGGCATGACGGTTTGGTTGCGAGAAATCGAGTGTGCCTGTATATGTCTATACGTGTGTCTGCATTTCGTCTTCAGTTCCGGATGAATATCGAATTTCATGCCTAACGATGGATGTCATCCTCTTGAATGTACTCACCGAAAATTCTTCTCGCAGATTTGTGTTGCTCTATCTGACTTTCAACCTATCTCCCTCGCACTCATTTATTGATATTGTGCTTTGTGGTTTGTTATGATACCCTGCACATTTGGTTGGGCAACGCGGTGGCCTACATAAACCTGGTCTCTATAGAAACGCTCACCAACAGGAAACAGGACAGAGTGGAACGAGTGTCAACCATTCGCCAGTATTTGTGCGTGTTTTCTCGGTGTGAAACCGAGAAAAAAGGATAACGTCATGTTGGAATAATTGCATAATCATTTTCACGCCAAACGGATTTCGGAGAGGTGTCTTGATTTATGGGAAAAATTAGAAAATGAAGCACCAATGCTATTGTAATGGATTTTTTCGTGAGTAAATGATATTTTATTCGCATTAGAAAGAACAACAGTTGCTTTACATTGAATTCGTTGGAGACTTTAACCAAACCTGTTAATAAAAGGAAAATATTAAAATAGTTGTTATACTATCCTCGCTCCATCCATGTTGCTAGAATTTTTTCAACCTAGTATTATCTATTATTATTTAGTATTTAGTTATTAGTATTACATTGATAATACGGCAAACGCCGTCATCATGGAATAAATAAATAAATAAAATATTAGTATTACATTATTCTTAACTCAAATGCTCCTTCAAAAATTGACCAAATATAAAAAGAAGCATATGCTCTAAAAAAAAAAAATTGACTGATGTGTGTTTTCTTCATTTCGTTGCTTGATTAAAAAGTGACCAATACATAACACACTGTTCATTGATCAAATCTCGCATCTTTTATTTGGTGCTGTAAAAATACGCCAAATTGTAATTGAATAAAACATAGCTTATTACCATTACCGTTAATGTATTTCCACAGACCACAGTTATACACATGATACTGTTGTTAACAAGTTTTAATTGGTTGTAGGACCTAGATTTTAAGTTTAAACACACACACAAAATCGGCAAATGATATATACCTATTGAGACCTCCATGTTACACATGCAATATCATTCCTTTCGTCTAGCTACTTTATTTTTTTAACATCTTTTCTCGTACATTGAACAAAGGAATCTACTTCTCGTAGATAACTGGTCGGTACTACTGCTATTGACAGTTGCATGTAAGTTATTAACGAAAGATCATACCAAGCACTAGATTATCCCATCCATTCAAAGTCAATGCTATACAGTGGTTCATGCAAAGTACCGCAGCTATCTAAGTGGTGATTTTTCCTGAGCTATTTATTTTTCCTTTTTTAAAGATTTCTTTCTCCCTCACTTTTCTGGCTTCTTGTCAGATCTCTATTTCAATGCATTATTAATAAATACATCCTTGAATTTCGAGACACTCCAGCTATTGGACCGAACGTGCAGCTAATTGTAAGACAAGAGGTACAGAAACACATGACCAGAGTTGGGTATGCTGCCTCAAGGCAATCAAATAACTCATCGGCAACGAATATCGTACAACATGATCGAATATCTGTCGGTAACCACTTAATTCTACAAATCGTAAGTCTGGTTTTAAAAAGAAAACCCCAACTGAACGGGACAAGAGCTACAAAGAAGTACTGTTTTGATAAACAAGAGCTGGGAATTATTGAATTGTTGCTCCCTGTGAAACAGAAAATTGCCATAAAACGAAAACGCTGGTGAATAAACTATTCACCCAAAAGGGGCATTCGCACCACTCCTGTTCCATTGATACGACTTAAATTGCCTCTGGTGATACTACCCAAATTTCCAATAAACGGTTTGGAAGAGTGGACAGATTGAACGAAAGAAATAGAATTTTAATGGAATGTGGAACATTTTTCTTCGCATAACATTTAAAAGCTTAGACTAAACAATATCCGCTGTACCGATGCTATATTTTCATATTTTAAGATGTCATCAATAATACGTGAAAATACTCAATTCAACAATTTCCGCTGGCCACAATCCGTAGTACCGCAAGTAGTCTTTATACTTCCGTTATGCCTTCCGTTTTCATCCACATTCGATGTACATTAATGACAGTAATTTTCAAAGTGTACTTGATTGAGCCATTCAAAGCGTAAAAGTACGTAGCAAATTAGCATTGAATAATTAAGATTTCGAAAGCCATGTTTTATAGTTCAAACGATGAACAATTATTTTATTTTTTTCCACCATCTTACACTTCTGTATCTGCCGAGTCGAAGCTGTTAAATGTACAAAAATGATATTTCTTGATTTCATTCCATTTTACCTTGTGAGAATTGTATTTCGATGCAGTAACGGAGAGAACACAATGTTAAATATGCATAAAACATTAATGTTTAAAATAATACGGTTGAGTATACGTGCAAAGTCTTCTCCATTCAGTTTTTTCATAGATGGTATCTTCGTTTGGAATGCTCAAACTGACAAACCCCCAAAAACCTTACTTGTAAATGCTTTTACTTCATTTTTGACTCATTTTTTCTGCCTTGCTCTTGAATACCGCCAACACCCTGATTTCCCAGCTTCGTCGATTGTGCCTCAGCAGTACGGCCAAATGATCGTTTCCACGCTTCCTCAATGCTCCGTACTACGAACTCTTCCGAACTTTGACCGTCATTTCGACATCACTGTTCGGTGGTTTTTATTATATTTTCATTTCTTTCGTGGCTAATGTCTTAATTTTTGTTACCCGTACTGTCCACGCTCCAACCAGCGAGCAACTCTGCCTCCCTTATAGCCACGTTAAGACATTGCTATTGAAGTTTACGCAATGTTTGGGGCAGTTTTGAAAGCCTGCGAAGCACTTGGTGGTAAACATTGGGGAATGTATGACGAAGGAAAAATCTTCATATATTTTAATGATTTATGGCGTTGTTCATATTTTTGTTCACCCGGCTGTTTTTGCCATTTCCATCTTTACCTACTCTTCTTGCATTATTTTCCTTCTTTGTGTATATCTATCGCAATGTACCTTTCTGTTACTCTCAGCTCTTGATTTTTTTTTTTACTCTGTGTGTTTCTTTTTTTATCATCAAATTCGAAAAAATCGCTTTGATGCTCTCCAAACCTTGAATTATCACTCTCTGTTTTCGTTACAGGCTGTGTTGTTTTAGTTTTTTCTGACTTGGGTGCTCTTCTGTATGGTGCTAGTTATGCTTGCTGTATGGTGGTGATAATAACAATATTCAACTATTTGATCTGATTGAAGTTTTTAAACTATTTTAGAAATTGACCACTATTTCTTCCATCAACATTTCTATAAAATCAAAATCTCTTTTGAAGCAAAAATAACTTACTTCAAAAGGAAACGAAATTATTTGTAGTTTTATCTCAGTGGTAACAATTTGTGTAAAGCGCAATAAAATCGCTATACGAAATATAATTGAAAACTTTAACTGTAGTAAAATAACAAATGATCTTTTGATGAATCAAGTTATTCTTTCTATTCAGTCTGGTGTATTTCATAGATACAATTAAATTATTGATAACCAGTTTGCACAAAAATCATCAATTATGAGAATAAACTGAGCAGTGTTGCAAACCGTAAAGTAAAGCAGTTTATCAGTTCATTCATGATTATAGATAACAATATTTTGGCATGTTTCAATTGACTCGTGTTTGGTAGACTAAAACTAACACTGACTTATCATATCTGATCACATGAATATTGTTACCTCAACGTTTTAGTTTGCACCTATTTTTTTTCTTTGCAGAACTATCAATAATAAACTCCATGAACAAGTCAAGTGGCAAAATACAAATCAGTACATTCTTGGAGTGTTTTTCACATCGCAGTTGTTCACTTTGTTGTGAGATGCGTTTGCTGGTTTGAGCATAGAAGGTATGCCGTCAGCAAAACAGGTATATAGACTGGAAATATCGATTACGAAAGGACTACAAAATAAAGCTCGCAGTCATATTTCATATGCATTTCAATGGTTTCGACTGTTGTTAATCATTTGTTTACCGATAAAGTTCAATTAGGTTCATTGCACTTAACCATAACGGTAGAATGAAGAAGCAACAGCAACCAAGGATTGACCTGGTAATTGCAACAACTGGCAAAGCTTGTTTCTTTGTGGTAGGTCAAGCTTAATTAAATGTTTGGAGTTTGGAGTTCAAGTATTAGAAGCGATGCTTGCGTTTGTTATTTTCATTTATTACGCACAATTTGGCGGTAATGAAAATATTGTTAAATTATGTACAAATAAATATAATTCAGAAATATTGTTATAACCCCCAACAGTACATAATTAGAAAATTAAAGATGTCATAAATTATTAAGCTTGGAACACCGTATTGTTCCTCTTTTGTTTGTTTCTTAATTTTTCAAACATGCTCGTTTCATCATAGCTCTGTCATTGGTATATTTGCTGCACAGTTATTCAATTAAATAAAATACTGTTCATATTTATCAATTTAATCGGGTGATTTTAACCCGTTTTATCTCAGTGGTACCAATTTTTAACGTAAATAATATTAAATATTGTATTTTATTTAGGAATGACCAAAAATGGGAGGTTTGGAAGGCCATCTTCAGAAGTCCACATTATTCAATTTATCCTTACAAAGTTTTTGATGTCTTCTTTTGTTTGTATTTTACGATTTAATATCAATTAAAAATATTACTGAATTCGTCGAAGTAATAATTTTTGACATTTTTATGCTTATTTTTTGTTACGGGATCTTAACTTTTCACGCTGCAAAAGGCACCTACGGCCAAAGTTTAACTATTAGTGGTACTTTTTTGGTGCTCTTAAATTTTCATCTTAATTTTTTTTAACACTCTCTATACTTTAGTTAGACACAGAAAGATAGTTTATAGTTTTTTAAGCTTCACACAATACTAGAGTGCGTAACATGTTATGTTTATTTAATGTCATTATGATAATTGTCATATACTTTCTAGTTGTATGAAAGTGTAAGAATGCTTTACGTTGCGTTACTTACGTTGTTTAACTTAGTATATAAAAATGGTGCTCTCCAATAATTGCAGAGAATAGCCCATTGTGCGCGGGAAGCTTACAGCTTTCTTGATTCTTACCGATTGCCTCACTTTCGCTCAATATCATCGTTACTGTTGGTGGAAAGCAATAACAAAACAGCCGTTTGCTGCTGGAACTATGTTTCGCGTACTTAAATTACTATCACACCGGCTCGATTCCGTTCTAACGCGTTCAATTTTCACACTCTCAGGTAATAAAAACCGTCGTCGTAAGCCTACAGTGCCAAACCATTTTTACAACAGCTCACGCACACACTTTGCTGTGGTAACTCACCGAATCGTCCGATGAGCATGAGAGTGAGCGCCGAAAATATGGGTTGGCTATAAATAACATTTTTGTGTTCGGGCGGAATAGAAAAAGCGCCATATCTCTTCTCTGAATGGTTTATGACGATTGCTCCTCCTATTCGCTGTCACCATCTTTGTTTTGTTCCCGTTTTCCGAAGGGGAAATCGAGCATATGATATTAATGTTTTTACACTCCATTCCAAAGCCTTTGCTGTGTAGCACGTGCGGACTCTTCTCCAGGCCTAGCCGTAAGGGGAATGTATGCGGCGAGACAGAGCATAATCGTGCTTTATTGTACCATTCGGCTGAGTTATTTGTGCACGTTTACACTTTTTGCCTCCTGAGTTACCACTACGACCCAACAGCCAAAAATTGGTGCAAGAGCAAAGGGCGAAAGGCTCCACCACCAGCGCCGCGTGACGCGTACACACTTGACGATCGTAAATTTCCGTCGACTGCCTTCGCGCCGCAATAAAAACCCTTGCCGAGTCCCGAGAGCGGAATTCTCATCGTAAATCTTGACTCGCTCGCGTATGGTTTACGAGCGTAACGCCGAAAATAAAGCAAACCCGTGACAAAACCGTGTGCGCCATGCCGGTGCGTTCATCTCTTTTTATCACATAATTGATTGTTATTGTTGTCTCGTCTGTGGGTCACGCATTCCCCGATCGTCCCGTGTTCCGACCGCATGCCTTATGCAACATCTTTCGAAGGTAGTTTATGTGAGAGAATCTCACGAAACTGAGCCATTCTTCGAAGAGAGGCCTCGAACGAAGAGGGTGGCTAGATGGCTTACCAGAAAGGGAGAATGAAATAGGAACGAAGCGAAGATATACGAGACGCGGATTAAAGCACCCGCGTGTTCAGCCTCACTGTCGCCTTGTTCATGAGCTTGTGCAAGAAGCGGGTATACCCGCGAGCGTGTACTAAGCTCGGTACTGTTTTGAAGCACATGTGAGTGCATTCAAACACTCTTCACATACACATAGCCAAACTGGGTGCTACTCGCTCCTTCTCTTTTTAACCGATTCAGGCCAGCCATTCCCGGAACTAATGGTACAATCCATCACCGTCGAAGAGTCCGAGTCCGGACACACACATACACACGCTATCAAGCGTCAAATGGGCATGCACACACTGTCCCGAACTACCCTGCTTGTCTGTACTGCACTGCCAAGAAGGGGCTGCTCTCGTACGCAACACGACTGACGGCCAACCAGTCGACATGCCCGAAGCCGTGCCAGTCCAGAGTGGGCAGAAAAGAAATCGTATTTTATGGTTTAGTTTGATAGAAATCGTAAAGAAATAAACATCAATTAGAAAGGCATAAACACGGACAAATAGAAGAATATCAAACTACGCTAGCAGCCGAGTTCTTGGTTCCTTGTTACAATTATCACTGTTCCTAGAGCAACGCGTGTGGTAGCTCTATATTTTCAGATCCTAGATTTATTCGTGGTTCGTGCCAATACTGCTGCGAGACAACGTAGTATGGCATGGCATGGTGTTGTACAGATAAGCACAATCGATATTCGCAACACTTCAGTGACAATTACTGTGCCGTAGTGTTTCGTCATCTACCTAGCGAAGAAAGTGCGCCTGCCGAAGTCGGCACAAACAGTCACAACAAATCGTAAAATTTTATTACACTCTCCTCTGCGCCAAGGTCGTTAAACCGTCGCCCGAGTTTGTCTCGCACGTTGGCCATTCTCAGAGGCTCAAAAGGATGTAGCAATCGGTGCGGCTGTGTGGCTTTTGAAACTGAGTCGAGTGAAGAAAAATATTGATCACAGTTTGAGACGGTTGACATTGTGTTCCAAGAGGTGTTCCGAGTTACAGTATGATGAATGTTCCGTTCAAGTTTATGTGTCCCTTGTGCAGTTCGGTGAAGAGTGACTAGTCGTGTCCAAATCAAATCAACACTTCGCCTACACGTTCTGATCGTACGTTATATTCAATGAGCTCTACATAAAAAGTAAAATATTGATCCAAGCTGCTCATCACACTAATCACGCATGGTGGATATGCAAAAACGAACAACGGTGACAAAACAGCAATTGTGACACAATAATTATTTGTTCGTAATAGCAACAGCGCTTCCTATTTGCAGTGATATAGAAATTTGAAACCGAATATTGGAGCTGTTTCAATTTTACGAACTGATATGAGTCACAACTAAATAATGTGTACAATCATACTGATCTTATATTAGTTAATGGTGGTTGGATTAACGATAAATCTTCGTTGCACTTGACAATGTTCCTGATCAACCATCGAGGCGATTTTACGACGTTCAGCTGTTGTATGTAAGTAGATAGGGTTTGACATTGATACTGTTTGAAAACAAACGCCGACGGCAAATGCTGCAGGCGCCAAGGGGTTTAAAACAATTAATTACTTTACATTCATCTACTACATTCCACTTCATATATAATCCTTCAAATCGTGTGTTTAATCTGCGAGAATGTTCTCTCTGACAAGTTGTAGTAAATGCAAATCTAACTAAATCTTGTAGATTCCTTTTTCCTTGCAACGGCATGCGAATCGAGTTACAGAGTCAAAATTAAACATATTTTTAGCTTTTGTTTCATTCGGGAAAAACAGACATGCAAAGAGACCTCCGCATACAATTTTGTCTAAGGTTGATTGGCACTTTTATCGAGGGAAATTTGGTTTTACTTTTCGTAATTTGATTCGTAACTATAAATAGTTTAAAAAATATTATTGTACTTGACACATCTTGTACATAGTTTTCAGCAATTAAACAAATTCGATAGTTATCGGATGTTAAGACATTTATAAACCTTTCCATTTGTGCTGCACCAAAACGGTGCTCCAAACCAAACAGGCCGGCCGTCTAATGAATCATATGAAAGTGTTTTCAGAATAGTACATTTTTATCCAAAATCCATTTTAGATCCTTTTTTTAGTATGCCTTAGTTTGATACTCTATCCAATCCGCTTATTCTGAATTCCGAAATTTATTTCGTTATTCATGTTTAACAGGTTCAATGTTGGGAGTAAAAAAAATAATTAAAACTAATTTTTTTATGTATAATGTCCAAAGACTCACTGGAGTTTGTGTTATTGTTAATGTTGATAAAACGTAATTAGTTTAAACATATTTCTTGTTGGTATTTTAACTACTACATACCAGTTTTGATGCTTATGTTTCCTAGTGCATGGACAATGAGATGATTTGATGTATTAATATAAATCAATTCGTTTTTCAGTGTTGTTATATATCAATTCGTTTTCAAGTGTTGGTATTACCAATAATTCAATAATTCCAAATTGAAATTTTAATACGATTTTTTATCAACGCCATTGCCAATCAAACTATACCACAAAAAGTCCACAAAAACCACAAAAAGTATACCACCAACAGGCCTATGTGCTTTTGATTTACTCCTTGCAAAAGCTCAAAGCAAAATCACACTCACTTTCAACACCTATTAATGCGAACATTATGCATTAATAAAAGAATATTTTTTTCGGGTTCTATTTCAATCGAACCACTGATTCCAAACAGCGCTAAAGAAATAAACCATCGATTTTCAAGTGTGTGTCAGATTATAAAATAAACGAAAAAAGGAAATAATCAAGAAAAGCCAGCGCTAAACCCGTTTTTGGTTGTGCTGATCGGTCCATGGATTAGTGTACCTGCATCACCGTGGATTCCGTGGAGACGTCTATTTCGGTTCCGCGGAATGGTATGTTTAAAACGTGATTATCGATTCATCTTTTTTTACTTGCCTGTCTCAAAATGAAACAGGCTACACACTGGCACAACACAGGCCCGGCGTTTTGACACAGCTTTTCGAACACGCAACCCGTGTAGCATGAACATATGCAGTGATTTTTGAATTGAAATGTCTTTCCATGTGTTATCGCGCGAAACTTAAAAGTGGCATCTGCTTGTCAAAAGATGTTCCAGCAAGGCGATTGTAGTTCACAAAAGTTTTCATTTCGATCGTGTCACGAGAGTGCTTGCCTGCTTTGACCAATCGAAAATAATTTATTATGAACAAAAGTAAACCGGACACCGGCAATCAGATGCATGGCAAGGGGGATCTTACGGTAACGGATACCAGGCAGCAAGGCAGCAAAGAAAGTAAAAAAGTAAAGTACGTGCTTTAACCACGTGATTTTTAATTTAATAATGTACGATTATAGAGCACATAATTTGCATTATGGTAATTTAATTATGCACTACACGATTTAAGCATTATTATTGTTATGAGTTCGAAAAACCAGCCACAAATCACACCATTTTGCTTCCGCTTTATCGTTGCACAGTCCATACCAATGCGTCGACAAGCCACCGGTGTATTCCGGTGGTGATATCCGGTGGCTAGTAGGCCCACCGACTCTCAATTCCGCTACATGACATTCAGTGCCTAGGAATAAGATTTGTCTCTGCGTGCCTTCTCAAACGCCTCCACTGCTATAGCAAACGATATAGGAGCATCGCTGGTACAGGCATGTTTCATGGAAGCGCACAACAAATCTCCTCTCGCCCTCGATAAGTAGGCTTTCTGTGTACTAGAAAGCGCCGCGAGCCCTGAACTGGCTATCATCGAAAATTATGAATGCATACATACACAACACCTAGTACGTGCACGTACGTGTACGCGATGGCTCACATGCATAAATTTATGGTAGAATGTAATTGCTCGGTCATGTTTTGGTGACACGAAGCTGATGGCAAGTGAGTGAAAGGAGATTTGAACGGTTTGAGTTGTCGATCTACTACGGCAGTCATCTGTGGAATGAGCAGCTTGCATCAAACGGCTAGCCGAGTTTATGTTTGCAGGAATATTGTTCATTGGGGTTTTCGCACATTGCCATTTTGGCAAAGATTGTAATGCAAAGGTGAAATCAGCAGCGCAATTGCCATTAATGGATTAAAGACATCATTTCACAAGAAAAGTTTGCTACGTATATCAATTTCGTATCAGCTGAATAAGAACAAAGGCATCGGGCTTTTACTAACAGTTTTTGTCTTTTGATTTTACACTCAAATGAGTCCCGTAACATCTGAATGGCACGTGTGTGATGTGATATAACTTTTGAAACTGTTTGGTATAATCGTTTGCTTTTCATACTCTAAAAACGTATCGTAGAATACTCTTTTCATAATGCATGTTTGTCTTACTGCTATCAGTCAACATCAAAACCCTTGCAGAAACACTCTCAAATAGTGATTTGTTCATATGGTACAGTCAACGTTCAACATGTGTAAGCGATATGTAAACGATTATTTATCTTTCTTCTTACTCATCTGCTTCACTTATGCTGCAGGGAGTAGATTGCGTGGAGCTCTTTATAGTTTTTGTGGCACAGATTTGCATTTCAAATTTTGTTCTTCGGTGCATAGGTATATAAGTAAGTGGCTGTTGACACTGCGTCCAATCTTACTAGGACAAATGCTATCCTAACATTTTTCATAAAACTTGCAATGGACAACAAGGCCAGTCGGTTAGTTTCTTGTTTACATTCTAACAATTCCACGTACAGCAATAAATGCAAACACGATTCACACTCTATTTTCTGATCTTCTTTAACGCACCATAAATGTGCTGTCAACATTATCATGCGTAACTTGTTGCTACAGATGATCTCGCAGCAAGGATATGACTCTTTGAATTTATCAACTCCGTTTTAATTCCATCGTTTACTGCGCAAAGAATTAGAATACAACTTGTGGATACTGGCTATGTGACAGTACGCATTGAAAATATTGAAATATTTATTGCTTATCGTTATGGTACGCCGATACACGTCAGGAACTAAATTGTACGAATCAGTTTCAAAGGTGCCATACTCTGATTGTTGATAAAAGGTCACGCGATTGTTTCCCTCGTTCCGTTCCGTTCTATTGCAGCACCGGTGATCCTTTTTTGTGATCTAAATCCTCCGCAAACAAGTTAAACGAGAAGCAATTATAACACCGTTCAACCGTTCGCGGTGTGTTTCGGGCTGATAGTCGCAGATGGATTCGACGATGCATTTGATGAAGCGGTTACTTTCCAGTTTTTTTTTAGTTATTTAACTCCTTTCGCGACTCGCAACTTCATCCTGTGAGATGTGCGATATTATGTCAAACAAGCCATATGTCAGCATTGGCAGTACCGGTGAGTACCGCTTTACACGCTTTCGAACACTGATTTCTATCTAGATATAAAAAGAGATGAGCCACCTGCGACCTCCACCAACACCCTCATAAGTTTCGTATAGAGGAACACGAAATGCCCTGCCTACACCATCGAATTTCGCGCCCGTCGACGTCCAGGCACTTAAGAACATCCGTGAGTAATACATTCCTCTGTTTCCCATGGATGACGTTGTCGTGTCCTGCACATTTATTTTTCCCATCGATTTTCTTTTGGCGATCGTTCACGTTGCGATTGTCCACTGTGGCTTTTTTGTGCAGGTCCAGCTGGATATCAGCTAACTACGGGCTTTTAGGTTTTGTACGTTGTGTGCGTGTCCGTGTCGCCGGGCTGGGTCGCGAACTGAACTGAAAAAGAGACACGTCGGGGCAATGAAGTGATTTATTGTGATAATAATAATGCAAATTTCCAGCCTCCCACTCGTTCCATCACACATGCCGTAACGTTTGCTGAGCAACGCTAGTTCTGGTCGTCGCCTTTGGCAAACCGATTCGATTGAGGGTTTTGCTGGTAAATTCAAATGTTCAATGAGTGCCTATGAGGCAAGAACGCAAAATTTACTTTAACCTTATTTGTCTTTTTAGTTTTGTTTTCCTCTGCCATGACGGCTTACGAAAAGTGATGGATTGTTAAAAGTTGCTGCTTGTGTTGCACTTCTTTTGTTAACCCTTAATACGGCACCTATAGCGATCGTTGTTTAATATGTTCCATCACATAGTAATGGATTGTAAGCAATTTACTACTTATAAACATCCATTTGTATCCATTTGTAATTGAAACTACATATGTTTCAATGTTGTAAAATAATATTAGGAAATTAGCTGTTTTTGATAACTGGTATACTGGTTAAATTGTCCTGATTGTTTTGAAGATTACAATAACATAATTTAGCGTTTTAGCACCAAAGGCCATTGAACTCCTAGGTATAAAATACACTTTGCAAGATATTATGAGCCCCTTCCATAACTGGCTATAATAATATGTACATAAATACGAAGAATGTAGCATTATGTACAGAAAAGAATGAAAAGTTATCAAAAACTGCCTCCATAATAAAACTGTATTTAAAGTGTAGTGCGACAATTTAAAAACCATCTCCATTGGGATGCTATGCTTTGTAGTAGCTACGATTAAAGGAATCTAATGCTTGGGACTCTAGCAGCTCAATTTACTTTGAAGACAAATTTGTCTGATCGTTGGCAGCACGTCTATGTTATACGTTTTGCATTTTCAAAGTTTAATTTAAGAATAACAGGTGCAGATCTGACAGCACACTGCCCAACAACATCCGTTATCGAGATGGTAAGAAGAGCAAAACGACGTAGGATAGTAAATGAAACGTAGAGATAGGTCGCCAAAACAGCACACTTGAGGTAACATTCGAGGATGAGGAAGAATTTGGTTCGATCGCGCTCGTAAGTATGAGGAAAATTATAATTAACTGCAAACCTTCTTCCAACGTTACTCATGCACTTTTCAATGCATATAATAATCGTACCAAAGATCACAAAACCGGGGAACGTCAATCTTGTGCCAAGCACGGAGGACTAATTACGTAGGTGCTACATTCGCAATCAAATGTTTAATGGTATCTCGATGAGGTGGGTTGTTTCATACAGTACTTTTATTTCATTATAGTAATGATAAAACCAAACACTGCTAGATTTACAATCATTCTCATAAAGTCAATTAGTGAAAACCATTGTAACTTTTTTTTTATTTACAATTTGCAAAGCAAAATTGTGCAAACAGTTTCTACTTATTCTGAAATTCGATTCACGTTTATTTCTACATCCGCATTATCCACTTTTTCGGGATATGATCGCATATACACCGCAATCAGTTGTACGTCTGATAAATCGTTACAAATAACACACAGGCTGAATGTGTTATTTGTTAAAATAAAACCACAGAACTAATTGTGCTCTCTTTTCAACTTTCAAAGTTCAGGCGAAATTTTATTTGTCTGTCTTCTTCTAAAGAAACTAGGTCATGTTTACCATAACTGGTTTATTAGGTTCTATTTTACATGGTGGCGCTGCCATCACTTACACCATACGAATGAATATGACGAATTGAAATTTTATAGTTTTTTATTGAATTTGAAATAAAAATTCATCTATAACTTTTGTGCGTTGAACGATGCCTAGTAACTTTTTCAACATTCGTTGTAACATTACCTAGTCAACCTAGCCTAGCCTTGGCAGCAGTGTCTATTTCTATTTTGGAAAGTACTGGTAGGATTTCAAAGTTGCGTATTATTCTTTATTTCTCATTCTAGTTGCAAACACATGACTTTTTTACATGCTTAATTGCAAATTCAGAAAAGAAGCGGCTGGTGAGCATTGTACATATGAATAATATTCTCCGTTATGTTATTCCTTAGGGGAAATCAATAATGCAATAGATTTAGTTGATTTGAAACTGAACTGAACTGAACTTGAACTTTAAAATGCATTAAGTAGCACTAGTATTTCGGCATCAGAACCATTATCAAATTTTATCGGGATTGTTCTTCCGTATAGGTAAACAAAATCATACATGATAAAACAAAAAAATTAAGACGTACTGTATTGAACTGCTGATGTGCTTTGCTAATACTTTGAATCAATCAGACATAGCACACTTATCCAATAAATTCGATATGCCTCTTACTTATAAATATAAACAACTATACACAGGCTAATAATTTGGTTTAAACTGGACCCAGAATATTGTTGCTTACCAAAACAAGCAATCTCTTTGTTTCGAGTACAGAACAGTCGAATACCATCCCCATGTTTTAGTTGCACTGTTCGATGACCCTAAGAGTATTTCAGGCTGTATATGTGCATCTGATGGCGGAATAATTTATGTGTATTCCAACCCACCTAGCCTACAGGCTTCTTATTTCCCATTTCTCATCATCGCATGCTAGATGTTCTGGTGTTACTGTACCATCACTCTCGCCGAGGTTGTCCTGGCTTACAAAGTTTGTATATTTCCCGAAATGTACAAGCACATACTCCTGTACGCTCAGATAGGTAATACTTACTCGTTACAGCATGCATACATGTGAATATGTTGCTGTATGTTCGTTTGTAGCCATTGTACGATGGGCACACGGTATCCGAAACACACGTGTGTTGCTCCGTTTTTTTGGGACCAATTCATGTACGATCTTCCAAATAATGATTTCACTGTGGAGAGAAATTATACTACTGGATAACGCATGCGGACGAACTAGTCCGTCCGAACTGCTATGGGAGAAGCCAAAATTAATGACTTTTAAAGCGTTTCATTTCCATGTTGCACATGCAGTGACGGTGGTACACAAGTTACCGTGAATGGTGAATCCGAAAGTTCGGAAAAGGGTTCGCTTCTACCAGATACAGCGTACGATATTAAAAATCTCAATCAATGCTTAGTTTCTCCTCGTGTCGGAAACTTCTGGAATAGTAGCAAACTCTCCATATTCGTGTGTTTTTTGCTTGTCCCAGCTGCCATGCGTAACATTGAACACCTGAACTATGCAGTGGCCAAAGTTATAGTAGTTCGTACGGGTAAGAAGTGCATTCTAAAACACAGAGCGTGTTACCCACCGGTGTCGAATAAATCAATATAAATTTCATTTAGGGGAGCACAACGACGTGACACGTGTTTTAGATCTTGGCTTTAATTTAGCTCTCTCTCTCTCTCTCTCTCTCTCTCTCTTTCTCTCTCTCTCTCTCTCTCTCTCTCTATCTCTCTCTTGCCATACCAATAGCCTTCAAATGAGGAAAGGAACCGGATGTAAAAGTTTCTTCAACGCATTTGAGTCACTGCCCTATAATAAGTGCTAGTATAAGGTTGTTGTTAGGTTATTGAATGCGAATTGCTATTTCAAATAAGACAAGTTTCTAATATTTTCAACAGTTGCAATTGATAGTTATAAAATATACTTTTAGTAAGATTTTGTTTCAATTGTCAAAAAAAATTCCACGTTGTCTGAAATTCGATTCACGCTTATTTCTCTGTATCCGCATTATCCACTTTCTCGGGATACGATCCTATATCCACTGCAATCAGTTGTATGTCTAATAATTGGGAACAAATAGCAACAAATGAGTCTTTATAAATGAAATAGAGCATCAGAGCTAATTTAGTTCTCTACATTTCAAATTTCAAAGCTCAGGCGAAAATTTATCTGTCTGTCTGCTTCTAAAGAAACTACGTCCTGTCCTGTTAGTTTATTAACCAGCAGGTCATGTTAACCATAACTGGTTTATTAGGTTCTATTTTACATGGTGGCGCTGCCATCACTTACACCATATGAGTGAAGGAGACAAGAAAAAAAAAGTTTTAAAAAAGTTGTGCTTATCGAACACTAATAACACTTATAACACTAATGTTCAATATCTTTAATAAACATCTTTGGTAAAGTTCGATAAAATACGGTCGAAGCATTATGAATTGCAATAATTTGCTATGAAAAGATTCGATATTGCTTTGATTAATCAAAGTAATGAAAATAAAGAACTGTAAGAATAAGTTTTACCGCAGATTTGAAGAAAATATCAAGGACGAAAATTTTGTTGATGGGATTAAAATCAAATTTAGTAGGAATGAAAAAATAAATGGTATACAACGTTTCTACTTCAATTGACTGAAGATTGTTTTAGTCTAGTGACTTATAAGTAAATATCTATTAGGATGTTTGCATAGCAATTTAGTAAGATTGTAAGATTGTTATACTTAGAAAGTTTAAAAAAATAGAATTTTGCTTATTAAATATGGTTAACAATGCCACCTATTTTTGAGTATATTTAGGTATATTTAGGAGCAAATTCGAAGTTCCACATTTTTTTAGTCATGCACTAAAAAAACAAAATGCACTAAAGGTACCCTAAACGTATAGTGATAAGGGAGGGAAGGTTAAGTTAATAGCATATTTCATATTTTTTTAATTAACCAAGGCTGCTATTCCCCATCTTTCATTTCTGATCAATTACATTTTGCCTAACAAAAATATTGATTATTTTTCAACTAACTTTAAGGACTACTCCCATTTAGTGCTTGTTTTAAACTGCATCCTGAATTCAACATGGTACCCTCTGTGATCTTGCCATTTTTATCCTATGCCAAGTGTATAAAATAAATAGAGTACAAATATTTTACAATTTTACATTTTTGTGCATAAACACAAAATTGTACAAATAAAAAAATAACTATTTCGAGCACTAGATTGAAACGAAAAACAAACTTCAATAGAGGTGAAGTTCCATTTATGGGGTTGAGCGTGGTTTAAAAAAACCTAGATTTGAATAATACTATCCGTTGGTGGTTCCTGTAACAGTGCTTGTGAATGATTTATTTTTGATGCAATAAATTACACAGCTGTACTACATATCCAACCTCCTCCCATTTGACAAATTCCAACAGGATGCTGCGCCAAGAAAGAAACAAGAAGCATCTGCGCTTCAAATTTATTTTCTCCTTCCGAATACACATACACTCCTATACTTTTGCTCATTAGAAATAGTTAGAAACGTTATAGTATTAGTTCGGACCAATGAATGAAGCATTATGATTTCCTCGAAATTTTCCGCCGCCATTCCGAAGGAAAGTTTCACACACACTGTTGCGCGAACGAACACATTCATCATACATCTTCCATGTAGATAAACGCACACTAGCGCACATCCGTTGATTAAAGCAGGAAAGGTCACATAAAACAGAATGAAGAATGAATGTCAGTGACTATGGCGGAGGATGTTATAATTTATACCATGATTTAATATGTGAAAATTGTGCCCTGTTTAAAACGAGGTGATACCAGACGTTTTACGGTCAGCCCTTGTTCGTTACCACTTGATCCTTAGCGGTTTAGCTAAATGTTTATGTGCTTTAAACGTGTTTTCCAGTGAGTCTTCGCACATTGACTCTTATGTAGGATTTTACATGCTATCGGTAGGATCGTTCATATTTGTTGGTTATTGTTAGAAGAAAAAGTACATATGTTAGAAGGGGGTTTCGAAGAAAAGCACAAGCATTTTTTTAATACCTGCTAGTGTGCAAAACAATGCTATTTTGTGACAAGATGAATAAAAAATTAAAAAAAAAGACAAAAAGCTGTACGCTAAGTTATAAAAAAATTGCTCTAGGTCGAGTTGAACACAAGTGTACTTTGCTTTTTGCCATAAAATATATATTACACATACTTTCGAGTTATCGTCACGTTCATGATTGTGAATTCACTAACATAAAACGAACTAAATTTAGAAAATTACTTTTCCTTCATGGATTAAAAATAATGTCAATTAATCTCTAATTTTTAAACCCTCACCCTGGTAAAGTTTACTTGACAAGAAAAGCTTCTGTGAAATATCCTTAGCTTGCTATAATGCGTGTCCTGAGCTTTCCGCGATATCCTTAGCTTTAGTCTTTACCGTGTGATGAACGGAATTTGGTTTGCAAAAGCGGCATCTATTGCATTTAAAACACAATAAATGCTGGGAAATATTTTAAAAAGCTGTGCAAGCCGTACCCGAGATGCGCTATTATAGCGGACCACTATAACCCGGGAAAAATTCGCGTATCTTGAATTTCCGCTTAAGTCGAATCGGGGCATAAAATTGTTTATACTTCAATGCATATAGTTGACTTCCTTCTTTGCACCTAATTTATTCAGCATGTCAGGTACTTCGTAAAAGAATAGATTAAAACAAAATAATAACAAATGTTTTATATGACAAAAGAAGATGCTTTCGTCCGATTTTTCGCCTTGTTTATTGGATTTGATACTACAAACTAACATAGCTGCCAATTTTCCTCAAACCACGTATCAAAGTCTCCGAGTTTAAAAGGAACCGCGTATCTCGGGCACTGCCTATTCTTGATAGATTTTTTTTAAACAAGAAGTACAGAATAAAGTAAAGATTCAATGCAAAATGCTCTGCGTTTTCTTCTTAATCGGTACAACAACCTCAAGAGGCCTGCCATTTCTGACGTTCTTTGGCATTATTTACCCGTAGCTGGATAGTCAGTTCTGCGTACGGGAGTTTGGTCCGAATGAGATTTTTGACCGGTCCTGTCGTGTGGAGAACGGCGATGCTAACAATAGACCACCGAAACCTAAAAAAATGCTGTAATTATGTTAAAATGACAGTATGATTTTGGATTTAGAACGACGGAAAGTTGAAAACGGAAAGGAAACATTGAGCCACACAGCTGTAAATTTTCCTTAATTATAATTCATAATTAATAATAAATGATATGCATTGAAATTTTTTACAACGCTTATACCGTTTGGGATCAAATTACGGATACGTTACACTTTTTTTATATTTTTAACGTAATGCTATACTTATAAATTATGTTATACTATGACACTATGTATCATATTACGAACGGGTAGATTCAAATTTTGGACAGCATCAAAACTTCGTCAATAGGGTTCACAAATCACGCACTTTCCATGTTAAAAGCACAATTATTACTTATCACCGTCCAAATAGACATACAGAGATTAGCGTGTGAGATTTTGGTCACATTCTTGCTCCTTGAAAGTAGTTCAATCTTGTAAACAAAGCAAACCCCTTCAACGTAACAATTCGAAGCCTACTGCTGTGGTTTTCTTCTATCTATCAGAGTCTGTACGTAAATACAATTTACTTCGGCTGGTTGTTATAAAAAAAAGTCATGATTCGGAAAAATTAAAAAGGGTTTTTTTGGTAGAATTCAGACTGCAATATGATGAACCACCATAGTTTTCTCATTGTTAATTATCTCAACAATCGATTCCGAAGAACACCACTAGGCCAGAATAGAAGGACCTAGAATAGAAGGAATTAATGATGAATTTATAATATATTAGCAAAACTGCTAGGAATGCCATCGGTTGTGAGCTGAGAGGCGGTGACAGATGTAAAATATTTATTTATTACGAAATTAGGGACAAACAGGTAGCAGTAACTTTATAATTTGATTCCAGTATATCATGACAATCATGTAAAATTAATTAGCAGTTTGGGTCATAGTTTGAGTATGAAAATATTCAACTATTTCGTGAAGAATCCCCGGAATTTGAAGCTGTCTGTAATTCGGTTCAGAACAGTATTTACAATTATGTAGCAAGCTTCCCACATTCGGATTGAAATTTATGCCCAAACGCTCAACCAACTTATGGTTTATTAGCAAAAGAAATCTATTTAAATGGAATTATTTTAAGGAACAGTCGATTGTACCACCACCAGCAATGTAATCAAACGACAGTGCCCAAACATGTGCTCATTTGTGATGAAACATGTCACGTGAATTAAACGCCCGGAAGGTGTCCGAATAAAACACTATGAACATTCTGGGTTGCTCATTCAAATAGCAACTAACCAGCTCACTTCCTAAATCGTCACGTATGCAAACCGTTGAATCGTAAAAATAAACAAACAAAAAAGAAAAGAATTGGCTGGTTAACGGATGATATAGAAAAAATGACACATGTATACGATCAAAACGACAACACAAAAGCGATGCGCGTTTTCACAGAATTGGGAATCCCTTACAATCACTGCAACAGTGCTGCAAGGTTCATATAGGGCAAATCAACGGCAAAGGAAAAACAATCGAATTTTCAAACAGCCACACCGCGCGATCTTGTCGAATCTCAGTCGTCGACATGCCGGCTCCTATCATATGCCTTCCATTCAGTATCGTAATAGAACGAACCCATTGGCGGTGAAGTATACCTTTGTTTAAAATCTTTTCTACTACATTCTCCGTGACGGCCGAGATAATCTTATGGAGTGTTACTATAAAGTTTCAACTTCACAGATCGGTACAACAATCCATTGCAGAGGCAAAAAAGGGTTTTTGGGGCTCTTCCTAATCAATTTTTTATTGACCACCATAACAACAACTTTAAAAGGAATATTTGAAGAAACACATTTACACTGCACTTTTTCTCACTATACATCAAAATGGTTATGATTTGCATTCCATGGTATGTGCTTCGATGGGATGTGAGGAATCATTTTATTGTGAACGAATAATTGGGATGCTTTTCGAAATTTCACACCATTGCTAGCCGTGAAGAGTTTGATTGTATCATTGAATACCAGATGGTATTGCCAAGGATTTCCCACAATAGTCACTAAAGCGATCACGCGATCAATTGTGTAATAGCTCCATAACCAGGTATACGAGTAATAAGGATTACAGATGCCGCATGACTCTTGAAACCGAAGAAACGAAAGATGAAATGCTTATCCTGAGCGATTGTCCGTATTTGCAAAACAATGCAATGCACCCGATGCCGAATTTAAAATAATAGGTGATAATGGTGGTAGATGTTATCGCCTTCGATGCCGGTTTTAATATGACAACCAGTTACGTAAATAAATAACGTTTTACAATGGTTTCTGGAATGTGAAGTGTTTAAATGTCCATAGAAGTATGATTTGAACCAGTTGGGCCAACCGCAAACACTGAACATACAATCTGAAAATCTCCAACTAGGATTAATAGGTCTAATGACTAAGAGTCTTTCAAAAAAGATGTAAGAATTTGAAACAGAAGATCAATTATTGACGATAATTTATTTATTTATCAATAATAATAATAGTTATAATAATAATAATAATTACAATAAAGTTTTGCATTATATTATTATGATATACTAAAATTATTATTATTATTCACATTATTCTTACTATAGGGTATTCCGCATTTTTTTTTAATGCGTCCCATACATTTTTAAATACTACTGTACTTCAGTACTTTGAACATTGAAAAAATCTCAGCCCTCGGAGTGCTTTGGCCAGTTGTATAAATATTATTCTAAAGTGTTGTATAGTCAACATCGTTTAAAAATGAATTACAATAGAACTAACCATGAGTCGATTTTATTTAATCGATTTTCATCTAATTACGAACCATGGTTTGCATCAAATCGCATGCCACAACCATTCAAACATACTCTGCCGTTTTCTCCGTTTTTTCAGCTCCAGCTGAATGCATTATTATAATTTTAATTTATATACATGTTTGTTACAAGATGCACTACAATACGATGATCTAGACGGTCTATCAGTCTGTCAATTTCCATTAGCAGAAACATATAACTTTTCAACATGATCTCACAACTTTAATATAATAGTTGTAAAAATCCGATCGTACCGGTGTGAGAATCCATGGAAATAGCTGACGATACAATAATATGGCTAATGAATCGATAACACAATATCAAATCACAAATAAAACACAATTTCGATCTTAGTATAAATACCAAGAAGAAGGAACGATTATACCATATCAGTTAACATGTAAACCAACGTCAAGCAAAACAAACGGTCAACTTATTCTTCATTTGTTGCTATTGCTGTGCCACGAAGTCGTAATGGTTATTAATATACCTGTAAATATCTCGATAGAACGGTGCTTCAAATTAAAATTCTTCATGATTCTATAAGGTCAGTCCATTACGGCATAGGCCGATGAGGTCATTTTTTGGTTTATAGGCTGAATTGGAACAACATTTCTCATTTTTTTTTATTTTTTTTTAATCAAATCACCAAAATTTCAAATGCTAAAAATTACTACGTTCATATTTACCATATTGTACCACCTGCAAGGACTTTATACTTCAGAATTTTAGAATTTTAATAAATATGATACTATATGCGTAAACTTTTTTTACATTCTGTTGAAAGATGATAATTATAATTATATTGTACCAGTAGCTTACCGCTGTTAAAATTTCTCAAATCATATATTGAAAAATATAATATTTTTAATATCATATTTACGCATACAGCTGATCGTCTTATGTTAGATTCCTGCACTTAAAGTGTTGAATTTTCTGTATATTTATAATCATTAATAAATATTTTACTTTTCTCATAAAACTATCTTTACAACATTGGAAAATTCTTGCGTTAGTACATAAATATAATGTACTTGATAAAATGTAGCTATTTTTGCTTCTGCAAATCGTAAAAAAGACATCCAATGCGTAGTTTTATAAAATAACATAATTTTGTTTCAACAACAATAGACAATGCTTTCGAACAAAATGACAAAAAGATAAACCATGCTATAAAGATGTTAGCGCCACCTGTTGAGCTTCGTGCTATTAAAGTATGCAATATTGTGTTTTTCTCCCAAGAAGCTATGCAAGTTAAATGGTCTCAGCCTGGTTGTATGCAATGTGCTTCTCATCTCCGTAGATAGCACGCAATAATTTTAATTTTCGAAATTATGGAATTTCTTCACCAACAATTCTGATTGAAGATATATAAAAGCATGCTTCTTTTTAGCCTGTTATAGTCGTTAGTTGCATTGTGTTTAACTAAAATTCGGATTTTCATTACTATTTTCAGATAGACTGCTTCATTACACGTACAACAAACAAACCAAAGAAAACAATTTACCTAACGTCTATAAATACAGGTAAGTGTATGTTTAGTTTGTTTATATGGGCATCAATTTAAGGGTCAACTTATTGTTAAACTTTGCTCAAGCTGTACTTTTAATCGTATTGGAACGTGTATCTTAAACTACTTTCAAAGCATCATTTAGTTTGAGAGTGGAAGATGTAATAAAATCTGACATACTCTGAATACTCGGTTGCAGAATTTTGAATACAAGTTTTTGTTCGTACCATCGATGTTAATGAGAGAATTTATAAATTGTACCAGTGCAGTGGGTGAAAATTTATTGAAATATTTAATAATAATAGTTATTACAGTATTACAAACTAATTCTAATAATTCATACATTCATTCATATTGTTATACAGAGCTTATTTAGTTCAACAACAATCTTCATATCATTTCTAACAACGACCACCTGTTACATTCACCTAAAGATATCACGCATATCATATGAAGAAATTCAGCGGATTGTAAATAATGTGCAGTCAATGTACTGATTATGGCAAATAATATTAGTGTCTTCAAACTATCAAACGAATAAAACACAGCAGGCTAGTGAAGAAATAAAATACTTGTTGAAAATCCGATACACGAAATACTTTTACCATTTATTTTTAAAACTTCCAACATTTTTTTTTTCTAGTAATACTTTGAAACAGTGTAAAACACAAAACAACTTAATACACTAGTTGCAGAAAGCTAACATGCCGACGGTAATCGATAGCCATCTGGGTTGGCGTTGACAGTGAATTGGAAATGAATAATGGCCGCTCTTGATAAAAATGCTCACACACAAATGTAAAATTCTATCTCCGAACATACCTTTTCTCTCGTGCACGCAAGCGTATTTGAGTGAAAACGAAAGCGTTTGGTTATTTTTCTATTCTAGGCAACGCAGTTGGAATGTAAGCATCTCTATTTCAGATAGCTAGGAAGCTTTTTTAAAAGAAAACTAGATACAATGTTGTTTTTCCTCCTTTCTTGGTTGCATACAAACTATTATTTGTGCTGTACTATTATAGTTTGTCTTGCGTTTTTGTTTAGAAAAGTAAACATCTTTTGAATCTCACCAGAAAGCTAGGATTTTAGTTGCCACACGTTACCAAACAGTGTGTCTCTTATTTTTTCTACTGCTGTAAAACCATTTGCTTATCGCAACTAGCATTTGGTTAATAGTAATAGTAATTTGTTAACACAATATGAAGAAGACTGTTATAAAGAATTAGAATTTTAAAGAGAAACAATTAAAACATTATCCAGCCTAACATACAAGTCGATGAATGTTATTTGCAAGAGCATATTTTTGATTAATGTTCTTTAAAGATGGCCTTGTACCATGCACAGAGACAACAAATTCCCTTTCATGCTTTCATTTTCATAAGAAACTAAACGCGCTGCTAACCCCAACATAAATGGAACTGGTGTGACTCCAGACTGTCGATGAATGAAGAGGTAACAAACTGAACGACCTGTGGCTTGGTGTGACAACAATAATAGGTATGAAAAAACGGTAAACCGAAAATCCCGTCGGTATTTTGAAGTTAAGTTGTGCTCTGCGCTCCACAGATTCTTCGTGCTGCATCCCGTGTGTGATTATGAATTAGTGATGAAATGGAGTGACCCTAGGAAAGATATCTTTAATTTCATTTTACAGGGTTAAAGCCGATCTAATCAGGGTGTTCTGGGCGTAGTGTCCCTGTAGGAAAATTATCATATTTGCCACTAACACTACAGTGCTCATGTACAATAGCAAACGCCTTATTCTGCTCGTTCGATCCGACACTTTGAGTGAGATTTTCTATCCAGTTACACGCATGAGGATGATGAATAGCAATCATAGTGTTTAAGCTTGTTTAATTTCTGCAAATTAACGCTAATTATGCGATAGTGGCATGACATTTCCATGAATTAATTATTGCTATCAAAATGCACTTGCAACTGAAGCATGCCAACATCTTATCGCTCACAATACTAAGGCAGCTGGTGCAAGTGCTTAATTAGTCGTGCCTAAAATATTCTTCGCTGTTGCATAGGAGAATCATAATATTGATAATACTTACCATTTATATCTTTTGAAAATTGTAACACAAGAGCAATCTAAACACAATACCAGTTCGTGCTATATATGTTCCTAATAAGTTTAAACCGGTAGTTTTAGCAAAAGAAAATTTGTCCTTCCACAACTAAAGTGTGTCACATGCTTGTTAAGATTGGTGAGAAAATATTAATTCCTTTCTTTTGCCTTGCTTGTCTATGCAGCGACGCTCCTACAAGAATCATACGAAGCAGTAGTGTTCAGCCATAAGCGAGATAAAAATGCAATAAAATTAACATAACAACATTATTAATGATTTTAAATTGTTAAAAATGTTGTTTTACCTTCTTGGTGCGTCTTGCTGTTTTTTCTTCATGAATAGTGTTCTTCGTTTTGCTATGTCTTAAATATCGTTACAGTAGAATGCATATATGCACGGTGTCAAATAAAATGCCGACACAGATTCTGGATTCGAGTGCCTAACCGCAGCAAGCCGATCATGAACAAACGTTTGTTCTGGAAAACGAACTTTGTTTTCTTTTTTTCCCGAAGCTTTTCGCTGAATTAAATTGCAAAAGAAAGATAGGATGAAAGCGAAACTACAGATACCGAGAATTACTCACCATCCACAAGAGAACAATCAACGAACACATGGCACAATCGGCTTGCTGCTTAGAGTGTGGCCTAAGAATTGAAGTTGAAGAAAAACGATATCTTATAACTGCATGCATATGAAAAAATAAACATATATTCATCAGGAAAATGTATCGAGTGCAAAGCGGAGAGGAAATATTTGATCGTTCCTTCCTTTTGCCATGTGCATACGAGTAAATCCGCCGAATGATGAATGAATAAGAAAATGTGTTGAATTAATTTGTTCATTGAGTTTTAATGATAAATATACATAAATCTATCTATAAAGGAGGGAAAACAGACACAGGTAGAGAGTTTTCAAGAAAATTTATAGCCTTCATCGTGCTCGTCAAGGAAAGCTGAATTCTATGGTGAGGTGTTGCGATGGATAAGGAAGAAATGTAAATTTGATTTGAATAAGCGTCAAACTTATCCATGCATTTGATAGAAGATTCTTTCTGCAAATGCAAACCACGCAATAAGAAACAAGAATTGCTCCGTTTTTAATGCCGTTTCGTGCTTTTGTTTAAACCATGGAGATGTTTTCGGAGAAAGGACCGCCAAGGACATTATGCTAGAAAATCCATGACATGAGACTAGCCTCTTGTTTACCTTATGAATGTCTTGGAAAAGTTCGATTTGTTTTTTCTGTCTGGTTTGTTCCGTCACCAGATTGCCACCCCAGTTTCCTGGCATTCTTCAATTCTGTCGGTGAGACTCTCTCGTGAAATAGCGAACAGAAAAATCAACAGCTACAGCGGTACAACTCGTGATTTACGAGCTGTGAATGGAATTTTAAACTATTTCGTTTTCTTGTTTTACTCGTCACTTCAAGTTGTAATGATAATATGATCGATCGTCGAATCAATGCTATCAGTTACCGATATACAGAGCAAGAAAAAGAGAGTTATTATCAATTTAGAATGAAGCAATAACAGTATTGGTAATAATTAACAGTAACATACAGCGATAAGAAAGCATTTTTAATATTGTGATAAGTTGCGATAAAATTTTATCTTAATGCGACAGTGTTCAATTGACAATAGGTATTTACGATTAGAAAAAGGTTATTTACATTTTTTTATTCATTCAATATTTATTTATTTCACACAGATATGGTCTGTATCACGGCCTAAACTATAGACATATTTAAAAACTCAAAATTAAACCATGATGGCCGAGGAAGCGGAAGAGGGAAGATTAAGGTAGACACGAAGAAGGAGGCAGAATTTGGATACAGGAATATTAAAGTCGAAGAGGTTGTAGGATTCGTTAAAAGCCGACAGCCTTTTAAGAATCGTTTTGACCATACCGCGTGAGCCAAGTGAGCCTGTAATGCAAAATATAATTTTAGTGCAATATTAGGCTCATAGACGTATAAAGTTATTCGTTTCACTTCACTTATATTTTAACCTAACAAATTGGTGAAAATGGATCAAATTCACGGCAAATGTCACCTGCTGTGCACTCTATCACTCTATCACTTAGAATCATTTTTTTTTATTTTTAGGTACATCCTGTAATTTTAGATTCCTCGATGGTTAATATGTCTGTTTTTTTTAGATTACAATATTGAAATCCTTAGACATACACAGCTCACAAACACATGCCGTCTCAGAAAAAAAGGAATAAATAGTAAAAGATATTGCTAGAAAAAATACTCATATTATTTGCGATGTGGTTTAGTAACATTTGATAGTGTCACGATGATAAAACATTTTTTTCATTTGTTGTTCTTTTTTATCAATAACACCACAATATTACTAAACGAAAGATTCATTTGTTTTAAGATTTACTGTATAATTTGGATTACACAATTGTTCTTTTGACATATGAAATAGATAACAGCCGTTTTGGTTGCCCAATTGAACTATTCAACTTCAAAAACATCAATCTCATCAAGAAAAATAACACAGGAGGATAATCAATTACTTGTGCAGTGGAGTATTAGAAGAAGTATTGTAAAACTGAACTAAACGTGTTGATTAAAACTTGATACAATTTTGCAATTCGAATAATGTTTCATACAAGCCGAAGGAAATATAACGGCCCTTACGGTAAGAGATCCTTCAAAAGCATCAACCGCTTTTCTTAAGCCATTTTGGTTACTTTAAAATCAAATTTAACGAGCATACTACAAGTTTCACCGTTTAACCTGTCAAGCATGTTCACAGCTAAGCCTGTTCAAAAGTTTTCGTGTTTCTTGAAACGAGCCATCGCATATCTTGCACTGCCGCAAAGAAGGCTCAAAGGATTTCTGGGTCAACCTACGAACTGTGGAGTCATACGAACTGTGGAGAACAGCTAAGGAAAACTTGTGATACGCAACATATTATTTTTATTTTCTCTATAGTTGCTATTTTAATGTATGAATTTATATACTTAAGCGAATCCTGATCCTGAACATTTATAGCAGAGTTTTCGTTTCTTATGCGTGCCATCATGTTTTTTTTTTATTTGTAGAAACAACCAGACCGTATTGCTTTAAAAAGGAAATTTAATTTTAAAGGGATTGAAGTTTATTGAAGAAATTTGAAAAAAATCATATTGATTATCATCATATTTGAATCATATCTTGAGTTTACGCATTCAACATTCTAAATCAACCAGTGTACCAAGCCCATGCGCCAGTTCCAAATTGTTATGTCCAACTGTCAGCTTTGGCTGCCTTGACGTAAATGGTGCTACGCCAGGCATTGGTTCCTTTTTGTCGAATATGACCTGTCTTGCTGGGTTTGGGAAGGATGCGTAGTTTCGGTTAATTAAATGGATATATCTTTCTTGCTCAATTGAAGGTGATCGACACGCCAAAGTTGCGGCATCTGTAGACAAAAAATAGCAAACACAAACACTCATGCATTGGTTAAAAACACGGTTGTATCAAGTCTCGACCTGGATTGTTCGTACTGAATCGCAGAATCAAATTGCCATAAACAACCGTGATACAGACATTACTTTGCCTCGACCAACTTCCCGACGACATGAGACAACCCGTGTAGCGAATTACTTGCTGTTGTACGTACAGGTTGTCTGCGATGGTCTTCGTGGTCGCTTTTTTTCCTTTGCAGCTCCTTATCGGGATGTCGCGATCAGGATCTTGTGTCATCGGCCGTACTCCAATAAATGTCGCTCAACGATGGAATTGATTGAACAATTCTACAATTGTCAGATGCATTGTACGACATCGGGATATCGAATTGAACGTTGTATTGGTGAGTGATTGCAATGGAAGGAAGAGGATTCCCGCCATCAATGAATAAAATAACGACTCCGGGAAGATCCCTTGCCTCAGACGATCGGCAGACTTGGCGCATGTTTGGTTGGTTTGTTTCTCGCTTATGCTACTCGAACATTTGATCAATGAATAATGCATTCTTGACTGGAAATGCTCTTAACGATAGAATTCAATGCATCATATCGTGTATGAATAGCATCTTTAGTGAACGTGTGAACGTTGTGAAGTATATGTGGCATCAAGAGCATAGGAATCAATTTGAAGTGGTTAAAATGCTTAAAGTAACAGGCATAATTATCAGCATAGTTTTTTGTTGTAGTTAAACACTTCACAACGCCAAGGCAAAGCCATGTTAGTTAAAATAATCGATTTTCAATTTTAAACTTCCAATCGCTTCTTACTAACGACTTGTAATAAAATTCCATATATTTCGATTGAAGAAAGAGCAGCAGGAAAGCACCATGGATTACTTGGCGTTTGAAAAAAGCAAAGAACCTTTCCGAATAACCAACAACGCAAAGGAGAATTTTCTATTGTACTCATACACTCGCACTTCCAACTACTCTGAGCATAGATACGCATACTTCGAATAATCTTCTCTGTTTACAACCACTTGCAATACCGTTAAAAGCATAGAACGTTGAAGAGATGATTTATGGCATTCAATACTGAAGGTGGCGTTTTCTGGTTTGGGTGAAGTGAATGTAATACTGAGCAACAAGGACAGGCCCGCCGGAAATACGGGGAAATGATACTAGAGGAGAGCTCTTGTTCACAGCTAGGTTGGTTAGAAATACGATGGGTTTCCTGTGTATGCGACGACCAAATATCTTCGTGGAGAAGTGTTAGAAGATTTGGAAAAGTTCGAAACGACGTTGCTTTAATGAAAGGAATACGTTTAAGCATCACGGTAATGTCGTTGTGTGCTAACGATAAATGAGCAACTAAATGATAACCTGTCAAACCACGCTGCATCCCGTACAATTTTTGATGATTTCGTATTCAATGTCCTCATTACTTTCGACAGCAATACGAGTCGCAGAAAATTTTCTTTCGGCAACACTAAAATCATTATCGCTAGTTGTCAGCAAGCTTATACATCACCGCTCGCCATGTCGCCATGCCATCCCTTCCAAGCGCAAGGTTATCAATTTGCAACCACCAAAATTCTCTGATAATTCGCCAACGGAGAAATGGCAGAAATTGCCAGGTTGAGAACCATTTCCAAAATAATCTTCTCGCTTTCGTTTGGCTAAAAGAGAACGACGAGAATGCGCAACGCTCCTTGTGGAAGCTAGTTTTTTACACTAACTCCTTTCCCGAGCAAAAGGATCTATCCAAGATGATGTAGTATTGGCTGTGATAAGAATACTATGTATGACGAAGCTCAGCCATCGTAGATTCTTTCTCCTACGATTACATTACATCGTCTACTCGAGCAAACGACGCAAACTGAGCGTATGTATGAAGGGGTGTTTTCAGAGAACACCGTTCCGAGTGCAAGAGAATATGGTAAAAATTGAGTACAATCGTAACCAGACTGACGATTTATGGTTTGTTATTGTTGTTCTCTCTTTCAAACTTCCGTTCTCGACATCCCAAAGGTAAATAAAGACGGCTTGAAAAAGTTCCGAGTCGGTCAAAATACTCCACGAGACATAGCGGCCACCACATAACACAATGAAATCGTTGTTGCACTTTTCTAGTTATCAAATAATTGTGTTATCAGCTTGCATTTTTTTATCTAGAAAATTCATTCCTTCCTGTTGGAAAGCATTACAGAACGTCAATTAAGCAATTAAACAGTCAAATCATCAATACCCGCGATGACAATAATCTGTTTTACAATATATGAGCTTTTTTTACTTCAAAACTTACTGTAAGAGTAAGTGTGCTTAAAAGTAATGCTCTATTTCCCATTACTTTCGGTGTATTCAACCAGAAGGAAGCTGAACTCACCTACGACTATGCAATCGTCTGGCTATATGTGTTGCAAACAGCATCCTTTGCGAACTCGGCGAGCATAGAGAGTGTGCAGAAGGTTTCGAACTCCAGAATCTGTGCGAGAGACGATACGTTCGCTCCCATAAGCTTTGGAGATTCATTGTTGTAGGTTGTACTCGGTGGAACCTAGTATGAAATTGTACATCTTTTACTAGTTGTCAGCAGCATTCTTCAAAGTCGTGCCTTGGTGGTCGGATGTTTTATAAACGATCTGCAAAAATAGTCGTGTCCTTGTGCGTTCTAGTTAAGCTATCCTATCGTGGCAATCGCGATTTAATCGTGTACGAAGAAACTTTAGTTATCTTTTCCAATCCAGCCTACAATGATAATGCTCCGTAGAGTACACAAAATGTAGCTAAATATGTGAAATCACATATCTGAATGCATACTGCATATGCATACTGGTTAAAATGGAGTCACTCAATAATTCAAAGTCAATGTGTTAGATTGTTCGTTGTTAAAAAAGTCAATAAACTAGGTTATTATTTTCCGCAAGTAACTATCGAGCATAGTTTCTACTGACAAAAGTAATCTGCTTTTGTGAGTTTTTTTATTTGCTTCAATGTTTCGTTGCTGATTTGAAACAACATGATTCTGTCGCTAAAGGGAATGTATTTGAAAGGTATGCGTTCTACTTAACAAACAGGTAATCGAAACATCTCGAAACGGTTTTCACTAACATCCGATGTTTGTTTAACACCAACAGTTAACAACACCGTAGCGGCTACATGATTTTCAGTGGTAGCGCATTTCGATTAATTTTATATCTTTATTTTCGGTCGCGGTCGTTCATTTTGTGTGTGAAATAAAGTACAGATCAAAGTTTTTTCTGCTTTTTTAATATTGCTGTGACTAAAAATCCGCGTACTACATTATCGCAAGTGCTGGGGCATTTCATCGATGACCGTTTAAGAATTAATAACTGCATACACAATGAAGTGGACAGAAATTATACCAAGTGGATTTGGATTGTGTGATAAAACATTTTATGTGTATTGGAACGAAAGTATGAGGCGACAATTTCAAACAGCGTGGATGACAAATCTTAATTGTATCTATGAAGTGAAATTAAAAGTACCTTTTATTTCATCGCCACGGAATGATATCAACAAAAAGGTAATTGTGCCTTCAGATAAAATAAATAAGAGACATCAAATTCTAGTGAAACGTATTACTAACCCTCTTTGCTGGAATGAAATATTCGTTAAAATAGGATAAAAATATTAATAAAAGCTCGAAAGATATTTTTCAACGGTTTTTTTAATGCATTAAATTAACTTTAACAGTTTATGAAAATATTTAAAGTTACACGTAATATAAAGATAATGCACAATATGCTACAAGTGTGTAATGCTTAGTGTAATGATATATGTAATTATTTCACAGTTGCTCGTGGGTTTTTTAATCTACTTTGGCGAAATTGTTTGAATATGCTTAATAATTCAAAAATGCATTGCAAGATCATACGCGTTAAACAACAGAATCACAAAAAATATTGAGTGTTAATTATCATTATCATTCATGATATTGTTTTTTTTATAAATTTTGCGGTTCCCAGCACAACTGAGTTGTAAAAGGTTGTGACTTATCAATATTAAATAGAATATTGCTGCTCAAGTCAATCCAAGTAAACAAAACCTGTTGTTTCACATTTGTACATATGATACTCATACCTTTTTAACATTCCCAGTGCATTTCAAATTATTGGGATTTAAATTTAGGCTGTTCTTTAAATAGTCTGAAAACCGGTTAATTTTGTTCCTTTTATTATCAATGATTCATTATCAAGCTCACTAATAGATGACAATAATTATATAAATACTATGTGCATCGATAATATATTAATAATAGACAGTCTTCGATGAGACATATATTTTTTTTTTATTTTGAAGGAACGGCCAGGCTGTATTGCTTCATTTATTTCATTACACAATAGTTATTTCTTATTACTTATATATCTATGCATTCATTTTATTTATGTATGTTTGATGTCATAAACAAACAAGAAAATCGAAGAAGTAAGAGTCTTAATGACAAATAAAATTATTTAGCAAAATGAGCATGTAAAGTGAAATAGCTAATAACCCTTGTGCAAACTTTAAAAGAAATTTTAATTTTGAACTTTACTTTTTAAGTTAACATTTGGTAAAAGTAAAATTATCTTATCTATGTTCTACTTTACCATTACCCTAGCTACCTGAATACCATTAAAATTATTATAACATGCATTGCGTTTTGAATGCAGGTAAAAGTGTGTTTATCTAATTATTGAAATAGAACATGCTTTCCATGGAATTGGAATATTTACGCGTTATGGGCTCCGATGTGGTTGATATTTGTTAACACAAAAGCAAGACGTAAGATGGATAAACGAGAAAGAAATCATGAACACAAGCTAAGGCGTAAAGGAACGTAAATGATAAAGGCATAAGCAATGGTTTTCCGTGCAAATACTTTTTGCGTTTCCCTCAAAATGTTCCAAGCTGGAAAGAGGTTGACGAAGAAAATGTTTGTTAATACATTCATACAATACATTCGTATTCCCGGGTGTTATCTTTACTATTTCTACAAACTTTGGTGTCGATTTAGCCCTAAATTGCTGAGCTGTAATTTAAGCTAGAAGTAGCAACGAAATCTAGTGAATGGTTCAGTTATATGGCATATGTGCTTCAGATAGTATTATAACTTAGTACGGTAAATGTTTTGTGATTGCTTTAACAATTACGCTATGGTAATAGCCTTGCCGTATGGTAAAACATACTGCTTTCTTATTCATATATAAAAAAATTGATAAATATGTTTTAAACAATCAAGGTTAATAAACCATTTGCAGATAAATGTTCCGCAAGATGACGAAACATAAGGGACTATCTAATTTCCAAACGTATTGACAATTTTACTACATTATTAATTATATGTTTTCCTAAAAGTGTACTGAAATGAAAGCCACTGCAAAGTAATTGATAGTTTTTTTGTCCTTTTTTAAGTATTTTGAGTGATGTCTTTTAGTATAGACTTCCTATGACGAATCCTTCAACCATTTTCAATACCATATATCTACCCACTATAATACAACCACGCACGGGTCTTCTTTTTGATGGTATTCTCAAACCAGCCAAACTCGCTCCGCAACTGTAGTCAAATGGGAAGGTTTTTTGTGTCCGAAGGAAATTTTTGACATGAACATAATTTATGACTCTCCTCTTGCTAGACATTAGGGAGCGTGCGCGAATGGAATGGAGGAAGGTGCAATGATGAAGCTGGAAGACAGACGCAATTCACAGGAAGAAACGGCTACGACGAGTCAGATCAAACCGGGCTACCCGGGAGCGAATGCTACAAAGGAAACAACAACAAACAACCAACCCAAAGGAGACATATCATCTTCGAGCTTTTCGTTTATGCTTTGGCGGAATCCTCGCCACGTCCTGCGATTGTTACAATTTTCACAGTATAACCTTGGCCTTTGTTCTTGTTCGGGAATAAGGTATGTTTTACAAGAAGAGTTCGAAAAGAATTAACCAAAACCTTGATATGCTGAGTTTCAAAAATCCCGGCTGGCCATCATCGGGAATAGATTCAAATATCTGCATAAAACCATCGGTCTCTTTCCACAGGGGTTTTTTGACGGTTGTAAAATTTTTCCGTTTTCTGTGGTACATGTTCGAAGACGCTTATATTTACTAAAACACCACTACTCTACATGCATTCAAGAAGCTGAAATATTGAAGCAAAATATGGTATTGCATTTAGCGGAAAAAAATCCTCCGTAGCGTTACTACAATTTGCACCTCAGTTGGTATTTCTATTTGATTGTTAGTTGCAATTGCATAAAAGCTTTTACATTGAAATATATGGCAGACGGATGGGTACGGGGTGTATCTACCAAGCTGCTCCACTAGCTGATGTCGCACTATGCACTTACTTTCAGAATGTATGTAACACGAGGCGCACTGGGCTGAGGAAGGTCATAAATCAATTCCATCACCAACAGTTTGTTGACGCGCACCTGACAACCTCTTTCTCGTTGCTGTACCTTGCAATGGAGGCACACATAGTAGTGCATTGTAAAGCTATCCGAATCCTTCAACATACCACTGCTTGCTACCTTGCAAAGAGCAGAACAATACTGGTATGACTTATTGTTCAGTGGAAATAGGAACCATTTTCCTGACGCATGATCTGATTTTTTGGCTTTGTTTTGTTTGTATTTTGTATGTACCATTTACATACTCGTCATTCTTTCTCGTGCAATCAATTAATAAGGTATTCCATAGCTTCCGCTGTGCTCTGTTACAGTAAGTTACGAGATGAAAGACTCAGCGAATCCTACAGCACCACCAGCGCCATTGATCCGTTTTTCATTTGAAAGATGACACTCGTCCTACCTCCGAGAATGAAGTGTATATAAACCAATTTCATTGGGAAGGTGTAATCTTTTATCATATTTTCATCGGTAGCAGACAGTGCGAAATGTCCGGTTGAGGCAAGACTTGTGACAGCTCATTGTCTTTTCCTTACACGAATGATATGATTCATGTATTCGTACATCCTTCCGGGTGAAAATTATTTATTTGCAATGTGTAAACGCATCGAGATAGCTGAACCGGCGACGAAAACATTTACATCGTAATAATCATTGAATCCACCTTTGGTCACCGTAGCAAGGCGTTCAAGGAAGATAGGGAACGACATCCATGCGCGAATCACTGAACCGGAAAGAGTCCTCTGGTGTCAACGGCCGGATCTGCTGTATTTCCGGTGCCGACTGCACACCCTTTCACAATTCAATAGCAGCGGCCCAGCAAGATCTCGATCAGAATGATCATCCCGCTGTGGCCTAACAGAGCTAGTCTGGTTCCCGCAGAGCGCTTTTCATACGGCTAAACAATGCACTCTTGGGACGTTTCCTGTGCACTCTTTTAAGCATAGTTTCGTGATGGCGCGATTGTCGCTCCCCATTTAACCGCCGTCGTCCTCGCTCATCACCTATCCCGATTACCCTCTTATTTATTTTCCACATTAGGATTCTACCAGCTAAATAGCCCCAGTGTAGCTAAACTCATACAATTTCCGAATTTTGAGCTGCACACACTCATCCAACCGACTGTTGGTGTTGCTTTTCGTCCATGATCATAGGTTAAGGGCGTATAACTGGGGCTTGGTCAGAAATTGGCATTACGACCACCGATGCAGAAAGGAAACATTTCTGGTTTTCACATTTCGTGAGAGTGGATTGTGTTTTGGGGTAAGCTTGTGGTAGTAAAAGGGACAGTAGAATGAGAAAGAAAAAAACAAAAACTACGGGACAAACGGACGAATTCTCCGTTCGTCGACAAACGTTAGAATCATGTGAAATTTGGCAAGTCGCTTACCTTATCCGCGATACGATGTTGTGCGTGCTGTGTTGATTTCGGACCTCTCGTGTGCGCTATTGAATTCGCATGTTGTTTCATCTTTTACTGTCGTTTTGAATTATTATGCTTATTCTGTACGGCTAGCGCTGGGCATTCTTTTTTGCCTGTAGTCCGGGTATGTTGCGTCTCTTTGGTTACTGGTTTGGTTTGGCTTACGTGTTTAGATATGCCGTTATGGTCTGTTGATTAGGTTTCGGGACCATGGTGTGAAAGAGAATCGATCCAAATACGTGAAATGTAGTTGGCGGGAAACTCGACGGATAGCCAATCCCCCACTGAGCGAGTATTCTGCCATACAATATCGCAAAGCAGTGAGTGAGAGACATGGTGGCGGAAGGAAAAGGCCAAATATGTTCTAACAAATAAAACCAACAAAAAAAATCAATCCCTGGAAATGTACACCCCTTCATACTTTGCGATTCAAACGAAACAAGAACCGTAGTATACAGGCTAATAGGAGAAATAACTGAAAAACAACACATACACAGAGAACAAGGTACATCACGCAACTCTGATATCGGTTGCCTTATCGGACAAGCGATTTTTTGCGGTAAAAAAAGAAAATGAGAATCCTTTCCATTTTTCTTGCTTGTTCCATGACGATGGTTGAACTCTCCCGACAGAAAGGGAACTACTGGGTATGATATTTGCTAGCCGGCCCGTCGATGTGTCAGCTGCATTTGGTCTTGCTGTAGGTTCGCATAACTCCAACCGTAACGTAATTCCTGCCGGGTTGTTTCCAACCGAGCAGACTACCGTCGATCTCATTCTCTACGGCAAAATACACTCACTGGTTGAAGTTGCCTTCCGGCAGAAGTTTTGAGGTAATGGCGTGGCTCTGTAAAGCGCTGTCGGATATTTCCCGCGGGGGGGTGTCTGATGTGTTTTTGTGAAACATTTTTATTTAGTGTACTTTTCACTTAATATTTCTCACCCTCAAGGACCCAGATATCAATATGACTTCGTGGGGTAAACGACATTCGTTCTAAAACACATTCAAGACATACAGGATACAATAACAAGGTGTGAACAGGTCGCAGTGTTTGCTATCGTTTATAATATTTCATTTATTCGTATTTTCCCATTTTTTAAATATAAACTTCCGGTTCATACATTATTTGATTTATAATGTATAAATTCTGTATAAACCATAAACACAACTGAAATCGCATATTTGTACGCTTTGTAACATATAAATTAAAACAGTCAAATAAGTTCGTTGCTTCGTAATAAAATTGAAAATTTGAATAAAACCATACCTTATAGGTTCATTTGTATCAAAAATCTTTGCTTCCCTTGTAAAACATTCCTACTTTTTCTCCTTCAACAACATTTTCGCACTCCACTTGTATATGGCATGAATAATCAAATAAGTTTTATAAAGCTGAGCTGAGCTCATCAGGATCGTGGTGCTACCGTTGATGTTGTTTTCATTGCACGCTCTTGGGTATGTGCAACGCTACAAAAAACATTTCACATTTCACACCACAATTCAATTTATTTACACCATAGACCAAAATTCCAGCAAAATGACAACGGGAGGAAACAAAGGGAAGGGATTGATGTCATCAATGAAATTGAATTGAAATTCAATTTCCACACGAGACCACGCTTTGTCCTGCCAATGAGTCCTGACAATGAGGGTTCGCTTCCATCTATTTCACTCCACGGCATTGCACTGTTGGACCAGACAGAATCAGTCTCCCAACTGAGAGACTAAGACCGTCAGAGATAAACCACGCTGCTCGACTGCCTCGCTGGCAGTCATAGCTAAGCTATCAGTTTTTGCCGCCATGGGACATAATACATGGGAGTTTAGATCAATCTACAACCATCGTGTTGAACAGATCCAGATTCGTTCATAGCCATCGTTTGTATCGTCGTCATTCACAAACAGCGTTTCTATAAAATATCCCCTACACCACATAGTCTTTTCGGCATTGTTCAAAGATATTTATTGACAAAAGAACGCCGCCATTGCCAGTGTAATCGTGGCTTGCGTGCGTCAAATAAAACGCAGACTGTGTTTTCGGACCGTTACCGTACTCATGGCGCAAGGAAACAATAGATCGATGGTGACGATACACACGCACCGGGTACAGGCTAAGGTGAATCGAGGTCACCCCACAGTGCATTTTCACTATGAATTTCGACCGGGCTGCATCTTGACGACCGATGCCTTTACGGAATAACAAACGACCATGCTGATTGGCGTTATAGAATTCATAGGGTAAACCTGCCGAAATCTATAAACTCACTACAAGGCCTTAGATCAAGCAAATGGAAAACGCGTTACATTGCACTACGCCCTTTTTTGCAATGGGTGTTTAGTACCATCACCGAACTGCCGCCATGCGTTAATTCGCCAGCAGTAACAAACTGTTTAAGTTAGTCATTACTCATAGTGGCGATATAATTCGATACGACAATGTTTAACCGTTCACATAGTTGAAAATCGATTATTTGTGTCGCCTTCGCTAACTCATGGTAAAGCGTGCAAAAAAACTCCCTTACGCTTTCCCGCAAATTACTGGCTAACCGTATAGATACGCTTTGTGAAAGGCACACTCTTGGCTGGTATGAATTTACCTGGTGTGCTATGTTGATGTTGTCTGTTTTTATACGATGCATTATACATAGTTGACAATTGATAATGTCATTTTGCCGTTATGGATAAAATAGAGGATAAAAGATGAATTCATTATTTTTTCTGCTTGAAGACGTAGCCAAACTTGACTTCCTGCATGACACATCATATGTTATAAAGTTAAAAGGAGCCTTATAGGTGTTACCAATATTGCATGTATATTAGGCAATAAGTTCGTTGACATACTTTTCAGATTGTTAGCGGTGTATGATGATACCCACAGTTTCATCATTAAACAGTAATCCTCCATTTTTGTCCACGAGGTTGTTCGAAAATATGTTTAGGTTGGAAAGAAGTTGGAATTTAATTAGCGAAAATTTCTTTACTCAAAACACTTTATTAAATTAATTTCTCTCATGCGATTGATGGTTGCTTCTTCAATGCTAGCAAATAAAAATGAAGAATTTTTAAAGTAAAGTATTGCCTTAAGGACCGTTTTACTCGTAGCCAGCCATTCAATCGAAGCAATGGCGTTACGTACCGTGACAATGGCGGACGGTTTGAGATAGCAAAAACCGACACTTTTACCAAGGTTCTGGGACTAGTTGGGAAAAACGAATTGAGGAGGTAACCCAACTGTCAATTCGTGATTGATTGATGTTCTTTTCTCCTGAGTCTTTCTGCGAGCCTCTGATTGCAGAATCCACCCATCGCTTCATGATGCACCCCTGATGCTCCTGCCGTACAAAATAATTGGCTTCCTTCTCTACTTAGAACGGCGTAAAATGGTTTTCTGCCAGAGCGAAACTCGACGCTAGAGGGAAAAACTTTTCTTCGGTCGTAACGCACTTGCCAACCCTCGGCGGCTAGTACGTTCCTTATAGTATTGCCTGATCTCAAAAACTTGGCTGATCTGTTCCTTTTTCCTCGAGGGAAAGTGAGCAGATGACCTCACTGTTTTTCAGGCCCTCCTTCATCCGCATTATCCGCCTTTCACTTTTTTGAGGTTGTATCGCATCCATCGCTTTTCCATCAGTTTTAGAAATAGGGAGAGAGAATCGATTCTACAGAGACAACGATAAATGCGTAAAAGCAAGATACGCACAGCTGGACATACATATGCTTACGTGCTATATACAACTGTAGTCTACTTTGCGAACACAAGGACACAAGGAACTCAGGGTATAAACAAATTCTATACATATATCGCATAAGGTTGAAAGCACAGAATATTACAAAACAAATATACAAGTTAGTTAGAAACACATGATTGAACTGTTTGATACAAACGTTATTTTGTGGATAAACGTTGCTATTTTCAGTTCCCCCATAATTGCTTACCAAATGCCCGGTAGGGTTAGTATACGTTGTTTTATTATTTTTAAAAATTGAAATATTATAAAATAAAACTTAAGCCGCAATTCTTTTTGCTGAAAGCTATTCCACGAACAGTGTGAAGCAGAATACACGTCTTGAAAACATGGAAAACAACCGTATGAAAGACTCAGGTCTGGACAGATGAGCCCAACTATATCCAATACTAACATTTCTGATAGCCTCAAGCAGCTATGGAACGGAAACATGGCACACCGAGGCACACAGAAAATAACTGGCCTCGCCGTCGGCCAATAATTATAATGTAATAAAAACGTTCAACCTTATTGATTTATTGTTTCTTTGTAGAGCTATTAATGATTGCAGACGTTTGTGAGACGAGTGAAACATATACACATTGTTGTAAGTAATAGGTTCAAACCTTGGACTCACCTTATGTAGTGTTGAACAGCGCTGCAGTTTCATTGCAACGGTCGCTGATCATGTTCCCATGACGTGATAGTCCCCTTTAGCAAACCGCTGTTATTTTGGCTTGACCACTTGCCTAGGACGAAGTTGGCGGAGTGGTTTTCAAACGGCGGATGAAAAATAAAAATAGGAAGAAAAGCAAAGGGCAACACTTTTTATGCCAACCTCGATTTATCTTGGTCGTGAACGAGAACCGCGTACAGGGATCAATCGATCGATTAATACCTTAGCAAGGGTTTTCTGAACCTTGATCCAGCTTACCGTACCTTAAGCACTTCAGCACACGAAAGACTGACAGCTATACCCGCACACCTAGCATCGTGTAATTTTGATAAAATTTTACAAATTATATAGTTGCCATCCAGAGCCCCACACTTACCTTGTGAAATGATGATGGGCGACCATTTCGATCAATGATAAATTCGATTGTAAAATTACCGGACGTCATTGAAATGGCAGGATCAACATCAGACTTCTATAGCTCACAATCGTTTACGTAGAAAAGATACATGATACATTGTTCACAGTAACGGTTATACATAGGCGAGTTGATTTCTTTACATAACGCTAACGCTAACGAAAATTATTAATAGACGTGCTTAAACTATATGTCGACAATGCTATTTTCGTTTTCACGTTTCATAGACAACATTCTATAATGTACTGATCCGTGGAACCCTTGAGTCATATGCTGGAAATATACAGATATGAATTTTCTTCAACATGTTTCCATTTTACTCCTACATTCATATAGCTCATAAGTTTTAAACTTATCAAGCATACATTTGCTAGGTGAAGCTATTCTTCATTAGTTAATTAAATTATTCGATTGATGCAGGTAAAATCGGAATCAGTTTCCAGAATGAGACGAATATACATTTAAATAACAGTACAATAATTGAAATACAAGGCTAAATCGCTTACGATTATTTGTAAGGAAATAAGTTTTACGTACACCAAGTTTTCCAATTCTACCATCGCAACACAAACTGACCAGTTGGTACTCGCACAGACAACTTATTGTTATTCCATTCAAAATATGAACATTGCACCGCTATCATCAGCTCGCCGAAACCGATGCGACGAAAGTCGAACAATAAATCACTGGATGACTCTTTCGCTTCTCACCGGTCTCTACACAGCTGCGAATACAGAAAATGGCATGTCGTATGGTATGTCCACCATATTCGTAGCTCTTTTTTCACACGCGACTCTGAACATCCGCATATCACCAATCATAGCTGATGGCCTCGGGCTCATTCCAACTCTCAAACCGCTATCGGTTCGCAGGGTCTCGCAAATAAAATAATTTATTCATGTGACGATATTCGATGACGTTGGTGGAAAATGCTTGCTAGATCAGCGAATTGTACTGCGCGGTAACAAAAACTATACTAACCCAAATCAAACGCATTCGCACCGCGCTCGCTTGGGCAGTTTCATGTTTTCAATTTTCCCTCACATTTTGAAGTGTTGACGGCCACACAACCAGCACTCCGCTCCTGCTCGAACACTGCAGGACTCTGGCCAATATAGAAAAACACAATCGATGATTTCACGTCATGTATACACTGCACCCCACATTCCGGATGCCGGTTACGTTCCGGATTATACATGAAGCATACACGAAACGATACGATTATGATAACAATAAATTAAATTGTACCGTTTGACCAAGCGACAATGCGCTCTCTGATGGAGTCATCTCTGCAGCGCATGGGTAAACATAGCCATGGCTTATGGGACATACAGTTAAAAAAATGCTACAAAAATGATTAATGCTTTGTAATATTCATTTACATTAGCCTCAAGTATCAGTGTTAAGGCGCTTGATACGGCTACATAAAATAGCAAGTGATCACTAGTTGTTCCGCAAATGTAGCGCCAATATTTGAAGCATACTTTTCTTTGCTGTTGATAAAAATGTCTACCTTATTTTTTTTATAACTCCCAAAGATATCTCAAACCCGTTGTCAACATTAGGCCATCACCGTTCATATGTTGTTGATAGTTTTTCACGCCCTCTTTATCTTGTTCTTTCTCTATCTTCTTTTTGTTCCAGGTGAGGACAGTGGCTTAGCGAAGATCGACTTTACTTCAAGCGTCGTATTATTTTTAATTTCTTCACCTTGGTGCAATGCTATTTTTGACGTAGAAGGACATGCAAGAGAAAATTTCAAAACTCAAAATGTTTTAAGTTTTGTGCAGCACCGCTGTGTCGGCAATCTTCAAGGTAACAAAATAATGTCGTAACCTTAGATCATAGAACCCAGGCAAGAACTTCCATTGAGCGGTAAGAGGTCTCGATAGAAAATTGTTTCCATGACCTTGCTTCACCAATAAAGTTGTTTAACAATATAGTAGGCCAAGGAAGTCGGAGCAAATATTACCTGGAAGGAAATATTATCACAAGCATAATATTCGTTAATGATTGTGAATTTGTAAGTTTTGTAGGTTTTGAAGCAATCGGATCAAATGGTTCGATTCATTATGTTGATCCAAATATAATCAAGAAAATACAGGAAAGTTTTGGACGTGTTGCAACCACATACACGGCATGCGATACAGCGGAAAAAAACAACTGAACCATCCACGGGTTACCACAGAAATAGGGAGTGCCGTTGAAATGTATACATGAAAAGATGATGTATCTGTATCGGTGTAAGTTATAGTGTGGCTTTCGTTTTGAAAATAGTTATCCATCCAACCTTCGCTGCGTGAGAAAAAGTTCTGAATATGTCATCGTAATACGTCGTTACTTTACGGTTGTCATTAGCTTAGACTATGACGACCAACACGACGATCAAACGGTTTCAGCACATATGTCGAAAGTTCGATTCTTAAATCGCAGCATGATTGCTAACGTGGAAGATAATGGAAGTTGGCTATATTTCGCTTCAACTCACGGCACTGTAGCACATCGGTATAAGCCTTTACTCGTGCAATTCTCCTTTCCACTTCAAACTGGTCGAACTAGCTTCGTCCTTTTCCCACCCAATGCCCAACTATGATGATCCTGTACATAAACAAAGCATAAATCTTACTATAGACGCGTCAATAGCGCACATCATTCGTGTTTCAGTTCGCGCAATTCTCTCATTCTCGTCAAGCCGCCAGAATACTCTCTGGTGCAAATGGATTCATTGGATTATTTACTCTGCCGCTTAGAAACTTAGCGCTTCATCCCTATGTAAAAGTTTCTTTCTCTTGTTCCCTGTTCGACTGTTGGTGTTATTTATTATGCTTGTTCGCTCTTGCTCGACACAAAGTGTAAAAATGAATGAGTTCTAGACGCTCAAGTAATGGCGCCGGCTTTACCGAATCATGAGCACGAGACCGACGATACGTGAGAGCAGCACAGCTCTCAATTTGCACAAAAATAAAATATGGCCTGTTTACATCCATACATCATGCGCACCGTCCTGACTACATCCGGTATGCGAGCCGATGTAACACAACGCGATTTTTACAACAAAGATAATTAAACTTTGAACGAAACTTTTACTGTCAGTGGGTGAAGTTAGCTTTGGGCTAATATTGTTAACATCCTATGGTATCAGACCGACCACTACAACTAACGATGTATTTAGTTTAAATCATAATTTTGTGTTTAACGGATAATGCAACCTTACAACGTTCATCGATTTTAAATATGTTAAAAACCATACCGAGACCACTCGTAGGCACTCAATGCCATAACTCATGGTACAGTAACGGTAATTGAACGCTCGATGTTCGCAAGGGTCTGTTGGTTCTGCCGCTCGAGTCACTCACTTGTTGTATATTCCCAGAATTGCGTGTCTTTACTCTCAGATAAATCAGACATCTGCTCATTTTGCCTGTACATTGGCCGTATGCGATACGCTCTCTTCGCCATTCGAGGTAGACACCATTTTCGAGCATATAGACGCACATGTAAATAGTCGAAGAGATTGAAAAGGGAACGAGCGATACGGAGAGCAGCAGCATGAGTTGAGCACATCTGCAAAACTGCAACCACGCGAGGAGGGTTCGAAAATTTCATTCATCGGCAATTGAAACACTCTCCGGTAGACGCGCTCACTGCATTTTCGCCATACAACGGCTACGGGTTTTCGTAAACCGAAGCGTAGTTGTAACGTAAAGTAAAGCACGCGTCTCACCACGAACGGTCCCATCGCAAGGACGCCAGATGGATTGACTACTCTTGGTGTGGTAGTAGTTGCACATTTCGAACACAGTCGAGAGGGTTCGGTTAAGCGTCACGTACTGATTTTGCTCTCCCAACTTCGATGCATGTTCGTTCTCCCATTAGTGTAACGACGCCGGTTGCACCAGCAACAAATGGCTCGAGCAGTGTTTTTACGCGAGATTACCATTAGCGAGGCTTAGTATTTGCATGTCGTTTGAGTAAATAAGACATACACACACCGCTCTCGAACGCGCATGGTTTTGTGATTGAATAAAGTGAGTGGAATTCGAAACACCGGACCGCGCACGGCCACAATCATAAACGCTAGATTTAAACCCTGTATCTCGATTCGAGGTACACCAATGTGAGAATCAAACGCTGGTGCTGCGACACAAAATGCCACAACGACCACAACAGCATGGTTTTCATCCGCAAAACGTATCCGTCTCAAATTATCTCCAATGGTGATATTATTAAGGTGCCCTTTTGAAATGTGCCGCGCGATCGCAAGTGTGTAAAATAGTATTATTATAATTCTAATGCTTTGGTCATTGATCGTCCTGTTGATAGGGTCACGAATAAAGCTTCGGTGTGTAACAGGAGAGTAGTTTAACAGCAACTACCTTCCATACTGTGAAAGTTGTCACGCAAATTGTTACTAATTCCGACCTGTGTCAGCATATCAGCTACCGTCGTTCATGCAAGTGTAGTTACTTCTCGTTTTGATCGAGTGAGAAACAAAGGCAAAAATGAATATAAAAAGAAGCTGCTGTTTAATGTGATCGCGAGTTGAAAGCGTGATAAATTGTGTATCAAATTTCAGTGAATCATGATGAGATATGTTGCGCTGTTGATCGCAATGTGGTAGCAAAATATGCAAAGTGTACGATCCGAATTTAGTGATCAGAAGTCGGAAATCATTCCGACGCGCACGGCATGTGCGCGCTGTGCGTATGTGTTCCTTGGTGATAGAAGTATGCAAACGGCAACGCCATGTTCGCGAGGTTTCAAATGTGATTTTAAGCATGATAGTTCACAGTGACATAATGCTATCGATGCTATCCTCGTTAGCGAATCGTGTTGGTGTATCAAGAAATGATCTTCTCCTTCTTTACCGACAACACGGTCGGTAGCCCAAAGCAGCTCATCATCAAGAAATGGTTGATCAAACGCATAAGCTATCGTTAGCATCTACCGTATAACGTGATCGCTCGATTGTAATTCATTCGTCGATTTGAGTTTCATTCAGGAAGAATAATCTTGGGTACAAGCAAAGGTATTTAACATTCTCGTATGATTGATATTTTTTGCGCATAAAGAAATATAGAACAAATGATTTAAAAATGAGAAAATGGTGAACTTCATTAAAAACGGTTTTAACAAATTGATTCCTATTTCCTTAGATTAACAACAGGGTCAGCTTGATACGGTCGTTCCCCATTAAGCTCAAGCGATCGGAAAACGAAAACCAAACTGAAAAAAACTCTACCTTGTACCACCACGTAAACTACAAATTGATTTCTTGTTATCCCTTCCTCATGCTCGTACGCGCACAGTAATGATAGGAACGTAACAGTATTATATGCTGTTGCTTTCTGCAATGTCTTGTAATGGATCGTTAAAGGACCGATAGGAATCCCAGATCACACCGAGTTGGTGCAAATTAAACGTAAATAAACATAGCAATAAATTATTAGCCGTATTTCTCACTGCGTCACACTATCCCCATTGAACAATAGGCGAAGCGAAAGACCTGGCCGACTGAAAAGGGTAAACTGTGTCGATGTTTTTCATTTTCATTGGTTCTCTACTAATTTGTTTGTTAGGCTTAATACGTTGGGAAGAGAAACGTTTATGCAATGATAACCACTTTGCTCACGATCTTTTTCAAATCTCTAAAAATACTTTATTAGTGTGTTACTGATTAAGTAATAAAAGCTCATTAAATTTATGATGTTGTCGAGTTTTTTTTTATATTAACAAAATATACACGAACAAACTTTATTGTGACCTGCTATAGTGTCTATTGCGAGTATTGTGTGTCTCCTATAGTCTATATTGTGTTTCATTCTGACCTCCAAAATGTAAATAAATCTATAAAATCAACAGCTCGGATCCGACTCCAAAATCAGCGCTAATTTTGGCTTCAGTTGGCTGACTTAGAACATTGAAGCCAAATGAAATAATTTTTTTTATCTCACTTCAGACGCTACCGAGGTACCACGAAGGATTTTTTCGTCTTGGTTTGCTACTTCGTCTACACGATACTGTCGGATGTTGTGTTTCACCATCTTTTAATTTCCCTTAGCTGGTTGAACCTGCGCTTAACCATAGTTCTTTATAACGAATATGGTTTACTGCTACAACCGCTGGAATTCAAAACGCCAGTGACAATCCGCAATCCCAGATTCTGTCGCAAAGAAGAAGAGTCGAAACTGCTTCAAATCTGGAAATTCTTCTTAAAATACAAAAACAACATACGACAAAACACGTAAAAGAGGGAAAAAACAAAAAAACATTGGAATGTGAGAAAATCGTTAGAAAATATCAGGCATCCAATGATAAACGTAAAAAGTAGGACAGAGAAATAATTTTAAGTCGAATGGGGATGCTTCTGTGAATAATAAGCGTAAGAAAATGATACAATATTTTTGGGAGAAAACCAAACCTGTTTTGTGTTGGTTTTTGTCTGAAATAGCATGATATGAAATCCAACAAGAAGGATTTCGTATAGTTCATACAGTTTCACAATGATTTGATAACAAACCATTTATAAACTTAACTTTGCAAAAGGGTTAATGCTTCCTTTGGAAAATTTCAGACTTCATCTAAAATAAAAATACAAATTTCATTCAAAACTGAGAGGTTTCCACACAATACTATTAATAGTATATAGAGAGACTATGAGTTTTGTCGTTTATCCAACAAAAATTAGGTTTAGATCAATTTAGTCGATAAATACACGTGAATGTATTCTACATACAAAAAGAGAAAAACCAACATATCTAAATTATATATTCCTTGGTGCGGCAGGGAAATTCGTTGGCTTGCTCTCACAAACATTGGGGTGGTCAGTGTTCTGTAGTTAAATTAATTCTTGATATAAGCCCAGCTGTTGACACTCGAGCACACAGCTGTTCCTGGGAAGTGCACATTGTGTGTGTTTTACGCTCACAATTAGGTGGCGCTCGAAAAACCGCGACTAGCCAGACTTCGAACCTCAAACGAATATGCTTGCACCAGTCAAAGAGGAGAAGGGAGGAGAGGAGGAGGAGGGGGGGGGGATACGGAGGCAACTACCACTTGCTGGATTAATGTAATAAATTAACTTTACCGGCAATATGCCCGCGCACTTCATCCGTTGTATATGAATTCAATGACCAACGGATGTTTCATTCATTCTCACGTACGAAAAGAACGATTCGGCCAAAAGCATACATAATAATTATTGAAAATGCCAAGCAGCATGTAATGACTACGACCGTACTGGTCGTATGATATTGTATTACAAATAAAAAATGAAAACACTATACGTTAGCGAAATCTTGAGGTTACTGAGTGGCTCTCAACATATTATTAACGTAATGTAAATATAACTACTAATTAATATTTTACCTTTTTAAACCTTTCGTTTCTTTTGTTTTAAATATTAGTACACAAAACTTGACCACTGTACACATCAAATAATGCAAAAATATCTAGTATTTAAAACATAATTACTTTCCTCCATTCAGTTCGTACAATATCGTTCGTTTCGTATTGTATTTAAGCCTACAACTCACGTAAGAAGCACTCCAAATGTGGCCTTAATTAAAACACTGTAGCTATCTTTTGGTTCCCTACTCTTTGTAAATAAATAAAGTTAGTGCGATGTAATAAATCAAAACAATGCACCAATATACCTTTATTTTCTACGTGGAAGTAAAGGTACTCTTTGTTTATTTTTGTTCGAAAATCCGTTCTAAACATCATCGTGTCCCGTAATCGTTTGGATATGTTTATTTGTGTTGTATTGTTTTTGCGATAATCGACGAGAGTGGAAAGTGAATGCTGATGTTTATGAAACGCTGTAATTGAAACACTTCTAGCATAAACAAATACTTCCCGTGTTACAAACAACAAATTCACGAGAAAAAAGCGAGCAAATGTAAAATGCGGACCATTACTTACAAAACCAGCATTGCCGTTGGTGATAACTGCTGGAAAATGGATCATTTGGTATGATGCATTTGAGCAAATATAATTATCTGCCTTGTTCAATATACTTTTCCCTTTAAAGCTGACATTTATAAAAAGTTGCTTACGAAGTGTGTTAGCTCCACGTAATATTTTGAAATGAGAAACATGGTTTTTATTTACTACTATGCCTTAAAAGTCGTTTTACCAACAGGAATCGTCTATGCTTCCTATGATACCTGATCTTCTTTAGTACCAGTTGGATTTGCGGTTGAAGGGAAATAATTGAATGTCGTTATTACCATATTCCTTCTATCCAATAATTTTGGATTTTGGCTACTTTGTAAGAACACTCCATGCGAACAATAATGCAACTAATAGTGGGGCAGTACCAACGAATGATTATAGGGATGAACATAAAATTATTGCAATCACATTTGTTCTTTCTTTTCTGCACTTTAGAAACGTCCTGCGAACTTGCAGGTTTTGAGTAGTTGTTGTAGTTAACTTAGGTGTTTACAATGTAGCATTTTGTAACGTGATCGATAATTTGCACACTAAAAATGCAGTCGGCTTTATGTTCAAACGGAAAATAAATAACAGTGCGAAGAAAGGATGCAAAAACAATATTTTTAAATTGTGTGTGAATTTCAGTAAGGCACATTTTAAGAGCGAGTACCTACCAGTTGCTTTGAGCAAGGATGTGTGTGTGCGGGCATTGGAGCACGTATTCAATCATAATGTTTGCATTGTAATAAGAGAAAATAATTATAATTATCGGATATTATTGCCCAATAACATGTAGTGACGTGCTAATGTCAAAGATATATTATAGTACATTTTATCGATAAGTTGGATTTATTTCTTAACTGCACTGCTTTTGGAATGCCATCTCAATCTCTCAAGTAGTTGTTGCCATTGCTCAATATGAACGCCATTCTCCTTATTTGTCTATGCAAAACGATGTGTTACTGGTTGTCGATAACCGACTATTCTGTCCTGCGTTAATGATGAAAAGTCTAGTTAAATTTGAATCCAAGTAGAACTAGCCATTTAACTTTATTATATGTATTATTTAATCACACTAATATGAAAAATAGCGAATTTTGTTCGTTAAGAGGACCCAAGATCAAGGTGTGTAACAAAAACTGCTATCAAATTGTTGCATCGCTTGTAGCACGATTCAAGCACTTTGTAACACAATGTACGACAAAAACATAATCATTGTATCATTTTGTACACCACCGCAAAGGTGGCATAAAGACAAGTGCATATTATCTGCCTCATTACTCAAAACGAAGAGAATCTGCAACAAATGTAGGTTTCCTGAACCTCTTGCTATCTGTAGCCAATTAGCAATTTCATCTTGTTCAGTTACGTATCGCTGATTAATTTTCCTATGACGATTGCATGTCTGCTGAGGTTAAAAAAATGCATAAAACATAATAATAAAACTTACGTTTGTTGAACTGGTATGCACGCATATTCTGTTCGCTCACGCTCAGAGGTGGATTCTTATAAGCGGACTGAGTAGCCGCGGGGTCCCTACCTTAAAGGGGCCCGAGTTGTGGCCGAGAGATTTGTATCCAAAAAGCATTAATTTTTTATAGTATTTTTCGAAGAGTCAGTTTGTTTTAGTTTCTGCACATACCAACTGTGCACAAAGATAAGAACATATTTGAGCGAAATACTGAAGCAAGAGACCAAGAGTCGAGAAAGCCCAGACCAATCGGCCAGATGACGTTATAAAAGCCGAAAAGTTTGGCGGGTCTTACAAACACACAAGATCTTGTCGTATGTATTTCTTGTGGATAATTACTCTAAATTTATAAAGATGTATTAGTTCATGCACCAGCCATCAAGATACAGTGTGGATAACTTATAAGTATGGTTCAAATATGGTTTTATATCACCCATTTTTCAATCATGTGTTTAGGAATAATCTTCACGGACGTGTATAACACGAACAGGACATTATTGTACAACCGAATTGATTTGTCTAAAACTTATAACCCCAGCAACTTCGGGATTATTTTGCATTTAGCCTGTTCGGGAAAAATTGGTTGGTGCTCGTTAAAAAAATAAAATTGTAGAGTCGTCTACATCTAATCCTTAGATATCAAAACTAGCTATATGGTTATATTATTGGTTAAAATATTGGTTAAAATATATTTGATAATGTTCATCTTTAGAGTGGCCCGATCATACATTTGGTAGCGACGCCGGTTTTACACGAAAGTACCGATATAAAATCTAATCAGGACCAATACCCCCAATGCAGGACTGACTATCCACCTACGTGTAAATAAAGACTACTGAAACATAGAAATCCGGAAATAGCAGACACAGACTTGAAAGATTGTTATACGAGGTTGTTGTACCGGTAAAGAAGAAACAAGAACACCCATTTTTAATGTGACAGCACCACCGTCATTATTTGCGATTAAAGTACTGCAGAATTATTGGAGACATTAAACAACGTTAGACTAAATAAAAGAGCACATTTTGGAGATTTTTGATTGTATAAATAATTAAATAATAAATTATAAAATTTACAATTAATAAATAATACAACTGAAATTATTCATTCAGGTTAATTCATTTTTGTAGAGGCACACTTAAAGATAGTACGGACCCCAATAGATATCACCACTTGGGGCTTCCATTTTATATTTGAAAAATCTCTGGATTGCCTGTTGTAAGTATCTTTATACAAAGATTTATGTCAATTACTGGTATCGGATGTGATGTGTTATGCACACGATAGATTAGCAAATAGTTAAACGAATAGCAAATGCTGTCGATGCTATAAGATTTGTTTAAGTTATTTATTTTTGTTAGTTTTCATATATGATGAATATAAATGTTTTAATGCGTTTTGCTTTAATTCTTAGGTCTGATTTAGTTTTCTTTTCTTATATATTATTTGCTCTGTTCATTCGTTTCACCTTGGAATTCTTCTTCGATCGCATACGAACGTATACGTCTTATTTAAAAGCGGTCGGTTGCATTTAAATCGTAGGAAATGGCACCAGTGGCGTGGTGAAGTGTAATGTAAACCTACTATTCGAACAAACCGATAAACTAGTAGGTTTTTCGTTACTGTTTTAGTGAAAAAATAAACATTGCATTAAACATAGAAACTTTTATCGTAAAAAATATTTGCGGGCTTAATTCTACGAGCACAAACATTTCCTGTGTTTCAAAATACGTTTCAACCCTTGTCAAAGTATCAGGAGCGGTATCTTTTTTTTTATTTCTGCAGCAAACTACACGTGATAGTATACCCCATCGTGTACAGGCAGAACGTGCTTTTGTTTTTCAATTTGTTTTGTTTTGTTTATTTTCTTCCTTTTCTTGTTCATATAAACATCTGTCTTTAGGCAACGAAGAAATTTAAATTAAAAATGGAATTTCGTTCCAGTACACGGACTTTCTGGTTCTCTTGCTATTGCACTGCCTGCATTTAAACTTATTTCTTTTGTTCCGTGCTGCATGATAAAAATGCAATTATAAAATAATTCAAATTTACCAGCGTGAAACACACAATATTCCATTGGTGTATGACTTAACACATGCTATCGGCAGCAAGCAGTGTATCCAAGCAACTGTATCCAGTTCGGTGCAAGTTAACAAAGAAGATTTACGCTTTTTTGCCAAGATAGCATGCATACAATTGTTTGTCTTACAAAGCATAATACGATGATTCAAATATTTCTTGATACATAATATACCAGCTTGTCACTATCCTGTTAACCATTACAGCCAGCGATCAAATAAAAGTTTGCCAGACAAATAATATTTACAATATATATCGCCATATATATATATATACATATCAAATACGTAATATTTGATTGCCATTCTGACTTATTCTCTGGCTATTCTGTACCATATGCAAACTCATATGAAGCAATTAAAACATAAAAACAAATAGGTCTGGTTTTGGGCATCTGAGGAATAAAATCTTACACTCTGACTGGTGCTTTTGCCACTCTGACATACTATGGCGGCAGAGTAAATTATACACAATATTCGTAGAACAACGAATGGAAATTAAAATTGGTACTATACAAACGCTGCGGTACCTTTTCAACCGTGGCCGTTTGGCGACGTGAAATGGGAGCGCTTTTCGAGAGACGGCGCCAAATTCAGAAATAACTGAAAGGGTGGACGCAACTGAAGCGTTCGCGAATGCACCCTCAAAGGAAACTCGGCAATTTTCAAAACATGCGACAGTTGACAAGCGAACCAAATTAAACGTACACCGAACTAAAAAAACTTTTCAATTTCAACGTATAAAACAAACTTATGTTGATTCTCTTCACAATCATATCATATCATGACTAATCAAAGTTTGTTGAAGACATTACGTTTTAAGATGAAATGACTAAATAGTATAAAGTTTTGGGGTAAAGTAATCAGTAAGCAGCTAACCAAAAGCGATTACGAATGAACAAAAGAAAATAAACAAAATTTGTTGAAAATTGCACCATAAGCAGCCTTTCTGTGGTAAGCGGTTACCGTTGAATGCCTCAATATACGAATGGCCCTGTATTCGCTTAGATGCTGCTTGTTGAAATAGAGATGCAATTTGTAAGATATTTGTTTGCCAAATCTAGCTCAAGTTACGGACAACAGACGATGTTGGCGGCAAACTTGACAATTTTAATGTGACTGATCGCGCCTCGGTCGTCGGCGTCGTCGTCGTCATTCCAACCGCTGTTCTGTTCGCATCGTTGTTGTACGATCGCTTTGAAAGTTGAAATGCGTAGTATGCAGATGATCGTTGGTGGAATGGTAGTGCAACACTATGAAATCATGATCTAGATGATCCTGTCACTCATTCCTTCCCAGTCCATACTAGACACAGACAGGGCGACATTGAGACACATTTATAGGTAGACCCCCGGATCCAGGGAAACAAAATCCACTCTCTTGAACGTAATCTCGACCATCTGGACAGTTTCACGGCAGTGTGTCCAGGAGTTAAAACAAGATGATCATAAAATGGTTCAAGTGTCTTAAAAGCAGGATTGACAGTAACTGTAGCACTCTTCTTCCGAAACCTGTCATGTGGTGTATTGCTTCATTTCTTTTTATTTTTATACGTTTTTCTTTTCGCTTGCGCTCGGATTACGGGGTAAATGTATCATAAAATTGTTATATTTAAATTGGCCCTTCACTGGCTATATTTGTGGTTGGAATAATACGAACTATGTTAATGTAACGCATTATCAAACAAATATTAAAAATAAGTCATAAGATGGTAGCAATGTAATTTCAAACTTCGTACTCAGGAAATCGTGTTGTTCCAAATAAAAACCGGCATAGACCTTCTTTATTCCGGGTTAACCGACGACACTTTCGTTTTTACGCTTCTCTCATGTCTACATCTATTAACACCACCCTACGAAATGTTGATGACAAACCACAATCTGATTTGAAATAATAATTATAACATAATTTTCGTTTTCTTTTTACTTGATGGCCGCAATTAAATTAAGCTTCGTAAGGATCTTTATTATTCCTCTCTTGCTGTCCTAAATAACGACCCTGCGGTAATGCTGCTTTAACGAAGGTACAAAATGCTGTTTGCTAGATAATCTATGTCCTTTTCTCAGCAAAAACAAAATTTATTAATTTCAAACCAAACTTACGAACATTAGCTCATAATGTTCTAGCTAATGATTTAAGTCCATGACACATTTGACGTTACATTTTTATATTAATCACATATTTTAAAAGCATTTCAAACTACCTCTCTCCGAGCAAACATGGTGAATGAACACATTACCCAAAGTTCTCGAAATTAGCGGATAAAATGCCTAGTTTATGGTTGCACTCTTTAGAGGGCGACTATGCGTACTCTTTTTAAATACCGACACTTTACACTGTTATGCTTTTGCTTCGGATTCTCGAGAATGGGGAGTTGCGCTTCGACGATAACCTGTTTCCAATGACATATTTGTTGCATATTCATTAGTAGCACCGGTATTGCTGCTGTTTACCGTAGACCCTGGTCAATGCAAACGAAACAGAAAACGGAAAAAAAACTCTCGAAGAATGTGGATGAGGCAACCTTATAAACTAATATCGGCCGAAAGCGGAAAGTAAAATGTTTCAAACATATCATGTGACGGCCCTGGGTGTGGGTGCAAAACGGAACGGCAAGATTTCTATGTCACGTGGTGTTGAAGGTGACTTTAATCGTGTTTTCACAGTTGCATCATCCGAGCTCGCTTTTGTCGTCCTTTTTTTCATTTTTGCTATTTTGACTGTTTGAGTTCGATGTTGGTTCAAGGTTAAAATTAGAAAGCTGCACTTTTGGTGGCCGTTGCTGAACCAGATGCGACCTTGGGTGGCGTACAAAGGAAGTGAAAGCTGGAATCTTTTAGAAAATCACTCGCATTTAGTTTCTAACACAAAATATTTCAATATTATAAAATGACACACAATAGAACATGCGTTGCTTTCACAAATTCGGTCTTAGCAACCGTGCCGAGCTTTCCCCGCATAGAGCAGGAAGTGCAATACAATGAGGTTGAGAAAGTATGTGTGTCTTCAGATTTTATGGCGACTTATACAGAATGAACGGAATGTGTATCGTACCGATTCTATAATCCGGTGTTGGTTTGGTATGTTGCATTTGTAAGGATGATCCTCACACGTTATGCCAGGGTGTTGGTGATTTGCGTGTTCAAAGCTAATTAATAATACAACTCCCTCGATTTTACCTTCTACGTTCGGCAACATCAAATCCCTTTACTTTCTTCGGTATGTTCATATGTTTTGAATTTCCCTTTGAAACTGGGGTTTTAAACAGATATCGTATTATATGTAGGTTTCACAGAATCGATCTTACAAGGAATAGTTCCTTATGAACAAACAGTTATAGTTCAAATTATACCCAATAATAATGATTATGCATGATTGAAATGTGCGCATATATTTTGGTATTATCAACTGATATCATTGTTAACAATAATATACGATTAAAAAAGCTTACTACTTTATTTTTTGGAATTTTGAGGAACATTTTGCTTTTAGTAGTTCCAAAGTTCATTAACAACATCCAATTAGCTGCTTAGCTAATTTCGTTGATATATGATATTTCCTGTTTGACAATAACTCGGCAACATAAAATCGATGAATTATCAGCTTGTTTCATCAAGAAAATATGCAAACAAAACGACATCCAGCATATTTCCGTGTTATTGGCATCGAACTTACCGTATTACAACATATCCAATTCTTCTGAACCAAAAGCAATCAAGTGTGTTTGAAGAAAACTTGTTCGCCATCAAATAGTAAAACGCAATATTACACTTTCAAGGCCTAGCCCCTCCCCCTACTATAATGTTTTATTGCTCACGGAATCCAGTCTTAATGGTGACAGACAACTAGCTATATATATGCAAAATATTTGATTTCCATTAATTTACATCAAAACTATATTACAGTTTGAATGTAAGAAGAGTTTGTAGAACAACGGGGCCGAAGGGATGCGCAAATTGATTATACCAACAACCATTGCTGAACTTTATCATATGTTCATTTTAGGTGCACAGTAAATCTGTTTGTGTGCACCAGCCGAATAGTTTGATCGGTAATGCGCCACTAAAGAATTAAATCCGATCTAAGCTGGAATCTCGATTAAACCGTGCCCACGGTTTGCAGTGAACTAACTATGCAGTGATGAATGACTACATCAACCTTAGTTTAGGCAATCTGACTTAAGTCACGGTTGTAAAACCAAAAGAAATAAGATGCTAGAAAATATAGAGTTCTGTTGAGGGTTAATCATTTAGCAAAATATAACAATGATTTCAAAATTTTCTAATCAAATTAACTTTGCATGAAACCTTTGAACGTATTTCAATGTTGCTTTATTCAGTTGGGGTGCAATATAGAACGTATCTTTTAAAACTTACTTGTTCTATTTTACTGTCTTACCTTTTCCCAACGTTCCAACGGTACCATTACTCCGGATAGGCATATATTTACATTGGCCGGCAACAAGTAGATTACATAATTTATTCTATCAGAAGCATAATGATGGAAACAAGAAGATCTATGTATGTGGGCAGACTGAAACACACTGACCTACAATCCGTACATCACACATAATACCGCCGGTAAAACAGGACACTCTCACTCAAATTGTCACTCCATGTAGCCACAGGAAATCAAAGTAATAACAATAATGAAGTAATAATAGCTCCTCGCAGCCGTTAAACAAATAATCAACTTAATAAAACACCGTGCTCAATGACGATCGGCTGGCCATTAAATGTTGCGCAAGGTACGGGTCGATTCGTGTCATAAAAGAACAGTCTGTTCTGCAATCATCATCATCATCATCGTCATCGTCAGCTTGTTGTTGAGGTCAGTTTGATGTGAATGATTATTATCAAGGTTCTTTTCTGTGCCGTCATCCGATATTTGTCTTTAACTCCACCAAGTAGACATATTTCCCATCGTAAAAAAGTAAATAGAGCCACACAAATTGCCGCTGCCGCCACTGCTGCTGCTATAAATCTTCTCTCTCTTTCCATGCGTCCAAACGCGGGTAAAATGTAGAAATTGTAACGATGAGCCATAAAAAGAGCGAACGAGAGAACATACCTATCTTTTTTGAGAAAACAACTTCAGAAGCAGAGTGGCATAAGAAATTCGCATCAAAATTTATTGCCCTCGATTAACACATCGTTAAATTGAATTACTTCGAATTAAATTTTGAACACCGGCGCTCTTCTACTACGTTATATCGAAATGATCGACAGACGATCTTGTTAACTACTTCTACCTCTTACCACTACTACACTTGTAGTGCTACTACTACACAATACTATTTTTTTATCTTGAGTAGAACAATACGTTTTACGTTTATCGAGAGGAACAATAAATGTCCAAACGCAGTCGCAGGTAACGCAACAATTGTATATGAATAGTTATAGAAAGAGATTCTTCAATGTTAAGAATTTAAATGCAATTACCATATTATATCATTTTTGTATAACGGGCAATGGCAAACAACTGAAGAAATTTACGAACTCCACTAACATACCTTTAGTTGGTACCTGTAGCAGAGCAGCACTTGATTCAATGAAATGAAACAAGAACAACATGGACCAACACTGTCCAAAGCAGAATACCTCCAGTTTTATGACTTAATTATCCTCTGAACAACCCTGTTGCTCTCGATCGGACTGCTGTACCTTTAAGCGCGCCGTGAGTGTTGCAATGAGAGGGTTCATAAAGCAACACGCATTGGTACGTGCGTAAAAGTGACATCGATTTACATTTTATTCGCTTTTCGCGATAAATCTCACAGCAATCCTGTCTTTCGCAATCTCAGTTTTACGGTTTTGCTCTCTACACCACCCGATGCGTTATTTAATTCGTCGTTTTCGTTTGAGCTCTCTACGATCTTATGTGCTATTATGTATGCTTCGCACGTGGCAGGTTCACCGTTGTCGGACACCTTCACTACACAAAGTGTGACTAAAGTGAAATATGTTTGTATGTGCTACATGTATGCATTAAAGTTACATGTTTGATAGGACTGTTGTTTGCCTGTTGGGATCTGTACTACTATTGCATGCCTAACTAACTATAACTGTAATAATCAAACACAATTGTTGATAATCTCTCAGACTTATTGTACATTAAAACACATCTTTAAAACAACAGTGTTGTTCACACGTTCACGCACATGCCAACTATCTGTCTAGCATCCTTGCAACGTTAATTTTGCCGTCGGTAAATGTTCACCTACTCTCAACACCTCCTGGATTCGAACCTTTTACAAGAGGGTGACGAAACGTTTTACTGTTAATAAATTTTACGTGATCCCAATAGTAGTTTAACTACGATTTTCGAAATACGCTACATTTTCATGCAGGTTGGTGCAGGCCTTTTGAATACTGAACACAAAAAACTTTGTCACGATGAGAGGCAAAAAAAACAACAAAAAATAAATACGAAACGCAACGGAAACGAATTTTAACGTTATTAAAAATCACCCACACACACACATGATACAAAGCAGTTTCTAACATAAACGAAATGGCCAAATGGCGTAGCTTAAAACGAGAATGGAAGATTGAAGAATTATTATTTATAGTCACGCCCATCCATCAAAGTTTTACTCGAATCGAGCAGAAAACTGCTTGAAAATCATCAACCAACTATGGGTCCCATCCATTCACAAGTGGCTCATCGGCATGTTTCAGCGAATATTTTTACAAATATCGGATATTCATGGAGGACCTGCTCTACCCAATCTAAATAGCTATTTTTAATGGATGCAACATCGAACAATCGATGTAGTTGTGAAATACAAAATTCAATGTGTATCTGAAGTCAGGGTTCATAAACGCATAGTACAGTGGAGCATCGATTATCCGTGTACCATTGTGCCACTGTAAATAAAACACTGGGGCGGGCCAGTGGTGTATTGGTAGCGACGCCGGTTTTCACACGATAGGACCGTTCCAAATTCTCATCTGGACCATGCCTCCGTACACAGCCGACTGTTAACTTTTAATTTTTGCACATAAGGGAAGTTTATTGTACAGTTCGTGAACATTATCATTAACCGAATGTTTGCATTTATTGTTCATTGATTGTCTGCTTCTTTCTTAGTTTAGATCGTACGTTCGATTTTACCGATGTTTTTGTTTTCTTTTTTCAACTAAGCCAATATACTGCACAAAAACCTTGATAACAACTAACATTTGCTGTTCCATAAACAAAACTATGTTTGAATATTGATGCTACGTTGTTGAACTTCGACATTTCGTTATAAATATCAAATTTTCTCAGTGTTTTTATAACACTCAATCGAATTTTATTATACTCAATTTTTATTATATTCATGACGTCGCAGGTGGTTCAATTTTTAATGCTTGTAATTTTGTACAATTGTGTTTGTAAATATTTTTTGCTTTTCGACCGTATTGTTCAAGACAATAACTACAGGCTGTCCCCGAGATATACTATTATAGCGGACCGCTACAACCCGGTAAAAATCCACATATCTAGAATTTATGCGTAAGTCTAATCCGGGAGTAAAATCGTTCATATTTCAAAGTTAGATAGTTGTAGTTCTTCTCTGCATTTAATTTATTCACCAAAACAGGATACTTTTTGATAGAATACATTAAAATAAACGAAAAACAAAAGGTTTATGGGAAGACATGGGATGCTACTTTAGATCTATTTCACACCTTTTTTCTTAGATTGTATGCTATTCAAGCAGTCCCCGAGATACGTGGATTCGGAGATACGCGGTTTCTGGAAATTTGACAGCTGAGTAAGTGTAGCACAAAATGTAAGCAAAAAGGCGCAAAATAGGTCTACAATAGCTTCCTTTGTCATGTAAAACATATGTTATTAGTTGGTTTTCAATCTATTCTATCAAAAATTAGCCTGGTTTACTGAATAAATTAGGTGCAGAGAAGGAAGTCAACTATCTAATTATGAAGTATAAACGATTTTACACGCGGATTCGATTCGACTTATGCGGAAGTTCTAGATACGCTTTACGATTTTCCCCGGTTACAGCGGTCCGCTATAATAGCGTATCTTGGGGACTGCCTGTACAGTGTTCTTCCCAATACACAACGCTTCATTATGCTATAAAAGGCTTTACGTCATGCTATAATCTGAACTCGAATCCCATGTTCAAGTCATGTTGAGTTGAAAGATTTCGTGATGCGGATTGCATAAAACAGGCGTATTATAGTTGTGAAGAAAGATGGTTCAATATGTGGCAATGAAACATTTCGATCTGGAAATACTTTTTAAAATCTCGCTTCGTTTAGAATTTGTTCGTAGTTTATGATTAAAAATGGCATTTTGAGCGTAGCGTGAAAGGGACAAGGGAACTTACAGTTATTGATATTAGTAACGATTTTATTGAAATTGATCTTATTATTATCGTTACTTTTTTGTTTAGTCATATCCCATCAGCCATTAGTTACTGGAATGGAACTCCATTAGATATCAGAGAACGAATTTTGAACAATTTGGTATTTTACTGTGATGAATTTTAATCAAAAAAAAATTACCTTTTGTTCGAGAAGGGCCAAAACGCATTGTGAGGTTGAAATTGCTTATATTCTTGCCGGAATTTACTGTATGCCCTTATCTTTGTTGTACTAATAAAGGAGTAGCAAAAACTGAACGAGAAATAATTAAACCAAGTGGATGTTTATATTACTTCATAGGTTTTCAAGATGCTAGTCTCAATAAGCATGTTTTCTGTTCGCTAATGGTATAATACGTATAACGCCGCTATAATGCTATTACCTACGGATTGATTTAATTCAACAAATTACCTGTTATTGTGTGTCTACATTTTATAAATATATGGACAGTCGTATAAATACGCACAATACTACACAACAAATAACAAACAAGCCAAGTTATAGTGATGTATATCAATACGATGTGTACAATACGGAGTTCCATTCCATTTTAAAATATTTCCATCCGTTCCATTTTAGAATTGATTAACACGCCACCAAAGATGCCATTAGAACCTTTACACATTCAATCACCAAAATAAGATCGGTTAGTGGGCTGGTACAGGTTTTCGTAAGCCGTAAGGATCTTTCACATCTTCAGTAGCTTTCCTGGTGGACTCCCATTAGCGTTCGGTTGGTGATGCAGGTCGGCCTAGAATCAGCCATAGCCTTTGCCATAGCAAAAATGTAATAAATTAATCAAACCAAATTGCAAATATTCACGCCATTTAGCAGGAATTCAATCCAGATAGCAATTTTGCCACCAAGTCAAGCCCATTCACACTACATTCGAACCACAACCACAACGTGTCATAGAGCGTTTGCTGAGCTATGTTGCTGCTACACTAGTCGGAACAATTCTGAACAGTCCTCGTGTACGGACAAGCCCGGCAGATATATCGACCGATGTGCAAAATTGCAGAGCATGAACATGAATAAATACGTGCGCGTTGATATGTCGCCGTCGTCATTGTCGTACACTTTGTTCCCATTACCGGTAGCACCCTTAGTTATCATAGAATGCGTTAAGGAATGATGCTTCTCTCCAAGGCGATTCAGTTGGAGGCCCCGGTTGACCAGGCTTCCACAATCCTTGGTGTGAAGATTGTGAAAATGAAAGGCTATCTACAAGTTTGCAACGTATACAAATTTTGCATCAACTAGCAGCCTGTACTGTCAGGACTGGTGTGCTGTTGTCAGCAATGCGTTTGTATTATTATCATCATTTCCCCTTTTGCTAGCCTTAGCTCTAATTTCCCTATCCATATAATGCTCAATTCGGTAATATTACGTAAGGGGATGTTAATCCGTAAGATGACACATTGATTAGGTATTTTACCACCTACCAACTCATAATAATGTTTAATAGATTTATTTCCAAACCATTGGTATGATTAGCGAACAAGAAAGAAAATATTTCTTTAGTTTGCCTTTTATTTATGGGTATAGAAACAATGAATTTTTTCAGTACATTCACTATTACATCGTTAACGTTTTCATCACAAAATTATGCGAGTTATTCGCTCTCGTACAACTTCATCTTATGTTACTCAAACTTTATTCACACAAAATACATCAACATTCTTCATGTGACAACTGTCTCGTTTCGGCTGTGGGTTACAAACAAATTGAATAGGAATAGCCAGCATAAGCGGAGTTGCTTTAAATTCAATTAAGTTTAATCAAATGTAATAAGGAATGTTGTTCTTCTGGGGACATTGAATTCGTTAGACCTTCCACCGGCTTTCCTTCCACGGACCTTCTACACATAGTTCAATATAAACAATTCAAATTAAGCGGCGCAAACGAACCAAACAAAAGAAAAAAAGAGCACACTTACTCTAGAACACAGGACGACGTACTGAAATAGCGAGTTGGTATGTTTTCAATATCAGTAATTTCACTGTGTATGGTGATTTATTAGATGTTTGTAGACCAAGATGCCGAACCTTTTCCACAGTACGGAATACAAGTTAGTACATTTTACAACAATAATGCATAGAAATACTCTATGTTATTTCCTAATAAAATTTTTGTTTTATAGAACGTCTACAACATATACATCTTCACCAACAATAGCACATTACACAATCACAACCGAACATGCCCGGAATAAGACAAGGAAGAAATGCCTTGAGAAATTTGTACTCTCCTCAGCCAATATGTGGTTGATAATACGGCGAAGAAGCATCAAAATTTAGTAATAAAATAAAATAACATTTTTGTTTGTTGTTCAACTATTCTCAAATTTTCAACATCATTTAAATGTACAAAATAATAATAGACCAAGCCTCACATAATTGTACTCGATGGAAGTTGCGGTTTACGAGACAACCTTTGCGATGTGTTATGCCTTCGCCATTGGCTTCCTATAGACCAATAGATCGTGTTGAGATTACGCCGATGGTTTCTGAGTAGACGTGCTGCTTTGCAGTAATTATGATTATACGCTCTTGGAAGCGAAAACGTCTGAAATGTCGTAAAACCATAACACATAGTTTCACGTGTGGGTAACAAATTTCGAAAACGGCATGAAATCAAATTAGTCATTTTCACGAGACCAAACTCCTTAGGATTTCGTTACAGTCACTTGCTGTACACGTTGGCGATAGCCATCGGCGAGACGATTTGAGTGGCTGTAAGCGCAGCACACCGAATCTAGGAAGAAACCACCAGCACCAGATTGTGCGCAGCTCGCAGTTGACATGTCACTCGATCGGTACACTGGGAAGATGTGCGTCTGTTTTTATTTTATTCCATTTTTTACACGACATGCAACGCATTACATAGGAGTTCAAGTAGTAGTAGAATAAAGCCAAAGACGATGAGAGAAAGTAGCATAGTTGTTTGACTGTTTATAACATTCTTTGGCAGAAAACACAGGATTTAGCTGTAAATGCCGCGTTCGTTGTCTTTTGCAGCGCACAACATGCCGCCAATCGCTTGAAGTCGGATAGTACAACAAGTCAAACGCTATGTAGTTAAGATCTGCGAATAATTCTCCGGAACTTGGAGCGACAGAAATGTCATGAATGAAATAAACCATATTTCAATGCCAGTTGTTTTTTTACCTGCTTTTAATATGTGATATATAGTCTTCATACAAATAGGCTATAAGCGAGTTTGATTGTTTCGTACCATTGGCTCTACGCGCCAATTGCATTGGAAAGTGGACTTCCAACTGACAGTATTTAATTTAAGACATAATAGTCAAAATCAAAATACAATTTTTTTAAGCACGCTTATTGTAAGTATGTGAAATTTCTCCGACACAGCACATATATCAAAGTCAGGTATTCGTAATACAATCGGATGACTATCCCAAAATCGTTCATTGGCGCAATTTAAAATACCTCATGGGTACCCCTGATACGTACCTTACGTTAAGTAACTTAGCTCACTTGATTTGAATTTTTAAGCGATCACTGATATATTTTTTGTATGCATATAATTCGCAATAAAAACACCAATAACTATTTAATTGAAAAGACCACTTATTACAAACTTATTCTGATTCAATTTTTTTCTCTTTCTTCTTTCTCTCTCTCTCTCACACACACACACACAATTACATTACCTCTGTATCAATATCTCTTTTCAGAACTCTACAGCCCATGAAACAGCTTTTACATAGTAGTTTGCAATTTATGTGTTTGGATGAGCTGACTTGAATTTGTGCTTGAAAGCTTGAGTTTCAATTTTCGTCAACTGTACTTTTGTTTTGCCGCTCGCCTACTACCCTTTAGCTACAGCGTCAAAACAGCTTCGTCATTTGGCAAACACATAGTAAAATAGCAAAGGAAACCAAAGCTAAACATTTTCCGCCAAACTGAAAGAATCTGCAGTTACAGTTCACCATCGAACGTCAACCGAACCGTTCCTGCGCTGATAATTCTGATACATATTTGCATTGCATTTCGGTAGCTCTTTGAAAGAGTCATTGTATACTTATTTCGTAACACGTAACAAAAAAAACGCACGTCACCCTATGAAACGTGCATAAACACATTACGATACCTTTAATCTGTCGCGACTCGTACTCAACTCTAAGTGCTCTTGGCGATCGCGTATTGATACTTCAGTCTTATGGTCGAAACATCGCGAACACCATTCAATAAACAACGTTGGTGATAAAATTCACAATCCATCAGTAGTAGCCCGTTCTTTCTTGATTCGCGCAGCAATCAATAGACGCTAGTGCGAAAGAATTCCGTGGTTCCCATAAGCCGCGACGGCCACACTTTTTTGTGATATATTCTTGTATATTTATGCTACCAATCGAGAGAAGCGGAAGCTAAACATCTAATTCCACACGAAATTATTGAATGTATGATAATCATCTCTCGGAGCCAGAACAAACACAACTGGAAAAGCCAACGAAGCTAATCTGTTTGGCCAACTCATCGTAATTGTCATATTCTCTTGCAAGCTTCTATAGATCAGTTAGATCAATCCAAAGACAAAAGCTAACCATTCACCATGACTATGAGTACAAATAACTGTGAAAGCATGACATCATACTTCACCAATTCCTATATGAACTCAGACATGCACGGCCACTACCCGGGGACGGGTGTGGACGGTCTGGACACGAGTCAACAGATGTACAACCATCATAACCAAACCCACGCGAACCAGGCAAATATGCCACCATATCCGCGGTTTCCTCCGTACGATCGGATGGGTTACTATCAACAGACGATGGACCCGGCAGGGTACGCGCGGGCAGATAGTCCATCGAGTCAGGTGGGTGGCGTGATACCTCCTCAGACGAACGGCAATCCTTTACAGCAGACGCAAGTACAACCCCAACAACAGCAACCCATCGTTTATGCGAGCTGTAAATTGCAGGCTGCCGTTGGCAACGGCCCACCTGGTCTTGGAACGTACGGCACAGAAAATGGGTCTCCACCGCTGGAGCAGATGGGGCATCACATGGGCACAGCACAAATGACAATACCTCAACATCACATGGGCCATTCGCAAGGACAGGTAAATGATTGTATTGAATCGTGTAATATTAAATTCAATTCCGCTACATTTGATTCACAAACATAAGTTATATCACACTGTAACAGATTCAAACTTGATTCTTGGATTGCACAAGTACTATGATATCTTGTGTTATTCAAATTTCAAATACATCGGCTTAACATTGTGCTGCGGAGACTCAAATTGCTTCACAATAACCTGCAGCTAACATTTCTTAGTCTAACTTATTCGTGTACTACAATAGCTAAAGTGGCAAAAAGTAGCGCAACCAATATTCGTTACCATTCATTCGTAACTCATTCTAATTTGCAATTTGATTTCCCAGGATTGTTATCCCGAGCAAGTACATCAAAATCCACAGCATATGGGAATGTATACGAACACTGGGGGCGGTCCGCCGGGTGTTCCTCAGCAACCGCCAAATATGATGCATCAGCAACCTCCTCAGCTACACCAAGGACAACAAGCTCCGCCAAACAGTCAGAACGCTAGCTCCGGTCTTCAGTCACCGCTGTATCCTTGGATGAGGAGTCAATTTGGTAAGCCATTCTAACCCGGGATACATTACTTTGCAAAAACGAACTAACTATTAAGCACTATGCTTTATTGTGTTGTATAAAATGCTTATGTTTAACTGTTACATTTTAGAAAACGATATTATCACACAAGTTAGATAATAACACATTGAAAATATTTACGGATGTACTTGAACCAAACGACTGTATTGTTTTACTAAAAAATATGCATACAAAACTGAACCAATATGAGCCAATTGGATTCAGTTTCGCTGTATGATTGTGTTTTAGATCTTATTTAAATTTTCAAAGCTTTCATGCATTGTAGTGAACGTAAACTGCCCTGAAATCAATTACGAGAAAAAACACAGTAAAAGTCATAGAAAATGTGTTCCACCATAACTAAAATTGTATCCCCCGTTTTTTTGACAACGAATTATTCAAAATGTGAGGCACACATAAATAGCTCCCAAGAATAACTGGCCTTCGAGATTGATGAAACGACATTAATTTTAATTTCCTTTCATTTCATGCACGCGGTTCAGTTCCACTTTTGCCCACAGATTCCACCGGCTGTTTGGGAAGCATCTTTCGTTCTATCTGTTTGTTGAAGAAACGTTTTACTTTTCTCAGTTCGCTTATGATTTGTTTTATTTCCTTTCTTTTTGTCGAAACCTGCTGTTGTGGTATTTCAAATTTTGAATGCGCGGTGAGCATGAAAGATATTTGCACCTTTACACTTTAATATTATTTTAATGGTGTTTTATGCTACGTGCTGCGCCGGTGGCAACAATTTTCAACAGAAAGGTAAAAACGCCTTATGCTAAACATTATTGAAGTGTTAGGTCAGGGTTGAAGGTGGAAGATAGTTTCCTCATTCCTGCCTCGTTTTGGTGTTTTTGTGTAACCAATAATTTCTATAATCGCAAATATCATGTACACAAAAGGTTGTGTTTTACTTACACGTCTCCCATTGCGTTCACACAAATAACGAAGTGTACACTAAACTTCGGCACATTTGGGGGAAAGTGGTGAGCGTCAACAGGTAATCGGTGAAATTATTTTTCGATTACTAAGCGCTAGCCCTCCGGTTTGGCTTTGGCCGAGGGCCATTGTGCGCGATCTAGCCGCAGCCAATTTTTAGCTCAATCATCAAACCAGTCCGTTGGTCGTGTGTGTAAGCGTCAAACGTATTGCGTCAAAATGGCTTCCTAATGATTTTTTAATTTTATGCTTCACAATCGTCCATCTTCTTCGGCCACGAACTGCCAAGAAAGCAGATCATCATTAGGCCGTGCGAATGCGTACCGAAGTAGTTATTATGTATTTTGTTGTGGAACCACTGATGGTTTTTGATTGACAGGTTTTAATTTCATTGCGGCGGTACACTCTAAATACATTAATGATAATTCTCGTTTCCTAGTGTCGTTATTGGATGCAAAGGTACATGAAGGGAGGAGCGGATCGGCCTGTAATGAAACAAATAATTCCAACATTAATCATGCTAGCAAGTCGCTCAGTAGCTACACATGTTTGGAAATTGATGTAGAAACTTCAATAATAAAATGGAGTTTGCTTGCAAGAAAGTCGTGGTTTGCTGAAGGATTTTAAAGATCGAGCCATTTTGTTTCCTGGCAATGCTGAAACAGCTGATTCATTGTATTTTTGAATTCATTTTTAAGTACATCATATTACACAAATATCACCTTTTGTTTAAAATTCACACCTATGGTATCCGGTCAACTTAATTTCATAAAAATCAACAGTTAAACATTTCGTGACCAATCACCAATGTGAGAAAAGCAGATCAATGAGACCTGCAAAAGAGACCTATTTTATCGTATACGAGTACGGTTGAAGTTGAAAGGATCAAATCTGTAGAAAATTCGTTTTTTAACAAATTAAATGAAAATAGCCACACATGCTGGAAAATTTTGTCCATGATAGGATCTTGATCGAATTTCGCAGCATTTTACACAGCCCCCTTCAAAAATTAAACCACTGTACGACTTTATGCCAGGTATGATCTACTAATACCAATGGCGTAAAAAGATATAAATTTATAATCAATGCCACGAAAACATTATATATCCGAATAAGTCCATGCTAATTCTAGCCTAGCTAGTAAAAAAAATTTGCTTGACGTTAAGAAAATCACCTTTAGCTTAAATTTTATAACAATGTTGCGTAATAACACACAACATAAGGTGAAATACCACGATGTCGGTGTCATTTCAGGTGATGATGTTTAAGCTATACGTATTTTTTACAAAACATAAGAAGTAAACGTACAAACTGTAACAATACGTTACAATACAATACTTCATGTTCTTAAAACCAATGATCAAATCTGAAACAGCATCGAAATTGTCCTGCTTCTTCCTTGTCCAAATCCTTTCCAACAAAACCAGCAGGATGCAATTGGGTTATTGTTCCTCGGGTAATATTCGGTCACTTTCGCTTATGTGATCGTAGGACATTCTTACAATTTTATTGCGTCTACCAGCACTGCTGGACGTCAGACAGTTTTCTCTGACATGCTGCGCTAACCCATGCCTCATGATGTGTGCTCTACTGTTACCAGTTTGAAGCTAATTTCTAACCCAGATTTGCGTTTGGTAATGCACCGATTTTCCCCTGCTGTTGAGCGTTTTGCATACTACACGCTGTACCGATTTGGTATGCAGTTCGGCATTTTCATTTGGGTCTTCAATTGAGGAATTTGTCTCGCTTACCTTCTGTTTTGGCGTTTCCTTTCAGGGTGACAAAATTGACAAGGGTGTAGATCTTGCGTGTGGGATGTCTTTCCGAATTTGCGTTTTCACTTTCGTTACGAATTTATGGCGTAATTTACAGCTCTACGTATCGCAAATCACTTGACGTTTGCACATGCAAAAAAATGCTTTAGAAATTTCTTAACCCAAGCCAAGCCAAGTGTAGAATTGTTAAAACCCACGCAAAAACGACCCTAGCTCATGTAGCATTTGTGAAACATATTCTGTTCTATATGATCTAACCAATTTAGATACTTATGAATGGAATAGACTGTTCCAGGTACGATAATGATTCGTACACGTTGAGTTCGGAAAGTGTTAAGTTGAACGTTTCGAAAACAGTCATGAAATAATCCCAACCATTCGTTGTAGGCTTACCTTTGGACACGATGGAGCAAAACAATGCAAATGATTACTCTCCAGCTCCAAAAGTGACCAGGTCGCTTCCATACGCTGTACAAGCGCAAGGAAGAAATCTTCAGACGGAAAGTCTTAAAAACCCATCAGCTCAAGCCTAAGCAATCAAGCGGCTGAACAATGTTCGATGTACTGCGACTGATGGTAGGTAGCTAGGACGAGCTATCCGTTCACAGGATCATTACTCGGCATCTTTTCCACCTTTGGATATCGTGAGCGAGTGCGCACAAAATCTCAAAGCACAACAAAGTGAGCACTTGACTTGTATAAATAATTCATTTTCCTTCCAAATGTGATCAACATTCCGAGCGCTAGTCTTTTCCTTCGCTAACGGAAACGATTTTCTTCGATACTGGGCACCATGATGGCATGAGTTTTCTTAGCTCATCAGCTACTAGCATTGAACCGAGAGCAGCAAACAAGATCCGGTGGTAAAGCCGATTCCTTCCTGTGCGTAGGAGGAAGTTTGATGAAAAATCGCTTTTGATTGTGTTTCCGATGTTGATAAATGCCACCAAGAGCGTCGATTATGGACGAAAAAAAAGACCATGCGTATGCGTGTGGAAGCGTGTGCGTGAAGCGTCACTTGGTTTTCCATGCATGCATTCATGCCGAAGAACGGGCGTGGATATGGAATTTCACTTACAATGAAACCAAAGCCTAAGGGTATCAACTACTTCCTATAAGATTACGTACAGCAGAGAAGGAAGAAATTGTGTCCGATCTTTCCTATGCAGTGTAAGCTTATTCTTCGTTACCGAGCCAGAAGCCTAGAAGGCTCGCACACTTATCGATATTTTTCACTGTCACACTTCAAGGTGTGTACCTCGCAGTGTCGAAGACGAAAAAGAACACTCAGCAAAGAAAAGTGATGCTGTGAATGTTTTTGAGAGCTGTTTTCCATTTTCAATGCTCGTTTCCCTGGGTGAAAGATTTTCCATAAAATCCTTGTGTATCAATACCGCTACTATTTCTTATGAGGAATGAAATACCTAAATAGAATACATCCTTCATAACTTTCTGCGGTATCACGTGAAATTTCAAGTATCATCCCATATCTGTTATTGTAAAGGTGTGAAAAAATGGATATGCTACACAATCTATCTATGCATTGAGCAACGCCTGATTGGAGGTCAACTTCATTGTGATCGGAATCAAATCGAATGTTATCATTATTCTTTTTGTGGGATCAATGTGATCTGATTAAAAATGGTTTCTCGAATTGTTTACATACATATCAACTTTGTTTAAGACAACAGCCTGGAATGAAAAAGGTGCGCTGCAATTAAGCTCTAACCAGTTGGCTGTGATAAATAATACCAAGCACTTATCACAGTATTGCGTAATCCTTTATGCGTTACATTAGGAAGAATTGCACTCATTGATACAAAAATGAGTTGCATTCCTACAAAGTTAAGTTACATAGCATAATCAATTGGATAAAACACAAATTTAAAGTAAAATAATATCAACATCATATGGTGGTTTAACATTTTCCTTAACAAAATCGGTATTATGTGATGGAAATGATTCTATTACTCTAAACCTATACTGAACACATTCTATACTCTTTAAAGCTGTTAAAAAGTCCCAGATGAAATTGAGATTGAAATTTATTATTGATGACTATCTCTTCCGTTAAGGAGTACTTCAAACCTCAACATAAGGGCAGCAACAAATTTGAGTTAGCTTGAACACTTTTTCACTCTTTAAACTGTGGTATCATGGCTTTTCAATACTTTTCTGGCACATGTCGACACGTGGAACGTCGGCGGATGCACTAAACCATTGTCTAGTGAGTAATTCACTATACTTATGTCTGTTAATGTCTTCTTATTTGTTATGTTTGAAACCACAATTGCATTAAAATTTATTTTATTTCAAGTGCATCAATTGATAATAACAAGTAAACTGTGGAAACTAAATTTACCTGAGAAGTTTGTAAATAATACACTCATCTGTCGTATTATTGTTATTTGTAATCTATCTTAAAAATACGTATAATAAGGTGTATTTTTAAGATAGATTATAAACAAGAATCGAACGTTGAAACATATTACTTATTTCAGTTAACACCAGAAAGACCATGGTTAGGAAAGGGCTTCTTCGACCTTTCAGCATCATGAATTGTACAACTGCGAAAACAATATGGAATACATGCCATGATTAAGTGGACTCTTGTTCTTTGCGACTTGCTTGAAATTTAGTCAATTTCACGCCGATGCATATTCGTTTTCATTATAGCATGAGGTATTACTAATCATAACATGACTATATCGCTACTTCATTTTATTATTTTAACAAGTCTGGTCTAAGCGCAAAAGCAAGAGTTGTTCCAAATGCGTAATACTTATTATTTATTATTATTTAATATTGTTATTTATGATCAATATTACTTGTAGGTTTTTGTAGTGTTAAATAACCTTCGAGGTGTTTGAAAGTAACTTATTTTTGGGTATTTTGGGTATGTTTGATTGGTGCACTTGTTGCAATGGACAAATATAAGACCATTCTCAATAGGTCTATAGCAGATACTACACTTACACAGTTCAAAACAAATGTACAGCTGGTTTGTTTCTTAAATTCAGTTACGGTTAACCTCGTGTCTGGGTATCCACTCAGTGGTTAATACGCTTTTAATTACCCGTACGTGATTTCCATGGGACCAGCGCAGCATGTAGCTAAATAACAAAGTTAATGCCCGTGTCAGGCAAAACGGTTCCTCTCCTGTCCTCGATTATGATGTTATTAAATATTCATTTCTTGCTCGGTACGCTGCCAGCGTTCCGTAGTTTGGTGGATGTTGATGGTTGGTAGGTTTTGTTTTTCGCCTTTTTCTTTTTTAATATTCCCTTCCTCAATGATGATTTGCTGATCTTAAAACCAGTACAAAAGCACACACTTTCCCTCAGTTTACTGCAATTGATTCAATACTTCGTTTGAAATTCCCCTTTACACGTCTATTGAATTCCTCCCTAATTTCTTTTTTTTTCTGAGCGAATTTCGCTCAGTAAGCTGCTCCTGCGTTATTCACTCATTCACTGCGATTAATGCAGCAACCCTCTGTAATTATTCTCTAGTTGCTCTTACAGGATTCTATTGCTATCGCTAACATGGTATGAATGCTGTAGTGGCGTGATTTACTTTTGAATCCACTATTGTTAGAAAAAAGAAATAATCATCGAATCTTGAATGAGCTACTTTACCATCTCAAACATATTGTTTTATCAGCATGTGTTTTGCGAGTCACAGTTTCAAAATTAAACAATATGCTTCCAAATCTCTTTTGTCAACATAGTCTTGTGCTAACAAAAGGGGGTTTGGTACAGGTTGGTAGCAACCTTTCCGTTTTGGGACATGCTCAAATTCATCTCAATAGATACTACACAGAACAGTTAATGTTGCACAGTGTCTTTTTTAAGTTTCGTTTATAAACTTTTTGCTTTGATTGTACAATACTGATCCCCTGATCCAACGAACCCATCCCCAAAAAGGAAGAAAAAAGTCCCCTTTTCAAACCTGACAGGTTAGAGCCTTTTGGAAGCGAGACCCCGAAACACAGAAAGAAAAAATTCAAGGATTTCGAAAACCAGCATTTTTCTTCCACGTACATCCTGTGAAAGAAAGCTGCGTACAAGAGATGAATAATAAGCACCTTCGGCAGTACAAGCCTTGGGCTCATGGCAAAGTGCCCTATCGATGTTCGTTATTCTAAGGACGCGCACGCACAGATCCCAACGCTCGAAACGGTTCTAGTTGATGCACCCATATCAAAAGATTTGACAGCTGACTGGAGCAGGAACATGACCACCGCCATCACCAAGCGCAACCGATCTTTCTCCATTCTTTCTTCGTTGGCTACTAGTGAAATTCCACGCTGAGAAAGAAGCATCTTGTGTTTTCTTTCAATTTCTCCTGACGCCCAGGAACGGTTTCGGAATTTGAGGCTAATCGAAAATACGCTTCGCACGTTTCTTCCGTTGCTCAAGCCACACCGCTCCATCACTATGATTACGGAAAAGATACAGTTTAGAAGAACAAAAAGTACAAAAAACAGGATCTTATACTAATGCATAAAATAAAAGTTTGTGCTGGACATGATGAGGGATTTAGTTTTCCATCGTATGGTAGATGTTTTTTTTTAGGGACTGTCTTGCTTCGAATCACTGTATATATATACATATACAACATTGAATAGTGCAAATCGTCAATTAGTAGGATGGATGAACCAGCTATCAGTAAATATACATAAATGAAACCGGTTGTAAAATGGAAAATATCGGTTTTACAACTGTTATTTTTTTGCTTTTCAACATGTTTATTTTTCGATAGGTTAACATAACATTAGTAAAGCCAGAAGCAGCAGGCATGAACTGGAGGATGATTTCGCCAAAAATAAAAAATAGATTTTAGCACAAATTGGCCAAATCCCACAGCAATTGTAGAAATAAGGTTTCCACATTAACTCTAAAAGTCCATGTCATCAATGAAATGGTCCGAACATATAAACTCATGTGCTTATAAGTATTGAGCACTCTCAAAATATTGTAAACCATCACCATAATTCCTCAATGTAGCTGAATTTGAGGCGTTTGTGATGTTCTATACAATTTTAGGCTGTTTAGTTAGTTATCTATTGCTTCTTTTTATATGTGGTTTAACGTACTATTCGGTCATGGCTATTTTTCGTTATTTCAAAATATTTCACTTACGAGACATTTAGTTATAACTCGCTTTATGTACTCGATGCTAGTATTAAGTTTCCAATAAGAACTCTGTACATTTTTGCCTTAATCCAATGACTATATATTACGTTGCCACAATCAATATTTGCCCTTTACGATCCCCGGATCCTCTGACATGTGCGCCCGTTTCGTAGTTTGTTGAAACAAAATGATTCCCATCTTTTCCAACGTGAAGCACTGAACCGAACTGGTTGTAATTATAATGTCATTATGAGCGAATCAATACGAGGTGGTCTTTTCCTTCATTGCACCATTATGGAGGCTAGCCATTATAGCCAATTGCAGCAATGCTGCCTGACTGACACTGTACACAGTCTACATTACACATCTCTTATTTGTTTAGTGAAGGCGATTGTTTGAGAAACACTATACCGCATTTTTAAACCAAAAACCTGGAAGGGTAAACTGACAATTATTGGACACCAGCAAATTATTGCACACCGTGTTTAAATTGCCTTATTTCTAAATATTTAGAAAACAGTAATGCAAGTTATAATTTTTTCCTAATGTATTTAGGATTTCTGTTTACTAATTTCATAATCGGGTGACTTATTCGATTTCTTTAATACCGATGAATATATTTATAACAGCACTGGTAAAAATGGTTGGATTTTTAAGGTTAAGCAGTTAACCGCTCTGCATTACGCAATAAGGATTATTTTATGTACCCTAAGTACCATCTCAACGGTGTATTTTGAATGAAATCCTACGAATAACGATAGTACTGTGACTGTATGTATGATAGACACTATGACGCCCACTGTTCAATAGCTGAATCGAAGAAACATTATAGACCCTATTTCTTTCTAGAGTTACTCCTAAGTTCTCACTAACATTCGAGAACTTGATGTTTTTGAGATTAAACAATATTTTTAGGCCTAAATCAAATATACCTAGTATTGTTTTAAGGAAAATGGTGGACACTACAAATAGACAATACATGAAAATAGTGGTTCGATCTGTCCCGCACACATGACATATGTTCGTTGTTTCCTTAGGTGTTCAACAATTGGCAATTTACTATACTAGATCGTAATAGAATTATGTATCATAAAATTGATGATTTCCTTTAGTCCTCTCACGCTTTGATGCAATAATTTACAATACATTTTTCATTTTCTTTTCAGAACGGAAGCGTGGGCGCCAGACATACACGCGCTATCAAACGTTGGAGCTGGAGAAAGAGTTTCACTTCAATCGCTACTTAACGCGACGACGAAGGATTGAGATCGCCCATGCACTATGTTTGACTGAGCGTCAAATCAAGATCTGGTTTCAGAACCGACGAATGAAGTGGAAAAAAGAGAACAAAACCAAAGGTGAACCGGGTTCGGGTGATGAGAATGATATGACACCACCGCAGTCTCCGGCCTAAAACCTACACGATCTCTAACAAACGAACATCCTTTAATGCTGTAGTAATTACTTTCCTGCAAAAACCGAACACAACTTCGGGGTACCTTGTGTCCACGTGCTAGCCGATTCAAGAACTCGAGTTCCTGCATTATTGAAATAACGATCAAGGATCAAACATTTAAGTCTTCACAGCGGCCTGGACTTAGAATGGTGTGTGTTTTAAGTGTGCATTCATTATCTTTTCATTGCGAAATTCGTTAGTTTAACCATCATTGCGGACACTTTATTGAACCATTTTTTTCCATTACCAGTGGCTATGGTTTCGTAATTCAAACCTATCTGAAACATTAACAATCTTGTTGTACTAGCAAATGTAAGCATCACATAAAGTAATCCTATATAGGAGAGCGTGTGGCGATCAATCAATTGTATTTGAAGCAGACAAACTAATTAGGAATGTCAAACAGCGATGTAACAAAAACAACTTATGTGACCTCAAACTTAATTTTAAAGACAAACATAACACTGAACGTAAGCATTGATTCCCAAAAGTAAAGAATTAAAATGGCCTGAGAGCCGTAATAATGCGACTTAGAAGTAAAGCTAAAACTGTTACAAGTAGGGCGTACACAATTGAAGGAACTGTGTGCAAATGCAAGGCAGTCAGCTATCGACAACAGTTTGCCCACCATAGAGAGTTTGCTTTCATGATGATGTTTAAATTAAATCGATGCGTAGAAAAACCGTCTCACAGGGATGTGCAAAGAATGATCGAACTAGAGAATAAACAAAACATTTACGATTGGGTTGAAGCATATGAATGTACAAAATTGCGCTAAGGACAGTAAACCACTTCTCTAAGAGAAATACAGTTTTCTTTTGCGTCTTGTTTCATTTAACAAGTTGCAATCCACACAAAAATGTAATCAAACAAAACAAACTACAAATGTATACAACTATCCGATAATGCTTGAGAATGACAACTGTACAATACGTAAAATTTATATCCGGAAAAAAACGCACACTATCTCATTTTCCGAAACAAAAACCGATTGGCCGTACATGTGAGAGATGCCACTATACCAGCATTGGATTTTAAATGTGTGAGTGTGTGTTTTGCGCTGATATCAGTATCGCACTTGTATAACCAAAAACATTGATCCTCGTCAAGGATGTTCATTGCAGAATTTCATCGAAACGTTTCTAAATTCGAAGATCAAACCGTACAGGTGCATAACAAGAAGAAAAAATCAACGCCATCAATCACCCATAGTGCTAACCGGTTGGTGATCGCTGGGCAGGTATAAAATGTGTCACTCACAGAAACTAACATCGTTGGTGGAAGCGCTACAAATTGGTCTGTTGTAAAATATGTAACGTAATGCGTTAGATATATGTTGTATTACTCTCTCGAGTTCCATGATGTTCCACATACATGCATAGAAGGGAGAACGAAAATGCCCACACATTTCAAAACAAGAAGCACCCAAACCGAACTCATGCCAAAGTCAATAGAATAATTTTGTTTTGTAAGCTCATTTTATCCTCCGCATCATAGTTTTCATTGTAGTTGACAACCATTAACGCACCCTTCTGTTGTAAACTGTACGATAATGTTGCAATAACGTTCATTTTATTGTTTAGTTTCATTGATCGTGTTAATGTTATTGATACAGGTAGGAAGATCGACCGATGGTGTGTCGTAATTTATTATTCTGCATTGCTCAGCTCCCTTTTTTCAACCACAATCATAGCTGAGTCACTACACACTAAAATTGACGAGTAGAGAGGGTTCATTTCAAACAGTTGCTAAACCAGATCCGATCCGATTTAATTATCCGCAGTGACATAAGAACGAACTCCCAGTGGTAAAACAGAATAGTTTAGGTAAATAGAATCTGGTCAATACTCCTCCTACGAGGAGTAGGTGCATCATTGATGAATGCACTACTAAATAAAATACTGCTAATAAAGTGTATCATGGTAAAACAGAACGACAAAAAAACGACGCCAGTGACGTAGCATGGAAGCGCGAGAACGTTGTATACGATTTTTTACAAAAATATTCAGCCACTATTTAGACGGTGTGTACAGTACACACAAACATTCGATTACTCTCGGACATTTTATTCAAATAATTGCGTTTACAAGATCAATGGTACGGTACTTGTATACGCAAGTACTTTACAAGAAGCTACAGATACGAGAAGAATTTCTTTTGTTGTGATATTATGGATTGTAAAACACTTTGCTGGCTGCCTGGTCAAGCAGCAGAACTACTAGGAAAGCCATGGTAGGAGTCGCCTGTTGACACACAAAGGTAATCTCGTTGTAATCAATAATTTATCGAAGGATTCAAACATCCTGGAAACTATTTCTGCTGAAACGAAAATACGTAAACGATGATACACACATTGAATGTAGCAGGAGCAGGACTTCATACAGAAGTGAATGATAGTAACTTATAAATACATTTGTCTAAGCTACGTAAGATTTGATGGCATATAATTTGAGATAGATGAAATGTGTCGATGCGAGAACACACAAAAACCTATACAACTAAACCGAGACCGTTAGCCTATAAGGGACAGTGTAATTATAAAATTAAAACAAATAGCGAGCTGCTGATTGGCCGGGACAAAATCTAGTGAAAGACAAGTGTTTTGCGAATGGTTTATTCTATTGTTTGTCAGATGAATTATGTCACTCTAAGCGCACAAGTGACTACGAGATGATTGTGGTAGCACCTCTCAGAGAAATATTTAAAATGACAGAAATCACAAATCCTAACGGAACAACTTTTGAATATATCTGTAAAAAGAAGCAGAAGGTGCAGAAGGATGTTACAAAGTCGCCCAAATTATTTTTCTGTAATGCTGAGGGAGCAGCTGCCACGTTTATCTCTGGAATAGGCGAAGAAACGCTGTTGGTGTGCCGTACGTAATGAGATGTGCGTATTATGGTGCGTATGGTTTAGCATAAGAGCAAAGACAGCAAACCTGCTAGTAGGAATTTCGGTAATTCAGTTATTGCTGACACAAATGGACAACCGATTAGAAGTTCGCGCAAAACTTCACGGTGACAATTCAAAACTCAATGAAACGGTAACTGCAGATGTATGTCCCAAATCGTGATTCCGAAGAACTTTATCACGAGAAACAAGTGAAACAAAGAGCAAACCAACAAATATGTAACTAAATTTGTACATACAGCTAAGACAAGAAGACAGAAAGTAATAAATGAGAAAAACAAAAACCCACTTTTTAAAGCCAGAAAATAAAATAGACTAACCTTTCGTCGACCGTATAGTGCCACGTTTCGTCGAGCCACGCCTACCGCGCAGGTGCGACACACTTTACCACGCCTATTTTGCGTCAAACAAAGATGAAGAGCCTCCGCGCGCGCTCGATAAAAGAAGAAGCCATTACGAAATATTTCAGCGCCTGAAATATTTCGCCATGATCAGATGTATTCGAAAAAACTGCAAAAGAATCTATTTTACTCATTTCGTCTTCATCTTTTGCCACATCTTGCGTCTTTTGAAAGTGCTCTGGCGTGCGTGTCGTTGAGTGTATTCGAATATTTTTTATCGTGTTTTAATAGCGGCTGAAGTGTGCAAGCGCATTCAAACAGCAAAGTTTGATTTCACTAGGAACTTGGCAGGAAATATTAGAAAAAAGGTAAGTAACCTATAAAATTATAATATCCACGCTGCTTTAAATGCTTCTCAAGTAATATTTTGAAACCGTATCTGAGGTACATTGAATCAGCAAATCATGATATTATCATACGACTAACTTTGCACGAGTTGCAAAGGGAATTATGGAAAATTTTACTACGAGTATTACTATTCTAGGCTAACCACACTCTGGCACCAGTACAGTTCACCTCCACAAGGGAATAAAAAAAAAGCACAACTTTTCACTTTGTAATAATAACTTTCGTTGGCTGGAGCATACGAATTTCACTGAATCCTCTGTTAAATTCGTGGCGGAAAATGACACAACTTATTCGTTGAAAAAACGACATTCGCATCATTTTAAATCCCAGAACAGCCACTTTTTGCCAAACTCATTAAGCAAACATTTCATTGCGCCTGAAAAACAATTGAGGATTTATATATTCCCATGGAAAAGAACAAAATTTCATGGTCCATGTTTAAACTAAAAGTCTAAAACCACTTGCTTTAAACCACACTCCAATACTGCACTTGTTGTTTACCAATCATCTTACGTAAAAGACAACTAAGATGATATCACAAATAAAGAACATGCTTTGCTAAAGTACTGTCTACAAAAGTCAAATAAAATTCACCATTCAAAGTATGTGCCTGTTTCGCATTGTGATTCCTATGCGCATAGTTTACTCTTATGAACGATTTGAACATTATAAGAATGTATTGAATTTATTAAGAAGATGTTAAAATACATAAACTTAAGTTAAAACTTTATTCCAATACGCACCAAAGTTTATTTTTTGCTTTAAGCCATAACATTCGCATTGTGCATCGATATCAATATGCGTATATTATACCTTTGTGGTAAAATACATAAATGTTACATTGATATCGTGAAATTGTCTAAGGACAAAAATGTAATAAAACGTAATGGATCTCGGTACAAAACCAACAAACGAATGGTCCAACTTCACTTGTTCGTTGATGGAAGTTCTAATTCGGAATCTAAGGTATGGGAAAATGAGCTTTGGGCGTAAGGAACGCAAGCATAGCAAACCAACTTAGTTTCCAGACTTATGTATTTTGTGCGCTCATCATTTCTGCGTGATTCCCATTTACCATCGCCTATCGTTACACTTCCATGCACCGTTGGACGTGGATGGTCCTTTGGAAATCGAGGAGCATAATATAAAATATACACTCAGCCCCAACAGCATTAATCCGAATGACATTTTCAGTTTTTCGCTTTTCGTTCGTTCCAATCCATCAATGTCGTTGAGAAAAAATGTTACTATGTATTTTCTATAATACAAAATAATTCTTCTTTGCAAGGTCGCTTTTTTATGCCTCCTTCCCATTTTCTTTGCGATAGCTTTGTAGCACTGGGTGAAGTTTTTGCGGCTATCAAATGGTTCGGACATTGTTAGAACTGCTGCGTGTCAAAGTTCTGTAGATTTCAGACTTTGGAAAGACGGTCCAGATTTTGATTTTGCTACGAAGGCAATGAGAAGAAAAGTTTCTACGCCTAGTTGATGTAAAATCTCGAGGGGCAAAGCACTCCCCATATAAACGCTTCTTTTTGTTGATATGTGTGTGTTGCCGACCGTTGGCTTGAGGCGTGTTACATCCTAGAAATAAAATGAATCGCCATCTGAGCACCAGGGATTCGGAACACACGCACCTACTTGACAAGAAATGGAAGCATGAACCGAATGCAACGGGGCGACAAGTCTCTGACAGAAAATTCATCACACCGTCAGTCCACGACGCGTCTCGGCGACAACACTCAATCAACGGCAAGCGAAAAACCTTCCCTAGTCCTTGCGTGATAAGCAGCACCTATTGGATAAGACTAAACCCCATGCCAAATGTTGTTCCACCATATCCAACCAACCCTACTGATGTTTACATACGGAACTGGTAATAGAATTCAAGTACATGCTCAACCCGGACTGTTCCGTAAGTGTTTGCGTGCAATGGGTTGAATTTGGTAAATGTTCAAAGTCAACCCTCACACAGAAATATTTCTTATCCATCGGCGCTCTTTTAGGCGCTTTTAGCAACGGAAATAGCTTAATGAGTCCAACGCGTAAAATGCTGTACCGTTACGACTGGTCAAATTCGGAGTTTGATAAACATTAAGTGATTTAACTTTTGTAACTAATCTGCACGTACCTAGAACATTTACAATGATAAACGACAGAACACATTTCTGTTTTCTTTATTAGCCTTGTACCACATCTCAACATCATCATATGTACGCAAATCTATAAATTCGATAAACAAAGGTGTTGTGATGCGCAAATTATACTTTGCATGTGCTACAAAAGAACCAATGCAAACCAAGGATTGCTGTGTACGAGAGAAAATATCTGATACGAACAAACAGTATGCTAACCACCAGCTCCAGGTATTGGAAGGGCTTAGAAGTCCGATGAATTTATGGTCTAATTTAAAACTGTATGGGTTCGACCTTCATCGTAGAAAATGTTGTACCCTTCCACATTTGTTCATAGTGGAATGGAGTTCCTTACACGGTATACGAATTCTTTCTTTCTGCAACAATTTATCTTTCAAAGACCTACGATGACTTTTCCCCGTTACCAGTTTCATTTGTTTCCTTTTTGTCTTGAATTTCGGCAAACAGTGAAACCAAACAAACCAACAAACGACAACTTTGGTTTTCAATTAAAAACATTCCATTATGCACATGAACCCATTACCTTCTGCTCTACACAATGCATTGCAAGTCAAGGTCATTCTTGCAAACGACGATCTGTAAAAGCCTTGAAACAAGTGAATTGAACCTGTATCGTTGGCTGGTTATCAAAGCGTTATATTTTCCTCATTCAGGCACAAAACAGCGAATGCGAAACAAAAATGTATGCTTAACATAACACATAGGCCTTGCATCCTAGAAGCTATGCTAAATTTGTTATCGATCATAACCTTCGAGATTGTGATTTCATATTGCATTTCTGGATAGTGTGTAGCTAATTTATTAATTGCTTATCAAGCGATGAAAGTACTAAAGTACGAATTGCAACACAACCATAGTGAGACACATTTTTCAAGTAACACACTTTCAAAAAGGTTGTTGAAGATTGATGCAACACCTGAAATGATACGTGTTTGAAAAAAGCAACGAGTAGTTAAAAACAACAACAACAAAGATCACTGAAATACAGGACCGATGGTGCAGATGATGTTGTCGATGGATGCAAAGACGATGACTACAATCTGGTTTTCTGTTATTATTGGAACCTCGGGCTACACATCATGTTGTGCTGGTGGTAGCCATTGACTCAAAGTCTGGCCGATTGCTTTCCATTTTTTTTGTAGCGTCAGATTTGAAAAACTGCCACATCGTTAAATTTAATATGAAACTCATTTAGCTAAAGTGCTGCCGATTTATTTATTTATATGTGGTTCTCGTTTTGCCTTCTGGTCGATGAAGAATGGTATATTACATCACGAGGCAATGCTGCTGCCCCTACCTGTTTGCAGTTTCGTCTTATTTTAAAGCTTATCGTGTGAGACAAACCGTCGCTCTATCAAACCATCAATTTCCAACGTGCACTTTCTTTGCCGATATAGCACTGCAATAATATTCGGCGCGACTGTGAACATAGACAAGCTGAAAGTTTGAAGTTGAGTTTTGTTGTGTTTTCTTTGTCAGACAATTTTACACTTTTATAGCAAATCGCAACTATTGATAATATTCATATTTTATTTTTATGCAGCAACAATAAAGATACGAGACGTGCAAAATAACACGCCTGAAATGTAATGTTTTTAAGCCACTGTTAATTTCGTGTTAGCGATTGACGAAGCATTCAAATTTCTCATTTGAAATATAGTTATGAGTGCCTAAAGTATGTGAATGTTTGATGTGATTATATTTAGGCAGTTTTTAGTAATTTTAAATTTTAAATGTGAGATGAGCGTTCAGTAAAGGCGTTACTTAGCATAAAACTGATATTCGCACAGCTGCTTGCAAAGCATAATTTCACATAAAACAAAAGTTATCTACACCGACTTGGGTTAGTATGATCATTATTCAACATTCCTCTATTTGAAACACGTAAGAACATATAGCTACAAATGGAAAAATAATTTATCAAAAAAAAAAGCTGCAGTTAGAATTTACACTAGAGTCCTTTAAGGATCTCTTAAATTAAAAAACAACCATATTTAACTCAACCGTTGCGATATTTTGCAAAACCAAATTTCCCTGCATGTCACTAGTACAAGCAACAAATCTTCCGCACGAAAAACTGTGCTACCTTACGTTTACCCCTCGTGGTCTGACGGCATTCTGTAATGGTGTAAAGTTACGATGTTAAAAAATGTAAAAAAAATCTTAAGCGTATGTCACAGCCAGCTTGTTACATACCGAAATGCTGCGCTGGTGTGTGTAAAAAGCTAAAAAGCATTACTAGGTCTACAAAAATGTAGTCCAGCTAATGGCAAATGTAAGCTAGTCGTAATGACCAAGCATTGTGTGTTGATTTGTCATGTAATGTACGTTTCTTTGGCAATGCGGCACAAATAAGTTATATTAAAACCATGGGAATGTGTTAAAGAGTGTAAAGGTGTTCGAGAGTAATGCGCTTATTAGGAATTGTTGCGTTCGATAAAATATCAGAAAAAAAACCAAAAACTTGTGTTATTACAGATGAGACATAATGTCCTACAAACGAGTTAACTCATTTTTAATCCAGTTGGATGTAGTAGATCTTAGTTTTGTTTCGCATAATTCCTAAAGAGCTGTATAGCAAAGTATGTTCAATTTCGTATCTGGGAACATTAAACATTCACACGACACCCGGTCCGGTCCAAAACCGCTTCGGCACCAACCCCCGTAGCAAAGACTGACTATCCGGCTGCGTGGTATAGTTAGTTCTGACGATAGAAACATTTAACGTGCTATTTGACAAATTTTATAACTTGGCAACATTGTAGAACATTGTTTTTTAATGAGCAGATCGGAAAATTTAAATGAACTTGAATGTAATACATAAACGGCCTATTTTACTTAAAACTTCCACTTCAAGAACTTGTTCTTCTCGTGGCTCATACTGGCTTGGTACTAGTCTGGAATTCCATCCAGACCGTTTCTTCGTAATCAAAACTGACTGCCAAATTATGGTAAACTATTGTCTAATCGACTATCGATTGTTTAATCTACTTATTATTTTATTAGTTTATTGGTTGGAGTATTTCAAGCCAACAGAGTAATTTTAACAAACAAACAAATCAAATATTGCTCAAAGCAACCTTTCCTAGCAAAGTTACTAAATAAATTCATATCTTCCCCTAAACTAGCCTACATACATAAACATAGCAAACAATGTCAGTAATCTCGACACATCCCACTACTTTCCGCATCAAAATGACCGGTCTAATCATAAAAAAGGAAAAGGCCATGGACAACATCGTAAGATACACTTAAAATGTATACAATGCTTGATAGCCTTTCATTCATCATCCCTCGTTTGATTGATGGATCTTTCACCCACGCATTTTCATTTTCACATTTTCCTAGTCTAGTCGTTTTTTGTTTGCCGATGATTCCAGCAGTACGGAAGTGGCAAAACGTACGGCACCATCGTTCCTTTTTCCAATGAGCTAACTTTTCTTCTCCACCATTAGTGGAATGTTTTGTTTTGTGCTTTTTGTTATGTATTAGAATATTTGTAAATCTTTATAAGATTCGAATTATCTTTCACTGAGTAAACTATAATTTGATCGTAAATTGTTGTGAAAACAATTACTAAGAACTTAGTTCAATCGCAATATATGATATATAACTAGTATTGATCAGAATTGACCTGATAATTACTGTTTCGATAACGTTTAGAAGAAGTTTTGATATCATTTTGAAGTATTTGCGGATTTTGTTAAATCCGTGTTAGGACTATGAGTGCATTCTGTGAAGTTTTAAGTAAGCTCAACATTATTTGGACTTGAGTTTTACTGTGTAATCAAATCTTTCAAATGTTATCACAATGAAAGTTTGTTAAGCATTAATAAAAAATCAATGTTTAAGCTCCTGCGGAGCTTATGTTTGTCCTCTATCCTCATCATAAATCAAATAGAAAAAAAAACATCAGTAGAAAACTTTAACATTATGATTACATCCCTAAATGTCAATGATGTGTGAAGGTCACAGTTACACTTTTTAGCATCATAGCGTACTGGCTACTGATGCCATAGTAAAATTTATGACGCAAAACAAGATTTAAGCTATACTGCTACACTAAATAACTGAAAACACCACAACATATTGAGGGCAGATTCGAATACGATATGACAATACAATAAGTGACCCATGTTCAGCTCGGTCTCTTTACAACTATCATTCATTGTGACATATGTTTTTTCTTGTGGGAAAGTAATGAACACGAAACTCAATGTTATTTTTCTTTATTTATTTATTTTTTTTCATTAATGGACAATTTTTAATTTCAATCATATACATACATATATTTAGGAACAATAACGTTAAATCACATAAACTGCTGCATGAGCATAAAATATGTAGCTAATTACCTTACATATCGTAGTCCATTACTTACGTTCCATAATTTTTACATTAGATACATTTATTCGCGACGGTTAGTGATAACTGTTTCCCAGCTAAACTAAAAAGGTTTTTTGTTTGCATGTTCACTTTTGTGCTTCAAAGAGAAAAAGTTTTGTATTCCGTTCATGCCATAGAGGAAATGTTACATGTCACAATTTTACGTAGACGTAGAGTAGAATTTATAAACGTTTTATTTTATATTTCAAATTATGTGTTTTTTCACAAATACATTATTGACAAAACCGAAACCGAACGCTTTAAAATAAAATTCGTTGCATCAATTAAATTTGAGCAAATTTAGCTTATACTTGATTGCATCCCTTCTGTTTTGAATATTTTAATTTGGGGTAAGAAAGTTCACTGTTTATTTTATTTTTCTCCATATACAAAAAAACTAAGAATTAAGCAGCATCTCTACCGACACCTGAATATGTTATGTTTGTAAAAAATACCCATTCTCATGAATGGCCTTGCTATCATCAACAAATGATATTATACGTATGGTTTCAACTGTGGCTTGATGCCTTCCTTATGTCTGAAGGTATATCGGTTCAATTATTATAATCACCATCATGCATTACATCGCCAATTCTTGATCTCAATCAGAAAGTAATACTTAAAAAAGCCATTGACGGAAAACTTTCAAAGTGCCAAATGCCGTCACCAACGCCAAGAACTCGATTTATGCTCCAGGTCATTAGTTTAAATGATGACTGATTCAAACGGTGGTTCCGTCGTGGATTTCTTCCAAAATGAAAATATAATGGTGGTAATGCAAGGTACCGAAAATGGAGCAGCCTTTCGATTTGCTACCACGTATCCACCCTTCCCTAATGTGGTTGATCATCCAACCAACACAGCCATGTCCACAAATAATGATTCCGTGTTTTTTGTTCCTGTTGCTTTTTGTTGCTATTGTTGCTGAAGTGAGTGCAGCACTTAGAGCGATTATTTTCCTATACTTTATGTTTTTAATCAACAGTAACTCCATCAACGTAAGAACATTGGTAGACAATTGTCATCACCATTAAAGTAATCATATAAAGCGGGGCTCAACGATTCACAAAATATGATTCGTTCTTTTTGAGCAACTCTTGTTATAGTTCGAATACATTAACGATCTCAATTCACTCGATAAACTACAAGCTTTCGCTTGGAACTGCACTGCTGATGATGTTCCTTGAATGAAATCCAAAAAACAACGACGCTAATGGCTGCTATTTTCTGTATTACTCGATACATTTCTGTACTGCATTGAGGTGACGATAGATGACGTGTGGAACCAGTTACATCTGGTGATAAAACCCTTCAATTACCCAGAATGGAGTACAATTTACCTTTTCCGCTTGTGGTTCTATTGATTTATATATAATTTGCAGGAGCCCTGTTTGATGCGCCAAAATCGATTCAGAAGTTAAGTGGCAAGCATTTAGCATTAACCATTATGCGTAAACTTTGTTACCAATAAAATGCCATGATTCTGATTATTTCTGTTATACACACATACTCTTTCCAAATTTCCTTGGTTTTTACTGAACAGGCAAATAGCACTGGCAGGCATAGCTAGCATCGATAATTGATCAAGGGGTTAAATTGCACGCTGTCTGTACAGTATTGTGTTCGAACGCATAACATTGGAATGTGGATGTGGAAACCTCAAATCCGTGGCACTCAATCAAATAGAGATGGTTTACATCCCGTACATGCAGGAGTAGGCACAAGTGTGGGTGGACAACATACCTAAAACACTTAATTTCCCAAGTGACGTTGCTGTTATGGTCAAATAACGTCACTATAGCTTGTACTGTTGCACTTCTTTAATTTGGCTTTCCCCGTCGCATGTACCATGCCTAACAAACTAGATGATTAAAACACTTAAACAATATAACATAATACCCTGAACACGCATTTCACGTATGGTGTAATATTCTTTGACACCGAACTTTTCTGAAATCTTTACATGATAGCTCATATTCGGCATACGGCTTATACGAAACTGGCAGCATACGTAGCAGTTGGAAGTCAAATGAGCCTAGCTTCAAAATCTAGGTATAGAATACTTTGTTTATGGTCGTATGCAAAATATTCGTCCATCCATGCAGGGTAATAAAACTTTCTTATTTTTGTTTGTTTTGAGTTTACGGAATTGCTCTAGAATCATTAGAAATATACAGGGCAACAAAGTTGCTTTCTCTCTATCTCTTCTTCTTTATCGGCACAGCAACCTCAAGAGACCTAGGCCTGCCATTTCTGGCTTTCTGTGACTTTATTTACCCGTTGCTGGATAGTCAGTCCTGCACACGGAGGAATGGTCAGGATGGGATTTAGGTTCGGTCGGTTCGTGTGAAGAACGGCGCCGCTTCCATTATGCCACCTGGCCGCTAAACCTTCTCTTTATCTACCTGTATTCAATTTGCTTGAGTTGGTGCTCCAAAACATGTTGGCAAAATAAATGATTAAATATTTATTTATACATTTCTCTTAAAAGCGCCTTTGCTTGAAACTTTTACTCAAGTTGGACTTTTGCTTAAGCTAGCAATTATTCATTACACTCAACTAGATATTATAGTTGTTTTACGTTTTGAACTTGTGAATAGCTACATTACAATACGATCTCTATGATGCAGTAAATATTATTTTAAAATATTTATAAATCTGACTATGGTTGGTTTCATATTAACCATCATCTACATTAAATGAATGTGTTATTCTCGTAACTTTCTCATGCCTTTCCATACAAAAGAATAGGCACAGAAAAGTTTTGAACCTGTGCTTCAGTAACGCAATTGCTATCCAAGTAATAAGGGATACAAAACGTACTTATTTTGGAACATGACTTGTTTTGGTATTATTTTTAAATTGAATATTGAACTAAAATGAAAAAAAAAAACAAAATATGTATTATAAACTGTAATACAAAAATTGTGGTCTTCTTCTTATTCTGTATAGGAATAAAGTAGAATACTCAAAGGTCTAGCTCCCCTATGTAACTGATACAAAAAAGAGAACGAGTCGAAATTCAATCTTCATCATTTCCTTTGCCCTAGAAGGTTTTCAAAATGTGTTACTCCTGCCGCTCAAAAACAACTGTGTTTCTTCGTCACCATCACAAAGCGTCTCCGAATTCCCTCAACTTCGGAGCCCCGTGATCCGCTATGGCGGAGTTTCTCTTGATGTTGACGGATTGCTATCATTAATCTATGACGTGCACGATTTTCCTAGGGAAGCAAGGCTAAGCCGTAGCCGGCCTGTCAGTCAACCAACCAGCCAACCGTCATTCAGCATCCCGTTCGTGTGTTAAAATTGAAGGTCTTTTTCGCTCTGAGAACCATCCTAGTTATTTCCAGTCCTCTTTTTCTCTATCTCTTTCGCTCGCTCTCTCTCTCACGATGTAAACGCACGATTGTTTTCTCTCAACCACACATCCTCAAGCCGCACCATTCTATTGATTCGTCCTTTGCACTGTTATCCTGATGTGCAATGTTCAACGGGGATTTAGTGTGAAGCAAATGGTTTTGCTCATGAGCGAGGTTTACTTCCGCTTTGAGCACGCAGAACAACATGGTGTGCGAAAGGATATGGAATGAGTTTTCTGCCCCATTGGATGTTAGAGGTGGGTGCATTCGAAGGTGAAGCTATAGACACCCTTCAAAAGAACCGGATCAAGAAACCCATCACTAGGGACCAAAAATACATACACCATATCTATGCGTATTAAGACAGTTTGATGCGCGAAATGTGGTGACTGAGCAAACGAGAACACGATATCTAAGAAAAGACACATTTCTCTTGAGAAAACAGTTTGGAATTGATACATTTTTCCTGCAATCCATTCGTTATGCTTTTTTTTTATTCTGTCCAACAGCCAATTTTTCACTGTTTGGGTGTTGTGTGAGCAATGTTCAGTTTATAGGATATTGTGCTGCATTTTATTGCTAACAGATACTTCGCTACATTTTTTTGCTTAGATTTGTCCTCAACAACGATGTGCTGTCATATGAATGATGCTTCATGCGGTTTCAAGGGATGTTCAAGAGATATCATACCAGTTGAAGCCTTTTCGAAAAGCTTGGTTTTTAGCATTTTTGAGTAACATCATAAGGCAATTCTGAAAGTATTAACGACTAGCATTAGCTTGCGCGAAAACCAAATATTCACACAGGACCAGTAACATAGGTTTGCCTACTCCAATAAACCGATGATGTGTAAGATTAAGCATATAACAGTGTGGAGGTTAGGTTTTCAAGTCGTTATCAATGAATGGCACTCTTGGGTAGAGCAAGCATTTTGATTTGATTTGAGTTCCACTACACAACTTGGCAGCAAAGATCCCTTTGAGCTCGTGCAAGTAATGACCATGGCAATTAAATCATTAGTAATTGCAAAAAGTAAATTTATGGTAACTGCGAATGTTTGCCGGTGAACATTTATTCATTCAATTTTCCAATAATCTTATTGTGTGACAACGTCATGCAGTTTGCAATGCGTGATATCGAATTTACATGTGAAGTGAAATTGCACAACCGAATACCTACAATACAGTATTGTTTCAAGTAAGTGTTGCGTTTATTGAGAGGTAATTGGCTTGAGTAATTTAGTTTTCACTTCATCAAGCATTCAAAGCTGCATTACACAGTGGAACAAGAGGACTGAATTATGAAATTAATACTTTAAGCAAGAAATTATAACGATGTAATTACGAAGCCAAAACACACGCGGGCATATGCATGTCCAAAGTTAATTACACGCTCTCTCGCTATCGAATTGAATCCAAGAAAAGGTGTTGATTAGTTAGGCAATCAGGCGAAGAACCTATGCCGCATACCTCCACCAATTTTCGATCTTTTATTATTACACGTTGATCCTTGATGTATTCTCACATGATGAACATGATTATAAAAAGAAGGCACGCAAATACTCACTTGCATAAAACGATTGTTAAAATGTTGGATCTCTTTTCCTTTTTTTTCCCTCTTGCGAAACCCATGGAAAAGTGGCACATCGTCCTATTATCGAGATCATCATAATGCTCTTGTTCTTTCCTGTTCATCTGTGTTTCTTATTCAGTCGATTTTGATCTCTTACGATATAATCTTTCCATTGCACTATACTCGCTACTCAAATCCTTTTCTTATGTTCTCTTACGCCTGCTTGTTTTGATCACTCTATCAAACTACATCACGACGAGCTAACGGTCATCATCATTAACATTATCATCACTCTCTTCATCTTAAGCAACACTACCACCATCATCATCATCATCATTATATTCATTATAATTGGTTCTTATCATGATAAAACTATGTTTTTTTTTTCTTACACTGCTCGTTTTGACTCGTCAAATGTGCACCGTATCATAGTGGTAAGCCAGACAAATAATTTCACCTGAAGCTGAAAAACACAGTACGACTTACTTAGTTTACCTTCAGTTTTGTGTTCAGTATCTCGATGCGGTCTTTAATTCTTATTTCCGTATTTCTATCGCATGCGAAAAATATTTACTTTCATCTTGAAAAAATAAAACAATGACTTTCTCAAGATGGTACACTTATATTTTGGAATTTGTAAATGATACAACGTTGGTCAAAAACTACATTTGTCTAACAAATTCATCTCAAATCATCTAGCAACTAAACAGAATTAGGACGATTGTGTTGCAGAGCAATGCTTAGTATAACATGTTCCATGAACATATCATAGTACGAAAGACAGACGAACGAAAAGTAATGAAGAAACCGTCCATCGACAAAACTGGAAACAAGAATGATTCAGATCGAACAGTATAAAGAAAGAGAAATAAAAAAGAGCCTCCATTAACGTGACAACTCTTTTAAAAGCAACGCGTCCCAAATGAAATCTCATCAATAAAACACTGAAGAGCATTGAACGGAATTTTTGAAACGACGAACCCCTTGTTACGAGAACTCAAGCAAAAAACCACTACCAGGAATAGTTTACTCATAAAATGCCAATGTATCAGTTACCAACATAGCTTAATATGGACTTGCTTAGGCATCGGTAAGTCGGTATTTTTATCATGAAACCCGAATGCTCTATTGTCATCGGTCTGAAGTGTCTCTGAAGTATATTTAAATCAATATCCAATAACTTCAAATAATGTTTCTACAATACCACGAGTAGCATAAAACATCATGGATAGATAAAGATGGTTTCTGGCCGAGTAAAAACCATGTGTAACTAACTAGTTCCAAAGCGTCGAACAAAACAATCATACAACAATCGAATAGCCCACGCGCTTGGTAAACGTAAAGATTTTATTATTTTCTCTTTTGCACGAAATAAATGATCGTCATTATTTTTTATGAGGAGATAATTTATTTTGATATTATCATTGTGCTTAATCTTCGTACAAAGAGCTCTTGCATGTCTTTGCTATGTTGCGTTTCTGTTTTTCTCGTTCTCTTGCTTAAACTTAGTTGGTGTTACATCGATGAATATTTGCTTCATGACTCTATTACCGTATTACTGGCTTGAACCCATGCAATACTGCGTTCCACGGTTCAGGTTAATCGATTGACATCCAAAACATCGATAATTCGAACTTTCACAAAAATGTGCATCTATTATAATTTATCCTAACAGATTATAACAAAATCAAAGTTAATCAAAGTTGTATGGTAAATTTTCTACTGTTTCACAACATTACTGTTACAGTTATTCCGTATATAATATCCAAATATCTATTACTATGTACTGCAATCAAATCTAATAATTATTGGTCAATTGCTGTATCTACCAGTGTCTAGTTTCATGGAAACATCAGCTAGAACCATGTAAAGAAGGAGATGAAATTCCCAATACAAGCTACCATTACTGCACCGAGAACCAAAGATAGAAAAAAATCCAAAAACAGAACAGCGTTGGTAAAGCAGGTAAGGAAGAGGTAGAAAAAAAAGAACAAACAAAAATAGTTACAGTCTAATGTATTCTGACATTGACGAATGAAAGCCAATTTATCAATCTCCATTGTGTTTTTGCGCGTTTTAATTTGCTACGGTACACAAACGGTACACCAACGGCGAACAACGCGTGAGTGTCATATTGACGATCTGTAGGGAGACCTCTGAAAATGAGAATTTCAATGCTCTGCTGCAAGGGCTGCTGTGATGATTCGTGACAGTGACGATTGTGACAATCGTCTTCTGCTCAGAACGGCCGCAATCCTAAATTCCATAATGCCCAAAATGGCTGCACCTTTTGCAAGCATAAACGGATTTGTTGCGTGTGATGTATCTTACGTTACTACCGTTAATTCGTTTCTAACATCGTCCTGGCACCGTTCTAGCACCAAATGAAATATTTTTATGCTTTTATTCACATTCTGAAATAGCTATCTATCCAGATGATTCAGAATATTCGTACAATCTTTGATTTATAATTTTGCGCAGTAATAAAGTTCTTTATGAAAAGATTTAACATTTTCCAAACTACTTTCAAGTTTTACCGATTTACGTTTCACTAAATAAAATTCTTGAAATGCCATTTGGTTGTAACATTCAAACTGTTTACGAAATTTTACCGGATTTGCTGGTAATATGATCGAACAAATGTTCACCGTTCGATTCATTTATCATTTTCACATTAAACAAAGCATCTACATCCGCATGATGTAGTTTCGCTGCCCCGCACCGTAGCAAATGGGGTAGAGTGAATGCGTATTGGAATTCACATTTATTAATTGAAAAATATAAAATTTTGACTCGTTGAGGTCACGTGCTCGTTGGTTCCATCGTCTTACTTTATCGCGACTACACCACGAACGCTCGGTACAAGCACTTGGAGGTGTGACTGGAGGTGCTTAACTTTACCAAGCAAGGGCAGTGAACCGACCTATGCTTATGTTTTCAGCTCTGTTTCTCTTTATCAACACTATTAAAACATCATCAATCAAACACTGCTCACGCCATACACCATCGAAGAGTTGTGGTTGAGCTTTTTCAATAAGTACGGTTACATTGATAATTTATTGCTCTCGAACAAAATTCTTCACACTTCAATCGCTTTGATGAGGTTATCGGAGCTCTTGTTAACCTTATGTCACATATTAAACTATGGTGAGCGGCATAAATATTGTTTGGTGTAACAAAGCTCCCCACATTGAGTTTTTATAACTTACACCAGGCATTCAGATAGATTTTTTTAGGACGACTAAACTCAATGCCCTGTGCTGTTTTATTATTTCGTTTTATTCTGTTATCGCTTTGTAATTGAAATAGTCTTTCATGTTTTCCGTTCATCAAAAAGTGCGCAATATGTTCATAACTTGATCTATAATATTAGACCAACTTTAGTTTTGAATGGATAGTTTGACTATTTTTCAACAAATGCAAATTAATGCCACACCTATTAATACTTTCCTCACACTAAAACCGACCATCATACGTAGCTGCATGATTATACCCGTTTTCTGTCCCTCTCTCATCTTACGGTATCATCTCTAAATGTTTGTCCTTCTTCACTGATCACATTTCATACGATTCATATACGAAATTTTTATTATACATGCAATCAAAATCTCGTCGCATGGGCAGCCGCACCTTTTTTAACAAAAAAAAAGTTACCTAGACGTAAGCCGCTGCTTGAAAAATGATTGACTCTGATAAGTCGATTCCAATAAAAGGAATACTAAAACGAAATGAAATTAAACAAAACATAGAAAACACGGAACATTCAGTGGATGATATCACAACCCATTCGAACGTTACCTATTTCAAGGAGTCATACAATTCGGACAGCCTTTGTGTGACTATGCTATCGAATCCATGGAACGACACTAGTGGAGGAATTTTTGGAAGGCAGATCTTAGCATCTAATCATTTATAATTAATGATCAATTTTCTATCCGTACATACATATTCCTCCACAATACGATCGTTCCATCTAGGATCAGTGTGTTGGAATATACGATGACTCGGGCTCGATCCGTCTTTCCTCGCTGAGGTAAATTGAATGTATTTGAATACGAAGATATGAAATAATAATAATCTCTCCAACTATTTACGCATTTCCAACACAAACCCCACGTCTGTTAGTGAGCGAGCAAAAGCCGCAACATATTCCTCTACAACACGGCAGCGGGGTATTCGTCCGGATAAGGAAATACCCTACCATCGAATCGAAAACCAAAGCGTTATCCTCGACTGGTGTCGTGTCGATCGTCCGCTCGACATAATTAATGAGGAGCTGGGTATCTTTCGCTGTAGTCCTACCTTAAGCAATGGTTCAACGATCGTTGATGCTCAAGAATTCTATTCTATTCCTTTTTTATGGCGATCGCTTTATTAAGTAAGTTGTAGTGTTATTTTTCTCCCGCCGCTTAGTGCGGTTTCCGAAGTTCCTCCAGACGTTCCAGCACGGCGATTGGTAGATCGGCCCAACCCGAGACCATCGGGATAGTAATGAATTAAGACATCGTTTTTATTCGTCCAATGCCTACACACTCACACGCCCACAGCGTCGTTTCACCATGACAGGATGGAAGTAAAACATTATAACTAACTTATTAAATTTAAAGATCATTAAGAAAATTTATCATTGTATTTAAGATCATCAATTACGGAATTGTTACGTGCCCGGTTTCCGATTGCAAACGACACATCGGAAAGATTCCTTTAGATAGTTGTTATTTTTTGTTTCATTTTTATTTTCGTGTTTTCTCGATCTTGGAGTTGAAAAATGAACATAGATTGCCAAGCCATACTGCCAATCCAAAGCAGTGATAGGGATACACGATCGACGATCATGTCACAAAACTGTAAGCTACGGAATGCTACATACATACAACGCCATACGAACCATAAAACAGACACTTGCCAAACATTCGTGTAGCGTAAGCCATATTGGGAACCCATCGGTGGTTCCATTTCGTTTCGCTTTAAAATTTCATCTGAAGATAGGCGATAGGCAGCCATAAGCAGGAAAAGAAAGAAATGATCTAATGCATTCACTTGTGTTGTTTGTATTGTGTAAAGAAATACGGTCGGACAACGGAAAACCTTCATTAGGAATAGTAAACAATGGAAATCTTTGAATTATCTCTTTTCCCCTTATGATAAGCGCATTCCCGTTTCCCATCAAACGATAGTTGCTTCTGCTTTTTTTAGAAGTTTTTTGTCGTACCATTTGAACGCCCTAACCTTAAAATGGGTTTCATGATTTAATTAGTTCGACTCCCGGCACACAAAAGTTCGTTTGCAAGCACAAGATCGTTCATTGGTCTTACTTTTTGTAGCACCTGTTATTGAGGCGTGAGTTTACTGAAAGCACCTTAACTTAACATACTTTATACTCCAAAAATCATGAAATCAAAATGGAGGAATAGAGTAGTATATTAATAACATTTTTTTGTGTGTCAGGAGCTTTGGAAGTGCTTTTAAATACGTTTGAATCACTGTTTGCTCAACTTTTCACATGCGATGCGAACTTAATTTAAGTAGCCACTTGCCACTGAATCGTTGATTAGCAGAATATATTTTCTTAAATTAAATCATTAATGAGCAGCTCATTTCTTTCAATGACATGTCATTAATTATTCCTACCGGGGGTTTGTTAGTAAAAACCTCAACAAACGTTGATGATGTTTCAACCAATCTAGTGTATAGGATCTTCGAGTACCGTATATTTGGATATGATTTAACAAGACTTCAAAACATCAAAAATATACCTTTCGATTACCAATTACCCAAGTGCCCGAATATATCCAGTTTAAACAAATACTGACTGATTCAGTAGATTCCAAATAATTAACGTTACAGAGATTATCAAAACAATTCCGCTGCATGATTTTGACGCGGCATTAAACAATGCAGTGATTTAAATTGTCGGTATAGCGCGTACAATACTGTGGACATTTGATGAGTGTGATTACTTTCTTCAACTGTTCCATGTCTTCGCAAAAGAGGATTGGCTGGAATCTCATCACTGGAGTTAAAGGATTGTGATTGTTTGCGACGGGGATTAATTACCGCCCATAAATAATATTTCAAAATGCAAGAAATGGGCCTGAAAACAGGTTTGCCAAATCGAGTCCCAGTAAGGTAGATCTCCCTAACATTCGGTCGTTTGGTTTAGCTTATTTGTCAGTAATCGTAGATGCGATTTGAAGATTCTTTGATGAGAAATTAAGAAATAGTCTCTTAGTCAAGAATATGCGTCTGGACCCTTATTATTCACATATGTTTGTATAGACTGCGTCTCTATGCAGAACGCGTGATTGGATTGAGATGCGACGTTGGGGTATTTATTGGTACGTTAGGGTTTAACACAGATGGTATTCGGGTTTCAATGTTCTTCTCATTTTCAATGATTTGACAAGTACTCGAGAAGTACCTTGCAGAAATATTATCGAAAGCATCTACAAATCATTGACCAAGGATATACCATGGAAAATTGCCCATTTCAAACAATGTTTCTTACAAATCATAAACAACACTTTCACTTCGTTTCATCAAGATTTCCCGTCAAGACTTTTGACAACGTTCTATCTGTGTTACAATCAAGCGACGAAATATTCTTTACAACAACGCGACTTCCAGCGGTAATTAATAACATTCTCTTGTTGGAGATTTGCCGATCCAGAAGCCAGCGAAGTGAAATCGAGGATGTTTTGGTTTGCAAACAATCAGAAATACAAGAGACGAGCTTGATGGAGGTTATTAAAATAGCCCCCATTCCAGAACAATCAACGTTGATACTTTACGAAGAGCAACGTCCTTCAAGTACGATAAACTTTCGACAAACACCAACCCAGAATTGATAACGAACTAGAATGATCCTTTGCCTCATTTCAACAAAAACGGAAAATTCGTGAAAAAGCCGAAACATTTTTTACGCGCGCTCTGTTACGCGACCGACTGTTGAGAAAATATTTTCAAAAACCTAACAACTGGCGATATAATGTTGCACCATTTTGCTCAAAGCCGACAACTTCTCCTACTCACCCTATATGAACAAAGCTGTAGGAGTCAAATCTTTTAACGCTACTGTTGGTCGAGGAACAGAAAAACAAAACAGTTCCATAATTATGATAATTATTACATCTCATCAACAACAGCTGCAAACGGTATGTTGTATTTTCAAGAATTTATTGGTTAACGTAGAAACATTTCTACGATCTATTAGTGCAAACAACAGAATAAGTCGATGCTGCGATTGCATGATTCCAAAGTTTGTGCTTTGATTTTGAAGGATACCTTTTTCTGCCTCTTGTTCATTTAACCCCTGTTTCATTTTGCTAATATTTTGGAATATTATCAAATATGTGAGTATTTTCTGTAATTAATATATTTGTTTACCGAAAACTTTTCCAACTAGATTTCCTTAGCGTTTGTCGTGTATTTGTCTCCTACTGCATGTACTGTCCAGCTTATTTGAGTGGCCGTACTTCCACAACAAATTGAATATCCAATTGTAATGGACACGCCAAATCTGTTCTAACTTAAATTCTGTGTGATACACCAAGGAATTTTCGTGAGGAAAAATACATTCCGTAGTGAGAAAACTGCTCGAACCAATCAAACGCTAGATGGCTCTGGAAATGGCTCTGGAAATGAAATTCATACAAGCTTCTACAAAAGACCACAAGATGGCACTTTTATCTCCTCAAACGTGGTTCTAAACATGGGAGAACCGGTGGGCAATATTTATTGTTTTAGGTAATAGTTGAAAATTAATTCTTAATTTAATCTCTACTTTAACGCCACTTCCGCCAACACTTTGGATGAAACCCAAACAAATGGTATAAAAATATTATAAAAATCTACTCATAACTCCTGTTGGTCAATCGATTTTAGTTGTTTAAATAAGCTAAATTAACAGTTTTTCTAAAACATTTGACATCAAAACAAGTGCAACATTTTCCAACGTTTTTTTTAGCCTTTGGCGGAATTTTCAAATAAAGAAAATGGTATGTTTTTGAATACGTATGCGTATGGCATGTAAAGTTATACAGAATTGAATATCACTCTTAGGGCTAAGACGTGAGTAAGCAAGTAATTAATGTTAGAATTATTGCAAAAATAAACATTTGATCGCTGTTTTCTGCATAAAATGACTGCAGAAATCTTCTTTGTGGGCATTTATTACTTACAAAGTCATATTTGGCTTTCGTTGACTTTTAATTAGCTCCTGTAAGGTGACCTAAACTTTTGACACCCTTTATTGCTATTTTGGAGTCATAACCAATTTACATGCGTACCGCATATCCATTCAAACGGATGACCATTCGCTTAACGCTGAGAATACACCTAGGTATGCATTTCTGGCTTTGTACCACAACCTGTTGAGCAATCAACTAAACGTCCAGCACGGTATCACCATCATCTCCGTCAGTCCCCTTTCTTGTAAGCAATATGCATCTTTCCCGATGTTACAATTATTTTTCTTTTGCTAATTTACCGCTGCACATATCACAATCCTTTTTAATAAAGTGTTATAAAAAACCTTTTAATGTAAATGTTTTTTTTTTTTTAATATTATTTGCTTGTATTTATTTTGGTTTATATGCTTTAGGATACCAGAAACTGACAAGAGACACTCCAACTAACGCTTCCCTAGTTCAAGGCCTTTTGAAAGATGTTGCCATACGTGTGGCAGCAATTAGTTACGCTGATAGTCGCTCGCCTCAAGGAAAAACACATTAACATTATTATCCTTCCGAGGACATGACACGGTTGTTGTACGTCATCGCCCACTCCTGTTAAATTAGACATCGATGAAAGATACGAAAGGTGAAATATCCTGCTGTTGCCGTTTCGGCGGCTACATTTCAATTTTTGGAATGAAGCCTGCTTTGGTACAATACTCCGATCCGTAACTGCAAGGACACAGCAATAAAATCGTCGTGCGATGGAAACGGTTTCGATAGTTCAGTAACCTTGAAGGATCTTGGTTTCGTCTCGTGGCTCACCCATCTTACTGTACTGTTGGATACTACGAAACAAGCAGGTCGTGTGACCACCATTCGACAGAACTTTCGGAAGAACCATATACATAGGAGTCGTGTGCATATTTCTACTCCCATATTTGTGTTTTTGGGCAACGATCCCACATAGCAGGACGTCCGATCGGACGATCCCGGGTATTTCGGAAATGTTTGCTTTGTGGCGTGTAATTTGTTTTGAACAAACTAATAAACAAATAAAGCATCACACACTGAGCGCGCGCAGAACATAACGACATGTTTTCTAGCCTACCTATGTCTACAGCACCGATATTTGTAACGATTCCATTGCTGACCATCGGCTGCTGCACTGAAAATCACGCTGATTAACAATGCGCAAACGAATAAACACACCAACTTGCGATCAAAGAAGCTGTGATATACCTTTCGAAACGGAATCAGAATCCACAGGCGTTAATTACTTTACCCATCAACTTCCGATCGCCTTTTGAATGCTGTTGTGCATTCCACAGTACCTTTCGTACTGCCATTTTTGAGATTTAAGTTACTGTACTAACATTTTGTACATCCTCTTTGGTATTACTTATGCTTGCCCTAAAAAAGTGTTATAAAACCATAAAACCAAAAGTGAGCTCCTCGCTCTTGCCTTAGGTACTTTAAAACGTACGTACGAACGTTCTAAGAACCTCCTTAGCTAACCACGGGCTTATGTTTGCTGTTGCGGACTTAGTTTTGAAGCAAACCCCTTAGCATGAAGAAAATTTGAAATTCATACAACAATTTTCGTTGACGGATTACTTTATCACTTTATTAGGCATGTTTTATTAGGAATGGTTTGTTATGGCCTCCAATATTTTGAGGACGGTCCGGGTTCTTTGGGCAAATTTGACTCTTCGATCTCGGTGCAGTACGAAGATGAAACGCAGCTAACATTCCTTGCAGTATTTATTTTCAAATATTTTAAATTTTATTATTAGAGAACCATTATAAAATGGGCCTGATCCGTTCGAAATGCCGTACCGTTGCAGAAAGCAATACATAAGCCAGCGCGTTTTCTACCTATCTAAATGAGTGCTACAACTTTGTTCAAAGAACTCCAGAAAACCTTACATTCGCCTTGCCGATGGAACAAAAGGCCAAGGATCTGGCCTCAGGGATGAGCGGCTTTTATTGGTATCATTACGAGTGTAAACTAATAAAAGTATCGCCTACGAAACGACCAGCTCGACAGTACAAGAAGGCCTATGTTCGTGTGCTTGTACAAAACTCTGAATATGCATAGCAGAAGTATTTGAGTTTCAAAGTAAAATCTTTCGTATTTAAAATACACATACATAGGCAAAACGACAAGATCCAATTCACATTCAAAACAATTACAACAGTAAATCGTATGTAAATCTTATGTCCACATCTTGCAAACATTGTACGCGTTTTCAAAAACGTTGACCTTATTGATAAGGATTATCATCATTCTGGAACATATGACAATATGTGGCTATACCTTATAGACAGGGAAAAGTCAACTCAATCATAATGATTTTTTTAAACAAAATTTCATTAATTTTAATATGTATCATAATCTAATTGTTATTTATGATCACTATGCGATTTATAGTATAGTTAATGCAAAAGTTAAAGAAACAACCCGTTTATGCTGCTTAGTTTCCTAAATAAGTTTCACCGAAAGAAATTGGATATTGGCTAAACAGGCGCTGCTTTGTACTTTTGTGAGTGTATCAATGTGTTATTGCCCAGTTTTGAATAAAGTTAAAATCAATTGACTTATTATAATTTACCCTTGCAATTGCTTCAGTCATCTCGATCATGTTGCCAAAAATGAGCGTTTTTACTGCTGATTTACCGCAAATAAGGCTAGTATAAACGTGAAGATAAAGGGAAATAAAAATAAAGAATTTTAGGTAGGTTTGTCTCAAACTGTCTAATAAATTTATCTACGGTACACATGGTTGCCACCAGCGAGGTCGTCGTTTGTACATGGTGGCCACAGTGCCAGTTGCGGCTCTCAATGCAAACCTGAATCCGAAACCAACTCACGACGCATACTGCCGGCCAGATCAAAACGAAAGTATGGCCACATTTATTACCAGAAACAAAGGTTTGCAAAGCAAAACCCAAGAAACAAAAGCTTGTAAAAAGAAAACGTTTGCCTGCACCACAGATCGCAGAAGATTAAAAATTGTTTCGTGATTAAAATTATGTGGCGACAGTTCCGCTACATTAACTTTTTATGGACCGAAGAAAATACATATTCGTCTTTAGCGGAACTACAATTTAATTATTTTATTCACTACTGCTACCGCTTATTCTGAGAAAAGGCCGTACATTATAAGAATGACCCAAAACCATAGTTTGACAAACGAACCATCAGAACTAAGGGAAAGAATCATAATCAGACCCGATGTTTATCCATCGATGCTTCCACAGACTTAGCGTTTGTTCAAAGTCATTACAATTACCATACATTGAAATCATTGTTTCAAAAGCTTCTGTCGTGCACTTAGCTCGATCAGATTAACGCCTAAATCTGTAAGTCAGCCAATCATGACATCATACCACACTACTTCACCTTCCGAAACGCCCTTACTGTGCTAACTGTGAAGCGATTATCTCGTCCTAAGCTGTCACCGTGGCAGATTTTACTCCCCTGGTGTTCGATTCGTACGCCTTCGGCAGCACACTGCCCCGTAAAGAAACGCCACCCCTGCCGATGGTCGAAACTGCGTGAGGCTTTTCTTTCTGCTCGTTTTTCATGGGATGCACTTTCAACCGCCGCTGAGGGATATGATTGTCCCCTCATCACATGCTTTGCCTGCTTTTCCGGCCGAGGGATGCGAAAGCAAACATCCCGAAAACCCATATGTTTTGCATTCCGCTTCACACGCTGATTCTGGTGTATTCGGAAATCCATACACATTCACACACTTCCCTCGTACTCTGCCTGTGGTACCGATGGTTTTCTGTTCTTGCTTTGGTTTAAGTGTGGAAATGAACAAAACTGCACTTTACCACAAATGTTAAATGTTCACCCCGGGACAGCTGCTTCATGGAAGTAAACCAAGCAAGGGCGATTGCGCAAATATTCCGAATAAATGGCGTTTCTGCGCATTCGAAATCTTAATGTGACGCAGAGTTCGATTCTTTTTCTATATGTGCTTTATTTTATAACTTCAATTGAGGACCTGAATCTCCGCTGAGACGTCATATCAAACTAAATATCACATTTCGAAACGCTAGCGTGTAATACAATATATCTACTTCCTTACAACAGTTTACTGCCAAGGCATCACATGATCGCTGGGTAACTTAGACGGTACAACTTGGATGGCTTGTTACTGTCTCATACAAAACTCGAAGCATTATATATAGCAGTCGATTGATACGATTGATGATTGTAAGAAGCTCCGCCGGAAGTGCCATTCAAGTTCTGAAACCCGTTTGGCGATAACTGGTGCGAGTAGTAATAGTGATTCTGCGGATGGTCCGGATGATGATACGGCCACTGGCTAACCGCCTGTTGCTCTGACTGAAGACCTCCTAACTTATGAATAGCGTTAGTTGTAGGTGGTGAAATTAACGACATAGGGCGCGAATCACTACTGATCGGAAGTTGAGATTGTGCTATTATAGCCGATCCTACGGCCGATGGCTGCGATAAGTCACCGTCCAATACCAGATCCGGTGTATTTGTTGATGACGAATGATCCTTCTTTGCTTTCATGCGTCGATTCTGGAACCAAATCTTGATTTGTCTCTCGGTCAGCTTAAGGGTGTTCGCAATCTCGATACGACGTCTTCGATTCAAGTACCGGTTGAAATGGAACTCCTTTTCCAATTCAAGTGTTTGATGACGGGAGTATGATTGCCTAGTGCGTTTGGAAGCTTCTTTCGGGTGTTCTGTAATGAGAGTAAATAAAACTGTGTAAGCAACAGGTCAATCACGCCTTTTGAGAATATGAACATACCTTCTGAATCTCCATTTTGGTTCCAGGACTGGCCCGTTAGCGTTTGCGATGAGATTGCACATTCCATATCCTTTGGTGAAAGAGGCGGAGTGCTAACGCCATCGTAGTTCGGTGTGCTCGGTTGTCCTAGATTGTGCAGCGTGTAGTTTGCGCCCCGCGTCGTATCTACACCGTTCTTTGAGGTGGTGTCCAATAGGCTGTCGATACTATCATCTGTTTTGTTAGGTGATAAAGGCACAATATCGGGAACGATGCGATCACTGGCAGCAGGAGAAACAATACCATTACTGCAACCTATCGTTGCTGCAGCCCGACGAACCAAATTCTTCCTCATGCCGCTAGCGTAATGGGGATTGTACTTCAGCTTTTTAGCCGGATTAGTAAGCAGCGCTCGCAAAGCAGGAGAATCCGTTGTGTCATTGCCTTCCACAGCTGATGTGTCCTCTGCATGTTTATCAAAGTCCTCAGAATACTTCCTCTTCATCGCTGGTTCCTTAACAACTTCGCCAATCTTGCTACAGCCCACCATTCCGACATTGAAGTACTCGGATTCATTTGCTCTAAACCAGTGTTCGCCTGCGTGGCCTTGTGTGCCATACGAATTATGATGTGCAATAGGCTGATATGGATAACTAAAGTAGCTATCAAACTGATTGCTACACTGATCCATTTGTTGATAACGTTTGCCGTTGAACTGGGTTGCGCTAAATTGTCCATCAGCATAATACTGCCCCGTGGAAGGATAACCAATCGCTGAAGACGATGCTGTTGGCGAAGTATGATTTCCCTGTTGTTGCTGCGATGCGTATTGTGGAGTTTGTAGTTGCTGTACCTGTGGTACACTCGAGTCACTGTTCGTATGCTGCATAGCCGTTTGATAATGATTTGCAATAAATTGCTCTTGCCCAAGGGACGAATAGTTGTAGCAAGAGCTGTAGTAGCTGGTTTGGTACTCATTATAGAGTGGATGTGTTGCTGCCATTTTTCCGAAATCTTTCTCAATCGTGTATACACTGTGGTTTTGTGTTAAAATCTGTTGAAACTGCACTCCACGGATCGATCGTATCACGTACGCTATTCAGAAACGAATGAATGCTGCGTAGACCAAGCTGGCGATTTTTGTCATCGAATTCTTTACCTTTATGTTGTGCTCGGGTTTTCGCATCTATGGCAATAACATTCGGTGGCACACGACCTAACCCAACAGCATACAGCAGGCGCAAAAATAAATACAATAAAACTTCTCTGCATCCTTTGCACTCCCATGCACGTGAAGTGTTTGCAGGGAAGACCCTAGAATAGAGCGATAAACCTAGCGAAGCGAAGGTAGAACCGGAGGACGAAAAAATTTCCCCTCCGTGCAGGGTAGCGGCAATGATTACCCTAATCCTAATACGCATAAACCACTCACACATGCACATCCTACGGTCAAAACTACATAACAAGGCTCGATATATATTGAAAGTACATGCCGTACGCTTCGTTCCTATTTACACCCACAAATATCCAGACAAATACAAAATCAGAATACAAAATATTAAACTACCTAGGCATGCTCCCATGGTTGCATTATCTCTCAAGGATAGTATGAAATGTATTGTATTGTATTGACAAATTTCATTCCGTCTCTTTGCCATCAAGGCTAAGGAAATATTGTAATTCATCAGCAGCAATCGTACATAATTGCTTCAACCCGTAGGAGGCGTGAAGGTCGGCTACAATTTATGTCAGCTACCGAATTTCCAGTGAACGACGCGTGGAAAGTATTAACTGAATGAGTTCATATTATTTTCATGTATTATGGTATATTTTTACTTACTGGTCGTCTGTTTCACCAAAATCATCTTAATTTACCTTTAACAAATGTTTAGTTAGCCGGCTGTACGGTTGAGCGTGATTCTGTGTATGGTGTAAAACACACACAGAGGGGTAGCATTTCCACAAACGGCTCTTACGAAGTTTGGAAGCTCTTGGCACCCCTACCTATATCTTGCACTGTGTATCATTACGTATTGTGAAACATCCTGCCAAACGCATATGATGAACAGAAGCGTTTGTTTTCCATGTGGTTCAAATTGAATTGTAACTCATCGATTCTCCAGCTCATTGGGAGGAAGACTGAGCAAAAATGAAAAATACATCGAAAAGAGAACCGAAACCATACCGTATGCATTGTACCATCCTTTCAATGCTACCACCCCCTAGCAAAAGGAAGCAATCACCCATGTTCGAACCTCCCAACTTTCCTCCGATTGATTGTTCGGTGAGTAGTGACGTTGATTCAGATTTTTGACTCCCTTATTAATCCCCGTATTGCTACCATTTCTATATCGTTCTATAAGATATAACGCTTCCCAAATGAACGCGAAACATCACCCGCCCGGGAGAATGAATCAAACGGAACCATTGGAAATTTTTGCTATGGAAAAGTGCAGGCAATGAAATAAATAAATAGTCATAAATTAAACTAGTGTGACAGAGAGTTGGAACAAATGTTCCCGAATTTGGGACGAAAAGTCCTGTGGTATCGATTATACCGAGTGAGGTATCAGCTAGAGGTGCACGAATAGCACGCGAATGCAGTGCAACACATCATTTATCTCTCCGATGTCTGCTCAGATATTGAATGGTTCAGTTTTGCACATAGAAAGCGACAGATGTAACGCATAGTCCAAGACCGGGTTTTAGTTTAGATGTGCATTACCACTAAGTTGCAACGTCCAGTGCCGTCATCAATAAGTCAGCGCTACCAATGATGGGGTACCGGGTTGGTTACATCTTACAAATACCGGGTTGGTAGAATTAAGCCGCACGGGCCTTTACCTTTCTACATTAAGACCCTCGAAAATTCAAATCATTAATCATGTACGCCACACTATGCGCTGGCATGCAACAGGCGCCGGCAGATTACATCCTATTTGTTCATTCGCATCCCTCCAGACAACCAGGCAACAGTATTTTAAATCCAATGATGATTTCATAACCCTGTCCATGAACCTCTAGCCAGTGCTTGACCATGTTTTCTAATGGATTTCCATTCATGGGACACGATTACACCGACAGGTAATCATCAATTATCAGTAATAAATGATACTGGCTTCGCCACAAAGCTAAGACAGTGGACAAGAATGTTACTGTTGGCTATCGCTAAAAACACCTCTCAAAGGATTATAAACAATTCGTTTGCATATGCACTCCCTCGTCGATTCAAAATTTTTCGCAGCTCATTTTTTGTTTTGGTAGCTTTATCCGTTTAAGGGATGGATTTCACCTACTTTTACAGCAGACTACTTTTATTTAAATTCAAGTATCAACGTCCAGTGCATGCATTTTGTTCCTGTATTTATAAGTATAAGTTTGGTGTATTGATCCATAACAAAAAAAAATCAGCCTGTAAAACGGTTTGTGATTTTCAACTAAGGTAAACTGACGCCTTCTAGTCTATTAGACAGGTAGTTCTATTTGTTTGTACCTTTAGCATGTGTTTCTAGGCGGGCATGCATGATTGTTTGAAGATACACTGCTTTTGTTATATCAGGGTAGAAAAGCTACAATACAAAGACAGTTTCCTTACTACATAGTTTTACTTTACCTCTTTCCATTTACGATTTTTTTGCATCTCACTCCCTTTTTTCTCTACCTACCCTTTAAACTCTCTTAATAAACTCCCTTTTTTATAATCGTAAGCAACCTGATGCCAATATGTACTTTAGTTGATTTTATATTTTAAATTGTTATAAACGGTTTTACCATATTACTTGTTATTCTTATTATTTTAGATCAATTGATGCCCCGTACTGATAAATTATTTTGTTATAGATGGCCGAACATCAACAATAACGTTATATTTTGAGGTCTAGACACATTTTATTATGGAATAAACAGCCATTAATTGAATTACTTATCAAGTATTTTTTATTCATACAGAACGGCCAGTCATATCGATGAAAAAAACGAATTGACATTAGTTTGGAGACATGGCCTTCTTCAAACAGTGAAGTGTACTTTATCCCGGGTGAATTCGGCCGTCTAGTCACGCCTTAACTCTTAAGCATTATTCCTTTTTAAATTCAATAAGTTAATACAGAGCTACCAAGTCTACCAAGCTCTACTTATAAGTTAATGCAAATGAGAATCTATCTCAAGACAATCTAAAACCTAATATTTAAGACAATCCTAGTTGAAACCCTAGTAAAAATTAAAACACAGATGGACTATAATGTTTAAAAAGATTTTACATCCTTGTAAAGCGCTTCAATTGTCACATGATTTTAGCTAGCTGTGATAATTCCTTTCATGTTCAGTGCCATGTTAGAAATCACAATAGTTACCGTGGGACCGCTGTCAATGCTCACTTGGATTTTTACATTGCCCATTTACCCATTTTTGGACGATACGGCCAGGCGATGGATAATGGATAACATTTGGCATCACCCTAATCTAGGTGAGGCGGCGCTGGACGCGCGCCCTATAATCGAAAAATTCATTATATTAACACCTGTTTGAGTAAAAGATACATTTTTTTGATGTTATTCTCAATCATAGGCCCAAAAATTATCTATTTGTACAAAAACCGCTGAGAATAGTTGCTAGTGAAAATTACTTAGGTTGGATGTGATAGTGTGGATTAGTGTTAGATTAGATTAGATTAGAGCAAAGAATATGTCGCTTTAGTAGACGAAAGACCAAGTCAGTAGCAAAAACAAGCAGCGGTAAGCTTTTGAATGTGAAGATTGGGACTATGATCTGTTTTAAACAGAAGGATGCATCCCTTCCTCGCAACATAAAAAAAGAATAACAAGTTAGTGCGGAAGACATGATTTTAATATTCTGTAATCGAATCCTATCGGCTATAGACGTGCGAAAGGGCTATCGCGAAGTGAACTGTTCCCAAACAATAGTAACATTCGTTTTGACGAATCAATAACGTTCACTATAGATAGTCTAATAGTCCAAGTCAAGGTCAAATAACATGCCTTTGTATTATTCTATCAATCAATAACTAATTTTCAGATCGTGCAATATTGATGCGTATTTGACTAAACACATCCGCGTTAAATGTTGTCCTTATTATGTATACCATCAAGGAGTGATCAATTAATATAGGAATGTTTCATAGGAAATAGGAAAAATATTTAAATTATATTGTTGTAAGCAATAGTTTAATTACTTTGTTATTATCTGCATTTTATACTTTTTATGTTGCATGTTTTCAAAATTTCATATGATCTTCCATAAATAATTTCTTCAATAATTTTAAATGATCTTTTTTCTGTCTTTATATTTTAAAACGAAGCGAGATATTAAAAAGGCCCGAATAAGTTTAAACCACATGTTCATATGACTCGAGACTAAACCAAAAATTTATTTTATTTACAACAAACTAGTTAGTAATTCCCAGCCAAGTAATTCTTTCATCCTTTCCGCGTTGCGTGCGACTTGTTCTTTGGTTTATCAGTATTAATGGTGTTGAAAGACAAACCAAAACAAACCCATAAACTACTCGTTATCCATCACCTAGCGATCAGTCAAGAAATGGTTCAGAATGAGGGGACAGAGCACACATATCAGATTCAAAATGTTGTGAATTGCCGTGCTCCTAGTAGTGTGCATTACAAGTTTGGTGTGCCGGTTTTGGAATCACTGAACCATAAAGAACCCAAAACATACCTCGTTGCTTCGCTTTCGTCCTCTACTCCGCTTTTGTAGAGCTTCTGCGGACGGCTGAGTGAAGACAACCTGCGCTGTTATAAATTACAATAATTTGTTGAAATTTATAATTTATTTCTTCATTTTCGATTCGTTATCGAGCTGAGCTGATTCTGATAGTCGATTCTTCTAAGGTTACTAGTTCCTGGTGTTTGATGATTCTGAAGGGGTTGGTCTTTTTATTGAGTTTTTTTGTTTATACCGGTGGGGGACTAGCCTTCAAGTAGCACAAAACTTTAAGCTATTCATGTGGTACCTAATCGTACTCACCCGATTGCCATTGCCACAAATGCTAGGTTATGTTCTACTTCTAGCACCATATCTTACACAAAGCGCCGCTAAAACTATGCACACGCTTAGTTTATGCGCTTCCTCCATAAAGCAACGTGATGCGGACTTGAGCGTTAAAAACTATAGAAAAAAAAACAGTATACGCCCCACGCTCCTCTCTGCATAATTTATTAGGTTAAAAATTAGTTAATATTTAATTTATAGCGCTCCAAGCATTTCCTTTCTGCTACATGGGAAAGAGGAACACACATATACGTCAAACCTCAAACGGTGGAGAGATACCTGAAAAACAAAACCCCACATAAACCAAACCAGTGTCAACGAAACGATCCGAAGACAACAGGCATCCGGAGTAACAACTCAAACTCAAATTTATATGAGAACTTTCGGCTTCGACTTTACCGTGCACGCTGGAGACGCTAAACGACGCCTTTAGAAGGTAGAGTGGTGTGGCTCGATCGTGTCGACTCATTCAGTATTTGGTGTCAAACGGAAAGAAAATTTATGACCTTTTAAGCTATGCTTTGACGTTTTGGGGATGATTTTACCTCGCCTGTTTTATTTATGATAAAAATTAAAGCTTTATCTGCTTACTGTTTCCTTGCCGTGACTTGATCTCATTTTCGTTAGCAAATGTTCATATGTACGATTGCCGCTTTGGTAAAGGAAAAAAATCTTCATTCCGGTGCAGACGAAACATGCGCCCGTTGATTTTGCTGCAGCTTCTTAAGATGCTCAAGCTCGGATGAGTGCAGAATATACAGATTGGAGAGTTGCTTCAAAAGCTATCGCATGTTTATCATAGTGGACTGTGTGAATTCTCTCTGGTCTGATCTGCACCGAGCCGGTTATCGTTCACCCTCCAGAAGCGTAATATAATCTTCTTGATTTTGAAACAAAGACCGGAGGATGAAACAGCAAAAACCGGGAAAAATAAGAAGCTACTTCAAGCAATATAAATGTTACACCAAGAATAAAATTAATTAGATTTTTTCGTGTGCTGTTTTAACGTTGGCGAATCGTGCGTCGCGTTTTATTTGACCGACGCGCCGCCGCTATCTGTTCCTATTTGATAGTATATGCGAGGAGAAGGATCAGGGAGGTTTTGTGGATCATAACACTGTTTCAGAAGCTTTGATATAAATTTAAAAAGCGATGATTAACAAAAAACCATGACTGTTTTTTTGCAATACTGTAATCTTATTCGCTGACACGTTCACGTTCTTTATGATATCGCACGGAGCAAACAGAAGCGAGGGTTTGCATACGGCTGAACTTCACATTCTGACGAAAATGAATACGAACAGATAAGAATCGCATTTAGTTTTAAGTCCACGGTCATTAAAATTTTTCAATTTTTAACCACTGGTGTTGAGTATTGCGTTCCTTTTGAAGTGACGACATGGATAAAGGACGACCACCTCGTTACAGATTGTTCTTAATTCGTTGGTTGAATTAAGGGTTTTACGTTATAAAAAGAAAAACTATACTCATCAAGCTAGATGAGTTTCATTTCAGATATGTTCCTTTTAAACGTAGTACACTTCGACGTACTATTCATGGTTAATACTACCGCTATTAACCATTATCGACTTAGCCCTTAAACGATGCGCTTTCATTTGTGATATATTTTGCGAGCTTTGGAAACAACGCCTTGATAACTTCTGGAGTACACTGCCCATTTCGGATGGGAAGAAAATAGCAGATGGGAATAAAACACAACAGAATGATGAGTTGAATATGGTTTGAAATATTTCTTACTTAAATGTAATTTATCAAGATGTAGGTTTCCTCGCTTTAATATTTTTTGTTGGTTTTCCTAAATATAAGAATAAATTTCAAAATGTTGTAACATATCTTGGCATTGGATAGTCAAAGTAATGTACCAAGGCAGATAATTTTTATAATTTTTCCTTTTTATAACTTTTTAAGAAATGATGCATCTTCACGATTAAAAAATAGTGATAACCATAAGACAAGAATTTAACCTTCGTTTCCATAGTTGTTATGTTAGAAAGAAAACACACATAGCAATTGCAAATATCCCCATGCACATAACAACCATTCTTCTTTTTATCGCCACAACAACCTCAAGATGTCTAGGCCTGTCATTTCTGGCTTTCCTGACTTAATTTAAACGTAGCGGGATAATCAGTCCTGCGTACGGGGTTTGGTCCGGATGGGATTTTGGACCGGTCATGACGTGTGAAAACGGGCCCCACTACCCAGTAACACCACCGAGCCACATAACCCACATAACAACCATTACATTGTGGAAATCCTCTGTAAATTCTTTCAAATCAATCATAAAGATTTTCCCGATTCCATCAAAGGGCTCTTAATGCAAAACAACATCCTCCTCGAACTGGCAGCTTTGACACAAGTAAACAAACCGGTACCATGTTGCACCAACCCGAAGACGTTTGTTTTTAGAGAAGGTTGATTAATGAATTTTCACCGTACGTCTAGCAAACTTCTTCTTTGCCCATCAATGTTCTTTCATACTCATTTCCCTTGTTACTCATGGTCGACAGACAACACGAATTCATTCAACTGAAAGCATACATCTGTGATACCGAAACGCCCGTATGTTCACAGAATGGTTTGTTGCGTAAGAATGCCCACAGCGTCTAACGTAAACGAATTACGTGCGCATTGGAAATAGTAGCAAGTGAAGTAAAACTGCTCACGTGAAACTGAAACATGCCTATTAAGGAGCACTATTTGATTGTGAAAAACAATCATTCTTGATGGAAACATGACATCTAACAACATTTATTGACTTTCCATACGTACTGGATGTAGGATTTCCCGCTTCTAACCATGCTTTCCGTCCTTTTCTGTTCTGAAATACTAGTGTGAAGTAAATTTCAATCAGAAAATATTTGTTCTCTTGAGCTGTGCATTTATGCGAACAATCATTTTGCGCTCAGTTCAAAACACCTTATTCCATTGTACCAGTGAAACGCGAATGTGATAAATGAACAAATGAAAGCGAAATCCGTTTTTTCACAGTTGCAGAGTTTCAGCTTCACTCTCTAACAAAATTGTGCACGATAAGCACAAGCAACACGTTTATTGATCGTTTCAAATGGAAAGGTATAACTTTACCGTCATCTATCGGACTACAAGTGAACCAACTACTCGAATGCGCTCTTCTCACCGCGAGAGCACTTTTCTCACTACATCGTTTGTATTTTCTTATTTGACTGTTTTGTATTTCGATTCAATGCTGTGGTATCTTATTTTCAAAGGAATACAAACCAACAACAGAAGTTCAATATTATTTTTTACTTTCCCATTCAATATTTAACTCGCTAAGATGATTGTTTAGTAAACGCTTAATAATTGTGGTGTTGTTATTTGTAACCGATGTCAAACTGGATTACTGTTCGTAGCGTGAAGTATACTGGATATAGATATATATATATATATTGGCATTTAATAATTAAAGATTAACCGTGCAACACGTCAATTATGAAAGATCTTTTCTTTTGAATTATACACTTGTAATATTTATGTAATTATCATTACCATTTTGTAATCCAATTTTACAATTGAAATTACATATATTCATGTATTCTTCTGCAACGCAAGCAAATTAGCAAAAACTAATTTGTTTATTTATTCAGATTTTGATCGATTACTTAAAATGCTTTCAACCTGTACAGGAGTATATCGAAATTCAGATCGTTGTTGGTTCGTAAAAGCAATCGATTTACAATCTAAAACAACAAGTACCTAAAGACAAATATATATTCCGTTGAACAACTAATAATACGTCTCAGAATGCATGCAACATATTAGCAACCTGTATTAGACAATCTAGGTACCTTTCGTTGCTAACAAGTGTCACCGAAACGTCCTATACTTCCTACACCAAGTGTCCCACCAGTGCAAATCAATTCCTTTGGATCAATGTTCAAGTTGGATAGGTTTCAAGCCAAATTTAAAATTGACCCTTTGCTTTGTTTTAAACATTCAATAGAAAGACAATAATGAGCAATACGATCGATGGCCATGAACAAAAATACCTGCCGTAAAAGAACCCCTTTGAAAAAGGAGAAAAGGCAAGCAGTGCGTATCATATGGAACATCCCATTAGCAAATTAGAATATTTGCACCAGTTTGCCATTTTCAAAAGTGTTGTGTTTGAACGTGCAAAAGCTTCCTGTTCCATGCCGTTCGAAATCGAGGGCATTTATGTTAATGGCCGTTTCGGTTTCCCATTTGCTCGGTTTAGGCGATTGCTGGGTTGTGTATTCGCTTTGGTATCCCAGCCGCTCAAGGTCCTCCATGGATTTGATCAACACATTTCTTGTCCAGAAGGATTTTTACAGGTTTCACCCAGATCGTGCATTGTTCATATATCAAAAACCGGTTCTGTTACTGCGGATTCATTGATAGCTCCCCATGTTGGAAAGGTAGCAAACTGATTATTTTTCACCGGTTCTTGGATGTTGTGTGGAGTTCCTAAAGGAGAATAAAAATACCTTCAGCATGGCAGACCTTATCTTAATCAACGCCCACTTGCAGTAGCAAAGCTAACAGAATCGCTTCCTCCAGTGACATCCTCTCAAACATAAATTCACGAATCTGCGACGCTTATTTGGGTGGACAAAAAATAGGCGCCTGCGTATTTACGTGTATCACGTTAGTGGTCAGCAGTGTTTACCACACCGTCATGTAAGTTATTCTTCTTAAAATGTGAAGAAATGCTTCGCCCTGGAAAAAAATATTTATTGAATGCCAGTTTGCTTCATCAATTTGTTGGAATTCAATGCAATTCAATCAAATAAAATTCATATTCATTGTTTATTTTATGAACTATTTTCAGAAAAGAATCTTTAAAGTGGCGACAGGTTGCTTTGTGCATGTTAATCTTAAGTGTAATTTGCCGACCTTCTATGTGATCAACTACAAAGAGAGTTTCTTAACCTACATAATAATGAAGCGCAACCCAAAACCTTTTGCTAAGCAAGCAATTTTCAAAAACAAGTTCAAAGTTTATTCAAACGCCTTCTGTCCGGTATCGCTTAACAGGAGCTCCTTGGTACCTCTTAATTTGGCATGCTACAAACGGCCTAAAGACATTCGCGTTTTACACATTTATTCAAACCACAGATTACAGTCATTTCGAATCGATTATGTCATCGAGGAATTGGCGAAGTATTCAAAAGATAATTTATGTTGCACCAGCATCCGATGTATCAGGTTGTAAGCAGCCGCAAAGCTTTCTGGGTGCCGATCAAATAGTGCATTCCCATACGCAAAGTGAATTCGAACCAGTGTTTTGGTAGCGAAGCATTGAATTCAAAATTCACCTCTTGAGTCTTCTTCATCTCTTTCTGTTTGTCATAAAGGTCAATCATTTTTTCCTGCTGGCCAGAGAAAAGAGGCAACTTTTCAACGATTCGATGAAACCACGCAACTTCTGTAATTTACGATTTACGCATAGCTCATGCGCACGACTTCGGTATAGTTGTCCCTATTCATCATTCGTCCAATACGTTGGAGAGAAAAAGATCGCACTGGTTTGTTTCATGAAACAGGGCGGTCATGATCTTTTTTATGTTTTGTTTGTTAAAAGAAACGGGGTGGGTTTTGAAATGTGTTGTCTCTAGCGCACTTATATCTATTCTGCACCATTTATCGGGCCAAACGGTCTCTTTTACGCTTTCCTCGACGAAAAACGCACGTTGCTCGATTGTCGAACATGTGGAATCGACGAAGCATACACACTGGTATGCTGTGCTTGCCAACGTTCGTTGCCAAGAGCCAACCGATGGGTGCAAAGGAGACAAAGCATAGTGCGTTGGTAAGAGACTACCATATTTGTCTGGTTGTCAGCAGCATCCTCAGTACACCGCGAACGCAATCGAAAGAGATACGCGAACGGCGCATGGTGTTGTAGCGACCACTTCATTCCGGGTTTCCAACACTTTCGGTCGTAATGTAAAATTCGTCGTGGTGATCGTGTAGTTAACGATGGATCAAGTCGATGGTTGAATAAACTGCGTGTATTAATCTGTGTGGTGATTATTTTGATTTGATGTGAGCATTTTTGTTCCATACTGCTTTCATCGGTGTAGCAGAACACTCAGAGTAATCATTTTGACCAAGTTTATGAAATATGAACATTCATTGTACCTTGTGCACAGAAAATAAGTGAAACAAAACGGCTAATGCGATAATACAAGTGAAATATTTTTATGTTTAAACGTGCAGTGGTGACATCAAACCATAAAATACAAATTCAAAAAATATCCTCAGCGCGTTCATAGTAGTAATGGTGGATAATCATTATCAACTTTAACATCGAAAAATGGTGTTAAATAAAAATATGTTTGATTCAGTCATTCATCATTTAACAACGGTGTACATCATTTGTGTTCTTACGCTGCTGGTTCGCAGCTTTTGATCAGTGTATTAATAAAAAATATGAATGGCCAGCAAAGATTATCTTGTGATGCATTATGTGAAAAGCAGCGGTGTGTTCTAGGAATGTAGGATATGTATAAATCCCGTGCTGTTTGCTGCTGACACTTTGCTTTACTACACAACCCACCCAACGAATACCGGTACAGTTGTTTCGAGACTTGTTGCTGCTTCAATTTGTGCACTATTTATGTGTGTTTGTGTGTGTGTTTGTGAGTGTGTATGAGTTTCAGAAGTCTTTCAATTATTTGTCTTTCTCTGATTGTGATTGGTGATTAAACACCTGCTTTCATACCTAACCGGTTAGTCGGCTAATACTGGTACGTGCTACAAGTCATACAGCCACTATCATTAGCACCGTCGTTCAATTCGTCTGCCGAAGATCCTCAGAGAACGGAAAAGAGTGAGTTTTGTATTTTATTTGAATCTTTCCCAATCGGAATACCAACTATCACGTTGCATAGAGTTGTGTACAACAATGCGCTGAAATTTTATGAGAAAGGGACCGCAATAATACACGATGAACCTTTACCTACACTATCTATTTACCAGTGATAAACTCACCACAAACAAAAGGTATCCTGTTTGCTTCAACCGCATTTTAGGGAAAGTTGGTTCCTTGCATTGACATAACTTGTGGAGGATTTTAATAAAAGGGTTGGATTCATTCTCAATTCAAAGGGAATTAACAGGGGTTAAGGCGTAATCTACAAAATAATTGTTAACTGTGATTATGAGTCCTAAGGGAAGCACATGATTAGAGTCTATAAAGACACATTTTTTTTAACAAACAACTATTGAAAGTCTTGTTCAACCCGAGCAAACCTATTCAATTAACCCGAGCCTAATCCGAGCACTCATTAAGCTCATTATAATTCATAAGCTAGATTAAATTATGAATCCAAACAAATGCATTTATTTGAATTTTACTTTTTAATTTTGTATATAATATTCGTATAATTGAAGTGTTCTTACACATGAGATGATCATTGTTTTTACTAAAGACGAGGACCCTGTTGTCTGGCTGAGCAAACGGCTTGCTATACATAATATGTATATATATATATATATATATATATATATATATATATATATATATATATATATATATATATATATATATATATATATATATATATATATATATATATATATGTATGTGCAATACATTTATGTATACATATATATACACATACATATACATCTGAGTATGAAATGTCATTGTCTTTTCCATTTCAACTCAGCTTTTAGATATTGTAGTGACTTTAATTTGACTTCTACAGAGGACCCCATTGATGTATGTGGTAGCTGCGTCGGTGTCATACGACACGTGGTAACATGGTCGTCCTCCGTGTTTTAACGTTACCGAATACACTAACATTGAACTACCAATGTAAAGGCGCCAAAGTAAACCACATATAGCTAGTTATTGAAGCTGAATTTCCAATGAGTGTATGTGCAGACATTCGGCAAGACTTTTGGCCGAGTTTTGAAACGATACAACAAATTATTCACATGTTCCGGTCTAGGCATTGTAGAGAAGATTAAGAAAATAGAGCAAATTATATTTATATTGCGAGAAGTTGATTAATCGAGGAATTGCGAACACCATGCGGTTAATAACCGATTTCAATGAACATCATAATCCATGAACCTCCTCAAACAACAACATTAACATGTTGTTTTGACTCTGGGGAGGGAGTATGGTAATAGCTGCCGTTATGCAAAGGTAAAACAATTATCCAATTTCACATTCTACGTTCACCACTATCGCCGCTCTGCAGTAGGAACTAGTCATTTTAGTAGAACGATTTGATTAACACTCTTAAGAGTCTCGCACAGAACATGAATCAGCAGCATTGACCACTACCTGTACTGTAGCTTACTGGCAACAGATTGAGTTATTATGATACCATCATTGCTTCAATCGTTATCAAACCATTACCATTTATAATAGTGTCCAACAATCATCACTCTCCTGACTCCCCCAATCTTTGTCTTCCGGAGTCTATAATTTCTCGTAACCATGAGAGCACATTCACTTTATTATGATCATGAAGCGGAGTCAAACGATTTTGAAAAGTTTGCGTTCTTCAAATTTTCTGAGCCCATAGTTGGACCTTTCCGTTGGTGAACCATTGTTGCGGCCGCAAAACAACAGTAAAAAAAATCTTTTCAACCTCTTCCTCCTCTATACAACCGTTTATTACCTATCTATGGTAAAACATACTAGAAAGGTAGCTTCCAGGCGATCAAGACGTAATGATTATGTGATAATAGGCAGCACTTACACAAACTGCCAGCTACTCATACCTTCCAGTATAATTCAAGTGCAATCCGTGTGCGGAGCGATTTCGTGATGAAGTATGCAGCGTTTGAATTAATAGTTTCTTGCAATTACAAGCAAATGATTTCAAAACAGAAACAATAATCCATCCCTCCATCCATTGATAAATGTGAAGAAGCACTCGCTTGAAAAACGAATGCATAATGGTAAATAAAGGTGCAAGAGGTATCTAGCAGTAGAAGAAATCCTGGAAATGTATACTATATGGTATGATATATCTAGGTATGGTATCGTATATCTACCATCATAAAAAAGAATCATTGCAAATTTGCCACATACAATAGCTAGTAAATCTTAACTATGATTGGAATAAACTTTTCGTCATTGTTTCGTTTTAAACCGCTTTATAAATCTGTACATATTCTATACTTTTTTTCATACTTACTATTTTTAAGTAGTTATATCTTTTTATGCCTACTATTGGTATGATTTTATCGGAAATTAACCTCCGTATCTTAGTTTTACTGCATACCATTACACATAATAGATATGAATGTGGTCCAAATGGTAACATTAATTCATATAGGTCTTCCAAACAGCAGCATCTGGCACTGATCTCATTCGAACTCACGCTTTTTCCGCTAGGGTTTTTAACACGCTGTGGGTTTTGTTGATACTTTAAAAATAGAATTGAGCGTAAATACGCCACTAGCTCTACTGCATTTGGCTCTCATTTGCTTGAATTTAACGGACGGGCTGAATCTCGTTGGCTAATTCTGTTAAGTCATGCAAGGATAGACAAAATTAAAAGCTATGTACTGTGTTCTCGTTACGCAAGGTTGGAATAACTCCCTAACATTGTAGTAAGCTAGAACTTAAAGTTCATGTTTTTGTATTTATACAATGAGTATGCTTCCTTACGTTTGAAATCACAAGACGGTACTAATTTTTCTCGATCAACAATATACTTTAAAAGGTATTTTATAAAATCTAGTAGTCATAGTTTTTGGGAATCTAGAGACTATTTAAGTAATCAACGCAATTAGAAACACGTTATGAATGCTCAAAATGAATAATTTGATAGTAAAAAAATCGTAGTTCAAATATTTCGTTATGACATGTGGCGGTTTCAATGCTTATGGGATTGCTATTTATGGTGATATAATTTCGTATCATCGTGTTATTTTTTCAAAAATATTTTCATAGAGAAAGAAAAATTTCAACGATTCAACCAAATGGCTCTGTTTTCACATATTGCATTATATAAAGAACTGAAATCAATTGTTAAACCCTCAGTTATGAGTAGCTAGATTATCAACAGCTAGATAAAAAAGTACTGAGAAGTTATAAAATCTTTTCAATCGTTTTATTTAATTACGCTTCGTTTCTTTAACCCAAGCAACACAAAAATGTGGAAGTATATAGCATCATACTGCTATATATACACACATAAATACAGCTCGAACTTTTACGGCAACCGTGCAGCTAAAACAGGACCTTTGAAGTTGAGAGCCATTTTGAACCACTTTTTTATCGGCATTTTGACTTTGCTCTGCTTCCAATTCCAGCAACCTTTGCCAGACGGCTTTGTTGGATTCTGCTAAATTTCGTTTCTTGTTCTCATGATGTTCCGTTTTCATCTTTACCGTACCATTCATTTTAGAGCAAAAGCGGCTCCTTCCCCAAGCTGCTCTGAGTCGTTTTATATGTTTTGTTTCATTTTACTGGTTTGCCCATGCTTGGCAAAAAAAACACTCAACCAATTTGGTGTTTCGCAGCGATATGCTTACCAACGGCAAAATCCATTGAACGCATTTGCCTTACTGTCAGATTCTGCGATCGGTGATACTGCCAAAGGGTTAAATTGTTCATTGACTCGAAATTGCAGGGCTTCTCTGGAAACTTTTCATTTTGCTTTTCTTGTTGTTAATGGTATTGTTGTTTGCGGCAGCACTGTGCAATCTTCGTGGCGTCCATCGACTCAACAACCTACATTTTTCTTGTGGATGGTACGTTTTTTCTTGCCGGTACCATCGCTACAAGTTACCTCTGTTAACGTTGTCGCGATCATTAAAGACATGGTAAAAGCCTTAACCGTGAAACTGGAATCGCAAGCTGCATCCTTTATAATTTATGTTGGTTGCGTGATTTGTTTTTCAGTAGCACTTTGTTCGACTGACTGGTTTGCAGGATGAGTAGGCGAGGCTCAAGTTTCAAAAGGCTGATGTGCTTTTATGTAAATTACATTTACGTATAACAGTTTGATGGTCTGCTGCTTGCACTATTTCTGCACCTACCAAACCAGCTCCAATTGCATTTACCGGATTTTATGTATAGGATTAAAATGTTTTAAAACAAATATTAACTTGTTTCGTGTTTTTATTCTTTCCAGTTATTTACATAATTCGGTTACTTGCGGAGACAATTAAACTGCGCAAACATGGATGCCAACAATTTTGTGATGTCTTCCTATCAGTTCGTTAATTCGATTGCCTCCTGCTATCCTAACAACGCACAAAACACAAATAGCTCACCGAATACGGCGGGAAGCCAAGGTGGTCAAAGTGATGGATACTTCCCACCCTCCGCATACACTCCAAATATTTATCCCGGCACGCCACACCAAGCTCACTACAGCCCTCAAACGTACAACCCGCTCGCAGGGGCTGGAGCAACCAGCGTAAACAGTGCTAGTGCAGGCTCTGTAGGTGGTGGACATCAGCCTAGCGACATGGTCGATTACACACAGTTACAACCACAAAAATTCCTCCTCTCGCAGCAACAGCAACAACAGCAGCAGCAGCAACAACAGTCCACCCTTAATTCGCAAAGTTGTAAATATGCCAGTGATGGTCCTAGTTCAGGTACAAATGTAGTTAATAACAACAATAATAATAGCACCACAAGCCCTCAGGATTTGAGTACGGCTGGTGGAGGAGGCAACGGCAACGGAACAAACGATGGCAATAGTGGTAGGACCGAGATTTCGCCAAAACTGTCACCAGGCTCGGTGGTGGAAAGCGTAACCCGATCACTAAAAGCTGGCAATCCATCCACGGCCGTGAGTTCGAGCAACACGAACAACAATACCAGCAACATTAGCAATCGAAATCAAGTCAACTTGCCATTGGGTAGCCCGGATGATGAATCGGACGCTAGCGACGATGATAGCGGTACGGAAGGAGGCAGCTCTCAAGGAGGCGGTGGAAATGGTGGCAAGAAAGGAGGACCTCCACCTCACATCTATCCATGGATGAAACGTGTGCATATCGGACAAAGTGAGTAGCGTACTATATATTTGGTACATGTTGTAGCACATGCGTTACAACAATTGCTGCACTTTAGTATACACTCTACTTGGTAAAACATTCATCTACGAGATTACTTACTTAGATTAATACTTCATATTAGAGACTTAATACTTCCAACTATCTGCTTGAAATTTCCTTCACTCTCATGGCAAATACATCTCTTTAAGTCAACACAACATCATGTCAAAGCAAGAAATACCACTGCTTAAATGTATTCGTGCATTGTACTGATTGATCATTTACTACCTTAAATAGCATATTGCCATTTGATTGTGCCATATTAATTAATTAATGGGAATGTTTCTGTTTTATGATAATCGATTCACAATGACGCGCTTGTTAATAACTTTTTTTTTAAACTCTTAAAGTAACATAAACTTCAATCATGCTCGTACATAACAAACATGAAATTCATCATTCAATCACTTCACACCTGTCAATAACAGTCGACTTAATAAGCGTACGCTTCTGTGAACCATCACTACGAACCAGCACTGGTTAAATATTCCTATTCCTTCAAGCCACACACAGACAATGCTGGTTATGCTGGATGAACGATAAAGAATGATCTAATACGAGTGTGCTCGCATCAGCACGAGCAACTTGTGAAACAGGAGGGTTTGGAGGGGTTTGAGGGAGGGGGAAAATTGATGAAAAAACAAACAAAAATATTTCTCAAGATAAACATACTCAAACATACATACTTCTTTTCTATGGACCGTGCTGGCCATTCGTATCAGGGGCAATCATTCAGGGAGGATACTGCAAAATGCACAGAGCAATGTGCGGCATTCAATCCTTTTGTTCTCACACTAATCATTTTCATCACTCTTGTAAAACCAAGCAGTGCTTCATGCGTTGAAGATGTTTCTCGAGGGAAGCTGTTTGCATTTACTCATCATGTTCCACCAGTCAGCAAACATTGTACGGTGGCCAAATACTAGGTTGTATTTGTTTGGTATACTCTACCATCGATCGCACATTGATCGCTCTATCTGTCGGTGGCGATGGATGGTTTGTATATTTACTGTGCACCGTTGAGAGAACGAAAGAATCGCCACATTCTAATTCTGCGGCACATTACTAGGCTAATCTAGGGAGGGACCATAAGGTGGGATCGGCGTTGGTGCAGCCAGCTGCTGATAGAAGCTGACGCTACTTCCGCCACTTTGGATTGTATCGTCGATGAACGCAACAAGTGTGAATGACGAAATAGAACCGATGAGCAGCTTATGATACATAATTCAATCGCACGCATCATATGCAGACTGCGGAATCGTCGATGGTTGAACTAGAACAAACAAAACATAGTTTAAGAGCTGATGACGTATTCCAATCATACCGTGATAGATATACAAGCCGTTGTAGATAAATATATTTTCAAACCTGTTAAAAAATCCATAGGGGTTACTTCGGATAGTTGTATTGTACGTTGTTTATCTCAGTTTTTGAATTACATTGCATTCCGGAAACAAGCTACTTTAACGTTTGCGGAACCGCAGACCAGCTTTATATTTTTAACTTTCAATGTATTGTCTCTGTTCCATTTCGAGTTCGATTGAAAGTTTTAAATTATGTTACACACTTTTACAGCTTAGTTTGTACTTCACAAACTAAATCACATTTCTGAGAAAATTTATGAAAAATAGCAAATACTAAAACTATCGAGTCCCATTTTAAACATATTAAACCGGTACGTGGTAACGACGTTAGTTTCACACGACTGGACTGGTTCAAAATCGCATCAGGATCGTTTACCTCGTAGTAAAAACGAATGGACTTTCTTCTTCTTCATCGGCACAACAACCTCAAGAGGTATAGGTCTGCCATTTCTGGTTTTCTGTGACTTTTTTACCCGTAGCTAGATAGTCAGTCCTTCGTACGGAGGATTGGTCCAGAAGGGATTTTGGCCCGGTCCGTTCGTATGAAGACCGGCGCCGCTACCTTCATGCCACTGAGCCGCCCCTTAAAGACATTACTACCTGGTATAATAGATAAATAAAACACAAAGGGATAAAAAAAGTCAAAAGGTCAAAGCAAACCAGTAAATAACAGGCCTAGACCTCTTGGGGTTCTTGTATCAATAAAAAAAAATAAATTCAAAACATCTTGCCAAATTTTAAACATTTTATTGGGTAAAATATAATTTTTTGTTTTTTGCATTTTTGTGGACATTGATTCTCTTTATTTTTTATTATAATTAAATTCATATTTCTGTATTTTTCTTACAAAATAGAGAAAATCAGAAACCAATCAAATCAAATTGTGTGAATTTTTATTTTTGTTTTAGCTTAACTGAAATCAACGCATTCTTACTCAAGTTATACTCGAATTGTGGAGTGTTTCTATTTTTTTTTACCAACCCATATACTTGTCATTTCTTCACCATTGAGGTAGCCCTTTTGCTCTCTGTATTAGCGTTCTGATTCTAGTAAGACTAACAAGGATCTTACAAATTGTCTAATTTGCTATTACTTCAGGATTAGTGACCAATCTTCAAACTCCATTTTATCCGTGTACAATCATGTAACCCGCCTCAATTGATTTCGACACCCTAAGACTTGCATCCCAACAACAATCGGGTCACTTCAGCATACTCGATGTTGGTCACGTAAATCTAAACAAAGTGCTTTTGACATGAAAGATAAATAAAATAAAAGATAAGATAAAGATAAATATTTATGAATGTTTATTATTTAATAATAATTTAACGTATGAGAACTTCTTACGAGGCTACTTAAAACTCAAATCTCACCAAGAACCAAGCAAGCATCGGTAATATGGCAAATGGTGTAATCATCAAACAAAAGAATACATAAAATAACAAAATTCTTATTACGCGTTAAATACATTAAAACTTAGCAACAGCATTCCACGAACACAATTGAGCTGGCAGTAATACAGCCCTTTTAAAACGTTATTTTTTATTGAACGTTTTGATGAAATTCGAAAGTTGTAAACCTCGGGGAAAAAGAAAATGTTTGCTGCATGCTCCGAGCACAATGCACGCAACTGAAAATTTTAAAGATGATTGTAGCCAAATTGTTGGGTTGCATTCCAAGTACGAGATACCTGGATAACTTATTTTGTCCATGTCAAGACCTATATTCTTCTTCGCTGTACTTGTTATTGACTCAAAAATTACGTGAAAATCTGATGAAAGTAATTTTCGATTAAAAGCAATTTACCCAACCCACTTAATGTTCATCCGAATGTTTGACCATTTTCTTCTCTGTGCTCTTGACTGCAACTGCCATGGTTTTGTCCATTTTGTGAGAGTTTCTTTATCGCGGCACGTTGAGCTAGAAGGACCGCGAACACTTAAATAACGATGATGAAAATCAAATTAATTTTTTTTTTGCACTTGGCAACTGGTTTCATCCATGCCTTGCAGCACGTTTACGCTCGTTTTTGCCATATTCGTGTTACTTGGTTTGCGACGTTCGGTCAACCCGAATTGCTTGTATCGTATCGCGGGCAATGCAGAAAAATAATCAAAACCTGGATTCATGAGCCTGATAATTTGCATTTTGTGGAGCTACGATGTTGCAATTTGCCTAACTACGGTCTACAGTATGCAAGGGAACGTTGTCTCCACTGATAATGGTAGGGTTGATGTGTTCGATAGTTACTATCGCGGACCATGAGTGGTGCTTGTTTATTAGTCTTCCCGTTTTACTTATATCATTTGCTGTGCCATCATTGGAATCATTTGCAATATATTTTAAGATGGTTCCTCATGTACGTATATATTAAGATTCCGGAGAGCGAAAGAACAATCCATGGCCACAGAATTTCAATGCTCTAGCAACGTTTCGTAAGAAAATGACATTTATTCGATGAATTTTCTCTGCACAAATGACCTTACTAAACTATTTTAAATACTTTTCGTCAAAGAAGCAAAAAATAAGGTACATCAAGGACTTAACGTTCCTAGCGAAGAATATGTGTCATTCTGTTTCAGTTTCCCTTTCTTTATAATAATGTTTGTAAACATCGCTTGGCTTTATGCATAAATTAGTTTTATTATGTATCGAAGGCACTCCGTAAATCATAAATAAGGCGTAGATTATTTCTTGCCGGAACGTCAATCAAATGCTAAATTTTCTAATAATAAATAATAATAATAACATAAAACAAAGCACCTCTCTTTGATTTTGTTCATCATATAAATGGAATGACAAGCATTCATTCTGCTGAGATGAAGGAAATAATACGTTAAAGCTGCACCCGTCAGACTAATTATTAATCAGGTGCTTAGCAATAAAACATGATACATGCGATGACGTAGGAAGTGGTACAGTCGTACATTCGTAATCAAATTTGCCCTTGAAACTTTGCACAATCACTCCCGTATTGTATATCTGATAAAACCATCACAAACCGTATCTTAACTCTCATATACCTTCGTTACAACTTGTACATCCTTTGCATCGGATTGCATTGCGCTGAACATGAGAAACATTGTTTTGGTAAGATCTTTTCCTACACTCATGCTCTTGTTTCCCAATTTCCTGAAGCACCTGTATGATATTAGCCTGCCGATCGGTTGTGAACATACATTGTTATGTATAAATCAATCAAAATAACCAAAACATAAAAACGCATATTTTTGGATACCAAATCATGAATCCTATGCACAGTTCAATATCGTAAACAATAAAACACAAACAGCAAAACAAAACCAAAAAACAGACACATTATTATATATGCACATTTCGTTTGCATACTATATCGCGGTTTGATGGACAATATCTCGTCGCGTTGAAAAGAAACCTGTTTTGCCATACCATTCTGATAAAGATATGAATTTTCATATGCATCTTCGTATTCATACATACTAACCTTCTCATCTGGATCATAAATTTGTGCTCAACGATCACTCGCACGTTCAGTATAAACAACTGAATAAGTCAATGTTTCGTTATGGAATAATGAACAGCTTCTCCATATATGCAAACAAAATCTTCGAAACTACTATCTGCCCAATGGATCATACTTCATGAAATTTATTAAACGGTTATGTGTAATTTCACCTCTAGACAATATCTCGATCCAGTTACACCGGTCAGCCGGTGATATAAATTATTCATTGTTAATACATACAAATTCTCTCACTCAACTATCTGAACCCTTTTCACTACAGCAACATCGTGTTACCATTTTTGTCTAATGCCAGAGAATCATTTAATCTACAATGTCTTTCAAGTGTTTGATAAATCTATGCATCAATAACTCAGCCACCATGAAAAATTACTTCAACTCTTCCGACAAATACGATAAACTGACCACTCAGCATTGACCTTGCTATTGGGAAATGAAAATCTTGTCTTGACAAATATCATTTGTGCTCAAGTACAGGTTCAAGAATAAGAAAAGAGTTTCTGTTAATTTTCCAGCTTCCAACTTCACAGCGGTTTTAGATGGTATGATGAAGGATTATCAAACTCGGAAAAATGAACGAACACACTTGCCATACGAGCACTTTGGAAAGGCATGTGAATAATGATCATTATTAATTCCAGATTAGATTCGCACATTTTTGCATTTTCATTTGAAATTATCGTGGGTCTCTTTGCATGCTTCCTTTAATTCGTTTTTCTCCTTTTCCTTGAAGAGTTATTGTCGCACGTTTCGGCTGCTACTTATGGCTGCAATGTTCCACGAGAGCTCCATGCACTATTCTTTCTTCCAGATCCGTTGCACACTTGTAACGAATCCTGTAGCATTTTGCAATATTTCCCCCTCGGTACTGATGGGGTACTACCACTCGCTCTGTTTCATTGATTACAAACCTCGTTGAATTAACGCTCATAGCCAATCTCGTTCCCTCCACGGCATGGTACAAATGATTTATGACCAAGAACGGACCCGAAGCCCGTCGCTCTAGAGTCGGGAAGAAAGCAAGTTCGATGACGTATGTGGTGAGTTTCTGGTTGCCACCAACCTTGTTTTGCTGGTTGAGCGAATAAGATCCTATGAATGAAGTTGAAAAAGTACCTTCATTGCAGTTTCGACGAATTGCACTTGCAATTCCAGTTATCTAATTGTCACTTTTACTCATAGGAAGAACGTACCACTACGATGTACATTGTGGAATTGTTTCTTTTTGCAAATTTTTCCACAACTCTCACTCCTCAGCCACATTTTTTATGCTTTTAGTCATGCTTTTGTTTTGTTATATCAGCTGACAAGCCTAGGGTGTATTGATAATTCGAACATTTTTTATCTACACACAACACACCATAGACAACCTAACGTCTATGATCTATAATATAGAAGACTACTTATAAACATTCACCTGGCTCACTGGTTCCTTCAAATCACCTGGCTCCTTCAAATCAACGACAGAGTTTGACCTGAGGTTAAAGATCTTACTGTATTTCAAATACCCTAAAGAACTGTACAGGTATGCGGAGACTGAACCGATGATGCTTATACGAACCGGGCGCACCTAATAGCCACAGTGCAAAGGTAAGCCCCGGAGCAGACGGACCAAACCCGCAAGGTTAAGGATGCTATTGTCGGACAAAAGATGTGATAAACGCCCTAGAGTCGGTGTTTTGACTTAAGTAAAATTTATTACTTTATTTCGGACATTCCTTCTCGCCCTGCAGTGTGTCGTGCGTCGAGTTGCTTTCGTACCATTTTTTCACGGTGGTAAGATTATTATCATTGAACCCAAAGACACCGCCACTCAAAATGTGTTTTGAGTACCCTTAACTGTGCAGCAACCGGTGATAATCCAGTGTATTCGTGTAAAACGATATCCTAGTAGCGATTACCCAGAACCTGAAGAACACATGGTACTTTTGGCCTCAAGAAAGGAAACACATGAAAACATACCGTTTACCGTTCTAGTGGTATGTGTAGAGTACGCATCAAAGAGTTGTTTCTATTTGGGTTACCGAGGCTTTGAGATTGATCCATATGGTGAGCCTCATTTTCACGAGGGAGTTTTACTGCTTTTGCGGAAGCCAAAAAGGTAGAGCTCATAATTCAATCGCTGATTTATTGCTCACTCAAGGAGTTGAACAAAATAAGTAAAAAAAACCTTCCCATAAGTAGTGCAGCAGCACAACCTTACGTTCAATGTGTGGTTCCGAGTGTGTGAAGCAAAATTAGTAGATATTTTAATACCTGATGACACTTTGTGAATCCATTCGCAAGCTGTTGTCCGTGGCTTCCCAATTGAGCAAGTTGATGGATGACCGCTGTCGAACATTGCTAGCCGTGGATTCTTTTTTCATATTTGTCTGCTTTCATTCCTGCCTTCTTTCCACCTATTTTATAACACAATGTAGCAATTCCGGTTGATGTTGTTCCTTGAATATATTGCTTTTTTAAATGTCTCTGGCGCTTCCTGTGCTATTTTATAGACTACTTCTAATTATTGCATGATATTAATTGATATAATTTGCTACAATAAATATTATAAATGAGTTTGAATAATTGGGGAAACGCGTCATATCCTAAAGGAAAAACATGTTTATCATAATCAGATTCAAAGTTGCATAGTTTAAAATTACAAAGTCCACACGAAGCACAGTAAACAGCTGCCTCCGACGCTAAACATACTTTACCATGCATCTCACATTTACATTTCGATTAAAAAAAACCAATTGAACAACACACACTGAACGAACATAAATCCTTGTACGTAAAAAGTATTGTTCTGGTGAACGGTCATTGGGCAAATAAGAAATAATCATACTTGTCTGCGCTTTTCTTCATGAAAACCTTTATTCATTACGTGCACGTTTTCTGAAAAAAAAATCGGTCAAGTATAAGCAAGCTCAAGATACCACCAAGTTCAAAGTTGCAATAATACCACAAACACCAAAAATTGAAAGTCTTAGTTTACCCGCATGTATGAAAATAAAGACAACCATCAACACGACGTTCAGCCTGTCGACCAACACAAAACGAACAACATCCCTTGCGCCGATTCAAACCATCCAAACCAAAGGGCTTTAAAGAACACCCAGAGATCTGAATCTGGAACCAAAAGAAAATGGGCAAAATTTCAAATTAATTTTAAATCGCACGCCATTATCCGTTTAGGTGCTGCACAAACCTTAAGCACGACTTTACGTTTTTTACTAGCACTACTATTGATAGTTGGCTCGATTAAACACGCTCCTACCATGAACCAACAGTTATGTTTAAAGAGATTTTTCCTTACGTTATAACTTATTATTTGTATGAGTGTGTGTTTGCAGTTGGAATATGGATTTGCAGTGCTGTGAGAAAGTAAAAAAATATTGTTCTGTAATACAAAAAGAGTGTTATTAAAACATAACCAGTGCTCAATTTTACCAAGAACAAATTTATTGCGACAATTGGTATACACTCTTCCCTATTTCTATATCCATTTCAATTGGAAAACAAAAACATAACCAGCGGCCAAACTGCAGCTTTACAGCTCACATGTAGGCTGTGCCGGAGGCGAGAGCCAGGAGTAAACTCCAAAGAAATCAAACAAAAATTCAAAAAAACCGGAATAGAGAGAGCAGAGCCGAGAAATATAAAACTGTATTTTGCAAGCATTTATTCGATTCGTTAAATATTTTTTTAGCTCCATATCGTCCATTTCCAGTCAGCACGCTATTTATGCCCGAAATGTTGTATGCACACTAAAAAAACTGTGCGTCTCGTGCGAACTTGCCCGAAGGAATTTTTTTCATTGGACAAGATACTGTGTTTGCATGCTTCCTTTTCGTGCATTACAAACATATTCCATCGGTTTCACGGCTGCCCTCTTTAGAGCTGCACTGCGATATATACTCATATTGGTATGAGGCATTTAATCGCAATGTCTTGGGGTGTAACGATTTTGTTTTTATTCAGTGGTTTTGTTCGATTTTCAAAAACTCTTTCAATGGCTATATATGTTCTGGACGCTCTTGTTGGAAAAAGCAGTTTTTTATCCTTTGAGTCTCCTGTTATACGTGGCGCACCAAGGAAAGATTAAACATATTTTCTTGTAGTTTTTACCAACGGTATGAAAATGAATACTCATCCAAGTGACGTTTTTCCTTCTGTTTTCACTTTTTTTTTATCTGCGATGCTTATTAACGTGACTGCGTGGCTTATTACCTGAAATTTTCGCAACACTTTTCACAATATGTTAGAAGCTTAAAAACAGTAGCACAGCTATCGAAATGATTCTTACGAAATAGTCTTAAAATCTAACACCCAATAATTCCTAAAATAGTATTTTTTTTTTAATATTATAATCAACAACGAAACCAGATTATTCCATCAAATACTCGAAAGATTCCTCTAAAATGTGCTCCTGATATAATTGTTTAACTAATTTCACCTCTAAAGAACAATGGAGCTTACACATATTACAAGAGTCGTTGAAGTTAACTTGTAACGATGTTATTCGTATATTAATCCCTATGTTGTTTTGATATCGATTTCCTTGTATGGCATACACGTAGTTACCGGTTTTTCGAAGGTAAAAAATAATAACGAATGCCCACAAGCAATCGATAATTTGTGTATCCCTTCTAAACAGAGACATTCCCTGACCTAAGTTAACAAACACATTAATAACTAATGAAAAAAGGGGATAGGCCAAAGGAAACTTCTGCTTAAATATAAAAAATGCATTATTTCACATACCACCAACTCCCCATATACAACACACGGTTCAACACATCCGACTTATTTCGCATAGTCTTCTTTAGGTCGTTCGCCGAGTCCAAAGCGCAAGAATTGTTTCTCTTTTAGTGCGACTAAATTCCACACTGCCGCTACATGTTTCATATCTTATTGACTCACAAGTCAATGTCTTGCGGCAATTCTAGCTCTATGCGATTTGTTAGCTGCTTCGTCAATACTCGACTCGAAACAGAACATGCTCACCTTCCCTGTGAACATCAATCCTGCAAATCAATAAATCGTCGCAGACTCGTAGGTGGGTGGGATGTCAGCTAAGGCTGAGATTTTTTTAATTTCGTTTTTTTACTTTTTTTATCAGTATGGCACAAAATATTGGTCGTGGTTCTTGCAATTTTCGATTTGCCTTAGAAAATCGTGTTCGTGTCTAACCATCGAAGGATTGAGTGTTCACTTGTTCGCTACGAAAATAAACGGAATGGCAAGCCAATATGAGATGAAGGAAAACACTTTTCAAATGTCGTCCCCTGCACCTTGTTGTGGCGGAATTGCTAAAATTTGACTTCAAAATGGTATGCGCAAATGTGAACTCATGATTAATGATCACCACGGTAGCTGTTCAACAATGCGACTGTTCGTTTTAAAGTTACATTTCCCCACGAGTTCTTATCGGTTTACCTATTAAAACAACAACCCCTAAGTTACTTGCTTGGAAAAGCTGGAACGACTGTAGACCAAAATTATTCTTTCTTATTTTATTTTCCTCTTTATTTCGTTTACCACTTGTAGGAAAACGGTACATATAACTAAAACATGACTACTGTTTGAAAAAAAATCACTTATATTTCGTTTATATTATTTAAAAACCATGTCGTTTTCAAAATTTCACTAGTTTGGAAACGAAAACCTGAGAGTTCGAGAGCATACTAGCGGGGACAAAACAGCAAGCGCAACATAACTAGGGCAGCCACGGTGACATCTATCATAAGTAGATTGGCAACTCGAGAACACTGACCCGTTCTGATGCTACAAACCCGACCCGACCCGGCTACGAGCCACAAATATGATATCCAAGAGAGCAAAACATAAGTTGTCACACATGATTGTGTGCTTCTCACAAGTAGCTGTCATAATAGCCATTGTCTCGCTTGATTGATGAATGTCTAATATGGTTTAGTTTTATTGCAACCAAGTTTTGCTTCGGTTCCTTCATCTTTGACCTACAAACATACCGATTCCTTTTTCGTACAATACTATGTTTTCTACTTATGATTGCATCGCTCCATTCTCGCATCTTCTGTTTTGCTCGAGGCTCTTAATGTACTTCTTTGTATTGGTATTTCAATTCAAGAAAAATAAAAAGATGTCTTTGAACCCAGACCATTATCGATTTACCAACAGAAAGTGTAGTCAATAAACGATATCAAATTAAAGAGGATACCACCACATACACGAAATATTTTCTGTCGATCAACATTCTCAACTCGAGCACGTGCTAGTCCGTCGCTAATATATCAAAATCGACGGAAACTATCGCTGCCGTACAAGTCATTACACTGTTCACGTGTTTCATCTGCCCGTATTCAAAACGTTCGTGGTGCTTCGAGGAGATCGTGAGGAAAAATCAACCGTAATAGCTACAGAAGCGGCGCAACTCTTGATCAATGCTCTAATTATATAATTAACGTAGAAGTCAGCGCGTTTTTCACACTCTTCAAATGTACACCGAGCGTCGTCACAGTGTGCTGTCGGCCAGCTTGATTGAGGATGGAGTTTCGAGTGAGATATTTCTTACAAGGGAACATGTTTCTTCTGTTGCTGGTTAGTAGCTAATAACGCTTGTTTAAATATGCATTCCATTACTTTCAATGAGAAAACTGAAACAAACGATTTAATGCTAAGCTGAGCAGGGTAGCAAACCTTCCACAAATTTAACACTAACCGGTAAGCTGTATTATTAAAATACGTTGTATAGATTGACATCTCATCTACATTTATGCGACTATACAAATTGCAGACGTTGTAATGGTTTTGCGGATGACAAAAACATGGCGATGTTCAAATTTCTTACTATGCTAACTTTTATACTATTTCTTCTACTTCAAGGTTTTTCATCATCTAATGACATAGATATCAGTTGAAAGAGTGTTGCAATTCTTAAATGTTGGCAATCAGACAGTCCAAAATAAGCACACACAATGAACCTTTCGAACAAGATGATTGGTTAAAATCAGAATCAGCTTCAAAAATACCATGGATCCGTTCATTCCGGCAAAACCCGAAACAAACACATTTTTCGGTACAATTACCGTTCTGTAATTCTTTTTGGCTTTAATATCTTTATTTTGTTCACAAGATCGAACTACTTTCAAGGAGCAAGTATGTGTCCGAAATCGCGGACAGGCATGTCTCATTATGTCTATTTCGACGGGAATAAGTTAAAAACGAGACTGTTGTGCTTTTAGCATAGAATGGTTTGTGAGGTTTTTGGCTGGAGCTAATGTGTGGCCAATTTAATTTGTATTTAGTACGTAATATTATGTGCAAAAGATGCTCTAATTGGATCTAAAACGTTATTATATTGATTATTATTATTATTAATTCCAAATTATAATGTCTGTAGTTAACATAAAGTGCTACAGCTGGGTTGCAACACTACAGAATTTCCTGTTTGGAATCTTAATTTTATTATTTCCCTGTTTCTGGAACCATTTGCACATTGTTCGTCACAGAACCACGAGCAAAGCATTCTTCGCTGGTTCATGTAAGCGTTCCTCGGGCATGGGATTGTTAGCTAGTAATGTGTCAACATTTTGTCACTTGTCTTTTGGCCGTTCCAACTCGTTGGCATACGTGAAAAGACAAAACGGGAGAGGGAGAAAGCGGTAGCGAAAAGAACCATGTCGCTGCAAAGTGATCTTTCAGTTACGAAAACTGTCTTCTAAATACCAAAGTCAAAACACGTTCCTCATCGCTATCCGAACTACCCCAACCATTGGGAATGATTGTGGAGCAATGTTCATCTTGCCAAGAGTACGCTTTGCATGCGTCAACGAAAGAAGCAACACCGCGCGATTCGCGGTCATTTTCAATCAATCGTAGAATTCGTTTAGCCTTTCACATCGGTTAGGTTGTGACTATGGTGATGATCTAACGTTTTCAAGGCCCGGATTAACACTCATTTTTAAACAACACCGGCTTCGGATGTAGAAATGATGAATGTAAGGTTGTCCTACTTAAGATCACTTGGTTCTGGACAAAAGATTAGTCACTCACGTTTAGCTTTCTGTTCTCTGTTCTCTTCTCTTTTCTCTCATTCTGTTACTGCGGATTATTTTCATCCCGACTGAGAGAATGACACAATCACGAGATTTATGCAACCAACACTTACTACAACTATACATTTAAACGTTTGATTGACTTTTAACGTGTTTTGCAATTCGAACTGTTTGTCGACACGATTCAAGAAGTAGTTTTTTTATTTAACGCGAAAGTTATCAAGTTTGAGTTTGTTATCAAGCATTGGAGAAATCATTGAGAATGTGTGTGGGAACATTGCGTGCGACATACAATACAATATGTGATGTGATGTGATACAATAAACATTTGAACAATCTGACATCTTACATTTATTTGTTTACAATTTGATATGGGTGTTTTTGTTCATAATTTATATTCATGTGAATCTTCTATTACCATATTTCCTCGAATATGAAATGTATTTTTCTGTCGAAATTTGGCCTTCAAAAACACGAGTGCATCTTATCATACTTATCATGGTTCTTGTTTCTACTGTTATTGTGTTGACAAACCTACATTATCATATATTTGATTCCTTTCGCAAACTTTACTATGTGTGATGTTGCGTTAAATTCCATTACACCATAGGAAACTGAGCCTTCTCGCAGTTTGGTCATAACACTCGCGAACTCCAGCCAGCGTATCTATTTACAAGCATTGATAGGAGGTCGGCGTACATTTTCCTTGTTATTGATATTGATATACACTACATGTATCCGGACATCTATCCTTTTGTCGAAACTGAGCAGTGTCCGGTCGAGTAAAAATGATAAATTATATTTGCTCAATTTTCTTTCAAAATGACAACCAGCAAAGGGAAAGGTAACGTCACACATCAAACAGAGGGTATCGTTCGTTGGTTAGACGTTGGTCGTATTCACAGAACGTCCAAACCTTCAGTTTTCTTTTTTCCCGCTTTGTTTGATGGTTTGCAAGGTTTGCTATCAGCTTCATAGCTGGTATAGTGACATAACAGTATGGTACGAAGAATTCGTTCCGTTGAAATTGTTATATCGAATTTGCGGATGTGATGCTTACTGAACCTCCAACCATACGCAACTAAATGCGAAATGGTATGTTCTTTCTTCAACACACAGTTTTTCATTCAAGCTGACAGATGAACACTTCTGGTCTCTTCATTTTCTTTTAGTATTTCTTGAACAAGCACACCTCTTGACAGGTTTGTTGGAATGTGTTTTGAGCCGGCCTAATAGACCGACCATCAAAATACAGAATGTTAGGGTTTAACTTTCTTCACCTTTTATCATGTTGTTTGCATAAAAAAAACAAACACGGCCGATACCGTGTAACGGACCAACACTTTGGAACATGATTGAAATCGATTGAAAAAGGATCAACGTATTATCATTTTGATAAACCTCCCGTTACACGTTAGACTGGAAAGTATAACTGCGTTGACAGAGTATACTGCAGGGCTGACACGAGTGAGCTACTGCCAACCGCACAATATCGCCTGAGCGAGCAGACAGCCAGTGGAAGTTTCATGAAGAAGATTAATTATGGTTTCGTTTGGAATTGGCATTTATTTGAATTCTTTCAGCGACGTGTTGTTTTCTAACGCCCGGAAGAGGAAAAGGGCAATTGTGTTAATGGAATGGGGCGTTCGCTTTCGTAGGAAGTGTGAACAATTGTTCCATCGTTTTTCCTTTACCTTATTTCCCGTTCCAGTTCCCGTTTCAGCTTCATTGCAATTAGGAAGCGAGATTTCGCCATTGCAAGGCAACAGAAGACTAGCTTCCGTTGATCGGAAAGTTGTCGAAGGAAAGTGATTTTTCCAACAATGATAATTCATTAATAATTATTCCGATTCATTAGTACGTCCACTTATTATCTGTCATTCTTTCTCACTCTCCCCTCATTATGATACGGTTAACGTAAATGATAAGAATGTTAATTGGTTAATGCGTGTAATTGACTTTTTTCTCTAATACACTACTTTTTTCTTCACTAATACTTTGTTTCTTTTTATTTTTTCTACATGCTTCCGCCCTACTGCTGGCACTCTTCATCGGGCTTGTGACAACTATTGAATTACGGACAACGAATCGTTTGATGGATGGACGTGCTGGTCAATGCGTAAATGTTGACGATCATTGATCATTTTAGGTACGGTGAACGCTAATGGAGAAACCAAGCGCCAGCGCACCTCTTACACACGTTATCAGACGCTCGAACTGGAGAAGGAGTTTCACTTCAACCGATACTTAACTCGCAGAAGACGGATCGAGATAGCGCACGCCCTCTGTCTGACTGAGCGACAGATCAAAATCTGGTTCCAGAACCGACGGATGAAGTGGAAGAAAGAACACAAGATGGCCTCGATGAATATTGTTCCGTATCACATGTCGCCGTACGGTCATCCTTATCAATTCGATATTCATCCTTCACAGTTCGCGCACCTGAGCGCATAGGACGCGTGGCACTTTTCGGGTACTGGTTAGAGACTCAACCAGCTCTATCAGGAACAGTATCAGGGATATCAGGGCAATCAGGACAGCGTACTGTTTGGCGGTGGTGGTGTAAGTGGCGGTGGCGGTAGCAGTACGCCTTCTGATACCACCAAATATAATCAGGAGTTTTGATTGTCCCCTGGTCTACCAGCTATCTCACATTGCGACTTGCACTGACCAATCGACCGGGTACGTGAAGCTTCCTTCCATGCGTCTTTATGCGAAAGGCGCCTGGAAGATGATCGCAAGTCCGTGATATCTCTGATGAAATGCTTTACAGCAACTGTAACTGTTTTCTGAGCTGCCGTTGGGCGGAGAATACAACATGAATGTGAACTGTAGACAGTACACATTCATCATTCATTAGAATGCACGCTGCATACGGCACACTTAATGAAGTGTGTTAAGCTTGTACGCTCATAAATTGATACGAGATTTTCGGACTCGTTTGCTTCCACTGTACTAAATGCTTCCCTACATATCCCACTCCTGAATTGAAGTTTGCATCAATTTTCACTATACATACTATCCGTAGTTTTGTAAATAATTATCACTTTACTTCTCAACCCCCTGTCAACCATACTGTACAGTGGAAGCAAACGACAGAGGATTCTCCTATCGATTACAAGCTCTTCTCTAATCAGTATTCGAAAAGCTAGCCTCGCATTCCACGAGGCATCCATGTAATAGGGTGTAAGTAAAGTTTCTAAAATGTACGCGTAACATTTTTCTAGGCTAAGTGAATGTTGCGAAAGTTAAGGTACCTTTTTTGAGCGGCAATACTAAAATATACTCTCATTCTCATGCAGTCCAACCATCAATGGCATGAGATTTCCACATAGATTTTACAGCAATGAAGATCATCTCATCATCATAAAGAGCATGGTTAATGCGTCAGATAGAAATGAAAGATTAGTTTCAAACAAACCTCAAGTGTAATTCTTTTGTTTTTGTTTTTGCTCTTCAAAAATTTATACATTTGTTTCACATTTACAAAAAATTGGTTGTTTAATCCAAACGAATGTTTTGCATAGCCTCTGTTCAAATTAGCCTAATTCTCATTGATTTTGGTATAAATATGCATCCACTGCATGGCTGAATTCAGTTCAGATTCTTTGCACTACGATTGGCCAAACACATCCAGTACTGCGCCGAATTTGTTTAAAAAGAATAGGATGATTCATTACAAAACAAACAAAAAATGTAGATCATTATTATTTATTTTAGTTCTCAGTGAATCTTACGCCAACAAAAAGTAGATAAAATATGATTAGTAACGAAGATTGTGCGGTGTAGTATTTCAAAGTATTCTTCAAAATCCGCATCAACGAAAATTAAGTGTTTTCACATTGATGAAAAATTAGGTTCTCTCGTTATCGTTACTACGTCGTATTCCAGTTATGTGACAATTTAGTTTAGTGTAGCATGAACAATTTGTACTTAATTACGAAAGAATCGATTCGTTTCACAATCGTCCTTATCTATTTTGTTGGTTTTTATTTACACTGTTTTAAACATAATATTATTTCGACATTAGAATGAAACAGTAATTCAATCATTGTACATTTTAATTGGAAAGTAAATTCAATAAAACTTTCAAAATCAGCATGCACATAGTAATGACAGCAAATTCGGAATCATACAGGGCTATTTTATGTTGTATGCCGATTTGGGACAATGATCGTGTCATGCACATAACCAGATCACATTCTTCCACGGCTATTTAAACATCTTTATCATGATCTTTTCAAACCATATAGAAAAGTGGAAAATAAGAAAAATAATACAAATTGTATCGTTCAGTTATAAAATTAGCAAATGATTCTGTTTTTGTACATAGCACCACAAGCAAATCGACAGGTAGCATGAATCTATGATCTATATAATGCCAGGAGTTGTCGCTGTGTTATTATGCTGGTTATTGTGAACGTGAAGCGTTTCGAATCTATATAGCTGCAGAACCGTATCAATAGAACAAAAGGGGAACCAGGAGTGACGATGGGTACAATACAAAACAATAGTCGCGCTCCATGATAGGCGATGCCTACAACAATCAACACTATAGGCATTAGAAGAACATTGATCCACGACATATGTGGGTGTAAGAGCACGGAGGTAAATACTGCCCTCCTAGAAAGTGCATTCTCGAAAAAATATAATTAAGGTACTGTTAGTTCTTGAAGCTAGCATAGCTTATGAGCAAATTTTTTAAGCATTCCGGAAGTGTGACAGGTGAGAAGTGCGACATCACAGACAGTAAGACTTTGTTGCGACATTTGACTCATGAGGCATTAAACACGAATATATGTTAATCTTATTATACTACTACCATGAAACAGTTTCGTAAAAGTATGCAGTCGTTGAAATCTGGATAATGTATCAGTTTGCCTCATAAAAACGATATGCAGTTAATTTGGACTACACCATAAACCAACAATATAACATACAGACTTTTTAAACTATTTCTTTTTAATTTAAAAAATGGCATAGTTCTTTGAAACTTCGAAAGGTATCGAAAAATGAATCTTATATCATTTTACAACACCACCTTGTATGTTGAGCATATTCCTAAGCAGCATATTTTGTGTTTGTCTCTTGAGACGTATCTTAAAGCATTGTCTTTGTCAGCTGATCTAACAATCTGTCTGAGATGGCACGTATATGAATGAATATATTCAGCTGTAGTTTAGTGAAGCACAACCGATCAAAGTAATTGTGTTGGGATCGTAGTTTAATAGAATGTTTTATTTATTTTGTTTTAAGCACACTATACGTTTAGCCCGAAACCTGTGCGAATGCAACGTAAAAAGCAGGCAGAGAGAAATTCCAGCAATGCAATTGAGTGCTTGAAGACCTTGAAGTGATTCTTCCAAACTTTCAAATTTGCAATAATGCAAACATCGATCGATACAGGAACCACGCGCCACTGTTTGAACTTCGTCGAGCGAAATTTGAAATTAACCTCGTAGAGTTCCATACATACAAACAACTTGAAACAAGAGGCGTTTATTATACAACGTCTAAGTACTCCACAATATGGTTCACAGGGTGTGGCGAGAGTTAGGACAGTAAACACTATGAGAATTCTCTTGTTTGCGCGGTGAGTGAATTGCGACACGTTCAGTCAGGAATGCAATATCAGTGGAAACAGTAATTTTAAGGTAAAGTAGCAATTTGAACAAAATATAAATAAACACAAAATACCTGGAAAACAAATGCAAATAAAACCATTCATCATGAAGCTCAAAAGAAACAATCATATTTTCATCCGAAAACTCGAAATAGATACTTCAGATTAGCTGCTCAAATAGAACAGCATTGGTATCATCAGCATGAACACTTAGATCGATTGGTAAGTTAGTTATTGAACATTAACAATCAATGCATAACATAAGAATCAAGAAAATAAAAAATGGTCGATAATTTGCCCACGGCTTCTAGGCTTTCGTTCAAGGTGATACAATAGAATCATCAGACGCCAGCAGGGTATGCAATTCACCATACATGTTAAACCTGGTTGTATGCAATCCGCAATACTTCGAAATAATAAACAATTCCATTTATATTGCATACACACAGATTGAAATCAGATGCGCTGAATAATGTTTCGAAAAAAAGTAAATGAAATATTTCATTACATCCGTTGCTCTACCAACACCAATCAAATTTACACTTTTCGCTCAAATTTGATTGTTTTCATTTCATGACCGATCAAATGTACATAATCGGAGTAGTTTATCTTCACCTCGGTTTTGCGCGTCAAATAATAAACGAAACATGGAAGACCCATGTACAACTATTCGTTAAGTTGTTTCAGCGCCACGTTCAGCGCCGCATCATTCAAATTTGGAAATTTGGCCTTGAAAGATTTTGACACGGCGTGGAACATGATAATCATCTTCAATGTTAGGTGATAAAAGTAATAGATTAAGTTGAACAAGGTAATCAATAATGCAGTGTAAATTAAAGCTGTACGTGTTGTCCCTTATGGCAAACTCTGTGACTCACAAACCCCTCGGTGAGATATTGGTCAAAACATAGCATGAAAATTTCGATTTTTTACAGTTATCCATTTAGGAGAATAACCAATAGAATGCGGTTTGATATACGGTTTCGATTAGCAATATACCTGTACCATACCAGTGAATTAGGAATTTAAAATTATGAGTTCAACTTGACGAAGGGATTTGCTTTCGATTGCTTCGGTTAGGTTTTGCTGTCACTGTGTCGATTGCAGGGGTGAGCAACTTGCTGGGTATCTGTATACATAATGTAGGAAAATTGCCGGTCATGATTGGCTTACAAATATAAAAAAAAATCAACGGCATTACAGCCATACGGTACTTCATCGATCAGCAAAAATAATTGCTAGCCGTTGAAAAACAGGTAAGACCTGACATGAACACAGGGAAGCTAACATTCCCTCAATTGGACACCCTATACTGCTGTCAGAAACAGTTTCAAATCTCATGAGTGTTATACCATCGTACGTGGCATTTACTGGGCTCATACGAAACAATAAATTCAAGGAAAGAATATTTAAACCCGTATTACACGAGGGTTTTTTGACTGGTTAATTTCTGTCAAAATCCGCACTTTGACGCAAAGTTCCACCTGGACCGTGTAATACATTGAGCCTAGCCCAAAGGTTTTTTTCTGTCATTAATTTATTTCTAAAACAAAAAGCATAGTTTATTCACATCTAATTGAACGAAACATCACTGTTGAAATGATCGGGCTGAGGACGATGATAATGCCCACACCAAACAGTGGATGTTTACACACAATTTTAACTTTGACAGAAAAAACCATCCAATGGCAAAAAAGAATTGGTCATGTGGAATGTCTTTTTCCGGGTTGGCTAAAATCTGTCAAACGCGATTTGACAGTAAATAACCAGCCAAAAAGCCATCGTGTAATACGGCCATTACAGACTTTTCAGTGAAGCCCATGTGACAAACGATATCATATGTTAATGAGTTACTCCTATCTACATTGAGTGACCACGCATAAGTGTCAAAGAAACTCATCTATCTGGTCAATTTCTGATTAACCACACCTCTAATCACGATGAATTTAATACATTTGTTTTTATTTATCTGAAGACAGCCGGGCCGTATATCTTAATTTAATAAAATTTCAATCATGTTGAATAGAATACTTTTTTTAATTCAAGAGAAACGACAAGGCCGTATTGCTTATAATTAAAGGTAGCTTAATTTCCAACGATATAATTCGCATTCGTTGGAAATGATCTGCTTGTGGAAGGAAATGTCTTCCAACGAATGTGAATTATAGCTTAATTTCCAACGATATAATTCACATTTGTTGGAAGACATTTCGTTCCACAAGCAGATCATTTGCAAAGAAATATTTCAATTTTGCTTATATATTTTTTTATGACAAAATGATATTTGTTTGCGCCAGGTATTTAAAAACGTTATGACAGCCGTTGATTTATTACCAGATATTAACCGACGACAGATATCATAATGATAACCACTAATTTTTATGTGTATTAAGTAATGTGTATATGGTTATGGTAAACCACTGATTTTTATGTGTATTAAGTAATGTGTATATGGTTGAAAACGTTACTTTCTAAAAGATATAATATTATCTCTATTAAAATAAAAAATATAAGTTAGATAAGTTTTATTTTCGTATTCGTAAAAAAGTGAGAAACCCAGTAGAACCCCTTTTATCTGAATGCCTAAAAATCAAGTGTCGGATTGTTTGTGCAGTGCAACTATTTGGATGATGAGTTTCAAACTTAAAGTGAGTCTATTATGATAAAATAAAATTTCTTTAGCAGCTGACAGATTGCTAACAACCTTTCCTGGTTTAAATTGGTAGTTCATGATTTCATGTAGTTCACAATTTGGAAGATTAAAGTTGGCAGTTTTGCATCAATCCTGTAGCTTCATTTTCATCAATTACTTTTATTGTTTTCTCTAATCGTATCGCAAATCGTAGCGGCACCCACGACCATTTCAAAAAGCTCTCACTGAGAATGAGCGCCTCATTCTTGCAAAGAAATGAGTAACGCGCAAAAGTCCACCGTCTGCATGACGCCTCATAATTGTCGGCAGGGAACGCAGTTTAACCTCACCCAGTCGTTCTCGTCGTCGTCGTCATTTTTGCATCTAGTTCAGTGGCATTCAGTTCAGTGCAGGTGGTTTCGGAACAAGAAGTTGTTTTAGGGGATGAGTTCAATTGTTGAAGTTATCAGTTTGCACAGCTTTTTCGCCAGGCGCACGCAAAGTTTGGAAAGTTACAAAAGTAAGCCAATAAAAGTGAAAATAGCATAGGTTGAACAAGCGTATGTGTAATCAATATAGTCAATAGGCAAACTTGTATGCATTAGTTTCATTTTTATAGTATAGCAACATTACTTTCTTCATACAATATATGACAAACTATGTTTCATATATCTTTACATTAATTTGGAATCCTTAGGAGAAAGTTTGATATACTTTACGAAATTGTATTGCGAAGTGATTGTACAGGGATTGTATAGAAAGTGATTATACCAGCTTCATGTTTTGCATAATCCAAGTGAGTAAACTAAATCGAAAGGTAAAAAATTGTCCATCGTTAAGAAGGAGTGGTAAATTTTGTACGGGCTGCAATTTATACTGTATCAAGTTTTCGGTGCTAGTGTTGTATAGGATCCGGATAAAACACGCATGTGCAGTAGCATTTTGTCCTTCCTCTAGTGTATCGTTTTCATTTTATAGTGTGTTTGACTTTCAATGATGGCTTCATCTTTTACACGCCCTACATAAAGTTTCACTAAATCGGTAAACTGTTTGTAGTTCAATAAAAGTTGTTGTTATTGTTACGAAATTATATATTAAAAACTGTATTGTTACAAACAAGTCGTGTTACCTTCTTCGTTTCCACTGCGAGTCTGTCAAAAATGAGACTTTTTTGTTGTCAATATTGATTTCACATAAAATCCCCACGGTCACTAACACACCGAAAGCTTATACCTGTTAAAAGATCCTCCAAAAGAGCTCCCCGAAAGCATTAACTTAGACGGAAAAACGAAGATTGCGCAAAGCCGTAGATTTTTCTCAGAGCTTTTCACGATGATAACGAAATTTCATCTGCCGTGAGTCTATTCACAGTGGCTTAATTTATTTTACGGTGATGATGAGAAGATAATCATCATTCATGAGTCAGGCTATCATCCAGTCAATGCAACTAAGCATAACTAAGCATAACATATAAAATGAAATGCATGTACCATTATGATTTCTGTTTTATCATAATAATATTGTCTGAATGAATGAATGAAAGCCACGTTCATCTAATATTCAAACAAATTTCGGAGCTTTAATGAAATGAACGAAATGAAATCTTCTTTTGCAAAACATGCCTTGTATCAAAATTCCGTTGTAGGACTGTACATGATCCACAAATTAGAGTATCTGCAAATGAGTATGAAAAATATTCCTACCTTCCTCATTTCCTTCCCATTCTGTCTTCACATGTAAGCCCTAAACTTCGATTCCGACATATCACGCGGTCATGATAGTTGTTGACTTTTGTTGTTAGACAGAATGAGGTAGTCCATTTTCCAGACGGTCTTCGTTTTTTCCCTCTTCTAAACCGGACCTGAATCCGCACAAAACATATGTGTGTATGTGTACCTTAATAGAAAGGCGAACAGTTCAATGCAAACAGCAAATTTGGTTAGGTAACTATTTAACACCTAGCTCGAGTTCATACTTTGTCCATCTATTTTGTACCAAAATAATAGCCCAACTTTTCCTCTCACCACACAAATAATTCGATCAAATAAAAATACAATTTTTTAAACTCTCGCTCACCAGTTTTATTTGTGGTGCGTGTGTTATTCTTTACTTTATTTTTCTATATTTACTTGAAGTTGATTTGGAGAATACGGAAAATTTTACAAAATTTTCTACCGCAATACTATTATCATGTTTGGTGAGAGCGATTATTACGCATGCGCATGTAATATAAATAATACAAATCAGAGAGCCAAAACGAAACGTTCAAGGATTTTTAATGCTACCAAAGGAGGTATGTTAGAAAATATGTTCCATAGCTTCATTAAAAACGAGTCAGATGGAAATTTGTTTAGCTGTTCTTTGTGAAAAGACCAACACAATTTCAAAAGAAGGCAGTATCCAACCTATCTGAATTTATTAACGTTTATTGATGTCATTGATGGTATCTAATAGGATGATGAAAAAACGCACAATTTATGTGCTTTATCCTATAGGTATTGTTTCAGGTATGAGTTTGAAAAGCAAACATTAGTAGTTTGTTTGAAACTATTGCGGCTTAAAAACTATTATGATGGTAGCTACAACAAATAATCTGCACCAAATAAACAATAACACGCCACTTGAGAGCTCTTACGAAATGAGACACACAAAGATAACAAAAGGATAATCCTTTTCTAAAGACAGACTCGATGGTGCGTGACATTTGTAATGCGGTAGGTGCTGAAGATTAAGCTGGAGTCACATTTGATATTTACCTGTAAACGGGCAAGTTTGCTTCGCTTTTTATTCAATACGAGGTTAAGCTTGTGTCATTGAAATTCTATAATAATCAACAGTAGTTTTTGTAGAAAATGATAGTTAAGAATCTTTACTTCACTTTTAACATGTCTTTAACTAGAACATTTCATAGCATTAACAATGATAGCAACCTTTCATGCTAGGCATAAATTTACCAAACTGCAATAAAATGCTTAACCAACTCTTCCGAAAAGATTTGTGTTAAAATATAAATCAAGGTGGTACCAGGTTTCATCCCTTAGCAAACATAAAAGATTCGTGTGCACGTTCACAGAAGGTAGTTGGCCTCGAATTTGGGAACCCCTATTTGAAACACCGCTAGGGTAGAAATATCCTCGGCCATTACATTTTTCTATCCGCACTGTTTCAGCTTGCTTGCAAAAGGCGCAATTTTACCTTTACATCACATCACTACTACTATCACATCTACGATTCTCTGAATATCAGGACACATGCGCGACGGAAGCGAGCGGGTATACTGTAAAAGCCGTTCCCTTTTATTGCACTGCGATGTTGGGACTCGAAGAAACGCTCATAAACCTGGCACTAGGCAGGAGTACAGTGTTTGCTCTATAGTTTATTTATTATACGAAAGCGCTTCTAAATTTTCATTTTTACTAGAGCAAATCAAAGAAGTTTATCATTACATTGACAATAGTTATACATTAATTAATTGTATATTAATTTTCAGCGTTGTTTACAAAACTTAGACTTAACACGTTATTTTTTATTTTAAGTCTGATACTCAATTTTTTAGCGATCCTAAGTTGACACCAGCATGTAAAAAGCAGCTAGCTATGGACAGAAACCTACTGATAGTTTTACATATTTCTTTCAGCTCCGCCATGCCAATAAACTCACCGGGGATATCAAATGTAGCTCAACTGAACACATACTATGGAAAGAGGAAAAATGAGTTTGTAAGGATTTGTTAGCGCGGTTTTTACGTTTGTATGTGTGTGTGAAGCATTGAAGCAAAAGAATATGCAGCCCATACGTGAATTCAAATCACCCTCAGGATCTTTCAACTGCATGCTGACGTTTCCCCTACTTGTAAAATTGGAATTCTTCTCGCTTCATTTCCAAGCGTCCCTTTTCAAAGCGCACACATCTGGAACGAGCAACAAAATGCATACTTTATTCTCAAAAGCATAGATGGTAGGTATACATTGAATAAAGCGTGAACACCTACACCTTTGTGAAAAATTTAGCTTCGACCTAACCGTTCCATCACCGTTTAGCTCAGCTCTTCAACCTTTTCGAACGATTTTCGAACGAAAGTGTATTTGCAATAGAACTTCAACATATGTGTTATGTATAAGTCTAGAACAATTAACACGACAGCAGAGATCTTCGTCGATTTATGTTCTACATCTACCCTGTAGATCCGAATTTGTTTGAAATTTAACAAGCGACAAATTCGGTTCTAGAGAGGTTTGTGTGGGGCATTTGATTGCAACAGTTCGTGGTACAAATCGACGAAATCTGCAAAGCTAATGTGAAATTTACTCATAGATATTTAGTACCTGTAAGAAAAATACATTAACATGTTTTCATTATATTTTAGGAGCACCGGCTAGCGATTCTACAAATATATATTGGTCCATTGCACTTGCAGGCAATTGCTGAGCAGCTGATATTGGGAGAAGAATCTTGGATTACATTTCTGTATAAAAAAGTTCATAGAGCACTGAAGAATTATCGAGCGTACTGATGTGAATAGACATTAGTTTATAATTTATGATTATAGATGTACTGTTGATGAATCGTTTTTTAATATATCGGAAATTCGACAACTGATATCATTACTCCGTTGCTAGTGGCATGATATTGTTGTGCAGTTGTTCTACTACAAACTTTTTGCTTTGTATCTTTGTGGTATGATTGCTATTGCAGACAATTTAAAGTAAATAAATGTGTTTAGGCGTTAGTGGGCAGGATTTTTTTTTTATTTTAACGAACATAAACATATAATTTAAAATATTTCTTTCGATATATTTTCCCCCAGCTAACTTTAATATGCCCGATCAATTTTCTCATTTAACATAATATATACTAAGACTGATCGTTTAAAGTCAGTTTCATGAGTTTGGTTTGAATGTTTCAGTTTCTAGTTTGTAGCAAGCTTCTGAACTACTATACATTGTTGCATTTGCATGTATTTTTTGAGAGCAATTCATAATAAAATTGTAATTTCGACAACAATAACTGCGAATGGTTTTTCGGATATGTGCTTTTTAGAGCTAGGTTTAAATTTATAGGAGTATAGCGTGTAGATGTTAAGAACGTTAACCAATCTTTAAATGACAATATAGCTTTTCTGCATATCAGGCAACGTAATGTTTTATATATTCGAATCAATATTCCAAGTAACTGTAGGTAGAATTCACAGACCATTCTATATTATGTTTGAAATTTTCGTTATAGGGTCGATGAAAGATGATGAACAAAAAACTGTTAAAGTTAATTCAAAGTAATAAAGTTGGCCATTATAAAGCACTATGATTATACAAAAATAGTTATGAAAACTTACCGGGCCGGGTTAGTGTTTGTGATTATGGTCATAATTTTGTTGAGCAGCGTTTTTAAAGTAAAGAATCATGCACTGGCGGAGCTTCCTACAAGCGGAAGAGTTGTAGTTCCGGAATTGTAGTTCATATCTTGATTCAAGAATCATTACATTTGTATTTATTTTTCTGCTTATTTTTTTTCGAAACGTGTTTTTAATGTTTGTTATTGCATATACCAACAATGCACTAAAATATCAACATATACGTGAGTAAAAAATTAAGATATTGTGATATACAATTCGCATAACTGGGTTCTCAAAGCCCGGCCAGTTACCAGTTATTCTGGATGAAAAATTTGATGGTCTTTACAAAAATACATCATTTCAAGTATTTTTTGTGAACTAACAACGAAACCAAATGTGTCCTATCTGTGAACACCGTTTATTAACACAAAGTTTTAATCGTATTTTCATAACCGATGGTATATCGGTCGGTCATAAAGCTTACTAAGGTTGCTTCTTAGTAAAGTTAAGAACGCAACCTCTAATTTGTATTTAAGCTTTGCTCAATGATGATCAGACCTGACCAGCATGTTGACTGCACATTCTAACGGGCTAACGAGGGAAGTAACTACATGCTGCTTCTAAGAGTACTGTTGGGAAGTTTTGCAATTAAAATTTATTACAGATATATTAGGCCCTGCCCCAGCCGCACAGATGCAGTTTGAATAGCTTAAAGGTTAATTTTTAGTATGGTTATTTCATATATGTTATCCTATAATTCTGTTTTATTAATGTCTTCCTGAGTCATCTTCATGAAAGTCTCCAACAAGACACGGTCTTTTAATGTTACCATAATCTTTTTGTGTAAATATCAATACTCCCGGTAGTTTTTAGTTTTTTTCTTTTGTATCTGGCCTATTTAGAGGTTTTAAGAAAATTCAATCGATTACTGGTAGAAACAATAAAAGTGTTAAGTTCTCAATATCTAACTCGTACAGAGCATAACGAACAGTGTGGTTCAATTTTGAAAGCATGTTTTACGTTGTATTAAGCTTTTGAGCAACAACTTTGTATCCGAATTTTTTAAACAAAGTAAGAATTGAAATTGAAAACAATGCTAATAAAATAGCCTTATCATGTACCACGCGTAGTTTAAAACCCTGGAATAGTGTTGTACTAAAGTGTAAAATATGTGTGATAATGCGTACCGCTGATGCGATCGATGCACATTCTTTATACGCTATTAAAAGAAGTACTTTAAGCGGCGTTAGTCAGCTAATCAAATTAAACCAGCCTGTAAATTAAAAAAAAAAAAAACCTTTCATTGCCATAGATAAGGTTAAAATAACTAGGGTTTTCTTCGGAATTTGATTTTAACATAATAAGTCATATATTCTTGTTTTAGCTAAAACTTTTCCATAAAACTGTAATTAAATATCTTATATTTTAGGCCACGGTTAGGGGCAAAATTTGCTCCGCCGCTTGGGGCCCAGAGATGGATAAATCCGCCTCTGGAAGAATGAATTGAAGCGTTTGAAAAATTTCCGGTATAGATAAAATTCTGTAATAATTCTAAATAATTCTAATACTTATGATTAATTCATTACTGTATTAGTATAAAAAAAAGGATAATATGAAAACAGAAAAGCGAAAACGTACTGTAAAAAACAATTAAATTAAAATCGGTAGTGTTCGAAGCAAACATTAGCATTTTACACATTAGCAACACAGAACTACTGAGAAGAAATGCGCGGTTTCAGGTTCATGGGGGGTTTTACATACCGTTATGTCACCGTTAACGTTAATTTTTATGTTGTTATGAAAACTGAAAACTTCTTCATCACTAAAATACTCTATTTCCTATACTTATACCACCTCTCTGTGTATGGCAAAAAGCTTGAACATGAAGTCCAGTTTTTTTTTATTTTTCCTTTCAAAAGTACTGGTGATTATTCCATCGGTTTGTATTAGTTAAACACCTGTTTCAATACAGGTATTATTTTCCAAAGCAGTTGAACGTGTAGTGCAGACTCGAGATTATATTCGAATTTACTTTTTTTATTCAAGGTTTATTCAATTACCTAGCATGTAAATGAAGGAGCTTTAGCGCAGTTGTTGAACTATTGTAGAGACTAATCTCTAATCATGATTTAGACATGTTTTCCCATTCATAGACATATATTCGTAATTCATTTCGGTATTCATTTTGGTCGGTACTTTTAACAAAAGCTACCGAATCGGAAAGCATGTAGTGATTCTTCAAATAATATATATATATGCTTACAACTTATAGGGTAATTAGCATAGATAGTTTCCAAGTGCCATATCAAACAATTTAACCTGCCCATGTGAGCACAACTTGTATTGCGACAGAATCTGAGAAACGAGGAATGTCATAATAGTATCAGCAGCTTTTTAGTGATTTTTTTTATTTGCTAAACCTAATAAAAAACTAACTTGAATTCTTAATTCTGAAGACAAAACATAGGAAAATTTGGGATAACGTGTAAAAATTATAATACCGACCACGGAATTGCTATTTCAGTATAATAGATAGAATTGCTATCATATAAATAGCATTTGAGTGAGTTTGAAAAGAACATAACATTTTATTGATCAATGTAATCAATCAATGCACCGAATGAAAATTACAATTTTTTGCATTGATTAAATGACTACTTTAAATAGTTAATGCATTTATATTCATCACTACCTTCCATCAATAATTAAGGTAAACGGTTTCAATTCTATTTTACTCACATTCAGATTTAGCAGTATAGTTAATAGCGTTAAGCGGTTCTCGATTTACATGGGTTCGGCGATACGTGGATTTTTAAAAAAATTACATTTTGCGGAGTCTTTTATGCAGAATTCCGTTTTTATTTCACAAATTTGAAATAATCTCAAATATTAATTAATTAATTTGAATAACATTCCATTTTGATTTTTGTACTAAACGTAAAAAAAAAACAAAATTTGTATGTGTTTTGTAACGTGGAAAGTATTAAGCATTTGATCGCTTTAAGTATTTCATTTTAAACAATATTTTAAAGGAAATTCAAAATACGTGGATTTCTCTGGAACGCATTATTCATATACGGGTATCGTTTGTATATTCAATGTACTTTAAAAGTCCTCTAAAAAACTTGATAATTCGCTACAAAGATCACCTTCACTGCTTAAAAAACTTAGAATAACTGAATGAAATATTGAACACATTAAATTTGTTTATTTGTTTGTTTCTTCTCTTATCATGAATAAAGAAAATACAGTTTCTTCTAAATTTGATTGACAAATACTTCAAACACTTACCTAGTTTAAGAAAATAACACAACAACATAATAATAACACACTAGACAATTAAGATTAATTAATTAAGCTTAAGAGTTTAAGAGAATAAAGCTTCATTTCAGACTTGAAAAGAACAGACTGGAATCTTGGTCGTATTAAAACAAAAAAAAAAAAAGCTAAAGAGATATGCGCTTTATAATAAATATTACGGATAACTAGAACGTTACCATAAGCATTCTTTAACTCCTTATTTTTCTAGCTATGTGTTAATAGTGAACACCTGTACACGTTTCAATGGCAAACAGCATCAATATTAAATAAAATAATTTGGTCATTCGAAATTAAATAAATACACATACGCACAGTACCCATCGACTGAACACACACGTAGAATATAATAATAATTCTATCGTATCGTATCGTTCTATGGCATCGTATATTGTTCGACGGTATTACTTCTAATTAAACATATTAAATTCATACTACCTAATGAATCGCATTATCAAGACACAGCCTAAACCAATATTGGTTTGAAAAAATGAAAACAGTAAATGAGACAAACTGCGGTCAATGCCAAGTATCGGAAATCGCTAGACATATCAACTGTGAATGCACCAAACACAATCGGCGATTAGGGTTATCCTTTGATGGAAAAGCATTGGAAGTATGGAATTATGAAAAATAGAAATAAAGAAAATAAGCTAGTATTATAAAAATACGAAATCCTACGTAAGCTTTTCCTAAGTAGGTGTAAGAAAAATCCTGTAAGCAGTAAGAAATCCTTACTAGGTGTACGAATTCCTCAGTCAAGCGAGAAAAATAAAAAATGTTTTTTTCGTATTAGTACAAAATATGATAAATTCAATCATTTACATCTGATAAAAAATATGTATTAAATAAATGCAAGAATACTACATGCTAATTTTAAGATTTACCCGCCCGACTGTTCTTCAAAACAGAAATATAAAAAAAAAACATGCAAATTAGAACTTCAAATGGTTCCATGTATTACAGTTACATGTGTAATGAAATGGAAAATCTTAATCAAAATTGCCATGAGCGAAAACGGTAACCATTTATAAAAAATAACAGAAATATCAATGTTGTGAAAAATGAGATATGAGGGTTCAGTATTACCTGAGAAAAATTACTCATTGTAAATTTGGGTGAATCATTTACAGGAAATCTAAACTTCTCATAAAATAATTCATACAAATATATTATGTAAACTATTGTAGAATACGTAGCTAAATAATGTATACCATAAAGTGCCGAAACAGGAATGAAATGAAAAAAATTAAAAATAATAACCCTTCACAGACGATACAATACTCCATTTCAAAGGAAATAGTGGGACCGTTTTCTTAACAACCATTGACGCCATTTAAATGTTAAGACTTTCACCGATATTGTGCATGTCCAAAAAACTATTTCTGCGCAGTAATATATAATCGTTCATTATAGATAATGAGGTAATGTTACCACCTTTTTTCTATAATAAACCAGCACTAATTATTTCAACAAGATTTTCCACACCTTCCGAAGGGTACATTGAAACTAAACAGTTTCTGATTTTCTATAGGCAATTCTGTTGAATTACAGTAACAGTAATAACGGTCCATGCGATTAGCTGCTACCGTCGGCCTGTCGACCTCCATACCGAAAACCTCAAAACAGCATAAAACTCAACTTCATCACCAGAAATATACCATAGAAAGAATTACCCAACACCCTTTCTACCAACTACTCTATTCGTCGCAACACAACAATCAATGAAGGAGCGGTTCAATCTAATATTTCCTCTGCGAGATATTGAGCTGAGTTCAAATTAGTACAATCTTAAATTGTAGACAGGAATGGGAGCTTCAAACGTCGTACAGATTTGAAATAACATCTCTATGTTGAATTAATTGATTTACAATTGTCTTATTTGAGTTCCAATAACGTTTCAAACTTTTATGCATGAACTCTCTAGTATTGCATCAGTGCGTATGGGATCGGTGAATAAAATGACTGCGCTAAAACAAAGATTGGCATGTTTTTAAAAGTTATGTACTCAAAGCGTACGTGCAGATTATTTAGCTAATAATAAATTATTATTAAAATAACATTTTTCAAAATTATACTTTTTTTTCATTGTATTAATTTTAATAGTTTATTCAATTTTATTTTCATTGCAACCAGTTCACATAACCACCACCACCACCACAAGGCACCTTTCATGTTATTTATCCATATTCTCAACAAGTCGCACAGGCTTAAGATCGAGTCAAAAAAATACTTCCGGCAAGTACAAAAAACCTGATTGAAAATTATCCCTCCGAGGTTGTACCATGCATTTACATTTTATGCTACCGGTTTTAGTTTTTATACCAGTTCCTTATCACACCTCACTCGTGCTCCATCATCATCAAATTGATTGTGCCTGTCGAAGCAGCAGCTCCTCATGTCACCATGTCACCCGAATCGCCGTTTGGTAGATTATACGTCTCACGCTTCGTTCGACAGTTGTAGGATCAGCTAATACGGTGATGATTTTTGTTTGATGGATGAATGAATCGATCGGTGCACCTACACGAACTAAAACTGAGGGGTATTCGACGGTACTTTGCTTCATTATTGGTTCGCTTTACGTTACTCGTGCGTTTAATCAAATCGGAGTTAATTCCTGATAGGCTCCTTTTCCTTCACAATTTCTGTAGACTGACACTTCCATCAAAGCGAACGAACACAGGGAAGATAAGTTGAATAGAACACCGGCTCACCCACGACTCAACTCATCAGCGGTAGATTGTCGCTTAAGCAGCAGACATTACCTTGTGGGTTTGTGATACAATAGAAGCCCAATTTGTGCGCCTCTACTGTACCTTTCCAACCCTTCATCCTTTCCTTTGTCTTGTGTCGGCGTCTTGAAAACATACGTCTCACGGGAGCGGAATCGGCGATAATATCGAAATCATATTTAAATTCTTAGCCCTGCGGATATTCCGACTCACCTCCAATGCTGCCTCAACCTCCATTGCTACCATTATAGAACCACTGACACTGACGGAACGAGCGATAGGACAGAAAACAAGCCGACCTACCATCAGTGACAGCAACTGGGTCTGGCTTACTGAGATAAAGTGTTCTTCAAAGTGTAAACTCACCGAGAATACGACCGCTGGGATGATCGTTTGGGAAGGAAACATAAAACATTCGAAAGATATTCGAATCAATGCACAATGATCGGTCCTCGCCCTAGCTGTACTAGTCCACTCCAGGAAAGAGGCACAAGACCACACCGTTGTGTCATTTAGGGGACGTTTGGTTGACTGAATGGTTGCATGAATGGGCTGTAGGATGCCTCCAGTGTTCTTGGGTAGTCGAATATCTGGAATTTACGAGACCACCTAATAAATATTAAATGTTTAAAAAACGTTGTCACATCATCACTCATTCACCGTCCCACTCATTTCGAACGGAGAAGCATTAGTATCATGATGGCCGGTGGCGATGATTTTGTTTGTTTTTCGTTGTATAGCCTTTCCGTGCCTTCAAGTTTCTGCTCTATTGATTGAGAAAAAGATAATACCATCATACTCCAATAGGATCAAATTTAATTCATTTGTTTTGTAATTTTGTGAAGATTCTCAACATTTTACTTCATTTTCGTAATAACGCACAACCGGTAATATAATTTTAGACCACCTGGTGATTTGGATTGTTACGGCAACGGTCTTCACACGACAGTACCAAACCAAAAGATATCAGAGGTCATGAACTCTGGAGATTGTAGTACTTAAGGTAAAGGCGAAAGAAAATTTTATTTTTGAATTTGTTGTTTTCAAATAAAAAAAAATGGATCAGTTTGTTTCTATCTGAACCATCAAAAACATATAAAACCTGTCGGTTAAACAAATGGAACAGGAGCATAACACATTGTTTAGGAATAGGCTATTTAATTCGAATTGAAATCAAATCCTTCCTCTCTGAGTTCTCTCCAAATGTCGTATAATTTCATATGATTTTCTATATTTATGTGTTAACACCACTTTAATTGCATAAATGTTAGATAATCAGCCTGTAACGCCTTTGTCGTAATAATTTGAGAAAAAATAAAATGAAGTAAGGAAATATAACACTTTCAATTTAGCAGCTAGTTAAAATGCAGTATTTTAAATGTCATAGTATGTAGTATCTAGCCTTTTGGGGAGTCTAGTGTAGGAGAATACCGTTCTGATTTATTAGATGTGTTGTTCTACATTTTACATTCTACGTTCTACAGCACAAATACATTTATCATGTGATACGACTTTCAATACACTCTACTAAGAAACACGACGAAAAGCAATACAAAACCCTCTGAGAAAACATTTCACACACTTCTTCGTCATGGTTGGACAAACAACTAATTGATCCACACTTTTATACAAACCGCCTAACATCGAACAAAGTCCCACAAGCAAACATTTCAAAACAGGGCGCGTTCCACCCGTTTAAGCATCCCAATGCAAATTAATCCCACGAGGCTCGTAACTACGATGCTCTTTACACCGATACAAGGTTCGGTTTAGATGTCATGGAACCGATTTGCGCCACTGTCAAAATGTTTTCCTGAACCAGCCTGAACGAGAGACGCAGTTTACGGATTATTTTTCCTACGAAAACATAATTCGACAAGCGGTGCGATCGACTCCGCTGACTAGCTGCAAGAAAAGGACCATAGAAAGAATAAGGAAAGTTATGATCGATTTCTTCACAGGTTTTTTTTTCTCTATCAATACGATGGCAGGAGAGAATATGATTGATTGAAAACTAATTATCTTTTATTATTCATTAAGATTTACTAGGAGATTTGTAGTTCTTTTTCCTACACGCTTCCTTACACGGAGCATAACATTATTCAAGTTTCGTTTTGTTTCTCTTACTGCCTTCTACAGCTTGCCATTGGGGATTTTCAAACAAATCCACGCCTGATGAGCAAAAGAAAAAAATGAGTATGTTTTGCTCCGTGAATGATTTCTTAAATGAGTTTTCAATTTGATTTACTGTTCTTACCGTGAACACACCACAAAATGGTGTTGTTTTCAAACCAACCACTTCGTGGTCACTAAGTGTTGCAAATAACGTTTTAAATATTGACGTATTCTAAGGATGAATGATCTAGTTAAGATTTGGAATCTATAATCTAATCGGTTACCAGTTACCATCTCCGCTGCTCAAGTATTGGTAGTACATAATCACTACGGTGGTGGTTAGGGGTATATGGGCGGTATCCCGGTAGTGTATTCACACGACAGAATCCGTACAGGCTCATTTTGTATCCTGCTACGTGCCAAAATAAGTCTAATAATCCAAAATAAAGGCAAGCATGACCTAGTATGTTGTTACGCCAAGAACAACCACGAGCAACTTAGCTTCTTTAAAACAGCAGTACATTTAAAGTGCTATAATTCCGATATATCAAGGCATGATTTGTCATTTATGATTTAAATGTAATCAACACGATCCATACTTCCTTCTGAGACAATAACCTGTAACGAATATGTTGCCACTGATTTATCCATACGAACATTTAAATACTGCAACTGCTTTTTTTAAAGAAAATCACTTAAAGGTATGTCAGAAATGCTACTGGCTAAACAAATCTCAACAAGCATTCTTGTCAATCCACCGTCGTAATCAGCATAAAACCAGCCGCAACTTTAAGTTGTATCTGCAGACAGGGCCTTTTTCTACACTTAAATTGTGTGAGTTGCGTTTGCTTGTATCAGCTGACAGCAGTCATCTTTACAGAGACCTTCAGTGGCTATTTGGCGGCGGCTGTCGCTGCGTCCTGTCGTGCCAAACACGGTGCTTTAACGGGACGGATCCCGTGAGAGTATGTAGGGAGTCTGCATCGGAATGACGCTGCAGGAAATCGTATTGTATCGCAGGACCCTGCTGTTTCGGTCCGGTTCATCCTCGTTTCAGTTCTTCCAGTGCTGGTCACAGTCGGTGCTTACAAACATAGTGGTCGGAATGGAAGGCTTTTCATCACCATTGCCTCCACCGTTAGCACAACCACGCAGCAGACGTATGCTTTAAACGCGGAACGATTCGATGAGCATGCAGGAACCCCTCGTTGATTGTCGCTGCTTCTGCTGCTGTTCGACGACGATAGTGTCCAGTTGAACACCCAGTTTATTCTCTACTACCTTGTTTTCTGCCTAGTCATATCAAATTAGCCACCTCACGCAGGGCCTTGAAGATATTGGAAACCGAACCAGCGACGGCAGCAAGAGTAAATGCGGCGGCAGTTAGTTTCATATCGCATTCATGTTGAGAAGCTTCATATTTAAATAACAAACCAACCAATCAAGTCTGTACACAGCCGTCCACATTCGTTCTTGTGTTAGTTTCATTTAACAGCCCAACGTTTGCATCTTGACTGTTTACTAACAGCAAATCATTCCTTCAGTTTGTTTTAATCTACCTTTGACAGTTGATTCCATTTCGTTCAAACTGTAGCAAAGTAATGCTCAATCCACCTTATTCACGAAAGCAATAAGTGGAGACGATCCTCTCAAAAGAAACACACACGAGTATAGCTTTTCTTAATTACGAATGATTTGCATTTTTCTAATTCTTCACTCGGGAATTCAGCAATGCTTCTCGGTATCCAGCAATGTCGTTTGCCATTCATTTTTTACGGTCCTTGGAATGATCGTATCAGTGCTAGTTTTAATAGCAATCTAATGATTTACATCAAAAGTAAATATCCAAATATTAATTATTAGAACATACACAAAAGTACGGCTCTTGGCTTTTCTTTTTGTTCATGCAAATAACTTTAAAACGTATAGGAAGAAAAGCGAGTATGCGAAAAGAAACAACAACAATAAAGTTAATGTTTATTATTTCATTCGCTTGTTTTCTTTACTTCTACATTAAACTACTTGTTCACAAAATCGTTTATTGTTTAATACTAATGTGCTTTGACTTTCGGTAGATATTGAACATTGTTGACGTTTGGAAAACTACATAATAGAGAGATAATCAGTTCACATCACATAGTCATTACCGTCCATTGTCAGTCATTATTCCATTATTCACCCTCGCACCAAATAAGTTCTATGAAGCGTAAGTACTGATTGAAAATCTAACGAAGATATTCAATACTGGCTTTGACACTATCTAACATCACTTCCATCATTGCGCCAATTTCAACTCAATCTACGGATGTTGGACTTACATCAAAACCTAACATGGATAAAAGGAATTACGCAACACACTTCAATTTCCAAATTGATATGTCCCCATTATATTTTATACAAGATTCGTTTTTTAATCATGTGTTTCATGTGTGCGACCAAACATTCGTACTTACTATATGGGACTATCATCGAATCAAATGCTTATGTGAATAAGTGGGACTTCATCCTGTCCTGTAGGATATTGTAGAATATCTTAATTTAGTAATACTGCCAGTATTGTCACTTTTCCGCGATCAACCAAGCTTTTTGTTATACTGCAATGGCACACCAACGGTCAATCTGAGAAACAATTTCTTAAAACCCATAGAAAGTAATCCTTCTAGAACTGTAGTTTTCTAACACAAGATCTAGAGCATGAAACCTAATTCATAGAAAATCGTTACATATTATACACACGTATGGGTTTCATGTATATACACATACTCATACGTACATAACATAGAAATACAGTAAGAAGCAACACAAAACAGACAATTCTTTCCAACCAACAAACGCATTCGCCACTACAGAAGATACAGCAAAACTAACAGAACCATTAATCATTTGACGTGGAGCTGATACATTTTTATTCTCTTTCAGTATTATTAATGTAATGTGTTTTTAAAAACGTTCCTAGCAAACAGAACATTTCAACATACGTATATTTTCTGCCCTGCCGATTGGACCCTATTTCCCATAGCAGACTGCTCTTTTTGTCTTCTATATAATCCTAGCTCTTGTCAATCATTCGTCCGAACAAATCTTTTTAAAATGCCGCCTGGTTCGCTCGACAGCTTGGAATAAATTTCTAGATGTGCGTGATATTCAGTGCTGTTTGTCTTACAACAGACGAACACCATTCATACAGCTCTTTGTTATTTGCTAATTTAAATAATAATTTAAATTTCTTCTTTGTTTACAGAAATGAATGTAAAAAAACGAAAGAAAAGCTAAGAAAGCAAACAATCTTAAACTACGTCTTCCTAACAAGTTTTATCGTAGAAAAAGACTCGTGATTATTTTACCATACGGTGAATGTGGCAAAATATTAATCACTTTCGATCAGACAAAAACATTGTCTATATCTTCATCAACCAGAAGCGTAATAAATCTATCAAATCATTGATGCACACAGCGTGATTGTTCAATTCAAATACGTGCATTCATAGGACATCCGTTTAAATCCATTAACATTGCTGATTAACAAGGTAAACTATTTGAATTACGAGCTAGCCTACCGATTATACAGTCATTCGCTTCACATTCCGATTGAGATATGATTGAATAAGATGTAGATTCTTTGTAAAAGATGAAGAAACAGCGTTAAAACAGTCGAGTCATCACCACAAAATGATGCTCGTTTCTCTTTCGTACTTCTGAACTCATAATTGGAAATTTTTACATCGCAGATCCGTCGCTTCCTGTTCATGCTACTGATCTAAAGCGATCAAGGATAGAAAAATTACATTTTACGTGACCAAATTTGTTATATACTGAAATATTCGTCAATTAGCATCATATTGACCACCAAAACAAATGCTCAGATTCATGTATCACACGCAACCACTCCACCACACGACTATTTATCTTTGATATGTGGTGGAGCATTAGTTTTATGCTTATGCATTAGTCAAACATAAATAAATAATAAATAATAATTGTCACATATTTCGTTCAATGTCGGCAAATTACGTCAACCATACAGCCTTTGGTCGTCACAATGGAATTTAATAGAAATAAATAAAATATTGCCACATACAAGAAAAATATTATAATTCCTAGTATGTTACGTTTTAATAAATATATACGTTATTTAAATTAAACAAAAAAATATTACACACTAGTTGGACCCATACTTACCATAGGTTGGACTCATTTACAATAACGACTTTATAATTTTACATGGGGTATTGAATTTAAAACGATTTTGTTCCAGTTAACTTAAACAAGAAATGACATTGCAGCGCCTCGTTTGTAAGGGATGGGCACTGTACGGTTGCCTATCCTAACACGTACAACTGTTGTCCAATTAATTGAAAATCATAAAAAACTCAAACGTTTGTGAAGGATTGATAAGGAATGTTTTTCCATTACCTAAATAACTATTTTTCCCCGATGAAATGTGTACGTTTATTTTAGATTTATAGTATTTACAGATATGTAAATATAGGATATGGATTTGTTTACCATGAGTAAAAAAATGTTTGATAACACTTATCGCAAGAAAAAAATATTTTATAACAACTAAAAACATTGTTTGCGGTGGCCCGGTGGCATGATAGTATCGACGCCGGTCTTCACACGAACGGACCGGAACAAAATCCCGCACGGGTAAATAAAGTCAAAGAAAACCAGAAATGGCAGGTCTAGAACCTCTTGAGGTTGTTGTTGCCGATGAAGAAGAAGAAGAAGAAAAATGTTTTACAAACATGTATCTTGTGATGAAAAGTTGTGTATAGTAAAATGTATAGAATCTGCGGTGTCGAGGTTGATCGAAACCGCTTAATACTTATTTATAAAGAATTGAAGTATTAAAAAATCATAAGGTTCTATTCGCAACGATGATTTCATATGATCAGTCGTCTATCAGATGTAACCCAGAACTCTCTTTGCTCTACGGAAAGACAGATATTATCAAGTAGATTATATTTTTCGCTCATAGTTCGCTCATTTAAGTTAAAACTCATCGTTAATGACCTCCAATACGATTACCTTGATTTTTTTAGGCACAAGAAGTTACAAGTAGCTCTAATCCATTTTACCTAGTTTATATATTATCTAAAGATTATTACATGGTTTCATTGAAAATTGCTGTCGGGAAAAAGAGCCAAATTGAACCAAGGTTTGCTAAACTTCTCATCTAAAGGACTAATTTATAATGCGTGATACAAACATATTACATTCAACATATTTCTTTATCGATCCTATTGAAAAAGTTATATTTTATGTACATAACTATGAATATTTAATAAAAATAAATAAAAAATAATCAATAAAATTTCAAACATCGTTTGATATGTGGTGAGAAAATACTTAATGTATTACCGGTATGATAAACGGGAAAGATTATTTTAATAACAAATTCCTGCACAGTCAAAATAGCTTGAATGAGGTTTGAATATGAATGTGACTTAAAGAATATGTAACTTTGTTATACGTACGGCTGACAATTTAATATAAACGAAATGAAATGGCCATTGATCGATAATGCGTGAATGTCTCATAATTGCTAAAAGAAAATTTGGTTCGGGATAAACTGCACTGTTTCGTTATACGCACTACCTTTGGACTATGTAATGAATATCTTGTAGATAACATTGGTTATAATGTTATATAATTAAGATGATAGCGATAACCTTCATGACAAACTCAAAATGTTTCTAAGTGCAGCATATTTCTAAGTGTAAAAATTTATACGTACTTTAGTACGCATACGCATTCAATGTTTGCAATTAAACTAATGATTCAAAATCTTGTTAATTGTGTTGGTTCCTTCGAATACAGTGAATATAAGCCTAAGTAGCTTTGTTATCAAAATTTCATCCTCAAATATAGGAACATCCATGTACGAATTGATAATCGCACCGAAAATTGACCTCCACTTTTGGATTAAAGGTTTCGACTTCAGAAAGAGCCAATTGTGGTTTCTTCTGTCTTAACTCATCATATATTCTAGTCATCAATCAAAATGATTTTGGTGCGGGGTCTCAGAATAAACTCAGACATCAACTGAAGAGCATTTGTTAAGCAAAAACAACGCGCGAGACCACAGCGTTTGTTGTGTTGAGGTCTTGTGCCTATAACAAATGTGCAAACGTGTCCAATACCGAGCTCAAGCATCAAACTCGGAAAAATACATTAAAAGAGTAAAGCCAAACAAACATACTCATTTAACAATCACCTTCTCACTCAATTGGTTGTTGGATGTTCTTCCGTGAGGCGTTGAAAAATTGCACCTTCCACCATACACGCGCACACCCACCATGATCGTTTTCTACTACATTAATATGTATCACCTCCAACTTTTAAATATCATTAAAACACCATATATTACGCCAATCTCTCGAAAGAAGTGAGTTTTGAGGCGGTGTTGGATGCTACCAACTGGACACTAAATTGAAAGTAATAATTATGACATGCTGTTAAAAATAATAGCTTTCGTTCCAAATGATAAATACTTTGGTCTGGCACGATAAGTCGTTTCGTCACACACACACACACACACACACACATACTCCTTAAATGCTTCCGTTTTATGTCTGGGACGAGTGCGTGTCTCGTCTCAACCATCAACCATGAAACTGATGGTCAGGATTGCGACCATCAACACCACCATAATCATATCACCTGTTGGTTATTCTTTTTCATTCCATGGAGGTTTCTCTTTGCAACACGGGTTTGGAAAATTAATGATCGAACAATGCTTTGCGTATGAATGATTTGCAGACGGAGAATATTCAGCTCAGCCTAGTAGTATATCGATGCATAATTATATTAGCTTTTTCAATTGCGTGTGAGGCAACAATTTGAGTACAGTCCATGACAAATTCTGCACAGTACATCGATTATACATGCATCAAAGCTTACGCAAAATCGAAAACTCTTTATTAACATTGGATATACTGCATTTTCATTCCCGATTCAAGCTCTACAACTGGATAATAAAATCCAATTTTCTTGCATTTGTGGAAACCACGCAAGATCTGATATTCGCAATGCATGGCCGGCTATGCGCGTGCGAGCTTAACTGTTCATCCTTGTTCTGCATCGGCACTACCTGTTGGAGAGGAAGAGACCTCACTGGTTTGGTTTGTAAAACGGGGCGGTCGCAATGCTGGCAATCTCGATATTCTCTTTTATTCCTTTGCTTGTTCAAGCAACGGGGTGGTTTTTTGTGCTGCATATGTTGTCTCTAGCACACTCATGCGTAGACTACCCAATTCATCAGGAAAACGGACTGATCTGTCTCTCTTTTTTCTGCTCTGGACACTTTTCTCGACGAAAACGCACGTTGCTCGATTGCGAAACATGTGGAATCGATGAAGCATAAGCAACGCTATGCTTTATGGCGCACGTCCCTGCTAAAGGGCAAACATGAGCAAAAGAGACGAAACGTAGTTCATCGGTCAGAGATTACTATGTTTAGTTCGTTTGGTAAACAGCAGCATCCGCAAACACAGTCGAAAGGAGATACGCGAACGGCGAATGGTGTTGTTGCGACCACTTGATTCCGGGTTTCCAACACTTTCGGTCGCAATGAGAAACTTGTCGCGGTGATCGTGTTACTCACATTTCATATGTTCAATGGTTAATTGATCCGCGATCCATAATCGGTGTGGTGAATGTTTTTGTTTATTCAGTTTTCATCTCTCAATCTATACAAAATTTTTGTGAAATTTTGCGTTCATTAGGAATTATCACGGATAAAAACAGTTTGGCAAAAAGTGCGAGAGGTTATACAGTGACTTTTTACTATACAAAATATGTGTTCGAGCTATACAAAATTGAAACAGTACTATACTAAAATAGTCGCAAATCAGACACAATGCTATGCGAAATAGTATAGTGAGTCTGTTGTAATATCAATGTGTTAACTGCAATTCATAATTGGCTTTTGTGCAAAAGTATTGTACATAATCGAGTATTCAAACTACGATCATTGCTACGTGTAATCAGTTATTAGTGTTGGTGTAACAGTTTTTCTTATTGTGTACTAGTCGTGCATAAAACGTGCATCGCCAAGTGTGTTCAGAAAATGGTGTTCTGAAACCCAAAAAAGCTTGTTTCTCGGAAAATTTTTGAAGCGTTAATAAATTGATTCAAGTGTCATTAAGCTATTTGGTAAAATTTCCTTCAGCTGTTGTACCAGTGATCTGCAAACCTAGCCTCAACGAATAATGAGTTTGTATCTACGAATTTGCTCGTATCCAAGCTATGAAATTTAATGTTCAGTGTTTTGTTTCTGTTGGCCAAAAATCTACAAAGTGTTTACGTATAACAAACATCCAGTTTTTAATCATACGATGCGAATATAGTTTTCAAATTGTGCTAATCTTTCCCAATCTCACTGCTGCGATCGAATCAGCAATGAAGATGCCAGATATAATTGAAAACAAATTTATTTGACAAGACCACAAATTCTGCGACATAGTGTCAAACCGTGCTTCAAAGTGAGTACGTTTGTACGTGCATATGTGAATTACTTCTGTGTGAAAGCTTCGATCTATTGTGCTTAAAAATGAGTTCTTTCTTGATGGGCTATCCGCACCATCACATCCAATCCATGGGGATTAATATTGAACCTAAGTTTCCTCCCAGCGAGGATTATCCAAGCTTCCATAACGGATATGGTGCAGTCAATGGTATAACGCAATCTGGAAATCAGGATTACTTACACCATGTTCAGTCCGATTCACTACATCTTTCTGGGGCGGTGGGTGTTGGCGCTGCAACCGGAAACGTACCTACCGGCGGAAATGGTCACGTTACCGGTAGCGGAAGTAATGGAGGAGGTGGAGCCTCTTCGGGATATAACGATTACTCATCTTCGATGGTGGGCCATTATTATCACCACCCGCATCATCATCACCATCATCACCACCATCATCCACATGCTCATCATACACATAATGGATATGTGTCGCCGGTGCAGATGCAGCCAACACCAACCACACCCATCGCCCCACCCATCCCTGCTCTTCCGCCTACTGTTCCGACTACGGCATCAAACAGCTCTGTTTCCAGTCACAATTCTTTTCCCACAAATGTGACTCCCGCGTACTACAACGGATACTATGCAGCAACAAATCAAGGTCATCCGTCTATGATGGATACGCCACTGCAATGTGTTGGTACCGAAGTAAGCAACACCGCATTGGGACTTCAGGAACTTGGTAAGTACAAACTGTCGAAGCAACATTACTAAAAAACCAATACCACTTCATTCAACAATCTTTCGCTAACTTGTACTAAAATTTATCGGATTGAATAATTAAATCCGTAAAAATATAAAGAAAAGTTATTAATTTAATATTGTAAAAGCGTTCCTTCAAGCTAAAAATAAGAGTTAAGAAATCCAAGCAACAACTTTGTCTTAAACAATAGGATCTAAAATAAAAAGGAAATGCTTCCTCCACGCTCCACGCTCAACGCTTCTTCTTATCAATGATTGAATTTGTGTTATCGATGTTGACAATAAACAAATGGATAAAAAATTAAATTGAACTGTGCTGCATTGTGATCAATTTATTGCTGCTGCTACACTTTCGATTGTTTTGATCAGATGCATCACACTGTATGGGCAGATATTTTGCATATTTAACGGCGAATATTCGAATTTAACAACAAAACATCAAATAACATCTATTGAAGATGATTTAATTTTCGAAAAGGTAAAATTGGATCGTTTAATTGACAATAAGAACTATAATTTAAAGTTGGTTGGTGGATACATCAAGTTTTGTTATTTCTCATTCGTTCTTCTACAATAGAGCTATGAATTTGTTTTCCATTCTTCTTAAAATGGCAGTAGGGAAATAGCTCATTGAGCTTTAGCGTAGCGTTGAAACCGAAGTACACATTATTATTACACTTGAAAAAGTGGATACATCACGATCTATACTAGGATCGAAAAAAAATATATCCGATCAGATCAATGGTATTTGAACTGACTTTGACTTTCAACTGATATACGATGCATGGAGACCACTCCGGAAGGAAAATGTACTACAAGCACGAAGCTGCATGTCGTTCACTGTTTTAGGCACAATCGTTGCTACCTTTAGGATAACCTGTTCCTTAAGAATATTTTTGAAATCCTTGAAAAAAATATATAATAATAGTAATTTAAATTCTTTCGGATAGTGTAAATTACATATTTTAGAGATAATTCAATCGAATAATTGAATATTTTTACTGAATAAATTGTGAAAAAATAGCTTTATTTTTGTAATGAGACGATACATGATCCAAGCAAGGGGTTTTAATGTTAAACTTAACCATATGCAGCAATCACATTTTTCTTTCGTCCTTTTTCGTTCTTTTCTTTTGTCAGCACAACAACCTCAAGGCACAACCTGTCATTTCTGGCTTTCTTTGACTTTATTTAATCGTAGCTGAATAGTCAGCCCTGTGTGATGTATCATCACAAACGAATTCGCGAACAAAAACCTCGCAATTTTCCTTCCATATTAATGGTAACGTTCGTATCAGTGCGTGCAATGTATGTGTAAGTGTCCATTTTGCATGTAATAGCTTTTTGTGATGGCCAGAAGTATGCTGATAGAAAAAACTCACTGTTCTCAAGGAAAATTGCAATACTGTCTACTTTTTTTTGTTGCATTATCATTAATCAACCATATGATTAAAATGCAACTAGAGTTTGTGGTAAAACTCATTTTCGATAAAGAGCAGCAATCAAAGTAGTAAAGAGCTACATACGTCATATGAGCCTTACTTTACCGAGCACAGGCTTAATTTACATTAGTATTCCCGAGCATATACTTTTTTGCATTTATTTCCTTCCTTCCTTTATCGTCAAAATAACCAGAGGTCTACCCTGTCATTTCTGGGTTTCTTTGACTATATTTACTCGTAGCCGGATAATCAGTCCTGCGTACGGGGGATTGGTCTGGATGAGATTTTGGTCCGGTCCGTTCGTGTGAAGACCAGTAGGCTACCTCTATTTTACACATAATGTACTTACATTATATCCATCTAAATTTGTTATTGTGAATTGTTCATTAGAATCATTTATATATACTGTTGATTGGTGTACTTTAAGTGGCTCTATTTAGCGGTATCTGCGAGATACGTTACGTTAAGAGCTTTGTCATATTTCATACGGACAATACGTATACAGCATTGACTGTTAAGTTATAAAAAAGTAGGAAAAACCACGTGATCGTGGCTGTACTTGCAAAATGAAAATTCGGTATTTAAAACATTGTTTAAACTTTTTTCATAAAACAACATGTTTTCATCCTTAGTGAGGTGAGGTCCACCACTTAGGTGAATTACACATTTATTTACAACATAATCGTTAGAGCATCGATCCATTATTTCCATTAACAGAATCGTCTGTTCATCCATATGTTATCTCTTTGACTAAAATTATCGCAAATATTCAAATATTACATCAATGTAAAATGAGCAAAAGCCTAATAAAGAAATCAAAGGAGAAAGAAAAAATTAATAGTTATTCTCAACAAACAATAAATAAACATCGTATGGTTTCGTATTTAATCGACATTAATTATAAAATCTAAAAAGTTATCAATATTAATTATAAATTATACCAAATATTCCGCTGAAAACTTTACATTTTTTTTAAATATTATTATTATTAAATAATATTAATATTATTAAATATTTATTATTGTATTATTATTGTTACGTTGAATATGCGAAGGCATTATCACTATCCCAATGCAAATATCTTCCTGGTTTTGTAAAAATGCAATTTATTACCTAACATGCTTGCCAAAAAGTTTGATAACATTATTACTTTATTACCGGTATACCTTTCATGAATATTTATCATTGTTTATTTGTTTAAAATTAAATTTTTTGCCAAATTTTAGTTATTTTATTTGATATGATTAAATTCAATTCATTTCATTAAATTCATTAAGTAGATTCAAATGCTTTATTTAAGCTATTTACATGTAACGAATCGATGAACATCATGTTAACCGATTCGTTTGTTTCGTTTAGTGATTATTCTTATTTCACCATAAATGAAAAATGTATGCAAAATATATAGTAAGATCTGCATTAATAATTAAATTGATAAACTCACTGCTGCTTCCAATGTTGATTCTTCAGTTACTAATTCCATTTTTCTTTAATTTTTTATTCGTCTATCTTCATCTCTATTCGCTTGATGTTACATCCATTTCCTCAAGGAATGAAATTGGATAGGCGAATAGAAGAAGCGGCTCCTACAGGGCAGCAACTACAAGAGCTTGGTATGCGGTTACGTTGCGATGATGCCAGTTCCGATCAGGTAAGTTTCCATATTACTCTTTCATATAAATCGTATACGGACGGTTAAGAACTACATGCTACTTTTTTCTCTCCTTGGGAAACTGCAGGACGAGTTTCTAGATGAAGAACGCCTAATGCTCGATCGTTCTCCCGACGAACTGGACTCCAACGATGGTGATATGGAAGACCTGGACTCCGATAATGATCTTGGCGACGATTTGATGCACGCAACCAGTGATGGTGAACGTATCATTTATCCTTGGATGAAAAAAATCCACGTCGCTGGCGTCGGTGAGTACAAAGTTCCTGTTGTGTACATCCGTTCGAAATCTATTAGCTGCTAATAATGCGGACAAGATCATAAGGTACCGGTTTTCAAAAACTCTTCACAAACGCTATTTCTTCCCAACGATGTTAAGCTCTACTTGTTCTGTGGGCTGTGATAAATTGGCTACCTTCTTATCATATCGGTAGATCAATGGGCATTGCAACCGATCAAACTACCGCAGTGGTTCTCAATACGCACCTTCAAATAAAAACCAAGGCGTTTACAATTTCCCGATGCTTCAAAGACACTGGATTGAGCAATATAAATTGCTTCCAATTTATCATTATTTTACCAGCGTTCTTCCACCTTGAGCGTTGTTCGACCGAAACCAAGCCAAGGTCAAATAAATTTAAACATTTCAACCCAAAAAAGAGATGAGGGACCGGGAACATCTTGAAAACCCTTCAAAATTTACAATGACAACATTGGACTGACAGGTTTTCCAAACAGTAGTGACGAATTGCTTCAAACGGTTAGCTCGTTTTATTGTAATTTATTTACTATTTTGAAGGATACTTCTCTACTATTGCTCTGTTCAGTCCAATGGTCCTGAAGAGATGTTACGATAAACCGTATGTGTCTGGTTCGATCGTTTAGGGATCATTAGCCATGTGGTACAAAGCAAGAAAGATCCATAAAAGGATCATTCGAACAGATATTTGTTATGGTCACTTGCAATAACAACACCTGAGTTAATTACACTACATTAGATTGATGTATATAACACATCAACAATGTGTCAATAATTCATGTCTTTTGTAAATTTTCGTATTTTCTTTCGTAGTTTTATTACCGTTTTCTTTCTTTCAAGAAGCCTTTTGGAACAAGTATTGACACTCAAACGTTACAAAAACGGTTATGAATTCTATAATAATGTTCAGATGTATAAATCTACGACCCTTCACTGTTTTCATGTTGTTAAAGTGCATATTACTTAGATATTAATTATCACCCGTGAAGTGCGAACAGTATGTCTCTTAGCCTAGAAAAGTTGTATTTACTTGATGAGGCTGATGAGGCGATAATTCGATAAACCATTCCTTCCAAACGGCCAAACTCTCTTTCACAAAAACGTTCTCATGCCAAACAAGCTAAAGATGAAGTGAAAGTAAAACTTCTACGGCATTCGGCCCGTGCAAAATGTGCTTCGTAACCCCTACCTCTTATTGAGCGTCGACACCTCTGTCGGGTGGCAAAAGCATCCACAGTGTAGTAAACGTCGCTCGACAGCTACCGAATAATTGATAACAACTAATTTATCTTTTCTGTCGCTTTGCCTTGTTGTGAGAGGAACGTAAGACTTCGATACAACATTCGACAATGACACGATTGTTTCAATTCCGGTGGGTGTATGGAGTGATTTGACTTTTCATTTAACGTTGTTACCTTGTTTGGAAAATAGCATGTTAATAGAAATTGTCTTTCATTTACGGCATCGTGAGCTTGAGCCCAAATAATGCCTACAAATTGTTTATCGAAAAACACTGTAAATGTTTACATCAGTCTTCCTAGCAAAGAACACATAGCTTCGAACCAACGTATTCTTGAATCGTTACACTAATTCTTATTCTTACGTTACAAACGTTTATATTTTAACATCACAATTGAACTGCTTAGTTTTTTTTATAATTGGAGTTATTTGTGATATCTCTTGAATGTTAAATCAATGATGCAAAAAGTTAGTGATAACCCACGGGTAGTGGTGTATCATTTTTCGCTCTGCTCGTTAAACTTTTCGAACTCCAACCGCTCTTAATGAGCCTATCGTTTCCCAAGGTCCATTTAGCACTTTTTGGTTTTCGGATGTGGGGATGTGATACTTTAATCAAACTCTTCCGCAACTACGAAGGGGAACATTACGAACGAAAAGTTTGAATAACAAGGCGCCGGATCACTGCTATCGGAAAGTTCTCTTCTACCAGTTACTTCTTGGCGAGCTGAAGAATATAAATTGAAGTTGTTACTTTGTTTTCGTGACAAGCTACGTATCGGTAAATCATTTCGCATAGATGAAAATTATAAACCCAATAAAGCTGGTGCAGCTGTAGGTCGGAAAACTTTAAGTCCATTGCTATGGCAAATTGTTCCATGGAATGTTCCAAATGTTCCATGGAATTCTTTAACATTCACAATCGTTTAATAACAAATGGTAGAATGATAGATAATAGGTAATAGTAATATAATTCATTTCAAACAATTGCCTACGTTATTACAATTCGGTACACGTTTACGTGTTAGCAAATAAAAAATGCATAAAATAATATTTGTTTTTATTCTGAATGACAGCCTAGTCGTATCGCTTATAGCTATTATTAACTTAATACATTTTACAATTCACGTTCGTTTGGAGACATTTTCTTCTCCGAACAGCATTATCCCGAAGGTTTATTAACAGCAAATTTTAATTCAAAATCTGGTTTATTATTAATTCGAGTGTGTTAATATTAGAATTATGAACACAGAAAAAAAAAATTACCACAATTGATTACCTTTTCCCCAGCTTTTGCTCTTGGAGTTCTGTTTTTTATTAGGAAATATTTAACTGAACGCCTTAAACATGTACTACAAACTAAATGTTTTATAAAACACTAATTCAACAAATACTTGCCCTGGCAGTTTGCTACCGTCCTTCTCATTCTATAAAATATTACTAATATTCACCAGCAACTGTATATATTTTTATAAACTATGTGAAACAGAACAGCAAAACGAAATCGACGATTAAAACAACGTTTAAGACAGGAATCATGGGGGCAGTGAATGACAAACAAAAATAGAATCCACCAAAACAAGTAGCTATCAGCTGTGTAGTTATCGATCGTTGGGGATCTATTACATGCTTGTGTTATTTCAACCATTCATTTTTTGTCTTCTCTTCCTGCCTCTCGTGCGTCCGGGGCACCAAAGAAGCTTTAACGAAAACCATCCATAAACGGATAAAAAACAGTCAAGTTGCCGTGGAACAAGATACCAATACGTCTAAACCGGACTGCTTGTCGGTCTGTCATCACCCACCCAAATGTTGAATGACGACAAGGTTGATTATAAGAGTTTTCGAACCTAACCCGGTTGTGGGGGTTGCTTGGTTGGACTCATCATTCCACCTGGTGACGATGCGTTGTTTGCTGCTACGTCGGCACACTCATTCGAGCGATACCGGGGACTAGTCATGCTTTTCACATTACCCTTCTGCACCGTCCTCTCAATGTCACTGAGTTGCGCCTTCTACCATAACCGGTAACGTTGTTTGCAACTGCTAAACAAAAGTGTGATGTGGCGTATTTATGAATAGTAGGATCGTGGCATTTGAACATGGATTTTTCATCACGTATTTAAACGCTCACGACATCCAGCAGGTAGAAAGTAACAAACAAACACCAAATATTATTAAAGATAATTCATAAACATTCTTCACAATACTTCATAGACACCTAAACGAGACCACAATCATGTCAAAAACTTTCATTTTATTGCTGGTAAATGCTGGTTCTTACATCGATTCAAAATATTTTGCTCTTTGGTTATATTTTAAACAAAAAAAAGTAAAAAACTTAAAAAGCATAGCGACATAGCTAGCTAATACAAGAAGAAGGTATACTTTGTCAATTATTCTATTTATCAACTAATGGATATAAATATTTTTTTCTATCTGTCTATCTATTCTATCTTTTTTAAATTTTCTATCGTCAGAATTTGTTTGCGTCATTCACTTTCTGTCCCGGAACGGTAACAAAAGACAATTACGGACTTCTTTTCTAAATAGCCTGGTTTGGCTATCCGCTATTCATTTGGCGTTGATTCGATCGGTAGTTACATCATATGCTTTCAAACCGCAAGCCTTCATGAGAGCCTAACAAATTCAAAACGTGCCAAGAGTACTTCACTTCTCGCGGATTCCATTTGTGAACAATTAACCTTGATACATGTATGACCACCACAGTTACTTCCAGCCAGCCGTTCAATTCCAGCTTGTTTATGCAAACTTACCTGCCAAAATGCATAGATTCAAATAGCAACCCTGCACACAATAAGCCTAGTAAAAATTTTACCTTATACAAAGGGTAAAGGTGTAGTGCGACCGCATAGGAATTGTACGTGACATTCTTAGAGACTTGGCTGACCAGTCAGTTGCACACGAAGGTACGAAAGGGTTGCATGTGATCATATTTTGCAAATCATGCTGCTGTGTCCGATACAATTGGCTTAGATCGTTTTTTCCTCTTGCCTATACTTGTTTTTCCACTGTAAACGGTTTACGCCCTGATATGGCCAATACAAATAAACAAACAAGTTGTTTCCAACACTTTCTGACTTTGTCGATGTTCTCATTATTCTTTGTTTTATTCAATGAAATTCTTCGCGGGTGGTACATGTATAAATAAACGAAGAATAATCAATGAAAGTACAATAAAATTATTACCAGCCTCTTCCACATTAATTGCTGATTGATGATATAAAGGCCCGTTGTTGCGATGTTTCAATATATCAGCTCTAAAGAACACGTACACTCGGTTCACCGACATGGCTGGTTGGATCGAGATTTTCTTGAAGTTCGCGTTTTATAATGAACGTGTCCGTAACAGCTTTTCAATCACGATTCCGCTGCACAAATGCAGTCAGATTCTTGACATTACTACATCGGCTCTGATGCAAAAAAGTGCAGCCACTGTAAAATAGCAAGTCATTTGCCTCAATATACAGCTGCAAACCTGCCTTCGTTGGCTCACCATACTCAGCAGCGGGTCTGTGCTATTCCTAAGCTTAATAGCATCAATAATAATTGCCTCAGTACTGAGTAACGCGGTTTTGCAAACATTCACAATCATGCAGGTCGGTGTGACCTGAACCTTGATGTAATGTAGATAACTGTGCCAAGGTACTTTCGTTTGAATCAAACCTTCTGCCATATTCGTCAGTCTATCACCGTTTTCATCGGCATTGCAAGTGAGAAACTGGAAGCGTAAATAACTTTTGATCACTTTCTCTGTTGATCAGCCTGTGATAAGCATAGTACGTCTTCTTGTGGTCACCATGTTCTTCGGAGTTTCCGATCGCGCTTCTGTTTTATTTTGGTAATTGTGTACTGCTTAAAATTCGAGCAATACATCATCCAACTTGCTTCGTATCAAAAAGCGTCAAAGAATTATTCGTATTTCGTATGCCAACGAACTTCTCTATGTCACTGTTTCTTGGGTACAGGGCGACCAGGGAGTTACTTTCAGGCGACTATAGCAATGCGAAAGATTAATGATCCATTTGACGCGGCCTTTGGACACTTCACCAGTCCAAAACGAAACGTTCATCAGCACCCGACACGGACAGCGGTAGTATCGGTTCCTTCATCAACCAGCAATGACCACCCAAGAGAAACATCGGATCGGTGTGCAACGGGGGCGTAATCTACACACGCTGGGACTTACGGTACTAATACAAAACAAAAATCTATCGAAGCATCGACCTGTCCAGCCAAAGCCCTTTACTTCTCAGCGGTGTGAGTTTACGGTGGTTATGTTAATATTGCCGTTACCGATCGTGGGCTATTTCTTTAACGTTTAAGTGTCATGCAAACCTTATCCGTTTGTGCCTCGACACCCTAAATGGGAGTCCTGATACTTGTAGTAGCTCGAAATAATTGCTAGTAGCATAATTTCGTGATCTCAAGCACATTAATTATAACACCGGACGCTCGAAGTATGCCGAACAAAGCAAAACAGATCGCATTGATAAGGATCGACAGAATCAACGCAATAGATTATACGAAACAACGTACAAATCCGTACTAAAGCTTGGGAATTGCCTTTTGTCGAAAGAAAAGGGAAATAAATTGAAAACAAAAACTATTTTTTACACGTTTTCTGTTCTTTTCAAAACAGTTAAACTTCGTTACACTCCTGTCGAAGTTTCAGCCGTTCAGAAACTCAAAACAAAATCGTCACAAAGCAGCACGGACGCCCTAGTGTGCTAATGATTAATTATTATTTCTTCAAATGCGTAAAGTTCCGCTGTTGCGATGAAGCTCTCGCCAAGATATGCTTGATGGAAGGTAGACAGAAGAAACTGTAATTTATAATTTATCAGTCCAACCGAGTTCATGTTGTTAGGCTAGAGCAAGTGAAACTAATTTTTAACCATCCTATACTAGCGTATCTTTAAACTGTGGTGCGGCAGCTGGAATTTTCAACGATAACCAACGCAAATAATGTTGTATATAAGAAAAAGAATATTGACCAGTTTCATAAGCATGTAAAATCTCCAAGAAATATAAACCATGAAATAGAGAAAAATATTTAAGATACAAAAAATATTTTACATTCGATGGAAACACTCACTGCTAAAGTGCCTGCTGTCGTGATCGCGATCATATGGTCAATCGATCCATTTGCGATGAAATTGTGTTCGGCTTAAACCCAACTATAGGGCAATTCAAAGGGTTATTACTTTTACCTTATTTTTCTACCATACCTTACAATCTCACGTCGGTTTCTAGTATTTTCTCCCAACAACTAGTAAGATTCACCCCCAATGAGGGATTCAAAGAAACACAGTGGTTCATTTGGTATTTGCAATGCCATGTGTTCGGTGATGTCAGTAAAACATTTTCTCAGACAACAGCAGGGATGCAGACAGCATGAACGGCGACCGATCCAAGTCAGCACGACGATGGGGAATGTCAGATACTTTTCATGTCAATCAAGAGGAGCTTTGTGTGTCTTTCAATGGCAACTTGAATAGACAGGCAGAGTAATGGGTTTCAGCGGCTTTGAAGGTTGATAATCCATTGTTCAAAGCGCTTTATCCCTGCATGTTTCATTACCATCACCCAGGAGTTAGCCACAAAATATTTCCTTCCTTCTGGTTGAGTTCTTTCTCAGTTTCCTCTCGTTGTATTCTAATCAATACATGGAGAGTTGTAGAAAACCTACCAACCAAGTCATCTGCACTAGCGCAATCATATTTTCGAAAGAAACAAGTTTGATTATCGTATGAGTTCCAGAGTTTAGCACGTGCCATAAAGGTTGTATGATGGCCATCACAGTCTTACATGATTACAATTAAACTGAATAAAATTGTAGCAACAGCTCGACAACTTTAATTTTACACTTACAAAATGCTGAAATGGCACACATTTTATACAACACATTCATTATTTACATATGTATTTTTGCTTATTTTACCGGTAGCTAACGGATCGTTTCAACCAGGCATGGAACCAAAGCGACAACGAACCGCTTATACCCGTCATCAAATATTAGAGCTGGAGAAAGAGTTTCACTACAATCGTTACCTTACACGACGGCGACGGATAGAAATAGCCCATACGTTGGTTCTTTCGGAGCGACAGATTAAAATCTGGTTCCAAAACCGACGAATGAAATGGAAGAAAGACAATAAATTACCTAATACGAAAAATGTGCGGAAGAAAACCGGTGACCAAAGCAAATCGAATGCTAGTAACGCTTCTGGTCAGTCCGGAAATGCAAACAACCAAAAAAAAGGTCGAAAATCCAATAGTTCCGTGTTAAACACAAAATCAAAACTTCAACAACAAAATCACCAAAGCGAAGTAAGTACCTTAAACCTGTTAATGGGCGTATCGAAACAAACTATTTTTTAGAATAAAATTACAAACACACGAAACACAAATTAGAACATTTATTTGTTCTATTTACTCTAAAGCCATCTTAATTGATTCTTGTTTTTCTAATGATATTGTTTAAATTATGCCTTCATTTTCACTACAGTGCCTTCGGACAGACAGTCTTGAAAGCATGACTGATATCCACGGCTCAATGGCGAATGGCAACACCGGGTCATCGCAGTATATCTCATCTTCTGATGTCAACAATATACTACCACTGGCAAACGGAACTAGCGGGACCAACAGCTCTGGTAACGCCATTCACAATGACCATCTTTCACAGCATCAACAACTACAGCATCAGCAGCTTCAACATCAGCAACATCAATCTCAATTGAACACCCAATCATCAAACAATAATAACAACAACACCAACGCCGCCAGCAATATGAACAGCGTCCAACAACATTCCGTCGCTATAAAAAATGACTACGATCTTACTGCGCTGTAGAACCGACATTTGCCACCAGGGTCATATGATCGTTGCCACCATCCAAGCGACTATTTCTTATGGCTTGTCAGACTATTGTTTCAGATGATACCATTAATGTACATATTTTTCCTTTAGGTTTTTACGGTTTCAAAAGCTTACCTACATCAAATGCGCTACTAGTTTTAAAATAGACAAAAACTGATACCGAAACTAAAGAACCAAGCAGTAACTCATTTTTTTATAGTTTGCGTTCAACAAGGATTAATAACTCTTTTTCGTACGTTCAACCATCCGACACAATTGCGAAGGATTGAAACTGGTAGAAGTACTGGAATTTGCGATGTTACACCTGCACCGAAATTTGTACAGCCATGATGTGTTTAGAAAGTAAGTAGGTTGTATACACGATATCGAATATTTGCTCACGAACAAAACCACATTTTATGCGACTAGTGTGACATTTGTATTTATGTTTCCCTTCTATTAGTATGTGCTGTGTGGCACATACATTGTCTGTCAGCTGTACACGCAATGGATGTATAGAAAAATGGGAGTAGGATTAACAATGAAAACAAACTCGGATGTATATATAAGTAGTTAACATTAGGAGTTGATAACAGAACGGATCGTGCGATCCAATATCGAGCGATATTCAATAAAAAATTGATTTTTTACACGTTTTGAGACTCACCGGTGTTGGTTGGATTGAAACACGAAACTGTAAATGGAAATAGTTTACTGCTTTGAACCATCATGCGAACCTTCCAAGCATGATGTGTGTCAATCATTTTTGTCAAATCCAACCGGCACCAACAAACATACAAATTCGGATGAAACAGTGATTTAGTTGTGTAAGTGACATGCTAAGCTAAAATCTTTATGTACATAGTCGTTTGTAAAATTGGCGGAGAAAAAGCATTCATGTCTGAGAACTGCAGTAAGCTCCTTAATGCACTAGAACATTTGGTCTTATTTTGCAGAGTATTGCCCTATCCACTACGACTACAAAACGTAACCGTAAAACTGCAATCTAGAACATTTTATACCGTGAATTATATCGACAAGCATCCTGTTGATTTCCAATGCGTCTATTCAATTGAGTTTTCTATCATTTCAAATGTATTTTCCCAATACTCTATTACATTATTCGGAAGTAAATATACATCGATCTCCTCATTTGATTGTGAGAAACATCGAAAAAGAATGAATAAAGTAATAAGCTAATTAAGCAAACGTGGCTCAATGCTAGCAAGCGACTATCAGAAGGCGGCAAAGCTTTAAATAATTGTTCATTTGTTCTATTTCAAGTCCCCGTGTTCGGCTGATCCCGTGCTGGGTACAGTAATACAACTTTCACTCGGTTTTCCGCTTGCTTAAATCTTGTTGTTATCCATCGATAATAACTTCAAGTAATTGTTTTGTTGGTTTTCTCATTTCCTGCGTTAGCCAAACTGTTTTTGTACATTACAACGCACCATACAACAAATGGCATTAAATTGGAGTAGGAATAAGTAGGTGCATAATTTGAACGAAGAAATAAAAAAAATACAACCATTTTGTAAACTTGGACTGAAAGAAGGACATAGAAATAAGGTTACGCTGGGAGTCAAACTGGGTTTTTTCTTAATAATATTTCTGTTCGATGTATTTAAGCAGCTGCTCGCGTTTATTTCATTGTGACTACAGCCATAGCTCTAAGATCAGCCATTGAGTACTTCCGTACGGGATGTACACATAAAATTAAGTAAGTGCTAGCAAAAACAAATAAAATAAACCATCATAATTTAATATCTAGTTTCCTTCATTTTCGTTAACCTAGTTGTAAAAGGAATGGTCTTCTAGTCTTGGTATTATTTTCTTTATACTTCTTCAAATGCAACTAAATACCGTGAATGCTGCACAAAGTAGAATGTCTGAGAAAACGTTTGTTCATTCACTTCTAACAACTACAGCTGATGCTTTTTTTTCCTTCAACTCCTTTTTCAGGTTTGGGTCGCAATGAGTAATTGGGACGGTAGCAATAAAAGCCCATCCGGAAAACAAACAGTAGTTCTAATCCTTTACTGACCAGTGTCCTGTTGTTCCTTCAACCCTTTTAAAAAGGATTTGCTCATTCTAAGAATTCCATAAGCCTTTGACTTTTAGTGCCAATGGACTATCATAAATAAATAGGGGATAATACCGTTGGCGGAACTGATTCCTAACTGAATTCCTGTTGCGAGTTGTTGGAACCTAGCCAAGGAGTAGAAACTTCGCACGGCACACTTCAATGCGATTAAAATCCTTTTTTCCGTTTCCAGGTCAGTATTGAATGTATCGTTGTACAGGTAGTACAGACGTAAAGTTGCAAATTTTGTCCCTTCGCTTAATTACAAACGAACAATATCAGTGTTACCGGTCAGCAATATCGCACATCGTTTCTCCGTCCGCTCGGCGGGGGGACATTTTTCATTCCGTATAACAACCGTTCCAATACGGGTTATATTTTCTATAGAAAATTAAGCGCGAGCCATGGAAAAGAGATACGGTTTGCCTACTGTGCCACTTTGACGCCGCCGTCGGTCGGCTTATATTTCTATCTCAGGTCACCGAAGTGGCATCTTAAAACCATATTGAAAAGCTGTTAAAATCTGCTATCCTTAGCTATCGATCTAATGTTTAAAGACAAAAGACTGTACAGACACAGAATGACATAACAGGATAAAAAAATTAAACTTGTCAAATGTACGTCACATTTCATCCAGATGTAATTCATTCGAATCCCGCACAATATCAACATTCTATCGTAAGAAGGGAGCGTTTTGTGATGCGGTCCTGGTTCCATTACCTTTTTGGTGTAGCAAAAATGAACATTCATCAAAACATCACGAAAAGACACGCATGGAACTACACACAAACCGTCTAAGGTCGCATAACTTTCGACGTAATCCCAGCACTATGGAAGCGGGAACCTAGCAAGCTGCATTCTGAGTAGTAGTCCTTTAGATTTGGATGTATTAACCCTCAACTCAACGATCACCACCACGTTCCGAGAAAACCCCTCTAATCTTGCACACTTTACTGCGCACGGTTTCCATTTTATAGGGGTTGCTAAAGCAAACATTTGTCCATGTTTCACATTTCTCAAACTACATACTAAATTGGCTGAATGTGTAAAACGTTTTCCTTCCATCTTCCATTCCTTTTGTTCTCACTTTTGAAGGAGATTAGACGCCATTTTGTAGCTCTACGAGGAAACTCTTGGAAACCACACCCCTGGTGAAAGAAAGATCGCTGGGAATATTGTTATTTATATGTTGTTTGAAATTCAAGCATTTCATTTCATTAAACAATACTCCACAAAGTTGTTCTTATAAGAATATTGGGCATAAGTTATTAAAACACAACAAAAATCCTGTTATAAGCCCTCTGTGAACCTTTTAAAATACGCTGCCTATTACTAAATTTCACATCTGTATCGCATTCTGTGTTGTTTGTCATTCGTAAAAAGTTACCACAGGTAAGAGATTTGAACTTTGGGAAATTTGTTGTTAAATGAATTGTTTGATTAAATCCACCACTGACTAAATCCTTGCGTGTTCCGCTAAGCGAAACATCATTTTGACGGGTCAAATAATATTTAAGTTGCACTCCCAGCCTAACACAACAAATTATGTGTTCGTTTAATTCAGTCGCATTGGCTTGCTGCCAATGCAAAATTTTACCCACGGGACTAAGTTATCATGAGAAGATGTTTTTTTGCTGAAATTATACCTTCGAGTGCATTTACCTTAATCATTCACTACCTGTATATCTGCGTGTCGGTCCGTCCGTTCGTCCGTCTGTCTGTCTGTCGGTCTGTTTGTATATTCTATTAATCGCAGTGTACGAAACTGCTCTCTAAACAAACAGTCTGACAAGCTACAAAGCAATGCATGCAGTGGATCAAAGACGTGTCATTAACGAATTAAAACATTATAAATGTATTATCACTGTGTCATGCTATCGTCAGTTTTTCGGCTCAGCACACCAGAGCACGCATCAGATGGATAATTTTCTTTGCGAATAGCACAAACCACTATAGTCTCTCATCGAAAAGAAACTTATCAACACCAGCTTCAAACAAACGGTCATCTACCGGGCTACTGGGCAAGGATTCGAAAGACCTGGTGGATTCTCTTGGGAGCATTGCTGTCCACAAGCAACTAACCGGTGGTCAGGATGTGAAAGGAAAAGGCTCACAGTTTTGACCGTGGGTGAGATAAGATTAATGTTTTTGCCTCAATTTCATATAACACGTATGCGAGGGATCGGTGTCAATGAAGATTTTCTCACCTTCATAGAAACATGGCTTGCTCGAGTTCTGCAGTCCACTTCGGTTGAAAGTTGCCATCACGATTGTTCTGCGTTTTAAATACGTTAAGCTCACTCTATCAATCTATTTGCAAATGTCGCACAGGGCTGATACTGTAAGGATTCGTTGTTCCGCAAAGCTAAAAATCAATACAACAATGCTTCTACTTTGTTGCCACACAGGGTCGCTTCATGGTAGGGCATCCAAATCCAATCAGCAGCAAACGGATACTTTGAACGGTCGAAATTATGCGGAACCGTTCGGACCAATCTGGTTAGTTCTCACCGTCGGTTGCTTCTTTCTAGTCTATTCGCCTAACCCAGCATCGTATGCTCTTCCCCACATGAGCCAAGGGAACACGGAGCACAATTTCGAATAGGACGCAAGAACAGAAATCTATTTGTGTTTACTTGCTTTCTTGCAATTTGATTAATGATCACACTTCACATCACATTCTTCAGCATGCGCGCTCGTCGTCCTCACTCCAGACAGATGCCTCCCTCTCATGCAGCGCTTTCTTTTTTTGCGTTTCAAGAAAGGTCCTCTCCGGAAAGGTGCCTTTTCCACGATCCAGAATGCTAGCTGAAGCGCAGAAAACTCGATATAATAACAACAAAATATAGACTCATGAAAAAAGGAACGTGTCCTTTCAGCCCAGGCAACGGAGCCAACAACAAAATGGAGTAGACGACGTACACAAGAAATAAAACAGGAAGTGGACATAACTAAGAACATTACACAAAACACTACCCACGTCTGTCAAAGACAGCGTTTCTGTTGAAATAAAATGCAGAATAGCAGATCAATGGAATGTAATGCGATCAAATACATAGCTAGTGCAGGTTGTATAGGGGATACAATAATTATAATAATAATAATAATAATAATATACTATACTTCATATGTATATAATATACAAGCTTTCATTTCAATATTGGAACCAATATTCTAAGTCAGCTAATGAAAGAACATTGTGATTGTTTAATTGGTGTTGTTGTGTGTCTTATCCCGGAGTTGGTTGGACTTATTGGTAGCGGCGCCGATCTTCACACGACAGGACCAGTCCAAAATCCCATCGGGACCAATCTTCCGTAGCAAAGACTGACTGACTATCCGGCTACGTGGTAACACTAACTCTAGTAAACCACAAATGGCAGGCATGACCTAGAAGGTCGTTATGCTAAGAAGAGAGAGTGTATCTTATAACCATTATTTCAAGGATGCTTAATACATTCAATCGTTTATCAAAGTTTTCCACTGCCGTCTTCATGGATAATGGTGATATTGTTTTTTTCATATCTTTGAATCGCCGTAATACTTTTACATTTTGAGGTTTTTCTTGTGCACATCCATAATTATTTATCCATATTATTTATCCAGTAATGTGAAAGTTTCCATTAGTGGTTTTGGATTATTCAAGTTGTTCGTGTTATTGTTGATCGAAGAAAAGAAAACAGAAAACATATGGAAGAAACATGTCCTTCCACTAATCATGATAAGTTTATTTGAGCTTTATGTTAGGATGTTCTTTCATAATATTTCCTGAAGGTTTTTCTCCTGAGTAACGGAAAACATCTCATCATTTTAAACAATATGCTTTTATCGTGGCAGCTATAAATAAATAAAGCGTTTATTTATTCATGTGATTGTATATATTCCGAACAGATTTGTTACCAAATAGCATCATTCTAAACAGCTTGAAGCACAGTTAATACGTACTAATATCGTATAAAACATAATGCCCAACAGTCAAACAATGGAGCCTTTTATTGCCATGAACGTTCTTTTAAAAACGTCGTGTGTGTTTTACCTTCGAGTTTAATGGCCTTATTCTTTAAGTATTATTATAGTGGTTGTTCGCCGTATTCTTAATTTAAAAATTTGGTCTAAATTTAAAAAAAGACTATTGACTTCCAATTTCAAATACCGACTATTCAAATTCCAAATAACATACAAAAAAAACTTCAAACAAACATCTCAACTTTCACCAAAGAAATAAAAATAAGTTTAAACGAATTGTAATTTTTCTATAACCGCCATTTCAAATGCTCCCTTCAGGAACGAAACAAATGATGTATTTAACGAACGTTAATTTAGATTCCCGTTTCCGTTTTGACGAAATAAAGCAACAAATTCAACGAAATTTGAACGAATTTTGTGTTTAACGAATATTCAACGAACGTGAATAAAGCAGTGCTTTCCGTGCGATCCAGCAGCACATGCGACAAGAACAATTCTATACATTCATAGAGTTGTGTTTTATCATATTGCATCGAATACGTCATACAAACATCTAATAAGACAGCCTGTTTAACATATCCATGTCCCATCATGAACCTGTGTATGCAATCATTTCCCGTGTTACGCGAATAATGCGTGCCAGTGACAATCGCGCAACACGGATTTTCACGTAAGACTGTTTCTACACAGTTAGCGATTGTCGCATTTGCGACTGCGACTTTGTCAAACTTTATACAAAAAAAAGGCGAAATGTCGCGATGTCAATTTTGAATGCGCTCCGTAAAGTGTTAATAACTATTGAATTTCTTAATACGACATATAAACGATATTTTTGCGGTAACTGGATATACGCGGGTTTCTCTAGAACGCTTTGTCGGCGTATCACGGGTACCGACTGTATATTAATTCCAAAGAAGGAAGTCAACTATGTAATATAGAAGTATAAACAATTTTACTCCCGGATTCAACTTACGTGAAAAATTGAGAAACGCGGATTTTTCCCGGGTTATACCGATACGCTATAATAGCGTATCTCGGGGACTGCCTGAACGTTCATAATTCATAATTGTACGTTAATTTGGGTAAATTTGAAATTTGCCAAATAAAACATTGCATTTCACCCAAAAAATTACACGAACGGTTTAGATTTTGGAATTCGTGTATGACAATTATGTTAATCCGATTAACTTTCGTTCACCGTCTCTTTATTTCCTTACGATACACTATTCATACAGCCAACACTTACAATACTACTACGCATACATATTGCTTCCGACACTACATGTATCTCGAATTCGCGTAACTTGCGTGTCACGTAACGCGGGAAATGACTGTAACTTGCAGTTAAATGCAAGGAAATTTTAACGATTAAAACCAACACGGAAAAGAAAGAATTAGGGGTTTCTTAATATAAATTGATATTAAATATTAAATTAAGGTAATTGGCGATTTCTGTAAAGTCAACTGTAACCAATCAGTAACGATTCGTTCCTTTTATACTGTTATGTAGTCTTGCTAATTCCTTTAACATTGAAAAAAGGAAATTCCTGTATGTAATCCATCTAAAAGGTATCCTATTTCTTCTTCTGCGCCATGGTGTAAAGACCTTTAGTTGGTCTGCCATGTCTGCCTATTATGGCTTACTGGATTTATTTTATCACGTAGCTAGATGATCAGTCTTTTCTACGAAAGAATGGTTTGGATGGTATTTTGTATTAGTCCTATCTAGTGGAACCGTCACCCCTTCTAACTACACCATATGGCTATATAAATAGGAATGTTCAATAAAAAAATCCTTTGTTAGTGGAATGACACTTCGACACGAATATGCAACCTTCGAACAGTATCGTTTTGGTCTGACTGGTGATCAAACGCGCCTAAAATTATTACTGGTATGGTCTACAGTCTGGATACTCCTTAACACAAAGAAAGAAAATGCTGCCGAACGCATTGCATACCCAGTAGGCTGTAAAATACCTCGAACTGCTCTTGCATTTTGCCATTTGACCAAATAAACTTTACGACCGTTTACGAAAATTAAAAAAAAAAACATGTTTATATATATTTTTTAAATCTTGCCGAGGTTTTGATACCAACAGAAATCTATTTCGACTTAATTCAATTACTCGTATGTTTTAGAACAGGATCACAGTCTTAATAGCTATCATTCAACATTCAGAATTTGTCACTACTGTTGACGTAGTTGCACCGATCTTCACACGACAGGATCCTAAAACTCCATCTGGACCAATTCTAGTTCGTTCATTCCATCTGAGAAATTATTAACTGTTCCATAGTTAAGAATTTCGAGAAATTTCTTCAAAAAGGCGAATAACTCAACTAACTAACATGACTACTAGTTACGTGGAATAACACAATCACATATGCCAATGTAATTTTAATATAATCTTCAGTCTTTGGCTTTGCTCAACGGAATGTTTTGTTCTTTTTGAAAAGAATTTAAGTTTAGAGTAACATATATCATAGAACCAAATGCATGCAGCAAGTTTCGGTTATCGCTAAGGATGACTATAGACAATTCAGTGACGAGCTGAGTCTCTTCCAAGACCCTTACGATCGACCTGTTCAACGGGAAAAATTTCTAAACAGTCAAGTAAGCTAACCATATATGCATTACAGAGTTAACCATTGAGCGCTCATTTCAACGTAGTCTGCGCGTAACAGCATTTATAAATTCTTAATTTATTCGTTCGTTTATTTATTATTTAAGAATGTTCATATCTTGCCACAGTACAGAGGTGTATTGGTAGTGGCGCCGGTCTGCACACGACAGGATCGAGACGGAATCCCGTTCGAACTTCAATCCATCCCCACCGTACTGACTATCCGGCTACGTGATATAATTAGGGGATACGGCCTGACCGTTTCAACGAAAAAATTGTTCGTTCCTTATCATTTCTTCCTTATCTTGACTTGTTAGCATAACTTATGTTTTCTAAAAGTATAAGCTTAGAAGAATCAGAACATTAGTTATGTTATTTGCTATTTACCGCAAATATTTTTTTTTAATATTTACACGACGAATAATCGACGTTCTTTGACTACAAATTATGAATGGTTTTAGGTATTACATAGCGAGATTATCGTTTAGGTTGACACGCTTTCATATATTGTATCACGTTGTAAATTACTACATTTCTGGTTTACTCATGGCATTTCGATTTTCATTTATTTCTACGATCTTAAAAAAGCTATTATATACGACCTTGCATCGTTCTGTCGTTAATAAATGAAGAAGCATTAGTACCAGCATATATATATATATAGGCTTCAATAACGAAGGACGAAAAGAAATGGTTTGAAGAATGTCATCAAGGAAAAGAACAATCAGGCTCTTAAATTAAAATTATTTATATACATCAGCGTTGGAATAGACTTCTTCACCAATATGAAACAGCAAGCATATAACGTGACTCCTTATTACACTTGGACAATACCGAAAGTAGCATATGTCTATGCTAAGCACGTGCTCGTCAATAGAAAACAGAGGTTATAAATCATCAACATGTTGGTGTTCAAAGCAGTGGCATTTTCACCACACAATCGTCTGTGTAAAAAAAATGAAGAGAAAGAAAGAATAGACAACAAGCACGGTTAAGCATTCAATTTCTAGGATGGCTCTCGATGGAACATCTAGGAGGGACGCTTTGTGATAAAGTATGGCATTTGCAAATTTAAAACATTACAAGAATTTGTTATCAATTTAAAATAACACGGGTAATTACGTTTTATAATCTCATAGGCTACGCAACGTAAAATAAAAGCTATTACTACAAGTTCAGGAGTTACATAGACCATAAAAATATATTTTTATATATACCGCATATTGCTTATAATGAAACAAAATTATTTAAATTTATTTTATTTATTTGACATGCCAATCGACTGTCATATTTCTTAAATACACTGGATTGAAAGGGGTTACCTGAGGAACGCTTCTACATGCGAACCACTTGCAATTCCCGGTCATTCTTCAGCCAGTAAGTCCAGTATGGTCAATTCGATCGTAGCATAAATAAACCGTTGTTTTCTTCGAGACCTAAAAACAAATAATTTCAATTGTACTCATTATTCTCATCGATATCAATATGTGAATGAAATTTGCAGGTATTTATAATACAGTATACCGTTTGTGAACAATTGTAGAAATAAATCATTAATTATACAGATCGCTTTTCAGGATATATAACTCACGTTTTTGTTATTTGAATCATTGCATATTTGAAGATTGTTCACTCCGTGAGATACCTCTATAGAAACGAGCTTCTGATAATTGTATATGAATCTACAGTATAGTATAGTATTTCAACCCACAAAAGCCCGGAACTACAGGGTAGGTCACGGAGGAGCGCTTGTTCAACAGTCATTGTCATTACGAATGATACACAGTAATGCGGTTACTTTTTAATCCCTGTTATGTTTCCTTCATAAATTTCACATTTTGCTGTACACAATATAGGCCTTTTCATTGCAATGTTGAATTGAATATTGAGCTACAATTGAGCTTTGTTTCAATTCGCGTACCATCATAGTTGTGAGCCTATTACTTCTAGTTTTAATATAATTCTTACTTTCAACGCTATTCTGGTTCTCGGACAATAGGCTGCGTCAGCGCGTTACACTCCTGTTTTTTCTTTGCTTTTCATAAACCTCGCACCAAAAATTTGTAGCATTGCATTGTTTCGGAACCTCTCTTTCAAAGCCACTAAGTCTAAAAACGGCAACGAATGCCATTTACATACTCTCCATTCTTCCGTACGATACGAACCACACCGTTGTACATTAATAAGTAATGAAAGAATATTTTTCCCAACGCCGAGATAAACACGGCGGGTATTTCGTAGACAATCCCCTTGTCTGAACTCTTACAATCACTTTGGGAATACGGTCCTTTTTACAACACACACATACAGTACGTTTATTTTATGTGAAACACAAGCTAATTATTCTGATCAAGCACTGGTAAAATTTCTCAACAAAACAGTTTGTAAATCTACTTCTGATGCACAGAATATTGGTTCGCTTTCACCCGAGGACGCCGCCATGATGTTGGATTTGATGCTGTGTAAAAAGAAGCTCTGCCACAAAAGCGACCAGCAGCAATCTCTTCTTAAAGCGAAGTACTCAATTCATATCCTCGAACCCTCGCACACATTTACACAGATTTGCGAACGAACACATACAAAGATTATTTCACCCCGCCGTTTTCAGTGCTACCGATCACTTCATGTCCTGTAGAGATGTAGCCCGACAGGACGAATGTGTATTTCCCTCCCAATAATTTGGGGTGCGGTTCGCATTTCATTATAATTCTGCTCCGGTGTGTAAAATTTTCATCTCATCCACACTGGCAAACTGTACCATAAGTGTGTACGAACACATCTGCACACACGCGCATACGAACTTTTAATATATAAACGATTCTATGTGGATGCATATCCTCTATTCAGGAGCGATAAAATTCTTCACGCAGCAGCTAGACGATATTTTTCGCTGTTTTACCCTTCAGCCAGGGAAAGACTTAACTGCCTTTTTGTGCACCTTGGAATGAGAACGGCGAATAGAAAAGTATTGTTTTTTTCTCGGGAAACTAACAAAAAATATACTGTTTCATGGAAGTTTGAAAACTTCGCCAACTTATTTTACACAATGTTAAATGGTGATTCACTATGCTTGTTTCCTAGATTGTGCATTACATTTTTAATCTCTATTCAAACTTTTTTTAAACAATTTTGATTTTGCTTTTATCAAGAAAACACCTCTAACTTTCGAACACAAACTTATTGGTGGAATAGTAAGGACCGTTGAACTGCCAAGTGTATGACAAAGTATGAATTGAGACATCTCACGTGCCTTTAGCTATTCTATTGCACTAAAAAATTGTTAATCGAAATATCACCACGGCATCATCGGTCTTTACTGCAGGAAACCAACGACTGTGCGGAAAGCGTATCGGTGAAGGCGATGAAAGGACATCACACTCAAAATGAATGATACAATCGTCACTCTCATGTTGTAAAACGTTATTCCCCTAGTTATCTTTTCCAGAAAATACTTGCCTTCTCATTCTTATCTACAAACATCGTTCGTGCTATCCTGCTAACAACGCAACCCTGCTAACAAGACATCTTCCGTTCGTTCGTGAAGGATTTTGTGATGCGGGGAGACTGTGCCAACTGTGCGCACGCGCTCAACCTTTCACAGCCTCCGATTTTTACCGAGGTCTAATGGCTTCTTACCTCCACCCTCTACGGCGAAAGCAACGGTTCTCACCCACAAAACGCTACAGCAACAAAAAAATTAGCTGACATCCTTAAAACTCCCCAAACGATCCATATTCCCATGGTTTCCATGGTATCTATACAACTCTCTCGGTACCATTATTCTCTATCTGGGGCCGAATTGACTGCATATTTCAGAGCAGAAGGAAATCCGGCCACGAAAGCGCATGCTTCTTCACTTATTCGTTTCCTCCTTCCAACAGCTGGGCTAGACAAAGGATTCTCGAAATCGGTCCAATTCATTGACAACTTTCACCAAGCTGTTAAATTTTTATGAAGAGTGGCCAAGTTTTCATTCAAAAGTTTTCATTCGTTCTTAGCCAAACAAAATTTTAACTGACCTCCGAAAAAATACGTTTTGTTTCCAAATCGTACGTCATACATGAACAGTTAGTTTGTTCTATTTGTAGAAGAAGTGTTTAGCATCATCGTCATCAGGCAGCAATCCTCTAAGCTTAATCAATAATATCCAACTTTTCACAATTAGCTTTTATCTAGCCAAGTATTGCATCAATACTTGGCATTGCTCTTCACCAAAATTTCCTTTGATTTCTTCATTGTCAACACTATAGCACAAATACAACAAAATTCACAGGAACTATATGTACCCACTGTAGCCCTACTTTTACTTTTACAAACTCAATCACATATCTAGGTGATCTTTCATATCATCGTCTGGATAAGTAAGAAATATGTAACAATTTAGCAAATATGGCACAAAACTGTATGCTTCCAAATTCTCCACTACGCAAAATCACACGTTATGATGCATGCATGCTCTTCCGCTCGGCATACAGTACTAACTCTATCTAGCTTACCTCAGGGTCAACGTAGTGCCGGAAAAGCATGAAAAAGAAACCAATATGATTGATTGCATACACCGTAACAAACACTCGCAAAAACTCCCTTGCGACGTATCCGCTGTAACGACCTCGACCCATCAGGTCAACCTATACCATTCTAAGAATGCATAGTTCTGGTGATGCTGCTGCTTCTCTCATTGTGTATATATAGGTATGTGACCTGCAACACATGGTTCTGTCGATGTTTGTAACACATCATGAATGAAGTGTAGAAATACCCGTTGCATTTTATAACACCAGCTTTGATGCGAAAGCGAAAGTTTAATTTTATCTTGCCTGTGACTGTATTTAAACCATTTAAGATATTATTACTATTAATATTATTAATATTATTATTATTAAGATATTATGGAGTAGTGAAATAAACAATTACATGTCTGCAAATGTGCAGGTCCGAAACCACCGAACTAGGATATGTCCTTTTTATTACACAGCTTGAATAAAATTAATTTTTTTAGTTTCGGTCGCTCTTCGTAATAAGAATTCACAAAAAGACATCAAGTTATTTGGTATATTTTTACCATCATCCCAATCGTAAAATTTCATAGCAAGAATCGGCTCTTTTCCTTTACAAGATACAGTTAACCTTGAAATCTTCCCATCCTAGAGTAATAAAAAGGTGCATTAATTACCTACCATTCCTTATGTTTAATTACATCTGTGAAGAACAGTATGTGCCATCCCGGTTTTCTGTCTCTTAGATACAAATCGTATGAATTGCAAATTATTTATAAAAAAAATTGCTCACACCGGTTGAAAGAGAGTTATTTTGTACGAATGATCGTTATTTATTTTAGGAAAGAACAATAAAAATACGTTGTTTATCTTCAGTACTTTAACTGCGTATGCGTTTCAATGGGTAATTCGATTCGAAAATCGTTTGGTAATCTATTATGATAAAGCATGTTTCAATTTTAATGCTTAAATATGAAACGTGTGCATTGCATTATTTATTAAATTAAGTACAAAATGTCGTGCTTCGATTATTGTACAAAAGATTCCTAAAATTTCACCCACAAATTAATTTTACCATCCCTGGTTTGAAGCTCAAAGAAAGTTCTGTTTCAGAGCTTTCAAGCGCACAAGCGTCATCTAGCGGATAATGTAAAAAGCTTGTACATGATCCATAACAAACACTAATTTCATTTTACAATACAGCGTAATTTTGTAATCTTATTTTTAAGTAATATTGTACAAATACGGATATCAATTCGTCGTCCGTAATCAACAAGAAATGTATTTTAACGGTTTACCAAGCTAATCCCAGCTGAACATAGTATACAATCATGATTACGTTCACATACAAACATGTATCATAATCCGTTCGATTTTTCGGTTCTGTGTCGACTAAATTGCTTTGTTATACCGTTTAAAGTCATTCTATTTTTAAATGTTTGTCAACAGTTTTGAAACGATATCTACAAAATGTAATGTGTACCACAGCTTTATACGTATGCATAACGTTTTTTTTATTGTTTATATTCGTGCAGTGATGAATCTATTTTTTTCTTATTAATTTAAACATTTCAAAAAATAATTTAGAGAAGCTTATCACAGTGTGATACTGCTTTTTGTTATGTTATATTAAAAACACCAAACAATCAAACAATGACATTTTTAAAGTTTAATACCTTGTAAAAAAAAAGAACCTTAACCCATTTTATCATAGCGTATTAAATTTCAAACACAAAAATATTTTTAAAAAATTCTAAACGATCAGTTTTAAGAATTTGATATTGCTTTAATTATTGATAAAACTACAATAGAAAACCATAAGCATACGCTTTGGTACAAAATTCGAAAAATGAACGAAAAGCGAACACCTCGAATGCGATTAATAAATCGTATTTAATTGACAAAATTATTTATTCCGATATCTCTATTGCAGGAGTTTTTTGATTCGTTGATTTCCTTTCGTATTCCTAGATAAAATTCGAAGCTTCATGCCATTTGAAATAAGATTTCTGTAAAAAATGGGTTCAAGTATATCGCAATATTTGTATTTTTCCGATGCAGTTGGCGTCACTGACTATTGACTGATTAAATAAATTAAGTTTGTTGACGATACTGTACTCAAGAATTATTTTTGATATAACGCTGAACAGAAAAAGGAACTGCAGAGTATTTATATTATTGTAACAAATCAATGAATCTATATTAAGAATAAACATATAATACACACTATAAAAACGAATAAGCACGAAGTCACTTCGCTTCAAAGATTAACAAAACCGCACAGAGTTAAGTATATTGTAAACATAATTAACATAAACATGACATCAACATAAACTGAACAAATTTTAAATGTATTTCGATCATACATGTCCATCTGTTGTACGCATATAGTTGGAAATCTAATTCAATGAATACTATAAACTTATTTTTACATACAATTATATTCTAATCTTCTATTTTGTACCTTAAAAAACATAATCCAGAACTTTCAGCGCTATCAATCTGAACCGCGACCTGACATAACTTTTCACGTGGACGAGTATAAAAATTATCCTTTTTTACAGTCAAACAAACAATGAAGCAATTTACATATTTACAGTTTACAGTTTATGGCAAAATGATGTTCTCTACACGAGCACTGGAGCACTGTTTTGAATTTTTGTTGTCAAACGTCCAGCATTGTCGTTAAATCACTCAATTATTCACACAAACTTATACGACACAACATAGTTTTGATTTTGAAAATCTTGAAAAAGCTTTCAGTAACGGATATACACACATGCGATCAAATGTCTCGCGTACAAGTGCTAAAAAACTATTCCACATCCGCAGGCAAAGGTCCAAAAATTCATAAATCATACACAACGGAATCCTTCAGTCATCCGCACTCAACAGCATGCGTACCCCTTCTGTTCTTGATGACACAAGATGAAGGTCTGCGGCATACGTCAAACCACCGGAACAACCCATATGAGACACCAAAGATCGGTTATGAGGCCGCAACAGCCTCATGGAGCTCTGTTAACATGTGTGGCTTGTGTAAATATATTTGATGTGTAACCAAAGCGTGTCGTCGGTGGCTAAGCTCATAATGGCTGTGTGATATATTGAAATATGCCATCGGATTTACGCATGAAAATTACCAACAACCTGAACATTCTTTCCAACCAAAAGAACGATACTGCTGTTTCTGAAAACAGCCCACTCTCCAATTGCCCATGGGCCTCTGACAGAACGGAATCTCATTTCATTCCATTACCAGCATCGTGTGACTACTTACTGTTTAAAGAATCATTCTTTTACGGACTATTATGGAACGCTTTGTTACAGCTGTTGACATCTTACATTTAAACGACAGCCTTCAATCGTAGAAGTTAGACAACCGCTTTTCATGGACAGCGCAGCGCTCCTTTAACCATCGGCAGAAGCTACCATCGGTATCCTGTTTTAAATCCCAAGCCTATCAGTTCCCCTAAGGACATTTCAGACGGCGCGTATCGTCGTAGGTGGTGAAAATATGGCACAACCGTACTACTGTCTTTGAACCATCCTAGACGCTGTTGACCATAAAGGCAAGTAAGTAAGGAATTACGATGGTAGAAAAAATCTGCACAACATCATCGGCCAATGGTACCCCGTTTGTCCTGTTAGCTCCGCAACAGAGCGACAATGAATATCCAGGATGGCATAGCTGGCTGGCTGACACGGGCTGCGCGAACTTTACTGGGGTTAGCGGCCTGGGGTTTCGGAGCATAAAAATATACTTGTAATTCAAATGCGTAAATTTGCATAAAGTTGTCATTAATCATCGGTATGATTTGAAATTAGAATATTTCCTTTCGGATTTTCCTCTGAATGTCCTGGTTCGGAGCGATTGCTGGAGTTGCGGAGTGAGGTTTTCTCCAATGTTATTTTAAGTCGCGATCGTGATTTCTCTTTTTTGCGCTCTTCACTACACGTTGCTAAATATTCAATTTCTCATATGCCACTAAGCGTGTGCAATCCATTTTCCCTACTTTTGCAGATTTTCAACGGGGAGGCTTTGTGTAGGGTATTTTCATACTTTTCTCTCACTGTCAATCGGAACCATCTGGTTCGTGAATCATGGGCACAGATTTTGGCAATGACTTGGTTTTTTTCTACCACTTTTCCATGCTGTTCGTGTACTTTGGCTGCATTCAAGTATTATGTGTAGGTGCTGACAAAGAAAAGCGCGAGTTTTAAGTCCATAAAACGCATTACTTTTTTCGTCAGACATACCTGCACAACTTTAGGAACTACCATAGACCATACCAAAGACAAAGTGAAGCTTTAGCTTGGTGGTGGCAAGGCTCGTCGGCGACGAATTTTCCCATAAATTTGTAACGATTTAATTATTTTATCACTACAGCCCCGTTGCGAATACCTTTAATCTCTTCTGAATTATTGCAGTTAAATAACTTCCGTGGGTGATTTGTTTTATTCCCCTTTGCGAAAATTGTGGGAAAGGACCCAGTAACCTCAATGATAATAATGTTGGAAGATTTTGGCTTTCTTTGCCGTATTTTTGTCCGCAGGTGTTTGGTTGCGTGAAACGATATTTATCCAGGAAACTTGTTAGTTGAAACGCTTTTTTCGCAAACAAGCAAGCGTAAAAATGAGAATTGTGAAAATTATTAAAGCATGTGACTCCAAGACTAGACTAAGATAGAAAAGACTTTTAAAATGTTACTTGAAACAATTAACAAGTATAATGCTGAACTTTACTAATTGAAATCAATTTGTTTGGTTTTTTACAAAGCTGCATCAATACGCGAAGCATTTATGGATTCGAATAATTGTTTTTAGGTTGACTCACTCCTCAACTAAGCCAAAGTTAAGTAGTAACGGTCCTAAACCACTATAAGTACGCATTTTTAACAGTCGACTAATTAAGATAAACCAAAGGTTTTTCCTCTCAACAATCGCGTTTCATAATTTCATGGAAGTAGTCGTTATGTTGATTGCCGAAAGTAAGTATTGTTCAAATTAAGGGACATCTACTGCAACTGTTGCCACCTAGAAACCCCTCTCATACAACGTTAAGGGTAACAACAGTAGCAGCTTGGAGGGCTTACAACCAACTCAAAACATTCCACCATTTTTACAGACAATCTTTTGATACAAAGTAAATCCTTTTTACGACAGTTGAGGAATCTTCGTCTAAAAACACTCAACATGTTCTTCTTATCGCTAATTAATGTACTTCTCTACCACAACTCGGTAATTGATTGATTAGTGTAAAAGTATAACAATCCATTATGAACTAGATCGACCCTTTGAAAGACTGCTGTGGCAATTCAAGCAAAGCTTTAAAGCCACATTATTTGTCAAACACTAAGATATATTCGTAAGGAGCATTCTCGATAACTTTTTTTTGCATAAATGTTTCATCTTTTGCATCGCATAATGCCACAACCCAACTTAAATGTCAAACACTACTAGTGCGCCTGTTGTCCTATGCATCAATTACTGTTCAACCTGCTAAAGAAGTGGAATGCATCAAAAAGTCACCCTTACCTATGTCCAGTGACTTTAAATACCCCTTCCTCTAAAGAGAACCCGGAACTCTCTTACAACTCACCTAGAAACGACAAAAAATCTATTTGTCAACCCTTTTTTCCATTGTTACTGACCATTTGTGAGTAACTACCACAGCTCCCTTTCTGCATACCATGCAGACTGACATATAACCTCTCTTTCTATAGCCAGGCTTACGTGCCTGCATTTAAGACGCTTGTGATTTCCTATGGAATTTGGGCAGTACCGAAAGGGCAAAATTGTGTCAAAAGAAAACCTACTCAGCTGTTAAATCGTACCTTTCGTTTAGCAGTAAATGTCAACCAGAAAAAGTGGTCTCTTTAAGTAGTTGGAACCTCCTCTAAACGGGAGATTTATTATCATTCTCTTTGCATCAAAACCTGCTTGTTCCCTGATGGGATCAGGAAACTGTTGTTCAGAACTATTCGATGAACACTGTTATCATAAAGGGTGCAAAGTGTGGAATTTGAATGCTTCTTCTTCTTCTTCTTGGCGTAACAACCTACTGGGTTATGCCTGCCATTTCTAGCTTACTGAACTTATTTTATCACGTGGCCGGATAGTCAGTTCTTGCTACGGAAGATTGGTCTGAATGGGATTTTCCACTGGTCCTGTCGTGTGCATACTTAGGCCGCTTCTAATACACCACGGGCCTGCTCCACGGAATTTGAAGACGTTGATGTTTAAAGCTAGCCAACCGTTATAAGTAAACAGAGACATTGATACATTTCATTATTTTATATTAAACGAGTGATTCAAAATAGAGTACACCAAACCACAATGTCACAGCATTGTGTTCCTTTCACGCTATCATCGCGTTCTCATTTTCTTCGGATGACAACTATCTCGCTATCAGATTATCTTGGACGTGCTAAAATAAACACAACGTAAACACCCAAACTTCCAATAGGTTTCTGATCCAATTTGTTACATTTTGTAGGAGCAAGTGCATTTACGAATCATTTGCCTTTTGTCTGTCCTTCACTTGCTAAGAAAACGGCAACCATATCTCATTTTGGTTCGCTGGTTACGCTCCCTATTGATGTTTCAGTTCACATTCTCAAGTAAGCGCTGACTGCTATTGCCTGTAGGCTTCTTTATCAGATGAATGGAAGAACGGAATGAAAATAAAATAAACGACTGTAAAATACCGGCCCTCCCACAACCGAGCCAAACATTTTACTGCAATCACATACACATTCGATCTTCTAGCGGGACTCGAGAAAACCATTTCTATCGTGCCGGTTAGTTGTGTTTCAAGCCTCTTCAGATTCTTACCATCATTTAAGCGAGTTGCCTTAAGCGTACTCCAGCATTTCGCAGTGAAACCTGATTCAAGGAGCTTTAATAGAAAAAAACCCTTCAAAATATATACCCTTACATAGAACGGGAAAACCGAAAAAATGTAAAACAGCCTTCGTAATGAACCGCAAGATTCGCTTTTAAATTAAAGATATTTATCCGATCAGACATAATTCAGCACCTCCCCTTTGCGCTAGTCATCGTTTTCGGTTGATATTTCCGGTATTTTTATACCAGTGCACCGGGAATGGCCCATAAAGCCGGCACTCCCAGTTACGCGGATATTTAAAACCGCTAGTCGCTAACAAGGCCACGCCAAGGAATTTTCGATAGTAGGGAGAGTTATCGATTATCGGAAGAATTATTTCACCGTCAAGGATGGATAATCTCTGTAGGTGATGGAAACTGCTAGCTTTTTGCACGTATTTTCCTCAATGTTTCCAGACTCGTAAATCTTACAATGGTTTGTGGGATTTTCCATCATTTTTTGGGATTTCCCATGTGGAATTCTTCATCTTTCATTTGTTACCGTATTGCAAACTCTTTAAACAGACTCAATCGAAAATATATCCATAGAAATAGAAATAGAATATTTATAGTACTCTCAGTACCATTTACCTTTCCACGTCATTTCGTTGTGTGCAATGAACTATAGCACTGGTGAAATTAATTTTTACATACGTTGCTAATGCTAGCCATCTGAAACGTTGAAGCTGTGTTTAATTTTCCTACATTCGGCATTGCAGCACTCGTCCCTAGATTTGATAGTTTTTGTGATGCTACTACCAACCGAAAATAATGTTGGCAAAACTACCAAATCTACCTTTCCCTAGCGACCTTAACTGTTTGTCTGCTCGCTTAATCCATGTATAGAGCTCTTTTTCTACTATTTTCTTGGTTCATTAGTCAAATTCATGGACAAACGCATGGACCACCTGGATACAAACTTCCGAGGCGCTACCGACATGATTCAGCACCATTCTGTTGCTAGCACGAGGGCTTACTCCACCGCGGTCACCTAACGTAATCATAACTGCTACTATGACTTCATTCACTTGCACGTAGGTCAGCTTCAGCTCGAACCTTTTGTTGGTGGTTTCCACCACAGCGACCCAACTTAACCCGGCAGTCGTTTTTTTGGATGCTGCCATGTTCAATCGGCTTCACACACACTCACACATCCATACACCCGAATCCACAATAGTATGATCCTCATTGGTACCAGTGGCGGCGTCATGAAGATCATTAATTATCATCACACCGCACGCATCAACGAAATCAAAGCGTCCCGTTTTGACTGGCAATTCGGATCAGTTCGATCCATTGACCGGTCGAGAAAAGGGGACAAAAAAACTACGGCTCATCACGGACGGCACAGGACGGTGAGGAAAAAATAAATGCTTAGAGCCACACTAAAACGAACATTCATACAGAATCCTTCTCACGCACTCACCACACCGAAAACAGGCGGCAAACACAAAATAACCTTTCGTTTCGTCTCTTGCTTACATGCATACGGCCAATACCAGTCGCGCGCGTTGCCAGTCATCAACGAAAGAGTTCAACAAGGTCGTTCTTCATCGTAGGTTCTTTATCTAACGAACAGTCGAGATACCTAACCACCAACATTTTTCTTCCTGTTATGTTTTATCCATCCAACATCTAATGCCAAACTTCAACGGTCCAGTCTTCTGTGGGGCTTTTCTTTAACCCTTGCCGTGAAAAAGTACATTCGCGTTGCTATAATTGGTACTGAAACGCCGACACCGTGATTGCGTCGCTGCTTTAATTATGGTAATGAATATAAATTGTTTTTATTAATTTATACTCTCCTCCATCAACGATCTTTTGTCGTACCATAAGCTACCAGTTCTAGCTAGATAGATAATCGAAATATAAGTAGTCGTGTGTCCCTTGTAGTTCATAGTTTGATCCGCTTACTTCTTTAGAATTTTTATGTATAGCAAAGTATTTAACAATCTTTTTCTATTGAAATCCATATACAAAAAAAATCATATTTCACTACATAGTCATCAGATGGTGCATCGACATCTACATATAAAATCTAACTAGTTTAAAGTAAAATGATCGAAAAACAATATTTTCCTTCTGTTTGTTCCTTCCCTTCATGTCTGCGCGAGTCCTTTGCTAAATACACAATTGGTTAATTGAGTTCCGTTCAATAATTCCTACAAAATTTACTCCATTACCTTAATTACCGTGATTATCATGTTAGTATTATTCCTACTAGACCAATGATACCCGACGCTCCAAATCGGAAGCAAAGCATGCCGATCCTTTCCGTTTACGAAAGGCTAATTAAATCCCGCACCAGTGCCTAACAACAACTGTGATGGCAAACCTTCCACCCAGCCGACTGATTTTCAAGCTGGTTCCGTTGCACCGTGGTCAAACCACGTCACGTGACCATTTAAAATGCAACACACAAAACTTGCCCTCGTACTCACCAATAATTAAAAACAACTTACGCACATACCGTTGATTTGAATACATGCAGTACCTAATTCCAACACGAATATCCAAGCCTTTTAGGATACTCCGCGCATGGACGCCAGGCGACGCATTTATTCGTCGCACACCTTTTGTCCGAGCGGTGACATCGGCAAGACTCGTTATGTCCATCTGACCACGTTCTAATCATGTGGAACGGTGCAGGACGGTGTCCATAATGAGGATCACAATACGATCATCTTTACGGTTTCCCTGCAATATTTCTTTTTTCCCGTCAACCCAAACGACAAACCGCCAGACAGCGTCATCTTACGCTAGCCCCGATTGGGTAAACTAATTAAAGCAGGGTTGCAGTGCTTTTCGTACTGTTGATCGTAATGAAACAATGTCACGCCACTGCAGAGGCATTAGTGCTTATATGCATAAGAACTGTCTACTCAGAAGAAAAATCACAACAGGATTTCCCAAACTGGTATGTTTTCTGTTAACTCAAGTTTTGTATGTATGTAAAAAAATCAAGTTATGTATTCATTTGTTTCTTCTTGCTTGCATAATTATCTGTAAAACAGTGTACACCTATCGTAATCGCACTTTGATTTTCTTTTCTATCATTTATACTAGAGACGAACTCTTCATACACTTCACTCTTCTCAAACTTCTGCCATAGCCGCTGTTTTTGTTAACTAGTTTAGAATTTACAAAAAAACAATCATCGGGACGGCTACAGTTCTTGAACTTGTTTGCTCTTTTTTGCTTGATATACCATTCTATCCCAAAGCGTCATACACGCCTTTACCGCTTAACACCACACACACCTTGGAATTCGAGAACTTCAATATCCCTTATCCTCAAGGATACAAGGCGGAGACTTCAACCAACGTAAAACTTAAGGGTAGTTTGATCGAAGTTTGTTGTTTTTTTGCAATTCCCTACCCAGAATGACTCTTCATACACCCGTGTATGTCTACTGTAGTACCTGTTTCTTATATTTGGCCTACCAAAAAACGAATCTCGAAACCCTTTAGTGACCGAGTTAGGTGTAGGGTGTGTTGTTATTTATAATGTTTGGTGATACGATCCTGGTGCATCATGAAAAAAAGCCGTTTGTAGTTTATAAAAATAACTCTCTATATATTGCCTTTCCCTTTAAACCAAATATTTACTTTCTTAATCTTATTATCCAGTATGCGGGCTTTAAAACTCACAGACCCTGCAATCACCACCTGCAAAACTTTTATCCAGCTCAAATGGCTAGACTTATGACCACTGGTCAAGCTGACGGGACGTCGGTCAGACAATACATTGCCGACATAATTCGATTCGGATTCGGCTGAATTTTGCATCCCTCACCCGCCAGTGTTGTATCCTTACAGAGAATTGCGTTGCTTACCTTTTCTCCTGAATCTACACCAGTTGATCCGGACAACAGAGCTGACTGACTTTCTTTATTAAATGTAAATAAACCATTTGACGCCCGGCACCGTGACTAGACTTCTGCTGGTGGCTTTCGGTTGGCCTTTCAGCTAAAGCTATGGGCGTTAAGAATATCATCTATTGGGTCATCGATCTGAATAGCAACAACGACCACTCCAAGACAGATTGTAAAAGAGCAACGGTCATAACTCGTCGAGCCATGCCACAAATACCGCCTGGCTGGCTAGCTGCTATTGCCACCGTGTCCTGTGATGATGAACAATTTTGTAAATTTGCCTGTTCTGCGTGCCTGCTTCAGTGTATTGTGTTGCCTACCAATGTTTGGCGACAGGCACAAAAAAGATATCGCCAATTTTCTGGTAGCTGGCAAGTCGCCGGGCACACTTTCCGGACGCAGGTACAACCAGGTTATCTACCATCCATACCTTTTACCCCTGGTGACACTTGACTTTATCCTTTTTTGAACTTCACTTTCCTTTCGACTCTTTTTCCCTCTCTTGTTTCTTTGTTTATATATCAAGCCTACATTCATATCCTCCCTCCTATTTCCACACAGTAATGCCATTAAGGATTCACTTTCCATATTCTTACCCTTTTCTCTGAAACTTTGCTTTAGAATACAGCACATATTCAAAATAGACGCCAGCGAACAGGTGCCAAGGCAAAGAAACGAGATAGAAGGCTTTTATGCCTTCAACGTATAAAACAACTTCACCCATCCAGGCTTCTCGTCATTTCAGTGAATAACTTTAGCTAAACAACACGTGTGCAAAGTTTTTTTTATTTCACACGGAAAGTTTGCAACGAAGCGATTTTTAAACATCTTACAATAAAGTTTGCAACGCGTTAGTGATACGAAGTGAATTCATACCTCGAATTGGAACACTTAACGAACAATACAAGCCAACATGTTATCAGCCCTTGGCGAACTCTTCGGTGATCATGAAGTGAACGATTTCATTGAATATAAAACACATGTTAGTGACAGCAAGTTTTGGTCCACGGAACTGGACCACGTACCGTTCCTTGATCGTAGCACGGTAGGCTCGTTGCTTGATCTGGAGGATTCTCCACCAACGTATGATGATTTCTACACATCCAAGTTTACAATGCCTTCTTCGATCCAGCCGACAGAATTGATCGGCTTCTCCAGCATTCCTTCGGCAACTGTTAACCAAGGTGAGTTTCTAGTCTATGGTTGACTAACCCGACCGTATGGTGTGAGATGTGTGAGATGAGAAAAAAATAACGCTATTCCCTGTGGTCAATTATTCGAGTAATTGATATAAATATCTTCCGACTATTTATCACCGAAGAAGGAAGCGGGGTATCGTACGCGAAGGCGAAACTAATGCTAGCGCCACAAGAACGCCACTTCCCTTTTGAATGAGCCTGTTGCACATTCAGGATATGAGATCATTTACGGCACCAATCTGCAGAAAAGGGATTCTTGCCCCTTCCGGTGAAGAATGGATTGGTATTAAGATTCTATCCTTTTATTCTTCGGAAGGCATGAAGGGGAGTGATGAAAAAATCAAGTTCAACGTTGCCTAAAATTATCCGTCCGAACCGAGCAGGCCATTCTCGAAGGGATACACCAGACATACTTGTGCAAAGAGCCGTTTTCCGGTGATGGTCAAATTTATCATCATCATTTCTCATCACTCTTCCGTCAGATGCTTACACGTTGGAGTGCTCCTGTTCGTTGCTATTTTTAAGTACCGTTGTTATCTGCACATTTATACACCCTTCATTACGAAGTGCTGTGAATTGTGGTTGCTTATGAAGTATTTCGTAAACGAGTGATATATATTTTCGATAGATTTTTATCATTCTCTATAATACACGCTCCACAAGGGCAATATGAGTTTCGTTACACTCATTTAATTGTTTTTTTCAATTGCTGCATGTTGATACTTTTGTCATAAGTTCTTATCTATTCTTCCATTCATAAATGAGATGCGATTAGTCAAAAACATTTAGCTGATTTTACATTATTTGCCTTAGTTTTCCATGTTAAGATTTTGGAGCTCCTGGTTCGTCTATTATTCATTTACTGAACGCCTTTTGCCATTTAACACACCCTTAAGCGCAGCTTCCCAAACTCCCAGAAATCTACCAACATACTTATTTCAGTCTTCGAAAACTCCTTTGGCAAAACATTTGGCTCCTCATAATGCCGAAATCCACGAACTTCTTCGCAACAGCACGTTCCGTTAGACTGTCGCTTATTCAACTTCTTGCCAACCAGATGTGGCAAATGGTGTGTTGGTGTATGAAATTTCCTATTCATACATATATAACATACATTTTTCCTTCATCCCTCACACTTGACCTCGACTTCCGAACTGCAACCTTTCGTGTGTTTACTGATTTCCGGAGCGGAAAATCTGCCGTTACGGCACCTTATGGTACCGTATCGAGCGCTATAGTTTGATAGGTTCTTCCACCAAAAGCGCTCAAACACATACACACAAACATCTGACATTCCGTGGGAGTCGGATTTGGTATTCCAGTGTGCATCCTGCACTGATCCCGCGTTGGTCATATGCCGTGCCATGTGGTATAAATCATACGGAAAAGGCTAAACAGAGAAAATCAAATGAATATAGGGTTACTTTACGAATGGAGCAAACTTCTGAACTCCCCCTTTAATTTCCTCCCTTCTGAATAGTACCGTACAATCAAGTTAGCAAAAGAAAGGACTGCAAGGGGTTTCTTATGATTTGCTTATGAGTTTGTTAAACGACTTCGATTCAGATATTCTATGAAACATTCATGTTTAAAGGAAATGCTTAGGCAGACTTATGTCGCAAAACCGACTTCCGTCCTAAAGATTTGTTGATATTGATTTTTCCTTCGATTTGATTTCTTCACACGATCATTATTTTAATATCTCATCATTACTATTTTCTTCTTTTTTTATAGATCACCAACCAATTGAAACAGCATGGTCTACAGCCACGAGGATGGATGTTTCACCGTCTCATTGCAAACAAACATTATCAACCAATGGAGATCTAATGAACTCAGGCAGCGTGAATGTTATCACTAGCTATGGTACAACAGCCAAACGATCCCGAACTGCATTTACTAGCTCTCAGTTAGTGGAACTGGAAAAGGAATTCCACTCCAACCGTTATCTGTGCCGACCCCGACGTATTGAACTAACACGGAAGCTGGCTTTGACGGAGCGGCAAATTAAAATTTGGTTCCAAAACCGGCGTATGAAACATAAGAAAGAAAGCTCCAATGTTAAAGACATAAATAAGCTGAAGAGCTCGTGTCATTGCACAGACGGGGAAAGCTCTCAGTCACCCAAAATGTCCTCGCCATCCTCGCCTCATAGCGTGCATGTTACAATGGATGAGGAACGCAATGGACACCAAAGCATCGTCAACCGGTTAATGGCTCATTCGACGTATGCACCTCGACCGACAAGCTACATAAATAACTCCGTTAATCTCTGCAACAATGATCAGAACGGAAATATGACACAGCCACCTAACTCATCTACGACAGCCAATCATCTTGAGTCATCGTACACTTCCTTCACAGCAAGTGCTAATGCGAATGAAATATTCAGCAATTCGATTTTGTGTGCCAACCAGCCCGGTCACTCCAATCTAATCCTATCGCCAAACAACGAGATTAACTCAGAGCAGAAAGAGTTTGAAAATTGCGCGATATTTCCCTCCATCATTCAGGCGCTTGATTCCAGCTTTCTTTCTCATCCACTGACGCCGAAAGCAGCGACATCGTTTGATGAATCACTCAAAGAACCTTCACAGATGCCTATAATATTAATACCATCGGTGTCCAACTCCTCTACCGATGATCTAACCAATGCCAATCCTTTGGTTGACAGTTCGTACCGTTCTCTGGATAGTTTTAATCAGCCTACCGTGCCTGCTTCCACCACATCTACGGATGGCGACATCATTGGTGTCAGTTCGCCATCTGTCACTATTCAGTGGGGCAATAAGAACCACCAAAAACAGCACCATAATCATCTTCTTCGTCCGGCTTCTGCAATCCAAGATACCAACAACAACAAAAGCAACAATTTTGGCTCTCCTTGCAACACTTTGCCTTTGGGCCATCAGCACCACACCGTACAGTTACAACACATTCCATCATCAATTAAACAACAACATACCATAGGAGGGGGAGTCAATGTTTCCCTGCACGCACCCACCGTAACAACGACTGGCACGACAAATTCCATGCTTTCTTTATCTAGCGATGGCGGCAACGTATTTCTAGATCTTTAGAGATTATAAAACCGCAGTTCCAATATCGCTCATGCTACGCTCATCAACTAACAATTGCTGTGAAACGGAAACTACGAACACAAGGCGACGCGGAAATGGAAACGTAATTAGAATTTAAGATACACCCAAATCACCACAACACCCAGCGATACAGTCCTTTGGCAAGATGCTTCCGAGATGTATTTCTCTATTAGGACACTGGAAATCTACAAATGCTAAGGGAGTTTTAGATTCTATCGCTCTGGAAAAATATAAAAACTCGAACTGGACCGGTTTCATCAGGATTAGGGTAATAGAAAACATAGGCTTAAGCAAATTATCACGAAGACAACAACTTATTATCCCTTTCCGAGTCCGAACTTGTTTTTGTAAGACTGGTAGAAATTGCTTGCAAAAATTCCCACCGCAGATAAGTTAATGTAAGAAAACAAAACACTTTGTTTTTCCGTATCATACTTCATTTTTGCCTTCAATTCTTCTCGGTGTGGTTGCAATTTTCAACCAACTTCGTTATCGCTTTAAATTTGTTTTGATTCCTCAAATAAATGTAACAAATTAATAATAAAAAAATTGAACACAAAAACTTTGCTTCAACTTCTCAACGCTTTTAAACCGAATTCATAGTATCAAAGAAGTAGCATCATTTATAGAATTCCAACAACAGCGTTTACGTTGGCCAACATAGGTTTTTTTTATGTTTTATTTGCAATAACATATATTAAATCGTTGATGATATGGCGGAAAACCGTCGTAGTAGAATATATAAATTATTTTACGTCGTTGACCTTACGTTACCGCCATACATCGTTCATATGTCACACCAGCTTCGTGATACAATCATGTGAAGTTGTTTTCTCACTCCTACTCACTCCACACAGCTTATGTTATATGCAGCGTTTTTTTTTACGAAATATACGTTTATTTCCTACCACAAACAAGTACGCTATTATGACAACCAGATAATAGCTTAAAAAAGTACTGTTTCCTGTTTTCCAAATTGTAAAGCTCTTTCGGGTTCATCTCGTTTTCCCTGTGTTAAATTCTTAAAAAGTCGAAACGGTTGATGATCAAATTCAAATGCTGCAGACAAATAACATTTGCTCGGCCGATTGGGGACCACAAGAGGTTGCCAGCAATTAGGCCATTTAACATTTTTTAACCTCGCCTCACTGCAAAATATCCTCTTCATCTAGTCCTCTTCAGGGTTGTTGTGCCCATAATCCGCTATGGAAGCCGTTGATTCTTCTTGTATTGTTTTATGAATTTCAGTATTTTGATCCACAAATCTGTTCCTTTTTTATTATTAATGTTCGATTAAACTTTGTTAAGCGTTTAGTAAGAAATTTCCATGTATTTGTTTACCTATTTACTTATTTATTTGGTGTTCTCTACTTTTTTATATGCTTCTAGTCATTATTAAAATGCATTTTTTCATTTTATTACTAATTCAAACGCTACATAATACTTGTTTGTTTTGGCACACCTTCTCTTACTAACTATTGTGAAATTATTACATTCAAACTGATTTTGAAATATTTTTTCTCAGACTAACCGATCTAATCCATTCATATAAACATTACGATTATTTATTTATCTTTCTTGAGCTAAGGATATGTTGATTTAGAACATTTTTTTAAAAAGTTATGAATCGATCTACAGGAAGTTGGCTAATATCCTTTAATTTGTTCATAGTACTTTTCGTTTTGGTTATGAATTCAACTTTATAACGAAAAAGAAAGCTATCTACCATCTGGCAAGGCGTAAAAACTACAATCTACTCTGTACACTTTCCCTCGAAAGAGTATGATTTCCCTTCAAGTTTTGTGGAAACTTTCACAAACTTTGTTCACATTGCCCCATTTGTCGCCAGCCTGATCACACCGTCCAGCATCTATAACAACAAAAAACGATAAAGAAGGAAACCAACAAAAACCCCACAATTTCCATCATAGCACGATTCATTGCGTGCACTTCAATGAAAGCCATCAAAATATCGAAATGGCAGTGGATTAACTCTACCTTCCTGTGCTACCTCAAACATCTACTAACACACACATAAAACGACAGCAACATTACGGACCTGGCCCGATCGAGCAAAACGCGAATGAGTGGTTGAGGGAGAGCGCGCCAACGAGACAGAAAACAAAATATAAAATTGCATGTGCTCTGTCATTAAGCATCATTACATTTTATAGCCTATAATTGGCATTCGGTTTCCATATTTGCTAGCCGAGTCTTTCATGTTCCTATTACCTTATCCATTCCTCTGGATACCGCGCGCTTCCATTCTCCAATCACCCATAATCGGTCAAGACATAGGAAAACACAATCCTTCTATAAGTTCTCCTTCATCTCTTTTCGCGCTCTTCGTTCCAACCGAAGATGAAATAACCAAAGCCTTCTAGGTGTGCCTGTTGTATGACTGACTAATCATATACTCAGGACTGGTGGTGGGTATGCTTGCTTTCAAGTTTGTGCGGCTATCATGGCCCTACTAGTTGTTTTCCGCCATGATCGTTGCTTGAAGGACAAATTAAATAACGAACCGAACTGAGGTGGATTGACACGTAATGGTGTTATTATTCCTGTGTAAAATATAGATTCCAGTTTTGTATTTCGTGCTGTCGTTTTCATTCTTCCCCACATTCGTTGCATACCTTCTAAGGCCAAACTCAACGAGTGGCGGTCAAGCCGGTCACCCGTAAGCCAATGGAGAAGCTCGGAAAAATTGAACCCAAACACGAAAAACCCTCAAAGAAAGAATGGAAATAATAACAGCTTACACGAAAACCAAACATTTTTTTAAAAAATGAATGTTTGGTTGCAGCCGAATTGTACTCGATTCCGACTAAACCCCTTCCGTTGTTTCATTTCTTCGGCAACCGAATGAAATGGCCCTTGAGTTATTATTTCCATGCAAGCACAGCATAATGTCAGTTTTCCCACTTTCGGGCAATAATGCTACCTTTCCCTGTACTAAATAATCCGCTATTCCCAAGTTCTTGCGTATTGCTATTAACAACATATTCTCTAATTACCAAAACTCCGCAGCGCACTGGAGGTTTTGTGGTTTCAAAAAGTACTGCTATGGCGTTCAACTCGTTGGGCACCGTTTGTATCTGTGTATCTTTGTAAAAGCTGTGTAGTATGTGTTAGTCTTCTGACCCAACAAAACCTTTTAACAATATGTTTCTCCGCACTGATCTTTACATAATCTGCATGCATCATCTTATCGTTTTTGTGCTGCATGTCTCATTAATTGTAACAAACAAATTAAACTTTAAAATAACCAGTTTAATTTGTTATTGTTTGATACAAGTACCACATCACTAGGTAGTGTTCAATTCGATCAATTCGATCCAGTTATGTTATGAAATCGTTATGTTAAGTTATGTTATCGAATTAATAGATCAAATTCTTATTGTCACCGTCCAAACATATTCGAAAATTGATATTTCTACGTTCATTCCGGAAATTAGATTAAATTTTACCAAAAGTGGTTTTTTTACCGGACCAATAGTATTTTCTGAAGTAATGAAATAAAACGAGGTTTTGAAAGTATTTGAGATTCGATAAATTAGGAATTGAAAATCACTTATAAAAGCTCACCAAGTGTCAAATTTGAAGAATAAAAACTATCGGTCAGGGTACAAGGTATTCATATAACATATACTAATAAACTTATTTGGGGCGGTTTAGTGGTGCATTTAGTAGAGGTGCCGGTCCTCGCACGACTTGTTTTCAATTCCATGTATGCGGGGTTTAACGACGGGTAAATAATGTCAAAGAGTGCCAAAAATGGTCGGCCCAGTTCTCTTTAAGGTTGTTGGTCTATGATGAAAAAGAAGAAGAATGTATTTAATAAACGAGAGTTCATATTGAAATTGATTTCCTTTAAAATGTTTCAGATGTTTCAGATGAAATGGTAGTAATTATGGGGCATTTGTAAGCCATCGACAATCCATCACCATCACAGATCAGCATAAAGAGACTGTTTTTTTAAAGTTTTCTTAAAATTGCAATATAATGTGAAGTGTGATGGTGTTTTCATGGGTTCTATTTCTAAGATGCTCCTGAACCTTAAACACTTCAAACGTCTATGATATTCAACTAACAACTATCCCCGTTCGTAGCTGATAAACATAACCTGATACTTCGAATGCAGTACAGATTATATTATAAAATTCAAATGGGTTGCTATATAGTTGTTATTTAGTATTAATTTAAACGATTATTATTATTGCTAAACCAATGTAGGGCTTCCATCAATCAGTAAGTAAAAAGTAAGTCAGTACCAAAACGTCTGCGCAATACGAGCATGATATGTAGGCATGGTCAATTCACTTAAATCAATCCTTCTTTTTGCCTACAGGCGTGTGAAAACATGCATACGAATCAACCACTTGGAAACGTTTACACATAATTTGATTTGCACATCAACAAATCAAAACGTTCTCAAACTGAACGACGAGTGTTCACGCATCGTACATCACAACCGGCAATATGTAGCACCATCAGCACGTCCTTCAATGGTACTAAAATTTCAACTATTACATGCGAATACGCACAGCTAGGGAGGAAGATTTAAATTTCTGTAATGCGGAAAACTGCTCCTTCTTGACTATTCTTTTAAAATTTTACCCTAATCCCCTCCGAATACCCGTCCGGCACCAGGTCCAGGTTCGATCCCTCCAGACCGAGGGGTTGCGGTGAATGATATCGTAACCCACCCTTCAATTATTTCGTGCGCTGCGGTGCGCTCTGTGCTTTCGCTGTATTGACTACCTTTCCGTCTGCCAGGCTGGCATATGCTGGGCCATGTTTACGCTCACTCAATGTACGTCGAGTCTTCTCCGGGTTTGTCCCTTTGTTTTTGTGTGTATTTTTTTTTTTTCATTCCGCTCACAGATACACCGCCGTGCTCTTCTACTTTTGCAGGCATCGGAAACCGGAAAGGAAATCGACCGCCCGAGCGACAGCCGTCGTCAGCGGCGAAGTACCAATTGCACCAACAAAAACAGCATCAACAAACTACGGCTACGTCGACAACGGCGATTACGTAGGAATGGAAGGTTGAAAAAAGAGGAAAAAAGGAAAAAGGGAATTCATGGCGGTCATCAATCTTCTTCTATCTTTGACTGACAGCTCTGGGTTGTAGCCACCACGTGTACGGTGTGAAGCGCGGTTAGTGATTCTATTTTCATTTGTTGTATGAAAGTTCTTTATTTATTAGTACGGCTCGTTTCGAAAAGTGAACTCTCCAGATACAACCCTGTCCGATGAAATGCCGTGGACTATCCGGCTTCACTACACTCGTGTGTTCAAAAATTTTCCCGTTCATTTTCTTCCTTCTCAACATGCACCCAACTGCACCAACAGGAACCAACACACAAAAACTCGACCGAAACGCAGGTTCTACACCATGCGAACTGACATCGCTACACCAAGTGTTATAAAAACGCTGGGAAATGTCGGAATCACACGAAGAACTGCGATGCTCGGCGTTCGTCATTTTCATCGCTTTTTTGCTCGTCTTCCCGCAACTGACCAATCTGACAACCAGATAGTAATTTCGCTAGCAAATCTGCTTCTCGGAGGGTTTGACCAAGAAGGTTATTTTCCTGCCAGCTATCAGTGACCTTTGTACGTACACCATTTGCCTGTTGGAATGTTGCGCTGATGGGTTGATGGTTGGTAACACTCGCTCAAAGCTGTTTTTGATCCTTAAGAGCACGAAGTGGATGTTTTTAAGGTAGAATTTTTAACAACAATAAACAAACTGTAAATAAAAGTTGTGAGAATGCCGGTGCAATTCTTCATCAGATTAGATCATCCGCTGAAGTACGGTACTAGTTTTATCATTTATCCGTCAGTTGGCGCATATAAAACATAAAAAATACTAATCTATATCATCAGTTTCCAAATACCACACGTCCATTCAAAAGATTCAGTTGAATATGTTTTGTGTATATACACAAAGACTAACTAAACGTGGAAAGTCACATTGAAAAAGGTAGAATTATTTCTTCAAATTTTCTCCATACTTTCAATTCTATTTTCAATTGAACTCTTTGTTACTAAATGACTTCTATTCATGCTACTCATGTACATGCTGCATGTAGGGCTGCTGCATATTCTTCCTCAAAACTTCTTCTCAGACTATCAGCATTAAGTAGACGAATTCTAGTATAGTTCCATCATTTTTTCATCAAAGATATCATCGTGCTTTTTCGGCTTCATTACGGTGCGCTACCAGAAGCGGAAACGATAGGATGTAGTACCAAAAATACTACAGCGCAGATGACACATACAAAAAAAATCAAATCGTGTACCTAAGTGGAACACACTCTGAACAGGCATGTATACGTTGCGTGTTACAACAACTTTAAGATGCCGTTGGAAAGAACGACAAGCGCTTTGTATACTACCACACGCACAAAAATCACCATCCATTTTCTTTGGTATACACTTTTTTCACCAGAATACCTTTTCCTATCTGCCTCCGGAAGCAGAGATTCTCATGTTCGTAATATCATCACTTTTACCCAACAAACTTATCTTTTTCACGTTTCGATTCACCATTCATCGTCAACATTGCTCCGCTAGGTGAATCGTTGTGTGATGGAAAAAACGCACCCCGACCCGTAACGAATGAAACCGAGAAACTTTCTGGGAAATGAAATACTACTGTGACCACTAAACACCGATAAATTTCAAACTACATAATTTTCAGGAAATTTAATTCCAGTCACATTATCTACTACGTCCGGTAGAGACCACAAATATTCCACTGATCGGAGCGGTCAGTTTCTTCTAACTTTTGTACCCGTTCAAGCCTGTGTATGTTGTACACCATAAATTGTAAAAAACCCGTACCCTTTTCCAGTGTTCCCGTCCACTGCGGGACCCAATCGTACAAGTATGACCATAATTCATGGCAGTAGTGGAAACACTTTGAACCATCTTTACGTCATAGGCAACATGTGTTCTTATGTCTTCCGTTCAAAAATTGGGATAAAAACCCTTCTCATTCCTACAAACCAACAGCTAAAAATTCACCGTTCCCACAATGATATGCGGGATGAGACGTACATACAGCCACTTTTCCGGAAACTCACACCTTTGCACCTCTATTACTGCATACTTTTCTTCCACGTGTTAGCCAAGGGTTATTTTTTGTACGACTTTTTAGACTGCCTTTATTTTTGGGATTAGTAAACGACCCACGGCTGAATGTATGAATTTGAACTTACCGTTCGATACGCTTTTGGGGTAAGGTGGCAATGAAAAGCTAGAATAGGGAGGTGTTGAAATTTTACTACGAATGAAAAAAAAATATCAAAACATTTTTATGGACACAGTCCACCGTAATTCAAAACATGTGGTTACTCGAGCGATGTTGCCTGCTGCCCGGTACCCTCACACACACGCCATGAAAACATAAAATCGCTCGTAATGTGAAAAATAAGGCATAGATTCATTTTCACTTTTCAGCCACTCGTTATTGCTCTTTTCAAACTGATAATGTTCCTCAGCATCATTCCATGAACTACGGTAGCTTTATTTTCTCTAACCTGTTACGCTGCCTTTTATGCAAAAAAGCATATTATCAGTTGTTATCCATAAAGCGCTAGCATTCATTTCTGTTTGATTTCATAGGCAATGTACGTTGCATATTGATCATTTTCAAATTGCCAATTATCACAACAATAAACAGATCATTAACCATTTTTTTAGTTTTTTTCTCGAAAGGATTTATTTACACATCCTTGAGATCCGATATATTGCGTTGTTGCGTGAGTTGGAAGCAAATTTTCTTGTACAAGTACCGTTTGTACAATACAAGTATACTTGTTTCAGTATCCTTATTTAGTAACTACTTTTTCCACAATTGTTGGTTAAGGTTGGAAATGATCATATTATCGTTGAGTTAATTTGCAGTGATAAATGAACGTTTATGTACTTTATCTTCATTGTAGTTTTACCTCACTCCTTCTGTTTTTTTTTTTTAACTTTTGTCAATCAATTGCTGGATACTATGTGCTGCGTATGGAAGAACGATCTGGATCGTTCTGGAAATAAATCCTGCCGTGTACCATTCGAACATATCACACAACTCGAACTCATTCAAGAAACATCTACATAACCATACATGCGTATGAAACGCTTCGTGGAACATAATTAGGAAATTTTTTAGCTAAAGTATTGCAGTAAATGTAGTAAAAGGATTGGGTTAAAAGCTGGACTGTCGGCAGTAATAAATTCACTGTACCTGAAGCAAAACCTGATTATTTCACTGTGTGGTACCATTAAGTCTTGTAATCCATTTATGATCAAACAATAACCAACTAAACAACGAAAACATATCGTTTTCTTTATTAACGGCACAACAAGCTAAAATGGTCTGCCATTTCTGGCTCTCTTTGACTTTATTTACCAGTGGCTTGATAGTCAGTTCTGCGCACGGGGGGTTCTTCTGGGTGGGTTTCTGGACCGTTCCTGTCCTGTGAAGCCCGGCGCTGCAACCGAATACACCACCCCAACAAATAACTAAATTCAAAACTAAAATTATGCTTTTGGGGTATTCAATTTTCTAAACGAACACGGCGCTAAATCTTAAAAGTGCTATTTTAATTTCATGAAAGTATAGTAGATTGCAGCGTCATTTCAAAGTTCATTCGCAATTCATAACCATCAAACCCTCAACGTCCTACTGTACATCGTACAATAATGAAATCTGAGCAGTTGTCTTTCTTTTATAAACGCACAACCGCAGACTTATCGACAGTCATCGCCGAAAACGAGAAACCATTCGTCATGTTGTTGTCATCGAGCCTGCATGCTCTTACTCAAGCCTAAAATTAATAGGTAATTCATTGAGTAAACACTGACAACAATCACTGCTCAAACCTTACGGCCAGGACAACAACAACGTGCATTCGGTGTGCTTGATCCCTTCCTTCTAAGACGCATTCACCGATTCTTTGGTGTCCAAGAGGCATAACACTTCTAGCTACGACTGTACTTTTTTTCAAATCTGTGATCCTATAATGATCTTACAGTCGGTCGACCTCCGGTATGAATGAAAGAGTTAAAATATCTATGCTTTGAGAATTGTATGAATGCCTTCAACAAAAAATAAAAATTCAACCCGTACCCAACTTCCGGTCGCCTTTTCATCATCTTGTGTGGTCAAATTCACTTGAAGGGCTTAGTTGATTAAAAATGAACCTATCCAACATAACCCTATGTAACCGATTTAAAAACGGGGGCACGATAAAATGTGGAAACGAAATCTAATCTCCATTCCCAAACAATGATTCTTGGCTGTCCTCGTAAATAAATAATCCATGCACGATAATCCTTCCCTTAAGCTAAATTCGGTGAGCTAAAAAAAACAACTTTCTCTAATTCCGCAGTAACAAAGTTATGCACATTTACCGTACAACACTCAGTGCGAATAGAACTCGAAACAATCGAAAACATCGTTTTCAATTAAATATCAATTTGTGATTTCAAACATATACCTTCGAGGATAAAATTTTAAAGTGTCGAAACAGTTTTTATTTTAAGCTAGGGGGTTTTCAATCGCACTTGATCCATTCCCTACCCACGTTAACATTCCATTTAATCCTAGCTCGCGTCTGATGGAAACGGTAAGCGCACACCAATAAAGACGTAAACGAAAAAAGGAGAGCATTGGCTTATCTTGCGGAAATTGATTCTGGGCAGCTAACGAGCGAGAAGCGTCACTCCACTTAATTTAAAAAGAATCTCAATTTGTCCCTAACTGATTTGCATTATGTGCTAGTACTCATTTTACCGGGAATTGGCAACCGATTAGGCCCATTGTTTTTCCTCAAAAAGCTTTCTGGGCTACCAGCAAAACAGTTCCGTCCTTTCATTGACGATTGGAATGAGTATGGATAGAATAAGCACCCGTAATACTTTGTATATCAGAATTCAATCAAAATATTCATTGCTTGCTTGAGTAAAAGTAAAATCTTGCAACACTTACGGATCAATCCATAATGAAAATTTAATTAAAAATCACTTTCCCTGCCTAAAATTATCTACTATGGCACGCATTGAAAAAAACAGCACAATTCATGCCATAATCTTTAGAACATTAGCGTCAAGATTTCAAACGCTCATTGCTCGGCAGCCAATTATTATTTATTTGTTATTTAAAAGTATATCCATATATATGTCACACTAAAAATGTCTATGATGTCCAGAAATTAGGTTTACGTATTTAATTGAATGGTATAATTGAACTTTCATGGTATCTAATCATGAGAATCTTTTGAATAAAGTGAAACTTTCATCGTTTTGTTGGAAAAGATATTCGATTTCTTAAGTTTAGTTTGCATTTTTTCCTTCCATAAAGAATGTTCAGACCGTATTGCTTAAATCTATTTGAACCTTAACCTAAGGTACAATACACATTAGTACACATTAGTTTGGAGACACTTCCACTTCCTTCTCCAAACAGTAAAAAGGCTCCTTATTTCGGATACACTGGACTGGCAGTTTTCTTTCGGTCATTAGTTAATCGGAAACTTTAGGCGAAAGGAACGAAAGGCTTTAGGAATCTTAAACAAGATGCTTTGAAGTTACGCACTGTGCTCCATTCAACTTCGACCTAAATGATGAAAAAATATCTTGCTATATTAAAATTTCATGAGCAGTGCCTTTTCGTTTTTTTGTGGGTTCCAAGATTGTTTAATAATTTTATACAAACATTTAATTATTTTACTAAAACCAAAAAAATAAATTGAGTAAGAGGACAAAATCATTCGCTTTATATCATAACTAATGTTAAAATTATTTATTTCCTGTGAAATTTCATGCGATTCAACATTTCAATTAGAACTCTTCTGTTAAAAAAAGAATTATGTTTAAAACATGAGTCATAGGCACCACATCAAATCTTCAACCCGTCCGTTTTCATGTGTGCACAAAAGCAAAGGGATACGATAATCATAGTATCATGTTGCGTAATTAAAACCTTTTTGTTTTCGCTTTCTTAGCAAAGAATCAACCACGCATAAGGCTTTTATCACTGGTGAGTAGTTTTGTAGTAAAATCAATATTTACTCAGATTCAGCGCCATCATTCAATCTTCATGTAGTGCTCGAGCTCGAGCCACATAGCCAGCAAGCTAAACACATATGCTCATGTCAAACAAGCAACTGCATTCGTGAAGCAAAACACTGACTTGTATGAATTTTAATCCGGGAAACGGGTTTTATTATGATCCTATTACATGGACATTTCCACATGATACCCCATTTACTTTTTTAGAATAAAGTTTGTTTTATCTTGTCACCTCTTACACTACCACTATTTTGTAATCTAAATATTTATTAATTATTGTAAAAATAATATTGACACTTTTCCATTGAACAGCAAAATAGTGACGGTTGAAAAAATCATAAAATATAGAATTTATTTGAAAGACTATTTTTTCTAGGCGTAGCTCCTCACTAGCTTATGTTGGCCTTGATTACATTTCTTTTTACCACAGCCATAGAGATGGCATTTGTTATCGGTCCCGCCGTGTGAGATTTCAACTACATCAACATCAAAAGACCTCGGGTTAAACTGTTTTCAAATGAAACAGTACTGTAGTGAATTAAGGGATGTACAGTACAGTCAAATAAATAAAAAAATACATTTTGAAAATAGAAAATAAACGAAACGAACACTAACCTGTAGCAGTGAAAAATAAACAGCAGTAAATTTTTGGCTCGTAAAGTAGAACAAATATTACTAACACTCTGTTAAAAATATATGCAACCAATTATTTACGTTTCATAACTACAGTGGAAATCGAGTCTACAAATCAATACACATCAGCCACTATTGTAGGTGGATAATTATAGTACGACACAGTACTATTAAAATTTTCCAAATGAAATGCTGCATAGGCCTATCAAGTGGACCTGTGTTTCGGAGGATCAAAATCACCGTTTGCAAAACGAAAAATCGTGGCTAAAGACTCCTATGCCAATCAACGACAGAATGTTCCTTAGATGGTATAGCTTTTTCATCATTTGCTTCTGTTTACATTTAGTGGATTTTTCATTTATGCTATTCGTTACATGTCTTCCAAGTATTTTCACTGCAAAGGTGTAAACAATATAAAAAAATCCTAGCAAATGTGGTTATGTGGCACACTTGTTACAAATGTTCTTCAAACCGCGCAATCGCAGTACATGCTTTGACAGCTCAGTACCTACCCACCTTTTCGTTGTACTAAAGATGCTACTTACTTATCAGCTTACTATCACAAATTTTCACAGCTTTTGAAGAAAATGATTGTATTGTTTTCTTAAGCTGGAACTTTTTTCTATTTTATGGTTTGTCGTATTGTTAAGAACAAATTTAACTAAATGTTTTTTTTATTGCTGTGACAAGTGATACATTTTACATATATCATGTCTGACTGACTGATATTCTCACCATTCTCGTATATTTGTTTCCTAAATTCGATTGTAAGTTGATGTATACTTAGACCGGTACATGGAGGAGTCTACATTACTAAGGTTCTACATAAATATGATTCGAATCTTGATCGAATTCTTGATCGTCAACGTTAAAAAATAATAAGTTGGAACATAGCAAAACAAATTACCTATATTCAAATCTATAGCAATATTTTATTTGCTTCTTATGCGACAGGATTGAGCCAAAATCCCGTCTGGGCCATTCCCACGTAGAAAAAAAATCCAACAACATTCTGTTGATCATGGAAATAGATCGTCTGATAGGAAGAGGTCAAATATACAACATAGTTCATAAGAATTTAGTGTAACCCAAATTCATTGTTTGTGTAACTAGCATTAACTGCTATCTAGTTAAGCTGTTTAATACGATATTGCTATAAATGACACTCCATCTCACAACGTCAAATGAATGATTGACGCACAACAACTATTCGTTACAGGTTTATACGTTATTCGTTTATGATATTTCAGATTACAATACTGTTCCAAAAAACGTAACGCAATGGGAATGCACGCGAATGCGCATAGCAGGGAATCTAAACCCTTGCGCATAAATTTATATTTCTATTTTCTGTTTTAAACAAATTATGTTCACCCTTACAGATATTTTTAAACGATATTTTCATTATCACAAGCATCTTTTGCGTTGGTTTTGATATTTTTGGATTAAATTATTTAATGGTACAGGTGCGTCTTATCGGTTTTATTACTATGTTTTCACTCACTTCAGACCTAATTCTCAAAGCAGCGCTACGAAACAAACATAAAGCTGGTGTGAAAAGCAAATCGTCGCATCTTGCTTATGTTTTACGATTGTCAACCTCTGCAAATATCGGAAATAAACGCTCACATACACTAGCGCACTAGCGCGTGTGCTGTGTATTCAACGGAAAAGAAGGCGTGTTATTGGTTCGACGCTTCTTGCACGAGAGGGAACGAGCAGCATTGTGATTCGCGCTCTTTCTATTTCCTGTTCCTTCAACAAAACAGCATGCAATTTTACCAACCAACCAGATTTTACCATCGCAAACGCCTTGGTTTCAAAATGGTCAGTTAGCTGTTGCAGCTCGTTCGTTTACGACTCACCAAATACGGTGATTCAGCGATAGAGGAGATTACGGCATTGTTGAGGTCCAGTTGTGAAGGTGTTGCAAACGCTAAGGTTGTAACTGCAATGCTCTCATTCCGCAAGAACAATCCCTAACGGAATCAAAAACAAACGAGAAATACAGTTGGTGTCGTTTGTGTAACATGTTCTTTTTTAAAATCAGTGCTTTATATTGTGTAACGCAATTGAAATTACTTCAATTATAGAAACGTGTCTATGTCGATCAGTGTCCAGTATGCAGTTTAATATGTTTCACAGTGAGCGAAATTCAGCATTTATTTGTGAAAATAGTTGTTAATGTCCATGTGTGAATGTGCATGTGCGTTAAGAAACCTCTCGTAATAAAATAAAACGGGATGTCACGTCCCATTCTGAAATGCTTACATCCGCAGTGCATGTGATGAAGTTTAAATTATTTGCGATTAAAAGCTAGTACTTGATTTATGCAAGTATAAAGTGTCGTCAGTTCCGGAGACTTCCTAGATATCAGTGTTACCGCAATACTGTTCTTATATTTCGCTGCATCCTTTTCATGCTTATCTAAACGGTGCCTCGCTATCGCCGGTGACATCAATGCGCGGAACGCACAGGAAATTCTCCAGCGGCCGGGTATTCCTGTGAACGAAGCAACCCCAAATATTATAAAACGACGAGTGCTCGTTATAAGATCTTTGACGCTGCCACGTGTATCGGTCGTTGGAAGACTGTTGCTTTTAAAATCACACTTTGTTCTGCAACCCCACCTTAGGTACCATTCGAGCAATGATAAGGAATACAGCAAGTAACGTTTCCAACTCATTCCTGCGGTACTCATCAAGTACATCGTCATGCGGTGTTAAGCTATAAATTGTATGGTGACATCGCTGCAAACGCTGTAAACATCACTGATATCGGTTCGACCCCGACAACGGGAGCTTTTTCGTTACGACAGTGATACACTTGTGTACTACAATAGGAAAATTGTGGCAATTTGTTCCATTGATTCGTGTGTGGTGACAATGGCGTGATAATAGATTTAGAGTAGTTTCGTGACGAAGAATAGTGTAATGATCTGGATATTTTTGTTTTTGTTGCAACTTTTCAACATCAGTTAGTTGATCATTGTGAGAGGCTTTAACAACATCATGCCGTATCACTTAACAAGCGTAATTGATAAGCGCTCTGCAATTTGATCGTTTTTTCGTGAATTTCACTCACCATGGCCACAACTTGGTTGATAGGATTATAATTTGTTCAATTCGTACAACAACGGCCACTTCCCTGTTGAATATAATTTTCCACACCGGACCAAGAATTATCATTGCCTACTGGACCCCTTGCCTACCTGGATCAGTTTCACTCAGACCTGGCAATGCAAGAAGTTTGCAGTTCCATCGAACACATGGGAGCACAAATCAAATCAGAATCTCCGGCGATCGGTTCGCTACAGGCGGGTACAGCCGTAGTGGTTGGAAGTGAAACCGATATAATCAATCCTCAGCAAGTTTCGCTGAACGCTACCCAACAGCAACAACCGATCACCGCTGGTGGCGCGCAGCTGGTTGGTCGAAAACAAGTGATCTGTGATAAACCACCGCGAGCTGCAACCCAACTGCCCGTTGCAACAACTGCTGAGGCGCTCGGTTCGCAAGCTTCTATCCAGCAGCAGCAACCTCATCCGGATACATCATATTGGATGCAGAACGAAAGTGGCTTTATCAACTCACAACCCTCAATGGCTGAATTTCTGACACATATCGATAGTGAGAGCCCGAAGCTCATTTCTCAGGGCTACCCAATGGGACCCAGTGATAGCTTGGAGTCCGTACCGGAATATCCCTGGATGAAGGAGAAAAAAACTGCCCGCAAAGCTACCGCCCAAGGTACGTACATCTGTCATACGTTTATTTTTACGGAACTTATATTTCGTGGTCGTTACATGCGCTCTAAACAACGAGAGTTTTACATTTTTTCATTCGGTTCTTTCGTTGTGACCTGTTCATTGCTATGACTACAAACTGTGACAATACATCTGCATCTATAGTTGCCGTGCGCGGTACAATTCTATTGGATCCCCTTATATACCAAACAAAACGTCTAATCAAAACGTCAATATGTGCATGTATCTAAGGATGTGTAATTATCCATGTATTTCATCAAGTTTTATGTATGTTGGGCAATGGAAATATCGTACAGAAATATTAGCCTGTAACATATAGAGACAGTAAGAGAATATTTCTCAACTGACTCTAATAAGTCTGATCCTGAATACTTTTCAAACAATAACTATCAATTTTGTAATATATTATTGTGTATTAAGCTGATTGCTAAATACAGTGTGTTTTTTTTTACATTGTAGCAGTTTAGCGGAAAATATTTTGTATTACTTACAAGTGATTGTTATGTCATTTACCGTTGGGAATGATAGCTACATAATACATAATCTACACACTCTACAAATTTTCAAATATTGCATGTATTTGAGCATCTGCTTTCATTAATGTTATTTGTAATTAACTTGTTATAACTTCTTTGTTAGCTAATGGTATATTTCAATGCAGCCTGATCCGAAGCTATACATTCAAAATATTGTGAACATTAACTCACACTGACCTAGCAATATGGCCTGGTCGTTCTGTATGAATATTAAAAAAACTACCCCATCAACAACTATAAAGAAAGCAATGGTAGGACAAGTAGGGGCGGCCGATGGTGTGGTAGCGGCGTTGGTCTTTACACGACAAGACCGATCCAAATTCCCATCCGTACCAAGCCATCTGAAGTAGGACTGACCATCCGATCACGTGGTTAAAATAAGTATAATAAGCCAGAAATGGCCGCCATGACCTAGTAGGTCGTTACGCCAAGAAGAAAAAATAGTACAAGTAGTATATGAATTATTAAATTACATTTTTTTATGTGCAAATTATTCAACCCCAAATCGACGTTCAATTGTTATAACAAAAGCCTATATTATCACTACGATTGAAGCGACCTCTACGCTTGTTGATAGCTTTCGCATTAAGAAAATTAATAGATAATTGAAGATATACATTCTTACTATCTGTTGTTAGCCGATGATGTTGTGCTGAAAGCTGCGACCCAACAGGACCGATTCGAAATCATATCCCGTGCCGTTCTCTCGTAGTAAGCAATATCAATTCGGTTTCGGGGCAATAAAAAATGTAGTAAGCCACGTAAAATCGGTACAATGTGATGCGAAAGAATAAGAAGATAATTTTACCGTCAACAATAGTGCAACAATAATTTACAACAGTCCGTCGTGTATACAAATTTTGAATTGTTAAACGAAATAGTGGTTTACGAACCATAAAGAAAATTATTATTTATTTAAGTCATCCAAATGGCGATGTAATGAATTTTGCTTTAGACTAGCATGATAACATAATAGAAGGTCATAGGTCACCTCACCTTTGGCAAAAGCATTCAATAACTTTGACTATATTTTCCAACCTAAAGGTAATAGCACAACAGTACCGTATAGTGAACGGAATATTTGCGTATGATTTATACTGGTACCAGTATAAATCGACGATGGTATCTGTCAATTTACGTTACCCTTTATCCGTTCATTCCGTCCTCCGGCTTAGTCATTCACCCAACTTATTTCATATTGCTTTGCGGTTACGCATATATTCTTCACTCCATTAAAACAATCTCCACTACCCCTCCCATGGCTCGACCGATGTTTCCGACAGTGCCTGCGAAATTATTGTTAGCACTGGTATTAGCTACAAATTGATTAAGATGCTACTGCAAGTTGCGCTGATGGCGGCGCTGTTGCTATCCTTCACTCTTCCAAAGGTACCCATTACATTAACCGTGCCCAATAAGAAGATAATGTTTTATTCGACAGGCCACAGTTTCAATGAGTGCGGTTTACATGACAGTACCCACCTTCACGCGTTACGCTTAAGCACACTGTATGTTTTCTATCTGCCTATTCCTCTTCGAAGGCCGAAGGATAGTAATATCGTACGGGAGAACCCGTGTTTGAAGTGACTACACTGTCGATGATTTACTACTGACCACCCTCTTAACTCGTAATCCATATCATATAAAACTTCCGAAACTGCTGAAGCTACTCTAGCTGTGAACGGCGCAGCACGCACGACAACCCCCCGTCGTTTGACAACACCGCAGGAGGCCCATTCCAGAGAGATTAAACGTGTAAACACCGTATGCTTCAAACATAAACTAATGATTTTTCGATACGTTTGTTAACCCATCATAACCAGGGCTAGTGCCAATTTGTACCTGGTCGACAAGAAGAAAAGTGACATTTAAACACAAATATGTTATAAATCAATTTAAATTTTTGTCGTAACATAGTTTACGTTACACGGTAATAATATATAGAACGATTGAACCATGACCGATTTTTCTTCTAGTTACAGTAAGCGAAAACTATAATAAGAAATAGTTCACCTATTGTTAGTGTGTTTGATACAGCGATACAGCGATTTTATGATACAGCGTGTAATGTTTAATCATGCATTCTTCAAGTCAGAACAGTTCAGACAAGTGGGCCGAAAAGCCAATTAAGTTGTGTTGCTATAGAGTTACTATTTGAATTTTCCATGCCTAAAAAGCGTTTAATCATTTTAAATTCACTCAGTACCACAAACAGAGTCGTCTCATGTGAACATCAATAACTGGAAAACATACTGCTTAAGGAAATGAATAGGTATTAATGTTTTAACATTGGTTATGGCTATGCGACATCTGAAATATTTGATTTGATTATTTTTTATTTCCATGTATGTGTTATATTTTTACATGTATCAAACATGTATCAGATTTGATATAATTATTACGTTGCGAAAAAAAGTTAGCATGGAAAAATGCATAAAAAGTGTCCATTTATTCATGTTCAAGCTGGCAGCAACTAAATTCTGGTCACGCTTTTGTGATAGATTTTTAGATTGTGAGAAAAATAAATCCTATGGATTTTACCATAAGTTCTATCACTCACATAAAACACCCACCAACCCCAGAACACCGACCGATGACCATGGTCGCGTACAGTACGTGACCTAGAAAAATGCAAAACGACAACTGTATTTTTCCCCCATGTCTGGTACTACAGCTTCATTCAACTTGTCATCGCATTGGGTATTCATTGTATCGGTTAACCAAAAATAAAAACAACACATCACTTCCGCACGACCTTCCGACCATATCGTCGCAATGCAGAAGGTTTCTGACTCTAATTGTTGCCTTCCTCACAATTGCCCCGGACGGTTCCGATCCCATCACTCATCGGAAAAATAACTATCTATCTAACAATTGTATCCGCCTGCAACCACGCGTCTCCATTCAACGCCGAACGAGGTAAGCAAACGGTTCCATCGAAACACGTTCAACAGAATCTTCATCCGCCAAAGCCACCGGGCAGATAACGCGGAATTCATGTAACGCCAGTGACACGTGTTACTCACAGCACGCCAAACCGCTTCGGTGCGATCATTGCGTACCTCTTCCTGTTTGCATCAACGTCAACGTTCAACGCACGCATCATACCACGCGACGCATTCTACGAGTTCTTTCAATCACTTTATATGAACGCGAGAGAACATCTCGTCAAAAGCAAAACAAAAAATAGAATAGCTAAACTCGCATTCGGTGCTTCGCATTTGGCATTAGTATGATTAATGATCGTGTTCTGTTAAAAATACACCGTCTTCACAACTGATACCTTACACGTTTGCATTGCCTTAACCTACCTGCGTTACCTACACCAAGAAGCGTAGGGTTCTGACGATGAATTCCAACAATTCTTACGACGTCAATGGAAGCGATCTACAACTTTTCTTTAACGAAACTTTAGTGTAGGTGCTCTTTGTCATTTATCGCGTTTTATTCCGTACTGTTTGAGGAAAAAACATAATTTAAATCAATTTATTCATTGTACAATGTAAAGAAATTATTTTATTACATTTTGTACAGAGAAAACCATGCAAAAATCATTATTTAAACTACGCACTATGTGCTTTTACTTTCCTTTTGATTCTTTTATGTTCTACTCTGGTTGCTATGTGATGGCTCTGTACATAAAATCATATTTTTACTTCAGCTGCTATTTTGGTATTGTACTATCTTGAATTTTGTATTTTGTCTTGTATTTGTATTTAACTATCTTCTAAGCCATTTGTGTCCAATTTTGGCTTCATTTACGAATGGTGCCAAGTAAGGTGACGTATGTCAACCTTTTACATAATTTTTCATTGTCTTTATGCCAAAAGCACGAAATGTTTTATTAAAGCTTTTTGTATTTTTTTCCTCTATGAAAAACCAAAAGCCAATACGGCCAATAAGCCCTTTCTTCTTGGGTAAATTTTTTTAAAGTATGACGGCTTTCACTACTTGAGAACTGTCTGCATCACAGTTACAAAATAAAAGAAACGAATAAAACATGATGCTTCTACACGCTCATATTCTAAGTTATTATATTGCAAAGCATAAGTTTTTTCCCTTCTGACAGCAGACTGATGGCTGGAGGGGTTCCTCGAAGCTTTCAATTATGTTTTCCTAACAGCCCCGTTAGCCCGACATGTTTAACTATTGCTTTCTTACATGCGAAGTTGTTCCTCCGAACGAAATGATAAAATGCGATTCAGTCAGAAACCGCCACTAAGCGGAGTTTCGTATACGCGTTCGTGGGTATGCAAGAGTCGTTCAGAAACGCTGGCAAAGAAACTATTAAATTCTTGCACACGATCACGAAGTAGTGTCCGGCCCTGTAAGCCTGTAAGACGGCGGCTGCCCTCTCAAAACACAAATATGTTCAGATATGGCAAAACGGACGGAAAGGCAACTGACAAAAACAAAACACCAAGTACCACGGGCATGGGGGATAGAAGAGTGAATGGTAAAACTGTAGACAGCGAAGACAGAAATACGCTCGCATGACAAATGAAGTAAAATAACAGGTTACACAAAGAATGATGATTTCTAAGCCACATACGGGCTACACGAAACTTGCTCATAAGTCGACTTCAATTCATATGCCGTTGAATTATTTTTCCTTCAGGTTGCCCGCTCTCGCAAATGCTTTCCCTAGGGCTTGCCGGGCGCTTCATTGCCCTTTTGCCATTCGCTGTCCACTTCCACTGACAGATCAAAGTCAACCTCAACGATTCGTTCAATTGCATCTGCCATCGTTCAACGCTAACCGCAAAAAAACATCGCTTCCGACTGGTGATTTTTCATTGCTACGCTTTTTTATTCTCTCCATTTACCCACCGCGAGACTAACAGTCGGTATGTCGTTGCTATAATCGTTCCCCAGTCTGTTGTAACTGTTAAACTTATACAGTGAAAAAAACATAATATTACTAAGCGTATGGTTAAGTGTCTGTTTCTGTGCATGTAATTGCTACGGTATACACGCTCCTAGCAGTGGAAAGTATTTAAGATAGATCGATGGTTCGTTTTGCAATACAAATTATAAACTTACGAAGCCTGTATATCAATGTGGGCAATACGTGAGTTTACGGCACTTCAGCGGCACTTGTAACAGTTTTTCATTTCCATCGCTTTTCTACTATTTGTTCAATTAAACTTCAGTACTCACATACAATTCCTTCTATTCTATGTACTTGCTTTCGTCTTTCATATACTTTCCTTCTGGCCTGTTTCTCTATTACATTATTCTTTGGTTCTAGCGATCGTTTGTTCTCAACCTTTAGTAGGGTGCTGGTGCACATTTAGTAGTGGTGGGCAGCACATTTAAGAAGCCCAATTTAGACCAAACCTAGGTGTGAATACAATAGTTGATGCTTGAAATTTTTTACTTATTGTAAGTAATTCAAACTTCATTGTTGTTTTAACACATATAAATATTCCATAATTTTCCAGTTTTCCTTCTTCAGTTACACTATTTTCAACTTTTATAAATCGGTTATTTAAGTTGTTCAAGCGTTGGTTATTACACGTTTTACTGTTATGGTTAACTTATTTGCTTTGAGCTACTCTACTTCTTGTGTATTGTTTAAAACAGTGATCGGAAAAGTACGGTTCTCCGCAATATATGGCAGCCTTCGAAAATATTCCATCCCATGTCTAACTCTCTAACTAACTTTTAAAATATAAATTATGCTCATGCTAAATCATGCTAAAATTTAAGCATGGATTGTAACTGTTCGTTGCTGATGCATAAGAGTATTCGATAAGATTCTAGACATTGTTGAAATGAGAACATGAGAACAGTGACAACTTGTGGTCTTTACTTCGCCTCGGTTGCCTCGGTTACTTGAGGCTTGTGCCATAATACACTACTGCATTTGTCATAAAATGACTTATCATTTTCTCAATTATTAACATCTAGGACCAATAGCGTCGGATAACTTTCAATAATTTGGTATAATTTTGTGCATTGAATCGCTACTTTTAATTTCCTAAAACCTATAACAAAGTAATAATAACGTTTTCTATGAAAGCAATTATTAAAATGAGTCCGTCGTGATGTAGACAGCGTTCAGCAGCCAGGGTAAGAGAGATTTGTAGGTTATTTTAACCAACATGTACCAACATATCGACATATTAGCAAACCAAGTGAAGCGTAAACTGGTCTTTCCTAACCAGCAATAGCTTTTTCCGTCAGGATAACGCTTCCGTTTTCGTTCATGTTTTGGCGCTTTGAAACTCATTTCATGTGTATTTTTAGCGACTCTTTGGTATCGGCCAAAAATCCCAGAAAAGTCCTTTTGAAGCTGACGTCCGGTCTTACAGAGCCGCATTTTTATAGTAATACTTCATTGTCGTTCGTCTTCAACATACTCTACACTCATAAACAGCTCATTTTTCCCACTCGAATCTCCCAACAGGAGATGCAATGCGGGTACAATACGGAATACACATTTTTTTTAATGATGGGTGCTTCAAACAATAACTCTTGCAATTGTGTAATACATGCAAAATGAAGACCATTAACAACATCTAAAATATCACGCTGAACTCATGTTGTATGATTGTTTGGAGAACATTAACGTCGCATTTATGCGTCGAGTCCAAACCACCACCCAAACTTTTCCTTTGCATCCAGGCGGATTCTTTATCGTCACCACAGATCAAGAAAATCAACTGCTGCCCTAGGTGCGGTAAGGCACGCACTCTACCCAATGCTTGTGCAGCTACAGAAGTGGCACTTCTTGCGGTTGACATTGTAATTTTATGACTACTATAAATTATATTGTCGTCATCATCGCTTTACTCGCTCGGTTTAGCATTTTAAAAAAGTCTCACTTAGACCAGCGTTAGTCGGTGCGGTTTTTTCCGTTCCTGTTTAGTCTTTGCCTAACCACCCTTCGTTCAGCACGTTTGTTCTTTTTTCCTCTAGATTTATTTCACCACACGATACAGTCACAAAGTACACAAAGTGCAAAGGGCAAGCACACACCCCTACAAAACATTGCTCTATGCGATCTAGCAAAAACTGGCGCGACCTACCAATGCTAGGAAAAAATGTGAGTGTTTATCAAATAAATACACATGAATAACAAGAGTCTCAGTGCACAGTGCACACACACCTCGGAGCAGGAAATTCCTTCAAGAACCACTCCCTTTTCGGCATGGCCCATTCATATCCTGGCAGCTGGATTACAGGATGGAACGAACGCGAAACACAGCAGGAAGTTGTATTTTGCTTCGTTTCGTAGGGAGTGGAGAAGAAAAATGGACCATGATGTGCTAATCTGCTTAAAAATATTATGTTATCATTCCGCACACAATCTTCCCTACCGCATCGCGACGATTGCTGAAGAAGCATCGCTTGGCCTTGTCGCATGAAATAGGGGATGGTTCGGAGGTCCACCGTGTGAAGTCGACAGGTCAAGCAATCATTTGTCTCCCTGAGAGTGGACCGTTTTCTCTGGGGATCAATAAAATCACCGCTGCTAAACGGTTTGAAATTTGATAAGGTACAGTTTTATTAAGGGATAATCGTCCCCCATCGCATCCACCACGACCACGACAAACGATCTTTTTTACACCGGGGAACGGGGATTGTAACAAAACACTTACAAACATGCCTTACCCACCCAGCATCATAAAAGGGCGCCAACGCCTCTTAGACACTCACAAGAGGCGCCGTCATCACCATAGAATTTTGGCCCTCGTCGGTATACCTTTCTAACCAGGACACCATGAACCAGCTCTCTATCTATGTTCGAGGCCGAAACAAAACAGAAAACGAAATGTTTTGAATGAGTTTGATTAACGATCTAACATGATTCTTGCTCTGCTTGTGTTCTTGCACCACCGAGAGCTCGCAATAGTGCGTTAGACGAAAATGAGAAAGAAAGCAAAACTGTATCACCACTCTGCCCTTTCGACACCGTACATACGGCTCCCAGACGTTGAGTTTGATGGTACTGATGAATTGCGGAACAATTTTTCTTCCAAAAGACTGTAGACACCTCAAAATTACTCGCAATCCATGGGCGCTCTGGCACTTGTCCGAGAACTTCATCCCATTGCACTGCGGCAAGCGTTGGTAAGAAAAACGGCCTTGGTTAAAGGCATTCGTTGTGGGTTTGCTTTGATTGCTATCCGCTTGGGACCGGTGCACGTTCAAAGAGGAAAAAACCAACGTCTCTGCCCTGCAGACCAACGTTCCGCTAACCACAGCCCAGCAACAGTGCGCTCACAAACGTACAACGAGCCTCACAAGCGCAACTCGAGTCCAAGTGCGGCAGCACAGCATAGGCGTGAAAATTAAAATTTACCTCGGTTGATTATAGCCTCTATTAGTGCTAGCTTAAGTCATAAAACCGCGCATGATTGGCATAACAAAAATTAGGCACCAAATAAAGGGAACAGAGCGTAATCAATTATACACAAGAACACTCGCATCCCGAACGCATCGGTAGCGCGGCAAAGTAGCAAACATCACTGATAAAAAAAGTCCATTCTCTTGGGATTCACTTAAGAACCCAAAATTCCGTCGCCATATGTTGATGAGCAGATGGTTTCACTGTATATCCAACATCCGAAACACCCTCCAAAAGGTTTACATTCCATTTGGCTGGGATTTATACACAGAGTACATTTCATTTTTTAGTTTTAGTTTAGCATTCCCAGTTCTCATAAACGCGCTTCTATTACTATTCCTCCAACGCTAGATCATGGTTGATGAGTTGCATAATAATTTATACATTTTTTCAATACAACAATTCAATGCTATTTGATTTTAAATTTATTTTACCAGCATTGAAATTAACGTAAGGAACCATCTTGAAAAATTGCACACCCACCTGCAACTGTCATAAGTAATCGCTTCTTCCAAACCGGCGGGACGCGATTTTGATGAGGGTCCCCTTCTTACCGACATTAATTGGTTGCAAAACGCCGTAAGGAACTCCAAAATATGCCACACAATAAAAAAAAAAACATATTGTCTGTGGTTTCGCAAGACGACACCCAAGGCAACCCACCACCAGCCAGACTTTTAAGACAAATAGACTGTTATCTTTAAGACTCCCGTGTAAGATTAGTGTGTGTTTTTCCCTCTATTTCATATTCTATCTTTGCTATGCTTCTTTCTCGCACAGTTCAAGCATTAAGTTAATAAAACAGTTTAGTTTAATGAAAACGAATTTTATCTGCAATAACTTATTTATAATAATTAGTAATATTTAATAATTATAACAAAAATATTAGCTTATTTATTTTCATTTCACTGCGTTTCACGGCTTTCAAACATGCAAGGCAACAAAATTGAAAAAAACGCAGTTTCCACGTAATAAATCATTGATCTGAACAATAAAAATTGGTCAATTATTTAAATTTGTTAAAAATATCTGATATTTTCAAGAAATTCGAGTTTCATAAAGGAGTTGTTACTTTACCAGCAGTCTGTTGTTTGTTTAGATATTTGTAACCGATTTTATAAACCGTAATTCTAAGCTAAAACGACCTCTTGTCTGAAGGATTTGCGAAAAACGGAGCGATACAACGGACAAAATTTCTTTTTATACTCAACTATACCGACCACCGTTAGGATCCATTCACGGATCTGTTTCCATCATTCTTCCGGAACGGATTGCTCTACAATTATGGTCGCACCTTAACATAACGCCCTATGTCCCTAAGAAGAATAGCATGAATACTTTCCCAAACGCTGATAATACTGTTAACTACAGCAATAGCTACACCGCTCGGTTAATGATTGAATAGCGTTATATTACAACATTATCATATCCAAATAGGCAATTAGGGAGTGTTTTATAACATATAAGAATGTAAATTAGGTTAGTCGTGACTGGTAAATGTGGTTTAACAAACACAAATATCTCATGGATAAGATTTTGGCGCAAGGTTTCCTTAAGTTTCTGTTAAAGTTTGCGAGATTTTTTTCCCAAAGCTTGATGTCATCCAATCCGCCGCAGTGCATATTCTTGTGCTACAGTGTTTTTATATTTTTCTAGCCAAGAATTTCTTCTATGCAAGCTAGCAGCACTTATTTTGCATATTAAAGATATTAAACGCAGTCCTGTAATTGTTTTCGCAATCGTTTAAATTTATTCTTCTCGCTCTTGGTGGTGCAACTACCAGAAAACCGCATATTTACGATAGCTCGCAAACATTTCTCCCGGCATACCGGGGGAGAGCAAGAAAGGACACTGCCGTCCCTCCTCGCGTTTCTCGAAAGGCAGTAGAATCCTATGGGGTTTAAGGTATAAGGTTGTGCACACACACCGAAAAAAGTGGTTGCGCTTACAATGATACCCATACCTACCGTCGAATTGCTACCAGAAATAACAGCAACAGAAATTAAATGACTTTTAAAAATAGAGGAAAATCTTTTCCGAATCACTTTTTTTCGCTTCCTACAATTATTCTTCTTCGTCCTTAGGCAATGACCGGACAAAGGATGGGAGCATCCTTCGAGGACGATATCCGAAGGAAAGCATACTTTTTTCGTTTAAATTTATACACATTTCCTGCCCTAAAAACATCATTTTTTTTATTTTGTGTGTAAGTGTGTATAAGGCCTTTTTATTTTCCTTTACTAACAGACATCTTGCACAGATCGCGAATTAAAAATTAAAACCCATTTGCGACTAACTTCAACGTAATGCCAGTGCATTGATTTCTTTTGTTTTGTTTTCATGTTCTGGTTTTTCTTTCAAATTGTTCTTGAATAAAAGTTGCTGTTGTGTCCTAAAATGTGTACCGTCATTTGCCGATGCAGGAAAGTTCTTTCCTGCTACGGTATTATGCATATTCATCCAATCGTTCCGCAGTCAGTCCCTCCTAGTACGCTAGTGGCAACCAATCGTTTCTTTTTTCAACCTGTGCATCCAAACACAGGGGAAGTGTTTGATAAATTGCTGGTCTGTGACCTCCAGAAATCAATGTCCCAATGTTACCAACATGAGGAGGTAACAACGAAATTGCCGAACACGAAGGTTCAATGCTTTCACGATGTTTGATCGCTTGGTGACAAATCTCGGAAAGCAAATGTTTTTTCATAGCACAGACATTCTTAACCCCACATACGTTCTTCCCACTAGTCGAAACGACGCAATCCAAAGCTAATGGTCAAGCCCAAGCCGCTAACTGTTGGCTAAACTTTCTTGCCAATATTTGGCATGCACAGGTGCAACGAGCTCCTGTTCTTCTGACTGAGGCGTCCTCGTCCCATGCTATCTATAAACAAAAACAAACACACTCTACGTGTAGCACAAACGGTGTAGCAGACCGTAAGCGTTTTCGCACATCACACCGTCGGAAACGTACGGATCCAGAAAGAGGGATCAATTGTTTACAATTGACATGTGGTGATCAATCAATCATTTTCAAAAAACGATTTCCAACTACCGTTTCGTAACGTGCAGTACCGATGCGCCATCTTAGGCTGTGTCATTGCCACCGTCAGTCCATGTGTGACTAGCCGAACGCAGACTGACAGCAGCTCTCGTACCGACAGTAAAGCTGTTTCTGCTAAAGCACTCTCCTAGTCCTCCAAAATCTTGGCAGATCATCTTACCAGACGAACGTCGTCGCTAAACGTACACATGCATACATCTGCATCGGTGCGAATAAGTATTGACAACATGTTTGGTAGAGAAAATAGCATGCTAAAATACGTTTGGTTGTACACAGTACCGCTATCACCGTACCATCAATACATCTTGTTTCCCATTTTTAGTGAGGGTAATCGTACTCAGACCTACTGAAATCTGGCACATAACTACGCTGTTCAAATCATGATTGATTTTGGGTTTCGTTAAATCCTACACCATAAGAAGGTTGCTTACCCTCTACACTGATTTTTACCTCCCTGTAATAAACTCTTACCGCATTTATCCTTAAGAACAAATTCGTTCCCAAACATCCAAAAATAACACTTCCGAGTATAACAGTATAAAAATAACAGTTCCGATCTTAAAGTATGTATTGCTTACAGATATTATGAAATTCCATATTTGTAACATTCCGTTAATCGAAATGCAGCGAATCCACCTATGACCACAAGTATTTTCAGTTTACTTTTTTACACTCAACAAAGTTAAACAAGGTCACACAATTTATCCTTTTTAATACCCCATGCAATCGACATGATCCCTTACCAAGTGCCAAGATTCAAATCCATCAAACAGTTCGCTGCTTTAGGAAAAAATATATTTCCTGAAATCGAAACTACGGAAACGACTCACTCATGCTGTGCCCTGAGATGGAATGTTACGTACTGGCCCACCGAAATGCTCCCGTGGCCATTTTCTACACATATATATTTTTTCACTTTTGCTGGCCGTGGACCATGAATCATCGACTACAATTTGTGGTCGCTTCCGTCTGGCCGTAATGCCGGAACTGTAGCTAGGCGTTATCGTTGAATCGTTTTTATTTTGGATGATGTTGATGACGATAGATACGATGATAAGGCAAAACTGCTAGCTACCAAAAACTCTTCCTTATCATCCTAGAAATAAAGCCCCGCTGCGGCAGTGGTGAACATGAACTACGCGAACACACTGGTACTTACCATCGTCTATAGTGGGACGATAAATACTGGCTATTCTCGTGAGTATTGACGGACTAAACGAAACATTCCACCTCATCATCGTTGTGCGACCTTTTCTACCAACCCAAACACATGATATGTTTGAACATTTCTTGCTAGGTGCTGCTTGATTAGTAACTCACACTTCCTAATCCCAATGCTGACTCGTCTGAATATCGCTTACAACACGCAAGATGTTGTAAAAAATAAGCTTGAGGATTCATATGTTTTGTGTGAATATTATTATTACTTTGCAACCACTCGATTGATATGTTTGTTTTGATAACAACCGACCTAGTATAACGTATCATGAAGATTTCTCCGCCAGCAACAGTAAGTTATATCGATAGGAATTAGATTGACAGAAAACTGTTTCGCCGTCGTCATAAATAAATCTTTGAAAAGTTGTCTTACAACTGTTTGAAGCAAACTATATAGGAAAACATTTATATCATACTTTTTGTCTTGCTCATGAGGGGTTTCAACTGCCATTTCTTACTTTCCTTGACTCCATGTACTCGCAGCTGGAAATTCAGTCAAAAAGCTCGGATGCGAGTTGGTACTAGACTAAACTAGCATGGAAACGATAGACGCTACCAAGCCCGAAGGTGTCATTCATTTAATTTGAAGAATCGGAAGATTCGCAACTATTAATCCAAAGAAGGGAAGTTGTTTCGTTACTACAAAAATGTCTTTTTTGTTAGCGTAATGTCTGCCTTTCTTGGCTTACTACACTTATTTTAAATACACAGTGTTATTATATTATTGAGTGTTACTTAGAATAATTATCCGTCCATTTTATAAGCTATTTGTGATTGCTAGAAGTAATGTAGATGTGAAAAGGATTTTACTTAGGTTTGGCTATTGAAAAAAGTTTAATGAAGCGGCCAAATTTATTAGAACAAAATAATTATTGCTTTGTTTGTTCCGCATACATTTCATGGCCGATTGAATTTGATCTAAAACACATAATACTTAGCAGTACCGTTTTTATACACGACAGGACAGGATTTGTTTTATTCATATAAAACGGTGTTGCCAAGGGTTCTTCAAATTTACGAGAATAAATTTAAAATACAAAAGAAAAGATCTAATAACTTTCCTTTGTTATTGGACCTTTTGTCAACTCACCAAAATTTTATTAGGGAGCAGTATAGATTTATTCTATTCGACCCTTTTATTCTAATTATCCTAGGTTTGGAGCATTAGGATACTGTTTTTGCATTCCTCATAAAATATGAACATGTTGGTACAAATTTCGTTCATACTATCGCGATTCCGAACATAAAAACTCAAGAAAATATCATTTAAATTTGATTATGGTGGAACTCGTATTTAACATATTTGCTTGAATACATGATCCAAATATCATACTTCGAACAACGAATAAAAATAACTATACGTAACAAAAAAAAACATGACAAAACAGTTATACGCACGAAGAGAAACAAGACACAATTGTCGACGAAACTGAACTCTCTGTTTTATCCAACAGTTTGCATAACATTTACCAAACCAATACGAGCCACATGACTTTGCTGGAATGCGCACTGGTGAAAACTTCCGTCATTCCATCATGCCAAGTATTACACTGACTTTAATGTGAAATCGGATATTGACCATTCAATTTTACTGACCACCAATAAATATCGATAGCTGCAACCAAACATATTTTTCCTTTTCCCTTACTCGCACACAAAACCGTACGGTAATCAAATTACAATAAAATATCAATTACCATTGAACCATAAATTATCGTCCGCCACCGTTTGACAATAGCAGTTTATTTGACCCCAGCGAAGATGCCGCCAAAATCCATGCTGCCCGTATACCCTTTACGGTCTCTCGTCGTTGTGCCATGTGCTGTATTTGTGTATGAAAATGGCCAAAATCGATTAATGCACTTTCTCTTTAACAATCTCTTTAAAAGTCGTTCGCATGATTCAGCCAGTCTTATAATCGTTCAATTAAAAACGTACCGTTTACAGACGGATAAACATAATGGTCAATTGTTATACAAATAAAAACCTACGATGTTATTAAGCAAATTAAATCAAACTACGATGTGATTAAGCATAATATTTAACTAGTGCTCTTTAATTAAATTATTTGCATTTTTCGCTTTTGTTTCTTTTCATATTCTCCCATACACTTCAGCTGAGTTTGTTGCTGAAAACGGTTTACCCCGCCGATTGCGTACGGCCTACACCAACACGCAGCTCCTAGAGCTTGAAAAGGAGTTTCACTTCAACAAATACCTTTGCCGGCCACGGAGAATCGAAATAGCAGCTAGTCTCGATCTAACAGAAAGACAGGTAAATGTTTCATTTTAATTTCCTTTTCATTCAACGATCAATTTCAACGTTAAATTAGTTACGATCACCAAGATCGGCAATACTATTGGGCAGTGGATTGAATGTAACATTCTGATTTTTATGCATTTTATGCTTCCCACGCTGATGCGGAACATCGATGTCGCTGATTTTATGCTTTCATTAAACACCAATCCCAAAGGTGAAAGTGTGGTTTCAAAATCGGCGCATGAAGCATAAACGACAAACACTTTCTAAAACTGATGATGACGAATCGGGAAAGGACGATCTTAAGGGTGAGTTATATACACATTGCATACACAGCTCGGATCGTAGCACCTTTATTGTTGGGTAATGTTGTGTACTTTCAGATTCAAATTCCAAAAAATCTTGCCAAGGATGTGAACTACCCTCAGATGACATACCGGACTCGACATCCAGCTCTCGGGGGATGAACAACAGTACGCCGAACGCTGGTAAGTCGCCCCTGCGCAAAGCGAACAAGTCAATGAAGTTGATGAGAATCTTCCCTGAAAATTCGTCTGACATTCTGCCACTAGCCATGACACCGAATTCCACCGTCGATATAAGCACTCCGACTGGTGGTAGTGCAGGCTCTGGCGGCGTAACTAATGCGGTCAGTGCTGACTCCAGTGTTGCCTCCACGGGAAGCCTCGACGAAGAGGATGAGATCCATGCCAAAGTGAAGAAGAAATCCGACGTAAGTACTATCGCTACAAAGCGGACAGTATAAACTCTGAAAATTAATCTGAAAATTAATCCATTCACTTCCAACCCAACGCTTTAGGGACAAACGATAAAGAAAGAGTCGGTCAGCTCTTCAAAAATTATCAACAGTAACTCATTCAAAAGCTACGACACTACTGGTTATACCAAGGATGGCCCTGCATTGGGTCCGTCATCCGTGCCGATTACTATCCCTCACAGTCCAGTTTCTACTTCGGCCATCTCACCGAGCAGCAACAGTAATAACAACAATAATAATAGTAACAGCAACAATAACAATCTTCAATCGTACTACAATCATCCCAGTCCTTACGGAATAGTGAAGCATAAGCTACCACATGGACCAATCATTAGTCACGAGGGCGAAGGATCTCCAACCACCACAGGGTCCTCGGGTAGTGGAATGTATTTCAATAGTAAGCCACAGGACTACTTTAGCAAGGCAGATGCTGCCGTACACTATCAACCACCGTATCAACATTATCAGAAAACAATCATACCGCCAGGAGCAGGGTACGGTGGTCCACAACATACCCTAAATGAAGGCTATCCCAATGCACAGAAAACGGATTTTAATGCTCCGTTGGGCTTGAAAAGTTTTGGAAATAAAACATTAATACAAGATTCTACCCAGGTGAAGCTGCAGCAAGCACAGCAACAGCTCAATGATTCAACGTTCCACTCTCAGAGCCAACCCTATTACAATAGTTGCGACACAGGCCTTAACAACGTCGGACAATACGGTCCGAGCGGACAACAATACTATCCAAATGATTACGATCCTCAGCACGAGTTTGGCGGAGGAACCGGCTACTACGAGTCAACGAAACCGGGAGCAGCAGGACAGAGCCACTACTACGATGGTATGAGTTCGTTTCACCACGGTACATTAGCTGCTAACAACAACATGGATTACCAAGGCAATGCCCCATACACTGGCCTCGGTACCGCAGTGCCAGCGGCGATGGGAAATGATTCCTGTGAATCATTTGCCTTTCATCAAGCATCTCCTGTAGCTAGTGCATATTACGAACAACAGCATCTTCATCAACAGCAGCATCAGCAGCAACACCATCCACAGCAGCATCACCATCAGCATGCTTTCCAACAGCAAAACAGTCAGCAACTGCATTCGTTCCATCATCAGCAACAAGCGCTGCCGAACCCTGGGGTAGGTGTGGGCATAAACAACACTGCTGTAGTGAGAACAGCAACCCAGATAGGAAACCACCACGACATTACCACAGGTGAACTCTGCACGTTTAATGGTTGCCCGCCAGCTGGCAGCAGCAGTAGCGTAGGCCAAACAAAACCAGCCGCCATGGTTAGTCTGGACAATTCCAACTCATCCGACTTCAATTTTCTTAGCAATTTGGCGAATGATTTCGCACCTGAATATTATCAGCTTAGCTAATTCTACATCCACGTTTGCTGCCGTCAAGTTCTTAATTTTCTCTAAAACACAATCGAACTTCCTTGTACATGAGCTTCAAACTTCAACATGGCATCTCGCTAATGAAAAATGGTTTTGAACATCGTATGGTCACTTGAAAAGTTATGAACATAACACGCACATCAACGTGCATACTTTTCCACCAACTTTTGTTTTCGCGTACTTTATTTTATAAAAAGCAATCCTGTTGTTGTTGAATTGTTACCTATTTCCTCTCTGTACTTTACAGACAGTTTTTGTTTCGGCGTATGTTTGTTTTCGTCCAGCTGTATTAGCCTCAGGATATTAATCCCTGTAAATAAGGTGGAACCAAACGTCTGCGAGTTCAATACCAGTTCAAGCGGATTTTATATCACATAACAATGGTAGATTATTCCTGGTACAGGAAGCACAATACACGGCTACCCAGCAACGAGCTGTACAATGATAACCGGTGTATCAATAGGGTGGTCAAGGCAAACAAAACAAAATAACCGTTAGAGTACAGATGTTCACTAATCGTCGTCGGTATATTAATGATACTTCTTTATGTACAAATTATAACCAACAGTTATAGCAAAAAAACAATAATGATCACGCATTTCGAAATGTAAAATAAAGGATCAATGACAATTTAACTTTTCTTTCTTTTTCTCTAGCTAGCCATTTTATTTCTTACTATTTTGAAGTATAATTCCGAATAATTGTCGTGGAACTCATTAACGCATGTTTTGTCGGCCCTTGTTGGCATGCAACTTATGAGAGCGCAAATCAAAACTATACTATAAACGAAATTAATTATCTCTTTGGAATTAATTATGCATTTACACATTCAAACCCATCGCAAAATATCACAAAACATGGAATGTCACACAACATAATGTTCAATGAATGGGAAAGGTGTCAATTTCTCTACTTTAATTATACATGTTAGTACTTAAAACGTCGCTCGACTTGTTATTTCTAATTGTTGATGTGGAAAGATATTATTGTAATGAAGAGAAATGGGTTTTTTACCAAACTAAACTTGATTTGTTCACGCTACCGCCATTGTCGGTACAAATAGTCCAGGTGCAGTGTCGGTACAAACAGTCGTGCTGTAGCCAAGACAACAACCCAACGTATAATTTTTTATACAATTACCACAGATGCGAACCGTTCCATTCTTTACGTATTGTGCACCAGGTGACAGCACTACAGCTCAATTTGGGCCAGCTGCCTTGTTTAATCTGAACAATTTCAACAATTGTTTTCTGAGCATTTTATTAAATGATATCACTTCGCAAACAAATCAGCTAGCAAACGAGACGACACAAAAGAATAGTTGAAAACATATTTACACTACATGTTTGCTGTGGAATAAAATCACGACCAGTGCAACCGTATATCCAGTGGAATTAGTTAAATGGATACGAGAAAAATCATTGGACCATAAACAAACGGCAGTAATAAATTACAGATTTTTTATTTTATTGTACTTAATTACAAATGAAAGAATATAAGTAATGGACAAAGCAGTTGAAAAGCGGGTTTGGAGTCAAGTAGACGCTAGATCTCCATTTGTTTACTGCTGTCATTTATTCCCATTATGCGAAAAGTAAAACGAGCTTGCGAAAGCTTGCTCTTGCATTCGAAGTTATTATGCAAAAGAAAGGCTTTAAGCTTCTTCACCAAATCATCCATTAAAGGATGCTTTTGAAAACGCTTTTAATATCCTTTGGACTGTGGCGTGAATAAGTACCTGTACCAGTAGATTGTTACGGCTGGAATTACAGCTTGAATTGCGTTGTGAAAATCGTTGATATAGAAATCAATTATTGTTTTGAGATTCTCTATTGGTTGCGATATTTTCGTATGCTAAAGAACTCCGTTCAAACCAAACCATTCAAAATTACTACAAATACAATACGTACGAGACGACTCTATTACGTAATACGAAACCTATGACTTAACCTATGAAAAACAAATGCCTTAACCATGTAATTTAATCACATTTTTCAATTCATTTCATTCATTTTTTGTGTGTTCACAACTTCTCAGCTCTGGTTTGTCGTATTATGTGGGTTTCATATAGACTATAAAATTATATTCACAAGAGCCATAATTTATTTCTGATTCGAATACAATTTAATGAACACTTTAAGCACTATGCACTACAGTCGAATGAGTCCACGATATATGACACGCATATCGATGTATATCATTGAAGCTGATCATCGAATTCAGTATATGTAGTCTCTACGCTTTTCGCGCGCGCTTCACTACAATTCATAATTTACTCTCTGCTTGAACTAAACAACTTATAAATTTGAGTTCGTATTCGTTCGTAAACTATGAAAAATGGCTCACGATATTACTTCTTGATTTAGAAAAGGCTTATAATTGAATTATTACCAATTGTATGGTTCATTGCATTAAGATTTGTTTATGGTTTTGCTCAAATTGGCTAGCTTTATACACAAAGAACATTTTGTGGAAATTAATGTTCCGGAAGGTCCGGGTAAATCGATTGATCGTTTAAAAATTACTAATCCGTCCTAATCCTTACGTCCCAAATTATTTCAGGTACTAATTGTTACAAAAATAAGTAACATAAACTGCTTAACTGATAACACACCAAAGTTAAATAAATTTTTCGATTAATCCAAACCCAAACAGAACATCTTTTCCGAGTCATTGAAAAAAATGTTTATCCCAGTGAACACCATATCACTCAATTATATTTATCTATATCTGTTGTTAAGCGAGCCTAATCTATACAAACATGTCGTCTAGGGAGGCCACAAAGTCCGAGTGCACAGATTGTGAATATTGTTTTCAACCCGTCCCTTCTCATGGTGCTTGCTTGCTACAGCGTCGCTGGTGATTAAGCTCTTATCAATATTAATAGCCTAAACACAACGAATTGAAATAATGTAACTTATTTGCAATAACAAAACGAATTATATGTATAAAGAGATGCGATGGTACAGTGTCAAATACTAAGCTCCATACAGAAAGTGGTGAATTCGATCTAAGTGCAAAGAAAGCATTAACCATGTAGATACATTCTACAAATACATTCTAGTGTAATGTTGGATACAAATTATCGTAATTTACATATACTACTAAACTAATACCCACTACAAAAGTAGTAAACATTATGACATAAATCACATCAAATCATACACAACACAAAACCAAAGTACCAACCAATTTATAGCATTTTCTATTTCTAATGTTATATTTTTTGATAATTGTTTTTATCTCATTTAGTTATAAATGAGCTAGAATATGTTACTGGTGTTTTGTCCGCTCTCTCATATTCGGGGCTGTTATTGTTTCAGTCAATCATATATTTGACTTAAAAGGATAAAGTTCGGGGTTGAAGATCTGGTATGATTGAAATTTCCCTTCAACAGTATTGGAAGTAATGTGTCAACAATGTAGAACTATATCAACAAAGCGTTAACGGTTTAGGAACTGATGAATATACATTTTAGTATTTGCTAGCGTCTGAAAGCCTGTTTTTCGGATATCTGTGGCATATATTACAGTATGGAATTACCTAAACTAAAATAAATTCTATTTATTCCAATACTCACATTCCTTTCTTACATGCAAAATAACGTTTGCGATCCATTCAAACAAATTCAGAACATTAAAGCCCTCTTTTAGTTAATTATCAAAAAGATTGTTATAATGTACAAGAAAGCGATTGAAAGCTTTCGAAACAAAAACTTTACACAACAACAGCAAAACACAATACGAAAAGCCACATGTGCCGCACTCGGGAGTTTACGAACATTACACATATAACCCAAAATTATTGATTTTGACAACAGCGATGAAAATCGAAGATTGATTATTCCTCACCACCATTGTGTGAGTCTGCTTCCATAAATGTAGACGTTAGGAAAAATGGCAAGTACGGCCTCAGATACCCCTCAACCAACAGGGTACGAAGAGATTCATCAAGTAACTGAAACAGCAGCACGAAGCTCTCGCACTTTCCGCCTATACAACACACAAACAGCCACTAGAGATAACACAGCTACATAGGTATACCGCAGTAGCACAGCATCCCACATGGGATCGAGGATAGACCATGGAAAAGGCGCACGAGACAGTAAGGCAACAGTAACGAAACGGTCGTCTATGTACCCAGCCCACAACAAGACCTTCCTTACCATCATTCATGCAAGAACAATGGAGCTTAAGGATGGATCTCGCCCAAGATAGCAGGGCTAAAGTCAAGAGAGACCTGCGTGAACGCAAATAAACACGTGAGAGGATCGATAACGGTTAGTTTCGTTCGTTTGTGCCTTGATAAAAACAATCTGTATTTTTGCTTTCTTTCTGCTACTATTGCCTCCATCAACCACATGAGCCGTTATGGCGCGACATCGTCATTCATTTTCATGTGAGATAAAGTAGGCAGCGAGATAGAAATCGTACCAAGAGGACAAACAGATCTGGCAGACTCCATGTCGAACCTCACTGTCTAGGTTTGTTCGACATTTTGGTGCGTGGTCTAGCTTCTGCAGACTCGCGTTTTCGATCTCGAAACGATAGGTATACAAACATAGCTTGCGGCACGATGACGTGAGCAAAGTTTTTCTTCCCAACGCCACAAAAACCAATCACGCTAAGAGCCATTGTAGGCCCTATGCCTCTATGCCTACATACCGAACTGTCGGATTTAGGTGAAAGATTCAATCGATTGACAAATCGAAGGATCGATTTTCCTTGTTATCTTCTTCCGTCTTGCATGCCCTCGTTTATGTCTACATGCCTCTGCACTCTGCTAGTACTCACCTTGCTATACTATGGAAGTAAACTGACTTGCTGTCTTTACATGCAGCACGTTCGCTTATCAGCACAAACTACCAAGTAGATGATCAAGCATATTTGATCAATCTACTATCCTCACATTTACACATACACACACACACACATGCACGTAGATTTCCATACTTGTTTCCACGCCCTTCCATAGACATGTGGCTTACGCGATTTAGCTACGACTTTTTTTTCTCTCGACTCGAACCGATCATTTTTGCTTTTCAACGCACCGAATGCTAGTGTCAGCCTAAAGTACGCTCCCTCGGTTTCTTATCATTATCCATACTTTGACCATCATCGTCGGGTGTTTGTGTGCTACAGGTTCCGCAATGACTTATTCGTTTTTTCTACTTTTTCACCTTGACAGGACGTGTCGATTTGCGTGGACTAATCAATCAGTTTGTCAAATGCATCTTCATTTGTTTCACTTACCTTCCTCCCTGTGTGTCTCCCCCGGCCTTCGCCAGGAACGGTGGACGTGTGTTTGCCATCACGTCGGGTTTACATTACATTTTTTCAACTTTTTCCACCAACCAGTGCAGTCAGTACAATCGATTAAAATTCAAAATCAAAAAAGAAGAAAACGAATAGAAATTTTGCTCTTTTTCTCTGTCTAAAGTAACCTGCTATATCTTATCCCTGGTGAACTGCTCGGAATAGCCTGATTTGTCATGGATAAGGACAATGTTTTCGGTGCGTTCGAAGATGTCTTGCCTTCGATTGTTGATCGAACTGCGTCTAATACCTTCCAGCTACCAAAAATTGCTAAAAAAAAACTAGGCATACGCCAACTGCAGTTTCAATTTGACTCTTTGACTTAATTGTGAGCTGATTTCTGAACTATTCATTAGCCATGTAGAGTTCCGCATGCTCCTCAATTAATTTCACGATCATATTTTAATATCAATTGAGCTATAGGATTTAATATATTAAGGTTTTAACTATAGCGGATTATAGCAAGCAAACCGTCGCGAAACCGTTTTGAAACCGTCGATGGATTGTGCCATACAGTGGGCAATACATTAATATAGATGTCACTGAAAGTATATGCAAATAACAAGAAGGCCATATACAAATATATAACTACTACATCCTGTAATGGATGCTTTTTGTTGCTACAAACTTATCAAAAACATGGCACATGTGGCACTTGTGAGAAAAAAGGAAATATTCAAGTAAGATAAATTCATCATATTGACCATACCAACGTGTTCTTATTGTCTTTCGAACATTCTACACCGTTGACACCTGCCTTGGTTGCCATGGTCACGTCACTGCTCTTGTCATTGATTCTGAGAGACTTCCACGCACTCTAAAATCAGGAAAAGATCGACAGTCGACGATAGTCTCGACATCACTTTCAGCTTACTGGGTATCGAGTTAATTCTCGAATAAAGATAAATGAATATCATTTTTTAATCTTCTTTTCGCTTTTCCTCTTAAAGTGATCCGATACCATCTAACGCCACTACATAACTAAAACATTATGGGACAAGGAATGGACAAAACAAGTTCTGATATTATTACAACTTCTGTACTTTAATGATTTCTAGCAGGCAAATTAACTTTATATTTGTATATTTCATCTCATTCTAAACCAAAAGAGACAAATTTGATGACGTAAAGGTATGTGCTACAAAGTTGCTAAATAAAAATAAAAAATACACAATTCTATTTTTCACCAGCTCAATGCCATGTTCACATAGTGCACAAGTCAACCTCAGAAACATAACACACATCAGAATCGAACAAACATGTCAGTGGAACCGAACGGCGTCCGATGGTTTATGGCTGAGGAAGGAAGTTACATATTCCTTTTTCCAGGTTCTTTTCATAACATTCGGCGTCCCAAGAGTGGAGGCCAACGCATCCAAATTAAATGTGTCGAATGTGTAAGCTGAGGATGGATGCGCGCATATATTCCAACTTGTCACTTTTGATTTCTTGTCCGCTGGCGGGACTTGTGAGAATGACGTGATGTACCCATTGCTATTGCATCGACCTGTTACGGTATACAACGAGTGAGAATCGGCTAATCACACGCAATCAAAACTCAGCGGGTAACCAGTTTCTACCACTTTTTTACTACTGCTTCCAATATCGTGTCCAAGAATCAAGTAAACTCTGTTCCTCAATGGTGTTACGTGAAGACCGGTTCCTCCATGAGTTGACGCCTGGTTTCTTCCCCGCAACAAATGGATATGGCCCTGTAGTTTCGCTAATTGACCGTTTCCAGCGACAACAAAAAATCCAGTTATCCTGAGAGCAAGCTGAGTATGATGAGCTAGCTGTGGTTGAGAAGAAATGTATTTTGCCTCGCTCTTTTGAGAGAGCGCTTATTTGTTTTCGGTTTATTCTATCCTCTGCTTGTAACCTACGCATAAGAATACAGCTTCTTCGTTTCCTGCTTACCACTCTAACAATCGGACCAGTCCCAGTCGCTGCTTGCCACAGATCTTCACATTGCTTCAAGTTTTTTGCTGTCGTCAAATGACCGATGAACAGTTTATCATTTCTATCCTTCATACCTTCTTAATTGAATTTTGTCCGGTTTCATCTCACGCCGAACAGATGACGTACCACTTACACTGTTAATTAGATATACAGTTTCGTGATGTTCACCACCGACGAACAGTTCTCTGTTTCATGGACAAGAAAACATTTGGCTGGAGCTCCTCGTGACACAGTGTCCACCCAACACATTAGTACATGGGAATAGAAGAAAACAAGCTCCACCTATAAACCTGCCGCAGTTGTAAACTACTGAGCTCATTACACATAATCCGATTAGGTTAAAACGATTTCATCGGCAACATTGTGATCCAGAACTTTTGCTACCGTACAACTTTACCCACAATTGTGTAAACCAGCCAAATAGACTGAAACTGAAACGATCGAAAGGATTTCGTGTCATTTTTAATTAAATTATATCCTATTCGTTGTGGAAGTATTGGTTTGCTGCTTCACTATGCTAACACAAACTTTTTCACTTCTTCAACATGACTTTCCTAAAGATACCTTTTTGAGGACATCAATTGTAACCATCGTTCGCTCTTATGCTAACTGACCGTTTTTATCTTCTTCATTCATCCTTTCAGTTTCAGAATATCACCGGCAGTGAGTTATCTGGCATGCTGTCATACGTTGAATGCACCGAACCATCTTTCTGGTTTCTTGCCTTTTGCCTTTCCTGCTCGCACGCTGTTAATGTTAAGCCAATCGTCTCGACAGTTGTACGACAGCTTGACGTGTTTATATGTTTAAGAGATTATCTTCGTCAATCTTTTACTACTTTTTACTCTACTCCCTTCTACTGCCCTCCTACATCTCGTTGGTTTTGTTCCCCTGTGTTCACATTTCTTAAGAATTGAGACTGCTTCATGATCAGCATTATTGCGTTTCTTTCTAGCATTCGCCCATGGATGTACCAGCTGAAAACGATTCTAATTGCTGCCGATTCGCAAAACGCACGCGTTGCTTACCCATTAAAGAGTGAAAGAAAAAAAACTGAAAGGATTGACTTCCACAACTATAGACACCTGACCATTTTTGCTTTGCTGTATCCGTTGCAATGTCCAAGCTGAGGGTGTTTGTTTTGCCCTCCCGTGGATACCCTAAACACGGATTAGCCGTTGAGATGGTCTTGAATAGTAAACATGAACAGAACATCAATGTAAGCTTGGCTAAGGAACTGGTCATCCTATTATAGTTGCATTTTCTGCTACAGGATAAGTAACATGTATAAAATCGTCGTTTCCTTCACATTGTTTGCTGTGGTCGTTCACGGAAAAGTCAATCATCTCAGGTAAGAAACACAACTATCACCTTCAAAGAAAAGCGGAGATGTGTCTACCAAATACCTTTGGGGATTTGGGATCATGGCTTCAAACATACATGTCACCCATAATCAATTCCGATAGAAGTACAGTAGACAGACACAGAACTGTCAATCACGGATCTGCGTAACTGTCATCAAATATCGATACCAATATCCGGACCCTTGAGTATCTCTTAAAATAAGTTGCAGCATCTGGATGGTTAAAATTTACATGATATGTGTTAGCAATAGTTCGCAAAGCGCTACCTTCTATAGACACATTACTATGAAGACTGCTTAAATTATTAGCGTAATAATTCAAAACACCTAGCCTGATATCGAAAAAGCGACTATTGAAAACCTCATAGATAAGACGCAAAATGAATGCGTTGGCAGCGACAAATTACCTCAACTCGCCAAACCTTGTGAAAAAAAAAGCTTCGATGTTCTACGCCATCGTCGATGCTAACATAGTAAAGGTTGTGGTAGAGAATCTAAATAGGAATGACTCTTACATAGTCAGACATGGATTGGCTCACGAGTCCAAAGCATAAAAAAATTTGAACAAATACATAAAAATGCGCCTTTGGAAAGGAGAAGAATTATAAGAAAAATTAAAAAGCAGAAAAATAAGAAGAAGTAAAAGAAGAAGGCAACTAGGTTAACTGATCACAATCATTAGTAAGCAATATAAAAAATAAGCGTAACAGTATCAGCAGCGTTGGCGTGCTGACGTAAAAATCAAGGGAGGTTACAAATGACTAACCAATAATGAAGGTTGTATCACCAAAAAGAAGAAAAAATTGAATAAGATTATGAAGATAATTTCGCTATCTCAAAATATTTGACCGAGTACACCCGGCATAAGCTGACCTTTCCCTGTGCGGAGGAGAAAATGTCTTCAAACTTATGTGAATTGTTTCTATGATTAAGTTACCTGTAGTTATAAACAAATAGCCAGGCCCGTTCATCTTCAGTAAAAAAAAGGCATAGCTTTCCAAAGATTCGTTCATTTTAAAATCCAGTAAAAACGTATTTTCCAATGAAAGTATATCTTAGGACTTCATGATAAAATTAATTCTAGTAATACAGTTAGACCAGGCTTCACCTAGCAGGTCGTAGAAATGATCATTTTTGTGACATGACACAATTTTACACATATTTAAATATACCTTCAAATATACCTATAAATTACCCTTCTTACCCTTCTTTACGGTCTTGTTTGAAATTGTTTCTTAAGATATTACAAAGCATTTAAATTTTTCCATGGACTAGTTACAAATAATAGCAACAATAATAGTACAATAATAATAATATCTATCACTAGTATTAAAAATAAATGCAAACTTCAATAAATGCAATGATTCAATACAGTATGTGTTGCTGACGAACGTCTCAAAAATACACACAAACGGTTGCATCCGGAAACAGAAGAGAAAGGGAAAGTAACGTTAATGGCAGCGCCAAAGATGACAAATATTGCCAGTAACGCAACGCAACTAAGTACAACCTAAAAAGTGAGCGGGTTAACTTAAAAATCTAGGTAGCTAAGTCATCAAAAGACCGTCACCAATGAAACGGTCATTTAGTTTATAAGAAGCATCATTTTAATAGAGAATTAAGTCTAGAAAACAACTCGTCCTTCTGTTCTTGTTACGAGTCGTAGGCACTTCTCCTATCCTACTGTAAAAACGGAAACCCCCCCGTGAGCGGGATACGATCCAAACTCAGCTAGTTTGGAAGTTATTCCGCCGGTGTTAGCAGCTGCAACGGGGTAAACTACTGTTGTACTGTTGTAAACTTGGTAACAACAGTAGTAATGCAGAATGCATTTGATTTAAAAAAAACACACACTTTTTAATCAAGCCAATATCATTCTAAACAGAACTGTATAAAAGTAATGCTGTTGAACATTAAACATAGTCTTTCAGCATTATCACACGTTTAGTTTGTATGTTAAGTAAATATGTAGTACAAAAGTAATAAAAACACAATAAATCAAATTCACAATTACCAATATAACTGAGGATATCTTGTACATGTTTTGGTAATGCCGCTATTACTTTTACGTATTTTGTAAATTAATTGTATAATCTTTTCAAAATGTTTTTTTTTTTAATGCTCAAATGTTTTTTATTAATGTTACAGCAATATGGCTATTTTAAATAACATATACAATAACGCTCTTAAAAGATTTTAAATCTTCCAACTCTATTGTCTTTCGATTAGAGTTGTCAATCAATCCATCGTCGGACTGCTAACGCTATATTATCCAATTTTGAATTAATAAAACTATTTAATCACACCCAAGGGGTAAAAATTCCACAACTAATAATATTGCAATGAATATTCATCAGATTACTGCAATGAAATCATAAATATAGAAGGTAGCTTGTTGTATTATTTAACCTACTATCTCGACACTGCGTATAACTCTCAAGAATAATCTCCTTTTAACTGTATGTTTCACAGTTTTAATTCGATGAGTCTATTAGTAAGAAGTTGAAATTCATGTATCGCATTTGCTTATAGCTTAAAGGAGACTACACATGGTTTTATTAATGTTTGTTTACAATAGATTTATAGACTTCTTCTGTTTATTCCGAATCGTACATAATTTGTTTTAATTTTTACTGTATAACGTTGCATCAACACAATTAAAACTTCAAATAGTGATGTTGTTAATTAGAGTTTAATTCAATGTTATCCATTATTTTAATTCCTCGTCTCACTTTTCTGACTTTAACCCCTCCCGAGTTTCTTTTCATTCTTCTGTCTTCACCTTCCTCTTAATATTTTTAGTTTGCGCTCAGGCTGAAATAGGCTAGATTTATATTAAGGTAAATTGAACTTAATATGTGAGCTGTACTTGTTCACTTGGCATACAAACACATGATTTAAAATGGAATAGTGTATACACAACATCTGTATTGCTACATTGTACCTCATTTGTAGCATGCGTAATTTTCTTTCGTGAATAGTATCGTATTATTTAAGTAAACAGGCTACAATTGAAATCTAATTTCATTTTCTTTCATTACACCTTACCTAAAAACCATTTCTACTATCACTCATCTGCAACACACAACTTTAGTAAGCACATCGATGCGCAAATTTATTCCACCGATTGTCAGAGCTGTCATCGAAAGGAACACCATCAGGAAACGTGCTGCTGCGTAACCATTGACAGAATCAACAATAATAATAATAGTAGCAAAATATGCTGTCGTCTAAGTAACAACTATATTCTTTTTCGTGATACCCAGTTCTCCATGGGCCAAGAGCTATGTTTCCAGCCCCTGGATTCCTTGGAAAGAACGAGTTCTTATGTGTTGTTCTCTCTTCCCTCTACGTACGTTGGCTACGACCAGTGCCATCATGCTGCTGCTGCTGACAATCATAAGCGGTACAGAGATGGAAAGAGCTACAGTACAAGCCACATCCATTGCTATTTTCCCACTTTTGCCAGTCTCGGCTACTAGAATCCTTATGTTGATTGTCACAGTGAGATTCGTAGAGAGGCCAGATTATAAGATTGGATACGGCACATTCGTCCACCGTAAATACCATATTCTATTTGCTCCTCGGGGTCCCATTCCATTGCTTTTACCACCGCACACCACTCTCATGCCAGCCGTCTGTATTAACTTCACTCACATATTGGTTGGTGTTTCTGTTAGTGCTTCTGCTTCTGATGCTGCTGTGCACAATGACTGTTTTCTACCGGCAACTAGCAGGACTGAAACGGACATTTTCAGCGAACATTGGACGAAACCAAAAAAAAAAAACGATGGAGGAAAACACCAATCCATCTTTCGCTGTCATGTCACCTTCATATTCAAAATGCGTACATATTCATGTTGCTGTTAAGGTTGGTTCCTATTTTTGCTATTCGTCCCTTCTTCTCTGGGCCCTTTCTACGGATCCAACGACAGCAGATCGGCTTTGGCTCTATCCCAATCTGTCACTCGGTCCCGTATCCACTCGATCTGCCTAACCATGCACAGAGCGTGTGTGAGTGTTTGGCTAGTTGCAATATTTCGCACGTTCACATGTTCTGCTCACGAACACTTCCAATTCAGCTCATCGTCTTATGCTGCCAACTTTATCCCGGTACTATTCTAACATGGGAATGTTTTCTTGCAGCAGATAACAGCAGCATGGGACTGGTTGTTGGTTCCAGCTCCCTGCTGATCCTCCGAATGAAATGCGACGAATAATGATGTTATTTTCGTTATTACATAAATACAAGTCTGCACGTCACGTGATTCTTACCCAGTCTGCTTACTATTCGTTTGACCAAGACCAGGTTACAACTAACATACAAGATCAGTGTTCTACAACATTAAGCGTATTAAATTAACGCAAATATACAATCATGCACATATGACTTAAGATCAATTACGGGCCACTCTTCTAGTTGAATTGCTATGGACCACAAATCGTTTCCATTCGTTCGCTTTTCCCGTCCATTACTCCCGGTTTTATTATAGTGATATACCAAAGTGAGCTGCGCGCAAAACAACACCTTAAGCCTCTCTTTATTTTAATTGCTACTTCTGATCGTAATCGTCGATCCAGTTAGCTGCAAAAATAACGGAAAATGTTCGTATTTTCACGTTTGCATCCGTCTTATCGGCCCTTTCCGTCAACGTACGTTCGCAAAATATTTTCACACAATGCCTATTTCCATGTGCAATCGAAATGTTAGCAGCTCAATCTATCATAAAGCGTATCATCACATGATGCAATTCAGATAGCTAACTGTATACAACAAACACTGCACTTTAGTAGGATGAAAACTACAACAGTCGTTTAACGGTATTTGTTTACGTATAATTTTCTGAAAAACATCAAAGTACATAAGTTGCTATTTACCCTGCTACTCTCATTACTAAGCGTACCTTGTGTCATTCAACCTGTATGCATACGTATGGCTTGTTTTGCTCAATATGGTAGAAAGGGTAACTATCATGCGCTCAATATTAAAATGGTAACTACACAGCTGCCGAGGCAAGTGATATTATTTGATATGTTGTGATAAAATTATTAAACCATACGGCAGATGAATGTTAACATACATCTTAGTATATATATTTGCATAGCTAAATAACTTTACAGAATAGTTCTACTATAGATTCCACGTAAATAAATGATTCGTCTGTTTGTAAACTACATTTCGCACCTTTTGCATATAAACCCAATACATAATCTGGAAAATCTTTCAAAAGAGCGGATCCAACAGTAAAATTCTTAACGAATTTTTCACCAAACGATTGTTTTTCACCAAACGAACAACAACGAACATGCAGATTTGGGAACAAATCTTGTCTGAAACGTACATTCCAACACACGCATAACTAACTGTTCAAGTTTGGGTAATTTAAAACATAGGAAGACTCGCACTATACCAGTATTAAAGAGCAAAATAAAAAGCACAAAATGGGAAAGTTTTGCATATAAATGCAACAACGAGACATTTTTACGTATGTGAACCCAATACACCAATAATATTTAAGTTGCATTAGATCCGATATATTTGTTAATTATTTTATTGCTTTAACATTTTATTTCGTATGCAATTATTGCACTTTTCCAAGCAAATACATCACAAAATAGTCACAATTGATGGAAAACATGTGGTAGGCGCCGTATCTTTCAAGTAAATGCAGTACACATGATATGGTTGGTTACTGTTAATTCAAACTGTTTACTGCAATACCTACGTGTTGTCTTTTTTATGCAGATTTTTTATATTTGTTGTTTCACCTATTTTTTCTAACATTTCACAGTAATTTATGCAGTATTGGCACCCATTAAGGGCTCTATAAAATTATTTATAAACGCATCTTTGGCGCACGTAACGATCAAGGTCACCTGCGTCCTTTCCTCCGTAATTATAAGACGTTTAAAGGGATCGTTTTTGCAACAGTGCTCCAGAAGATATCAAAATAGCAAAGAAAGAAGCAAACGGCCTGAACGATAGTTTGCCAATTGCATCTAAAGCAGCTACCACAATGCTGGTCCACTAAGCGCGTGCGCATTTCGTTCGCGGTGATTCTAAAACGGCTGTATACGCGCTCTGTCCTCACCGCATGCATAGTGCATTCATCTAGCGTGGTGGAAAAAAGTAGGAGGAGCCAAGCGTGGTGTAAATTATGGATGAAAAAGGGGCCGAGCGGAAGAAGAAAGGGACCATTCGATGACCCTCGTTCATTCGTGAACACAATTTACTTCACCCCGAACAAAATTGGCAGCGTAGCTCGAATTTCGTGGTCAATTTGAAATTAGAACTCGATGGCAATGGATTACCTTTCCGCGGGGCATACGTTACGGTGAAGAATTAAGCGATAAGCCCGATTATCTCATTTTTCAATAAAATATGGATTAAAACGACTGGTCTTTTGCCACCAACAACGATTTATTGTAACTTTTAAACGGATTAAATCGGTTGTTTTGTACACGGTGTTGTGCGTTCGTAGTGCTTCTTCCCGCGGTGCTGTGAGCATGGTGATGAGTTAAAACAAGCTTCCTTACGAGGCGTTTCGTGCTTTGTGTAGTGCTAGCAAGCAAGCGCAAGTGCTATGTGGGGAAATGTGGTTTGAATTGTATAACGTGTGCTAGAATAAATAAGCAGTTTAAAGTTTGAAAAGTTAACCGCCAATATGATAGACATAAGTATGTACGGAAATCATTCATCGCACACCAGTGGTTTTCAGAACAGTGATCTTGGGGCCGGTGGTTATCCCTATTTTACAGCCGGTCACCATCATCATCACCATTATCACCAACACCAAAGGCAAGCCAATGTCCAACCGCTTCAGCACTCCAACGCTACTAGTGTAGGCAATACAACATCTGTGAATAATGCCACCAGTAACACCGCAGTGACCTCTAACAGCACCACCAGTAACAGTTCTAATCCGCCCACGGCCAATGTCCATCAGACCTCCTCCTATGCTCACACATCTCACTTATACAGTCCGTCCGCGATCGAATACGGCATCACTACCTCTAGCTCTCCGACGACCGATTTATACTTTGAAGGCGATAGCCAGGGCGCTATTTACTACGGTCCAGGGCAGCCGACCCCGACGGCTCCGTTTCCGGAAAACCGCATCATTAGTGCGGATAATGGTCTGAGCTACACTAACCTGGATTATGCGATGTATCACCAAACACAGGATTGCGCAGATTCTAATTTTCTGGCGCATCATCACGATTCCAAATTGCATCTGCATCGCTATGGAGCCTTCGCCGGAGCTATAACGGACGATGCTACCGGTGCCAGTGAGCACAACCACCATACCCATCTTCACCAACATCCGCATATGTCACATCCGCACAACCCCACAATCTCCCCTAGTGGTGTGAACGGTGCTGCTACCGGTTGGGGACAGGTATACTCCGATACCATTTCTCAACCGCATCAACATCAGCATCTTCAGCAGTCCCATAATCAGCACTCGGTAGCCCAGTGCAGCCCTAACGTTTCTACATCCGCAGCAATGATTGACTCGCCACAAGTATTGCTTAACGCGAGTACATCCGACGATGGGGACAGTAACGGTGCTGTAGGCAACAATTTCTCCCACCACCACCAGCAACACCACCATCATCACCCTCACCCTCATCATCATCACCATCATGCTGCAGTATTGCAGCAAAACATGCATACTCAGCAGCAACAGCAACTGCATTCGGCGAATCAGCAATCGCAACAGCATCAGCAGCTGCAACAGCAACAACATGCTCATCAGCAACAAAACCAACAGAATGCACCTACCTACAAGTGGATGCAAGTTAAACGAAACGTGCCAAAGCCTCCAAGTAAGTACAGTTCTAGCCAAAATTGCCAGTACAGTTCTAGCCCTCATTGTTAGCGTTAGATACAGGCCGCAGCATCACCACATTACCGTAAGCACCCGTGGTGGTTTACGTCTCACTGATCTTGCCTCACAACGTTGGCGCGTGAGGCACTGTAAAGCGATACAACTCCCACCGGGATTTTGAATCCCAACGGATTAACCTCCTTCTTTTTTTATTGTGCTTTGTTGGTGGTTTTGTTTTGGTTTTTGTATTTCCTATCGAACAATCACGTACATCGAGAAGAACTCTTCCCTGCCTACCGGTACAAATACCAAAACACACCTTTTTTTCACTTCGCTCTCCCTGTCTCTCGGGTTGACTGTCTTTATCAGCGTCCAGAAATCCTTCACATCCCATGTCTGGACCCCGTGATGCACTATAAAAATATAACAAACCGGGCCGGAGCAAAGCCATAAATTATACACACCGTAAAACATCAATGCCGCGCTAACGGCAGCCATGATAAAAAAAGGAGTCATAATTCAAAACTTTCCGTACACATCTTACCTTCGCGCGGCGATCGTTATCGTTTGCATGTTTGATAATGCACAGAACCCGTCGTAAAGTGGGACGTACAGCAAACATAAAATGTGATTTGCAGCTGACGTCACACGTTACGATTGATCTGCACTATAGCGTCATTTTCCTTTCGGACCGTTGACGTTTTCCTGATAACGTATTGAACGCTGCGGAAGATTAAACTCTCCAGGTGTCTAAGAGATTAAATACATGTGTTTGAACTGTCAGCCAGATCGAAAACAGTGTGTTGTATTGTTTAAGTACTTCAATCGTAACATACCTTTAAAAAATCCTTCAACATTTCTTCATAATTCACACACGCAAACATTATAACCAACACCTAGACCGCATGTCTTAAAGAAAGTCGCATAATGAGTCCGGTTGTGTGTGTTAATTAAAAACACCCGTACCAGAAAGGTGAACAAACTCCACTTCTGGCGAGCGCAAGCAAAAGGCACCTCAAAGGACTTGGTTTACTACAGCCTGGCTCCTAGATTTAACTGCCTTTTTCGTACACGCGCGGTGCGTGACTTTGGTCGTTCCCATTTGAATGAAATTGCCATTATCGTCCGGCACAGCAAGTGGACCCCAAGTGGAAACGTGTCGAGGACACGAAGTCTTTTACTTCGATGCCGTCAAGGTCATTGACGAAAAGTGTTTTGGGGTCCTGGTTGGTTGGATTGTGGATTTTACTGCTACACAAACAAAACAAAAAGCGCACAGCAACCATCACTCCGCTTTAATTTTCGGTAACATTCTTGGCATAAATGAAATAAATCCTTCCAGAACAGCATGTACAAAAACACCCACGATCGATATCGGGACGCTCAAAGCTGGCGGCCATAAGCACCGGCTCGCGTTTCCAGCGCTGGTCTCAATTTACTTTCAATTGGGCACACACTGTCCACTGTCAAAAATGTCACCAACCGCGGCGTACTTGCCCCAAGCTCACCCAATTGGTAGCGACAGCAAAAACGTGAGACAGCAATTTGAATGTCATTGAAAATAAAAACAAATATTAATTTCATATTTTCTCTCCACTACTACTACTTCTACCTTCTTCTTTTCCTCAGTCTTCGTCCGTGTTAATGTTAGTGTTTGCAAAGGTTTTGGTTTTACGATACTAAAAAATACATATCTGGAAGCGCGAGAAACGCTGTTTCACTAGGTTTCTTTGGTAACTCATCCAATCAATGTTCACACCAACCTGCGTGGATCAAGCTATCACATTTGATTCCACAATTTGGCTTGATTTCATTCGATCTTACATCGGCACACACTTGCTCCCTCCGTTAGTTATACTGTTAAGTAATATGATATTGTTCCCGAAATGGTTTTAGGTGCCAAGTGGAAGCTGTCCATTCAAAACCAGGAACTGGTTTCAATGTAGTCACTTGTTAGAGTTTCTCAATTGAGCTTCAGCAATGCATTGACCTAACTACGGCAAAGGATGCAAATACAACGACAAGCATTTCTTAACAACCAATCTGGGTCCCCCGGTAGCTAGTGCTTCGTTCGTCTAGTCACCTCACTTGCAAAGTAGCGGGGGCCAAACGTATAAATAGAAGATTTTATCACGGCAACATAATTATAATATTTTCACATCAAGTGACACGCAACGAATCGGTGACACCTTTCCCTTCGACGGAACAGCAACAATGATACCAACAAACGTGTAGCGCGTTTTTTCATCTACAGTTTTGTTCCACCCTCCTATAAAAGACTCTACGTGCGGTAGAATAGTTGACCACTCGCCACGGCAGTGGTAACTATTGCGGGTTCCTCACTGTTTGGCCAGCCAAGTTGATCCATAAAATAATTAGGAGCTATGTGGGGAACTTTTAGCTTTTGTTTCATTCCATACCACCCGCGCACACTGTCGGCATTGCAGCTCAATCACCAAATTTAAATTACATTCGTTTTTCGTTTCTGTGTACCGGTTGGTCACTATCGATGAGCTGTGTAATGTACCAAAACAAGAAATATAAAGAACCAAATAAACCGTTGCCGCTGGTGTTCCCATCACATCACCGCGCGTCAGAACAGTTTGATGACGGCGTTTTATTTCTCCAAATGATGCCCTTCAAATGCGAAGAAACGTGCAAACTTATCTGGAATTGTTTAGGATACCAAGAAAGGATTGCAAGTAATTTGTGATATCCCCTTTTTTCATCTTAGTTTTTACGTTAGCCAGTTACGTTCTTGACCCTCTACCTCTACCTCTATGATGGAACAAACAAAGTGTTGTGCTTTAAGCAATGAAAATGTGCAACTGCAAATGACCAAATCCAAATGTTATCATTAGGTTACTTATATATCAAAGTTACACCCGTTACCCCGTAGGTAAATGTTTTCCTTGCAGTACTACAATATTTGATCGTGTGACAATCATTGTGTGCTGATCACATTCTGATCATTAAAGTGTATTGCTAACATTTTTACACCAATACGAACAAAACAACGGTTAGCACGGTGTAATAACTTTAGGATATTGGTAGTTTCACTTTCATTACTTATAATTAATGATCTATCACTAACTACAACGCCTCACTGACACAGGAAATCTATTTATCTAATCGGTTGACCAAACAAGTTTCCTTCATTTGTTTTGTTTCTCTTTGTGTTGAGTCATTTGCGGTTGCAGATATTCCATCGAAGGCATGGCTTTGCTTTTGAAATTTTTGTTATCAGTAATCAATCACAGTTAGATGGAAATAACAAAATATGTTTGAAAGAATGTATTAAAAAAATCTTTAGTTTTAGATTAAGTGTTCACTAGCTAAAGATAACAAAACTCATCACAAGATAGCATTGATCCAGCGTGATTTCAACAATATTACAATTTAAGGTTGATGTCAGTTGAAAAACAAAAGTCGATGTAAGACTAAATATAAACATATTTTTAGTTGCTCAATTAGTTATTGCTTGGCGCGGTCCGTTGGTCTCCTGCCGGATCATTCCTCCGTAGTTAGTACTGACGTGGTCAAATAAGTCGATTCGGCCTAGCCAACCTAGCCAAAACAGAAAAAAAGATTATTGTTTGGCCGATAGACCGTTAGACCTAAACATTGAATTATAAATGTACAATTTTTAAATAAACCACGCGTAGTGTCACTATGGGACGGAGTTTGACAAACGGAGACGATGGTAGTGTTGGGTTTTGGCCAATAGCTTTTATTTATTATTTCAGTGTAATTTTCCTCTAGCCTATTGTATACTGTTTAAATAGTAAACATTCAAAAGTCCTTAGTTTCAATGATTAATAGTAAGCGAGATGTGTTTTTATAGAAAATAAACTAAATGGAATGATATAACGATGCTAGTCATGAATAAAAGACTATCTGGAATGAACAAAGGAACATAAATATTACTCGTTGATCAACCGTTATTACTGAAACATAGCAAAGTGTAGCAAAATTCATTTAGGATTCTCTGTGGAATTCGAAACACGTACCCCGAGCATACCTAACTTTTTCGCTACAACCAGAATGAGCAAGGCAACAACGAAAAGCTAACATATTAAACATTTTCCAACGAATAGCACAATGTTCTGTTGAATGGCGGCTAGCCGTATCATCATAAATTGGTGTTACTCAAGATCTGTGGAAAGTGCTGGTCCATGTAGCCTGTCATATGGCGAATTAATGTATTTGATCAAACGGATCATGGACAATAGCACTACAGTGTTCCTCCGTACCATAACTTTCTGTTGTTATCCGATTACAAAATTGCAAGCATTGCCTGAATTTTGAAAAGTGAGCAAACTGATAAATGTAGCATTTTTAAATGGAAGTATATTTTTCATATTGATTTTAGTATTACCGTAGTTTGATAAGCAGTTTTAAAACTCACATACCACACACCTTAACGGAAAATTACTATCTGAATCGCTATTCAAATTAATGTAAAATGTTCCAATAAGACAATATTTTCCCAAATCAAGGATTTGGAAGAACTAGTTCCCCCGTTGCAAGGATATCAATAGCTTTAGATTTAACACAGAAATTAAACATCGCTCTCATAATAGAGAATCGGTTCAATATTTACATGACAAACTTTTGTTTATTTCACAACCTATTTCCGCCCGAATCCCCACCCACACAGACGTATCACTTGCACCGGTAAATGCTGAACTGGCAAGCAGACGATAAATTTCACTGTGGCCAAAGATTCGGTAACTCTACACCGCGCACGGTTTTATATTTTTCCCGATAGCTTGATGGTCATGTGACATAGTTTTATTTGCTCCGCACTAGTACACCGCCACGGCGTTAAAATGCCGTCCCCAGCGTCTCCCGATGATGCCGAAGAAAATCTTACGATCACATCACGTAACCAGAGTCGCTATAGAATGCTTGAACAAAGTTCATTCCCCTCACCGCTGTCGAACACAGAGTACAGGCGACACGCGACACGAACGAGTTTATTGTTTATCATAGATCGTCATTCAATATCACAGCCCCTGACATCAAGCAAGTCAAGTGACGCGGTTACGCGAGTCCCTCTGCCCTGCGCTTGACATTATTGCGAGTGTTTCGATGGACCATAGACGACCTCAGGACACATACCCTGAAATCGATTGGCCGCAATCCTTTCCGATGGTTTCGACGTAAGATAGATGCTTTCATCTAGTCAGAACTTTACCAGCCACCGATTTTGAGCTCCCGTGTTGATATAGTCGGTTGCATGGTCGAGAAGGCTATCGATTACAGTTCAAATAAAAAACGCTTTTACAGTCCGTTACTCAACGAACCGACGCGTAATGTTTGCGCATACTGTAGCTAAATTTTTCTTTTTTCTCCCTTCATACAAAAGAACCATTCTCCCTCCCGGCCCCTGGCCTTCATACTTTTGCGCAATCGAAAACGCCTAGAGGACACTCTGACGCTGGAAAGTAGGTCCAAACGTTTGGGTAAACATTGGCTCGTTGCTTTCAGCCCAACCAATCTCCGTTCATTGAGGCCTGCTCAAATGATGGATATCGAAATGGGCAAAAGTTAAACCTCTATGTTGAATTGACTAAGCTGTAAAATTCTACTCCTATCCCGGCTCCCTCCCTCCTCCTCTTACTTCTCCTTGTCTTCTGCCTACTCCTTCTCTTCACCCTCTTTTTCAACATTTCACCAACCCATGACGTCCCTCCGTGGGAGTAATCCACCGTCAACAGTTAGCGCTTCGACATAATTCCAACTTTCGCCAGACATCCTTATTGTGTAGTATAATCTATTAATTAAGCCTGTCAGTTACCGCACTTGGGTCGCCGCGGGATGGTTGAATCGCGGCACTGTCTGACTGCCGGCTGATAAATTAGCGCTTGTTTTCGAACCTCAACAAGTTCACACCTCCAACCACTGACCCTTTTCAACCGTGTTAGCTTTTGTTTACCTTCTGGATTGGCCAAAAGTTGTCCCAAAACCTCGCGTCTGACTATTTAGAACAAACGTGGAAGTGTTTGCATACGAACACAATGCCGGTAAAAGTTACAAGCAGGGAAGCCATTTCCCAATCTGATTGTGTTACCATACCATCAGATTGTATTTGCTCACACTTACTCCAACCTAGTTGTTTGCTCACTTGTACGTGCAGTAAAACATCGTGAGGGCTTTGTTTTCTTTTCAAAGATCATTCAGATAAGATTTTGTGTGGATGTGGTACACGCACCCATGATGCGGAAATTCGCAACTTTAGAGCGATTCTACACATGTACGGTCATTTTAGTCACTTTTTAATGATTACGGAGCCTACCGCTACCGTTATCGTTACTTATTATGAAATAGCTTAGCATCTTCGAAAAATCAGTGATAAGCCTCAATCAATACGAAACGATTAACTCGAGGCCTTTACCGTTGCTCGCTGGTACGTTCTGCATTGCAGCTATTTCTTAAACTCACTCGATGTCTTTCTACCAACCACAGACCCCTTTCCCCCTCACAGCATTTTGCTCGACGTTTTGGGGATTGTTGCTTCTGTCTAATTCCATACGTATCTAATACAGTTTGTACGATCACTTTTGGATGCCCGATATGGGGCTATCGTGCTTTGCAGACGAAAAAAACAAACTGACACGAGCGTTGAGAAACGACCCATCCTGAAGGAAACGGTAGCTGCGTAGCTTATCAATGAGTAAATGTTTATCGCAACAACTGAAACACCACACATGGTCGCAGCAATGTGTAGGTTTGGGTTAAGGTTGCTATTCATAAAAAAAGAAACGAAAAACACACATTAGCTTCTCGTAATCGCAAACCTGGTGCTCCGGTACTGCACGGGAGTTACAACCGCGACACATTGCAGTAGGACATAATAAAGTGTACCAAATATTTGATTTGCTTCCGATAGATAAACACAATGCGCTAGCGAGCTAGAGCTAGCACTGACAACAAAAATCCTACAAATGTTCAGGTCTGCGGTCTTCCAGACCTGGTATTTGTTCTGATAGTGAACTCCAAACGCGACTGTAAATAGTATTGATGTTGCATGTATCGGATTGACATCGTGTCAAGATAACGCACGAGTAGCTTCCTGTCAGCGTTGTTTGGTATAATCGATCGTATGGTGCCTAGCATTTAAAACTGCTCCTCAATCTCAAGCTCACTGGGCAGGCATGATAAAATTGTATCGCAAAGCCATGCTTAGTCCACCGCTACTTTCAAGTACTCGCTCGCAAACGCTTTAGATTAACTGGGAAATAATTACTTACGAGATATCGATGCGTTTGCAGATAATGATCACTAATTGGATAAACTGATTCTTTATAAATTAAGGGAAGTGGAGCGATGTGCCAAATTTAGTACGTATGTTTCAGAATGCAGTTGTATTTTTAGTTTGATGGTTGTCATTTTTCGCTCATAGCTTAGTTGATAAAGTGAATGATATATGGAAAACTATATTTGATAACTTACATAGTATTTACTTTTACTCTTTAATTTCTTCAACAGTGACCAAGCCTGTACAATTAGCAACATCGCCGGAATATCATATTCCTGCCCATGTGCTCGATCCTCTACGAGTTCCTAACCACACGACTGTTGGTATGTAATCAACAGATGCTTAAATGTTAATACAAATTAAGTCCAACAGTGATCTTTCTTCCTATACTTTACCATTTCTACAACATTAACATTCCTGAACAACGTTTCCATTAACTGACTGATCTGAATATTTTTTACATGAAAACTATTACCCTTTCGGCAGCTCCCAGTACTGTTTCACCTCACCAGACAAATTTTCTGATGAACAATAACAGTACAGGTCGAACGAATTTCACCAACAAACAGTTAACGGAGCTGGAAAAGGAATTTCACTTTAACAAATACCTGACACGGGCAAGGCGAATAGAAATAGCAAATGCTTTACATCTGAACGAAACACAAGTAAGATCCTCGTGGCATATTGACAAATCTGTTGGTTCCAACAATAAACACCATTTCAATCCTCCTATACTTTACCACTATCATTTCAATGTCATTTAGGTGAAAATCTGGTTCCAAAATCGACGCATGAAACAAAAGAAGCGCGTTAAGGAAGGCCTGGTGCCGCCGGAAGTGCAAGGCCAATCTCCAAAACACTCCTCTTCCATGATAAACACCAACGATTCCTCATCGGCCAGCTCAACGACAGCATCGAACACGGTGGTGGCAACTGCTTCCGGTACCTCCAACACTACAACCTTAAATGAAAGCAATGAAAACAGCCGTGAATCCACTACCATTTAAAACAAACTAAATTTCAGCCCATAAACAGCCTCTCTTTTTCCTTTCCATACATATAATCTTAATGCTAACGGCAATGGAAAATCCATTTCAACGGATCTAATACTTTATGTTGATTATAACGTACAACACATACAAGTTGAGCAAACTCTGTCAATTGAAAAATAATCCATTTAATCCCTTTACACTACTACCACTACCGAAACGCGCATTGTGAACGCGTAGCTAGAAGAGGAGCATATTGTATGTTTCTTTTCAAGATCACCTATTTTACTAATGTTCGATTCACATTCTGGCAAGTGCATCAACTACGAGGTATTGTGAACATTATTGGAGTACAATATAATTGCATTGTTTTGTTCCATATACCGTATGCTAGTCTATTGAAACGTAAGATTCTTAAGAACGTAACGTAACGTAACGTAAGAACCGTTTGCTCGCTAATATCTATTGCTTTCTCCTAAGAATGTAGGGAAAGCGGAAGATATAATAGCGAGCAAGCTACACAAATGAAAAAGGATAGCTCAAACGATTCTAATGTTCCTCTTTGCTAGATATTAAAACGAACCAAATGTTTCCTATTTGATAATAGACTTATTAAAGCGAACCCATGCACATGCATCTGTAACCATCGAAAGATAGTAAGATAGCGTAATTTAACAATACGTTTTTGTCATATGAATGCTATTTCCAAAGTTGGCGCAGATGCATTTCGATAAGAGCGGAAACACTTTCACATGTTTCATTTTTAGCAGCAGTGTAGCAATGCATTTGTTAATGTACAAACTGAAAATTTTAAATTTATTCCAATGTTCATATTCAGTTTTTGCACTGGTTACATGGATAATGTTAAACATACAAAAACACACTTATGTGAAATCACTAGACGACGCCTAGTTTAAGAAAATTCCTATCGAATACAAAGATACAGTTTAAGATAATCAAACCCCTTTAAAAATAAAATATATTTTAGTAAAATTCCAATCATTTGCACCTTTTATTCCATCATTCACAAATAATTACATTACATATTCCATTGCAATAGACTTTCACAAATGGATTATTAAATGTATGATATAAAAACCAAAGTTTGTGAAGACCAGGTGGTCTCAAATCCTGTTTTTTTTTACCAAAGTTGAATGTCACATTTGACGAAACGAAACAGAACGGTTAAATCATTCAATATGACGGCCAAACAAACTACTAAAACACACATTTAACATAAATATGGAAACGAATGCATGTTTTAGAATGTTCCAATATCCGTTTTCTTGATTGTAACGCAACATACTTTCTACGGATTGCGCTTTGTCTGCTAATCCCACAGCACTATCTCGTGTACTAAAGTCATATCAACCTACATGGATCCACATCCAGCACGACCTGCACATTCCCAGCCAAGTACGACACCGAAATTACATCGCAGGGTCTTTTCATCGCAGCATGAAAATTGTGAGTGACAGCTTGGTTCAGCCTGGTTCAGCAAGATTTTAGTCAAGTTGTATGATAAAAAGCTAAGCAAGAGTAAGCCTTAAGCTTGCGAAATCAATTTGAGTTATTAATAGCATGGAACATAAAATAGTTTTGCTAATTTTTTCAACGTGCCAGTGGAACAGTACTACTGTCGTAGGATTGTATCTGAGATCTGGGACGGCTCTAAATAGAAAGAATAGCATTATGGTAAGTAGCAGATGCTTGTAGATCGTACCTGGCGGAATCGGACCCTATCGGAACCTGGCATTTGGGACATGTTTTTCGTGTATTATTTGTGCTCTAGGTCCTTTAATGCTCGAGAGCAACAGCGGCCGCTTAGTTTGCGTTGTGGCTTCAACCACCCCTGAATATTATTTTTTTAATATTATTTTATCTTCTTTTTTAGTAGTAATGAGCCTCATTTCTTATGCAAGTGTGTTTACATTCCGACGAGCTCCGTCACCATGAGCAATTGATGATGGGAACACGCTTTGAAACGCGTCAGGCATAAGTCGGCTCTGAGTTCTCAGATCGAAAGTAGGGGACTTTCCGAGAGCCTCTCTCTTCTTCTCTTACAATACAAAATTTTCTCTTTCAATGCAAAATTTATTTCTGCTTCCATCTCATATTCAATGCTTCAAATAGCCGTGTAAACTCTTTTTACTTAAACTTTAAAAAAACTTTAAAAGTTTAAAAACTTTTATCTAACTCTCGAGGAAAAAGTGGTACAATGCGTTCAAAGATAGCCAAGTAGAAGTGGCCGATGAATCTCGGTCTGGACGTCCGTCAAACTTCTGAATTGACAAAAATCTGTGCATAGAGTACGCAACTTTTTCAACTGTAATCGTAGATTAAGTAGATTAAGCACCCGCGGGAAGAAGTACCTGAGTTCACAAAAGTATAAGTTCTTTTTCAATAAATACATTTCATAGAGGCCCCGCTTAATTTATTTCTTAGTGGTCTGTGAGTGTACATCCGCTACTATCTAAAGAGCATCAAAATCGCCAGCTCGATCAGCAAATCCAGCAAGGTAACGCATCGCAGGGGCGTACCAGGATGAATGACGATAAGCGAGAAAGTCGGACCCGCCGAACACCACTAACTGCTACGCAAGAGGTCTCAATCGCAGAGTAGAACAATGCAGGTTGCAAAGGTGGAAAATCCTAGAAGTCATGGATGCAGCAACAGCATTAACTGATGCAAAAGAACAGCGACGTCAGCATTAGAAGTAGCAATATGGCGCCTCGCACACAGTCGCTTTTTAATGTTAAATTCAAAAATTGCTCAAAAGAGAAACCCATATTCGACCCGATTAAAAAGCATTTAGACAAGTTGCCCAATGCGGTAGATTCGTATTATGATTGCCATTTGTGTTGTCTGTTGGAACCGTTGAAACAATAAATAGTTAACGAAAAGCTAGCTTGTAAACACAATGGCAAAAATATGTATTCTGTTACACAAACGGAGATGCGTATTTGTCAAACAGTCAGCTAGTTGTAGCGGAACCGCGCCAAACTCACTCGTTTTTTAGTAGTTTCGTTGTGTAGTTTCGACCAAAATGTAAGCAGTTTACATCAGAAAGAATCAGAAAGAAATAAGTAAGATAAGTAGTAAGAATACATATTGTATTTGCAATTATGTGGAACAATAATAGTGGCGGGCTAAACTCATGCTGGTCTAGTAAGTTCCAAAGGGTCAGAAATATTATGCAGTAGCCGACGCTGTTTTACCAGAAGTTTTGTTTTTTCTTTGTCACTCTCACTATCGTCGCTCACATAGTGCGAAGAAATCATTTTGATAATTTTATAATCAACTACAAGACAACTTAATACCTCGACAGTCACAGTTGTTTACAATGTTTCGTTTTGTATTTTTTGATGTCTTTGATGCATGATTTTGATTGGACACAACTTTAACGAAAAAAAATGTCTCAAAAACGATTTCGTAAGTCATTTTTTTTATATATTTTGACAAACTTATTTTGAGACTGTTCCGTTTGTAATAGTTAATTGGCTCTTTTGTAAAAAAATGATACTGCTTAAAGGCACCCCGGCCGAAAGAAGCAGTTTAAATCGAAAGCTCGTGATGTTATTTTATTTACCTACCTATTTACCTTACCATAGTTACATAATTACTTCTTTTTCTTTTTCTTAGCATAACGATCTACTGCGTGATGCCTGTAATTTCTGACATACCAGCACTATTTTACCAAATAGTCGGATAGTCGGTTCTTACTACGGGTAAACGATCCGCATGGGATTTTATATCGATCCAGTCATGTGCAAGCATACATGGATCTGCGCGACTGACAAAGCTGTGATGTCTAGGGGTAATTAAAGGAGGATGAGTACGTAGAGCACGATTAGAAATGTAGAAAGGAATCAAGAAGAGAAGCGTTGGGGTTCAATACAATCAAGAAAGCGCGGTCCTCGAGCAATTCAATACCAAGCAAATGACAACTGGACTCGTCTATGCAGGGATGCCTCGGACAACCGAGGATCCTGCGCAATGCGTCTTCCTAAGCTAAGTGATAAGTGATAACAAAAAAATTTGCCGCGTATCAAGTGTTTTCCGGGTACACATAATTCCGCCAACACCTTAGCATAATGTTTAATCCCGACGGTAATCCCGGGAATTAAGTAGAACGGCATCCGCCATCGTAACAGCATCCCAGCGCAACATCATATCAGACGGCGTCGGCCCTCCGCAAGGTCCTGAAATAGGAGATCCTTTTCGGTAACGTAGAATCGCTCAGTAGCAAGAGATACAAACGATAATAGAGCGAAAGGAAGAGGCAGCGAGCGACATTCGGACGGGGCTTCTAGCGCGCATTGAGGATCGACCGGATCTCACTCTGGAAGAGGCGAATGAAGCTGCCCAGCTCAAAGTCTCTATTAAAACAATAAACAACATCTCACTCTGGAGAAGCTTGCAGCCGAAGGCCAGCGATTAATGCCCGTCCGGCAAAATTTGAGCTTTTTTTGTAACAATGTTAGTGAGATATCTCACTAAAGCCCAAATTTTGCCGGACGGGATGTGGCATCTCACTAACATTGTTACAAAAATAAAGCTCAAATTTGACCGAACAGGCAGCATCGAAACAAGAGATGTGCCAAAAGAGTCAGAACCAGGAACTTCTTGCGGTTATTTGAAAAGAACGAACGAACGAACTAGGTTCGTAAAACAAGAATGGACGGTTCTTTTTTAAAAGCTTTACAAAATTAGGACTGATATTGCAAAAATGCTGAGAAAAAAAAACTGCTTCGCTTACCGCACCGTATATTGCTATTTTTCATACAAAAATGAGAAAGAACCAAACTAAGTCGTTCACAGAACCGTCTGTCGAATTTTTCCATACAAAAATAAGAATGAACTGACCTAGCTAGCTTTTTTCAGAACTTTGGCGGTATTTTTCCCTCCAACGACAGTCCACTGGTTTGTTTCGCTATGTTCAATCCAAGTAGTCTACTATTTTCGCTTCGTAAAAGTTTTCTATGCAAATGCTACTACGAGCATTGTAGGAACATGCCTGGTTTAATTATCAACACTAATTATCTAATTTCAAAATTAACAAATTTTTAGAATATTTGCGTACATTTCATATGATTTTAATGATTTTTCCGTATGAAAAATATGACTTTCGTTATGAAATCTTAAGAAAATCCGCACAATGTTGCAGCCTGTTAGAAAAAGTTTAATATTTAAGCCATTTTAACACTGATTGAGGCCGGTTGTGTTTTAAACGATTCTTAGAAGACCAGAGAATATTCTGGCCATTACTAAAAGTGTTTTTATTGCGTTTAGTTTGGCGTAATAAAAGTATTTTATTCCATTACCACCACCATTGAAACTAGCACAACTGTTGGTACATTTACCCTAACACCAAAAAGAACGAAAGAATTACGATTCACGATTCGTTCTTTTTTGTAAAAGAACTGGGTCGTTCTAGTTCACCAAACAGAACTGGTTTCCCCATCTCTAATCGAAACCACCAAGAGCGTGTTGGTTGTGCGGTGAATCCCATTGCGTGGGAGACTGCTCGTACCGCTTTCACAAGTGTCAGGGTTGTGGGAGATTTGGTCATCGCGAGAGTCATGGCAGTACTTCGAGCTGAAGGAAAAACGTAACTAAATTCCGAAAGCATGCATCATTAGCAACAAGTGTAGTTTATGTCAATGTCCGTAGCATTTACTCGGATTTACAGCTCTTAGGCGCGGCCTTTGTCCATATATTCTCTCCAGATTCATTACCGATGGACCGATTTTGTAACAGGGTCGATTGTGGATATACGTAGTGGGAGAACAGATTTTCAGCAGATTTCAACGACACTAGATTGTACACTAAGACCAGTGTAAAGCTGCAGATGAAATAAAACGTTCGTCCTACCTTTTGTCTGAAGCGCCCAGTAGCTTATACAATGCAGGCAACGGTTGGAAAGGAACTTGATCGGCTAGGGGCATTAAACGTCATTATGCCGGTTGAATATTCTGAATGGGAAGCGCCAATTGTCATCGTCGGAAAAGGTAATGCCAGCATCAGAATCTGCGGAAACTACTCGGCTGGTTTGAATTCCGCCCTCCAGTCATACGAATGTCCGGTACCGCTCCCAGACGACATATTCGCGAAACTGGCGTATTGCGATTTCTTTAGCAAAGTCGATTCTTCTGATGCGTTTCTGCAGGTCCAAAGCGATCGTAACTGCCGCCTCCTGCTAACCATCAACACATATCGCAACCTATACCATTTCAATGGTATACTTTCACCTGGTAGAAAACCCCTAGGTAGAATAGCACCGGCCGCACCGGTATAAAATAGCATGATGAAAACCTGCTAAGCCTTTTCCATTAAACGGTATCTTGACTTCTTCGTCAATCGTCGTGGCCTCAGACCAAACCCTTCAAATATCGAAGCCAGTATGAAGCTACCAGCACCAATCAACGTGAGCGAAGTGCGATCATTCTTAGGTAACTACTACGGTAGATTTGTTCCGAAAATGCGCGACCTAAGGTACCTTCTTGACATGCTCTTTAAGAACGACACGATCGTCTTGACTCGCCCATTACGACCCAAACGCAGATATCGTTGTATCCGCAGAGGCGTCGCAGTGGGACTTGGTGCAACGATTTGCCTCAAGCTCGAGGATGGCTCGTTGAAGGTCGTACAACGTTCATCGAGGGCATTTACGACGGCCGAGAATAAGTACAGCCAAATCGATCACGATGGTCTTAGCATCATTTTCGTAGTGAAGTTTCACAAAATGCTGTACGGTCGCCAGTTTCGTCTACAGACAAACCATCGTCCTTCGCTAAGAATATTCGGGTCGAAGAAAGGTACACGGCGAACAGACTGCAACGTTTCGCGCTGTCCTTGCAGCTGTTTGATTTCAAAGACGAATATGTTCCTTCGGCTAAATTCGGAAACGCCGATATCGTGTTGAGTCCCAGCTTCGCAACACCGGCAAAAGTAGCAACAACAACAATACCGCCTGCTGCAACATAACCAACGATGAAGCACACTCTCAACACACATTTATCAGCCAGGACCATCATCATGTACGAATACAATATAGGAACCGGATTCACCACCACCAACACCAGATACCACCGTATCTGTACCATTCCAAATGTCGTGGTGAAGTTTACAACTACCGCATTCAAGGCGAATTTTGAACCCCCTACACCTCTACGATCGAGCTCTAAGGCAGTAAGATGAAATTATGAACACTCGAGATCGCCTCCGTTCACGTATATCAGGTATTGACCAGCGTCGGTACAACGGTACAACACAACCGAGACAATCGTGCACCGAGACAAACACAAGTGGTGGTGCCGTCGCCGCTGAGGTTGATCCCCAGAGGAAACCGATTGCAGGGGAGCGTTTGTCTAATCAAATAACGGCCACGTAAACATGACACATGTCGTCTATCCTGGCGGGAAAACGCGCATTCTTTAGTGCATAAAAAGTAAACACACACACATGCTCCCATGCTCATGAGACATGTTTCAGTGTTAGATACTCTAAGCCAATTTTTTGTATGTGTTTTAACGTTTCCAGGCTTATCCGCTTCCAGCTCTCCATGCCATGAAAAGCCTAGGAAAAAAGCATTAGATTGTTTTTCTAATGAAAGCTTCGGACAGCTGCTACCAAGAGTGCTAACAAATGTAAACAATTTTTTACAACAATAAAGAATATTATAAGAATCATATACATATGTTCCTTTGCGAGTGATTTTCGGATAATTTCTTTCCTTAGGCGCTGTATATTTACCGGAGCGTTGGTGGAGTTTTAGTTGGAACCATTTCGGTCCTCCGACAGTCACTTGTCGGAGGTTTAAAAAAAAACAAATCAGTTGGAGTGCAACCTGTCGGACTCGAAGGTATGTGGCTGCGGTGTTGGATTCCACGATGTGGATCACCTTCTGTGGCACTACGTGGAATTCGAGACCACTCGACCTGACTTGCTGAGAGCAATCCGGGGGATCGGATTACAACCGGATTCGCCGATCCGCGACGTGCTAGCCAACAAGGACTTGAGGTATATGATGATTATATACCGCTTTTGCCGAGAAAATGTTCTTATTCTTTGATTCCTTTCCTTAAGTTTCTTTTCATTCCATTTCCAATTGATCCATTAAATGTTAAATGTTGTCTTACGACATATTCGTATTGTGCCACATAGATTCCGACACCAACGCGACCCCTCTAGGACACGGCAACATCTCCGAACATCCACGGAAGTAGTAAAAAAACAATAAGCAAAAATAGAACTGCAACAACATCAATAGCCCAGCATAACATCACAATCCGTCACAACATCCAGTATCGATACCAACCAACCAAACAACCAGCATCAGCATCACCATAAACGAGTCCATCTCCGCCACCATAATCGCCACCACCACTACTACCTCAACCCGCAATACCACCACTCAAACCGCATCAATAATCACAATAGCCCATATCACATCACAATCCGCCACTGCAATCCATAGTTATAAGTTAGTTTATAAGACAACCGAACTAGCCCGGGATAAGGCTCATAACTGGGAAGAAATGCCCGTAGCTGTTAAATTTCGGCAAATTATGTCGACCGTACGGCCTTTGGCCGTCTTAATGAAAACAAATTTATAAAAAAGTTGGAGCGCAATGTATACAACGTTCCAACAATATACATTGTTTCAAATCAATTGAACTTAAAGTAAAATTTCTGCACTTCAACCAATTTGTCTTAAATTGTAGTTCCGAAAAAATGATCCCTTATATCTTTTTGTGATTCTTTTGTCAAATTGCTATGTTCTGTACGAATCTGCATAGAATGATACAACCCGCTACCTGTATTATTTGACAGATACAGGTTAAAATTTAAGCTTTCTTTTGTGTTCTTTAGTTTATTAATGTATGGTTTTAAGTTAACAATTTAAATTAACACAACTATAATACAATAGATTAAAACCCACCTATTCGTCCGGTCGGTCAACGTTCTCTGATCTACGTCCTACTTGTGCCGTGCTCTTACTACTACAATGATAAGGTGTAACTGTCATTGAGAGTGACAGCGTTACAACACAGGGTGGTTGACAACATCCCCCTTTCTTAATACTGCTGGTACGGTTCCATCAACTGCAGAGGTCTTCTAACTCGTGAAGATCGGCATGGAGACTGTTCGATTAAAGATGAGGTTATGTCAGTCGTTGCAATTTTTTAACGATTGACTTCGGACAAGTGATACCTTAAGACGATAAACTTGGTAACGACGATACTGATGACGATGGTACAGACGTTGATAAGGATGATGATGATGACAATGACACAACTGTTGATGACGATGATGATACTGATGCTCCAAGCGTCCAGAGTTTTGTCGAAATTCTTAGTAGCATCCTTTAAGTCTTATTGGCTATCAGACCTTCCTTGGTATTATCGGTGTCGCGAGATCGTAACTGATTTAGATGAGCTTTGAGTTGAATACCGTATGTGGTTCTAACCTCGCACACTACGCTTCCAGTCCGTTTATCGATGAACCCAGGAACCCAGGGACCAAACCGCGAACAAAGTTCACGAATCAGCTTTACTATATCAGAACTGTAGCTTTAGCTGTAATCCGTGTCGTAGAAATAATTTCTGGCCATTTCGAGTAAGAATCAACAACCGCCAAAAATACAATCCATCAATCGGTCCAGCGAATTCCACGTGTACTTGTTAACGTTTTTCCCAGCACATTTCTTACAGACGGGTAACAGGGTACACTCGCGTCACACTTTCCGGTGTGTAGATCAGTTACGCTGACATCGTAAGATCGGACGAAATAACTTCGATCGCTAGGTTGCTTCGTCAGAACTCTAAGAGGATTCTTCTACTTGACTGTTGGAGACATTGAGGCCTTTGCGTTGGTCACTAGTTTCGCACAATTGCTGATTTTATTATTACTTTCAGGGGTTTGCTATATGTGGGTCACTGTTCCAGACCGGGTTGTTGTAAAGTTGGTTTAAAATGTACTGTATCCAAATGTAAGCTATTTAGCAGTTATGCTACATACTCTTTGCCATAGAACACTGCACTTAGGCCTAGATATCGAAGGACTATGAGGGCCGGCTTCGTTGAAATGAAGGTATTACAAGATTCTTCACTCCATTTATCGGCCAACCGAGATCAGTTACCACGTACTCTATATAAAAAACGTACAAGAATAAAGTCTGTGTAAATGGGAATGATGATGGGTTGATGATCAGTTCGCGGTTCGCGGAAATGTCTACCAAAAAGCATGCGGTGGAATTTAGTGACAGAAAACACGGTGTGCACGATATACAGTTTCTGTGGGAATTGATTGTTTTTAAATAAACAAATAACAAAACAATATTTTTTAACGTAGTTTAGCTTACCATGTTGGCTGTACAATTAACTCGAAGTAGGCACCCTCGACATCGACGACTGCCTCTATACGCTTCCGGAGCCTGGAGCAAGTACTGACTACCATGGCCTATGGGAATGGCCGCAAAACGGATTTAATTTTTTGGATCAGTTCCGCTTTTGTGTCGCAGGCCGTTTGGTTGATGTCCTTTTCAACCATGCCCTACACGAAATAGTCCATCGGGTTGAGATCCGGGGAGCTGGGACGCCAAACATTTGGGGCGGTGAAGTCGTAGAAATGGTCCACGAGAGATTTGCGATTTTCCAGCCGTATGGCAATGTTGCGCAATCTTGCTGCCACACATACGGCCTACCAATGGCCAATTTGGTACCCAGGGCTTGATGACCGTGACCGGCAACTTCACATAGCCGCAACAAATTCGCGTGCAAGGACCCGAATGCTGACCTCCGGATCCTGCTGCACTTGCCCCTGCAATTCGGCCAGGAACTCTTCGTTGAGTAAGCAATCCTACCGTCTGGTATGCTCCTTTCTTCGTGCAACAGACTCAAAATCACCATTGCAGGTTTCAACTTGCTTTCGGATTACTTTAATCGTGTTTAACACACAATACGCCGCCGTCTTAATGTCCCGGTTTGTGTGTCCGGCGCAGATCATCATAATACATTCTTATCCTCTTCCATAATTCAGGCAGGTTCCACTTATCCACTGCACTTGACATTTTTTTACTTTTTGTATAAACTTGTGGCTTTCGAATGACGTATCGCTTGTTTTGAGACTTGTGATGGAGTTAATCACGAAATATAAAATGCCGAAATGGCCATGTGCCATTTCAAATTTATCTTCAAAAATGCCAAGTCAAATTTATCTTGCTAAACCTTCGCGATCTGGTTGGCTGTAATTTCATTCGGTTGCAGTGAGGGCACGTGACGCATGTTGGACTACCTTAACACTCCCATTCGGCAGCTTGTGGGATATTGTAGTTTCAATTCCGATAGCCGATGCATCTGCCGATACTATAATTTGCAACAGCGGAATTTATTGAACTGCTCAAAAACATCTTCTTCTTCGAGGTAATCCTCCGGTATGACTGAGGAATTCAGCTTCCTGAGCCTTCCCTAGTTACTCCGCAGTTTTGGTCAGGCTTAAACTACCTCTTTTTGCAAGAGAGCTGGAAGATAATGGCCAGATGCCCTTTTTTCCTTTTGCTCGTGCCTTTTCTGGAGATTGTTTTGCTCGTTTGGTGTTTTTGGTATCACCGTCTGACGTTCTTTACGTTTACAATGCAGGTTTCTGGTGTGCAGGCATTTCCTCCTGTACGTCCATTCGAAGGGCCTTATTCCGGGTATGCTCGGACCGCATGCCATTGCCTCATCTTCCAGCGGTTACTGACCAAGCTGTCTAAAAAAAGAGTGACTAGAAGGTATAAAACATTACAACGATATTTTGTTTTGTTGTATAAATCTATCCACATTACTCCACATTACTTCTTTTTTTCCATCCTTCCCGAAATGTGTTTTTTTTTAACGTCGGATATTTGTCTCGCTCCAACGCAGTGAAATGCTTTGTGAGTAGTTGTATCTGGCACACAACAGCTCACGCAGTTGCCTTGCGGGATTATTTTCATTATTCTGAGCCAGTAATTACCATAGTCGTGCCCAGCTATTAGTCTGTTGAAGATCTTAATATCTATTGTTACGAGGTTCATCCTTTTGTGCCTTAGGTTGCTTTCTATCTGTTCCTGGTATTTGTATTTTTTTACCATTAGTTGCGCACGTAACACTCAGGTCCTTTTGCTATCACCAAGGGTCTGCGCCAAGGAGATGGGTTAGCTTGTCTACCGCTGAAACTAGGATGGATGGAGCATTGCAGACCCTTTGATTTATTTATTTATTTATTTATTTTTTGTTAACGGGAAGGGAACCTTCAAAAGGTACACACCTAGAGGGGATTGTCGCGGCTCGACCGTCTCTCTCCAGATGGGTTATGTGGGATTCATCGTTCCGCTGGGCCCGTGAAGCGGACTAAGCAGCAGATGCGACTCCACTAAACCACTCCTCGACCTGATCCGAACCCTGCCGATGCGCTGATGTGCGTAGTACTCCATGCTGGGTCGTTTGTTCGATGCAACCAAGCTATTGACGCACTGTTGCGTCATCTTCCTTGTTGTCCTTGCTGCTGCTGCTGCTGCTTCGTGCCTTCCTTCTGTTGCTGCTGCTCCTAGTCCACCCGTCCGTAACCGCGACTCCCGGGAGGGCCTTTGCTCCTGCTGCTGCTCTGGTTACTCGTCGCTGCTGCCGCTGCATCTAATCTCGTTGTCCTGTGTTGCGGTGTGTGGAGATCGCTATCGCTGCTCCGCTTGGTTTGTATTCCGTCATCGCTCTTGTCGTCGTCGTCTTGCCGTCGGAGTACTTTCTTCATTCCACCTTACTTGGAGATATTTGAAGATTGTCCTACCGGCTGTCCGGACTACTTCCCATGTACTGCGGCTGGCACACATATCCGTTGCAAGGTTGTCCATCGTCAAGCGGGTGTGACTATGCTGCTGCAACTCGTGTTGTGTCCGAGCGAACCGTGGACAGTGGAACATCACATGGTTGATGTCGCTGACGGAACGTACGGTTCTAGTTTAGTAGGTCAATACAGCCATCCGCCCGATCGGACGATCGGTACGGTTCGGCTACGTTGCACCTTTAATAAATAATAAACATAGCAATTGTCACCTGCGCGACCAAGACTGATCGGTATGTCGACAATAGTAAAAGTTAGCAATAAGAAGTTTAAATTTAAAACATAAGTTAAGGTATAAAAGCGTAAGATAGATTAAAATAAAGACAGTGTTAATCACGAAAGGAAGGTGTTCGCTTCATTCGACCTCAGTCACTCCGGAGTTTGCTCCGTGTGCGACAGTTGACATCCTCCACGTCGTGCTCACACACCGGACAGTTAAGCGAGCCCTCCAGGATGCGTTTGTTGACAAAGTAGCTCCGAAGGAACCCATGCACGTTAAGGACCTGGGTGAGATAGAAATCTATCACTCCGTGCTTGCAACCGACCCATGACCAGACGTCCGGGATCAGTCTCCTTGTCTTCAAACCTGGCTGACTCTGTTGCTGCACTGTACCGACTGTCCACTGTTGCTGCCAGCACTCCATGGTCTCTTCGCGTTGTCGCTTGTGTATGTCTGGTGCTGAACCTCCCGTCACTGTCTTTTCGTCGTGGGAGCGGATGTCCTCCTCCAAGAGGAGCTAACGGTATGGTGCTTGCAACCACGCAGGCGGCGTCATAGGAAACCGTTTGGAAGGTGCTGGCTACTCGGAGTACTCCTGTGCGGTGCGTCCTCTGGATTGTGGTGCGATGAATGTCCCTCTGTAGAAGCTGTCGTCCCCACGCCGGTGCAGCGTAACGGACAATGCTATTTCCGACGTTCACCAGGGGTCTCCTTCTGCTGCTTTTTGGGCCACTCTTGTTCGGCATAAGGGCGGTCAAGGCATTCGTGATACCTTGCTGCAAACCTGTTCCAGATGTCGTCCGTGGTGCTGCTTGCGGCAGAGCTCAACCCCGAGGTATTTGAGCGTCTCCGTGCAAACAATCGTGTGTGTCCCCGCTCGTAGTTGGCCTATCTGCGGGGTATGGTGGGTGCAGAAGATCATGCAGCCGGTCTTTTGATGGGCCAGCTGCAAACCCACTCCACTCATGAAACGCTCGATGGTTTCCAGGTTCTTGGTAGCAAGGACGCTGATGTCCTGCGTTTCTCTCTCAAGAAGGGTGAACGTCACGTCGTCAGCAAACCCGATGATGTCCGCACGCAACCCATACAGCTCCAGCCATAAAAGGTCGTCGTACATGACGTTCCACAGTGTTGGCCCTAGAACCGAACCCTGGGGGACGCCTGCTGACACTGGTAGCGAGACCAGTCTTTCATCCGTCTCGTAGTGGAGCGTGCGATTCTCGAAGTAGTTCCGCAGCATCGCCAGGAGGTACGGTGGCGTGTTCCTTCGCTGCAGAGCCTCTCTGATCGCTGTTCAGTTGGCCGTGTTGAAGGCGTTCTTCACGTCGATGGTCACCATTGCGCACAGTCGGTCGCCCTTGCACTTTTTGTCAAGCGCAACCTTTCCGTTGGCGAGAACCCGCTTGATGGCATCCATGGTGGAGCGTCCTTTCCGAAATCCGTATTGGGCATCAGAGAGGCCCCCCGTCGCGTCGAGATGCTCCGTGAGTCTTCGCTGTATGGGTTGCTCCAATACTTTTCCGAGGACACTCAGCAGGCAGATTGGCCGGTATGACGACGATTCTCCGGGTGGTTTCCCTGCCTTGGAGAGCAGCATCAACCGTTGCCTCTTCCATTCGTCCGGGAAGTGGCCTGAGTCGATGTAGGGCTGGAACGTTCTTCTGAAGACACCCTGAAAAGCCGTCATCGCCGCTATCAGCTTGCAATGCTCAGCAGCTCGCCCTCGGTAACGGGGTCCCGTTCCGTGTCCTCCTCCGTCAATCCTGTCGCTGAAGGCCACTCCATGGCCGGTTGTTCCGGGAAGAGTTCGCCGACGATGTGCTGCAGCTTTGCGGGGTCCCGTTCCATTGGAACGCGAGCTCCTTGCCATTGCTGCATCCTGATCTTGTTACCAGGCCCGAATCCGTGGGGCCCCAGTTGCTCAGTAAGCTCGTCGCCGTGCTCCTTCTTGCTCCGCTTGACTGCATGCTCCAATGCTGCTCTGGCTGCTGTACTCTGGCTCCGCCGTTCTTCCCGCTACTCGTCTGTCCGGGTTCTCCTGAGCCGTCTCCGCGTTCCGATGTACACACGGCGTAACTGTGCGAACTCGTCGTTCCACCAGTACACCGATCGTCGTCCACCCCGGGCTGCTGGCAATCTCGGCATCGTCGCGTCGCAAGCGATTGTCATGGCCTGAGTCCGCTCGTCCGCCGAGAGAGTGTGGTTGTGGATGTCCAGTGATCCCAAGATTTCGATGAAGAGATCTTTGTTGAAATACCGGTTCGCCCATCTACTTTCCGTTGTTTGCTGCCCGTTCTGCCCCTGTTGTGCTGTGCCGTCGTCCGCTCGACCGTGAACTTGATGGTGTTGTGGTCGCTCGGATTTTCGTCGCAGACTCGCCAGTTGTTGTCTCCCACGAGCGACGGGCTGCAGAAGGATACATCGACGATTGACCTGCGGCCGCTATGGCTAATCCACGTTGGTTGATTGCCCTGATTCAACAGGACCAGCCCCAGTGAAGCTGCAACATCCAGCACGACGGCTCCCCTGTGCACCCGTTCTTCATCGTTGTTTCTGCGTTCCATTCTCCATGCTCCTGACCATGCGTTGACGTCACCGCCGATCACGGTGTCCCGGTTCCGCAGTATCACTGACGCAATCTCTGTCCATTTGCGTCGGAAATCCTCTACAGACGAATCGGGACCCACGGGAGATAGGTACACGGAGCAGAAGACGATGCCACGCATCTCGATCACGACGAAGCAATCCCGCCGGTTCTCGATGACACGTTGGATGGGGTACTTTCCTGTCGATACTGTTGCCACTTTGCCCGTCAGATCCGCTACCCAGTTGCCGTTGTTCTCGGGAATCCGGTACGGGTCCGAGATCAACACTCGCACGTCGCAGCCTTCTGACCGGGCCGTTTGCAGCAGCATGTCCTGGGCCAGCTGGCAGTGGTTGAGGTTCTGCTGGAGGACTTTAACCATTTCAGGGCCGGTTGATTACCCCTTCTCTTACTTGGCGGCAGTTGCGCTGGCCGAACGAGTGCCCGATTGCTTCCGGGCCCTTGCAGACGAGGCATTTCCGCTCCTTACTGCACGGTCCTGAGTGCTTGGGCTCTGCGCAGCGATGGCATCTGCTGGACCGATCTTTGCCGCGGCAGTTGGTTGCGATGTGGCCGAACTCGGTGCTACGAGGTAGCATTGGCGCTTCGTTTCGCGTTCGCGCGACCAACGTACCGTAGTTCGACTTCACGGTCGTGACCTGGTCTGCATACAACGTCACTCCCAGGGCGGTGCTGAGATCCGCGGCAATCTCCTCGCTGGTGCAGCGGGGCGGTATGTTGGTGCAGGTTAGCCTTGTAGTGGGGGTCCGAGGTCGGGCTTTTGCTTTGCCGTCGAGTGCCGCGGACACCTTTCTCCACATATCAAGCGTTTCGGTGTGCGTTTTGCAGGATAATTCCAAGAGAAGGTTCCCTTGGAAGTTCATTCGGACTCGCTCCACCGCCTGCCTGTCGTCGCCGAGTTTTTCCTTCAGGGTGCGCATGATCTCGTCCGGCAAGGTGCTGTTAATCGTCTCCAGCTCTAGTGCGTCCGGTACTCGATGCTTCTTCGGCTGTTTCGGATGCTGCTTTCGTGTTGCTGTGAGTGGTGTACTGATCAGGGTGTCCTCCTGTGGGCTGTCCGTTGTTTGGACAACGTCGGATGTTCCGTTTGTTGCTTTTGGGTTGCTGGTTTGGTCTTGTGTCTTATGTGCCTTGTCTGGGCGGTTGCGGTGTTTGCCGAGTAGGCCTTGGGCGAAGTCAAGGTTGGCCTGAAGAAGGAAAAATGCCATAAGTAATTCGCTCGTCTGTCCATCCGGTGTGGCGCTGGGGGATGGTGACGTCGTAGAAGGCGAAGAAGACGGCCGGGTATCCATGTAGGATGACTCGACCCCCTCTCCACCATGTCCCACGAGCCCTCGCTCCACCAGTTCCACACGGAGGTCGGGTTCGCGTTCTTCTGCAGTAGGCAGTGGGTCAGTAGATTCCGTCTGTGTGGCTGCGTCGTGTTTTTCCGTATGGTGTTTGTCTGGTTGTCCCTTGATCATGGCTAGCTTTGACTGAGCCGATGACGTCCTCCCAGTCACGCGGCAGAGTGGCGAAACCCTTAGTCTTCTGTCCGTCGCGTATTGTGCGCAAAAAAACAGTTAACAGCGAGCGCGCCTCCTCCACCGGTTCCAATGGTCTGTCACTGTCGGGGCGTTGAGTCGAGAAGGTCTCTGTGCTGCATCCGACCAATGATGTGCCTGACAGACCCGCACACTCCTCGATGACTGGCATCAGTGACGACCGCCTCGTCAGGGCCGTTCCAACCTTCGGAACTCTTTTCGATGGTGCGTTGCAGACCCTTGGTGGTAGCAAAGGCCCCTGAGAGTTTTCCATCCACCATCACCTGTGAGGTTGGTCATTGTCATTCATAATAGTATGGTAAGTTTGGCCGAGATTCCAAAGGAGCTCATTGCATTGTAATGTTTTTCCCTGAGCATGCTGTGCGGCCTTGAAGACGATGAAGAGATGGAAGGAGTGTAGCTGCTGCTCCGCCATCTTCTCCAATATCTGCCGCATACGCATATCCTATACCTCAGTAATAATTTGATGAATTTCGTTTTCTAGTGCTGCACCACCATTTTTCATCAGTGCGGCTACTGTTCCGTCGGTGCCTGGTGCCTTTTTATTCTTAAGCCGACGGATGGCCTTTCGGGTTTCTTCAATGGTAGTAGCATCATATCATCTGCTAGTAGGGCCTCTAGCTGCTCATTGAACTGATCTTATAATTCATCAAAATACTGAGCCCATCGCGAGAGAACTTCTGACTGGAATCTGACCCGATCTCCATCCTTATTTCGACATCAGGTCACCTTAGGTCTGAAGTTGTTTCAGTAACCTGCTATCTTTTGGCAAAACTTTCTTCGGGGTCCGTATCGCACTCCAATTTCTTGAAGTTCCCGCACCCGCTGTTCCTCCCAGAGTTGTTTCTTGGTGCGGTGAACTTTTTTCTCCTCCCGTGTGAGCCGTGTGTATTCATCTGCGCATGCCCGCGTTCTATGCCGCTGCTGCATTGCTCGGTATGCGCAGTTCTTACGTTCGGTCACTTGTCTACATTATTCGTCGAACTGGTGTTGCCAGTGGTGGGATAGTGGCATTGGTACAATTGATACTATTCATTTTTAGAGTGTTCCAGTTTTCGCTCGTAGTTCTGTGTGCATTTTCTGGAAGTAGAGCCACAGCTATGGTGGTGGCGAAAGCCTGTTGGACATTGCATTCCTTTAGGGAATCCGTGTTGAGTCAAACCTGCGTGTTTACTTCACCCCCATTAGTGCGGGGGCGAGCGATTCTGCAACGTATCACTAGGCAAATAGTGATCGGAATCGATGTGTCAAGTCGGTGGTAGAGGGGGGTTTTACATGTCGGGTGACAAGGATTCAGGTACTACAGTCTTTTCCCGAGTTAGACTGTCTCTACACAGTTAGCGATTGTCGCAATTGCGACTGCGACTTTGTTAAACTCTATACATGGGTCGTCACATCGCGATATTTCACTTTTTTTGTATAGAGTTTAACAAAGTCGCAGTCGCAATTGCGACAATCGCTAACTGTGTAGAAACAGTCTTACGCGACACTCGAGTTACGCGAATTCGAAATAGGCGAATCCAAACATTTTCGTGTTATTTTGTATGTTGAATTGAGTTTGTATTTGTCAAAATTCAAAATTTCCCAAAAATATGTTACATTTTGATATTAAAGAAAATAAATTCGGTAAAAATGTTATTCTAATTATCGAAATAAATGTAAAAATATCAATTATCAATGTGCTTCGTAACGTGAAAAGAAGAAAACGCTCACTGAATATTAAATAATAACGATATTATTAACGGAATTCGAGTTACGCGAATTTCTCTGGCAAGCATTGTTCGCGTAACTCTGGAAAAGACTGCATTTTGTTTATTGCTTAATTTTTAGACGGGGGTGTTATCACGTTTTAGTGAATAAATTGGTAATAAATAATAAATAAATATTAAATGAGTACAATAAATAGTAATAGCCCTGTCGGTCAGATTGTACCCTGTCGGCCAGATTGAACAAATAGGCGTTGTTTGGCGTCAGTGGTGACTCTACGTTCGGGCCAAGTAGTATATGCACCTACGTGACTCTACGTTCGTGCCAGTAGTATATGTAAGTAGAATATGCACCAACAAGTAAGTACTTATCACATACATTATTTACTCACATACATTATTCACGGACAACGGTCGTGATGACTGAAGGTTCCGGTCGTGTATTCCAGTTTCGTTTGAAAAGCGTCGCTAGACCTTTTTTGAATATTGTGCAGCAATGTATTGTGATGTGAAAACATTTTAGTGAAATAAAAAATTGTTCACAAAAAAACAAACTTTTCATTAATATTTAATAACCTTGAGAAATAATAATTATTATGAACCTTGGGGAAGCATCAGAGCTGTCAATCCGAATTGTACTTATAGATCTTCTTGTCCGTACGCCGTATTCGTACACCTTGTAATTGTTCTAATCGGTGTATTTTTAGCGATTTTGTGCCGCCAGGGATATTTCCCAGGGAGAGATATTCAATTCGCTGTTAGTAGTAGAACGTAGTTCATAAACAGGTCACGGTCTAAGTGTCAGATCAGGATCAGTGTCAGTTAAGAGCGGAAACGACCAGAGCAACTCTCTTCTGCTGAAACGCCTCGTAACGACAACACGTGTACTAAGAACTTGTAATAAAACCGTTTACACTTTAACATTTTTGCTATTGTGATTTTAGTTTTTTGTATGGAAGTTTTTTGTATTGAGTAGTATTTGTATCGTATTTTTATAATTATAAGGTTTTCTGAGTGCAGTAGTATTGCTGTTGTTTGTATATCTTCGTCTGTTTCGTCTGTCATAACTAGTATTTTATATTTGATTTTTTTATTGATCAGTATACATGTTCCTCCGTGGCCATCGCTGCGGTCTGTCCGAATTAAGTTGAAACCTGAGATTGTTATTTTTTTTGTCACTCTTCAATCATGTTTCTTGTAGGCATGCTATTTGGTAGTTTTTGTCGTGTAGAATATGTTGTGTACACCTTGATCACGTACGCAGCCAGTTAATCACTCGTTTCTGTCTGGGAACCGACAGCATCCGATGTACCGAGAACTGCTGGCACGTGCCCTACCCGATCGCTCTCGCGATCCTGACGCTTTCTTTCTCGTTTGGGAGTCCGCTGGAGACAGTCGTTTTTGCGTTCTCGTGTGTATTATCTTTTAGTGTAATAAACGAGTTTTAATGTGTAATTGTGCGAGTACGTTTTTACTAAAGTGACGACACAACAAAATATGTCTTAGTTCCTCTCTATTTCGTTTTATGTTTTAGATGTACGTTTGGAATATTTTCAAATTATCCATATTACTTATTTTTTGTTTAGTGTTTGGTCTGTTACTTTGTTTTATTTTTTATCTCTTTTTGTTGGTTTGAATTGTTATATTATTATTTCTTTTAATGTGGGGATATTTCTCTATTCGCGGTTTCTATTTCGTATACTTCTGTGTCGAATAAGTATATTTCTTCCTCACTGAATATTTGTTGGTTTGTTAGGTTTTCATGTTCGTTGAGTCTTTCTGTACTTTTTCCAATGGTATTTGTATTTTTCTGATTTCGTTTATAGTATTTGTATCTGTCTTTTTGGATTGATTCTTGTCGTTTGTTTTTTTTAAGCTTCCTTCTTCTTCGCTAGTGACTAGTTTCCTTTTTTTCTGAGTTTTTAATTGTTGGTGTTGTTTATCCTGTTAGGCCGCGCTCTGGGATTTGTCGTATACGACCAACGACAAATACAAACGTATGGCGCTCTATGGAGGTGCTCTGTGAAATCCGACAATCAATTTCAATCAAAAAAACAAATCAATTTGTTTTTTCTATAAACCTTGTGAAAATTATCGTTCGCACAGCTAGCATATGTGGATCTTGAGTGTTTGAAGCATCTGACAAGCGTTTCAAGGGGCAAAATCAAAACAAATCCGTTCAACCGTCAACAAAAATTTAAACATCGCGCTTTGACAGCTTGTCGTATACGACAACTCCTAGAGCACCCGTAAAACATGTCGTTGTCGTTGGTCGTATACGACAAATCCCAGAGCACGGCCTTACTACCTTTGCAAAATTTTCTGTAATGTTTGTGCGGGGTATCGGTGGTGCTATTTCTCTTCTTCTTCTTCTTCTTATAACCTCTCTCATTGTTACTCTTTGTTCGGTTTGATTTTTTTTTTATTTCTACTTCGCCCCCTCTAGTAGTTTTCTGTCTGTTAAGAAAGTGCAGGCATCACATCGTATCAATCCTTAATTAGTAATTAGGATTTTGTGTTCGTACACCTCGACTTGGATACTATTTTCTCCGTGGTTCAAGTTAATGTTTTTAAGCTTCGTGACCTCCCTTTGGTTTCTGACGCGGATCAAAATTTTGCCGTCCCCCAATAGGGTCGTTTCCAGCGGCCTACCTCCAATCGCTCCCTCCCTTCGCCTTCGCAAACAGGAAGGGCCTTCGCCTTTGCAGCCTTCGCAAACAGAAAGGGATTGAAGTTTGCAAGAGTTTTCCCTTTTGTGTTACTTTCAACTACCATGAACACTTCTTCCGTATTGGCCGGGTCGTTAATCCTCTGACCCCTGTTTTTTCTTCTCCTTTTTGGATTTTTATTGGGTGGATCTCCCAAAATGTTGAAATAGGACCCGAAGGCCCCAGTTCCTCCCGGGTCATCGACCCTCATCACGCCCTAAACTTCTTCGAACACTTTTAATTCACTTTTCCTGACACTATTAACAAAATAAAACTATTCTTAATGGTGCTACATGTATGTGCTACTAATTGTTTTTTTTTATATTGGTACTAAAATATAAAATTTTAACAATGTTCTAAACGGAGAATACGAACGATTTGCACAAGGGTTCAACGGGCACTGTATACAATGCGAGGTACAATTCACAGTAGGATTATATTGCATCCATCAACACCAAAACACGACCATCTCACAACGTCAAAATGCTCACCATACTGTCATGTACCTTAGCCAAATTGACAGCCGAAATAAACAAAAAAAAATACACAGAAAGATAAAACAAAAATTGTGCGTGTGTTTCCTGTGGGCTTGTAATTTTTCTTAAATTACACCTGTCGTATTAGTCGTGCAACAAAATGCTATAATTCGTGCTACAAATGGGGTAATCAGTGTGTATTTATCAGACACAGATATCGAGGAAGCTTATCGATTTTTGAACCGTGTCTATTGTGCCCCGGTAATTGGTAGTCTTCCGCGAGACTTAAGCGTACTACGGCTCGAAAATGGTACATTTCTGCAAACTGTGCCAGCTGCTGCACAAAAATATGGACTTCATACAGTGCGATGATTCCAATGTTTGGCTGCTAGAAACAGTGTTTTCGGTTAAGGTAGGGGAAAACATTGCACCAAAGGCGTGGGTGACTGGTTCACATGATGTTTTTGTGTATTCCAGATAACGCCGCTCGATGGACGAGTCGAACCAATCTGTCGGAAATGCATTCGCAAGTACAATAAAGTTATGAAGGATCTCAAGAAATCAAACGGAGGTTTTCCGGTGTCGCGCCAAACCTTCATCGAACACAACAAACTTCACAACGGGGATGCGGAGTCTTTGTTCCAATTCCCAAATACCGAACAGCCGGCATCGCTCTCAATCTCTCAAAGCCGATCATTGGAACAACATGCTTATCTGATGGACGATGAAAGTAAGGAACTTATGTTTACGGGACAGGTATCGGACAAGGCGAACGGCAGCCAAAATGGCATGACACTGAACCTTAGCGGCGAAGCAGCAACGGTCTATCGTATAACAATGGGCGATACTCAGGAATCTTCTGATGACGACAGCTCCGATGGAAAAAGCAGCATAGCCGATGAGGATGAGAGCTCCGAAGATTCTAGTGAAGACGACGAGGACGATGATGATGACTGTTGCAGCGATGATACGGACGACTCTAGTTCTAGCTGTAGCAGCACCAGCAGTACCGGCGGAAGCTCGTCAGAAACGGGCGCCAGTTTGCGACTGGAAGACCACATTGACCGAAGTACAGAAGAGTCTGCAGTTTTGTACAGTGCATACATGGACGCTCCCATTATGCAAAATCTACCCGAAGGAAGCCTACTGCAGGGGATTGGCGATGATGATGTTGCTGCCGATGGAGACAGAACATTTCCAGACAAAACACTGATGAACGACGTGTTGGAACCACTGCAATTGGACGAACCGTTGGCAAAAATCGCAGACAGTGCAGATCTAATAAAACAATTACAGTGTGAGGATCATCACAAGGTACCACCGCAGGAGCAAAATCCACAAGCACAAGATCTGCAGCAGGATCAGCAGCAAAACCCACTATTACTACAAGACGAACAACAGCAACAAGCACACGATGTATCTGGCGAAAATGAAGAAACGCCGAAAAAGACTCGAAAGCGCAAGAAACGAAACAATGGAACAGCGGTGCAAACGAAGAACTATGCGTGTCTCGTATGCCAAAAACGATTCTCCAAAGCGATCTATCTGAAGGTGCACACTCGCACACATACGGGAGAAAAACCGTATGCGTGCGACATTTGCTTCAAAAGCTTCACGCAGGCGTCTAGCTTAAACACGCACAAAAGGCTGCATTTTAACGTAAAACCGTTTGTGTGCGAAATTTGCAACCAACAATATACAAGTGCCGGAAACTATAAAGTACATTTGCGTACGCATACCCAGGAGAAACCGTACGCTTGCAGTTACTGCGACAAACGTTTTAGCCAACATTCTAGCAAAAAGATGCACGAACGAGTGCACAGTCAGGAAAAACCGTACCCTTGCCAGGTATGCCTGAAAGCGTTCAGTAACGTGAGCAACCTCACAGTGCATATGCGCATCCACCAGGGTTTGAAGCCGTACAAATGCGACAAATGCGACAAAAGCTTTGCTCAATCACAGACACTCAAGACGCACTACATCTCGGCTCACACGGACGTAAGGCCTTTTCAGTGTGATCGTTGCCCGAAGTCGTACGCAACGCTATCGAATTTAAACAACCACAAACATACACACCTGGAGGAGAAACCGTTCGGGTGCGAGGAATGTGGCAAACGATTTACGCAAAAGTCTTCACTGAAAACTCACGCCCTTTCACACAACACCGAACGTCCGTATTCATGCGAGGAGTGTACCAAGTCGTTCAACACGCAGGCCATGTTGAATACGCATCGGCGGAATATACACTGTACCGACCGACCGTACGCATGTACCAAGTGCAATAAATCGTACGCACAGGAAACGAGACTGCGTCAGCACATGTTGAGCCACGCGGATGTTAAGCCTTATCCGTGTCAGGAATGTAGCAAAACGTTCACAACCGCTACCAATCTGCGCATACACCAGCGGGTGCATTCTGGCGAAAAGCCCTACCCCTGCCCGACATGTGGCAAATGTTTTTCGCAAAGATCATCGTTGCGAACACACGAAATACTGCATCTGCCACCGGAATTGCGACCTGATCCACCCGTACCAGTTGATGTGGGACGTGGGCGGAAACGGCGCAAGAAAAAGTTCGAATGTGGCCAATGTGGAAAAGGGTTCGCGATACGCGGTCGCTATCACAATCACATGAAACAGGTACACCAAAGAGATGTGCAAGACGAAGAGGACATCGATGGTAAGTATATGAGTGTGGACGCGTCCGACGATAGTGACCGAGACGGAGAATCCGATGTGGTTGAGCAGCATAATGTAGCAGGTGGACGTAAGCACCATCATCTAACGCCGGTCAACAGTATTTGCAATAATCGTAATGGCAGGAATCTAACCCAGCGACGATCCGGTGACGAAGATGAGGAAGAGGAGGACGAGGATGGAACGCATGAAGATGATGAAGATTACGATGATGACGAAGAGGGGGATGATGAGCATAATGATAACAACGATGAAGACGAAGATAATGAAAATGAGGACGACGAGGAGGATGAAGAAGAGGAGGAGCATTTGAACAATTCCGGCGTTCTGTTGCAGGAACAGCAGTTCCATTACGAGCAAATACTTTCCGAGCAAAACTGAAATGGGCCATTTCCAGTCGCCAACATTGCTAGTGTGCCGATCAGTTTGTCTAGCCATGATATAATCGGCCTGTCGTATAGTTAGTGTGTGCTTTGTGTTAGCCGAACACGGACCCTGATCTCTTTAGTAATCCAAAAAGCTGTTCAATCATTGTAACGTAACACAAGATCAAATACTCTTAAAGTGTAACCCCTCAGCTTATTTTCCGTGACTGGCAGTAACTTTTAACCGATGCAATAAGGTCTGATCTTCATTATTAGGTCGTAATGTGCAATGTCTTTTATATTCCGTTCCCTGATTTCCTTGGCCAAGTTTCGAAAAAGTTTCGAAATCCGAAACTCCCGAATTTCTAAGTTTCGAAAAAGTGGCGTGGCATAGGTGTGTTGAGACGTGTTACGTTTCGAAACCACGCAATCCCGGGAACGGCGCTCGTGCGTTTGTATTTATTATGAACAGTTTTATTTTATATGAGATGATATTCTAGAAACATATACCCTGACTTAACATTCTCGCTGCGTGGATGTGATTGGCTAATGAAAGAAATGTCGGACATAACAATGTGTAGCATTGGACATTCCACGTGCACAAACGCTTTTTTGGGCAACAATGGACAAACGTTGCAGTATTATGAGCTTTATTCTCGATCTTATCGACAAGCTAACAATCCCCTTTCTTCTTTTCTACCCCGGTGTGATTTCAATGTGCGAATTACACCTATTGCATGTGAGAACCCTTATTTGATGTGACCGCCGTCACGTAGCTTGGCCAGCAAAGTATCCACGTCGGGCAATACGGATCCCGCCTGTCGGACAGGTGGATCTTCAACGGAAACAATTTCGATACGAGGCGTTGTGTCTACACCCAAATCTTTGGGTGCCACTTTTTTGATCGGCTTTTTCTTCGCTTTCATAATATTGGGCAGAGTCGCATAGCGGGGTGTGTTAAGGCGCAGATCAGCACTAACCACTGCCGGCATTTTGGCTTTAATGGTTTCCAATCCTCCATCAACCTCGCGCACAACCGTCAAGGTATCACCGTCCTTGTCGACCTTGGAGGCGAAGGTGGCTTGCGGCCAGTCCAAAACAGCCGCCGTCATCTGCGCGGTCTGATTACAATCATCATCAATGGCTTGCTTGCCAAGTATCACCAAATCCGCCTTCTCGTCCTGTGCCAGCTTGGCCAATATTTTTGACACGTGAATCGGTTGCAATAAATCAAACTCCTTGCCTGCCACTTCAACGTGAATGCCACGATCAGCACCCATAGCAAGCGCTGTGCGGAGTACTTCCTGCGATTGAGCTGGACCAACGGAGACAGCTACCACCTCGGATGCGATCTTTTTCTCCTTCAATTTTACCGCTTCTTCTACCGCAATTTCATCGAAAGGATTCATCGAGTGTTTCACACCCTCAGTGACCACTCCGGACTTGTCCGGTTTGACGCGAATCTGTGAAGAATCATTTTGCATGCATTAAAATAGGGCTACAAATCGTATCTTACATTTCGGATTGTTGCCATTCAGCTGATTGCTTCGGAAGACCATGTTGTGTAACGGGCAATGCAATACAGTCCTGGGGGTTGAGAATCGGGCTTATCAGTGGTAATCTTCCCGGAGCCGCTGGTTGTCTCGGTCGCAGATTCGTGTTATCTTTCCATGTACCTAGCGTCAAAGGAACAGGAAGTTTCAGAACTTTGCCTACCTTTACAGCATAGTCGATTACACGCTTAACTCCAACCAAAACTCGTGACATGGTGGAATTCTGTTCCGCTTACTGATGATCTCCGCACGGACTAATTGGCGTCAATTTTAAATGCGATCCACTGTATATTCAATGTTGGCAAATTGAAGGATCAAAGTCTATTCAACCAAGGTTGAGTTATGCCATGATGCGCTGCCTAAGTGATGACTACACGTACAGATTTAATCTAATATCAAGGTACTGTTACACTTCACGACATCAATGAACAATAAAGTTGAAAGTGACATTTATTTTTGGGATTCCGGATAGGACATCGGACCAAATCTGGACAGGGCTTGTTACCATTTAACATTTATGTACTCCAAAGTCCTGAACCTAATCCTAATCCAAAGGACCAAACAGTGTTTACTAAAACTATAACATACAATTATTTCCCGAGCTACACCATACCCGAGATACGCGAATTTCGAAATTTTTATAGTTCGTGGAATTTTGGGGGTACTTTGTATTTTGGAAAATAAACAAAGGCCACAGAATATAAATTGTAGCAGTGCCGGCCCTACACAACATAACTGGACAGGAAAGTCCCATCCGGACCGTTTCCCCATTGCAAGGACTGACTATCCGACAATGTTGTAAAATACATCGATACAGCCTGGTCTCTCTAACGAAAAAAAAAAAAACAAACGCCACAGGAGAATCGGCATGCTTGCAATTTAACTCCTATCCGAGAACGTATAACCTCTACTATACATAAAACTGCTGTCAACTGCCATGACAGTTCCGGATGCGGCAGTGGACTTTCTATACACCTTCGCCAATGACACAATAATATTCAGCAATAAATCGTCGCAAAATATAGCAACCAAAGTTCTGTGTTTACTAAATTATGTCATGTGCAATACTTGCTGCTATTAACGCTTTATGTAAATAGCAATCGTCAGTAATCCAACAGTCGAACGTACCTGTCGGCTCTACGTCGCGTAAAAAGAAAAGTGCTGCGATGACCAACACTGCCCCATTGGTAATGCGTTTAGTCGGGAGCTCGATTAAGATAGCACATCGGGCCGGTAATATTATCCGTGATGTGATGTGCCGTGGTGATCTGGGCATTGTCGAGAAAGGAAAAGATGATCTTCAAACCGAAGCTGACCGATCGGCACAACGCTGTATTGTAGCGTCGCTTTCCAAGCTGTTCCCAAACGTTACCATCATAGGTGAAGAAGGAGCCAGTGATCTAAATGTAAAAGGACATACTACCGCGATACCGTGTGTCACGAAACTCATTCCGATTACTTTTTTTTACCTATTATTTTCTTTTAGGTGCCCGATGATTGGATAATAACAGAAAGCAATACTGAATTTTTGGAAAAACACAAATGTCCAGACACTTTGGCTGACCTGAAGGAGTCGGATGTGGTGATTTGGGTAGACCCGCTGGATGGCACAAGCGAGTATACCCAAGGATTTCTTGAACGTGTTACCGTACTGATTGGCATCGCGATCAACGACAGAGCGGTCGGTGGTGTGATACACCAACCTTATTATAAAGCCGAAACAGGTGATGTCGGTCGCACAATTTGGGGTTTGAAAGGATGCGGCTCCGGCGGTATCCTACCGGTTAAACCTCCATCGGATCGCTTTTTGGTGACTACTACTCGTTCGCATTCCAATGGTATCGTCCAATCCGCGTTGGATGCACTAGCACCTGATGAAATTTTACGCGTCGGCGGTGCCGGTTACAAGGTGCTGCAACTGCTCGAAGGCAAGGCTCATGCGTACGTATTCGCAAGTGCGGGCTGTAAGAAATGGGACACCTGTGCACCAGAAGCTGTGCTGGAAGCGAACGGTGGAACGCTTACTGATATGCTGGGACGACATTACCGATATGGTAAGGATGTAATTTTCCCAAACAGCAGTGGGGTTTTGGGAACTGTTGGCGGAGTGTCACATGACGACATTCTTTCTAAAATTCCGGATAGTGTAAAACAGGCTATGAACCAGGTTTAAACTTGTTCCCTGGTCGAAGATGATGTGCATAGAGTTTTATTTGTAAACAAAACTTAAAATCATACCGATTAAATCAATTTGTAAACCGAGTATGCCCGGGATAAGGCAATTCGCAAGGAGCAAATGCCTTGTAAAATTTGAAATATTTGTAAAAACTCAACACTTTGTTGATAATACGGCAAACGCCGTCATCATGGAATAAATAAGTAAATAAATAAATGAATCAATTTGTTTGCACTTTTTGGTATCAAATATTTAGCGTTTTACTGTACTGTAGCTTTAAAATGTAGTTAAACCTTACCAATTTGCAGATCCTTTACCACATTGAGACAAACACACATCGAGTACTTTAAACGGAATACGTTTGTTAAAATTTTTTTAATAAAAGGTTATCTGCGCCCAGTGGCGAACTAGACCGCAGCCTACACCCTGGTCGTGTAGGGTGATCCCAAAGAAAGATATTATGTAGAAATCATTATGTAAATTATGATAGTGTAGAGCCCGCTAAAATTAAGGACCTCAGCTACCATTGCGCACAGGACCTCCAAGGAACTTGATCCACCACTCTCCGCGCAACAATTTAAATCTTAGTAATTGAACCAATTAGTGAAATTTACAGCTTCGCTAGAGGTCGTTGTAACATAGCGCGAAGTTCACGTCTTAAAATTTTTCCACTCACATTCTTCGGTATTTCCGAAACAAAACGTACTCCACCATGCAAACGTTTTGCCGGTGATGCACGAACAGCCACGTATTGTTGCACTTCGTCTTCCGTAAGATCTACTGCGGTTTGTTTTACCACAAAGGCCAACGGTAACTCCCCGGCTTGTTCATCCGGAAGCCCAACGACACCTGCATCTTTAATTTTTGAATTTGTCAACAAAATAGCTTCGATTTCGGCAGGTGGTACTTGAAATCCCTTGTACTTGATGAGCTCCTTTAACCGATCAATGATGAAAAATTCTCCGTCTTCATCGTAGTAACCAATATCCCCGGTACGAAGCCAACCGTTCTTGTCTATTGTTTGCTTAGTTTCCTGTTCATTTCCGATGTATCCTTTCATAATCTGTGAACCCTTGAAGTACAGTTCACCCGGTTCGTTGGGGCCTAGCAATTTACCCGATGATATGTCGACTACTTTCGCCATTGTACCGACCTGCAGTTTCCCGACACTACCCGATTTTTTCGAATCATTCGACTGTACCAACATGGCCAACGTAGTTTCACTCATCCCGTAACCCTGTAGAACATGCTTTACCCCAATACGTTTCTTCACCAAAACTTCCGTTTCTTTGCTCAGTGGAGCAGCCCCGCAGAGTAGCGTATCGATGCTACTGAGATCATAATTATCCACCAATGGATGTTTGGCCAAAAACACCATCAATGGGGGAACAACGAACACAAAGGAACAGCGATAATTTTCAATGCAGCTTAAAAACAATCCTTCCTCAAATTTGGGTAGAAATACCAACTTCAGCTTGTTGCTAATGACATTGATTAACGTGAGACATCCAAACGCATGGAACCACGGTATGACACTCAGGACAACGACGGGTCCTTCGATCGAAGCCTCCATCATGGCAAGCAACGAAATGCTGGCCATCACGTTTCGCTGTGTTAGCTGCACACCTTTTGGTAAACCGGTCGTACCGGAAGAACACATGATCAGGGCTACATGTTCTTCGATATTGGTTGGTTCGATCTGGAAAGAGTACGGATTGATGGCATTTGTCCGCGAGAGGAATTCATCGTAAAGAGTTACGTCCGACCCAAACGGGTTCTCTTCGCCAAACAGGAAAATATGTTTGATGAAATGCCGATTTTTGCGTGCAACTTTAATCACCCGTTCCGCAGAATAAGGCGACAAGAACAATATTCTCGGCTTCGACAAATTAAGTGCATGGTCGAATTCACCTGAAATGGAGATAACACCAATGAAACGAATCATTACTAGGTACAGACATAGATTTAAATACAACTCCTCAATTCAGATAACAGTGACTGTACCAAATACAATCCTGCTCTTCTGATATCTTAATTGCCTTGTAAGCGTTTATCTTTTATACGATGACCGCACAACAAAACCGTTCTGATAGCAACCATTCCAACAGGATTGACGCTATCTGAATAGACACAGAATTACTGAACGGCCAATTACACTGAATTAGTACGATAAGGCGCTTATCAGTGCTTTCTACCCATCTTCGGAAGAAAACTTACGCTCGGTGTACGTCAAATTGATGGGCGCAACAGCGGCATTTGCGAAAAATGATGCGTACAGAGCTGCAGGAAATTCGAGCCTATTTTCACTGATGATTGCCACTACATCGCCTTTTCGTAAATTCGCCTGTTTTCGAAGACCATCGGCTAACCGAACACCGGTTTCCAGCAATTCCATATACCGGAGCTCGCTCGAGTACACACCATCGATCTAGAAAGGTCAAAAGCGATGTCAATCATGCAAAAGCAATGTGCGTTGCCGGGTTAAAGGTAAAGGTACTAACTTACCACTGCCACATTATCACCATGGCGGAACAAACGTTTCATCAAGAACATTCCTAACGAACCACATCCTTCGGCAATATTAACCGGTTCCGGTTCTCCCGAAAGAATCAAGTTATCATACTCCGTTTGAATCATATTTCAATAAATGAACAGAAGCTTTCTTCGGTATTTGTTACGATTTTCGCGAAGGGTTCTTGGACACACAATGCACTGATTTTCTAGCCGAGCTGTTTTCGTACAGTAACGTAGCGTAGCAGTGAAACAATATGTTTCGCCGCGGTCATATGCTTCAAATTTCCCTGAATGGTTTCAAAGTGGCTATTGTTTTGTCAAAACACCTGTCAAAAATATCCCAGAGTGGATGTTACGGTCAATCTGTTGATGCTTTTGTAATCTGGGTTGGTAATTCGTTGCTATGGAAACAAATCCGGCAAATGTTGCCTACAAAATCCATCTTTTCAATATTGTTGAAGATTGGGAGGTCCAGCCGTAAGATCTTCCGTTGCCGATTTAAACAACTACACGTGCGTGTGGGAGGATAATTTCTTTAGTATATCGCGGAGCAGCTTCGAACAAAATCATGGCAGCATTCACTATGCTAATCCGAATATTGAGTTCTATTTCTAGTTGTTAAATTCGAATCGGTAGATTATTAGACGTGAAAGCATCCGTTATAGAATTAGTACCATAATCACATTGAACCGATCTACCGTTTTAAACAACATTAATGGAACTGGACATAAACAGCATGCGACTAACAATTGAGCACCATTAAATGTCTCATTATAAAAAAGTGGTACATGGTAATACCTAACCAAAGTAATTTCATGATGATTATAGCCCCTTAGCATGTATATGCTCAAGCAGCTTGTATAAAGGATTGTGGTATGTATTATTAGATTCTGCATTCCTACTCTAACGTATATGTCCTAAATACCGTCCAAATGCGACAATAAAACAAAAAGCCTTCAACACTGTTCAGTCAAATCGTAGGGAAATCCGCACTATTTCGATCTAGGTGTTTTTTTTATTGCAGTAAAAGAATCTTTAACAAGAATGTTATTTTAGTCTTTATTAAACAGTCAAACCATGTGATGACCCGAGAGTGGGAACATATATAAATATAAATAATTTTAACACTTGCAAACAGTTTAAGGGTAGAAAATACCTACTTCATTCGTCTACGATTGCAAAAACCGTTGCTTGACCATTTATCGTTTACTCTATCTAGAATTGTTTTGCTGATATTCTGCTATCATTACGACAGCTTTCAAACAGTCCTGTCTATTAGCGGTATTTATGATGTATATGATTATTTCTTTCTCGCATTTAGCTTCCAAAAAACATCAATGTGAACAGGATATTTACATTGACAGCTTTCAATACAAATATATAAACAGAACTCGGATTACGTTTCGACCTATAAACCTTCCTCTATGGTGGATCATTCACAAAATAAAATGTATAACATCTAGAAAAGAATCAAATAATGTCATCCACTCTTTCCGACTTAACAACGACTGCATCATCGGGTAGTGTAGGGCTAGAGACACTCGCATCAACTAGATCAACTATTGTGGATGCTGGCGTAGCTATTAGCACCACGTCGTTATCTGATGACTGCATTTTAACAATCGTTAAATCTTCTTTAACGCTCGTTTTAGAAACTAGTGCTTTTTTTGTTTTGCGCACCTTGGCCATTTTCTTACTGACTTTACCACGTTCTCCAATTTTTCCCCTGAATGCAACTTCCTCCTTCTTTGGTGGACGATATTTTTCTCCAATATAACCGGAACATCTCTCTGCACCGCACAAGCATACACGTTTGCTGTTTCCCAAGCTCTCCAAATTGTAGTTAAAAGTCAGTTCTTCACCCTGAAAAATTTAAAACATAAACATTCCATTATCTACTGCGGTGAGGATGCAATTGTTGGAGACAAAAAATAACTCACCGCTTTAATATCTTTAATAGCGAATAACCCAATGACACGTGTTTCGCCGATCGTCCACTTTTGCGTTTCGCAATTCGGTTCACAAGAGTGATTTATGAAACGCGATACATTTCCTTTCGCTCTGGCATCAATTGTAAGATCAGGTTCGACGGTAAGGAAATAATAGTTCTCTTCCTTCGCTGTCTGCATCGTTTGAACACGTCGGTCGAACTCCTCAGTATTAATTACTTCACCAACATATTCGATGACGAATTGTCCATTTTGCAGATTGTCCAACGCAACTAGACCGAATCCTTTGTTGGCAAAATTGCGCACTTCAAGTCCGGGATACATCCGCTTTGTGAATCGTTGATTTGAACAGCGCTCTTTGGCCGGACATGTTTTAGAACTACACTCCATAAATATTGCACGGTTTAAACACGCTGAAGTAGGCCCGCAAGGATCATCGTCGTCAGGTTGGCACCGGCACACCGAATCTTCAACACCATCCAGCTGGCGATGAACAGATGGTGGTTTCAAAGGGGCAATATATCTGTTCATTTTTATCTTCGTGTACATTGGAGTGATTTTAGAATTGCTTAAGCCAGCTGAGGGACCAGGCAGTTTGGTTGATCGTAATACTTTGAAAATGACACTGGCTTCGATCATTGCTGAACGATATTTTTTATCCAACGATGATCCAGGCCTTTCTACACCTAAATTTTCCGAGTCCTCATCCTGGTACAGGTACATTCGCTTTCGATTAAGCCAAGCCATATTGTGAGTGTTGAAAAATTTTACACAAATATCCGACTGTTTCTGTTGCAGTTGCCGCACTTTTTGGGGCACTTCTGAAGGCGGCACCGTTAATGCCGGCCACCAACGAAAATTGCCCAGCTTAGCAATAACTATCTCGTTATACAGAGGCAGTCTACCCGACTCACACTCCTCACAGAAATACTTTCCGTCCGGCGGCGTGAACGGAAGGCACTTCGGATGACATGCAAACGGACATGTTTCACAGCAAATTAAGTCGCCTCCTTTGCAGCACATGAAGCACCAGTTCACGTTCAGCGCTATCGGTTCCAGACTGTGCTTAGGACAGACCAGCTGTTTGGTGGTAAGTATTTCAGATCCGGCGGGCACGCATCTACCATCCGGATGATATGCAGCCGGACACTTGATACAGCTTGCCAGTGCTGTTTTCACCAATGAAGCTTTACCACGGGGATCACTCGATACGCATGTGTGACAAACATGGTAAGGGCAAATGATTGTTTTCGCACTGACTGTACGATAGTGCGGAAACAACCGCAAGCAGGAAAGATGATACTCGCGCCCACATTTGCTATCCGTGCAACGGAATTTCTGTTCCTTGTTCGATTCTTCATTCCCATCGTTGCATATGAAACATTTTGTCTGTTCAATTTTAGGCGTAGAACAACATATGGCACAGCTGAACCGTTTTTCATCAATTTGATTTTGCAGCTCAGCCACTTGCATTGGATCATCGGTCAGACAGAGTAAATGAACATGCTGGAGACACTTGCTACATTTGGTAACGTTGTTAGGGCGGTTGCAAATATAGCACACAAATCCTTTCGGAACGCCTTTCATGAGGTAATTTTTATCGAGTTGAAAAATAAACTTTTCCTCCAAGCTATGCGAATCCTTTTTACTTGGCAAGTCAATTCTTGATTTTTTCATTCCGGCAATCTCACCATTGCTGCTGCTAGCTGATATCGATTTGAGACCTAACTTTTCAAAAGTTTTAAGTAGTGCTTGTATCCGTTGTCGATTTGCAGTGCGCTCTGTGCCACGATGGGATTCCTTTTTTAATCGAACAATTTGCCTCACATGAAACTGTAGACTTTCTTCTATCTCTTGATTCGTGCGACCATCGAACACATAGTGCCGGATGAATTTCAGTACATCTTCATATTCGATGTTCGATTCACCCAATGGGGGTGTCATTTCCATCAGCCTATTATCTGAGATTTCGCCGGTATTTAATTCCTCATTGTCTATTGATTGCAAGTAACGATCGATTTTGCTGCTATAGTGGCTGGATGACTTTGAAGGTGTAGAGCATTTCATTTTCTTCACAGGATTATAATTTTCTGGAGAGGAAAGGCTCGGTAAAGCTTCGTATGCAGGACTCTCAGGTGAGGTAGAACGTTCTCTCTTGATAGATGCCATCTGACTGTTCAATAACGCTGTCTGGTTGTCTGAATGCACTGTTTCTGTCGTCTGCGAAATAGCCTGCTGAGTGATTAAGCTCGCATGCGCTACCATACGATATCGTGATATTTTTAAGCTTATCAATTCCAACTTCACTTCATCATCATATTTCTTAATGCGTTCTTCAACCGGTAATGCAAAGTATTGTTCCGCTAAATCACAGGCAATTTTCCACCTCTTCGACATGTTTGTCCTTAAGGCTTGCTTCACGTGCTTTCCGTAATGTAGATTTCTTGCCTCGGTGCAATAATTATTCACGCCTTCAAATGGCACCAAACAATGTTCCTTAATCCAGCCACGGCGACCTTTATCACCAAAGAAAGACACATGTACTTCCATCATTTTTTCACCATGCATTCGAGTTATTCGCTCGGATTCTGGATCTACCCGTACAATGCAGGGCCAGTGGATAGTCTTCTTTGACTGAGCGCCCCAGTAAATCGTACCCGTACAGTAACCATTACCTAGATCGATTGACGATCCCTTAGCACTGTCGGCATCCGAAGATTGTTTACGAACAATCAAATTATGGGTAAAAGTGTTATTGTCAGTGCTTATGTCTACACTGCTCTCATCCGTGCTAACAATTTTAATTTCTTCCATAGTGAGTAATTTCGTATCTCTATTTTGCACCTCGGGCGCCATCAACACTGGGGTATCATCTTTCGTCGGCGTTTGTACTGCTTTTATCAGCAATGGGCCATTAGGTTCAGCGTTCTCCATCTTCTGTTTAACCTTAAATGGCGAATTGCCAACATATTTCGTTAGATCTACCGGTACGTAATCTGAATTGTCTTTTTGCTTCTGATGCCGTCCATAGCGACTAACGCGATGGTCAGCATCCGTGTTGATTTCAGTCATTTTTGGACTCAAAGAACTAGATAGCTGTTTCAGTAAATATCGCCCTCGCGATCGTGTAACGTTGTTGCTGTTTTCATCAGTAGATTCATGTCGCATATTTACGGACAGAACATTTTCCTTTTCTGACATATTTTCTGTGAAATTGGCAGCATCTGCACCGGCGACAAAAAAAACACAAGAACAAATTAAATAATGCCTAGTAAAATAGAATACGAAATCGTAAAACTAACCTTTGAATTGTATTGTTTCCAGTCCGTTCGGCAGTGGTGGCTCGGCACTGTCCTGTTTTAATTTTGTCATCGTTCTTTTCTTACCAATTCTTTTTGGTTTACTTGGGAGGTTCTTCACTTTGGAGGTTCTGCGAATAGTACTGAAGTGTGCACAAATATCAGTAACATACATGTTTCATTCGACATTCATTTTGCTTCCGATTATTGTCGTAAGCAGACTGTGCCTAGTTCAAAACAAGACGGCTAACCGAGAATGCCTAGCAGGGTGTAGAAGACGCGCCAAAATTCACTTTCCGGCAACTGATACCCATTGTTTGACAGATTTGCTTTCCATAAAACAAGAAAATGCTGCGCATCTACTTGTTGCTTTGTTGAAGCTAGTTTAGCAGCATTCCAAATGTATACCTTAATTTACTTATTTACCTTTCACGAGGACGCGTCCTGCTCGGCATCTTCTGACGTTTTTTTTTCTGTCGTACAGAGGTATCGGAATTTACACAAGCGATGTACAGATCACCCAAAATCTTACGCCGATTGAATTTGAATTAATTATACATTGACGTCTTTTACGCGGAAATACATGGGAAAAACATAAATTGTACTCTTGGTCAGAAAAACGATAATAACATAAACGAAACGCAAATTACGTACAGTAAAATGAAATAGGCTGTTTTTGCGCGCGTGACGCTCCGTGCTATCTTCTATTTTGCTTCACTTTTGGACGCTTTTTGACAGCCACGGCATCAATCGCAAGTCCATGTCATTTTGGCTCCTTCGACATGTGCTGTACCAATGTTGACAGTTGGGCTTATCAATGAGCCGTAATTTGGCAAAACAACAAATAAATTAAAATAACTTTGTTTTTTCGGGCAATGTTTTGCATTTCTGAAATATGATTTTGGAACGACCATGAAATAGATAAGATTTTAAAAATTTGAATATTGCGGAAATTGAATTAGTTTTGTTTGGAAATTCAGTGAATTCGCTGTGGTGTAATCTGGGATCAGGTTATCGTTCCCAAAGGGAGTACAGCAAAAATCGTATGCAGGATCTGCATATTCTGTTTCTGCAGATATTTGGTCGTAACTATATTTTTTCATCTCTCCAGAGGTGTAATTGTAATTTATTCAAAACATAATAATGGTTAAATCTGACCGATCAACATCTATCGTTGTAGGAGGAGGCTCCTTATTGATGATGTACCTACGCCATAACAGCAGACCTATGTTGACCCCGTGCAGCACAATGGGTAAAAATAAAACCCAATAGGAAACTCCTAGTGCAGCTAAACCGGAAGAAGTGTAGGGAATTTGTATCGTCAGCGTATCTGTAATAGCGATATTGTCGATAAGCGTCCCAGCAAACAGTGCTCCCCACATTATCATGCAAAGAGCTGTCGCTCCGATGGCCACTCCATTCCAAATGAACAATCCAAAAACGTTGAATACTGGTTCGACCGGATTGAACAGCACGTTAATTATAGAGAAACTAGCGGAAACTGCTGCAAAACTTGTAGCTATACCGATAAACACTACCGTCGAAACCCAAAGTCCAGTGTTGATAAAGTTACTACGATCGAATGCAGCTGATGTCTGTCGATGCTGGGAAAATATGTTTGGACCCGGTTGGCTGATGATTTTTAACATCTTTGATGAAGGAAGGGGACAATCATCTGGACGTAAACCTTTCAAAAGTTTTAATACTTCGTCGCTTCGGCTTTCCTCGTCTTTTTGACAACTGAACGCGCACACGTATTCCTGATAAAGGCAGGTAACTGAAGGTAAATAAGTCTAAGATCAGTACAATTGAATGGTTTTGCTTGGAACCGCAAGTACTTACGCGTAAGATTATAGTATCGCGGATTAGGAAGATAGTTTTGAGTCAAAGAACCAGAAAATAGGCCATAGTTTATTTCGCTGTTCTTAAATGCACTTAATTCGAACGCTTCCGAAGTAACCTGCGATAAAAAGACAGACAAGCGGTTAAGAATAACGCTGTACCATTTGTTGAAATTTTTTAGCAGAGATAAAGTACCCAATACGGCGTGCACAAGGAGACTATCAGAGCGGTTAATGAAACACACGATAGAATGAACGTGGCGAACAGCAGATTCCATTTCGTTTTGGCCATTTTTTGGGGTCAAAGCTGTTGAGATGTACGGTTGAAAATCAGCCGTTGTATTCAGTTTTCATGTTAATACTTTAATATCAATGTGCACTTTTCAAAGATGTTGTCTCATCCGTGGTATCGTTAAAACTGAGTCATTTATGCCAGTCAAATATTGATGCCACTCGTGGGATGTTCACACACGAGTGGAAATCAGATAACGCTCTAATTGGCTATTGAGGTCTGATAACGGCCAATGGTGAGGTGACGAAACAGCTGGTTGCTGTTCATCAACACATTAGAGAGCAATAGTTCTGAACAAGCGCTCATATCTGTTCTTCAGTATATTATTGTTTATATTAGGTAAAAGTGTATTGTGGGCTCATATTGTGTGCTTAATTATTCGCATGATTTTAGCTACGTGCGCGTGCTTGTATTCTACGAACGCAAGTTTTATTTATGTTACGTTTTGTTTGTATTCCTTGTGCTAATTTCAATCATAACATTTGCAGAATAGTCTTAACTAACAGTTATTTTGATGCTGATCACAGTTTGCATGGTGGCATATTGATTTGAATTGTTTTTGAATAATACACGCTGGGCAGAGGGTCGCACGCACGTGCCTTGTTCAAAACTACAGTAATGAACCCATGTTTATAGAATTCCTGATTCAATTGTCGTTTGGAATATTGTCAATGTGACAGATGTCATTAAACGAACGAACGACCAGAACGATCGAAAAAGGTAGAGGAAAATCCCATACATTTTGCAATAAACGTGAGTTATTTAGAAAAAAAAATTAAGCTACTCTTTAAAAAGCGGTTCGGTAAAGAGGTAAAGCTTCAAACAGCTTACCATAAAATTGCGAGAACTTTTGTTGTAAATGAATCTGATCCTACAAACATTCCTTAGCAAGATGCACCCCATGAGGTGCCAATTTGCGTAATAGGTGCTCAAAAAACAACAATGTGTAAAATTTATTTACGTTCGTTCGATAAATGGCGTTTAAAATTGCTGTGGAGTGCTCATTGCTGTTCTGTTTTCATATGCTAGATCCTTGAACAACACCTAAACCAACGATGGAAGAGTATGCTCGTGAACCGTGTCCGTATCGTATCGTGGATGATTGCGGCGGAGCATTTGCTATGGGTTGCATCGGAGGTGGCGTATTTCAAGCAATAAAAGGATTCCGTAATGCTCCATCAGGATTCAATCGACGTTTGGTGAGAAGCGTTCATTAAAACCACATGTGAACCCGATTGATTTTTAATACTTATGGTAAATTTTCAGCTGGGAAGCTTAACAGCGATTAAAAGCCGGTCGCCTATTATTGCTGGAAATTTTGCCGTATGGGGTGGAATGTTTAGCACCATTGATTGCACATTGGTGCATTTTCGGAAGAAAGAAGACCCTTGGAACTCTATAATCAGTGGTGCGGCTACGGGTGGAATTTTGGCAGCTCGAAACGGTGTGCCCGCTATGATCGGCAGTGCGGTAATAGGTGGCGTGTTGCTAGCTTTGATTGAAGGCGTTGGTATCATGTTTACACGTATATCTGCTGAACAGTTCCGTAATCCTACTCCACCGACCGATGATCCTTCAGTGCTCGGTGATCCAAATCAACAGCAAATGTCTTCAAGCCCTCCGTCACCATTTGCGTTTGGTCAGTCTGGGCAGAATTATCAATAATGAATGCGCTTAGGAGTGTTACGGATATCGAATGACGTATGCTGCCCATTCATTTGAGCAGGATAAAAGCAATTGGTCAAGCTGACGTGTTTTAATTTGGGTCTCCTGGCTAAGTGTATATTTAAAACATTAATATATAGTTTTGAGTGAAAGTGTGAGTGAGATTCCAGAAGTGTCTGGTGTAAGTTCGTCGATCAGATAGCCACGTTCGATATTAAGTTGTTGGTTGGATCGACAGATGCTTTTGAGTCATATGAAAGTTGTATGAAAGAGTCGTGTTTGTGATAAAATCCAAATTGGATCTGTATGAATGAGTAATGCGCCATGAATCTGGTAGTAATTCTTGCTCGTTGCATGATTTGCTTTCTGGTGATTTATTATTGTGAAAGTACGAAACGACATGAAATATTACTCGAACTCCATAGATAACACGTCGGAATCGAATTTGTTATGAATAGGACTTGTGCCAGCACAAGCCGCATGTGGTAACAAAAAAAAATGCTACTGTAAACAGTAATAGACAAGTTGTAACAGTAATGAAGTAATTGATTGATGTAAATAGAATTTGTACCGATCAAGCGCGTTTAACACTTAACAAGGCAATTTTAATGGATTATTGAGTTACAATAGGGAATCTTTTTTTTTGTATGACAACAGAACAAAAATGTACAGACAACTCGTCGTACAACTTGCTGCACCAAAGTAATGTCCCAGGTGACAGAAAAAATAGCATCAAAATAAAAATGGCTCCATCGATACTATTAAAGTGCATTCTGGAACATGTTGCTCTAATGCGTGACTATTATCCCATGATATCTACTACAGCTGCAATGATTCCACCACATGTCTTGATCAGGTTCTGCCAAGCTACCCCACCCATCGCGCCATTAATGCAGGCTTGGAGTAAGATGAGAATAGCCTATTTTACTACTACATCACAAAATAAGATTGGTTGATACCATGGCCAACGCTGAACTCTAAATCATTCTAATGGTTCAGTATAGTTCGATTCCCATAAGACCGTTTCCCCGTAGTAAGAACTATCCGACTACACGTCTGTTCGTTCGTTCTAATGACGAAAAATAAAACATTAAGACTGTACAGGATATTTGGATAGACCCACAGGATATTTGGTAGCAGAGTGTCGATGTCTCATACTAATGCCTCCTACTTAAGATGGCATAGGCAGGGATAACACTATGCACATATATTGTTCTTTTCTTGTAGTCCAAATAAAAGAGCTAGAGTAAGTATCTGTAAATTATTTTATAAAATATTTGTTAAACATAATTTTCCGTCTGCTAGGAAAAGACCATGTTTCATGTATTCCTTAAGGCTGTGTCAAATAATCACTAATCTATTTCTAGCTACAGTCAATACCCGAGTTTCGCGGTTCTCGATTAACGCGGATTAAAAAAAATGACATTTTACGGAGTTTTTATTCGGAATTTAATTTCTAAATCTCAATCTTCTAAAATACGTTGCATGTCCACATTATAAGACTTAATTTTCTTAATACGTTATTGTAATTCATGAAATAAACGTATACATATCAATTTTGAAAGTGCGTCGCAACGTTGGAAAAAGTATTAGATCCCTTAATACGACATATAAACGATGTTTTAGAGGAAACTCGAAATACGCGGAATTCTCTGGAACGCGTTAACCGTGTCTCGGGCATTGACTGTATAAGCAAAGTGGTTTGAATACTCGTTAAATTGTTTTAACTGATTTTGTCATGTACCGATTATGTATCAATTGTCCTTGTGGCTATTGGCTTTTGCGACTGTAATACTGAAAGCAGCAGGCGTTCCAAATGTTCGAACCATACTACAAAACAGGTTTAACTAAATTTACTTACTTATTTACTTATCCGGTGCTACAACCACTACGTGGTGTTGGCCTGCTGTAGGAGTCCTCGGGACCAGTCCTGTAGGAAACCGCTCACAATCGAGAGTCTTTGTCTGCCATTATCCCGGCCATTTTGGCGGACGCATCACACAATTCACATCTCAATTTGGATCTACCACGCCTACACTGTCCATGTGGACGACCTACAAGGGCTTTACGGGCTGCGTCGTCCGGTGTTGTTCTCATGACGTGACCAGCCCACCGGAGTCTGGCGAGTCCAATCCGCCGTACGACAGTAAGTTCGCCGTACAGCTCGTAGAGCTCGTATAGCGTAATAAACATTATAGCGGCTCCTCCATTGTTCTTCCTCACATACGGGACCAAAAATTCTTCTGAGCATCTTCCTTTCCAAAGCGGCTAAGAAGGTTTCGTCAGTTTTGTACAAAGTCCATATTTCAGAGGCGTATGTGAGTACTGGACCTATATAGGTTCTATATAATTCCAGCTTCGTTCGTCGCGACAGGTGTTTTGAGTGGAGAAGTTTACTCAGACTGTAGTATGACCGGTTGGCATCCAGCACCCTAGCGCGTATTTCAACATCAATGTTATTGTCGGTGCTGACTTTTGACCCAAAAAAGGTGAAATTTTGGACGACTTCGAAAGAGCGTTCACCTATTTGTACATCACCCCTGCGTAAGTTGGGTTGTGTCAGCAGAGCCGCTGGTGGTTCCACCATCAACTTGTGTTTTGCCTCGTTAATATCCAACCCGAGGTTTTCTGCCGCCTGCTCAATACTTCGGTAAGCAACCGCTACTTAGGAGAGCCATTAACCAATGATGTATATGTCATCAACGTATGCCAGGATCTAGATTGACTTATAGAAGATGGTCCCCGAAGCTTTCACCTCATACTCTTGGTGGTAGCAAGGATCCTGAGAATTTTTCATCCTCCATCACCTGGCATGTGACGTTGGTTATTGTCATTCGTAAAGTTTTTCTCAGACTATGCTGTCGTATGCGGCCTTGAAGACGATGAAGAGTTGGAAGGAGTGTAGCTGCTGCTGTGAAGATGGCGATCTTCACCAATATCTGCCGCATGGTGAAGATCTGATCAGTGGATGATTTTCCGTTTCGCAATCCCTTACGATAGTTTCCATTTACCTTTTCTACGAATGGGACTAGAAGATCTTGTAGTATAAGGGAGAATATTTTGTAGGCGGTATTCAACATCATGAATCATGGCGGGATGGTGGCATGGTGGTAGCGGCGCCGGTCTTCACACGAACGGACCAGACCAAAATCCCATCCGGACCAATCCCCCGTACGCAGGACTAACTATCCAGCTACATGTAAATAAGGTCAAAGAAAGCCAGAAATGTCAGGCCTAGGCCTCTTGAGGTTGTGGTGCTGACAAAGAAGAAGAATTCACTTTAGCACTCTAGCTTATCTCCCTTCTTGTATATGGGGTAGATGATACCAAGATTCCAATCACAAGGCAACGATTCACTATCCCATACCTCAGTAATAATTTGATGAATTTCGTTTTCTAGTGTTGCACCTCCATTTTTTAGTTCGGCTGCTATTCTGTGGGTGCCAAATTTTTGTTATTCTTGCATATAAACCCTAGCGTTTTTTGCTCAAATGTTTCCTCGATGTGAGTTCTAAAAGCTCATAAATCGTGATTTTTCACACATTTCATTCATTTCATCTTAATTGAATGTGAACAAACTCACATGTCTCATGTTGTACGCTTTCGCACGAAGGGCCAGTTCGGATCCGTTATAATCCCAACTCGATCCCAAGACTCGACTTAGGTTCTTTTGTGACCTTCTCACATTCGAGCTTTTTTACTACTAAACTTATATTTTTATCACTCTACACTTTCACCTTTCTTGGACCCTCGTTCACCAATACTCGTGTCGTACCGGTTCCAACGACACTGTAGCGCGAGTTGCCTATCGTAAGGTACAACACATGTCTCATTTTCAAAAGGAGCAATGTAAAACTATTAGCAAGCATCCAACATACAAATACAAAAGAACTGATGTGAGCATTTAAGTTTCGTGGTAGGAACGTCCATGCTGTTTGCCGATACAGTCTATTTATTTTTTATTTATTTATCGATTTATTATTTATTTATTATATTTATTATTTACTTTATTAATCGTTACGCCAATAAGAATAACAAATTCGTCCTGTGTTGAATTGGTATGCACATTGCCTAGCCGGTAGGTGCGAGAAAAGATAATAATAATCGACAACGAAGATGTAGCGCATGGAAGCAAAGAAAGTAAACTTAGCCACGTGACTGCTGATCAGCTTTTAGAAAAAGATTTCATCTTTATCGACCATGGAGCACATAACTTAAAAAATCGGATTTCTGTCCTAAATGAAAAACTAAGGCAGTTTTAAACTTGAAGTATAGTTTTTACATTTATATTTGATTCTATAATCCCTGCTTACTGACTAAGATGTGTATGTACAAATTGAGTGTATGTTTGTGAGGATTTATGCTGGATTAACAGCTCCCGTATTATGCGCGGGAAAATACGGTTTCGAAAACCATCCTCATAGGCGACACGAACATAAGTTGTATTTAGGAGGTTCAGTTATCGGGTTCACTTGCCTCACATTTTTCTTTCGGCATGCTTTATCACTGTCTCGGTAATGCATTATGCAAGTAAAATGAATATCTATCACCAACCCAGCCATCGATGAACATTGCCAATTTCTCAGCCCTAGCGCAAACAGAAGTAAAGTTTGGCAATATCTATCCACTGGTGATAAGATCGTCATTTCGACTGTAATACTGGCGTTTTCCCTAGTAATTCATGTGTGGAAGGTATGAGCAACGTGAAGCGATGTGAGGAATGGATAAACATGCGATAAAGTTCAACGATAGCACCCGATTATGGGCTTACACCTAATCCCAGCGTATAAAAGTATACGCTTTGAATTGCGTTAGACATAGTACGCTCGTACTACACTACTTCGAAGTTGGAGAGTTTGCATCTCACAAACACCCTAGCATGACAATTAACCACGGAGGAGTGCGAAACATCTTTTTATTAACTATTCATAATTAGCAGATTTTACTGTTTGAACATTGTAACCAAAACTGCTCCTGAATCCCAGACATTGATATTGCGTCTGTTTGTGGTGATTTGTTCGGTTTCGGCGGAATGTTACAAATTAGTTAACATGTCGATGAATTATGCGTTTAGCAGGATCGAGTTTTTAGTGTCTTCGTTGAACAACTTCCGATTAAACCGCTCATTTGCAACGGAAACGTCATTGTCGGTTTGCATTGTTGCTGCAGCAGCCATGGCAGCATTGAGCAGCAACATTTGACTCACATCGTCGTCGCTTGGCGCTACGAATCGGGCGATATTCATGTTATCGTCAAATCTTTCATCGCGTCCACCATATCGACGGTGTGTAGTCATTGGTTGCGGTTTTTTCTTGTGCCGATGATCTCTGCGACGCGTGTTCGGGGACGTAACTGCCGTTATTAGTCGATCATCACCAAGTGTTAGCTCCTGTTCTGTTGATGACAGCGATTTGGAACTAGAGTAAAAGAAACGTGAGTATTAGGTTTAAGCAGGGTACTGAAAAGTTTAAACATACAAAAAATTTAATCACATAGAATCATCTAACCAAACGAATAACCACTGATGAACGATTGTGACAAGTATTAAAACATTGTTTACTTAAATACATACTTCGTGTCAAACTACTGTAAATTGTTTTATTGTAGAGATTACGTGCAAAGTTACAGCCATTTCTGGATTCTGTTCAAGTTGAACTAGATTAGTTCAAAGTAGATAGGAAATCGTTCATGCTTTATGGATCCTTTTCAAGTTGAAATCGATTCTTTTCACAGTGTACACACACTTGCAAAGCTTTCAGTATGTCAGTCAAGGATACTTTGAACAGAAGTGATTTCATTCGATTTCAGCTTGCAAAAGCTCCACAAAGTGCGAGAAAATACACCTAGTCATAACCAAATTAACTTAAACACTTTCCATAAATGAGTCAAATTTTCCACTTGAACTAGAAAGCCATGTAATATGCTAGTAAACATACTCATTGCTAGTTTCAGCCAGTCTTCCTTCCGCACTGTTGGTTGAATCCATTAACATTCGCGAAGAATCTGACCCAGATGAGCCTAAATCGTTGGTGGTTAAAAACGAACCAGTTGCAACAACCGGTGGTGAATATATCACTTTGCTAAATGGATGGTACGCGTTCTATGCGAGAGAAATATAACGATACAACGTCACATTATGAAATGAATTTCTGAGCATGGCATGTCTGTGTGTGGTTGGCCATGCGCGTACCTTTTCTGGGAGAACTTTGACCAAAGCCCACCGTTCCGCGGCGGTTAATGCAGCAGGGAGTGGGTTGGCTTGGTCCAACAGTGGCTGTGGTTGAAACTGTACAACATCACCAGAAGCTGTACGTCCCGGCGGACCCGCCCGTTTACCGTGGGCTGTAAGAAACGTTCATATGAGCGTGTTCGTCAGCACTTGCCAATGCCTTCGAATTGCGTCAAACACTTACCTCCCCAACACGAATGACCGTAGCTTAGGCAGGATCCTTCAGGATACGACGAATCACGGAAAAGAGGTAGAAAAAGAGCAACACTGGTTAATTGGTTTCGTTTTTGACCGGTAGATTGTGCAAACATATTGATGAATGTGGGGGTAAGCAGCAATATTTCCCACGTGGATACGGTATCCAACTGTGCCTATAGTCACGAATACCAGAAATAATGGTTTCACATTGTTTAATCGCTTGGGAACGACTTTCGATTATTTCCTTAAGACGTTCAAAATTATCATTAAATTTTATCTGAATCCTATCAACTAAATAGATATTGTTTGCTTACAATAATCATAAAAAAGTTTGGCAAGGTAGAACATTTTCTGTATTAATGAAACTTGCATTACAAATAAAAACTGTGGAAATAGTGATGATGGTAAAAGGTTCAAGTGTTTCAAATTTGTCAAATTATTTAAAGTTATTTCAAATTAATAAAATTGCTTGTATTAATTAAGATGTATTAAGACCATTGCTTTTCATATGCCACCTGATGTATACAAGCAGTATAACAGGTCCGTTTCGACCTATCGAGTTAAGAGACTGATTGGTACATATAAAATATTCTAAAATAAAGCAACAACACATGATCGTATGAAGAAGCTGCAAAACATACCGCATACTTCCTTTACGTATGCGTTCGAAATCTTTGTTTAATCTCAGGTGCTCAGGTGCAAATATTTCCTTTGATCGATCCACTCTAATCATGCCTAATATACTTCTTAATCACAATTGGAATAGATTGACCGTACCTTCCGATGTGAAAGACTGGTACATTTACAGTTATTGGCCCTGCAGTTTCTTTGTAAAGATGACGCACATGTTGTCCATGTTGTCAATGGTGTAATGGACTGTCGGATGGTTAGCTCGTCACCAATTGGCAAACAAGACTTTGCAATCTTTCCATTAATGCGTTGCGGAGTATTGGGCTGTTTGAACAGGTATCAATTTTCACACGAAAAGGGTAACTGATGTCTTTATTTCCGTGTGAAATATGGCACAAAAAGTAGAAAATCACTAAAAAATAAGAATTAGAACTTTTTAAAGTTCAAAATATTCTCCCGTCGCTATGTCATTTTCCTTTGGTTACATAATTTGATATAGTAATTATGATTGATTATGTAAATATTAACTGCTTCATGATGCTAAAAGCGAGGCGATGAAGTAGAAATACTATCTTTATTATTACCTGTTGTCTCAGCTTGATTCGAAAAGTAAATCTATTGAATAGTAAAAACATACTATCTTTTGTTTACTAACTGTTGTTTTACAGTGCTCTGTTTCCTGCACTTTCCGATATTTTAAAACCATGACGCATAAAACACGTATGGTGAATGTAAAAATGCTACGTACTTTCACCATTCGTCTCATGGATTGTGGGTTTTTGGGTGCATGTTTGAAAATAAACAATCCTTAAGGCGATAGATGGTACCCGTTTTATCTTCTGCCTTCGGATATCACAATAGCTTTTGATGGCCTGATAGAGATAGCATAAGGTTTGCGTACAGCTTTACTCAAACAAACACCGGATACTGTATAGAAAACTGCTGCGTGAAGGTATGGTGTAAAGGAAGCGAGGTAAAATTCAAATACTTTTGTCATTTGGTCGCTTATTTTGCCATTTCAAATGAAGCATCGGATAAATGCGTTTTGACGGACCTTACACGCGGTACATATTTGGCTTTCTATTCGCTAAATTGTTTGCATTTATTGTGTCCCTTCTAAATCCCTTAAGCTTTGTATTATGTAATTGTTAAGACAGTTACGATTGGGCAGTCGACGAATGGTACTGAAATTTACAGTACGTAAAATGACGTCATCAGTCGATTTCACCAACCGTAGAATAGAAACCCAATTGCAGCACGGCACATCATATATGACGCAACTGTGTGCCAACAAGCATGATTTTGTGGGTTGCGTTTTTGGCTGTAGGGGTAAATGGAAAAGAACATCCCTTTGAGCGATTGTTTTACGGAGGCTTTGGCACTTTGTCTACTTGATGCAATGTCAACGATGCGCGACTTATCATCACAACCCTGCAGGTTGCCGCTACATCAACCTACCAAAGGATGTGACTGTTCAAAACACAAAAGAGTTTCAGAAAATGGAATTCTTTCACTTTAGAAAGACTGGTTGGTTAATCAAAGGATATGTTTTTTCTTGCTGGGAAACGAGAAAAAAGAGCTATTCGAATCGAAAAATAAGAATAGGCATGCACTAACCATAGGCGATGCACAAAACATTATACAATTTTGTTGAAGGTGTGGATTATCCTAACGATATACCCTTGCAAAAAAAAAAACAGATACAAATGATACAACCGAGTACTGTTGATGCTACGAAATCGCATAATTCTGGCAAAAATGCATTCCGCGGTTGTGGAATCGAAACTCTTGGAACAAATGAAAGTGCACAAAACAGGAAACGCATGAACGGTACAGCTGTAAACTTGTACAGTTGATATGCGTACAAATTGTCTACGTGAGATTGAATATTTATTTAATGATTGGAACCTATAATTGTTGAGTTGCAAACCTACATTCCCAGTAAATTTTTTGTTGGATCACCATTATATTTTACTATCAATAAATATTTGGACTATTTGTCAAAGTGCATGTAAACCATCCCCGAAAAGAATCTTAGTTGAAGCAATTATTTTTTAAAATGTTAAATTTATCTTATACTCTAGCCTAATCAAATTTTATTACAATTTTGAAAAATCATAAAACACTATTTAATGACATTAACATTTATTCCAATGTGTAAAACTTTTCACCCACGATGTTGGTGTACAATGTGACTGTTTTAGATTATTAATTAGTAATTAAGATATTGAAATAAATATCGATTTTTCAAACAAAAAACAATGAGATATACTACAGTTTTTTTACATATGTTCAGTATGCTTACAAGCTATTTGTGAAACGAATGTTATAATTAAGGATGTTTGAGCACACGTTTAAAGTTTTAGCGTTAAATTTAGCTAAATAGTTCTCTATGCTGTTCGACTGTATATCTACGACGCACAAAAAACAAGAAACGTGCTTAACCTTTAATAATAGTTATTACCTTTCACTTGCTTTAAACACACACATATAACTACAATTAATGCTACAGAAGCTCGTAGTCTTGATCTAACGCGACAGTTGTGAGCCATGTTATTTTTGAACCGTGTTAGTGAAAATAAAGAACACTACGATAATCTCTCGTTCAGTTATTTAAACTCCGATCGGGCGTCAATTTTTCGGGAAACAATTGATAACTCTCAAATGAATAAACTAGGCAAAATAATCATTGCCACTTCTGTTTGGATCTGCATTAAGTAATACACTTCACAGGTAAAAATGGACAATAAATCACTATTTACTTGAACTGTACTAGAAGGTTTTAACACTTGAAAAAACAATGAACAAATTGTGACCGTTTGAAGCACTGTACATATTACCAGGCCAAGGGTGAAATATCCCTGGCAAAAACGAGTTATCGTGGTAATGTACCGGGAGCTACTGCGAGCTTCTCGCGAAGTTTGCCGTGGTATATATAGCAACAACCGAAAATTTACAACCCTATCGACCCGTAGTATGATCCATCTCGTTCTCCTCATTGATAACAAGGTGCACGCGGTTTGAAATCTACAACATGCGCAGATGTTGCATCAAAAGCTGTAGAAGATTTTTTTTTTACTAACTGGTGGTTTTAACATTTTTGAAGAAATAACAACATTTGATTAAAACAAAACATATTTGTTTTTCCAATGATCGTTAAACATTTTTAGATACATGCATTTTTATTTTAACTTTATGCAAACCATGTTTTTTTCATATTTTTCCTAAATTTACTCAACATAATTTAAGCATTTTTGTTAAATAACTGAATCATTTCTTATAACATTAGAGCAATTTAAGTAACATTTAAATAAAATATGTTATAGAGTGGATACTTTAAATCACCATGCGGAAATCCGTAGTAAATGTATTGTACAAAGAATGAAATAATTCGTTTACGTGTAGTTTTTCAATTTTTATTACGTATTGGATTTTCATTAGGCTACCAATAGTGTTTTGCAGTATGAATTTTACATACTATTATATAGTCCTGTATGTATGATATTATTGTCGTTTTTAGCCAGCACGATTTATTCTCGAAGTATATAACAACTTTTGTGGAGCATTACACCGACTTCGTTACAATACAAACATTTTTATTTAATACGGTTACAATACTTGATTGCTTAATGAAAAGACGTTAGTTTTTGTTTATCTTTGGTAGGCGGCGATAAGATTGAAACTAAAAACCTTTGGAACTTGCAAATAATAATCATGTTGAAGCAAACTATTCGATACTATTTGTGATTATCTGTAAAGAAAAGTGCGTAAAAGATAGTTATGATAAATAATGCAGATTATGATAATTCGGCTACGTGGTAAAATAGGTCTAGTAAGCCAGTAATGATAGGCATGACCTAGTCAAGCTAAGATGAATGAGACAATCTTCATGACTTATATATACTTTTCGAATTGAAGCATAATAGACCTAGTGATTAAAATAAAAAAAAAAGATGATTATTGAAATAATGGTTTCCAACATAAACAATTAAACTGCAACCGAGAATTTCAATTCTTAAACAATGTTGTTTACTTTTCAAATAATAGTACTTTGCAGTAGTTGCAATTTTTTTTTTATTCAATTAGAACGGAAAGGCCGTATTGCTTACAACTAACGGAGTAGCTTAATCTAAGATACAATTCACAATCGTTTGAAGACATTTCCTTCTCCAAACAGTGAAAGGTCACCTTATCCCGGGTGTGCTCGGCCGAGTAGCTGCAATTATATTATATTATTATTTTTGTAAATGCTGTGCTCAGTGCGTTTTTGGTTTCATAGATCTACCGGTTAACACCTGCTGTGTTGGAGCGTATGAAATATTACATGATCAGTTTAGATCATAAATTTTCCCATAATATGCAGCTGTTAGGGGAACAATACCACACGGGGAGCGTTAGAGGTGCAATAACTAACGTTGAAGACCCGATAAGGGGTTCATTGTGATATGTGTTAAAGGCGATAGCAGGTCATGGTGTGAGAAGAACTATGGATAGAATTCTAAGCTGTGGAATTTGAGTTGACTATGATTGTGAAAAACTGTTTGCAACCCAGTGAGTGTTCTGAAGGTATGGCAAGAGTTATATATTCAGTTTTAAACGAAAATCGTAACAAAACAACATTTATGGTGTAAATAGATATATGACTGCTGAATTTCTGTTGATCTAATGTTTGAAACATAGTATTACGTTATAAGCAAAACGTTCGTTTGGGGCAATCGATCAACAACAATGAAACAGTTTTTTTAGCAAAGCTTCGATATGAACCCCATAATTGTCGCTAACGAAAGGTAGTTGCTCCATCTTGCTAGACATCCTGCTAGGCAACATAAAAATACCTGCTAATGCAGGAAAAGGATATAGTTCAAATATTTTCATCCAGCGATTAACTCTGATATACAATACCAATGCAAAGCAAACACCTGCGACCTAAGAAAACTGCTTTTGAATTTCTTCATCCTTGTCGGCTATGGAAGGAATCAAACCTATACCAACTTGAATTTCCCTTACATGAGGCTTGAAAATTTGCGCAAAAAACTATGCTTTTTTGGTATGCACAATGAATTTAATATGAAGCTTTGCTTTAAAATGTTGACATGAGGTCATCGATATGTAATTACCTCGATAAGATTGGATGTTAATTTTTGCGAGGTTGATGCACCAAGAGGAAAATAACTCTCTTACTAAGCTGTTTCCTAAACTGCTGATGGAAAGATCAGGAGTGATGTTAGCAAATGACCGTTTTCGTGCTCATTTAGGTTCGTTAATGCCATTTTGAGCAGGGTCAATTTGCAGATACGAAGGAAGTAAATAGATATGCCGAATCAACAATTGAACAGTATTGAGCGGTAACATCGAATGCGCTGTTACGTACAACTGTTAGTAAAGTATGGACACCATCAACCATAGCAATCAACATACATTTTACCGATACCGATATTGGTGTAAGCAACAAACAAAAAAAACCGGATGACGATGCTGCGTAGGGGTAATTTTATTGGGAAGCAGTGATGGGTTGATGGGTCTGATTTAAGCGCTATTGGAATTCACTTTACGCCTGGTGTTGTGTGTAAATATTTGGCCTGCTTAGGAGAGTACCACCATACCACCATCAGTTAGAAGTGTCTTTTTCCTCATTTTATTTTATAGCCATTTTGTAGCTTTTTTAACGGTGTCGTTCCTAACAAGGTTTTTTAACTGTGTTGATGATGCAATTAGAAAGATTGTTAACAAAGTTAACAAACAAATTAACCGTTATTGTATAAACATAAAAAATATTATTATAAAAAATAAGAGATTTGTGTTAACAATTCAAAAAATATTAAATTAAACTTCTTGAAATAGAGCTTAAACCTTTAAGAAAATAAAAGTAACACATGTTCATCATCGTTTTCAAATAAGTCGATGTTGGATAAGCTTCATAGTTAGATTCTCTCTATAGCCAGACACATTACGCAGGTGCACACAACACATTTTTAAGTTGAGTTGAGTGGCGTTTTGTAACAATTAATTTTCAAACTTGGGACAAATTTCTCCGTGCTATGGATAAGTATTTGTAGCAATGGAACAACGGACTTAGCGTAGAAAACTAATAATGATTATTATTTTAATTATTTATTTATTTGCTGTCATCCCTCACTGTATGGGTTTTTTTTAGTTGGGTTACTCGATAATTGACACCGCAATAGTTGGATTGGTATCCAGGTTGTCATTTTCAATAAATATGACCAACTAATCATGATGTATTTTCTACGTTAATACTTCGTGTTCGATTCGTGTGAACCTCTTGTGCTTATTGGGTTAATTTCTCGCTTTATTTCGATTTCGAATTTTTCTCGAAGACAAATAACCCAACCATCGAGTGCAGTCTCACTAGTGGCCAACCAGTGAGGGATGACTACCACCACTATTGGTACTATCATCTCTATTGGCATGCTTACTCTATCGGTGGCTGTAATAATAATGCGGTAATGCAATGTACAACTAGCAGCAGTGCTAGTACAAGGTTGGCACCATTCTCGTTACGAATTGGTCAACAATAAAAAAATTGCTTTATAAGCTTTTGATTACTAACCTCTATAATACACTAAAACTATTGTAATGTTTGTTTAGCTAGGCAAGTTTTAGGTTAAAACATGTGAAGTCTTTCTGATAAAGTAAATTTATTATTTAATTTGATCGTTTTGATTTTCCGACATTTTTTAGATAAAACTTTATAAGGATTTAGAAGAACAGTCTTGTTACACAAATTTATGCTAAACTGTTCAAATATAATTTCCAATAAGGTAAGCAAAGTCAATATAGGATACAAGTTAGATGAAACATTCTACACGTTTATCGTCCATAATAAAGTGTTGCTACGCAGATGCGTATCTTCCAAACTAAGTATCTTCGCTTCCGGACTAAGCGGTCGTGTGTCACCCGAACTTCAAGTTACAAAGCTACCAACAACCGTTGGCGGATCCTACGGAATTCGAAGTAGGGCTGATTAAGGCCTCGTCGTCAAGCGGAACTCCGAAGAAAGCTAGAGTGTAAAAAGTATTTGTATTCACCTCTGTTCGTCTAAGGTAAGAGAGAAAAAGGGTCCCTTGAACGTTGGCGAGCCTCTACTGGTGGACCCCAATTACCATGCCACTCTTGAAGGCTGTGATTTCTCTAAAACACCGTTTATAGGTCGTATTAAGGGATCGAATGCTTATTTTTACGATACGAAGCACATTCAAAATAGATATTTATACGTTTATTTCAAGAATTACAATAAAATGTTTTGAAAATTAATGTTTATAATGTGGAAATGCAACGTGTTTTTTTAAGTTTACAATTTACAAAATAAAAATTGAATTCTGCGTGCAAAACTTTGTGAAATGTCATTTTTTTAAATCCGCGTATGTCGCGAACATCGTAACCGGGGTATTGACTGTAGTTACTGCCACAGTTACTACATATTGTGCGTATTACCGTGCATCTACACCTAGCGGTCTTCCAAGGTACGTTGGCCAGCATACCTGTCATTTTGGTCTCCCACAAATCGTGGGAAACTCCCAACGTACCTGGCAGCGTACCTAGCCCTATGGTAAATGACAGGTACGTTGGCTAACGTACCTGTGAAGACCGCTAGGTGTAGATGCACGGCTACGTTACTTCTTTTTTATAAACACTTTTTCATGTGTATGTCAAAGTTAAGCTAAAAATGTCGAACAAGTTCTGGGCTATGCATCGATCTGTATCCTATACAGAAGACAATTACACATTAAAACTTGAAACATAAAAGACCAACACGCAGATACGTCCGTGTAGTATCCCGTCGGGAACAGAGAGGAAGTTTGGTAACTCTGCCTTTGACGCCGAATATCAAAAGGGAGGGCTTGACAGCTGCGCTTAGCTTAGTATTAGTTCAGCGCAGGGTGCTCCCGACAGTTCAGTTCAACAATCAGTTGATCTCTCACTTTCTCTCTACCTAGATCTCTCTGGCTCTCCATCTCTATCTCTCTGTCTCTCCATCTCTATCTCTCTGTCTCTCCATCTCTATCTCTCTGTCTCTCCATCTCTATCTTTCTGTTTCTCTCTTTCTCTCGCTCTATTTCGCTCTCTTTCTCTCCAGCTTCATCTATCCATGCCTCTCTATCTTTTTCTCTTTTCTCTCCTTTCTCCGTCTATATTATTATGGACGTTACATAAAAACGTTCATTTAACGGAACGACATCTTCAGTATTTGACGAATATCTTCCAGTGTGAATGTATTAATCAATTTAACCACGATACCGTGGTTATGATACGAAAACCATACTATAATAACTCAATATATGTAAGAGGGAATCGCTTTAGTGTTTTACAAACGATTTCCAACTGGCAGCAGCGTAAAAAAAGTATATACAGTCTTTTCCCGAGTTACGCGACACTCGAGTTACGCGAATTCGAGATACGCAAATCCCAAAAATTTGACAATTCGTGTAATTTTGTATGTGGAATTGAAATATTTGTCAAATTTCAAATTTTCCAGGAATACGTTACATTCTGACATTAAAAACATTATTTTTGGCAAAAATTTACTTTAAATTTTACTCTTTAATTGTCGAAATAAACGTAGAAATATCAGCTACTAATGTGCATCGTAACGTGAAATGAAGAAATCGATCACTGAATACTAACTATAAACGATATTCTGAAGGGATTCCGAGTTACGTGAAAACTCGAGTTACCCCAATTTATCTGGAACGCATCATTCGCGGGAAAAGACTGAACAAACAGCCTGGGATGTAAAAAATCAAATTGCAGCGGCGTACAATTTTTAACGTAGCGGCACATGATCTAATCGTAGTGGCACGCATCTGAACGAGATGGCATGTGAATCCAAGCAAGTGCAATGCGATTCGAAGCAAGCGGCATGAATTTCGAACTTAGGTGGAAACAGTTGTAACATAGAATAACCAGATTTCACTTATTCACATAGAATCTCATATTATCGAAACAGTTATCGTTCGTAATCTAAAGGTACCCTTGTGATTAGATTAGCTTGTTTTTAACTTAAATCACAAGTACTAAGCATGTGGTTAATATGATTGTATTATTTAAGAACAATGCGTTTTCCTTGTTTAGTAATTTGTTTACAACCCGTGGTACTGAAAATAAGGCGATCGTTTGTTTTTGAATATGAGGAATAACAATTCGGTTTAATAAGATGTGATTTACAAAGATTTTTATTATTTTCTAGCTTCCCTGTGCATGTGCTTTTGCGTTTTCTATATTGTTTTCTGAATTATTTTCTATATTCTATATTATTTCATCATATTGTACATGTATAGTACATATCTATTTCTTGATCTAGTTTTATAATGTTTACCTGTCATTGTTCTTCATTTGATTTGTTAATAAATTATTTTTAATAATCTTTAGTTGGCATATTTTTTTCGCCATGTTATTTATTGAATGAAATTTACATATATTAGCATGAAATTTGATCCAAAACGCATGTTTCAAAGTTATCTTCATTAACTTCAGTAGAAACAACCGATTGCTAACTGTACCAAGCTATTAGCATTATCACAAGATCCCTTTTTTAGATAAATATAAAACGCGTAAATTACATCGGACGACATCGACAGAAATATTAGTTAAACAGATTGTACAAATATATTTGATTATCGCAAATAAAAGGGATGTTAAAGATCACGTAATTAATTAAATATTTGAAAACTTTCTTTCAAACCTTTTTATAGAAAAGTAAATTTCAGGTTACAGGGTTAAAATGGACATACAGGCAGTTCCCGAGATACGCGGTTCCTCTTATATGCGGATTAGGAGATACGCGGTTTTTGGAAATTTGACAGCTGAGTTAGTTTAGAGCACAAAATTTAAGCAAAAAGGTGTAAAATTGGTCTAAAATGGCTTCCTTTGTCATATAAAACATTTGTTTTTAGTTTATTTTAATAAATTCTATCAAATAGTAGCCTGGTTCGCTGAATAAATTAATTGCAGAGAAGGAAGTTAATTATCTAACTTTGAAGTATAAACGATTTTACACCCGGATTCGACTTACGCGGAAATTCGAGATACGCAGATTTTTCCCGAGTTATAGCGGTCCGCTATAATAGTGTATCTCTGGGACTGCCTATATTTTCTTTTCGTCTTTTTAAACCCAATCTATCTGTCAATTTATACTAACTATGGTTAACTTTATGGCAGATTTAGTTCTGGAGATTCGTTTTGAGCTAAGCAGTTGTAAAAGAGAATACAAATAGAATATTTTATTATTAAATTATTTAAATGCATCGGAACTAATGCAGAACAATGGAATGATTGAAATTTATGCTTTTTCGAAATCGTAACCCATTGAAATCATTGAAATGAGGATTGACTTTATGGAAGAAAACTTCGCCATTGAGCCCAGATTGTTGTCTTGGGAAATGAGGTGGCGGAAACGTTTTCTCACCACTGTTCAATATAAAAAAGGGATTACTTGGTTTAGCTTTGTCGATTACTGGGACGGGTTCATAGTTATACGGGTGGGCTTGTTTCCGATAAAAATTTTGTACAAAAGAAGCATAAGACTTGATTCCGTCAGATGATAGGGAAGTACTAGTTGATAGTGGTTTCTGACTTAAAGAAGACGAAGGCACGCTGAAAAAGTTATTGCTGGAGACAGTCTCATAGCTTGTTCTAGTTGGTGCAAATCTATGCTGGTTGGAGAAGAGTGTCGTCTGTTGTTGAGGTGCACTGCTCTTAACAACGCCATCGATGCGCAAAATGCGAGTGTTGAATTCATTGGCATTCAGATTTTTTAGGTAAAAACGATGAAATTTGGACGTTAGTATGTAGAGAGCATTATTATCACGGTCAGGTGTACGCAGATCGGCAGCAAACTGAATTCTTTCCTTGTCTTGGGCGAGTAGACTGAAACGGACAAAGGAATATGGTGATCGATTGGGAAAGTTAAGTAAATTGATGTTTTGATTGCCTTTGTCGCAATAGTATGTGACCAGATCACAATGGTCAATTAAGCCCTTCGACATTGACTGAATGCTATGAGTAACTTCTATGGCTATGAGAAATACCTGTGTTCGTTGGTGCGTGGATTCCATGAAGCTACGGCAGTTTCCGATAGCGGAGCGTAGAAAATAGTTCCACCTCGAGGTGCTGCTGCCAGACCAATTCCTTGCGACGATTTACGTCCAACCAGTTTTATGGGAAGATCTTTGCCAAATTCTAGGGGTCCTTGGCGCAGAGCGGCGGTACTGATAGAGAATAAACTAAATACATTTTGGCATTATTTAGTGCAGTCAGCGTGACAACGTATTCAACCAAATTAAAGAATGTTTATTGAATTTTAACATTACTTACCGATCCGTTGCAAGAGGTTGAAAATAAAGAATGTCTGCTTCCGGGTCAAATGCAAACCCAACCACACCATCCATTAGTGTGAAACGATGTTCGAGAATCCTTGACTCAGCGAAATCGGGATCTGGATACATAGAAGGATGCGATAGTCGCCAAGTGAGATCTTTTTCACTATCATACACAACAATGCCAGGTGCAACCGTATCAGCAATGTAGACTAAAACGTCATCACAATGGTTCTCTTTTCTTGACGTAGTTTCATCCACGACAATATTGGTAAAAAGCGATTCACCCCGAACAACCTCCGTAGGGAAATCGATTCTCCGTACAACCTGGTTAGTGTAGAGATCGTAGATGAGTATTTTTGGAGGGCAAGTGATTTCGAAATCCTCGAGCGATCGTGATACACCGGCATCTAACGCCCAGAGACGATTGCACGAATCGATCCGGATGCGGTAAACAGACACAAGCCCAATGTCTGAGCAGTTGTATTGATTTGTACCGGCTCGATGGTGACTCCATGATGGGTATGCTTCCAGGAGTGGAGAATCACCATAACTGTTCCGCGCAACGGTCGATAGTGTCGCTGGGACTCCAGCGAACAATCGTGGTGTGGCCAGGAAGATTCGATCGTATCCAACTTCGATTCCTGTAGCTACAATATTTTCAGCATTGTAAAAATCTTTGTTTGATACGGGATAGTCCCATGGGAAATTATAGTTGAGCAGGTTCCATTGCTTTACTGTTTCCATGTAGGATGAATGTAGGGCCTGGGCTTGTAGTGGTTCGTTCATGAAAACCAGCATAACCATATACCATATTCGAAACGTAGTATTTTGTTCATGCATTGTTGCTGTTGTAACTGTCAACTACAAAAGTAAATGCAATATTCCAAAAGTAATTCGGCACACTAGAAAACGAAAAAACAAAATTAATTCTGTTTTACTACAAAGCAATATAATATGTAAAAACATGTGTTTATAAATCTTTTACAAAAATCGTTTAACCGTGTTACTAAATTGTTATTTTAAATCTAAAGATGAATGGTAAACGAATCATTTAGTAGGCTCTCTTCTTCCCATCAAGTGGGGAGTATGTAAACCTATTGACGTGTAATTGCTATAATAGTGTAAAGCATTACATACGAGCTGCACATGTTGACATGCTTGACTCGCCGCAATACTGACATGCAATACTCGCCGATGTCCATGGTTCGAAATTGTCTTTCTTGCGCTTTGATTGGTATAAGTGAATGTAAATTAAGTGAATAATAATAATAAGATCTGCGTACTACGACTCGCATAACGGTTGACGGTGTGATGAAATAATTTGCAATTAACATAATCACCTTTAAACGCAACGCGAGGATCGCAGACAAAAAAAAACAAGAAACACAATCTAATTGTAGTGTCGTAAATCAGACAGTTAGACGATAGACGGACACAAATATCGATTTGAATTTTAATTTTTTTCTATTATTTTCGCAGAGACAAAACATTGATGATCTTAACAACAATATTCTAGGCATAACAAGAAAACATCCGTACATAGCACAACCATTCGCGCGGTACGTCAACAGTTAAATATGTTAAAATGTTGACTATTTTTCTCTATCTGCACAACAATCTCAATAGATCTAGGCCTGTTATTTCTGGCTCTCTGTGACATTATTTACCCGCAGCCGTATCATATCGTACATGCATAGCCTGCGTGCGGGGGTTGGTGCGGGTGGTATTTTGGACCGGTCCTGTCGCGTAAAGGCCGGAGTTGGCATTCATTAACTACACAAACATTCTTTTTAATTACAATCAATCTTCGATTTTTTTAAAATTTGCACGGCACAATTAACCTGCACAATTGAGTACCTCTATTGCCTCTTGAGTATTCCTCTTGCAAAATAAAACTCTGACGGTAGAAATAGAAAAACACCAGAATTGTACTTTCCAACAATTTATCTCTCACTATATTGTTGAAGAAATCGAATAACAAAACCACAACACAACATACACACCAAAACTTTATCTGTATTAAAAATTTACCTCTATCAATCTAACTCATCACAATAGCAACACAGTCAGGGCCAATCCGTTCAGTGATCAGCAACCGACCTGGTACTCGTATTGAAAGCTCTCGTATATATTTATGTTGTTTGTGGCCCTTCGTTTGCTATGGATCACTTACGAAAGCTCAAACAAAGACTACGATGTTGATCGCACGTTTGTCTGCGATTGCAACGCTTCACGTCGTGTCAGGTCGTGTGCCCGAGTGAAACTGGAATGTCGTGAGCGAAGCATCCACCGCGTATTCGCAGCTGGCGCATTCCGACCAAACGAGATGCTTATGTGCCCCTACCATCGTTCAGATCTCAGTTTTAACGAACTGAGCTTAGCGATGTAAAGGCAGCATAATTTAAAGAATGATAGCTGTGAAACTATCTTTGGTGAAACTTTGCTAATATTTAATTAGATTATCAAACAATATTGCAAAATGGAAATGGCATTGTATTGTTAAAATACTATTATTTACTGAACCGTTCAAACAACAACATTTGAAAACTTCTGAAATCCAAAATAACTTTTTAAAGAATTATACGTGCATATTACATGGTTTATAGATTTTATTCAATTTAAACCCCATTACTAGAGAAGACCGAGGCGAGTCACGATTCGTCAGTACTCTTTCAGCGCTCAATTGTTTCGAATGCCAATAAAAGCTTTTCGATACATATGTATCGCGTGTAATAGGGTAGATCTGACCTTCCTTAGATGTGCGTACGTAGCAGACGGAAAATCTATCGTTTTGCAATCGTTAACCTTTCACAAGAAATCAAATAAAAACACTCTCAGCTCGTAGTACAGTCTATACAAAACGAGTTTCAAGATTTTGACAGTTTTGGAGACAACCTGCATTAATAAATAACCGGTGAAAGCGAAAGGGAACCATACTTCCCGCTATTCGGTATTACAAAATGTGCCTAACGGAACGTGTAATGTGTGAAAATTGTATATATTGCATGGTTCCAGAGTTACCGTGCTGGATCTAACTACGCATAGTTTCCAATTTCAGACATTCTTCACGTTTTAGCTGTACAATTACATACTCAAACTATAAGCACACTTATTAATTTCACATGATGATTGCAATGAAATACGCAAGTCATTTTGTAAAGATACTGGCATCTTTTAAATCTTAATTTTTAAATAAATAAATGTGTTCCATATGTCGCTTCCGCGCAGTTCACCATTAAAGGCTTTCTTCGCAGTTTTGCATCAAATCGGCTCCAGTGTAAATTCATCATTAATGCCCTTTACTCTACATCTTTAGTACATAAAAATCTATTCTTGATATAATCACCAACGAGAAAACTATGGTAGTTTAGCATTTTATACTATGAATTCCCAAAAAAATCCTCCATCCTATTTGTCACGAATTCGAATCTAGATATTTTGTCTTGTTTATTATTCCGGACAGCCGAAGTAAATTGTACTTACATACAGACTAAACTAAGAAAACCACAATAGTAAGCATAGGAATGTCACCGCGAGGGGTTTTGCTTTGTTTGTAAGATTGAGCTAAAGGAGCAAAAAAGTGACCATCGGGGTCAGATAATACCCTATATGTCTATTTGGACGGTGATAAGTTAAAAACGTGATAATTGTGCTTTTAGCATAAAAAGTGTGTGATTTGTGAACTCTATTCAAGAAGTTTAGATTCTGTCAGAAAATTTAAATTAAAACGTCCGTAAAATGAAATATAGCGTCAAAAGTGTCCGTCCTTCGAACCAGAAAAAATGAAATTAAGGGATTTTTTTCAACGTTTTGAATTATTTTATTGGAAATTCTCGTCTCTTTATTTAATTAGAAGGTATCGCTCTATTTAAGCGGAATGTGTGACCAAATTAATTTTTATTTAATACAATTTTTTAAATGTAATATTAATTTAATAATATAATTAATCGAGAAATCTCTTGATGGTTGTCGAGGAACAGCACCCAGTGGCGAGTGAGCAAGATGATCAGGATTGTTATCGCGTTTCCGATCAGGATGGGTAAGCCAATCATGAATAAGCCAAGCAAAGTGGTTTCAATAAATTACGTTCGTTCGTATTATGTAAAGCTGCAGCATACATTGCGCCGTCTGTCGGGCACTTTTTCTACCATTTAAGCATATTATATCACAAGGTAAAATTAATTGTTTTTAATGTATTTGATAAACTAAGAAATTAAAATTGAAACAAAAGCGGCTAAAGACATGAAATATGAAAACAATCCTTACCACAAAACACTTCACTTGGAATGGTGCCACTGAAGTTGGCTCCATTCGTACATCCTCTTAAGGTTACGGGGCTTGAATAAAGTACCTTTCACTAACTGCATGGATTACACATAGCACTGGCTGTGTGGTTGGCCGATAAAGTGATATTGGTTACATATCGGTAAAAGTCCAATGACATGTTAACCATCTAACCATCAACATACGCCAGGCAGGTCATTAAACCATATTATTATCTAATTATTATTAGAACCGCAACGCCTTTTACTACACTTGGACGATTGTGTGTAATTCTATCTGGCGATTTAACGAAAGTGAAAACGCCATGTGATTGTAGTTTTTTATCCATTTTTTCTCTTTTTTGGTTAGAACGGCCAGGGCGTAACGACTTATTTTACCACGTTGTCGGATAATCAGTCCTAGCTACGGACAAACGGTCCGTATGGGATTTTCTCTCGGTCCTGACGTGTGACGACTGGCGCCGCTACCAATACACTATTTATTTATTTATTTTCAAATTCCATACGTTTGCATTAAAGGCGTAACAATGTCACTAAATAACTAACATGAAAGGAAATTTAAGGAAGAGGAAGCTCGAAGACGGGAGCGAAAAATTAATAACGACTCATGATAGTCAAATAGATTCTCGCTCTCTCTCTCTCTCTCTCTCTCTCTCTCTCTCTCTTTCTTTTCTTGGCGTAACGATCTTCTAGGTCATGCTTGCCATTTCTGGCTTACTTGACTTCATTTTACCACGTGACCGGATAGTCAATCTTTGCTACGAATTGGGGATTGGTCCGGATGTGATTTTGGACTGGTCCTGTCGTGTGATGATGGGTGCCGGTACCAATACACCACCGGCCGCTCCAATAGAAACAATAGATAAAAAAATATAGGAATAAAAAATTGATTAACAAATAGATTCACAAATGTTTATTTTTTCAATATAGTTGGTGTGGCCCTATTGCTTATAACGAGTATGTGATGTATGACGTACTGGGATGTTTTTTTTTTTATAAAACGAGAATCACGAATAACATATAAAATTTTAAGTAAAATATAATTGACCGCAATACAATCCTCTTTGCAATTTCCGTTATTGCAATATGCAAATGCCATATATACTTTGAAACAATATTGCAATTTGCAATATTGAACAAAATATTGCCGACGTGTTTCATGTACATCTGCACGTGCAGCGTGCAATCAATAATAAAGCGACAAACAATGAGAACTACATCATCTGTTAAAAACAGTAAGATGGACGTTAGGGCTTTATATCATACAAAATCACACATGTTTGGTTCATGGTATTAGTCTGTTATAACTATTGGTAACTTAAACTGAGGTGCAATTTAGAATAGTTCGAAGACTCCTTCAAACAATGAAAGGACACCTTACGCCGGGTGTACTTAGCCATGGTGTTATACTGTTTAACACTGAAAACATAAAACACATTGTGAACTGAAAGAAATAAGACGTAGTTAGACATTTTGTTTTTAACAGATTGGTTCTATCGATTGATAATTTGTCTTAAAAAGCATTAGGTAAAAACAGAAATGAATTACATAAGTAAAGTCCCAAGAATTACATAAGTAAAGTCCCAGTTTACTTAATTCTTAGGATTATTGTGCAAAGGGAGGTAGAGGTAGTCTTAATTTGTGTTGTTCCCGTGCCCTGTCTTCATCCACAAAGATGAGTTCGAATGTTGCGTTTTTGTTACTTCATCGTCATAGTTGTTCAGCATCACCAACAGCAGTCGTCGCGATATCTCTGCTCAACCGCATCGGTGCCCCAATTTTCGAGGAACATGCACAGCACACAGCAGAAAACAATAATAACACACAACTAAACGGGAAAATAGGCTGTGTGGCCTACCATAGGACAGGTTACCGATTCATATCGGCGTGCGTAATAAATGTGTTGATTTCAGTTAAGCAAAATGATGATGCAGCATCAGGTGAAAGCATTTTTCATGTTTCAAGTATAAACGTGAGCATCTAATTGCGTTGCAAGATTTATGATTTATGATGAAAAAATATAAACGTTTATCACTAGTTCATAAATAGGAAGGAAATATAAATAAAAAAAATAATTATATTCTTTAAATGCTTATCTAACATTTCAACGTATTACAGTACAGATTTAGATTTTATCATACCACGAGGAATATCTAGTGACATCATATAGTTTTATGCAAATTTGCCGCAGAATTCTATTATTCCATTCTTCTGTTTAGTCCATGTCAGACCTATGTTTTCACGCTTGTAGCAAACATACGGTTGTTTATTGTTAGGAAACCTAATGATCTTCAAATCTGGCGTCACTATAGGGTGAGAATATTGCTCTTAATGACTGAAAATTAATTGGCTGCACAGCGCGATCTCACAAGCGTTGCGTTCGGGGCACCTTACCTAGCTGTTCGTGGCAAACGATAGAGTTTTGCGAGGCACGGAGATCCTATCCATATATGCGGGTGAGTATCTGCATCATATCGTCGTATGAACGGGTCAAGTCCATATGTAGAAGGACGTGTAAAGACGGATTGGTCGAAACCGTCATTATTTTCATTTCTTTAAGTTGAAAAAAAGTTCAAGGTCAACCAAACGAAAACATGTTGGCCAATGAAATATACAGGAAATTCTAGAAAGCAAATAAAGCAAAATTATAACAGTGATGTAAGAGGCACTTGACCAACGGTTGCATTTTAAATGTGTTTTGGAAAAGTATTGTGTGAGACAACAAAATTCACCACTGTCTTCAGAACCAAAATTTTGACTGTTAATTGAAAACCTTTTTTGAACAATGGTTCAACAATACCTGAGAAATTTATATTATTTTTTTCCATTTAGGAAGTTTGTTTGTATCATTTTGTGTTTCTTTTTCTGGAGATGTCAGCATCGGAAATGAAATTATTTTTGGTTACAGTCTATTTACAATACAATAAAATACGAAGTAAAGACGATTGATATGTTGACAAACATTATGAGTTCATGTAAGCTGTAGCAAACATTTCGAAACATAATAAATTCATAGGTCTTCAATGAAACTTATTATTGTAACATCGCCAAACTACATTAATTGTTTTTTCATTAAATGGAACAGTTCATAATGCCTAGTTGCTTGATAGACATGCAATGAGTAATGATGCTCTAAAAGAAATACGATAACTTCCATCACAGTGTTAAAGCGAAATATACTTGCAAAATTCCTAGCTAAATTCGAACTGGCCGCAATATTTTAGATATTAATTACAAAAAAACGCGACAATATGACATCATTCCGACAGAACATTCTGGTTCTGATTTATATTGATTTTTTTACTTTCGAATTTTTTGCAATAATTTAAAATAAAGCGGTTTATTTGGACTAAGAACGAATAAGTTATGAGTTTTTTTTAATCCATCAAATTAGCTTTTAGAAAACTGGTAAAAACATTGCAAAGGCTGTCCGACCGTATTATGCACATGAAAAAAAACCTTAGAAGATTACACTAAATAAGTTATTATAATTAATTTCTGTCCTTTTCGTCAACACATTGAACGAATATGATGTCAAGTTATATCGCTTAGGGTGATCACAATGTTGATACTATGAAATAAGAATAAATAAAAAAAAAATGGCCGATGGAATTGAAACATTGACCACGGTGCATAGGAAAAGCACATTGAAAGTAAAATGAGATTGAAAGCTCCTAACGCTTTTTGAAAGCACAAACTGAAATGACAGCTTTTCCAACAGCATTGCCATACCCAAGCGATAACTTTGATCAACAGGAAACGAAACATGTAAAAAATACTACCAACATAAAAATTCTTCTCTTCAAATAAAACTAAAGTTTATAAATAGTGAGTATTTACGAGTGTTTTTGTGAGCAGATGGTTGTGATTAAATAAAAATCCAACATCCAAAAGTTTTGATCAATACGCGGAAACAACATTTTCAAAACGGTGTGCTGTCAGTTTTTGTTTTGCACATGCTGTATTTTTGCTCTATAAGCTATGAAGTCGATACACTGCAATCACTAGATTCGTCAAAAACAATGAGCCATTAAAAAATTAGTTGCCTTAGGCCGCATAACCTACCACACTGTTATGGAGGCGACACCAGATGCACCAAATTTCGCCTTATGTGCATTTTATTTGATCTCTATTAAAATTTTTCTGTAGATTACGTCTTACAACAGTTACAAGTTTTTGTACGGACAGGTAGTATAAAAAGATTCGTCTTTATTGTAGAAAAGATCATTTGAAATAATCCGCAACAATTCAACGTGAACAACTACACGAGCAATCTATATGGCTGTGGCATAATTAGTATCATGTGTGAAATATAACCTTAGCTTAGGTTATTAGCAAGAATACATTAGTACATTTTATTTGATAAACGGCTCTTGACGTATGCAATATAGCCTATTCGTCCTTGTAGAATGGTTGAAACACATATTAATATAGCTATCGAATGCTTATGATGTTACAATATTATGATTGTGATTGCATGTTGTTTAAGTGCTTCTCATAAACGATACGCAACCAAGTAGTGAATTTTCAAAATGTTAGCTTATGGCGATAGAATTGAAGCGCAAAATTTGCAAAAACTAGAATGAGATGAAAATCTGATTAAGTCTAATTGATACTTTTTTCTTACATAGAGTTGTCATATGGTAAGCAAACACATCTTTTCGTTTATCCTATGTGATAAAACGACATTTAATCGAACTCTCTATGATTGGCATTTTCATCGTGCAGTCAGCAATGTATATAACAAAAAAACAAGGGATCAAAATTAACCTACGGACTTAACGCAATACGGACTACGCTGTTCCTACAGTTTGCAATGCAGTAATGCAATAAATATTTTATTTAAACTTATCTCACTTAGCCTATACGATAACGTTGCAGTACATTTTTATTGTATTCTGCTTTACATAGAAACAATTCCACCTGTTCTTACCTTGTTTCAAGCAAATGGGTTCAACATGGGTTCACTGGACAGAAAATGTAACAGTGAGTTATTTCAACAGAATATTAATCTGATAGCAAATAATTTAACTCACAATGTTGTAGGGTCGTTGTCATCACCACCAACGAATTAGTTTTTTTTTTGTTGTGTAGCGGAAAGCAAACGTAAACGTAAACCAAATTATTTACCAATTACTTAACAGGCAAACGAAAAGAATATATAGCATTGCAACAATTTGCTGCTGATAATTTGCTTAATGTATAGGATAGAACGAGACGCGAGATGCGTATAATTGTGCTTCAAGAGGTTGTAAAGATAAATGCATGCGATAAGATTTACAAATCTGGAAAGAAGTTGGAATTTGTAGCCTAGATGTGGATGCGTCAGAATGCGTTTAAATTAAGTCTAGATCGTCATGAAAGGACTGTCATTGCCATTAACTGCAGAAACAATGCAAGTAACAATAAACGACAAAACACGCATTTTATTATTCGATCCAGATCCGGATGGTCAGATCGTAGTGCTTTCGTCATTTTAATGCATTTTAAAAGAGTGAATACATGGCATTATGTATTTGTCGATATGTTCTGATTAATTACACATGCCACCCACATTTCGGTAACTTATCTCTAGTGTTTATCAACTTCAACCAAGTGGTATCACATTACGAGCATTTAAAGTATTAGGTAAAGCCAATAGAATAGATGACGACGTTAGGAGGATAAAATTATCCTCTCAAAATTCTGCTCATTGAGTAACATTCTCACGTGATTGATAAATGAAAAATTTCCAACGCAAAAAGCACATTAACACTATAAGCCAACCTTGATTCAAATCCGATTATTGCAGCAAAATTTGCCCACATGTGGCCGAGAGTGCTGCCAAAATATGCTTGAGCTAGGCCCACAGCATAACATGTGGGAAAACAGGCACATCAGGCGACAGGCAGCAGGAGGCAGGTGGCAGACATTTCTTGATAATTGGCGTTTTTGGCACACCAAAATGCTAGGATATGGGTTATTCAAATCTCATTTCTATCTTCTCGCTATAGTGTTTGCAGTGTGTAAATTAAAGTATTTATTTTGTGCTATACCGTAGTATCTAATGTCTCAAACTCAACTAAGGTTAGTATTGCATGTGCTAAGCAAGAAATGATGTGTATGTACATGTGGTAGTAAATGGTTTTCCGTGGTGAACATTAGCGAAATGTTTTCTAATCATGCAGTGCATTAGCATTAGTTTCAAGGTACAACAAATAACAGTGGTTATTTTTAAATATATCGCATCTTAATAAAAAAAAATCTAACGTCATAGATACGTCCATGCTGTTAAGCATATGCAAATCCATGAAACCAATAAATACGTGTGTAGCCTTGGTTCTAAAATTGCACAACACAGAGTGTTAGCAATGTTCATTCCAATATGGCATTGCGAAAACTGGCATTTTAATTCTAATCTTAATCGAATGTCTATTTTTGGTACGATAATTATGAATGTGATTGAATGCTGATAAATGTAGTCAAGGACTCGTAAAACTTGGGTTGTAACAAAAGGGTTTATTAACAACTGTGTAATGCTATTGCAAACTGTATTATGTTGGTTAAACTTAAATTATGTTCACATGTGTGTTATACTAAATCTCTTTCTCTTTCTTCTTGGAGTAACGACCTGCAAGGTCATGCCAGCCATATCTGGTTTACTTGACTTTTTTATCGTGTATCCGAATGGCTTGTCCGGATGAGATTTTGGACCAGTCCTGTCGCGTGACAACTCGTGCCGTTATCAAAACACAACAAAGTCACTACAATGTTACAATGTGACTAAGTTATATGATAGTATAACTATACAATTTTCATTCGGAAGTTTGTATACGAAAAGTTAAACTGTAAATAATCAAAATAATGCGGTTGATAATTTGACCCACATTGCTAATTCATTGCGTTAACCACGTGTTGCATTTTTTTATTCCGTAAGTTCATATTCACGTTTGAAAAAGCGCGCTAAACACTCTTCCAAACCATCAGATTTAATCTATTGAACAAAAAAATCAACTACCCATCTGGTAGTTTGGATGTATGAAACCGTTGAATGATGTGAGCTCCCGCAGAGCAAACATGAATATGTCATCGACATTTTCACACAAGCACTTAGCTCCTCCGAGCCGGATGTAGGTGAGCAAAACAGTGTGGAATGCACGAGAAATTGAGTTTGTGAGGTGAACGAATGCTTCACAGGATATGCATCCTGTCATCCAGGCGACAACTGGTCCAATAGAAACGTTTACGTTTCTTCGCGGGACTTTGAAACCGCTCAATTTGGTTAAGTTTGATGTTAAATCGCTGGTCGTTTTTCATAAATGCATTGTTTGAGACACCTTAGCAGGAGTTTTGGATTTTTACGTTGCGGATAGTTTGAAACACTCTTAACACAGGGATCCGAACAGCAAACATTTTACTCGCATCCTAAAAACCCGAAGTGCGGTTCTAAAAAGGCCAGGTCGGGGCAATGCGAAACACGAAGTACAGAATAAAAATGAGAAAAAAACACCAACAACTGCAGAGAACCTTCGTCCTAGATAAGTTTGAGTGACTACGGAAACTCGCCCTGTATGTTCGGTGAGAGAGAGTGGACTTGGTTCGGAACCATTTGGCCAGTATGCGGATAGCGGATACTCTTACCTTTACAACTGTCGTATGCGCCAAGTCCCGGGGTTTCACGATAGTGTTTGGAACTCGTTTGAACTCGTGCTCCCAACTCCCTCTCAAATATTCTTTCGGATCAAAGCCATGCGACTCTCTCTTGTATGCGTGTACCCGATCCTGGAATGCTAGCCCTAACATCGACACTAACAGCGACAATTATGGCATAATACCTACGTTTTGGGGTCTAATATCATGTAGAATACTATTGTTTTAAAAAATAATAAGCAAAATGAAAATATGTAATCCACCCAAACTGAATAAAATCTAAAATCGTTATCTGAAAAATTAAAAAATTTAAAAAAATTGAGATTCTTGTTTGTTAATGTTGACCTAATTTCGTTCCTAATGACAAAAACACAGTACCACAACCGAGTATGTCCGAGATAAGGTAAATGATAAGATGGAAATGCCTTGCTCATATTGTACAATTCTCAACACAAGCGTCGTTGATAATACGACAAAAACCGTCAGAAGTAATTCAATGAATAAATAAGATAATAGATACATATGTTAAGGTGTAATGCGTATTAAACTTTCTTCTACAAGCCAGTTTTGTTTAAACACTTCATAGAAGTCACCAATGCATGAGGAATTACATTCTATGGGTGTTATTTAACCCCCAACAACGCTACATATTGCATGTTCTAGTGTTGAATCCATTGTTCCTTATCGCTCGGGTTTTAACGTTGGTCGGACCTATAAAAGCGACCCTACAGTGCGACAACTTCCCATATTCGTCGGGTGCCTGATTAACGGTTCACATCATCTTCGCTTTTTCTACTAAGGACAGGTAACAGTGAACTCATTGCTTAGTGCATCTACGTTGGTCAACGGGTACACTGGTACGTTTCGGTGCGTTTCATTTCGTATCCTTAATTAGCTTGTGTGTGCGTGTGTGTATGTGTGAGATTGAGGGTGTGTGCTCTTTTGTCGTATTAATTGTGATAAACATGTTACTTCGATAATTAATAAGCATATAAAGATCATCGATGATCGGTGCATTACTGAACTGCCTTTTTGGTCTAGTAATATAGGACTAAGCAGGTGTATATAGTGACAGTGCAAATTGCAGCTTCCTGGGATTTTATATTTTCTCGATTCAGTTGAACTGGTCTTGCCTATACGAGTAAACAAACAAGTGAATTGGCGTGTATGTCGTGTTTAAGGGTGTAAATTTTATTGAACAGAGTATAAGTTGAGTGGATTTCAAACGACAACATTCCAAGTGCGATGAAAAGATCTGAGTATGAATTCGATTGGATTATTTTCTAAACAAAACATTGTCCTGATTTACATCTCCGTTAAATTGCTGCATTAATGTGAATACATAACTTATTATACTTATATCACCATTAGGATTCACAACACCAATCGAAATAGACAGCTGAAAATCAGAAATCTTTAGGTTAAATGATGATAACTAGTCAAACATGAAACATATCCACTATTATCTTTCGATATAGCATAATATTACTGTTATTACAGTCATATTTTTCTACAAATAATGTACATTAAGATACGTTGTGGATCAATTCTCAATTAGATAGATAACTAGTCTACACTAGCAGCACTGTGATTATCAATTGAAAGAAAAAACAGATAATGCGAATGACTAAAGATAGAACAAGGGGGCGCCCCCGAGTTCGAACGTTATCGTTCTGTCCTGCTAACTCGATAATTGTAAGTCCTTTCATGCACAGCCCAGTGATGATAGTTATCGCATAGAAAGAAAGTGTGGAGAAGCACAAGGCTCTTGCAGCTATGATAGAATCTGAATTAGAAGAATGTGCAAATAAGATAAGAATGATACAAATAGGTATGTTCGTTAAAATATGTAATGCCTGACCATATTCTTATATTCTTTATTAGAACGTTGTATACAAACCAAAAAACGAGCAGAGTGTTTTACCTATCAGAATTAAGTAAATTGATGAACGTACAGTGGTAATACAAATTTAATACCTTAGTTAAAGTGATACCCTACCGATTACGTGCTACTCCATACAATAGCCAACTTATTTTTCAAGCCATGTGCTCACCTACAATACATTCGGTACGTTGGAGGTACCCGATGGAGAAAAAGATTCTGTACGTAGTTCGGTTTTTTTTTAAACAGAATGTGGTCAAGGTGATCGAGGTAAATGCAAATACTATCATCAATCTCTGCTTTGTACTATCACTGTTATCCATCAGGTCAATCTGGCTTTACGGTTTAACACATTTTAGGCGCCAAGTTCGAACTCGTCAGTCGATGCTGATAGATTGAGCTACGTATGCTTTCATGGATCACACTTCACGCTGTCGTGAAATGTATTCATCAACATGCCAGGTGTCATCACTTGCGGTTCGGCTTTCCGTTAGAAATGGTGCAGATAATAGAACAAGTTTTGAAAGCCTAGGGTAGATGGTAGAGAAGTTATATTTTATTCCACTTTCACAGGATGGATCGTCCTTTTAAAGCTTCACTCTGTTGCCCAATAAACGTATGAAATTTCGATGTGGCCCTTGAATATGTGGCCATTTAGTTGTTGTTTGAAAAACTGAATATGCTCTTCATAATAATGTCCTACTCTAGTGAAACAAACCAAAAACTTCAAAAGCTTTAATGAATAAAAATGCACCTCACATAATACTTGATCCAACATAACGTGGTAGTGAGTTCAAATTTAGTCTATACCGACATTTCAAGAACATGCATTCGAAGCACACTAATGTGTGTTGTTGTTTTTGTCTTTAGAAGCTCGTATAAAATCAAAATCTGTATAAGTAAAGACATCTTGCGGAAACTGTAAAGGCTATCTTTCGAGGATTATTTTTTATATTTTGGGTATGATTTTTTTTAAATTTAAGTAATACAACTTAAATATATCTTTATGCTATACAGCATATTCTATTCTTATCCCAGAGTACAGATAGTTGAATATTGGGACGCTACGCTACACATATCTGTCTACAAAACCGATAAGCTCAAGCGATTCCTTGGCTAGCTGAAACCTAGGGGGAATACAACTCATTTAATTGCTCAGGATAAATGTACACGAAGATGCAACTGTATTGAAATACATAGTACGCTCTCTGAGATTTGAGAATTGATTAGGAAACCCGTTTAGAATTTCATGACATGAAACAAAAATGTTACTAGGTACGAACCCGTTTTACAATTCACTTTTTCGAAAATAAATTACGGATCGGTAGTCGGAGTGCGATAACAGTAAACACAACGCTCATAAATATAATACTCACAGGGGAAAACGTTAAATGATTGTGTTAATATAAATATTTAATATATCTGTAATTTTCACGTACTATACGATTAAATAGAGATAGAAGCTCATAAACTTATATCAAACATCTCTACGATCGATATTGTGAAAATTTGGCCAATTGCCCAACCGTCTATACGGCCGTTTGTGGCAGTTCGAGCAATACCTAGTTAAAGTGCAAATTACAATGAATATGTTTGTTATGTTATTGTTGGAATGTAGCATTCAAGTAGAATTAGCACTTTAAACTACATTACGTTTATAATATATATTTCAACAGATCTTTTGATATCCAAGTATTGATATTGGTATGTAATTTTATAAAAATCGCTTGATTTCAAATTACCATTGTATCCTGATATGTCCTATTTCATAAACAAAACTGATTCAAGTAACAAAAAGTACATTGAAATTTATTCAAAAATACTAAATTAGAGGGCCAAACGCCTGTGTTAATTTGCAATTGATTGCTTTGATTAAGAAGCAATTAAAACTTTCCTTATCCGCTTCGAGTGTTTAAGCTTTTTAACGACAGCTCTAAGAGAGTACTATTAACGAGACTCAGAATCATTCTATGTTAACAAAATTGTAAAGAGAATAAATTGTTAAACACGATTAAATGCAGAAAAGAATAAACAGGAAAAAATAGTAATGTTGCTAACAAAGCAACGATTGAACGCAACGCTGAAATTAGCGTAGGATATCATCATGCTGTCCTTCATCAAATTAAGATGAGTTTTGATTCATTCTGATGATACTTGGTGTATGTTTTCCGTAAACGTGCTATTTGCATATAAGGTCTCTGAAACAGAATACGCATGAAGAAGTACCTGAAATATGTTTTTTTCAGTGTTTGGTATTTTCAACGCATAACTACGCACGATCATAAATTTTAATCTTTTAAGCTCTAATTGAAAATAGCTCACATTTCATCAAATGGTAATTTAAAGTTTGCCTGTTTATTTGCATTGCATGTCTATTTTTAGAAAACCATGAAGACATTTATTTTAAAGCTTATGTATTGTAAAAAAAAAACAAAAGAATCATGAAAAGTTCCGTTGCGCAAAATATAAAATAGAATCTAATTTACTGGGACTTTTTGTTGTTTTTCCAATTGTGATCCATTAGAAAAACTTTATAACAGTCATAAGTACTTTGCCAATTATATTAAGAAATATTTTAAAAAAATCATAAAATGTTTCATAATGAATGTTTCTTTGATTCTGCGCTTCCCGATAGAATTATAATGATTTATTGTATACACGTTTATTTAACGTACTGTGTCTAATGCTTTGTATATCACTGTCAAACTAGACAGTCCATGACCGTATTTGATACTGCATTTTGCAGCAGATTTTAATGCACCTTATGAACAATGAATTGAATTGGAACATGTGTAAAACAATGCAGAATATGAGTGAAGTGTACGCATAAATCAATTAATCATTGAAATGCTCATACAATCCTCCAGTATTACCTCGTCTATTGCCTCAAAGAGTGATCAATTATATCAAGGATGATTATTCATATCCCATGATGGAGATCTCAACGGACCTTGTTATCAGAGTATATTGTTTAAAGTATACTGTAAATTGAATTGCCATCAATTAAGTATGGACAAATTCCATTGGATAGGTAAATAAAATAACCGCATTGAACGAGCCGACGCTTCATTGTTAATTTAACGACTGATTGTTGAAAATAGCGACACTAAAAAACAAGCCAAACACTCTTCATTGAAAGTATTTAACATTTACTAATTGTACAATAATTCCCCGGACGTTCTGTTATGTTTTGTTTTTGCAAAACTACAAAACTCCAGGAACTTTTCCATGTCCTAAACTCAAGATGTGCTATGAAATTTTTTAAAAGATAATGATAATTTGTAGACATATGACGATGTAGCCATAAACAAAAAAGGAAAGAAAATAACATCGAACACGGACAAGCGAAGGTTCTGTCAGCTTACCGTTTCACAATGTAATACCGTACCTAAGTACTTCTAATTGTAGCCGTTGTGATCACCATGGAAATTAAGATATTTCTTCAGTTGGGTCTATAAAAAACGTTAAACGGTATCGGCAAAAATATTTGAAGTAGGCACTCGAATAAGGTTTATGTTTTCAACATGACTGAGCATACCTGTTTTCAGTAGTCGTTTAAAAGGTAGGAATAATGATTACAGTTTGAAGAAATATACCTTTCAGAAGGACCCAAAATGTTCATTCTCTACTTTGCTCAAGTATTTTGCTGGAATTGTTAGCATAAAGCTAAGGGTGCTAATGGTGCTAACTCCCAATAATTTGGTGGAATTTTTCATATTAACGAAATGTCTGAATACATCTAAAACACATATTTACGTCAGTTGTGTGAAGAAATGTAAATTTTTATTATATTTTTCCTGTGTAAAAGGATTATGTTTACATTAACAGGAACGATCTTTTTTCTATAATTAACTTTAGGTCGATTTTTAGGCTAATAAACTAAGTTGAAATAATTAAAGATGTCGCAAATCTCGGAATTCCGTAAGAAGAAGTTGCTGTACGTATTCAATGTATTCTTCGGTAAGTGTTCTTTGTATTATACTATTTTTAAACTTATTTTGACATTATCGTTATGAGTATATAAGTTTGTATAACTTGAAAGATTTTGATAAAGATTATAATAATCGTTTATATTTAATAACCGTACATAACGGGGTATAATGGCTGTAGGGTGTAGTGCAACAATACATTTTTGTGTATTAAATTTGAAACAATACGGCAAGACAATTTAAACGTCCGGTAGTGAATAAATTATAAACAAAAAATTGATGACATAAGAGACAAAGATGTACCCTTTAAAATAGTAATGGTGCAATGAAAATTCGAATCGCAAAGTAAAACTTCGAATTGAATATAAACAAATATGAGCTGGTCAAATCTATTTCTGATTAAAATAAAAAAAAAACTGTTCTTATACTAGCATTAAGGTCAACATGATTTTTTCCTGGCATAACAATGAATGTTTCAAGGGAGAATTTTGTTTGGTCCCTTTTATTTCTGAAAATAAGACTTTCTTGGCAGTGTTATGAAATAGTGTTATATCGTTCTAGCCAGTACAGTGACCTTTACTGGTTTGGCGACATTTAAATTGATTTTGTCCAGGAAAATTTAATGAAAAACTTGAGTGATTTTTTTTTGTTTTTATCAACAACACCCCTTGACAGGTTGAAACAGTCTGAGTAGTGTTGATGATTATTGGTCAAGCAATAGCAATTTTGGCTGAAACTTGAGCTATGTGAGTTGACATTTGATATGAAATACCTGCAATGGACGATTTTCAGTCGGAAGTCCATGATTATTTTTAATTATGTTTACCAATATAATTTGAAAAAAATGAAAGCTCCAAAATACTTGTGAAAAATAAGAATTAAAATGTAAGAGCATCAAACCATGTTGACAAAAGCCAGATTTTTTAAAGTAATAGAATGTCTATCTGTATCTAGACTGACCATGCTGTAAATTAGTTGCATAATTACATAAATGATTTGAATCCTGTTTCAATATCATCATGCCATTTCAAATTATAACTGATTCTGATTAACTTTTGAAACAATTTCATATGTGGAATAAGTACAAAAAATATCAACCTAAGTCATAATATCTTTTATTTACCAGATGTCAACCAAAGCGGCGAAATCGACCGTAAGGATTTTGAATTAGCAATTGAGGTGAGCAATATGGAATAAAGCTGAAAGTAATAACATACATAAATATTATTTTTAAATACGAAAGAGTAACCAAACCTGCTTCTTATTTTATGTTGTAAACACTTTTGGTGGTTTAGAAAATCTGTGAACTTCGCGGGTGGCCCACAGGTAACCCGAAGAATGTAGAAACGCACGATAGCATGTTCAAGATCTGGGAAGGCTTGCGCTCCAAGGCGGATAAAGATAACGATGGACAGGTAAGAGAAACTTTTCATCATGCCTTGATTTGAATTTAAAACAGGGTACATTTTTTAATCCATCCTACCCGTGCGTATAAGCATTGTATGACAATGGGTAAAACCAAAAGACCTGCGAGTGAGCTGTGGTTTGGCCAAAAAAGCTAGACGGATTTTCATGACAGATCAAAAATGACCAACAGAAGTAGCGGTAGATCCAAGTGCTTTAGAAAAGTTTTTAGTTTAGTTTAGAAAAGTTGATTCAATAATGATTTAAAAATGGGCTTGGAATTGCCGAAATACGTCATCTATACCTCCTAGGCAATTTATTGCAGGTATCGTTCGAACAGATACGGTTAAAATTTATAATTTAATTTTTAAACATAATTGTATATTTCGTTGAACGAAGAATGAAAAAGCTTGTTCTTGTTTTAAAACGTTACAAACACGATAAGGATTGGAGTTGTTCTTCTCCTATAAGAACAGTTTCCAAGCAGTTTGAGAATTTAGAGCATAATTATAATTGAGAATTGAACCAAATGATTGCCTAAAACTCACGGACTTAGTCTCGGGGGTCATGGACTTCGTTTCAGTTGATCCTCAGCATTTCTGTGGTTTAACGACACAGTTCGTATACGATAAAAAATGAGTCAGTGAGGTTCACACCTAACTGTGTAGTGACAGCAAATGGGTACGATTTTACGCTTGTGAATCAAACCGTATGTTTGCGATGGTAAAGCTCTACCATGTATAAAGCTTTGCATTCTGATTTGTAGAACGCGACATCGCAAACCAAGTGAAGATTAATGATGTGAGGATTAGTTTGAGCATAGCTGAAAGCAACTATACAATGCAATGTATGGAGTATAACACTTAATGCGTGCAAGGCGATGACTACTTCTTTATGGCACTTGTTTCAGCTTTTATGTTGTGATTGCCTGCAAAAAAAAAAAACACAAAACTGGTTTGCTACATTCTCATCATGACAACATTTTATGCTTAGTCCGCATAGTTCTAAAAGATCTGTTCAAGCGAGAATGAATATATGACTTTAAAGTTGATACAATATTAATTTTAAACCTGAACTATGTTATTCCGTTCTTCCTTTCCTCAAGATAAATGCTATTGACAAACACTTGCTTTGTTTAGTTTATTAAATCTTGCCTAAATGGGATCATGTTTAGAATTTAGCTTTTTTAATTGCTGTGTTACACTAAAATTGAAACTTATCGGTTAGTATAGACATTAACTAGTAAAAAAGAAAACCAACCGTTATCCGTTGCGAAGAAGGCTGAGTTCCAATCAGATTTCGTTGATAATTTCAAATGTTTCCTTGTTGTTTTCATCAACAGGCCGTGGCATATGCAGCATAACCTGGTGCAGCTGTCATATTACGGAAAAGATTTTTTGTTACGATGATATTCTAAAGGGTTGAAAGCGTTTTTCGTGTTTAAAATTCAAAATTGTTTGCAACAGATTAAGAAGTATCTGTCCCGACGGACACACGTGGAATAAATATGTTTAATTCAAAAAGAATGTTTAGGTCGTATTGCTTGGCTATTATTCACTTCATCTATGTTACAGTATACATTAGTATTTAGACAACCTTTTATCGGGTATACTCGGCGGTGCGTAGAATATGAACATGCATAGAAATGTTTATGTTATTATACATTGAAACACTTAACGTCAATATATTACTGTGACTACGTTTTCCAAGGGTGTAGGATCCTTACAGATTTACTTCGGTGTTTTTTTGATGGTGAACTATGCGCAATAATCATCAGCAGTATTTATTAACTGTAATTTTCTCGACGGTGTTACCTGTAATGAAGGCACATAACTACCTGTACAATAGCAACAAAGATACAAAGGAAGCAAACGCAAAATGCGGTAAACGTTGTGTATGCCATTTGCAGGATTTGCAATTTTGCATCAGGTTTAAATTAAACGCATTCGAAAAATGCGAAACGAAAGTCAGCATTTTAGCCATTCCTTTCCTATAAGAGACAAGCTTATATCCATCTTGTCGTAGAATCAGGTAGGGTAAAATATCTGATTGCATCGCTGGTGCTAGCAACGTTTCCCTGTTTCGTTTCCCTGTTAACCAGCTTTTGCGGTTTTTTTCGCAAAATGTGAATCATATACCTTGAAAAATGATTTTTGAAATCAAGGCGGGGAAAATAATGTTACGGAAATATTTCTTATGGGTTGATATAATATCGTATCTCGTCGTAAACTTTTATGTTTTACTTGTAATCTTTTCAAAAGAGATTTACGCAAAGCCATTTTGTTTTTATTTTGAAAATGGAATACTCGCAAATTATCGTAAGGAACAAACTAACAAATTTGAAACTAAAAAAAAACTTTCTTGGACTTGAGTACTACATGAATAGGGCAGGATTATATACGAACTTTGCAAATTTATGCAAAATATTCGATTTTACACATTTTTTTCACAAAATTTCTCGGCCAATGACTCGAAATCACTTTTAAGTTTGTTTCAGTGTATTTTTTGAAGACGTACCTTGTTACCCTTTAAGGATTCAAAAAGGGGTTTATTTACATGTACGCAAGATCTAAACTTATAATTTCGTTACTATCATGCTACCAAAAGCCTTTTGAGATAGAGTACGATTTGAGCTAACCGTAACATTCGTGTAACACCAAACAATTGCTTTTGATTTTTTGTACAGGTTTTCTCTCGAGACACTACGTGGTGACACTATCTTTTTTATTCATTTTTAATATTACTACGTAAGATAAGCTCAGCTGATCTCACTCCCCGTTACCATATACGACACTCGGGAGAATAGCAGTTTGGTCGTCGTGTGATCCGATCCCACCGGGAAACCAAACCTCACTGGCGTAGAACCGAATGTTGGTTACGTAACACAATTTAACTGATATTAGCTTAAGGCTACAGACTGGTTAAGATCACTCTTTGCTTTATTGTTTCTGGTGGTTGCTCAAAGCTACATGAATTATTGCACATCATGTAGAAGTTTCACATTAGGTTGCTGTACTTTTGTTTTATATACATTGATATTTTTAAACATATACCGCAAAGAGGGAAAAACATTACAGGGAAAGCAATTTTCCTAAACCTACAACTCCATGAATCCATAAACATCTATTATTAGAGTTCATATTTAAAAGTTCCCTACTGATTGTCAATATTTTTTTAAATATTGTGAGATAGCTAATCTTACTGTCCATGTTGTGTTTGATTTCAAACTAACGAAATCTAACGTTTGCGTTGATAAATTGTTATATAATGAAGAATGATTTTTTTGCTTGGAATTTATGACAGATTTATGAAACATATATTGTAATATTACTCTATAAATAAAAAACCTCGGTCACAATGCAATAGATATCGACACACATGGAGGATATCTAGCTATGTGGATGTTGTTTGTCAATTGATAACGATTAATGTGGTCGCTCCTACTGATGCCACATTGCTGTTTTTTGCGCATCGCTCAAAACATGATGGCAAAATATGTGCAAAACCTATAAACCTAAAGAACCCCAGAACAATCAAAACTGGACCATTGCCAGCAGATATATTAAATTAATCGTGCCAAAGATATCCCAATAGCACACGTTTTGAAACAAGGTAGAACTATGCGTAGCGGTTATACGTGTTCTGTTTATAAATCAGGGCATCGCTTTTACTGCTAGAAAATTAAACCACTAGAACTCATACGCCCATAGCTAGAGTGAAGCATTTTCGAAAAATGTGCAAATGTGACGATGCGACAAATAAGCGCTGGTTAAAAGGAAGAAAAATCTTGCGCAATGCGTGTGCGAGTGTGTATTCTTTGCTACCGTAACAAGAGTCACGCAGAAATCAAATATTTTACACACACGTCTATTATTTAAATATCAGAAGGTCATGTGAAAGTGTGCGTTAACTATTTCCAAACATATTCTTTCTTAATATGTTTATAACACACAAGCATATGCTAGCTTCTGCCTAGTAATCATGTCGGCCAAGTAAGGAGTAATGATTAATGTAATTAATGATTACAATTACAAATTAATACCCTTAAATGAAATCGATTAACATCAGATCAACCATATTTATAGCAAATACAAGATATTCTAACATGAATAAAAAAATGCATGATACAATATTTTATCTCAAACAATTACCAAATCTTTTTTTTAGGTGTCAGTTGACGAGTGGTGCATCATGTGGGATGCTTATGCTAAGGATCCAAGCAGTGTCATGGATTGGCAATTGAGGTAAGATGTAAAAACTTTTGTTTTATATACATTGATATTTTTAAACATATACCGCAAAGAGGGAAAAACATTACAGGGAAAGCAATTTTCCTAAACCTACAACTCCATGAATCCATAAACATCTATTATTAGAGTTCATATTTAAAAGTTAACTTAAGTTGTTTTCGGTTTGTAAATTTCAACACCAGTCTCGAGTTTTCAGAGGTTTTGCGAGGATTTTGACTTGGTCACCCTCAAGATAGTTAAATTCTTACTCTACAGTATGAGTTACTTATGACATAGAACCGTCTTTTGCAAATTATGTTATATCCTAAGATCAACAATTTGTGACATTTGTATGAATGAATTGTACGACATGAATTTAATTTATGACAAGATGAAGTGTTGGACAAATGAGCTAACTTAACCTTGTCCAGTTGTTGATCACGGCAAGAAAAGTGGAAACATTTTCCCTTGTATTACTTTTCAATCTGTTTTTTCTTCGCTAGAAGGGCTGTATTGACTTATTTTTCCATGTAGCCGGTCAGTCCTAGCTACTGTCGTGAGAAGATCGGTGCCGCTACCAATACACAACTGAATCGCACCACTTTCAAACTTGTGAAGGATTACTAAATAAATTTTATTTTTTAGCGTAGCTTTACGTAATACATTTCTGGCATGATATGTATGTTAGCTTTGTAGTTATCTATGTTCTTTTTTTGTTGTGGTTCTTGTCATATATTTTTAAATATATATTGTACTGATTGAATAAATCAACCTAAAATAAATTATCATTTCCGATAAGTAGTCACAACAAATCAATCGTTACATCTAGTTTTCCTGTGCCCATAATGTTCATAAATTATCTTCAAACGTTTCAGTAGTATTTTGTACTACTTTTCAGTTACGTTTTTCTACCGTTTTGATACTGTTTACAGATATATGAATTTCATGTTTGATCTTGAAGATGCCTCACACGACGGAACAATCGATGGTGATGAATTCTCGATTGTGTGCTCCAGCTACGGCGTTGATAAAAACGAGTGCCAGGAGGCATTCAAAAAGATGTCAAAGGTATGTTTCAGGGTAAAGGTATGAGTTTAGTAGCTAGAGACGTTCGCTAAAGAGGAAACAGATAATTTAATCGCTTGAATTCTTCACAAACGGTTTTGTATTGAAACGGATAAATTACTTTCGTTTTTGGGTTATTTATCTTGCAATACACAATGAACTCGCTACATTTTTTGGCACCGATTTATTTTTTTTTGGGATGCAAAGGTTGTGGCTGTTGACGTACCGATTCGAGTTTCGATGTCTAATTAATATTCCTCTTGATAGTCATCGATGAAAAATGCATGTGTAAATATTCTATAGTATTCTAAAAATATATCATGGATTCTCTTTTAGCTGAAATGTCTCAATTTGCTCATGCAAACTATTTATATAAAATGAATTTGTCTATCGTTTTTACAATAAAGGGCGAAGTAGAAGTAAACCGAGAACAATTCGCTGAATTATGGCGTGAATACTTTTCATCAGATGATCCAGCCTCACCCGGTAACTTCATATTTGGCAAAACATCTTTTTAACGGAGTTGTGGCCCTTGAATCTACCAATGGCTTAATGCTTAGTCCAGGAAGGAATGATCAACACGCTAATTGCCAATAATGGAGGCAGCATGACGCTGATAATGATGATAAAAATAAACGACACCGGTGGCTTCTCATCGTGGGTGCTTGTGGTAAATCATCCAAATATTAAATATATGTTTCGAAAAAAAGTTTGAATAACTGTCCAAGGCTACAATATAGGTTTCCTAGTCGGTTAACAGTAATAGTTGAAATAAATCAGATTATTCTGCCTTAGTTGAAATTTATTCAATTCTTCATTTGATTTTCTTTAGTTTCATTTAATAAACTATGACTTGGTGGTTCTTTTTGTTAGCTTAGGCCTGGCCGTAATGACTTATTTTATCACGTAGCTAGAAAGTCAGTCCTTGCTACGGGGGATTGATCCGGATGGGATTTTGGGCCGGTCCGTTCGTGTGAAGACCGGCGCCGCTACCATCATGCTACCAGGCCGCTCCGACTTCATGATTTGAAGCACCGAATATGTGATTGAAACAGCCAAGTTCGTTTAGCGTTAATTTATTAAGTAAAGCAAATAGTCACTTCATGTGGTACTTTCACTAGGGAGCAATTCGATAAAATTAGGCAAGGTTTATGAACTAAACAATATATTAATCTCATTTATCTTGAAGGCAACAAAAGACAGGAAGATAGAGTTGGGGATAAAATATTAGGTAAATCCGAACGAAATAGCTATTTTGTTGTAGTTTGTGTCTAACACAGGTAACAGAATATCCGAAATCACTTGAAGAAGAAAATTACCTCTCATTACAATGATAGCAAAAAGTTTACGTTTCCTTTTGTAACCTGGTTTTATACATTGCTTAGAATGTTTTATCTGCGAATACTGTTACCTCTCAGCACATATTGCAAAATGCATAACGGATGCGTTTGTTGACTTCGTTGTTCGTGTTGACCTAACGAACCACACTTTACAAAAAAAATAATATCATGAAACCTCATATCGTGAAAAGTGAATGTGAAAGACAAAACCATCAACAAAACAAAAAGGTGGTGTAGTTGTCTTTTTTATTAAAATTGTTTGACTTTTGTTTTGATTGACATTTGTTTTATCCTTTAGTTCTACGACCAGGCTGTTCGCACAAGAGTAAAAAAAAACATTTTTTTAGTGCTTTGAAAAGATTTGATTACTGTCTGAACGTTACTATAGTAAGAGAATGGAAGAAAGTATATACTTGTTTTGTTTATACAAAGTGTTAGCCGCAAAGGAACAATTCATATAACATTTTTGATAGGTAGACAAGCCAGAATAAAAGGGAATTCTCAATTAATGTAAAAGAATACCGCGCATTCAAACAAGAATGACAAATATCAATGATTTTGCATTTGTGTACAACCAAGTACAAGCAGTTCTTGTTAAAACATGGTTAAACCCAACATTCAGAACATAAATGTGCAAAACAGTGAAACGGGTTGCCGTTAAACGAACACATACAACCAACAATCGAAACTAAATTGGAATCATATGATTGAAATGGCGTCAGAGCTAAATGTTCTGAGATTAATAATGATATTAAATATTACATGTACGTGTGTAGTAGATTCTTCCCACGGAAAATGGAAGAGCGAATGAGAATACAAACTAAATTTGTAACTGTTTTAAAGACATATTCCTTGTTGGTAAAAGTAAACAAAACTTTAAAGTAACTACGAGGAAAATTTCATTCTCTTGAGACATAAGCACGGAAATCTGTACTATCTGAACTATTTCTTTCCTCTTCTCTTTGAAATTGAAATCAAATATATCTTCATAATTCCGTAAATCGACAATACCACTACAAGCAATGTGGAAGATATATGTATGTTTTGGAGGAGAACAGCTCTTATTCTATTTCATGTGCATTCCGTAACAAAAGGGACTCTAGCTGTTACTGTTTCTGCTTTAAACATTTTGGTCTATATCCAAAATTTCGGTTTATGTTTCGCACTTCTGGTTCCTGTTGCATTAGCTTACAAATCTTAAATCGATACTCTATCGTCAATACAGTTGTTCAAACGTGTGAATGAAAACGATTCAACAGGGAAATCGGCCTTAGCTGAGATCATTAAACCGAAACAAACAACACTTTCAAAAGTTACGAAAAAATAAAGAGCAAGAATTAAATACTACATTCTGGCAAAACCATAATACCAGCAGTGTCTACGGTACGAAACAGACAACTTGACCGTCAATTAAATGTATCGCGTTCGTGTTTGAAATGTTGCCTAATGGACACATCCTCCAAATGCAAAGATGACCCATTAAAACACCATTCAAATGTCAATTCCTTTAGTGGTTCATCATACCTTGATCCAAAACGATTTACCTTTAACGATAGTAGATTTCAGAAAAAAATGAACGAATGTCTCTATTGAATGTCTATTCTACAAGGTACTACGCGAATTAGTAAGACGTGAAGTTAATATCACTACCTAAACACATTGAGACAACTATAGATATATTAATGTTGAATGTTATGAAATTTGCCAAAAACAAAAACTCTGTCAAACATGTTTGGTGAATAATAAAAAAGTGTTTAATGTGGATAAGACAGATTACGCTCGAGATACTGTGTTTTATTGCAGCAGTTCCGAAAATTCTTTTTTTAAATTGCCAATTTTTGACAACCTAACCGTCTTATGAAAATTTCCGGATTCAGTTCTTTTGCGATTGTGTGGCGCACTTTTAAAAGTTTCTCCTACCTCAGTCTGTGCACTTGTTTGCCTCAGATCTAATCCTACATGTTCCTATGCTTTCCAGTTCATGGGTTTGATAGGGATGAATTTGTCTTTAATCATCAGATAAAAGTACATAAAGTATGTCTTAATTACTTTACGAGTCAATAATTGAGCATAGTCAATTTCCCAATGTTGCTAATCAGATGTATAAATAAGAGAGAGATAATGGGCAGGTATGAACTTATTTAGCGAACATATTTTAAAACAAAGACAGAAAATTGTCCAAACTATCTATTTCGTGTGACCGCTCAAACGTGAATGAACCGCTTTATTTATATCCATATTCTAACTATTAATCTTCTTACAGTTAATTGTCGGTGTTACAATAAGGGTTTTCGGCTGTTTGTTATAGTCAAAGATGCTTATAATTGCATTTCCTGTTTGTTCTTGACTTCGATCGAACGACTGATTCCTGTTGAAATGCTAACCAAAACAATAGTTATGATTTCTCAATTGTTATTTGCCGCTACGCACGCATAAAATGTGTCACCTGTTGTAGCGGTGCGTTCGATCGCTGCGCTGCTATAAAATGTGTCGCTTGCTCAATTGCTATATTGATTATTGAAATTGCACTACAGTCTATTGTTTAATTGGAGGGGCTCTAAATTGTTTTTCTTGAAAAATAAACTGTTTAGCAGGAATGCTATCGGATGCCCAACCTTTTGTTACGCAACATACCATCAAATAACGGTTTCAATCAGAAAACATACCATAGATAGTGTAGTTTTGAAAAATGTATTTGTTTTAGGGATTATAATACAAATTCCTTGTCTATTATCTCTAATTATCATTTGTCTACCTATTAAATATTCATAGGTCAGGAGGTATCATATCAATCAAACTCAAATTTTTAGCATCGATTTAGCAAATCAGAATAGATCGAATAATTGTTATGTGATTCATAGTGCGGGGTTGCTTGCGTTACTTTTGGTTCCAATAGCCGTAATAAAGAGCCCTAATAGCCACACTGCCGAGATGTGCTTGGATTAATTTGTCAAGCGTTAAGCATTACAGAGGATGAGAATGATTATACATCACGTTCTCAGATATTTGAATGGAAGAAAGAAACAGATGCAACTTCTAGTTACAAAGCGCAGAATTTGAAACAGTTGTACCTTTTAAGGTGGGAGACAAAGAGATAGAGCCTAGCTCCTAGAGTATAGATGGTATAGTATAGATGGCGAACGTTACTGTCCAACCCCGGTTGATAATGAACTGTACAGAAACGAGTTAATTAAAAAACGTCTCAAAATTGCAATAAAACGCGATCTGGCGAAATATTTAGTGTTGGTAATTCTGTGATCAGCAGTTATTTTTACACACATTACACTTATAAGTAAAACTTTCACTTTGAAAAACAGACCCATATACATCGCATGAAAAATGAAACGCATCGTTGGAACGTTGCACTATTTGAATATTTAGAACAACACTTCCGGCAAAACAAGACTATCTAAGCATACATGCTTGTGTTAAAAAGTGTCCCAGACTTAGCAATTAGCATAAGTGTGTGAATAGATGTGCTGGGAAATGCAATGAAATAATTATAAGCTATGTGTTGTACGCAAAGTCCCTTCGGCATAATTTCGTTTTTTTTTGGCACAAGCACTTTGGAAACGAAATAGTAGAATAGAGACTTAAACAAGTATGGTTAATGTTGCTAATCAGATGAATAAATAAGAGAGAGATAATGGGCAGGTATGAACTTATTTAGCGAACATATTTTAAAACAAAGACAGAAAATTGTCACATTTTTTTGCAAAGCAATATTATATGGATTTACGAAATAAAATATTAAACAGCTATACCAATTGCTATGAATCTGTTTGATAGAACGGCCAGGCCGTGTCAACTAGTATGGTCGTTTACCACTAGTAAATGTTAATCCTTTTTTATGTTTAACGCCCCTTAACAAATTATGTAGAATATTAGCCATTTCTTGTAGATTTGCGTTTTACTAGAAATAAACTTAATGTATAGCATTTTAAACCATTTACTCGTACTCAGCATTTAAATACATAATTGAAATTGTTTTATGGCTAATATTGAAATTAAAGTCACAATAAACTTGTTCTTTTATTAAATCGGAATCGTTGAAGTGTCTGCGCACATAACTTTGATTCGCTACGCCCGATTAAACTTTTATCGTTAACCACACGTTCGTCGGTATGGTGTGTTTATCAACCATCTTCTCGCAGATACTCGACTACAACCTTTTTAATTATCGTACAATGAAAAACAGTTGCCTGGCTATCTTCACGGTTGCTTTCGTTGCCCATGGTTTGATTATATCAATCAAGACAGGTCAAACTAGATCTTGTGTAATGCGATCTAGTTTCACACAATCACCCTTTTCTCATACTTTCTCGATTGAGAAAACAAGTGAGCAAGTGAGAAAGTACTTGTTCGTTTCAGTTCCTATTCCGTAATTTCAGTTACTTCAGTTCGCCACCAAGGGCAAACCTGCACGGAAACGAACTTACATCGCATCAATATCCGTCTCTGCAGTTTACCATCTTCTTTTAAAACGAATGAGACTCTTTTGAATACACCACGTCTTTCAGGTCGCTACTATTTATATTATGATTCTACGTGCTTTCGCGACAGTATACAGCGTATATTCGCTTTAAGCTTTCGGTTGTAGAAACATTAAACCGCACAATATGATATGTTGTTACACATTACGCTTCCGACTATTCTTCGCTGTTTTATATGAAATATGTGAAGCAATAAATCTTCCTCTCTGTTTTGCAAAGTAATTGTTTATTTGTCCAAACTGTTATTTTCTTTTGTTGGGATGATAGGTTTTATTAGTGGTATTACAAACTGTTCATTATTGCCCGGATTTAACCTAACGCAAATAGCCACATGACTAAAACTAGGAAGTAGAAGATAAGATTATCTTAATTTTAGCATATTTAACATGAGCATAAAAGCAATACGGCCTGGCCGTTCTTATTGAATAAAAAAAAAAAACATGAACATAAAAAATCATAATAATGTCATAATGTTAATAATGACATAATGACATAATGACTAATAATAATAATAATCATAATGTTTTATAATGGATGGGAAATAATTGGATTTAAACTAATTTATTGTTTATTAATATATTTTTAGTTCTAGTTTTGATTTATAATCTGCTTATACTTATTATAATTTTCTTTAGGTTTAAATGAAGCAAATATTTTACACAAAACAGTTATGGGTTTATGATTTGGAAACTATTACATTTTGAGTGAAAATATATACGATATGTTTTCGGTTGTAACGTACATTTCACAATAAGATTCTTATGTTCCTTCCTCGATGATTATGTATTTAAGCTTATGAAATAAAAAATACAGAGCCTAGACTACAGCTGACAGTCAAGCAGGAAGACTAAATTCATAAGCTGTTTACCTTTCTCCTACCTAAGTATCTCAACTATGAATTGGGTATCAATCCATTTGCTCGTATTTAATCTACCTGGATGAGCTGACTTTTTTTCGTTTTGTTTAATGTTTGCTTCAATGCTGCTTTAACGTACTAACATAATTGAAATTTTTGTAAATCTGCATAATGAGGGCACATAATATATAAGTTATACAAACCATTTTACGAAACATATAAATGTACAATATACTACTAAACTTTGGGTTAAGTATGATAAACGGAACCGTTGCAAGCGTGAAACAAATACATTATCCCTCAAAGGAAGAAGTATTAACATACTCATTGAGTATAAAAATGCTTAAAGAGAATGCATGGAAATGTTGCTGTTTTAAAATTATACAACCTACTGTAGATAGATCGAAGATCGTTGCTAGCCACTTCGAATCGCAATCGAAAGTCCGGCTAAACTTCAATCCCTTCCAGTAAAACGACTGAATGACTGGCTAGAAAGGTAAGCCCAGTCTTTTGCATGCAACTTCCTTACTCTCGCTACGATTACCCGGTGCGCTCGGAAGTTCGCAAAGAGTGAAGCGAGACGTACCCGCCGTAAAGTGTATGAGTAAAAAGGTAAAAGCCAACGAGTGTTGGTGTCGTACGCCATCGCCACCTTTTGCTGGTGGTACCTAAACCCCAAAGAAATCGACGCAGATCGAAAGACGAACCGTCGCTCTGCCAGTCAGATCGCGTCCGTCAGCAACAAAACAAACAGAAAACATATGCTCTGATATGTTTTCAAGCTATGCACGGTCGCGAAGCAGTTACCGCTCACGTGTTGGCTGGTGTTGATCACTTATCTAGTACAATCTCGTCTAAATAGCCTACTCGTTCGTGTCGTTCGGCGGGACCAAATTTCAAACGAGTGGAGTGTGTGTATTAGATTGTCCGTTTGTTTTAAATATATGTTTTCAAATACTGAGTTGCAACTTGTAGTGAAATGGGCAGCTGTGAGTGAATTTTATACATTTGCGAAGTGAAACAATTAATCGAAGATCCCGTTAACAACGACTGTGACAATTATCGCATCAAGTTTGTGCAAACATTGGATGGTTCTGGTGAACTGATGAATGTCCCAGTCATTTGGAACTCTAAATCTAACTTTCCTCTTGTTCCTGATCACCTATTAGATATTTAATATCATATTGGGATCACTTTCATTTGCATTAAGATATCCAGCTAAACAAACATAATCTGCCAATAAGAAGTTATTTGTGTGTTTAGAGATGTGCATTTGTTATGCAACTTAAACAATGTTTGACTTAGTACATGTATTAAAGTGCTTAAGTACTTAAGTATGTTTTCAAATATCTAACAATATTTTTTTGATTAAATCTAATATGTTTCAACTGGAACATTTATTCGAACGCACCGAGCAAAATATTCCAACTTATTTAAATCAATCACAAAAGTGAATGGAATAGTAAACTATTGGTGATTAATTGTGTAGATAAAAATGTGATATAATGTTATAAAAGAAAATCCTACCCTACTTCTCCCTATGTGATAGAAGAGCAAAGAGTGTTGTCTGGCGTATTCAAGTTCATTGCTTAATTAAATACGCTCATTGCTGACAGGATCAATCTCGAACAATGGGCTATTGTATAATAGTGCAGCCTATCATTACTGGGACTACTATTATTGTTATTATTACCGTCACCATCGTTACTTTCCTGCACATGGTGATCATTTGAACGTTAGCTGCTACTGCTACCACATGTCTGCCTTTCAGTATCGGTTATTGAATATATGGACAGCGTGTGCTTGAAATGATCCAAAGCGATAGTTCCACTTTCAATTTTGTTTAATTTCTCGTCTGCCCTCTGCACTTCTTTTCCATTCCAGACACGGTTTTAAGCAGTTGCCCTTTTAGTTTTCAGGTGTATGATTTTTTATTTCTGCTCATTTCTAACCATTTTTTTACTTCAATTTTGCACGAAACATAGTAGCAAAACAATGCCCTTTATAGACGCACGAGTATGCGATTCGCACCATTGAAAAAATGACTGCCGCTTAAGTGTTAACTTGCGGTGTTGTAGAGGATAATTGAAATTCACTAATAATTGCATAAGATGTAAGATGACATCCTAAAAGTGGGAAAGGTGGGAATACAGGAGTGATACGAGATATGTTGTTTTATGACAATGAATTCGTGAAATCCCATTATAGTGTGCTTATTCATGAAAACTATTTTATGGTATTTACTTAGATTGTATGCGTGTCGCTATTTTGACAAATATTTATATGCATGATGGTTTTTTTAATAATACCTTTTTTTCATTATCGCCCATTAGTCTAGCTCGATAGAAATGGAAAGTGACTACCTTTATAATCAGGTTTTTCTGGTTCGAACGAAATAATTAGCTTTCATTGGGGATCATGGGCAGTTGCAGCAACGTTATAATCGAAGCAGGGAGAATATAGAGATGATACGGCTAAATGGCAGAAATTAAACAAGCATGATAAAGAAAGACATAGTTTCATTATAGTTGTACAGTGTTTGAATGCCCAGAAAAAGTGTGAATTACTTTCTTCAGTAAGAACTTATTGAGCACTACATATTTTTTGATAAATCAGTCTTGTTTTTAACACCAGACGAAATTTAACTTCATACAATAGATGTCGGAATCGGTTGGCCTTGATCTTTGACTACCGATGTTCCAATTGGTATATTGTTACATGTCACGGTGCTAGCTATTAGGTCGTATATTCTAGAATATAATAAATTTTATTGGCAGCCAAAGACGATGACTATACACCGAAATAAGAAACAGAAGATTTTTAGGCCAATTTGCTTACTGTCGGCAGCAAAAACATGCAATTCACATGAGTCCGCCAGGTGATTGTAAATTTGTATTAATAAGAGAAACATTGTCCAAAAGCACCATGTTTTGCTATGGTTGATCGTGACTGCAGTAGCGACTGGCGTACAAATGTATTATAGTACCACATACCCACAGGTGTGTAATGTGGGGAGTTTAAACAAAAAAGAGAAAAGGAAAGAACCGTAACTAACCCCTGCCACTGGAAGATGGTCTAGTGATTCGGCATGGTTTCGCGCTCACTTAAGATAACCTTGGAAAAGAAGGGTCGTCCAGTACTTCAAATAAATCGACTTTGTTCGTTGATACGACCACAGCTCGCTACTTTCGCTTTCACTATCAGTTTAATTCTCCTGATGTGTGGGAAACTTATTCCGCTCCGTGATCATGTATCTAACACCAAATTTCGATTGAGATGATGCTGCACTGTGGGTGAACAGAAACGTTCCATTTCCGTCATTGTGTGATGGGTATGACTTTTAGCTTGTAAAAATATCAGAGTGCACATTTTGGGCTAACTGTTAAATGGACGTAACGTGCCACTTGCTTGCCTTCTACGCCGTCTACGCAAACTGTGATATTGCCATCTCCTGTACGTGAGCATGAAAGAATCGCTTGGAACAACAAAATGGTTTGCAGATAGAACAAGTTATCCATCACGTTATCTACTATGAAGGGTATAAGCTTCTTAAGATAATCTTTATTTTTAATTATTCTTTGGGCGCAAAAGCGTTCCTACTCTTTGTATGCTAATCACGTCCACAATTTTGCAGGGAAGATTAATGTTGTGCAGTCAAAAGAGTGTGACGGTTTAATCATTTTATGACTGTGACTATGAAGAAGTCTTTCAAACAAAATTCGGAAATTTATGTAATTTATTTTGTCAATTGCTGCTCGAAGAGCTAGCACAATGTCTGGTGCTACTTTAAGGCACATGTCGTATACCTTAGTTACGTTCGAGTGTTAATAATTATAAGCACAAGCATATGCAATAACATAACGATGAATTTGATTTGCTCAACCCACCACAGAGCTAACACAACTGTGTTAACGATAACAACTAATATATAGTATGTATTTTCAATTACAGACCAGCTCTTAGTTTAAATGGAGTAATGTGCTTATCTCTACGTGCTCCCGTTAGCCAGAATCTCAATAAACAGTCGAAGAGAAACAGTAATAACGCTAATAAAGTGTTGAATGTAAGTGATTCCAAGTGAACTTTACCATTACTTCCGCACGCCATTCGCTACATTCAACATCTTAACGACACGTTATTGTTCATCTAGTTGCCCATCGGACGGTGCAACTAACACTTCTTATGTGGTTCTCGTGTGTGCCTCGGAAGCCTATGTTTTTGACCTACGGCTGGTATAGGTGACATGCGAGACTCAAGCAAAACAAGGAACCATCGAGATTCACATTGACATTGCCTGTAGCAAAGCAAACGCTGCTGTCACGCAAATTTCGTTGTGCTACCGTTTTCAGTCCGGGCTCACCTGAAGTTAGCGAAAACTGCAGCTCACGACATCTAGCTGCAGCGCTATCGGAGGATCTCTTTTAAGTTATGTAAATTTTATGCAAAACAGTGACCCTTTGCCTGGCGGTTTGAGGGAGACATCCGAAACTTAAAGTTCGTCCGTAAAGTGAAATTCGCGACACTAAATATGAGGTGAAATGAAAACAATAACAATTTAAGACACGAATGCGACGACGTGAACGCGAAAAGTTGTAGTGTCATGCGAGCCTACTAATCCGGAAACAAACTCGCGAGGAGCTCATGTTTGTTACGTCCAAGCCATGAACTGAAGAACAACGAGAACGTTGAACATCACCACTTAAACTCAAAATGCTGCCACGGTTCAAACGCGATGAGAGGAAGTGCAAACAGTGAACAACAACAGACAACAAGAAAAATGTGGAGAAAGTAAATCTCATATGACCGGTGTGCTTTTGCTGCTAAGGGTTACAGAATTGGAATCAGTTTTATATCACATCCAAACTAGTCGAATCGGGTGTTGTGCTCACTTCAGTTCCGGACATTGACTGCCGAAGATAGCACATAACAACATTACCAACAACAACATAACAGCAAACTACAAGGAACTTCTGTATATGTCCACATCCTGTAGTCTCGCTTTCAGTGGTCATTTTAATTACAAAGAAAATTATGTTCCGCTTATGCTTGCATGCAACTGTTAATCAAATTAAATTCCGTCCCACCGACACGACCACGGATCAATCAAAATCTTGTTACGGTAGGATATTATAAGGTGCATCATTTGGCAGTATCATTGCTGCACAGTGGCAACACGCGGCAAAAGAAAACGGTAGCCGGCAGCGAGCAAATAATCCCCACCGGAGGAAAGAATCATGCAAAATGTACAAACAATGTGTATGGCCATTTTGCTGTTAATCGTTGGTTCCGTCGTTGCTGAAAACTTGCTCTTTTCAGGTAAGATCTTGATTACCTTGCTGTGTGTTTAGCTTTGTTTTTTTTTCCATTCTTTTGGGGTTTGTCCCATTTTTATACAAACAACGCAGAATAATTCGAAGTAGAACTCCTGCTCCCGCTGGTGGTACGGTACCAGATGTGATACATGTAGAATGAGTTGTACGATGCATCGTAGCCATTCCATGCCGTTGTTTGTGTTGTGAATTATGAAATAATTTAAGCATAATTTGCATTGCAAACGATGATTTCTTGTAATGTGGAGCTATGCGAGTGATTATTTGCTGCTGTTGAGACCATTTAATACTTCATTTGAACTAGATTTTAGTGTATTCTAACCGTCACGGAATTTAAATAATTTTGAATATCTCAATGGCGCAATTAGAAACTTCATCTTTGCTGCTACACTTTTTTAATTGTAAATATACAGCTAACATGCTGACTGCAGCTAAAATGAGCTGTTTCGCAAGGTTCAGGATGACCTGAACATTAGTGTTATAGGAAACATAGACAAATATGATGCTTTTAAACTGTTTGCAACTGCAACTTTACCACAAGTTCCATCATCCTAACCTGTGCAGATTGATAGTTTTCTACATCAAAAATTGTAAAAATGAGCTTTTTGATTACATATGGCAAACGACACCTGAGGAACATTGCATGCATACGCTCACATGCGGTGCAAAAACCAACTTGTATTTTTTATGTTCAATCATTCTGGCACCTCGTATTTCGTTGCGTACATCCCTTCGTTTTTACTTTCTGATGTCTTTCTTCAACAGGCAACCATCCGAAGTATGGTATTTACCAAGCGCAAACATGTATTTCACATATGTTACTATTGTCACATAATATCGAATTTTCTACACAATTTAGTTTGTTCATGCAAAAGGCGTCCAATTCGAGCAATACGTCTAACTCTAAACAACAATTACATTTAATTTTATATAATTTTATTTAAATGAATGGAATGAAATGCCCTGTATAAATCAGGTTTACGCGTTTGAAACGGTCTCTGACTCGTCTAAAGGTATGCAATTAATTAGGCTACTATGCATTCGAAAGCCTTTGAACGACTTACCATCCCATTGAGGGTTGATACAAATCAATGATTTACAGCAAACACGTAATAAGGAGGAAAGTGATGTCTGGGCTCGATCGTACACTCGTGAATTTCGCGGAAGTTAACAACGCTTTAAACATGGATGTATTGACACTGTACTGCTTTTACACCTAAACTAACGATTTTACGCTCTTTCGCCATCGAAGAAACTGGCGTGCGGCGCGAGAGTCTGTACAATCTGCATATTAATTAAAACATTTTCAAGATCTTTCGGGTACGCCTCCCTGTATACGCCTGCCCACGGTTTCTCTCCACTGGCTTGCATTTGCTTAACAATTCCGAACGGATAGAATGGTCGTTTCGGGCGCTCAAGGGAGAGTATGTAAAACCAAACTGATGGACAACCTTCCAAACATGATTGCCTCAGCCCCGAACCAGCCGCTGGCATTCGCGGACAGACGATTATGTAAACCGTGTTACTCCATAAAAGGTGCCTATACAAGAAACTTTCACTGATTCATCCTCTCTTCCTTATGGGCCATTCTTTAAGTATTGGTCGATGCTTCCGCTCGTCTTCATGCGGTGCTTCTCGATGTATGGACGGAAGTACCGTGCGGATTTTTGCATTGGGCAATAAAAAATGGCTAATAAGCACAGTACACCCGAAAAATGGAAACCGGATCGACATATTATGCTAATAAAATTTTCCCTCTCAACCGGGGTTCCAGCTCAAATCTCGCACAGTCGTAATGTTTAGCTTAAGGAAGTGAGAGTCTGTCCTGTACCATTATCAACATGGATCTGGCAGGTAAAACTTGCGCGAACAGCGTTGCCCCCTTCATTATCGATTGGTCGTCTTACCGATCAGATGTACAATTGGTACGAAAACAGTTTGTTTAGAGTTTCACATTAAATAAAAACAACACAAACTAGCCTTTCAAACAAGCTTTTGATCGTTTTGTTCGCTGCGGCTTGGCTATGGCTATTTGCCCCGAGGAATGGTAACATAATCTTTCGCACCTATTGTATTGACCGATACCAACTGGAAAATCACGGGAATGATACTGCTCCCAATGAAAGTGAAATTCCGTTTCCAACATGTCGGAAGATCGACTGGTACTGATAGATACAGTCCCATCCGCAATTAAAATACGGTTGAAATGCTGACCGATGCTGTAATATTAAAATGGACACCCAGCTGCTGAAAGCAGATGGATGCAGGGAATAAATAACATGTAACAAACAGGTAAACCTTAAAAAGATACATAACAACATAAGTGCCGGATGTTGAATAGCATCTCAAACACAACCCAAGATGAGATCTTGTTTTTTTCTATCAACTAGGTTTATCTCTTTTTTACAGCAAGATTGGTACAACATGTTACGATGATATTTAAGCAGTTAAAATCTTTTCTTAATGGTGTTTTCATTTATGTTTATTTTGGTCCATTAAATAGCGATATAATGGAGTGATATATAATGTAGTTAATTCTAAATTACGTCTTAAAATTAACCCAAACATTAAAACCCACAATTATTTCAAAACAATTGTTAACTTTGAAATAGTTATGATGGGTTTAAAATCGTTTTTGTGTTTGTTTCATGTTTTGACACCTCCTCATTTAATCAGAAATCATTCACTACTTATCACATGAAGCAATAGAGCCATAGACATAAAACATGATTTTGCAGTTTTTTTCCTGTGAACACAAACGCACAAACGTTTAGCCTAAATAAAATATATAAAAAAAAGAAAAGAAGAAAACAAAAGGGGAACTGTTGTTTTCTCTTAAGTCCCAGAAAGCGGAGATTAACATTTATAGTCGACATACCGTGACGCTGGCCACGCTAGTGACAACCGAATCGGGAGTGTTAATAAATCGATTATACTGTGAACAAAACACAAATTTATTTGCTGGTACAAATTGAGTGTAAGACCACTGTTCTTTACTGTACTTAACAAATTTCGTGGTGACATTCCGGCCCGGCCGTTTTTCTTGAATAAAAAAAAAACAAATTTCGTGGTTCAGCTCAGACCGATCGCCAACGAGCGATGAGATGCAACGAAAGTGTGCTTCAATGTTGTACCTATGAATGAACCTATTGTACGTGGGTGGATGATTTTTGTTTCATTGTTTTTTATCTCCTTTCATGCGTTGATTTGATTTTATTTGTTTTCTGTATTTCATCGTTAGTGTTAGTGTAAATAGAAGTGCCGAAGAGGAAAGTGGTAGAAAATGTTGCGATATTTACTGTGCTACATAACTTTATTCTTAAAGACGTTCCAAAGGATCATTTCAAACTCAATTTGCAATCATTAACTCTGCTTTTAAAGCTCAAACGTGCCCCACATGATCGTCCCAAATGAACCCCATCCGGCCCAATTCCCCGTAGCAAGGACTGACTATCCGGCTGCGTGGTTTAATTAAGTCAATAAATGACAGCTATGACCTAGCAGGTCGTTACGCCAAGAAGAGAGAGAGACCACATACGTAAATAACATATAAATTTAATTCTTCATATTATAAGTTTACTGATGTTGATGACTTAGCTTATCTTTACAGGTTGTGAAAAAACCGAGTTATATTCATTTTAAACATATGCCTTTAATAAAATATTATGCATTAGGTATTAAGCGTGTCGTGTATAATTATTCTGACCACATCATCATAAGACCGCATAATCATTCTAAAACGTTAAGCGAATTCACCATTCAGCAAATTGAAAACATAAAATAAAATCGTATAATTCAGTTGAGAAAAACCTTAACTCTTTAAGGATTTCGCTGCATTGTGTAATAATAACATTAAAATATGATAATCAATCATTCATCTGTAATCAATTTTTTGTATGTTTTGTCTTTTGTTATTGCAACTTTACCTTAACTTATTGTTAAATTATTAACATTACAGCATAATTTTATGCTCACCAGGTTAGGATGTATTGTTGCAATATTACTCATACATGGATAAATAATTCGTTGAACGTTGAAAAATAGATTGCAATTTTCCTTCCAGGTTACAGATTGGATGAACCTTGATCCTACACACTTACATGTAAGCTGGAGGAGTATTTAGCCGTATGCCTTATTTTTCTGTCGGATTTGCTTAAAACGTTGATTTTATGTGGAAAAAGAAATTGCGTTCATTTATTTACTTTCATCCGTGATCATTATGCTAAGCATAAACGTCAGACAAAGTGAGCACTTTTCAGTGTACCATTTTGCATGATCCGCCTCTAACCTATCATTAACATTTGCTGGCACTTGATTGCATCATAATATATGAGCAGTGCAGTAACTGGTGCGGTGCCACAATAGGTGCAAAAACTTTACCCGAGATTCATGGACTTCTTTTATCAGTCGGAAGATAGGTAGAAATTGAGTATAAATTGCTACGTAACGATAAGTCATAAAACATTTCCGAATAAACTTCCAATATGTGGAACTGAAACGCCGTCGAACGGTTATTGGACATATATTTGAAGAAAGTATAAAAAAAATACATAAATTGCACCACATAATACACAATTGCATCTCACACAGAGCATTGCGCTTGCACGATGATTCGCGTTGAGCTCGAACCATGCAGGGACAAGCGGAACGTATCATTCGCTTGTAGACAACTTTACTTTTCCTTTCATCCATTCAACGGCTTATGCAGGATGATTTCAAACTTGGAACAAACTCTGCAGCTACTTCGATTACAACACTCAGGTCCGGTTTTTTGCTGCTTTTCTTTGTTATTTCTTCTTTCTATCTCTTCCGACAGGTAGGTCAGGGTATGCACGTGGTTCTTGCTGGCCCTAACGAGCACATGAAATATCGTTGATTTCCCGGCACGGTAGGCACTCAACAAGTCCAACAAAAAGAATTCAGCGCCTTGATTGAAACACTTGCTTAAGCATCAATAGTGTTTATACCTTTTTGTTTTGCGAATATAGTATCTTGTATGAAGTATTTCAATTTTCAAATGTTGAAATGAATGCCAATTAATTTCGTGCATGTACCAATGTACGTATCTTATGCGTACCCTTAAGGTAAGCATTCACTTTGTGTGTGGTACGTACTGAGTTTCAAGATGCGTCCAATCGCGTAAATGAAGTGATTCGCTTGATTTGTCGATCAACAATACTAACCTTATAAATCAAAGAAGAAGTGTACATAGTAGGGGACACAAAAAGTACACTTGGAAGTTTACGGAACTGTTTTCTCCTCCAGCACAATCATTGTCTAATGATTATCAAAACAGGAGGGGGTGCTGCACGAGTAGTTGCGATCGGTGCGATCGGGCTCGTGTAATGTTAAATTATGGAAAACTGTGTACCATTGTAGATAAGGACTTTCTCCGGAAGTCGTTCCTTATTACGCCTCCGGAGACGTATTCCTATAAGCGTGTATATGCAACCAATGATTCAACAGGGGACTGTTGCAAAGGTAGTTTTTATTCGATAATACATAGGGAAAGTATGCACAACTAGTAAAGCATCCTACGTGAATAGTGAGTTGCCAATAATGTAACAATGTTAGTAGCATACACCATATTACACGATACGTATAATTACGGTAATTAAATTACCCTGCTAGGTAATACGATTATCGTTTACGACAAAGGCTGTGTATTATTAGACCGGAAAGACTTCCCGACAGAAAGTATCCTTCAGCACTACAGCTAACCGAGTCACCCATAGCTAATAAAAAAAAACGCCAATAGAATATTAAACTATCTTCATTTATACCTCTTCAGCACAAAAGCGTTCACTTCATTAACTATAGTTAATCTTAAAACTTTTTAGGCTGAGATTTTTTATACCAACTATGGAATAGAGAAAAATGTTTAAAAAAATTATTTATTCCGGTACAATCCTGCAACAGGCGACAACATTTCTAACTGAAATTACGCCTTCATTAAAACAAGCCAAATTTCTATGTTTTTAATTTTTTCTTAGATTGTGGAGTTCGGACATTGCGTCGTCTACCACGGAGTAATCTTACCAGAATACCAACTACCACCAACTTCAGCCACTCCAGCTTGACGCCCTTCGTTAGGAATCCGAAAATAATGCACGGTACGCCTACGGTCGAAGGTCAATACCCATGGCAGGTATCACTGGAGCTGTTGCATCCGTCGTACGGTTTTATAGGCCATTGGTGTGGTGGAGTGCTGATTGATCGAAACTGGGTACTATCCGCTGCCCACTGTATTCACAAGTACGTATATATTTCCGCTATGCTAGTGTTTATGCTTCCGTTTAAAATATTACGCTGATTTGCACGAACAAGTCCGTTCGTAAGTTCAATTTTAATGTATATGCTTACTAACCCAAACTTATACATTCTCTATTAGTGATTTGTTCAACTTGCCACTACCCGCACTTTGGACAGTGGTTCTTGGAGAATATGATCGTCGATCGGAATCTGGCTTCGAACAGCGCATTCCAGTTGATAAAATAATTTTGCACGAGAAGTATCATAACTTCAAGCATGATCTTGGTAATTGTGATCTTTGATACGAACAAGCCAATATAGCACTTTTGTGAATAAATCACTAATGTACATCATATTATTCCACAGTGTTACTGAAGCTCGGAAAGTCAGCCAATACGTCACCAAATTCTCGTGTAAGGAAGATATGTCTTCCGTTTGCAGACTTTAAAGTCAACAGCATGGCATTTGATCCAAGACCCGGCCAACAATCGAAACTGAGTACAGTAAACAAACCAGCCTATTTCTTCGAAAAAACTCCAACTGACGATCTAGAGAACCAACAAGAACCACAAACCGAGAACTTCTATGAACAAGACCAAGAAGCTTTTCCAGAACCCGTCCCACTGAGGGATGAAAATTTTTTAAGACACTTTAAAAAATCCTTACAAACGCCATCTACGAAGGATCGATCTTTGCGAACACGCACTGCACGATATATGATTAATCATTTGGTAGCGGAACGACTTCTGGCCCTTCGTTCCAATCGCACGCGCCAAAATTTATCTAGCGAACAACCAGAATCCAAAAACTCCGACGAAGGGAGTGAAGGTAGACTGAATCATTCCAGTCAGTCATCAAGGCGACTGCTAACCGAGGGTATGTTCAAACCAGACAAACCCCATCCCCGCCAGAGTCTCAATGGGAAACGGTGGATATACCACCCATTTGCAGGAAATATCGTCTTGGCTCGCAACGTGGTGTCCCATCATCAGCATCACCGGGCCGATCTGAACAGTAAATTCGGCAACAATAGACGACGGAACGATAAATTTTCCCATGCTCCAGTTTACTATCGCAAAGAACCTAACTACCGTACCGAGGACGCCATCGATCTCGTATCACCTGAAGCCAATGGTCCAACAGTTAATACCGCATCGGATGTCGAGACGGATCATGGCCCTTCTACAAGTGCGATGCCAGATACATCCCAGTACGTGGATTGCTTAGCAACAGGTTGGGGAAAATCTACAATCGATGATGAACTGACTGATGTCTTGCTGCAAACGCGCGCACCAATACAGAGTAGTAAGAAGTAATTACCCAGAACTGATGACTTTGATAGCCGTGGTGACATTTTGTTATATTCATTTACTTATCATTGCTTTTGCAAGGTGCGAGGAAGCGTATGGGGATTTTATCAAACTACACCGTGGTCATCTTTGCGCTGGAAATCTGGACGGAGCCGGTGGAACATGTGTGGTATGTATTCAATGTGCATAGATGCTGATATATTAAAATTATACATTATGTTAAACAATAGTTTAGATGACTCCGTCGATTTTGTTTTAACATAATCATTCCTAATCCAATAATGCTTTCAAGGCCTCATGTAGAAGCTTAATGTGAAAACTATGACCATGTGATTTAGGTATACTTTGTCTTCTACAAGTCATAAAACTAAAATTACAATATTAATTGAAAGTGTCGTGTGATGTGGTTTGATATAGTCAGCATTCTTTTCTGTATTCTAATTATTATTAATTATTATATTAATTATTTATCAAACAATTTAAACTACTTTTCTTCCTTATTATTATCCATAGGGAGACTCTGGCGGTCCATTGCAATGTCGCATAAGCAAAAGGGGTCCATGGATATTAGTTGGAATTACATCTTTTGGATCGGGTTGTGCGTTTAAAAACTACCCGGATGTGTATACCAAAATCTCTTTCTATCGCCAATGGATAGTAGAAACCATACAAAACAACTGAAGTTATGATACTGTTTGTGTACTAAAAAGCCAAGTGTTCGAGTTTTAAATGTATAGACTACGTATATCGATTTAAATTGTGATATTAATTTAGAAAAGTATGCGTTTAAAAATATATTATGTATATTTTTAAGTTTTTGTTAGTAGCTTGTTAGTTTGATTATTCCCAGAGAAATATATCTCTGATAAAAAATAGTTTTAAGAATGCAAAGGTTTTTGTTGGTTCGTAGATCGGAATTATCTGTATTTGGTTTCAAATATTTCAACTTTTTATTAAAAAGAAAAAAATCAAGCATTGTTTTCTCTTATCATATCTTCTTTAGTTGATTTAATAATAAAACTGAAGCAAAGAAGGAACAAACACAGTTTTTGTTTTAATTTATTGATGAGAATAAGCAATTTACAGTAAAATCATACATCACGGAAACTTGTGAAACTTATAGAGCTTTGAGAAAATTATGTTGCTATCAACTGGTGACGACTGGTTACTAACCGTCGCAGTATCCACATTTCGAAACATTTTCTGAATAATATGGCTAATATCATATAATCACATTTGAAGCAGAACGTTAAATGGCGAATTTATTCCATTGATCGTTTTATTTAGGATTTTTTTTAATCTGTGCTGATGTAGCAAGTTTTCAAAATTTTTAATTTAAGTAACAAATATATATCAAATAATTTTTTTACAAGCGCGTGAATAATATGTCGAAAGCTCAAAGTTTTCATCGAATGAGCGCTTCGAAAAAGCTACAGCAACTCGAAATTCGAAATTCAGAACTCTGCGGGATAAGACTGCTCGAACGGCGAAACTATGGGCTGACAACGCGCCTAAGTGTATCTAAATTATAACTGCAATTTCGTTCAATTACCTTAAAGAATTGTTTGTAGGTACTTAATCAATTGGGACTGTGCAAAATTTAATCTTAGTTCATTCAGACACTGTTTTATCATGACATCTTATCAACAAGCATGGATTTCGTGTCTTCTGAACTTCTACGCTATATTTCAGCTCGACGACATAATAGGGTACGGTAGGGCAAGGATGCGCTCTGAACGACAGCGATAAAACGTGTAGGAAAAATAATTGATTCGGAAATATCTCCTATATCTCGTTGGAAATATATTTGTTGAGAAATTTATTCAAATAAATAATATTATTAAAACTGTAAGTTTTCTAGCAAACATTGAACGAACCACCGTTATACGTTATAGTACAATAAAATAGGTATCAGGTATAAAATAGGTCATCCTGATAAAATGTTTAAAATAATAGATGTTATAATAAATAATTAATAATAAATAAATAAATAATAAATAATAATAAAATAAATGTTAAAATAAAATTATCACTTTCTAAATGTTTTGAAATTCAATTTTTTGACGTACATGGCATGGCATATATAAATAAAGATGTATAAAGGATATAAAAATATAAGTTTACGTGTAAATTAGAATAAAAGTACAGGTTCCTCGACTGTGTTCGAGGTCCCTCTTTTGCACGGATTACGATGTAAGCGGTTTCTGGAAATTCTGGAAAGATAGCCGGGTTAGTTTATAGCACAAGATTAAGCAAAAGGAATTAAATGGCTGCCAATAACATGCCTTCTCTTTCGTCATAAAACATTTGTTTATAATTTTTGTTAATATTTTCTTCCGAAAAGTCGACTGACATGCTATATAAATAACAAGTAGAGTGCAAAGTTGACTCTGCAACATTGAAGTATAAACAATATTGTACCGAGATTTGACACACGCGGAAATTAAAGATACGAGCATATTTTGCGAATTATAGCGCTCCTCTGTAACAGTGTATCTCGAAGGCTGCCTGCACATGAAAATAAATAATTGCACATAATCGCAGTAAATAAGGATTATCGAATCGACTTTCGCTATAACGACTCTACTAAAATTGGATTCACTATCAAAGTTAATGGTATTTTGTGTTGTACTCTCCGGTTGTCTAGATATCGATATGCTAAACTATGGCTAATAAAAAGTCTGTTTCTAGTTTCCTTGCCTTTATATTAATTCATTACTCAAGTAAATCATTTATTGAACCGTTAACATTACTTAAATCCGAAACAGGGAAAATCTTTCCGGCGTAGTCAAACGAAAGAACAAACACTTTGAATTTTTTTTAAAGTTTAATATTTTTATTCATTCCAGTTCACAAAATTGTTATTTACATTTTATTTCCACTATACCATTTAACACCATATTAACTATTTGTACATCTGTGTAACATGACTCTACATTTACGAATATATACTATGGTTGACTAAAGCTGCACTAGTTGTTCAACCTTAAGAACTCGATTGCAACTGTCGGAAAATACTACAAAAGAGTTGTCATTGCCTACCCTATGGTCACTGCAGTGTTTATAAACTAACTTACGAACTAACAGTATATCACAATGATTCTAAGATAATGAGTGTATTGTAGCTGATGCGCTGTGTGGAATCAGAATCGAGGACTCGTGGATAGTCACTTTAAAGAACTGTAAGTGCAGTTATTCTATAAGAATAATATGTCAGTCCGTTTGCTCTTTTCCATAACACCTATTACCTACGAGAGCCTAATGGAAACACCATATTGAATTAGAATTATCATATACCACCAGAAACGCATCATGCACCGTTTTCTATCAGCAGCGGTTCACGCCGTATTATTTCGGCTTCTCCGTATTTTTCCAATTCTTTTCTTAGTGGGTACGGGATCATATTAACGGTCGAGTATCGTATAGATTTCCGTGGATCGTACTCAAAACTAGCCACTTCCGAAGAGCATAACAATAATAACACCGCTGTCGCCAGCAAAGAGGCTCCCAGTAATGCAAGTATGCACACAAATCCTGTCTGTAGATATGGCGCAATTCCAAACAGGAGATTTAGCAGCAATATTAACTCTGGTGTGAGTTTTTCCAACGACTGTATCGAAAGATATGAGGATAGGAACGAAAATTGTGTGTTAAACGCGTATATTTAAGTCATTGAAAGGCAGTTCTATAACATTACCATTTCCGCCCATATCAACGGTATGACAGTGTTGTGAAACGGTCTCAGCTCTGAGTTGAAGCTCACATTCGTTAAAAGACTGATTTGGACGCGGATGTTTGCCTTCATGGGTATGCCAAGTTGCTGCCAGAAGCAAAAAGATGATGAAATAGTTATTGATTGATTCAAATGGATTTGCCGTTGCGTTACGGTGGTTATCACTAACCGGTTGCATAATGATAACAGCGTCGTGTTTTTCCTTGTTTGGGCTCAACCCATCAATCGCCTGCGAGAGAGTTGGATCACTTTTGTAAAAATGCGGCAAGGAGACTGCGACGGGTATGTCTAAAAGATTTACCAATCAAACATGTCAGACAAAAAACATTCTTCGCAACCGAATGCATGAATTACTGGATGTATACTCACTGTACCAGCAGGGACTCAAATCTCCCAGCCCTTTGGGAAGGCACTGGTTGTTCTTACAGTAGCACGATGTATATGGATCATCTATGGAGCTTTCGAAAGCGTTCTCCTGGATCGAAAACCAATATGCCTTGATGCCATCCACTTCTCCTTCTCGTTCGAAGGCAATTGGTAAGGTTCGACAGAATGCTTTACGATACACTTTAAACACCTCCGTTTTGGAAATATTTCGAGGAAAAACGGACCCATCGTACGATCCTTGCAGTGTGTTGCAAGGTGTGTTTCTAGAAAGGAAAAAGAAAGATGTGATGTCTCTAGGTTTAGAAAAGAGCTCCCACTTACGTTACCTTCTATCAGCGTCCCAATGATCTTTCGCGACATAACCCCAGTGAGCTAGACCAGGCGATCCATTCCACACATCGATAGAGTAGTCACGGATCGGTTCTTCGGGATTCGATCTCGATACCATATCATGGTAATACTCTTCGTGTAGGCTCTCTGCCAACTCATCCGATACATCATCATCAATGATGCTATCCTCCGCTTCCCGTTGCTGATTGCGTACTGACTCCGGCAAATTGATGGTTACCGTGTCGAATCCATCGTCAAACATCTACGACCAGAAAACGAAACTCCTAAGTAAAGCGTGAAAACACCAACACAAGGGCTGACCATTCCGTTAAACCCCGAAATAAAGACTTTGTGCAATTAAAAAGTATGTTCAGTTAAAACATGTTTTAAACGATTCATTAATGATGCATAAAGCAGTTTGAGGTCCACTTACTCGATCCAATATTCCCAGTTTTTGAAAGTGTATTAGTTCCGGTAGTAGGGTTGAGGCAATCCTCACTAGGGGGTCGTCGTAGCCCCAGAGAAGATCGTGTGTAGAGATGTTTAGAATCGGTGACATTCCGAGCGGTTTTAGCGCAGCAGCTACTGCAAATGCGGCAAAAGTGGACATGCGATAGGCTGCACTGGACACACCGAGCAATGCTATGTTCGGTATCATAATCCGATCTTCCATCGGATCTCCGACGGATCGTTCTGGTACAAACACTTGACGACGAACAGGTACAAAACTAAGCGTACCGTTCGGGTTGAAGGTTGAGTTGCGATGTTCCAAAAACTCCTGGTACACGTACGGTCCTACTTCCTGCAAGCGCAAACGCTCCTCCCCACGCATAAATGCCTCCGGGTTAGTAACGTTGAACACGTAAATGCTGATGAAAACTGCTAATGGCGGTTTCTTCCATAAGCGGTTTAGGTAGGATCCTTCATACATGGACAGTTTCTACACAAAAATCAAAACAAAAGTATGGAATAGTAGTGAACAATAGGTACGTTTATCTTAAAGGTTTTGTGTGCTAAGCTAGCTAGTGGCGTTTTGCCGTACGCTAGATTTAGAAGCATACATACATCTTCAACAATCACTTCGGTGGGATCGATCACAATAATTGCATACGCTAACGTTAGAAACAGTACTCCGAGGCAGCATAGCTTAACAACTCCTGTGAATCGCAATTGGTGGATGTAGTCGGTCCGAGAAAGAGAAAAGAAATACCAAATTGAAACATTGCGTTAAATTTGTCGAATGTTATGAGTTGTAAGCAAAACGTACACTGATGCCAATGTTACTTCCAAAAGCAAAAAAAAACCCTCATTACTCATACACCGGATGTCGGGTGTACCCGTGCAGGTTCAATGTCACCTTGTTCAAGGAAGCGCTCGTCAAGATTGGTTTCTTGGGTTTAACGTCCTACTAAACCCGGCATAGCTGAGAAGACAACTGAATGCATGTCAACCCAGGTATGCTGAAGTGGGCCAAGATGATCTTGGTCACGTTACAAACCAGTGCCAATGTGCTATAGCTGCGATGAGCCCAACGGTCCTCACTCCTGGCAAGGCTGGTCGAACTCTCCGCACCATAAAGCTCAAGTTCACGCTCGCCCAACCTTGAGAGTATGTGTGAACCATATAAACAAGAAACGATTGCTGATGCAAAACATAAACCTATTTCACCTCCGTTACATTACGTCAACGTCACGTTGCGGAAGGTTTACCTCTAGCTTTTTCCAATGCCCAAGAAAAATCCTTCCCACTTGCACTTTCAACCGTCCGCACGAGGAATGTGTCAAGTCAATAGATCGCGTGAAACTCGTACGTAAGTAATGCTCGGGGAGATCAAACTATATTGCTTTTCTGTTTTTCTTTCTTCTTACTGTTCTGTACTCTTCTTACTGTAAACAGTGAGCAGTGTGTCGTAAACCTGTTCTTAGGGTGTTCAGCAGTTGTTAATGCCTCATGTCACCGACAGCTGGAACACTACATTAGCAAAGAAGGCACATCAATTGTCTGCATTCATGTTTCAAGTTTCCATGAACTCTCAGTAATCAATAGCAAACGATTAAGTTCAAGAAGATGTCACAGAAGGACGCGTGGCTATGTCGTAAATAAATTTTGTCTACTTTCATATTGAATTCCTCTTTGGAAATCGATCAGATATTGCACTAGCAAATGAATGAATGCAAGGTAATTTATACCGAACTGTGGTTCACACTCTACCAGGAGACAGAAAATAGCCATTATTGTAATACTGCCGGAAATCCCTAATGCATGATTACGCGGCACACAGCTTCCGTTCTACCACAGCGGGAGAAACTCTGCTGGATTCAAATAAGCCACATGCTTCAAGCACAATACACCATCCCATCAAGATGCAAGGCACAGCAAGTAATCATTCCACTTCCGCAACCCATCTGACACTCGTGGGCTAATCATAGACAACGAACCCGACCTTATGATCGGTTTCACTCGGTGACCTATTTGAGCTTTTTCTCAATGAATTGTGATCAACGTTTCGCTGAAGCTAGGGGCTCAAATCGAGTCAAACCTTGTTGTTGATGGTGACGAACACGTTGACATGACTAGTTATTGCACGTGAATCGTACTTCTGTGGTCAACCCCGTAATCGAAGCAGAATTAAGTTAGCGGGTCATTTAATGCTCGCTTCTGTCCTCTGGATCGTAGGGCATACAATCTTCGAACGTCGCACACGCCGTTTAACAATATAAACTATTAAACCGGTTACTTTCACAACGGTCAAGATCGATGGCAAAATGCCTTCCCTGAATATCGTGTACAAAACACTTTACGTCGCACCCCCGATTTCTTGTGCGTTGGATTAACAGAACTCATTAGACTATAGCACATTTTTAATTGATACTTTTGCCTGTTCACTGATAAAAACTTAAACGTATCTTAGTGCCACATCACGATCAACACAATGAGCGAATATCGTACCCGTTGTATCGCACTCGAGTTGAGTAAGACGAACGGAGAGGAGTAGCGGAATGTGCGTTGTGAATAAAATTACAATCAATGCACCAATGCGGTAGTACACTTTCAGCCGTCTACTCTAACTCCCTAGGCAGCATACTGGACGCGGAAGCTTTGCTACGCATTGAGAAAGGAAATAAGAGATTACAATTCAAAAGGAAGAAAGTTACTTAATATTATAAATGAAGTATATACCAGACGGCGCGGTTACAATGCATCACTGTTCAAACCACTGCTCAATACACTCGAGCAGAGCGACTAACACAATCAGATAGCAAATCATGAAACTCATAAAAAATGTTTATGACAAAGCTTTTATAATAAATTTTATAGTAATGAGTGACGTTTGAAGAATACGTTCATATAAATAATGTCCAATCGGATTTTACTACATTTTTTTCAGTTAACCGTTCCAGTCTCTGATTCTGTAAATTTTAATGCAAAAAGAACACATCATGGTTCTGCATACCCAAACTAACCGACAAGTCAAGGAACTGATACTTTCCCTGATACCGACACCGGCAGTCTACTTTATTAAATTTCATATCACAAAAACAAACAAAGCAAAGGTAGTTAGCCTATGCCAGCTCAGCAATGCGATATAACAGCGATATTGTATAAATTTAATTAACGAGCTACCCATAATATCTCAATTCCGATCATAGAATTTAATTTGTAGTGGCTCTGATCTCTCACTAAATGCATCCAACACACCAGATCTGCATTATAATGTAACGGCCGCAAACAATCATTGTATGACGTATATTAAAAACGTGAAAAAAATCATACATTGTTCTGGCTAAGATCACGCAAAAGTACACCACAAGAAAACAGGTTGTGAATTCAATTGAAGTTATCAAAATTTATAATCAGCACATTAGAAAATGATAAGTAAATTTCCGTTGCCGAATATCTTAGTTGAATAATGGGTTAGAAGTAGTTCTATTCCTACTTCTACTTTCACCTCACTCGTAACAGTTGAACAGTTTACATTCATCGAAAATGTAAACTGAATGCTGAAATGCTGCCTCTCGAACTATTGGTAGTAAAAGAGTGCAGCAGGTCACTTGGATAAAGTGTAGCATTGCACAAGATTTGTAAGTACAAGGTGCAACAAGTTTCAAGGTCCTTTCAGGTTGAATCGATCGGTGTTTATGTCAACACACTAAGCAACCGAAAAACTCACTTAACTGTTCGTCATTTGAGCATAACAAAGTACGTTTTTTGCTATGATGGTGATGTTGAGATTTGTAAATAGAGTTTGATTATGGAATTCTATGCACCACTAACTTTTATTTAGTTATCATGCTCAAATGAAACTGTAGCAAAATCTATAACTATATGAGACTAGTCTTTAGTAAAGATGAATCTTCTAATGAAAATGAAAGCAATAAAACGTTAAACGTCATGTTACTCTTTACATACTCTCTCGGCGCTCTTGAATGAAGTAACTAACAACAAATATTTCCTAGTAAAAAGTACTACTCAAAAGATGAACTTGTGTGATGGACGCTGCAGGATGTGTAATTAAGGCTAGCTTTTTGTCTTGTTATTATGAGACACTATGCATTGCGCGACGAGAGGCAAAGCTTTGCATTTCGTTAACCTTTGGTCACCATTACTGTCGCCATGAACGCCATGCCACGTGGATAAAGGCAAGGGCAACCGTTCACGATCGCGTACTAATGAAAAGGTTTTTGCAGATTGATTCTAAACTGTTTCCACAAACTCATGTTCCACGTACGTTACGTTTCCGCGTATCATACACGTGAAGTTGTGCTCAGGGGTCAGATACCCAGAAGACAGTAACAAACACCTATGGTTAAGATCCGTAACGTTACACCATTATACCTTCATTAAAGGCGTCATTGTACAAATTTATTTGCATAGCGAACTACTACATTTACCTACTCAACGAAAAAGCTGTACATTAAATTTAAATTTTGCTCTAAAAAAGGGGTTTCATGCAATTTGTCTTAATGCTTTTAACAGCAATCATAACATATCCGTTAAGAGACTTTAAATATTAACGTGTCACTTGAAACATTAAATTTAAACAGCGTATAGACGGCAAGAGACACGAAGACAAATAAAAAATCAAATATACTTACGTTTCCTCTTGGAGACCATCGTAAATGCTGGAGTGGTAGTCATTTTGAATCGTTGCACTACGTAGACTATAATCGCGTAGTATTACCAACTTCGTTGGTTTTCCAAATAATCAATGGTTGAACCTTCTAACAGTCACAACCAAGAACAACCTGTGTTCGTCTACAGCAAAGAGATTGTTGCCCTGGAAATCTGGTCTAGATGAATACGTGAATTAATAGTATTGCCGAAAAAACATATACCATGGTAATATTGCGGCAAATTGTAAAATGTTATTTTAACATAGTTTATGCCACTATTTGATTTATGTTAAAGTGGTATTAAAATCAATTTCTTGGACAAGACCACTACATAATGCGTGCAAGTCGCACATGAAGTTTTTGCTGTTTATTTCAGTTTTCTAGTAGAATTGTTTTAAATCATTTTCAATCATCGATTTAGCCATGAAACATTAACCTTTCACTAACTGTTTATTACATCAAGACAAATACTCGTATTTCATATAGTAGATGAATAATTTGGAAATGGATAATAAGAATTTAATTAGAGTTTTTTTTTATATTCAAGCAAATGTTATTTATTACGTATTTTGAGCCATTACGGCAAAAAAGAACAATTTTGTATATTTTTATTGTATTTTTATCAATGTTTATTTTTTTTTAACTTTCGAAAATTAACGCTATTGGACATAATTAAAACTATCAAATAAACCATGTATAAACTCACTTTTCATCATTCACTATGGCACTAGATTTGTACACTATGAAAACAAATTCACACCGATAGTTTTTTTTCTCATTCAGTTTATCAGTTTTACAAATTTAATGCACATAATCCACATAGATTTTATTGTCACCAAACATCACTGTTGTGTTAATATCTTTCTTGGGAAATTATTTAAAACTGGAATCCTTGCACTCGCTTTCTATACTAGAATTGAACTACAAACAGCGATCACTGCTATCTTAAACACTTTATGAAAATATTATTCTTACACCATGCTGCACCAGCCAGGGATCTTTGCTGGTAGTGGGTTTATTTTAAAACCAACAACAGTCGACTTATACGCTGGAGAGCAATAGTGCAAATAGGAGTGGTGCAGCGTTTGTTCTGTTCTTTATATATGCTCCAGACGCTGCTTGAAGCTCACCATCTCCACACATGTGTCGATTGTTTCCTTCCATCGATCTTGTACTCGTTATTCGTTCGTCTACCCATTCGGACGATCGCTCGTCTTCTCACGAGATCACGACAAGAACCGAGGATCGACAGTCAGCCACGTTGCCAGCATCAGTTCCTTGAGTTGCAGGTAGCGTGACGCATGATGAAAGAAAAATAGAGCTTCAATCGTTGATTAACATGCATTTACAAGGCGTTGCATAGTGAAAGTGCTAACACTGCAAATATTAATATTATACATATAATAAAAATGTTTATATGATAACTCAAATACGCATTGTCTTATCTCAAACATTGTGAAGACAAGGTTTGACAGGCGAACGAATTTAAACTTCTTTTTTATATCAGATCCAACCAATGTGGTTAAATAACCCAATAATTGTTTAAATTGCGCACGATGCTGCATCATCATACTATTCAAATTTTGCGATTTTTAAAAAATAAAAGAGAAATGCTCATAACGATGACGTAGTCTTTGTAATTTGAGTTGCCTATGTATTGCAACTAAATCAGATGCAGTAACTCTTACTTTCAGCCTCATTGTGTTTTACCTATGACTATCCGGCAGGGACTGACTATCGGGTAATGTGGTAAAAATAATGCTGTACTTCTAGACGTTCTCGCGAAAAAAAATTCTTTGTGCAAAATTAAACAATGTTTTCGAAGTTCTCAGAGGAAATTCGGACATATGTAATTTAAATTATGTTCATCAAAATTATTCGAGGTGACATAAAGTCAATCATTAAATGAATGATGGATGATTGGAACGTAAAATGGAAACTATACTTTGTATGATCGGGCGTGAACTTGGTTTTTTATACATCACATTCCTTCGCAAAATGTTACAAACGAATAACATTAAAAAAAACCAAGACTATGACTAAAACAACTGCAAATGCCGTCATTGATGGCATCAGGCAATGAATTAATGATAAATTATTGTATATTACTCATTGCATACACCATTTCTTTATTATTACGTACATTTTGGTTTCTTTAAGAACCTGTTACAAGAAAAAATAAAAACAAATAAAGTTTGGAATGATCGAAAATTATCAAAAGTCATAGTAGTTGGAATAAAAATGAACTTCATAAAGTACGTTAACATCTAATACTAAAAGCGGATAAAATTTTAAAAAATTAACAAAATAAACGATTGAAAAATGGAAACAAAAACGAAAAAGGTTTTGTGAATAATTGTGAATATTTAAATAACTATGCAGCATTTCTACTCCCGAATAGAAGGGAAAATGTTTGGATTACTACCTATTGCAACTGTTCAATGATGTAATTGTACCATGACACGAAATGAGAATATCACCGGAAGACTCAATTCGTAAAGTTAAACTACTTTCAAGTATAGAGGGCACAATCATGCACAGTTCAAAAACCAAAAGCGATAGTATTGAAATGTAACAACGTAATTAAGATTTCAGACCCAAAATACAATTATAAACCCGACTCCACAGCAAAACTATCGAATATTGTTTGTCTGTACTGCTTCAACTATGCATTGCACTTGCATTTTACTCTTGCCACTAATACTTCTAGCGCTATTTTTAACCAATAACTCTACGATTTTTGCACACACATATTAGAAAGGAAACTTGTAAGCCTGGCGTCCTTACAATTACAAACAGTTGTAGCGAAACACGGCGAAAACATTTCATGGAAAACTCATACTTTAACATTGGATAAGGTAATCATTTTTGTATCGTTCAACGAATGGTCAAATACCTACTGCGCATACAGAAATGGTCTTTGATCTCTGACGATTTCGATCCACTTTCGTTTCTCGAACGGTTGTTGTAGTAGAATGATTGATAAAAATTGGAAACTGCACAACTAATCTCAGCCTATGCTCTATACAGCGCACCACAAACGAACAATGTTGAATGTATAAAAACAACACTGGATAACTCAAGGGGATAAATAATTCATCAACATTGAACAAGTTCAGCATTACGCTTGCCCTCTGTTCACCTGCATTGACCCTGCTCTCGTGAGTCGCGTGCATCTGCGCGTGTATGTGCCCTTTGCGTGCACAAGCGCACATGTTGGAAGCCATCTATCGCTACCATCCTGCCAGTTCGTCGATCATGCACGTTGTCCACTTCTAGTCGGAATGAAAGGGCCACTGGAAGATGGTGACGAAATGATTTGCTACCTGCTATTGCTGATGTAGTGCGAAAAGCAATTTCAGAGGCCCGCCTCGGATACGCATACACACAAGAGTTCATCATTGCTCGGTGCATTTGCTGGAAGCTTTTACGTTTGCACACGGACACCTATGCACCATTGCATAATTGTTCGCTGGTCTCCTTACTCTCGATTTACGAGCACCTGAGACCGTGAAAATTGCGAATGAAGATCAAAGTCGTCCACTTTTCTACTTATACGTGGGATCATGTTTGCTGCGTAGCTGCTGCGGTTGCTATACGCTCATGTAAGGTTCTGTGGTTTGCCCATTGGAGCCACAGAATAGATCGATCCATGCAACACTTGACACTACGGAGGTCTTGTTTCTCTCACCGGCAATATCACCACCGGTATCCTAGCACTAGTGTAGGAATGCGGATGACTGCACTCATCGACCTAGCTCATGGTCTTGACAATGATAGATTTTAATCCGTTACGCATTCTTCTCCAACTTTGAACTTGACTAGTACGTCTGTCTCTTGCATCTGAAATTTGTTACAACAAACACATCTCGACAGCTCTCGAAACATTGGAGGTAAATTGTTTTTCATATAGCAAATGAACCACATAGATAAGATACTATTTTCAAAGAGATCTTCTCGATTGAATAATTGTTTGAAGAAGCGGTTAAGTATGTAGAGTATCAAAAAAAAATTAACTCCCACTGCAATCCATTTCTTACCTACACTGACGTCACTAGTCGCGACACTACGTCAGAAGGTCAGAAACCGTCATTGGTGAGATTGACGCGCTAACCATATGTTAATGTGGGTATAATTAAACTACTTTTGATCTTGCGGTTGTGTACTTTCTGTGTGGCTTGTGACTTGGGTCATATTAAAGTGAGAAGGGTCGCATAGCAATAAATGAAACTTAGAAAAAAAGGAAAAAACCTCAACCATAAACCATAAGACCCAAAAATAAAACTGTAATTCCAGACACAAAGCGATATAGTACTGATCTTTGTTTCTTACAAATTTGTGGTGTAAATATTCTACTAGTGGGTATAACTACCATATCATACCGTTATTGTAATTTTTGCAAAAAAAAAATCCAGATCTGATTCATTTTAATCGAATGACACTCAATTTTATCTAAATAGTGCGGCCAACGTAAAAAGTTTATAAAAGATCAATATCCTTATTTGAATGGTACTTCATCCCTATCGTTTCTGGTAGAGTTTGGATAAAAGAGGGAAAAATACTCATTCTTTATTTTAAAACGTTGGTAGTTAAATCTCATACATCTTTCACTGTTAGTTTATACTTTAGATAATGTGATGAATCTAGACAAGATTTGCAATATCGTGAAGTAAAAACCAGTGCAGTAATTACGATAATAGTTACTGCAAAGATCCTAGTCACATACGCTCGGAGACTAAGGGGTCAGATACGTGGGAAACCCCCAATGCGTAGTGCATTGTTGAACGTATGCGGAAGTAACGACTAAGTCAGTGTCTCCGTCTCTAAGCTTCAGGTCACCCCCCAAAGGTCACAAAGCCAGTAAGAAATTACAAAACGGAAGGTACACAAAGATGTTCTTCAGTCTTGTCGTGAATTGGCGTTCTAAATATGCTAAAAAAGGCAGCATAATGCACTGAGACGGGAAAAAGGTTCACTTTTGACGCAGTGACACACTCTACCTTAATAGTGCACACGCACTTAACCAACAATCGTCATGTCGCGAAAGCTAGGCGCATGTTCGTTAATATGTTTGATTTGGTTTCACCATATTGACCTGACCTTGTGGGTAGTCACCCCAGTGTTATCGGTGGTACTTTTCCGGTCATCAGTGATCGACAAACATACTTGTTGTCTGCAATTATACTCTTTGTTTAAGATATAATATATTGCAACAGTACTCACAGTTCTTGGCTGCTTTGTAACCAGCAGTGAAATTTTGCGATCTTTCTGACGCATAGTTTTACGAATCTTGAGCGAAACAAATGTCTAATTTGTTTGATATGCTATCAAGTTTGGTTGGGTTTCCCCTCTCAAGCAAAATCAAATTGCCTGTTGTAGGTGGTAATAAAAATTTTCCGAGATTCTAGTAAATATGAGTTGTCACGGATAGTTAATTATAGTTTAATGTTGTTGCTTGGTTGCTAGTTGCTTCTTAATGCTCAAGCATCTTACTAATGGAACCGCGCCTTGTAACAAACATGTTATGTACAATGCTTTTGTTTTACATCCTGCAAATTAAATAATGTGTCCAATAATTTGAACCAAAACTTCTTCTTTTTGAAGGATTCGTTTTAGTTTCCTTGTAAGAGATTATGTCATATACGTCATGTGACCAGAACTAACAGTTTTTGTACGCAAACGCTTTAATGGAACGGAAATGCGTACTGATTATCGATCGTTGATTACGCAAATTAATTTACAAGCCCCCCCCCCTCCCCCTCTCCCCACACGCCGCCCCCTCCCTCGTTGTTGTACGAACGTAAATATTCCTCAATAATATCACCCATTCCGGAACCGAGATATCATTCCAGTTTCCACCACGTTATCGAATATAATTCCTAGTACTCTGCACACCTTCCACAGGTCAGCAGCATCGCGAGATAACGACTAACAACCAGAAGCTGATAAACCACTGTTAAAATGACTTCCAATCGATGTTATTCCGGATGTGGATGTTTCCCCAACCCATCCACAGATAGTCATTTGAAATTTTTCTCTTGTTGCATGAAATATAATTGCATAAAAACGGGATTACATTTTCTGTCATCTCTTGTGTTCATTTTGAAAACTACAATATGTTTTACTATTCCGCGCTTTAAACTCTTCAGATAGCAGCACAACTTACGTCAACGACCGAACGTCCTGACCCATTAGTTCCTCGAGATCGCTGATAGCGCAGCGTTCGTCTTTTCACGAATTAATTAATTTTCTCCATCGATGCAAGTGCGCGCCTAGGAATCCGATAGCACGCGACCGATCAACAAGTTGGGCTCGCTATTTCAACCACTCACAAGTGCACTTGATGCCAACCGACAGGCCATCTCTTTTCGGTTGCTTGCGTTTTTTTTATAATCTTCATGACTCGGCTTCAAATTTCTGGACTCCGTAATCTTCTGCCTTCGCCAGAAGGGCGTTGGGTTGGGTCGTCCTAGTAAGCGCAACAGGGCAAAAGTTATTTATCAGCGCGTGGAACCCTGCGCGAAAACTCTTTCCCTCTCGGCTCAACAGCCGGAGATATCAATGCCGTCGAACGGGACACACAAAAAAAAACAGTCGCTTCAGTTTAGCTCAAAATCAGGATACAGTGAGAGAACATTTTCTCATCAACCCACGGTTGGATAGCAAAAAAAAATCCTAACCTTGCCCCAAAACGTTTTGCAGAGAGTGCCAACCAATAGTTCTACTCCCGGCAGCATCACAAACACGCCTGCTACCACTTCCGGCGAGGATAAAATCGCGTATAAAAAGGCAGTCCAAATGCGCTTCCGGCGTTAGATCGAAATAAACGTTTGAGTTGAACATCGTGTGGTGGAAACAGTGATTGTTTAACTTGTGAAATCTCGGTGCAATACGTAGTTTGTGAATATTTTCCCAGGTTTACAGATTTTGTATCATCAAAAAGGTGATTTAATTTTTGCAAGAAATTGTGCTACGCAAGCCAATTGAACAGTTAATTTATTATGTAGTTTAATTAAAAGTGTCAAATTATGTACATACCAACAGTCGGTCTTGTTCTCGATTAATTTTAATTATTGCATTGGTTGTTTTCTCAACGGTAATTTGAGCTTTAGATATGATGCCGGGTTTATAGAATACTAAAGATATGATTCTGGTTTGATGGATATAATATAAAAGGATATAAAAAAAGATGTAAAATGAAACACATTTAAACACCGCTACTGCTGCTCTAATTGGATCTCCCACATTTATCATCGGCTGGTAGTAATCGTTTAGTACGGCTCTGTCTAACCATCTGCTGCACCAAACGTACCCTTAACGCTTGATTCGTTAATATGCAAATATTGATAAAGAACACAAACACAACGATTGCGAAGATAAATTTGATGATAAGCAAGCTTTTTTGTGTAAAAACAGATATGTTTATAGATACGACTCATCCATATATGACCACTCAACAAATTCCTTCAGTGCGTGACTCGGATCACTTCGAACATGGCATCGTTTCTTATTTTTTACGTGAACGATGACGTGAATGATGCGGAGGAAATATCAGCGTATTCTCATAATATAATTTGGTGTTCCGCCCGATTGAACTTTTTTCCATTTTTCCAAATGCCTCGTAATCCACTCCAGCGATCGTTTCTTACGCATTACGGGCATGTTTAACTATTTACAGTGCATGAAGTGCTAATGACAGTTTAATGCCGTACACAAACAGCACATATTTATTTGCGTACTTTGGGCCAATCCCGCAAACTTGAAAAAGAAATTCCCTCCAAATTATTCAGTGTCGATAGGAAGGTCGTTACAGCGTTTGATGACTAATAAGCAAAGATATGTTGAATTTCGAAAAAAAATCAAGAAACGAAGCGTTGTTTAAAATATTCCAATTATGTGAGAAATTTTTCTATCTTTAGCTAAATACACACATTTCATGGGCCTCCAAAATTATGCCATATGCTTAGGGATTCGAAAAACTCACCCAAAAATTGTCATGCTAATCTTATGCTATCATGTTCGCCAATATTCACTCTTTGACGTACGATAATATGATGTTTCAACTGCAGGTTACATGTTTTGTTTGGCGAATAATATCTTTGCTTGTTAAACTTTACAAAACAATTAGTTGGTCATTTCCGGTGTGTAAAAAGTTTGCTGCTGACAAACAAGGTACGGTCTACGACAAACAGAATAGCGCAAGCATCCTGTATGACCACGACCGTTGTGGAGCTATTAAGGACTTACAGAATTCTCCTCATTAAGCCTTATGCTGCCTTTGGTGTTGTGAAAGCTTTCTGTATCATCCTACATGGGTACCAAGATGAATCCTTCGTTGAAGTGCTCCAATCAAAGATAAGACACGTTCATGTTTTTTCTCAGTCATTTTCATTGATCAAAAGTTAAGCTTTTCTACAACCCATTAAGCAGTGCTATTGTAAAATGGACCATGTGCCTGCTGTGTGATGCTAGCCCTAGCTGAAGTAGCCATTAATTATTTTAATTCATCGCACTTAAACAAGCACATCAACCAACAAAGATTATAATTTCGTGTGATTACATTAATTCTAACATAAATAGTTCCCTTGAATGTTTCATTATACATTTTTTTGTTTTCTTATTTTTAAAAGAATTGGAGTTAAATCAGCCCATTGCGTGATACACGTCTAGGGTGATGTATTTTTGCAACACGTTAATACATATCTACAAAGGCAATGCAAATAGCATTCTAGTTTCGCAGAACATTTTCTATCATCGCAGAATATCTACCCACTGCAGATCGTGCAATTATGAAACCCAAAAAAAATCCTATTGGGATTGGATTTGCAATCAAGATTGTCGATTACCACCTACTTGGCTTAGGCAAAGGTTACTTGGCTTTGGGCCGTGGTATGAGTTATGCAGGCATTATCATAAATTGTGATGATGAAAGTCGTTTTTTTCTTTGGATGCTTCTTCACGAGTGTTATGTGAAGTGTGCCTTTTGCGATTTTATCCCACGTACAACGGACTTGAACTGAACAGGACTTACTCTTTGTTACTTACAGATATCCTAGGCTCCAGGGTAACCATTCTCCGCTAGAACTGCACACGATGGCGTCCGGCACTTTTACTCAGCGTCTGCTTGTGGCTCTAATGATCTGCACCCTGATCGCGGACCTCACCACTTTGACTGCAGCCCGGCCCCAGGATAGTGATGCAGCATCGGTAGCAGCCGCCATTCGATACCTGCAGGAACTGGAGACTAAGCATGCTCAGCACGCTAGACCCAGGTAAGGGACTTCGTGTGGCTTAAACGATGAACCACCACCTACTGCTTTCTTCGTGACAGTGTGGTAATGTTAGGGCACTTAATAATCTCCACCGGCGATGCCGTCAGTTGCTTGCCGGGGCGTTGCCTCAAAAACATTCGATCGAATGCAATAGTCCTTGACTCTGGTCAAGGCTGGCAAGCCGTAAATAAGCTCGCTCGCATTAATAACGATGACAGGTCAGGGTGCGCTCGTTGCGCGGGAATTCCCTGTGCTTTGTGAAAAAAATTACGTTACCGTGTGATCTTTCTGCTCCTCTGCTTCCATGCTTCTGGAGTGAGACTGGTCCTCTTCGTTCATGTGGAGTTGTAAGTCCTTCTCAGAAACATGAAATAAACAAACACTTGGAACACTAGTGTACTAGGTCCCCCAGTTCAACCAGTGATAGCTTTCGATTACTAGTTTTTCTGGTTTTTTTTTATGAATTCTTTTCATTTCATTGACCTTTTCTTCCACTATTTCTACATAGCTTTGCTTCGCATTTCCACCATCGATACGATTACGACAGATGATTCCCTTCACTGCGTTTGGTATACCTGCTTCGCATTGTTCGTAATCTACTCTGACCTAACTTGTTGGAAAGTTCTTATGGAAGGTCCGAAAACAGTGAATCGATAATACTTCTTTCAGATTTACTCATTTCAAATCTGACACGACCGATTACGGTTGGCTAAAATAACCCACAAACCGGTCATCGGCCATCGGCCATTATTTACCACACAGCTGTCAGCTCGCGAACGCGTATCACTTGTGCGGCGGCGATGTCTGACCTATAAGATTGTAATTTCCTTTTTCACATCGCATCATTGGAAACACACCGCTGTGGTACACCGGCTATTGTTGATAATATGCCAATCATGAATAGTAGTTTTTATTAATATTATTGCTATTCCAAATACATACAAATTGCTTGCACTTTCACAAGCTGGAATTTGCGCTGTTCAATTGCTGGTAAACATAAAACAATTCTGTCAATCCAGAGAGAGAGAGCAATCACAACTGTACTAAACGTATTATTTAATCGAATCTATTTCGGATGATAATCTAACTGCACACGATTGCGCAATCGGTTAGTGAAAGTGTACGGAATCACTTAATTTGTGAAGGAAGTAATAAGGAAAAGAAATTACACTTACATGGGATAAAACCAAAGGACGGTTGGGATAGCCTGAGGTTGAAGTGTCCTTGGAACATATAAATACCATAACTACAAAAAAACAAATACTTTGCCTTAAATTAAAATGAAAGTTCTGTTCTTACCCAAGACCGGAAATTGGTATTATAGTTTTAAGTGCACAGTCTTTAAACAGACGCATGTAATTAAGATGAAGTCAACTATCGTTGATTCAGTAACTGATTCAGCTCAACAATACGGCATAGACCATAATTTTCTCAATTTTGTCCTGTAAATATATTTGCAATATTCATAACAGTCGTCTTATGTAGTAGTTGTACACGTGCTACGCTACGACTAATAGTATAATGTTTTACAGAATCATCAAGCTCGAAGTAGCTTTAATATTATAAGTTAAATTATATTTACAAACAAAGCCTACTATTCACCTCTATTTTCAATTTCGGCGTGTGTCCTTAACTAGTATAATATAATTCAGACAGTATTCAGCAGTGCAACGTTTGCTACCGCTTCTGCAGAGTTTGAGTGAAAAAACATTCCGATTGGGAAGAGAAAAAAACAAACATACAACCAACACAGGTCTACAAATGTAAAAATCCTTATGGTTTGCTCATGTTGCGATGCGATTCAGTTGTGATACGACGTTCTATCATGAACGGTCATACGATACTCAAAAAAGGAGCAAACGAACAAGTGTAAAAAGAGCTTGAGAGTTAGAAAAGAAAAGTACGGTACCCCATTAAAAAAAAAAACAATACAAAACAATTCCACACGTTGTGCTTGTTGTTTGATCTGTTCCAACTCGTTTTGATGATGTCAATGGAATTTGTCGGAACGTTGGAACTACTTGAATGTAATATGGTGGCATTCAAAATGATTTGAAAGGTTGACACTTTCCTTACAACGAACTACATCCAACAGGATTCCTTTTTTTTACTCTTTTTGCATTTGCCTATAAATCAAATTGGAACGCTTAGCTGTGGTGAGTGATCTTGAGCTGGTTCAACTCTATTGCAGCCTTATGCAAAGTTACTATGCGCCTGTAGTACACAGTCAAATTCTCTTCTTCTTCTTATTCTTTATCAGCACAAAACCACGGGAGGTCTGCCATTTCGGGCTTTATTTGACTTTATTTACCCGTAGAGCAGAATAAGCAGAACTGAATAGTCAGACCTGCGTACGGAGGATTGGTCCGGATGGGATTTTGGACCGGTCCAGTCGTGTGAAAACCGGCGCCGCTACCAATACACCCCGGGCCACCCCAACCGTCGCACTAACTAGGCAACATTATTGTTAAAACGGCACAAATTATAGAACCAGTGGCAAACAGGTTAAATGTAAGCGTGCAGTTTTCTTCCATGATGAGCCCTACTAAATTACTTCCAAACACACTTCCCAGACGCCCCATCATTAGGCTCAAACACACGGCCATCGCTCGAACATTTGTTGGAAATAACGATACAGTGGCGCCATTGAGAATGGAAATGGATGTACCGGCAAACACTAAAAACGAACAGAAGAGTGCCATAGTAATGTATGGATGGACTACAAATTGTAGCGCGATCCCGGAGAATCCCGAGAAGAATAAGTTAAATGCAACCAAACACTTGCGACCCAATATACGCATCAACACAGACATGACTAGATACAGCACCGTATATAATCCGCCCAAGGCGATAGCGTAGACGAAAACTCGTTCATTGATGTTGTCATTACACGCTGCATCGCCGATTATGACTTCATGTTCCAGCTCATGTTCAAAGTCTACGCGCATAGATACATCCAGTGCTTCACAAACAGTAGCATCCAAAACATTCGATGTAGTAAGTCGGTTAATGATATCAGGAAACCATAGCCCCATTCCTGCAGAACTGAAAAATAAAAATAAATCCATCATTTGACAACTCCATTTTCTCTGCATTCTGATTTTACGCCTGTTCTTACACTACAAACAGTCCAAACTGCACTGCACAGCAAATGGTAAAATTTGCCACATTGGCTCGTTGGAACAGAGGAACCGTTTGATTCCAAACGCTGTTAGTGATGTGCCAGAAACCTCCGGATGCTTTCGGTGCTGCACTGCGATCTTTTTGTCCCGCTTCAGGGATAATGTGTTTGACGGGAAAATCATCCGCGGTTGCATGAGGGTGGTTTTCTAGGTAGAGTCGCAGAAGAATAGCAAACCCTTCCGATTCGCGTCCGCGGGAAAGGTAAAACTTGGGACTCTCCGGAAGTACCACAAGCCACACTGCTCCTATCAGCGTGGGTAACGTGTACACAAAAAATAAAAGACGCCAAGGCTTGAGGACAAGTTCCGTCCCCGCAACACCTAGGGTCCAGGTGAACGATAGCACATACCAACCAGTGCCTGTCGGGAATACGTCCCAAGAAATGAGAAGAGAAAATTAAGATAAAAATAATATTCTTACAACAAAAAACAAACACCTTTCAATCACAAAATCACACCACAGTGAAAGGTGAAACCACTATTACGCTACCGGAAAACTAACTTGCAGTGAAAACAGCTGATAGTCCTACCGCTACACTGGCATACGTTATCACCACGGTACGGTTAGCAGTTGTGAAAAATTCTCCCAGGTAAGCAAAGATGGTAGCCGATGGTGCAGAAATGCTATGGGAATAAAAACGTAACAAAAAACCTTATGACTAAGGACAATCCACATGAACAGCGAGTCACTCAACCTGCACTCACAAAACTCCCACCAGGAAACGCATAACCACCATCATTGTATAGTTGATGGATAAACCGGAAACCAGTGCACAGATGGCGGTCATCATCAGTGACACGATGAGCGTCCTTCGACGACCTTTCGTATCAGCAATATAACCCCAGAAGTGTGACGAAACGATAATGCCTGGATTGCAGATCGGCACCATGCGTATGTGCGGGAAAAACAGGAAGAAAGAGAAGAAAAAACAACAGGTTGCATTATTTCTCGTCGGTCAGTGGACAGTTTAAGAGTTTTAATAGCTGCAGATGTGGAGATCAACTCATTTTTACTTGATTAAGTAGTCAAGATTAACGCACCGTGAAATTGGTTCTACCTATAAGAGGAAAAACTTGGTCAATTTCAAAGAACGTAATGACGTATTAGGATGGTATCGTCCAAAGAGCAACGGTATCATCAGTGGCATTGATTTATCATTTGAATCATCCCTTCTGTGGCTCGGATACAATGCAAAACACTCGCAGAACGTTTCATGTCTATTTGTTGTGCATAACAACAAACACCCGCCAGTTCCCCAGGAGTTAAGCCTACTGGTTGGTTAAGCTAACAAACTTGTAAATAAATGTTGTGATATCTGGAGGAACAAATTCCCACACTGCTGATAGCAGCAACTAGTCAACCTGTGCTGATTGTGATGGTTGGGCATGAGGCATGTGTTGCTAGCAAATAAATAAAGATTAAATCTAGAACAGAAAAATGCACAAAGGAATAAATAATTTCAAACAAAGGAATAAATTCGCACCAATGAGAGAATATTGGAGGACAATAAATAATATAACCTTAATACAAACATGCTAAACCGAGGTTAGGTTTCAGATCATCTATATACGTTCCAATTCCATTTTTCCATCCTCAACTCTATGATATCAAAACAACAACGATATTAACGATATATTACGATATTATATTACGATATTAACAAAACACTACTCACCCGCAAAGCTTACTCCAGTCAATAAGCCTTTATCCGTGGCAGATAGATGAAGATCACACTGGGCGGCTGGGATTATGATTGAAATGCCCATAGTTTCATTTAACACTGCCATCATGATTATAGACGAAGCTATAAATATGTGCAACCTAGTTCTGCCGAATCCTTTTGAACCACAATTTGCATTTAAAAGATACGTAAAAAATACGTTAGTGCACATCATGTCAAACTTACTTCATCAACTAATTTCATTGTTTGCGCTCAATTTTCTCACTCAACTTTCAATGCTTACCTATTATATCGATCACTTCATCGAAGGTATAACTTTTGTATTCTTGATCTGCAACCGATTTGGTTGTCGTCACTTTGTAACCTTCAATGGTAAACACTGAAGAATCATTCACCTCCGAACGCATATTTATGTTTATGGAACTATAATGTGGCACATTCAATGAAGCTATGTATCAGTTCAGCGAACTCAAAAACTAAAGCTAACACCAGAAAACCTACCCTGTGGATCCTACACAGAAACTCCGCTATCTATCCGGTATCCGGTCTGGTATCAAGGAGCTGTCTGGAAACTAAGGGCGTCCGATCTTGTGCAGTAGCTTAAATTACATTTCTTTAGATCAAACACTACGACATGCGCAAACCATTGGATGTTGACTAACTGATAAGAAAAGTGCTCTAAATCTCTAGAAAGCACAAAACGTTCAACGGACACGGAAGCATGTGTCATTATTGTGAGCGTCTAAACATCTCGACAACTTCCTGTATCGTAGGTCGCTAATGTAAATAGTTGTGGTAGTAACCGCCACTATTCATAATATGATATGTGCATCATTTTACCCAGAGTTCAGTACAGAATGCAATGATAGTGAACTGTATTTCTGACCCGTAAGAACAAAATCAATAAAGCTACTCATAGTAAAAACTGATGATGGTTCAGAAGGATGGCAAATATGCTCGATGACTTCAGAGGTTCGCATACACTGAAGGAAACTCTGCGGTAGAGGGATGTTTTGTTCTATTAAACACTACATGGGATTTTATTATAATATATTCTTGTGTAGCCATTTATTCAACACGAAGTTTGTAACTATTGGAAAGCATTTTCCAAGCCCTTTGTTTTCGCAATACTGGCAACTGTGCATGCACTTTTTGTGCTTTTCAAAACATGTAGGATTCTTTTTAAACGAGAAATTAAATCGCAAATGTACCATATAATTCAACTGAGAATCAACAAAACATAATAATGCACTTTTTTTGTATAAACGGTGCCAGTTTTCCTCTCATCTATCTGTGTGTGTTTTGTGTTTCCTTGTAGGTTAATACGAAGTGAACTTCCACCCAATATAAATGGTGTTCACTCGGGGCTAGACAAAATTATTGGATATTTCATCCTAGAAGCTATCGATAGAGCACACTCGACTGACGCTAGACCCAGGTGAGCCGCTGTCACCGAATCCGTACCAAAACTATCCCATCGCTCCATCCCACCATCTCCTAAACAAACCCGTTCCGTTTTATTCCGTTTTCCCGAATGTTTTCATGCGGCCAGCTAGAGATACCAACGACAACAGACGACCATTTTAACATATATTATAATTTTGAATCTGAAAAACATTTGACTGAAATCTGCCGGTGCGCACTCCACCCGTTGAACGTATTCATTCTTTCATTCTTCAATAACGTGGAACGGTTATGCCTTCTGTTTGTATATTACAGATTCGGCAAACGTGGTGGATACCTTAACCCGGCAGTATTTGGACAGGACGAACAAGAGGTAATTGAGAGTTAAATTCAAACTGCATTATTGTGCATTAGAAACCTGCTGACGCTGTTACCTAGTCTGTTTGAATAAACGCAACAGAATCTTTACAGGTTGATTGGCAGGATCCAACATTTTCGAGATGAACAACGTCCGACTAAGTTCTAGATTATGTCCCGAGATCGGACAAAGGTAATCCATAGCATCATGTTTCTCCCATCCCACCACCAACTGGCGGCAATACAGCTAATGATATGATCTTGATCCTTTCGCCAAAGTTCCGGCTAAAGTTCGTTGCATTGTGAATAGCAATTAAATCGTGCCACCAATACAAACATACGCTCCATCATGTAACCTGCTTCTAATTCTACACAACAATTTTCCTTTTATTGCTTTTATTTGCTGAAAGAAACATACTCCTACATACAAAGTGTAATAACGGTTATTTATAAAGATTATGGAACAAACGCCACACTATACAGATACACCAGGAGCATATACGTTTACGTTCGGGAACTTACGTGGCTAGTACATCATGGAAACGATGGACAAAATGGAAACGAAATAAAATTGACTGTACTACATCCAACAAATACTAATACTGCTTACTTCCTAAACTCGAACAAACTTCATCTTTAAAGTACACATTGTTTAGCTCGTAAACCATTTTATGGTCACGCACTGAAATTTTCACGTTACATTTAGACAGAAGACACTATTCGTAATAAATCATTCCAGCTTAGTGTATATTTTAAACCCGCAGCGTGCGTATATGATTTCGTTGTTGTCTGTGGAAATTATAAAGGATATAATATAGTTGACCTGCATTTAAAAACCACACCGCCGCATTGATTGAAATTATAGTTCTGTTGTATGATTTGTTTGTTTGTTACGTTATTAGCAAACAGTAAAACAATAAATATACACATTTTTAATAATAATATATCCGAATCCTTCCGAATATATAGGTCGTTTTGTATGTTTTGACAAAGTCTTGCCTTTTCATAAATTAATAGTCCATAAGTTGCCAACATTATTAATTAAATTAGATCTTGTGTTACATAAAATGCCAAATTATTTATTTATTGAGTATACAGTCTTCGAGCAGCCAGAAGCTCATCGATATCATGCTACTGCTACAAATCATGCTGGCAATCCGTCGAATGGCTCAATAATTAAAATGCACCAGGCCCCGACGGATTAGTAACCGAACTGAATAAAATTTGAGGTGTTGCACTAGAAAATGAATTTTGTATCGAATTGCATAGTGGTTAGTCGGCATTGAAGTAACCAAGAAGGCCAATCCGTCGAAACGAGAAATCAATTACTGATGAGATATTCATCGTGAGCTGGATTCGTCCAAGTAACAGCTCCACTCTTTCCATCATACGAATAACAATGGCCTACGTCACATGTTAGGTTGGAGAATGGAAAACTCTCAAGGCCCTTTGCTACTACCAAGGGGATGGGTTAGCTTATCTACTCTTCAACCTAGCGCTAGAGAGGGGCCATCCGCGACTCTGAGGCGGAAACTTTAGGGACCATCTTGTATAAGTCAATCCAGATCATGGCTTACGATGATGACATAGACATCATTGGTTTTGCGTTAAACTTCGGGTTCGTGATTGATGAGATCATCGAGATCACCAGCGCCCCTGTTATCTAATCCTAACTTACGCAGAGATGACGTTCAGATAGGTGAGCACACCTTCTAAATCGTCCAAAATTTCATCTACCTCGGGTTGAGATACGCGACAGGGTGTTAGCTGCCAAACAAACTTTTTACAGTCTGAGGAAACTTCTTGTTATGTACAAAAGGGAATCGTTTTAAAAGCTGTAGCCGATTTATTGACCAAAAAGACACAAAGAATACAAACACGGATAGGACACGTCTGTCAGTGAGCGTGGTGATCCGATGATCCCAAACCGGGGGGCATTTATTTACCGATAACGGCGGGTTATCGGTGAGTGCCCGGCGTCAGCTTCAGGTATGCACAGCACAACAGGCCGATCCTCCTTAACAACCGAGAGCACCAGATCCCTAAGCACTACCTGTTCTTCGATTTCAAGGTGGTCTACAATAACACAGATCGGAAAGAGCTATGGAACATCCCCGCTGCATGATGTTCCACTTTCTTTCTACTTTCCGACTGTTAGAGCTACTGAAGTTGAGCCGGCTGTTAAAGGTTACCATGAACTGCACATCTAGTGGAAGGTGAGCGGATCGAATATATTATCGGAGTCGTTCAAATCTCACAGGAGTCTAAGGCAAAGCGACGGACTCTTTGTATACTCTTCAATATCGCTATGGAAGGAGCCACACAAAGTACGGGCTAAACAACCACATCCGTGGCACGATATTTTACCGGTCTCTCCAATTTCTTACAATTGACATCATTGGAAAGATTAAAGATAAGGTGTGTGAGTCTTACACCAGTCTCAAACAACCAATTGGATTGAGGATCAATGCGGTGAAGACAAAATACTTGCTTGCCGGAGGCTCAGCCCGCAATAGAGTCCAAATGGAAGATATCAGCACCGCAGACGCATTATGCGGGGGATTTGTACATACTACGGGCGTCACCGTCTGATGAGATCAAAAAGACTTCGAGACCGCACGAAATGTGAGATATACACGGAGTGCACAATAAATTCGACAGTTAGTGTGGGAATTGATTTTTTTTAAATAAACAAATATGAAAAACAATATTTTTCTATGAAGTTTAGCTTACCATGTTGGCTGTATAAATTACTCGAAGTAACCTCGGCATCGATGACAGCCTCTATCTGCTTCCGGAACCTGGATCAAGCCGGGACCACCATGGCTCTGTGTGGGGCCGCAAAAAATAGATTGAATCTTTTGGATCAGTTCCACTTTTGTGTTGCAGGACGTTCGGTTGGTGTCACTTTTAACCATGCCCCACACGAAAAAGTCCCTCGGGGGAGCGGGGAAGATTTGGGGCGGTAAAGTCGTAAAAATGGTCCACGTGCCATTCTTACTGCCACACATATGGCCTACCATTGGTCACTTTGGTCCCCCAGAGCTTGACGACCGTGGCCAGCAGCTTCAGATAGTTGTCTGCGTTCATCATAGCCCCTTCCGATGACACGCATACGATAGATAGATCTTCATTCAATGCATACTTGGCAGTGTTTGGAGCCGCATTAATTTCGCAGTCCCCGAGATACGCGGTTTCAGAGATACCTGCTTTTTGGAAATTTATCAGCTAAGTTAGTTTATAGAACAAAATCTAAGAAAAAAGGTGAAAAATTGGTCTTTCTTTCGTCATATAAAACATATATTTTTTATTTTTTTTCAATTCATTCTTTCAAAACGTCGCATTACATTCTGAATAAATACAGTGCAGAGAAAGAAGTCAACTGTTTAACGTCGAGGTAACAACATTTTTACTCTCGGATTCGACTTACGCGGAAATTCGAGATACGCGGATATTTCCCGGGTTATAGCGGTCCTCTATAAAAGCGTATCTCGGGGACTGCCTGTATGTGCAGAAATGGCACATTTCAATCGAAAGTCTTGATACGAATTTGGTTTGGTATTGTAAGTGTATATGTTACCGTGTATAATCTGGGGCACCGTTATTCAAATGTTGCTGAGATTGTTCTATACTATCGTTTCACGACTGGTAATGAAATGTCACATCAACAAAAACCGTTTCGATATATCAAGTGTTTACGGTGCAAATAAAATTGTATTCAGTTGAAAATTGGAATCATTTGAAGGAACTTAAGTAATTGTCGAAAATGCCTCAGCGTCGAGGATGGAGACAGCCCAAACAAGACCACAGCGTGTATGTGCAGCAGTTGTTTAGAGATTTTCTGACGCGGAATGGAGAAATCCCTATTACTGCCGGGCCAAATGACGCACGGATGAATTTCTGTGGGCCCAAACCTGGCGTTACCGAGCAGCGAAAGCAACCGGGTATATTTGACCGTGCTGTGTATGCTCGTTTTGAACGCAATACAAATAACGGAAGCTTTATTCGCCAAGAACCAACGCACAGATCAAAAACAGGACTTATGAGATGGATTGATCAACAGCGCAACAACCGTTCGCAACGAAATGTGGCGCAGAAGCCACCGCGCTTGGATGACTATCTGAATTTGCCAGGGAATTTCTTCTCTGAAACGGATCATATGAAACTACCATTCGAAGTGGCTGACAGAACGATAGGCAATGTAACGAGCAATTTTGTTCCACCAGCAACATCAACGCCTTTTGATCGCATGGCTTCGTTCGGTGTATCTGGAGTGCTCTCTGATCCGGAAGAACTTCAGTCGAATCGTCCCGTTATCCAATCAACCTCTAGCACAACATCCAGTATTTGGGATTTGTTCTTGAAAAATTGCGAAGATTATTTAACCGACGTTACAAACGAACACGAATGCACCAGCGAATGGATCCACCAGCGACAGGAAATGCAAACACTTGTGCAAACGGGAGAAATTAATTTATCCGATCATTACAAATATCGACCTGACATAGGTACAGATACTATTCCCGTTAAGACTTCGAAGCATAGCGAAATCATAGGTGAACCACTCGCTAACAGCAGAGATAATTCGCTGACTACTAATTGTTATCACGCTCAAAACAGTCGAACATTTGACCTTATGTCGTTAGTAACTCCTATGGAAACCCATGACATACTGAACCCATTCCCTGTTATTCTGGACGATCTAAAGCCGGACCAGGACCCGATGCTGAAGAAACGAAAAAAAAGAAATAACGTCACATTTTTAATTGATCCAAATTCTCAAAGCAAATTCAAAACGTGTTCAACCGTCCAAACAACACAGAAGGAATCAAGCCAGGTGGATGATATATTGCTTGTAAGTATTTGTTAAATCTCCCATAGAATTGTTTACATGGTTATCTTGCTGTTACAGACTGCATCGCCACCTTCTCCAAATATGTCTTCGAATCGTGCACGTTATTTGTACGAAGAAAGCACTTTCCTTTTGGACCGAATGCCATCCGACGATACGCTATTGGAAAAATTGGATGCACTGTTGGAAGAAGAGGAATTCAGTATACACGGCGGAATAACAATTCCCGACATTGATTTCTACACTTTAGCGAATCAACCAACGATTGATATTTCCTTTCCCAGCCAGTTGAAAGCAATGAATCATCCTACAGATGATTCTATTGTTGCAAACGCAGATTTTCCAGATACTCCAATGTATTTAACGCAAGATTTGACGATAGCGCCAACTATACAGAATTTCCAAGAAGCTATGTTTTGAATGCCACATTGCACATTAAAAATCGTATATTGCTAATTGATTTAAATCTTCAAATTATTTAGCTCCTCAATGATATCCATGTGCTTGAACTTATCTGGACTCTTGGTGAACGTCTCAAGCAGGTGTACTTTCGATTCATTGTTTTGGCTGTAATATAGTTGCACTTGATTGGCCAAACATTGCGCTTCTTGCGCATTGAGTACTTTCGTATCATACTCTCCCCGCATTAGTACGATTCCTTTGTCCGAACATTCGGTGAACATGGTCATGTTTAAACATTCTGGTGCGTTTTCTTTGTGAACCTGCAAACAGTCAATAATTAGTATCCAAATCGTACCATCCTTCAATTGCTCGAACGTACCTGGTAATTCAGAAGCGGTGTAAAATGTACTGTATTTGCCGCAAATTGCAACATTATAAACTCATACCCTTGGCTTCGTGGTATTGGAAGGATAAAAACAGGGTATTGCTTCGCCCGAGCCATCATGAGATTGAATTGTTCCACTGGAATTGCAGCCGTTATGACATCTTTGTCTTTATGATATTCTAACCACAGATGCTTGATATCATCAGCGGATTTATCTTCGATCAATTCTAGCCGCATAATATCGCTGAGCTTTCGATGGGAACTGTCTCTCGTCGCTTCGGTTGTTAGTGAAACTTTCGGTTTAAGAAGTTCCGAATAGTCGCGTTCCGATTTGGAAGGGCCAAATTTTGGCTTTTTCTTTTCCTTCTCCACACTGTCGAGCCGGGAGAGAAATTCCTCCGGTGAGCTTTGCTGCACGGTTGCTATTTTACTAGCATACTTTTCGAAGTAAGGATTTTTCTCCTTCAACTCCTCCAAAACCTTTTCCGATCGTTCGCGTGCAGATGACATGTGGAAGCTTCGTGCAGTTGTAAATTTGTGAGATAGTAAAATAGAACGACGAACCAGCGCTATTGCAGCCATTAATGGAATTCTGCACTTTGCGTATCGTTACCGAATCAAAACAAATGTGGTTGATTAGCAAAAAAAACGCACATGAGGGTCTACTGTCAATCAGACAGCTGTCAAGGTACATACAATGTGCCACTTTTCTCGACAAGGGTAAATACATATGCAATCTGTTTCATCGATAATATTTTTACTCAATGTGTTTCTCAAGTGTTTCTGCACCGTTGTGCGATAGAAATAGTTTTCTATGTTAATGTGTAACAAATCCATAAAACACGATATGGATCCCTTTATTAATTGCTGATAATTCTATTGTACAGTTTTTCATGGTTTACAGTGCATCTCATAACGAAAGTATGACTAATGTTTTACAATACGTAAACGCTATCTCAGGCTCCCAACATATACCTTGATAGGCGTGTACGTCCTTTCTAATACCTTTTTCAAATTGAAATACGTCTGTTTTAGCACACATTTATGATTAATAAAAATTATTAATTCGTACTCTGCTTCATCCTCACTCCCGCAACCATTTATATTGTTTTTTTGAATTAGTTAAATCACGGCAATCACAATCCACTATGATTGAATTGATTATCAACTTTAAAATGCACAATACGGTGAAAAGTGAAGTGCAGGTATCATAAATCGCCAGCTTTTGGAATTTTACTCATCTGCGAACAAATATCATTTATCATTCAAAACGCAAGTTCACTCAATGGAACCTCTACCTTCCGAACCTTCTAAATACATTAATTACAAAATTAGGAATGGAGCTGGGATTATGGTCTTTTTCTCCATTGCTCTTTTAGTATAACTGCAAAAAGAATGTGGTAGTTCCATCTCTATAGGAAGGATCGTCAACGATCTTTGCGCGGCATAAGGGACACGTTTGTTCTCGATCAAACCATGTACCGACACACAGTTCACAAAAGATGTGATTACATTCCAGCAATACCGGCGAATTGAAGTTATCATGACAAATCGAGCACTGTCCGCCACAGGCCTGCAACTGTTCCTTAGTTGGGACGTTTCCATAACTCTGCAAAAAAAAGATAATTATTTAGAGTCAATCCACTCATCACCACCCATAAGTAGCGCCAACCTGACTGATATACAAAAATCGATTTAATAGAGTAAGCCAACAATTTATAATTGCAAACCGTTCACACAAAATGTCTTTAATACTTTCGACCATTATACACGTCGACTCTCACCGGTCATTACCGTTCAACTAACGTTTGACGATTGTTACAGTTACGATACTGCTACTGTTATTACATCAGTACAAGTTTCAACACATTCAAGCAATACGGCATGGGCAGTCTTCATGAATAAAAAAAAGTTTCATCACATTTAGTCGATTCATTTGAAACAATCAAAGTATTGCTTGTGGATATTAAAGATGTATGTATGTCAATATAACCAATAGAATGAGATTACTGTCTAACCCACAAAACTCCTATGACTCCATAGCTTAACTGAAGGGGAAATCGTGCGAATAGCACTTCAATCACATGCTCGAACATCACTCCATCCAGCCAATCCATTTCCATTCAAGTATTGTTTTCAAAAATACAACAAAAGCATAACAAAATAATGCTAAATACAATTTCTTTAAAGACATCAGACAGAATTAAAAATTGTACGGGGTAGCATATTCTATATTAGCATATTAGGAAGTATACGTCAATCCTCATACGACAAGTCGCCGAAGATCTAAAGTCGTTGTGTCAAGAAGAATCTTTAGTATCAGATAACGTACAGTTGGGAGTACTGTAAAATGAGTAATATTTTTATATGAGCACATCCAACAATTAAGTTAGCAAAAAATCCACAAATTTCTTGAGTTGTGTAATCTCGTCTCCAAATGTGCAAATACAATACATTTCTAAAAATCTAATTGTGTTGAAATATTTCTATATTTCGCCGATAGAGCTTACCGTTTTTTGGAGCAGTTTAACAAATGATCGACGACAGAACTTGATCCTATCAAGTAAGTCAGTTGATTTGGCCACGATGTAAACCGCAGATAAAATCACGCCAACCATCTTTTCCGAACCAGAATACGATTCAAAAAGGAATATTAACCATGGTTGGATCGGAGCTGCGGCGCGATACAGTTGGGAGAGCGATTCTATCATCAAGTATACTTTACCCTAAACAGAAAGAGAGAGAGAGAGAGAGAGAGAGGGAGAGAGAAAAAATATTTAAAATAAATGCTCCTCACGCCTTTTCTTATCACCTACTCCTATGTTAATCTGCAATACTTACCCTGCTTTTGTAATCAATTACTCTCGGTGGCATCAGGGTAACGATGATTTTGATTACAATGGTGATCAGCTTCAGTATCAAGTCCGTTATGCAAACAGCATACAGTAACCCTTTAAGTGATTCCTGTTGCAAGTGATCGGGCATTAAAAGTATAACTAGGCAGATACTTTTCCATTCAATTGCAAGCCAAAATATCAGTAAAGAGACAATAATTATGACCAGCTCACGGAGCAGTACAATAACGCGCCGCTGTTTTTGCTTTGAGATTTCTTGCCTTACGGCCCAGTTAGCGTGAGAGAACATTATTGACAGCATCAGAAACGTCATTATACCATCCAAGTGGTCATAGCATAGTTTAGCCACCAAAATCACCAATAACGGCAAATATCTTGCCAATGTTTCAAACAAGGCGCGGGTTTCCGGCATCTGGTTGAGAGCTTCATGCACAGTTGCGTCTTCATTCTGATGATTGGAGCTAATGCTATTGCTCCGCGTAGTTCCACTTGCCCCGATTGTAGGCGCATTTCCTGTTGTCGGTGTTAGCACAGCACCATTCGTCCCTGGTTCGCCATTTAGTGAGGGACCTCCTTCACCACCCCCTATCGATATTGGAGACTGTGAAGCCATCGATGCAGTGGCTGCAGATAGCCCTGCAGAGGACTGCTGATGATGCAGCGCCAATGGTTGATGATTATGAAAATGGTGGTGATGGTGGCTGTAGTTAAAATTTGGCATTAGCGGCGACCGACCACCAATTGAACTCGCAGGTGGAACATTTTCATCACCCGATTGAATCCATAGGAAAGGACGAACGCTAGTAGTTGCCGAGGAAGATGAATTAGAAATTGGATATAACTCGTTATGGGATGAGCGCAAAGAACCACCGCCGTTCGTTCCGCTTGCTTCGTCAACATCAATCACAACATCGCTGGTGTTAACGATTGTATTACCAGCTCCAACATTGACTATCATGGGAGGTGTACTTGTTCCAGGTCCATGTGAACGATCCGAAGATAGGAACAACCCTGTTCGTTCCGAAGAGAAAAGATTGCCAGGGTGTCGCGCCTGTTGGAGTAGGGTCATAAAATCGTTAAATACTACGTTACTAAAGTTTGACCCTCTCCTTGCTGGTACTGCATGATTGTTAGACACACGCCCTCGCTCTACAGACATCAGCCTGCTAAACATTCTTCCATTACTCAAAGAGTTGCGGAACCCGCCTGGACCACTGCCGCTGCTCGAACCAGCTCCGATCGACATGGACGTACTGTCTATTGAACTAACAGATGTCTGACGCTCTACACTACACGTCCACGGTCCACGGACTTGCGCTGATCCTGTGAAGGTCGTGGTCGCAGGTGCTACACCACCGGTTGGAGGTTGTTCGTAGTTGCCTACAGCAATAGACAAGTTTTCACCAGTACTTGAAATATCGGCTGGAACGATGGTTGCAGCTGGGGATTCTACTGTTGTTGTTGTTGTTGTTGTTGTTGAGGTAGATCCTACGACATGAATTTCCTCTATCGATGGGGATGGAGTTACTTCTATTTCTTGGTTTAAATCTACCCGCTGAGTATCCGTATGTTGTATGTTGCTTTCAGCTGATGCTTTCGTATCGGACATTTTACACTAATGCTAGGACGTGGGTTCACACACCACCTCCACTGTGACTTAGCTTACGTATCTTATGGGCTCAGGCTGTTGATAAGACGTGCAGTAACGACACTTAGCCTTTCTGTCGGTCAACACGCCACAAAGTGTGTTTTTTTTTATTTCCTTCTCTTAACTAGCGTGGATTGTGCTTCTGTTAGTTGCTTCCTGTTGGTGCCGTTTTCTGCAATCCGTAAACATCAATAACGTAACGGTTCAATAAAAAAGATCTTCAATTCAATTGTTCAATGAATACGCACTGGCTTCAATACAGAGCATCTGACGACAGCACTAATATAAATGGTTTCACTACGATTCAGGCGATTCTAGCACCGTCGATGACTCATGCATTTCGGATCAATTTCATCACTATAACATGCTGGTCCGTACAGCATTTGAGAGTTCATCTTTCCAAAAGTAAGAATATAACGAAACTACACATCACATTCCGTACATCGAAACAATGAAATGATTTTATTTTGGTGCAGAAAAGAAAGTTTTCAATTTTTACTCTGCTTTCCTTCTTCTTGCATTTTCGTATTCGTTTTAAGCTTTGCTCGTTTGTCACTTCGTTCGGTTTATATGTAATGTTTCGACGCTTTGTTGGTTTGCATCGCAAATGTATCGCGGTGGTGCATCAAATACCGTTCGCAATGCCGACGGAAGAAATCACATTTTTTCGATCGAATTCCTCGTAACCAGACAGCTCCCTGAAAATATTTGCATAGCGATACATTCGTATAGCACAAACAAAAGTGATAATATTTTCTCGGTGTTCGCAAATTCCGTATTGAAGAAACATTCGTTAAAGGTGTGGAATACTTCATGCCTGTTTACACGACACACACAGTCAAGTTCAACAAGTAAGAAAAGTTTATGCTTGCTGATATGAATCGAAAAAGGTAAGAGCATTGTATTTTATCTGAGTTTATCGCAAACTTAGACTTTCTGGCATTCCTTTACTAGCATGGCAACGATGGCCTATCCTGCATACGGGCCAACAAACCGGATGTGATCTGGTAAGGTTCTGTAATTTTAAGATGGCTGTAGTTACCACTGAGGTGGGTAAAAAGGTATGCGTTTAGTATTCCTCAGTTCTACATTAGTCTACATTTTTATCAATAATACTGTCGATCTATCACAAACTTCATATCCCGGCTAGTCCTGCTATTGTATTAATGGTAAATCCTGGTTAAAGAACTTACTGCTTGCCGTATTGCCTTCGAAGCATCCCTTATATGTTACTGTTTCCCGATGGCTCGTTTGACTTCAGGCTAGAACTTTTGTGTGTCTGCGCTACTGTTGCTACTAACAAATAGTCCTTTGGCATTCGTATCGTACCGTACCGTATGGCACGACACAATTAAATGTTCGTCATGAATTGATGCTCGTCAAAACCATAGATTTTGTACTATATAATTCGGATTGTCAGGTTTATTGGTAAAATGTTTAATGTTCCAAACAATTTGGATTATTGTTGGAGATTTATGGTATCATGAATCCAGTTACTATACTTGGCTATGTCTATATAAACATATGGCGCCCTCTCAATAACATCGCGGAATCCTACGGATAACAAACCATACTGATATATGCGTCCATGATAATCTACCTGCAACGCAGAACCGGCGCTTCCATTCATATCCTCTAAAAATTTATCAAGAAAGATTCGGGCACATATTTGACCGTCGCTAAGAGCAAAAACATGACTTATCTGATTTCGACAAACATTTGTAGGCACGTTACGCATCCAAATTTGCCTTGGAACGCTGTCTTTCGACCAGACCGTATTGTATATAGTCTGCTGCTGATCATCAGTATTGTCTACTATCGATACCAACGGTAAACATATAGGACGAATACCTACAATCATAGGAAAAGTTAAAAAAACATTGGGCCAGATCACGCTTACCATCACACTCTCAGTACTCAACTGTTGTCGAATTGAATAGAGGCATTCATGTGAAGTAGAGCAATATCATTTTCATAAAAGTTGCTAGTAAAATTGTCATGAACAATCACTCTTCCTACTGTTCGTCTAGTAGTGGGCAACGAACAGTTCCATGGAGTTATACAATCTACCTCAGTGCTGAGATCATGTTCACCCAAAATAATCTCCGTTGCTTGTTGTTGTGTGGTGGCGTTCCTATGAAAATTAATACTATTACTTTTGCTAAATTGCGTCAAAATATCAACTTACGCGTTAGTCACCACGGCCATACCACAAATAGCCGTAGTTAGCACATATTTATTACTGACCAGTGTGCCGTGGCAAAAATGCAATGTGTCTTCAGGGTGGCGTAAAAGCACTAACCAAGGATTTTCATACATTCGACCGAATGCAGGACGTTCCCGCACACTGTATGGCATTTCCCCGCAGTGTTTGTTGATCACAGTGCTGAATTCCATGTGTAACTTGTCTGGGAATATCCCTGAAAGCAAAACAAATAATCGACAAAACACTTTACATAAACCCAACGCAGAAATTATTGTCAATAAAAGATCTACGCACATTGTCCACTAACACCCCAGAAGGCCACTATTAGTATGTAAACAAAAGTTGTGCCCATTGCCAACACATATGAAACACACATCCACCTTGACTGACGTAAACGCTCCAAATGGTGAAAAGGCAAGACGAAGAAGATCATTTTAAGCATTCAGTCGCTGCTAATGAAAGCAATAACATGTACTGCCTACAGTAGATAGTAAAATATTCGCATAATTAAGCACCCTCGAACGGCATAATGGGCTTGAAACATAGTTTTTAGTCCATAGCTAAAATTAAATGACAGCACGGAATAAAATTGTCAATGATTTTGCTAATTAACAGTAATAATATGAATATTCCAATAACAGTATTTTTATTCCAAAGGAACAATTTAATATCAGTAATGACGATTCCAAAGCATGTAATACTAAGAGCAAAAACTTCCGTACTCCCGTAGCTCCGTTCTACAAGTCAAGTTAAATAAAAATATCGACTACAATGTATGTCTGAGTTTTAACTTTAATCGTTATTACGATGCAACATTCCCGTTGTAGGGTGGCACTTAGATTAAATGGAACATTTCAAGCCTATCAAGTTTAATACTTGTAAGTCAAGTTGAGACGATGGTTCGTGCTCTTGTTAGTGTGTTGCTCTTGATAGTGGCTGCATTCGTAGCAGGATGCTGTGCACTGTCGGAGCAAATAGGAAGTGGTAGTTCAAAATCTGAGGCATTGATAACAGGCAATGAGTCGTGTGGTCACCGTCACTATGAAAGTGCTTTCCCCATTGATACTCGCTTGTATGAGCACCCCTGGTTAGTACTATTCGGCTACAAACAAAAGGATGTTGTGAGTTATGTTTTTCAAGGTCTGTTGATACACCCAAAATACGTGCTAACCACGGTGTTTGTCGCTCAATTTAAAGGTTTAGGTCAACTGTATGTATACGCTGTATATCTCTAATGTTTTGCGTAACAATGTCTAACTGTTTAAATTACTTCTCAGCTCATATGCACGAATCGGCGATCATAATACATCAACCGTATCTGATTGTGAACAGCAGATCTCAGGGGAAGAAACATGTGCTCCACAAGTGCAAACTATTCATATCGATGAACTTATTGTTCATCCCGACTATAATAGTTTTCAACAAGTAAATGACGTTGCTCTGGTTAAGCTAAGGATTCCAGCTAATATCGATGGGATCTCCGTCGCACAGATATGTCTAAACCGTGAATCAAATATTCAAAGTTCCTTCCTGTTAGTAGCGGCCTGGTGCGGCCGAAGAGAAACCGGATTATCGTTGGTTCCTAAGCAATACTTTATGAAAGCCATCACTCCATACGAGTGTCAACGTCGGATGCCCCATCATACCATATCGCTAGCGAATGAAATGTTTTGCGTAATTTTTGATGAGAGACACACGCAACCAACCGAAGTGGCACTAGAACCTAATCTACGTGGTGGAAGCGGCGCTCCTGTTTACACGGTGTATGAAGATAATAGGATTTTATTAATTGGTTTGCTTTCCTATGGACCACGTTACCCAGCAAAATTGCACGAACCGTACATCATAACTCCCGTAGCTCCGTTCTACAATTGGATTTCGGAAATAATTGGGGGAGATCTGGAAAAACACATGTACAAGACGTTGATTTAATGTGCGTTAGCGATAACAACATCCATGGTTTCACTGAACTCGGGAAGTCCCGGGGCAAATGTAATCATAATACGGCATACCCTATCAATAAATTAAGTTGTTTATTGTTTGAATTCATCAACCAAAGTATCATGGATCCACTTGATGTGTGTAGAAATGTTTACATACACGTAAGGCTCTAAGTAGGTAGCTTCGGGAAGACCGATTGAAAGAATTCCAAATTGAAACGTGCGATCGTGATGTTCGATGACAAGCGGTGACCCAGAACCGCTGGTAATCCTAACATCGATGGGTTTCGCATATCGGGCGCAAATTTGTCCCTCTTGTAACAGAAGTAGATTTCGCATACGGGCCTGGCATGTGTCCTGAGACATGTAGTGCATCCGAATCTGCTTTGGTACTCTGTGTTCACCTGTCCATAACGTGTTGTACGGGGTAGGTGCATGGATCAGCGAAGGGATGATTGGTGTTAAGGGCAAACAAACGGGCATCACATCTGGAGGTAAAAAAGGAAACAAACAAAAAATAGAAAAAAACAATTTCGACAAATTCCATGATTTGCACGATACAGAACTGTTGCTGAAGTTAATCTGTCTGTTAAGGGTTACCAGTGCGATATCATTCTGATACGTTTCGTTCTGGAAATCCGGGTGAATAATTAAGTTATGGGGTAACCGTTCGATTATCGACCCTTCACTGCAAACATTATCCGACCCACAATCCGGGTCGTCCTTTCGATCATATTCGCCAAGAATAATGATCGTTCTGTAAAGATGCATACTTATCATAAATATTATCTATTAAAAATATCTAAAGTTGGAATAGATTCGATGATGAAAACGCTTACTCATTAACCACGATTGCTTCCGAGCAAATGGCTGTTGTCATGATATGGCGATCGGTTATCAGAGTTCCTTGACAAAACCATTCCTGCTCCTCGGGATGGCGGAACAATACCAACCAGGGGTTTTCGAAAATCCGTCCATCTTCTGGCTTGAAACGATCGATATATGGAGATTGGCCACAGTTTTTGTTCAGTGCTGCACTTAGGTCAAACTGTACCGCATCCGGAAATATCCCTAACACAAAATGAATGCAATTAATCTTTTCAAACTTCGTTCCAAGCGCGTACTTACAGTCACTGCTCACAATCGCGATACAACACAATACAAGTAAACCAGTTATGTTTAGACTCATTTTGATTCTGAATCCAATTCATCAAACTCTCTCGCTCAAGCAGTATCACGATCTTACTTTATCTCTCAATGAAACACACAATACAAGCACACCAAAAAATTCCACGTTCGTCTATAATGGGTTTTATACACAATTGGGAATTTCCTGCATCGTTATCACTAAACCATGAATACAGCTCAATGTTAGTTTACACATGAAAGAATTACTTGTTTGTAGCCTCAATTATATTTTCACAATCTGTAAGGTTCCTCTTGGTAATGCGCAATTGTTTTGAAATCCAAATTTTCTTTAACAAACTTATTTACATTTTTTAACAAAGTTTCGGAATAACGGTTTACGCAAAAATTTGTTCACATTCACATCGGTGACCATTTTGGTTCGCCATTAAAGATCATGCAAAAAATTGAAGGACCAGTATGTTTTCATCAAAGTTTAACGAATCATTTATTTCCATGCTCTGTTGTTGTAGTTCATTTCTATGAGCCTATTTCAAGCGTTTACAATTACAATAATTATGCTGCAAATTTCTTATTACATACGATACTAGTTCAATATGCAAAGCGTTGGCAGTAGTTGTTCCGTTTTCGATCATTTTATTGTTTTCCAATCTACATTTACAACATTACCTACCATTACAACCATCGTGCCAACCATAGCTTAATGGTGTATGTACATCAAACAATTTGCAATAAAACAAATACATAAAAAATAATAAAACGAAAATAGGAGCGTATTTTCAGAATAAATGAAAATAACTAAATTCATTCATAAGCACAAATAAAATAAACGAAACTGATTCACATGTATCGCCACTCGACCTATCAAATACAAACTACACGTTTCCTCGAGTGTGTAATCCTGTGATTCAAGCTTGGAAACGGCGAGTTCTTAGACGTCCGAATTCTATACGTCCTTGATGTTGTAAGAAATCTGCTTTCAATCGATTTCAATGGCAATCAAATATCTATTGTATCATTTGCAGGTAGCGATCCTCTTCAAAGTACGAACTTAACGACGTACTCATATCATTAATGACAAGATTTGACGAAGGATGGGTGCTACTGCTGACCGTATCCGCCGATTCGTTCCAATTCTGACAATTTTGCACATACTCGAGTGTTCGTTGATATGTATCCGAACCCATGGCATTGCCGTGGTCTGTTTGTCCCATCGTCATATCGGTATCGGCGGTAATGGACATTGGTAATGGTGCTGGTTGCGGCCCTGAAACGGATTCTCCAAAACCAGTCGGCGTAGAAGGTAATGGAGGTGTCTGCAGGCTGCTTTCCATCGGTTGCTGGCACACTGGCGGTGCTATTTCAATGTTTTCTGTATGTTGCTGGGTTTCTATGACAAGCGAAGGATTAATTCCAGTCGGAGCCATCGTTGCGATCGCAGGGGACATTTGCGATTGACTGATGTCACCACATTGTATCTCGATGTTTGAAGCTGGATTGCTACCCTGAGCCACCGTATTTTGATTTGTGTTATTACCCGTATTAAAACTGGCGAGGTTAAGACTGAACGGATTCTTATACTGATTCATTTGTGATTGAGGTTGGGGAGTACCACTGGCATTTTGCTGGCTGAGTGCACTATTAGTTGGTTGGTTAATGTGAAGTGACCCCTGCATCATCATAGCTAGACAGCAATGATGAGCACTTTGATCGGTTCTGTGATAGTACCCGATCATATTAGAACAAGCAATTGGACGATTTCGTCCTGTACAAGATTGTTGCTGCTGCTGATGCTGTTGTGGTTGCAGCTGCTGCTGTTGCTGTTGCTGCTGTTGCTGTTGTTGATGCTGCTGTTGTTGCTGCTGCTGTTGTTGGGAATAACAACTAGTTCCGTTACCCAAAGAGAAGTTGTTTTCGCTGCTGAAATTTTGTAACCCGTTGTTTATTAATTGGCATTGCACCGGTGTATGCGTAGTATGTGATATGGCGGGCTGTGTTTGAAGTTGTTGAGGTGGTATGTTCGAAGACGATGCCGAATAATTGTTAGTGGTGGGTGTCACTGGAGCCGCCAAATTTTCTGACATCATCGGGGACATTGTCTGATGTTGCGGTGCCTGCGGTGACATAATATTGTTCATAAGACTGGATTCATCATTGCTGTACTGGGACTGTGGGCTCATCAGCATGTTGGCTGTCGTTATTCGTGGCTGAGAAAAGCTGGCTCTCATATTTGACGAAGCTTCTGTGGGTCCAATCTGAAAATTGCTGTTAGATCCGACCTCGTGCTGGGGAGTGTTCCAAGGATTATTTCTGGGGCTTGTAAGAGCGCTGTCCGTCAAAGCAGTTGCATGGGTTTGGGGCAAAGCAGGCTTATTGCTACATGGTCCTGCCTCTCCAGCCATATCTGCAACCTGGTTGAGATACTGCAACATGTCATCTGGTATAACAAGCTTGTTTTCTACCATTTCTCCCTCTTCTACTTCATCCAGTACTACTTCCTGGTTAGGATGCAATTTGTTGGCGGTAGGAGGAGTTGTATGTTTGTTATTAGTTGCCGATGTTCCCGGTTCTACTCCGGAAGTTGCAGTGCATGTCGGCATGGTGGTAATGGTTGAGGTGGGCGGGCCACGCGTGGCTGTTGCATTGTTTGCCGTGCCCATTCGACGATTCACATATTGAGAGTTCAATCGTCCCATCATAGATCCTGTACCAATTGTGTTGGAACCGCTAGCAACTGGCTCAGACATTCGGCGATCTATTTGAGATGATAAAACGTTTTGTTGCTGTCCGTAAAAGCCATTGTTCGTCAGATTGTTCGGTATGGAATGTCGAGCTCCACTCCCATTTCCACTAGATTGTGCTCCTGTAGCACTCATCGAGCCAATCATCTGGCCATTTCCACCAAACCGCTGAAGATGCGTTGATATCAGATGAGAGGAAGGCGGAGGAGGTAAACTTTGACCACCAGTTGTAACTGTTGACATGGAACTGGAACGACGCGAACTACCAGGTGAGATAGGATCATAGAGCGAAGAGGAATTATAGTAGTTGGGTCGCATGGTTGATATTGTGCTTTGTTGCGATGCCTGACTACTCCGGCGGCTAATGTCGACCGAGCGCATGCTGTAATATGAGCTGCTCGTTGTGCTGTTATTACTATCTCGTCGGTTCTGTGCTGCGGCTGGATTAAGATATGCATTCATCATCATCATGGTCGTAGATGTAGATGCAGGTGGTAGCAACGGACGCATCGGATCAGTCTGTCCGGTCTTACCAATTGTGGGCGAAGGGTGTGAGATTGGTTGGGGAGGTGGTGTAACTCCTGGTTCCATCTTGAGATCAGTAATTTTTTTGTTCAGGTCGCCTAGTCCATAGTTTTGCATGTTTTGGCTATTCATTTCCGGAATGTTAGACAACGGGCTACTGCCCAGCAGCGAACCTTTGTTGTTGATACGATTCTTAAACCGATTCCTTGGATTGTTACGAGCCGATACTGCGGCCGTCCCTGTAGGTCCACCTAAATCTACCATTTCGCGAAGTACATATGGCAGATCGGCTACTTCCAGATCTTCATCTACATATGGCCAAACCGGGTCATCGAGTCCAACAATGTTACCCAGCTGCATGTTACTACCCTCATGGAAGTCTTCGCCAAGTCCAGCAGTAAGCGCTGATAGTGACATCGGACTGCTGATTGGTGGATGGCTGGGTGAATTAGCATCTGATTCTGACTTAATGCTAGGGCTGCTCATGCTCGTTGTCTTGTCCTCACTGTGTGGACTGCTATCAAACATGTGGTTTGATCCTTCACCATCCTCTCCAGGCCCATCACCGCCATTGCTGCCACCACCACCGTAATTGTTGCCCTTGTGTTTTTTGTTCGCATAAAACTCCGCACCATGGACAGTTTTCACGTGTTTTCGCAAAGAACTGGGATCCGTGTATCGTTTCGTGCATCCCGGTGCTTTACAGACGTACGGTTTCTGGAAATTATTGTGAAAAGGATAATAATATTGATGTTATAATTGGTATCATCACTGGAACATTCGCATTTGCTCCAAACGTACCTCATTGCTGTGTGTCCGGTTTTGATGTTTGGCACGATCAGACGCATTGCTGAATGCCTTGCTGCATCCGGGATATTCGCAGGTGTATGGTTTTTCACCGGTATGTGAGCGAAGGTGAGTCTTAAGATTTTCCAGTCTTGAATACGCTTTGCAACAGCCTTCGAACTATAATTAAAAAAGAAAAACCGAAATTAACAGATCGGTAAGCATTTGATACATTTGGGCTTCTTGTTTTCATTACTTACCGTACACTTGTGTGGTTTTTCGCCCGTATGGCGGCGCATGTGCACTACAAGCATGTATTGCGCTTTAAAAGGCTTTTCATCACGCGAGCAATCTTCCCAGCGACATACGAAGGATTTTTTATTTGCATGGATATGATCGTTGTTGATGTGCTTCACCAATTCGTCCTGTGTGTTAAATTCCAAAGCACATTCACGCCAATGGCAGTTGGTTTCGATGAAATCTCCTGGTTCATCCTTCGGATCAGTAGTATCTGCACGGATACCCCCATCACGACCACCACTTTCCTCTCCATACACACCACCATCGCCCATAGCGTTGCCGTTACAACTAATGTCCATACCACCGCCAGCAAGTGCTGCGCTGCGTTCTAGCCCCTGTCCTCCGTTGTTCATTTCTCGTTGGATTGGACTTAAATTGAGCCCTCCATTTTTAGTAGTGGATGTTGTTGAAATCGCTCCATTTGTAGGTCCTTGGGTCGATGTAGGGCTGGGTAGGTGATTTGAAGTTATCATTGGCGTGCAGTCTTCTTGTGCGCTTGGTTTATGCGAATATACATGGGAAGTGCTCTCTCGTTTAACGCGTAACTTTTTTTGCTGCGCGTTGCTAGCGCTGTCCGCCTCGACGCGAGTCACTTGAGAGCTGGATGTCGGTTGTTCTTGTCTTTTGTTCGATAGATCAGTTATTTGCTGTAAAGGAACATGAACAACAAATTAGCACGCGCGTAGCAAGCGATTCCAACCAACAAGCTTACCTGTGGTTTGTTCAACGAGTGTCCTGCATGCAGCGGATGATGAGTCAACGAAAACATACTGGCCGTTGGTGTATGATGACCAGGCAGTGTATGAAGAAACCCGCTGCTACGTAGTAGATGCTGAAGGTGTGGTGGCATTGCGTTGTGCATACCCAAAGCAGGACTAAGCGCACTGGCCGACAAGTGGCCATAGGAACCGCTGGTGCTACTACTACGCGACGCATTTACTAGTGATGCTAGAGAGTTTGGGGAGTATCGTATCATAGAACTTATGTCGAACGAGTCGGAATATGGCGATGACGACAGGGCACGTTTTCGGCTGACACTTGCACGAATGCTACCCGGACGAGGACTGTTGAGTCGGCTGGTTGCGTCAATGCTGAAATGAAAATCCGCACTAGCTAGAGAACTTGCTGGATGCAGATCGGCAATTGCGTTCCTGGCATTGATGTACTCCGATGTCAATCCTAAACCTGCAATCGACACGGTTAGATGAAGAAAGAAAACAAATGTTAGAAAATAGCCTATGCAAACGGGGTGGGATATTTATTTCTCAACAAATTAGGGAAAGAAGTCGTTTCATATCTCATTTCCGATTCGACGCCCAGTCAGGTAGCTGGCGCTAACGATCATCCATGCTTTACAAGGTCTTGAAATTGGTGGTCGTATCACTGCGCAATTCCGCTTTTTATGGTTGCTATTGTTACGATTTTATAACCAATCGTTAAACGCCTGCACATACAGCTGAATATGTGCACTAACGAATCCAATCTTTGCCATTGTGCATTCGCAAACGTAGATTGTCCACGAAATAGTGGAGACGAAGTTCAGTGGTAAAATAAGTTCGCGGTGACAACATGTACATATCTAATTGAAAATCAAAGAAACGAACATAGCAACAAGCGAACGAACAAACAAAAATGCATAATTATACCATCGTTGTATGCATGGGGCAAAGCAAGACGATAATGTCCGATGCACAGCAAGTACGGCATAGTTTGTTACACGACAGGTTTCATGGTCCTCCTACAACTTCACTAAGCACTGGTAACATTACTGAGGCCCCAGGCCCAATGTTGATAGCATCATGTACCCACGGGGCACCGAATTGCCGGCGAATTTAGTTGGGACTAGTACGTGTTTCATATTTGAAATTCTACTTACGTGATAGATAACGAATGCGTTTGGTCGAAGCGTGTATTCGTCATCAGGCCTCTTATTCTATCTTGGCAAAAATGTGGCAGCAAAGATTCAAAGTTATGCTTCTTAAAATTGACTATTTATGGCACAAAGAAGCGGACTAAAATGATCAAAGCATTCTGAGGGATCAAAGCATGATGTACACATGAGTAGATCTTGTGATTTTAGCTGTCCCAAAAGTGTTCAACATTTTCTGATCTCAGGTCGTTATGGCACTGATGCTCTTTGCGCTTGCATGAAATCGTCATGAGTCAGTTACTGTCATCAATAAATAACCTCATGTTTATCTGCCGTACAAGAAAAAAGTACATAACATATATACTAAGTAGATGATGTTTGTAAAATGTTTGTTAGCAATGTTTGTTGAATGCTGTGGTTATTAAATGAACAACAGCTTAAAATACGACAGAACTATCTAATATTGATTCGTTTTTTCAACATTCGTTGTTTCCATTTGATCGCTGTTGAGCGACAACAACACACAGATGTGTTTTTAACGTTAATTACGTCTCATCGAAAACAGATTTATGAATGATACGTTTTGTTTTAACCTCTTGTTGAAAACATAATTATATAATTATCAGCCTTGTTGTACAATAATTAAGAAGAAACCATTAGTAAACGGTGGATTCAGCATCGCACTGGGTGTGACGGAATCCGTTCTCCATCTCTGAACATGGACGTGATCGAACTTATAAATAGGTAACCCTTCTAGTGCCTTCATGTCTTTCCCTTACTTGTGCATACCCCATGGCAAATACCCATGGCACGGGTCGGAGACGTTTCTTCGCATACTAGCACTCTGATGGTATCGTCAACAGTAGCCGCAGGTCCATTTCCTTTCTCTGCGGCCTGCAAAGCGGCTTTCTTGCGTAGGAGTGCGGGTTGGGAGTAATTTGTCTGCATTTTATTGTTGTTTTTATTTCATTCAAATGTTTGCCTGTCGACGATCTTGGGATATGAAAAATGTAGTCTACGATACACTGGTCTCTTGGTTGGGCAGTAAGGAATGCACGCTTTGTACGTCACTGGGTACAGCATTGTAGAAGAAGTTGTGAATTTTATGAGTTTTTTGAAACAATATTTTTACTCATTCCTCCGGATCTGGACCAGTCACTGTCGTTGAATGTACTACTTCCGAGCGAGGAATAATTCTGGCGATACTCTACGACATTCAATGGTGTTAAGACGAGGAAGGAGTATAACAACGACATGAGGACATTAGTCATTTGGTGGTTAAAATACCAACCTCGTACGCAACCCACTGTACATGTGATGCTATGAAAGGCATAGCGCACATACAGCCCGGATGTTGTGTTCAAGCGCCGCTTCAACGATCGGGAACAGGCCGTGGTCGATGAAGGAACGAAAACACAGAGATCGGGAAGTCATAGAGCGCTTCGACACAGGTATATTTTTAACAGCTAATGGAACCATTTATGTGCACCGAACGTTTTCAATCGCATACGAACATTCTGATGGTTATTATTGACTGTTTGAAATGTTTTTTTTTTTTTTTTCAATCAACATTTCCGGCTAACACATCGACCATAAATGATCGGTTACAGTTTGTTATTGGCCAATCATCCACCATAGATGATCGAGTTCTAACTCATTGAACGAGCATTGACACCTTGCGTGACAAGGTCTTGCCGGACCAAAAATGATTGTGCTAATAAAAATTCTTACCGTGGAGAGACGCCGAAGCGTGTTGTAACGAGTACAGGTGCTCCATGTATCCCGGTATTCTGTAGGCAGGATGGAAGTCACTAGGATGTGGTACCGGTACGGGGATGTTAGTCTGCCCAGCACTTGTTCCTGTGGTACCGTTTGGCGTAGGCAGCCCTGGACTGGATGCGCCGGTACCTCCAGCTGTCGGTGAGGTTCCGTTACCGATCGGTGTCGTGCCGGTGTTGCAAGATCTCTCAGCGTCCCCCTTTAATGATACACCAGATGTGGCCGGCGGAGAAATTGTTAGCGGAACCACCGTTGCCGGAGCGGGTGGATGGGGAGGTAATACTGTTCCGCTGACTTGTGCAACTTCAGCACTAGCTACGGCTGCTGCAACGGCCGCTCGTCGAGCACTCAAAAATTGTAGTTCGGCAAAATTTGCATTACTGGGCAAGCTGGAAAGAGAACACCATAAAAGAGAGGTGAGATATGATGGAAAATCTTGTATCATGAAAACATATTACGACGGCAGTGTTGTACTGATCTGTGCTATCCAGCGGGATATCAAGCTTATTTTTTCTGCATGTGTTTCGCATTTGCATACGCGTGTACAATCCTCTGCGGCGCGATCTTAACACAATCTTTAACATGCTGCTATATGTGTAGTGTTGGACTTGCAACGGATAGGCTAAACTAGTGTGGTGAGAGCAGAGCAAAATAACAAAGCGGCAATCCTTGATCGATCGTGTAGGTTGGTTTCTACAGCAACATTAATGGCTAGAAATGTTACTGAGAAAGATGTGACGATAATGATCGCTGGTATATTTTTGAACATATTAATAATTCATTTTTCCTTGCGAACCCATGAACAACCATTGCATTGTCATTGCTAGCATTGCGACACAGTCGTTGATGCGGTACTTATTCAGAAAGATCATGCTCGATATCGTGATGCATTGTTTCTGGGCCGTGATTACTAACGCACAACGGTGACTAGAATTGGTGTGAGGCAACGGTGAATTAAAGGAACAACCGTTCGAGACGTCCAACCGTTGGATTCATTTTAAATCAATTGAAAAGATATCGATCAAACACGAGAAAGTGAACCATGACCTACGAGATATTGCTAGTATTAACAAAGATGAATGGAGACATCAATAGCGGATAGTAAGAATACAGACGATGACATATTTCCATCAATATTGGCATCTCAGTGGTAAGAGGCCAGCTACAGTAAAGAAACAACTACGAAGAAAATTGTGATTAATCTGGAATGGAATCAGGTTTCTTTTTTTGTCTTTGCTGAGATAATTTGATATACTGTTTTACAATCACTTGTGGTCAAATTAAATAACTTAAATATGAAAATATGATAATCAATATCATCTGACATGTGCACACTTGAATCATCTATATTTTATGAATACACGTAACACTTTCACTGCAACGATAGAACTATTTAACTCTTGCAGATACATTACAACAGATTCAACAGCTAAACTGTGAATGAAACCTCCAAATGTGCCCGTAAAGGAATCCTACAATTCCTCCCCGTTTTTGTCTATATTGGAGATTGCTTTGCAGGATGTGATCTCTCGGAAATATCCCATTACAAGACCACCAGAATGAACGAGTTTCACAAAATCGTCCTAAACACGGGAAAGACAAATACGAATCGGTGAGATTACTGGATATATGTTGGGTTTGGTCAACAAACATTTCGAACTAGGGATGTAGTAGAAAAGAAGGAATGATACTTCAAAATGTCGCCAACGTTGTGTGAAATACGGGCTGACATCAAAATAGCAAATCGGAAGTTTTCTAGTATTAAATGTCCAGCTTTCAGCACTAATTTATGATTTTCGGATGTTTTGTGGTTTGGTTGTATACATCTTCAGCTTGAACCACAATGTTGAAAATTTTACTGCTTTAGAACGAAAACCCCCTTTCTTTAATAAACAACCAAACGCTTGCAACACTTTAGAGCATACTAGAGTTGTTCAAGGTCTGAGGGTAGAACGGAAACCCAAACATGGCTTGGAAATTGTGTAAAAGGAAACCTCACGACCATTCGCATACCGATGACTCTGCATCGTGTACTGTAAGCAGGCTAGAGAGGAAGCTCTCAAATTTCGCACAGTCTTGCCATCATTCACCATCCTCGACAAAAGACTGAGAAATGCGCAGCGTGCAACGTTTCTTCGTGTTAATTCAAACTATCAGAATGGTGGTCTGCAATAACTAACAACGAAAGTACCATCAGGGTATACACTATGGAAAGCATACTTTGGATTGCAATATGATCTTTCTTTTGTTCACAGCGGTAAACTTCATCTACCAGCACCATCGAGTAAAAACAACTCACTTGCCATCATACAAAATGGGGCCTCATAATTCTCAGCCACTGGTTTAAAAAGCGAACGATACATTTCATTGAGTTCCGGATGTATTCGGCATAGTGGTGTATTGAAATGCTGACGAATATTGTTTTACTGGTAAGGACATTGTACCATATCATATGTATCATAAACTGACAAATAATAGAAGAGAACTGTTTTCGATTAACTATGTACCATTACGGATAATGACAGTAATCGATCAAAAGGGCATATTCCAATTGAGTTCAAACAAAGCATTTAATAAGCACGGGAGATATTGTTTCAGTTTTATACAACGTTACCAATAAAAGGAATGTACGATTTATTCTTTTTAACTGTTAAAAGTTACTGTTAACACAAAACGATTTTGAAAACCAACCAATCAAATATTCAACGGTTAACAACCTGATGCTGTTAGATGCTACAAAAATAAGTAAAAATAAGTGAACAAATCATGTATTTCACACAAGTAAATGGTCAAGTAAATGACACGGTCGCGGAACATTCTCTGGTCACGCCCACCCCAAACGACGCATCTCCGTGTTCGGATTCATGGATACGCATAGCCGGAACCATAATGTGGGATGCTACGACAGACGCCTCCCAATACCGTGGCGAATTATGTATGACTTAGAAAACACTACATAAAAGTACATATATGCCACATACACACACACACACACACACACACACACACACACACACACACACACACACACACACAAACCGGTGAGAGCAACTGAGAGAATCGAACGAGATCAATTCGAACAGGGCTTTACGAATGTCACCTGAGTGAATCAATCATGATTCAGTAGTACGAACTTTGGATTCTCTCTATGTTCGTGTCTGACAATTACATGTTCCCACTATTCCCAGCAATTCCTTTTTAATAACAGCTCGGCGCATGTGATCCGCGACATGGCTGAGCATGATCGTGTTCGATCACAAAACGGAATGATGCAAGTGGTCGTTTGCCGGAGCGGCTTGGATGATGCAGATAAATGCGCCTGTGTCGACACACTGTATCTGGTAGCCAACTAGTGCTACGTTCTTAACGAAGCGATTTATCGGCATCCGCCCTGACTCCATAAGCGCAAACACGGGTCTGGAATTGTATCAACGTTGCGGGAAAGATGCACGTAAAGTCTGCTAGTCGCAATAATCATAGCTATCGTAATCGTCGTTGTGCACAAATATAGCTGTTTTCCTGCATCCGAATCTTGGGATAACGCACGACTGCTTTCATGTATGTTTGTACTGTATAATAATAAAGATATTTCAAACATCACTTTTTTTTGGCCACCCAATCTCGAGGTCGTAATACACGACCTCGTTTTAACATACACACCGTGGGTCACGTTTTTAGCAGGCAATTGTATATTGAGTGGTTGAGTGGTTGAACTTTCCCAGTCTTTTGACGTGCAGGTAGCTGCAACTGCTTTTGGGTATGGTTGATTGCATAGTGATACGGATTTTCCACAATAAACTATATTTCCATCCCTGATCGCTTACTTGCTGTGGTCAGGTGGTCGTATTTTGTCTTTTTGTTTCCCGCAAAATTGCGTTAACAAATGAAACATGCGTTATTAGAGTCATTTCAATCCCCGCTAACTTAATGTAAGGCATGCTATGGCCTTAAAGTAAACGTCTGCGTTGTCGAAAAAAATCAGGAAACAACAAATATATTTCATGTGTCCGGGATAGATCGAACCACTCTTTTCATATATTGTGTGTCTATTATACAACATTTTCGCTTAAGAAATACTATGCATATTTAATTGAGTCAGAGTAATGGCGTATAGAGTAAAAGTAAAAGAAACAATGATTTTGAAACACTCTTAACATCCTATTATTGCACACTGTCAAAATCACCGCATTTAATCATAGCAAACTCGTCGCGACCTATTAGTGTACAGTGTCACAGCTTAATTTTCATCACCATTTCATTCGTTAGATACGCTGGAACGTGACTCTTGAGAATTGATGTTTTTGATCACAGTGCCTCCTACAGCGTGAGAATAGTACTTTGGGCGTCTGAGGAACTTCTTTGTCCACTTCGCATCAAATCGAATCTTTATCATCGGGTTTAGATAAAAAAAATTGTGTGCAATAAAATAGGATCGATGACCTTTCTTTTATCCAATTATTGAACAGTGGACTAAAATATGTGTTTTTTCATAAAAGATGACTATCAATGTTATTTAATCGTGACAACTATCTTTATTTGTTGGATTTCATGAGTTGGTACATAGTGTGAATAAACCTTATTTCGGGATGCAGAATTCTTAACTGTTTGACCTGAGAAACCCATTCATGTTTACCTGTGCCGAAGTAAATAAATATTTTCATGAAGTAAATATTTTTGTCAGCATTATTATTATTATTTTTTAAATGGTATGATTTTGAAATTGATTAACGTATCTCCGTGAGCAGAAATTCTCAATACTTTAGGAAAAAATATTGCATTCGATCAATGTTTTCTAAATATTTGAACATTAAGCAATGTAAAAACAGTGTGCAACAATTGGCAACGTGCAATGATAATTTACCCCAGTACTAGTAAAAGCATTAATGAAAAATTGTTGAATTATTTTCATTGCCATTCATACCAAATTGTATTCGAACAAGTTGTGTGAATATACTATGAAAGGTTGAGCAACATTTTATGTTTTCTATGTCGATTTGAATATGTTGCTGTAGTAGGTGCAGTGAAGTCTTTCAAAACTGGCGAGCCTACGAGGCTCGTTATTACATTATTTTAATTAACATCCTCTGAAAGTAACGAGCGAAGCCTTTTTCGTGGCAAGTAAGCAAGTAGCGAAACAGTTTAAAAGAAAATAAGCGGATCGCTGAACGGAAGCTCCTTGACTTCCATAAAATTGAAAGCGACGTGCACAGGAAAGCAATAACAAATAACCGTTACGAGTGTAATCGACCTTGCTGCGACGAAACGCAGAGATGATTTATTCCGTGAGATGTCCAAATAACAGGCCCCAGTGTACAACACGAGAAAATATGGTACATCCTCAAGCACAACAACAATAATTAGTGAAACAAACGATCGCCAGGCTGGATTTGGATGGATATTTTATTTGGCGAGCCGTGATTATGACGCTTGCACTGCGTGCTCTTATTTCCACAGTCTGTTACTCTAATCGAAGGGCACACAAGGCCATTTGTGCAGTCGCCTGAACACGCTTGTGGTTGTTCCTGTTGAATATGTCACTCTGTCCAAGACTACGCTAAACTACCAACCAAACATAAATTACACCTCCAAACGGCATTGGACCTGGCTTTTGTGTGTGGGGGGATGCAATGGTGGTCGATCTGCGGCATCTACAATCTGCAGGATTCGTGCGCGAAAAGGGCGCAGTAAAACCTTCGGCGACAATTTCAGTCAACCAGCTCGGTATCGAAACCATGCCCGAGTGTGCATTCCGTACGACGCGCATAATAAATTGTCTGGAGAGTGCGTTTGCTTGTCGCTGTTGCCTTGCTCGACTGAACTGGTCATATAGCGTGCGCGTGTGTGTGTGTATTTGTACAAGCTCGCATATTCTGCTGGCCACCTCAATCGAACAGAGCGATGATGTGTGGTAAGGAAAATAAAAGAGCATTTGCGATGCAGCAACATCCGCGCCCGGCGACAATATCGTCGACAGCGATCGAGTGTCTTTCTGAGATGCGAGAAATTGTTGGCATTGTGTTTGCCTTTTCACCGCTGATTGCTGAAGTTTACGCTAGGTGAAAAGTGTTCTGACGTTTCCCGGAATGCAAATGACCTAATACCACTGGTAGTATGAATCGTTTCTATGCTGTGTCTTGCCGGCTTTCGTGCGGCTTGCGGGGCTGTTTACTTTCCCGGTTCAGGAAGACCAGAAAGCGAGTCCGAATGATCTTGAGCCTTTGGTTCTGTTGAATAACACTTCAATGATGCTCGGTTCGATGCTGTATCATAGTGAACAACCATCACACAACGACACGGTACAATGACGGTGAGTAAATTGTAAGTACAAGCAAATGGAACATATTAACTAATAAGCGAACATCGTCCCCCATCTGCTAGTTCCATCCAAACTTGTGCAGACCGATCAACGATCCTACCCACCATAAATTACTGGCGATCATCGTTATTTGAACTGAGTTTTGACGATGAGATGCAAAGTGGTGGGTAATTTGATTCTTCATTCATGATCATTCACTTACCGCATCGCTTCCCTAGCCCACCAAGTTTACCAAAACCACAAACGAAACCACATCGTGTGGAAAAAGAGTCAATTTGTAAAACATACTTCCTTGCACCGTACCTTCCTGCTGCATGCATTCATTTCTCCCTTTCCATATGCAAAGCACTTCACTTTTGCTCTTCTGCTCCTCTTATTTATAATATCGAACCTGTACTATTTTTGCGAAACAAAACAACTTCGGGTATGATTCAATGCATCATTTGCAATTATTAAAATCATGAATACATTTGATGCCGATTGTCCACACCAAGTAGCGAATGTAATCTTATGTTTGCGTTGAAATCGTTTAACACTGCCGCTTTATGTTAATATTTTCTCCAATAGTGCTGGCACCCGACTGTGTTGTACTTGTACAACATGTGAAGTAAGGTGATGTGATGTGTGTGCAACTCCACTGCAGTTAATTAATAATTTATTAGCTATGCTTGCCAGCGAAGTATGAGTAGCAAAAAGTGAAGAAACAATAATCTGTTCCTTTTCCAATCGATCTATCAAGATGAACATGGAATGGTAGAGATGTGTGTTTGTTTTGCTTGATTGCGCTCTTTTCCTGTCCTCCACAAACTGTTTCTCAATGCAGACGGCGTTGCCTAGAAACACGATTATCGTCGTCTATTTACACCACAAGGACCTTACCTACCTTACCAATCGTCGATTATCCCGTCTGGCTTCCCGTCCGAGTGGAGCATACGGAAACAATAGTGGTTACGGTTCAACATCGTCATTGGTCTTTTTACCATATCGTGTCTCTAGGGAATGCAGGGTGGCAAGCTATCGTTACCACCATCGACACACCCCATTTACGATGAAGTGGTTCAAACGAGGTGTTGAAATGAGTGTCTTTATTTGGCGCTTACTTCAATCTTTCTCGTTCTCTCTCTCTCTCTCTCTCTCGCTCTCTCTCTATCTCTCTCTCTCGCTCTCTCTCTTTTTCTTTGTGGGACTAGGCAGCTTTTTTCGCGGTTAACCACCGTCGCAGACGATTTGCTGACCGGCTGAGCTGGCAAAGGTGTGAAACATGGTCCGACCCGCAGTGCCCATTATTTATGCGCCTTACCTCAATGCCGATAGGGTTTCAAAGATCCATCATGAGGGACGGATTGAATTTCACTTGTCGTGTAGCAATTCGGCATTTGTTTTCTCAATGCCTATGACTATAAAGCCTATGGGTTGGATCACTTTACTGAAAACGATAAATAAAAAATCGCCTCAATAAGTACAACACAAAGCCGCTAATTTTGTAAGCATTAAAGGGTTCCGAACCAAACCCCTAATGCAACACACCAAACACGCTTGGTGTCCCGGAAAGTGTATAACATTTTAATCAACTTCCTCTCTCTGGTAACGTTTTTCTACGCGTACGACTAACATATGACTGTGAAAGTTAGACCTCCTGAACGCGATTGAACACATTATTCACTCTCGGTTGCCGCTTTAACCACACTGCACGCTAGAGAACATGAGCCACTATCGGCCACGTTCATGTTACCTACTGGCGGTCGCCGTCCAATAATCGATTAATTACAATCGCATTAGGTGCGCTCTTAATTCGCGGCACTCCATCTCATCCGCCTGGGCTCGAGCGTGTCAAGCAATGCTTCGTTCGCTCCGTTCGCAAACCCACCTAGTGGCACGATATTTGTAGCAACGATTGCGTTTTAGTTCTTCTCTTTAAATCGTGTTGCGACCCGTTAACATTCAGATACATGCATATAACATTCAGACAGTTAGACTATGAACAGATCCGTAAGTACTTGGTGACGATGTCCTGCCGAGGAGAAATATTATCGCAAGCGATGAATCTTATAATTTAACGACGTATTCAACTTAGATATTCCGTTCAGCCAAATATTTGCCGTCCACGATATGAGCTTCAATTCGATGTGCGTTAATAAAAACTCTGCATCGCACCCAGTACTGATTGTAATGTTGATGTTACAACGCCCATTGCCGTCCAACGAGGGCTGAACGAATTGATGCAAATAATGAAAGCAAATAAAGAGCACATCAATTCATTTCGACTTTCTGCCAAGCGCGCATTCGTCCATCTAGTATGGATGACAACAAGACGGGAGACAACAGTAAAAGCCGGTTAGTGAGTTCTACGACTCACTTCCGCGCCAGATCATACGATCCTTTCGGCAGACCGGTCTTTCCAATCTGCGCCGACATACACTCGCGCATACCCTGCCATTCCACCAACCGTCGATGCACGCCCTTTGCGTCATGTCCTTCCTAAACGCCACGAGAAGTTCAATTTATTGCAAACGTGCCCTCAACCTCGTCCCTGCCTGACGAAAAGAAGGACAAGGGAGAAAAGCCAAACGATCGCTCCCATTCGCGACAAGATCTGCACGAGACTCGGTTCAGCTCCTTCGATCCCGATGTGAACCTCTGTGAGTTGACTGGAGTGTCGTGGTAATGTGGCCAAAACAGAAATTATCTGATTTATGATTATTGCGATTTATATGATCAGTTTCATTTAGTCGTGCCTGGCCGGTGCTGCACTTCTCACGATACACGTTTGAGCGACACAAGGGTACAGAAAAGACGCAGATGCATAAAGACTTCAACACATCTTCACACCGAAATGCACTGCTGATAGAAAGTTATTGCACACTATAGTGCATTACGAAATTACACAGATTGACGATGAGCTTCTGCAACGTTTGAGGCCGACCTGCCCGACTTCCATAATTTGACTGTTGGGCCCAAACAAATGATTTTGTGGTTTTCTTTTGTTTATTTATTTTTTACGTATAACAACTCACTTCCATACCCTGATAATATATATTTAGTTTATGCTATAAAACAACAAAAATGTGTTGTTTTATCAGCATTTCAAATCATATCACAATGAAACTTTTCAGTAGGAAAAGTTTAAAATTATTATAGTATTGATGAAAACAAATAAAAATGTCTCCACAAATCCTTTGATGTAAAGTGCGTCATTTGAACATTCATTAACTTCATTTATATATCCCTGATGTGCTGTGATCTTTAATGTACTGCTTGATAAAAGTACGCTTCCGGTGTTATCGACCTTTTTGATGAACGGTCTGGCAACGAGAAAGAGCTAATCAAACACTCGCGATCAATGGAACTGCTCCTGTCGTCTCGATGGATAACGTTCCCATCGCAGTTCCCATGGCGTGTCACAAGCTACTCCTCTTACATTAGGGCTCGGATCCCATACGGAGATACATTGTCAAATGGATCGGAAATCAAAAATAACTCCTTCAACCAACCTACGAAAACGACTCCCAACCACATTTTACGGCGCCGTCCTATTACGCTTTCCGCCCAATTAGAAGTTCTGTTTTGTTCTGTATTCGATTTCCGGACGCGCACCCGAACGAACGGCTGGAACGCTTCCATCCTTCCGGAAAGGGTTCGTGTGCCCTGTGCCACTGTCATTGTATATCATTCACTGATGGATTGTTTTCGTTTCAAAATCATCAAACAATAACAATCTCAACCAAATGACAGATTTCATGCAAGACCCCTAAGCAGTTGATTCTTGTAACAAGGGTAAGCTATAGTGTGAACGTTTTTAGAGAATAAGAAAGTCTTTTTTTATCAACATGTGACCTCTTGTATGCCTATGGCGGAGTCTTGTAAAAAAATCACAAAAATATTCAGTTTAATTTCTTTTTAAAGTTTATCAAACCATTTTTATAAATGATAAAATTAATTCATTTGGCGTGCTAAATTCTTCTTAACCTAAATAAAAAATAAAAAATGCATAAATATGCTTCATCATATTCCCAGTTTTTGTTTTGTGAATTTAAAAAAAGTAATTTCTCTTTTAATTTAACGATTGTTAATTACAATGCAGTATACAGAGCATTTCGCCGGAATTGAAACGAAAGAGAATGGATGATTAGTGGTAGCAACTCACTATAAGCATGGAAATCCGCCTTCGAATGGAAGTTACTTTTAAATGTAGCAGAAGCTGGTCAGTAATTTGTGAAATTGAAACTTTCATCGAAAAGTATTACCCAACTTACATGGCAGTGTCTGAGATCCTTGGGATCAGTAAACGTTTTGGGATATAAACCACAGGAAAGGAAAGAATGAAATACGTGAGTCGAAAATACAACATAATGCTAGAGAAACGAAAGTAACAAATTGAGATACAACAAAACGTTTCTTTTTGTAATAAGTAACATACCATGCGTAGGTGGTGTATTTGATAGGGGCAACGGTTCTACACGACAGGGCGGGCACAAAATCTCATCCGGACCGTTTTCCGGTGCAAGGTTTAAGCATTCAGTTACGTGTAAAAAAAATCAAAGACACCCATAAAATGTCGGCCAGGTCAGACATTATGTACCTCTTGAGGTTGTAGTACCACATTAAGAAAAGAAGTAGAGGTGATTTGAACCGAAACTACATCCCTGTTCCAAAAATGTATAGTTTCGGAAACAATTACATGAAGTTTAATGTCGGTGTGATTGTACAAATACTTGGTATGTATTTAAACATTTCCAAATCATAGAAATATAATAAAACCAGCTGGAGACAACACTCTATTTCATGTAGCAACAGTTTTTAAGAGAAGATATATCAATAAGAAGATTTAAAAGTAAGATGAAACAACGAATCAATAAAGAAAGAAATACCGAACATAAGCGTGTAGGGAAATTAAAAACAAAAAGTCAAAGAAATAAACTCCGATAATAAATGCACTCTCGAATAGATTTAATTTACATATACGAGTTAATCAATTTAAATAAGTTGTTGAGAATCGAGAATTGAGATATCGTTCTCGTTCATTTCCTCTTTCGCATCTTTTCGGTCATTAATTGCTATCCTCCTTTACCCTTGAGTACGAACTTTCACGGCGCTGTTGAAATGGTACTTTAATACCGAAGAAAACCTTGTTTACCGTTTTTCTGCCACAGGGGTTCTTCGATTCTTAATTTAACTACATTAATTTCGTTTAGTTTGGTTGCGGCACTTTTCCTGTTTGATTCTTGCATTTTATATTTCTGAATATTTTTATTTATTCTTTAAATATATAATTGTAATTTCGTATGATAGTGCAACAATGATTATTGTATTTAATCTGTAATTGTTTTCATATCTCTTTTATTATAGTATGATGGATTGTTGTTATATTTTCAGTTTTCTGATGAAATAACTTTATTTAACATATTGAATGAAATTTTGCGACTTGGAGTAATTTGAAAACTACGCACCAATATTTTTAAATTTTTGCTTCGGTGCTTAATCAGGTAAAATGACATTTATCTTATTTTCGAATCTTAAACAGAAAATCTTTTCTCTGGACCTGAACCTGAATCGATCTCACTACTCTTCGTACCTGGCACGGTCAATGTTTGACGAGGCGTGTGTGTTAAGTGGATTATCTGTTTCTTCCCTCACGATCACGCCAACTTCCGCGCTTTGAGAATTTTCTTCAGCTTCATTTGAATAGTTCATCCAGCACGAAGATATCGGCGCACCGATTTCTATCTTCACCGTATGATGACGGGATCACTGAGGTGCAGGTTCTGCTCGCTTTTCAAGCCCAACAAAATGATCTACGACCGTAGCTAATCGGGCGGGAGAGACTGTAGCAACCTAATCAAACGTAACCTGAAGGAATCGCACAAGATGCTAAGCGAATGTTGAAAAAGGCGTGTGCGCGCGTACTCACATACCAATCAAGCGTCCATACCGAAGGACAGGATACCGTTGGAAAGAGCACGAAGGGAAACAAGGTTTTAAACAATCTTGTAGATCGTCGTCCCTGCAGCCACAGCGTGCAATATCACAACGCAATCGTCGATGGTTGATGTGTTTCGCTGGGTTAAACCGAGGGAAGATTGATTGGATGGAAAAGCTCTTAATCCCGGGTAACACTCCTCATAAGGGCCGTGCAATAGAGATTGCCAGTGGAACTGGCTTGGCATGGCGGATCGTTGGTGGCTTTGACGGCCGAGGCCGATAAACTTGATCGATCACTTCGAATTGCTGGAATAACAGATGTCAAATTAATAATTTATTGATCGTTCACTCCTTCCCTACAATTGAGGGACATGCCGCAAGCATACCTGGCTAGGTAGCATGATGCCGTAATGCGGTTGATCCAGCAATTGAACGATCTTGTCTTCAAATCTAAGTTGCAATTAATTCATACAGCTTGCTTTAAAGTATGGTGCCAGTCGTAGAACTGGCAAAAATAAACAAAATAAATAAATAAACAAGTTAATTTACACGTACGATCATTCATCCTGAGCATCTCGGGCGAATCGTGACTAATTCGTTCGTTTAAAACTATACAACCCAGCACGCTATTGTCGTTCAACCCTGATCGAAATTTGAAGGTGTGGTATTATCAAATTGGAAATTGAGTTGCAATTCCGGTACACTAGTAAACTACTTCCGTGATTTATCATAATTGTTTAATAGCACGCCACTTATGCACGCCATACAATCGTCGCATAGGATAGTTTGCCACCTCGAAAACGTCTAATTATGTTATGTTCGATTTGATTGAGTCATCACTTACAGATCAGATACATAGTCTAATAATGATATACCAACTCTGACCAGCTTCCACGATAAAAAAAACAATAACGAAAAACAACAATAAAGCATGTACAACAACACCAGCCACATTGCAACTCTCGATTTGAGCTAGAAGATAGCACGGATACAGAGAAATTGACTTATCATCGTTTTCCGGCATGATCCGTTACCTCTTGATTCCTCCTCATGTTCCTCCGTTGTAAAATCCTTGCAGTGTGTAAGGTCAAACGAAATTGGTAGATGATTTGCCTGCTAATTTAAGCTTACCGCCACTAACGTGTGCATATGACCAATGCTGGAGGCTGTTTTCGGAAGTATTCGGTAAGAATCATCTAAGAAAACACGCTCGTCAGTCAGGTACACGGGAAGCGTTAACTTGTGCTGGTCTTTTTTACTTTTGCCGCTCCATTTGTGCTGCGCTAACACGCAGAAATAACAGGCACCGGGCCGTGTCGACCAGTTGGTGGAAAAAGACTTACGTACCGTTCGCCTCGCTTCGATCGCGGCATATTCTCGACCAGCGGCAAAGATGTAAGCCCGCTTTCAACCGGTACGAATAGTAGTTTGGACGGTTTCGTCCGTCCGTCGCAAGTCGAAACATTAATCATCGCCGCTAGATCGAAGCAAAGACGAAAGTGAAGAACGGGCGAATGATCCTCAACAGAGAATCAGTAACGAGAAGAAGATCCAAGACTTGGGTACTGATAGCTACTCTGCCACGAATGAGTTTCGGGGACAACGAACACGGCACACTGAACACTCTACCGGAACAAATGTCATCAGTTTGACATGCGTTCGGTTGCACCCGGGCGCTTAACAGGACCTCTCGAACTTGCGATCCCTGTCCACCAACAGCATATTATTACCCATGCTTTTACACATTATCATAAAAATACTCTCAACTTGTCCGGGACATTTTAATCAAAACAGGTTTGGCATGAGACAGCTCTTTGCGAGAGCTAATGTGCACAAACTTGGCCCATCGATCGCTACATCGGTTCAAAAGGAAATAACGAGAAATTGGCGGAACTTTAAGAAAACAATCTTCCATCACAATCGATCCTACCAAAACATCGGTGGATAGATAAAAACCGTGGACAGATTGTGCACTGAATCGAACTCAGTTGGTCAAATCATAAGATTGACTTGGACGCTTTGTTTAGCAACACACTCGACAATTACCGAACTGAGAATGAATGTGACGGATGATGTCTTGATGATGCGAAACGTTGAAGCAAACGGAAAATGTCTTAATTAGTGGAATCTCGTCTTTAAGCTTTTGATTTTGAGTTAGGCCCGACGAATTTACTACATGAGAATTGACCCTTACTGGTGAAATGTTTTCCAATACGAAACAAGTAATATCAATAAAATAAATAAGTAAAAACTGAGAATTTTATAATTTGAAGATGTAAACTACAGGTACAAACCCTCCTAAGCATTTTTCGGTCTTGTCATAATTGCTGATTTAAAATTTATCAATTAAGTCAATTGTCAAAAATCAATTTAAAAGTTCAATTATGAATAAAATTTTCACACCAAGCTAAATTGCTATTGCGACAACCATAATTTTTTAATAAAATCTTCGCTTGCTTTCACGTATATTCATGACAGTAAAATTACTATAGAATTACCAAGAAATTATGGTTCTATTCCGCTGTTGCTAACTTGCATAAATATATCCTATTAGTTTACATTGTTACAGTCTTTTGAGGGGTTTGAAATGGTTTAGCATTATGAGTACTTTTTTATACTCAGAGAAACAAAAGGGTTATTGTACCAACAGTGGTGCTATAAGGATAAAATACGTACCTCAGGACAAACTAAACACAAAGATGTTACTGATAGTAATACGAAATGTTGTCTGATATTCTTCGGAATGTCTAAGATATTTGTTTCTAGAGATAAAATGTTTGATAGAGGCTTAAATATCCATATTATTTTTTTGAATTTCATAATAAAATTTGCTTAATTTCATGAGAAAAGCCATGTTTTGATGGGTATAAATAACAGAAAAGTCATTAAAATCATATGAAATCGTTAAAAACATACTGTTCCATTACTTTTTGTAAACTCACGAAAATTTCTATCAAACATAATGAAGAGACAGTAGCAGGGTACTTGGATTGAACTCAAATAAACAAATCACTGAACGGTTCAAGATTTACGGAAATTGGCAGCTTTCCGTTCATGGCCGTGTGAGCGATAAATTTATCTCCAAAGCAGGTCTTACGGAAGTTGAACAACATAACTGATTCATTATCTCATTGCTATGAGAGAAGTGTTAATGATAAAATGTTAAAAAATGTAGCACCGCTATTGGCTCACGATACCACCATAAAAGGAATCACACAACCGTTAAAACTACAATAACACATGTACACAAATTGATTTCTGATTCATTTGTTTAATGGTAGATATCGTTGTTTTTAAGAGAGAAACGTATTAGCTGCTAATATCGTAGCATTGTTGTTCTAAACATCTAAATCATATTTTAAATAGTATGCGTACTTCCAAATGGCACCACTATTGGTATACTTACCCTATTTCTGTTCACTGTTTGTTATAAAAGGAATTTCTATAGCCGAAGCAATCACCAGCACGCGCTACTTATTTCAACAATGATATCCAATGCATTTTTGCATTCAATAGAACTTAAATTTGAGGATGGTTAAGTATAACTCATTCTATTCTTCAAACAAGTTTTCAAATCACCAAAAAACGGTTTTTTGAGGATAACCAAACGACCATCAGGGTAGAGCGGGAAACGTGGGCTCGCGTTCAACATTTTAATTAAGTAATTTGTATGTGTTCCGGCGTGCGGTGTCAAAAAAAGCTGATTAACATACTGTTTTATCTTTTTCTAAAGTATTGCTATGGATTTGAAAAGTCTGCTTTCGAGTCAAAGCATACCAATCCATAGCACGACACCAAAAGCTTTATAATAACCAATGCTAAGCAGATAACGTGCACACAGTCACAGCGTAGAACCCCGTCCACCGTCCTGAGAATAGGTTAACTAACACGCGGTGCTTTGGAACCGACAGAAACAATCATCTTTCCGCTAAAGGTTCGGGTTTAAAACTGAGTATAAGACGGTTTTATCTACGAACAGTTAATATTTGATTTAGCTTTGCCGCTGTTGACCGGTTCCATCGAAAAACCAGGGAAAGATCTTCCCACTTTCGTGTCACATCGCGGAATAGGCGAGGAAAAGCTAACACGCACCTAAGCTACCAATTCGTTAAATTTATTTTATATGATTAGCAACCCCAAAACGGAAGGTTCAGAGCGGCCCGAGAAAAACAGCAACAAAACTACTTCTACCACTGCCTGTCGCTTTATCCGGAATGTGACCGGAAAGAAGCAAACGATTGGTTTTTTTGTTACTGCCTTTACGTTTTACCTGCTGTTGCACAGAAAAAGGCTCGAAAAACGTGAATCACTGAGAAGTTACTCAGCATCGGAAGCTCGAAGAATGGCGTACGAGGCGGTTACTTCTGTAGCCTCCATCGCTCGCATTGCTCGGGATAAAGTCGTTAGACAAAGTCTTTGGCATCTCAGGCAGCCAATTGACACGTTCCAATTAGGACAAAGAAATACATGTTTCGGCTTACAATTCTAAAAGTCATGGAATAACCAACCAGAAGATGATCACAGCAACCTCTACGGGTCGTTTCTACAACATGAACATACTACTGGTTCATCTTATCTTATATTTTGGGTGAGGGTCTTCTTTCCTTAAAACACAAGTATAAATACTGCTCTATGTCCCGCTCGTGGGAACATTCACTGATCCCAAACCTTTTTACCTTAGATATTATACACCTTATCGGAAAGGCCTAATTGAGTCTAGTATATTGAACGATTGTCCTGAGTGGTAAGAGACAGGAATGAGCTGTAAACTTTTTGAGTGTAGTTGGCGCCAATTTTATCGCACATGTTGCTTTCAGTATAGAATTTTAAATTTTTACGATGGATTTATTGCTGGGTTACAACAGTTTCCGCTATAGTTCTTCATAATGTTACATGTTCCAGTATGCACAGGTTCAAATTCAAATATTACATGTTCATCAAGTTTGTTAAGTCACAAACTCATAGTGCTTTGTGCAAAACTTTTGATTCCCTGTTTTCTTCATAGGATCTTCATAGGGTGGCAAAGCAATTATCATTTCTTTTTCACCATGAACAGCTTCGCAACACCTATTTTTTAAATTTACACTTGTCTATTCGCCTTTCCGTTCAGACATTCAGACGGATAACATAAATTTATAAAGCTGTAAAATTTGATGTATACAATTTCCCCTAGTCAGCAACACGGCAGAAGATCAACATAAAATATACGCATCACTAAAAACATCCAAGTGGAATGAACAAGATATTCCTCTAATAAATCAAAGAACAAATCACACAACGCCTTGCAAGAAACCTAAAGGCTCATTCCACATGGCAATTCTATAGGAAAGTTTTTTTTTGTTGAAGTAAGTGTGAAGAGGATTAAAGGATAAAGGAGAACACGTAAACTAACCTAATATTTCGATCTTCAAACTTCAACCATGCGGGTCATTGTACCAAACCGATTGACACTCACCGACCATCCATGAGCCAAACAAAGAGCAAAAGATCGCCGAACATATAAAAACACAAACCTCTCATCGACATTTACATATAAATTACATTTTCCTTGGCGAAGCACACGAAAAACGAATCCGAGAAATAATATTCAATCGATTTACCTAATCGAATAAACGTCATCCGGGGAAAAGATTCTATATGATCGTTCTCTATCGGATTTACGGTGTCCCAAGAATGAGCCGTTGAGGAAGTGGACATGATATTTCAACATATACTCAATCGAAAACTTTCACCAACAATCTCTCATGGGCAGGTAGGACGCTGGTCGCTAAATGAGCAGGCTATTTGGGACCGACAGAACCTGCAGTTATGATTAGAAATTGAGTCATTTTTCATTCTATCTTCCGCCTTCTAGCCGTCCACGCTTTGCTGATTGGCCCATGAGAAAAATATGTTTTTCAGCATAAATTAAACAAATTGTTCTCCATTCCGGCTTGTCCGGTTGTGCTTAGCGTGCTGGAAAGCATAGAGTTAACAGATGAAATCTCTTTCCGTGGTTGTGCGTATGAACCTCAAACCACCGCTGATGATAACAAAAACGGCAAACATAAACACGTTACGGCCAACAGTCGTAACGGGCGTCTGCCTTAGTTGTGGACACTGCACGATACTCGGCCCGGAATCCGTATAAGCAGTAGAAAAACCCCCACCATCATCGTATGCTTCACCAGCAGCAGATGCATTTATTGTTTACTTCGGTGGTTAGTGTTTTCGATGGATCGTGAAATATTGCTTTGCTTGCTGTCGCTTTTCGTTAGCGCTTTTCCAGCTTGACGAATAGAGTCGATTGTTGATTGTTGATTGTTATGCGGATAGCTTCTTTCGTCGAACTGATTCTCGGACTACTCTTAACTTATCTCGTGTCTTTCCCGTTCAGCGTTCGGCTGAGCTTTAAAACCAATTTAGAACCAAGACGGAAATAACAAAAGATTACATTGTTCAGCGACGAACCTGATAATCGTAGGCTAACCACATCAATTGCATGTTATTCATGTTTAACCGATCGATTAGCAGGAAAAAGGCCATGAGGCCATTGGATTTCTAAGGAGGATGCGAGACAAACATCACAATGTTAATAGTTTGTCAATTTATTATTATTATTATTATTGTCATATCAAGAAAGGTGAATGCACAAAAGCCTTTAAAAAAAAAACAAAGAACAACAACAATTGTCCATGTCAAGAAATATGTAAGTAAGCTATAAGTGTAATTATATTAAAAACATACCAGTTCTTTCGTACGTCAATATTTCCACGTAGGACCAACCCAAAAAAAACCAGATGTGGCAGTCAATGAAAACATTCAATTAGATAATGTTTTTTTTAAATTTAATCATATAAGCGATATACATCGCAAGGTATCCGATTAAGCAGAGTCCGAATACCATTTTCTCGTGACTTTTATCAAATCTAAATGTTGATCCTCACACACACACACAGTAGTCTGCGGATATGCTGTGCAATGTCTTCATTTAAAAAAAAAATGATTTGATGCGCGGAACCGAATTGCACGATGCACGATCTGAAGCAATATATACTCAATCGCAGCAGTCCAACCTAAGTCCATAATTATACCGATGTGTTGCACAATGGAGAAATAACGAATCAGTTCTAAAGAAGCTTTCGTAAAGCTTTCGTAATTTTTAGAACATAAACATGGCGAAAATAACACACCAATGCAAGTATAAAGCGTAAGCGAAAGGAAGTAATTATCTACCCGTACTTTTCTGCGAGGATTGCTTTAAAAAGATTCTTCCTATTTTGGTCCTGACAAAGACATTACAATTTCAAATTTATCTCCCGTAGCATACTTCGATTTTTTCTGAACTTGAGCACCAAACATTTGTGCCGTTCGTTTCAAACAAATCTCAAGTAAATGCATATCCAGACGAAAGACGAAGCACAGACGTACGAAAAAAGGTTCCAGGTATGTGGCATCGTTTCTCTGCCTAGTAAGACCCATAGCTCGGTTGGGATGACGTGCATTTCATCTTAATTCAAGAAAAATGAATAGAATAGACCTGTTCAAATGGGCACGACAGAAGGGTGCTCATCTCCAGACTGGAACGGACGGTAATAGAGAACCAAGATAACAGAGAAAAAATATCCCTTGACGAGTCTGAAGAAAATGTCTGTATCACAGCAATATCGTCGCTGTACTGAATTGAATCAGTAGAGAATTATTTTCTCTAAAAGGTATGGAGGGTAAGCCAACCTAGAAAATATTGGATGATATTGAACAAGGGAGTGCTATGACGTATGATTTAATTTTACAATTTGCTAAAAGTTTTAGTTGGATTTTGTTTTATAATCGTTTTAATTTTGTAATAATGTCAAATAAAAATAAGCATGTTAAAGAAGAATATAATTTAATGCATTTCGTGCATTTTTTAAATCATTCATAAGTTTGTGGTGCTATTTGGCAGAAATAAATAAGCAAACGAATCTATGGGCATTAAATCGTTCGAAAAACATTCGAATGATACGAACACAAAACTGTAAGCAATTGTCTTGTATGCATGTACAATTCATTATCAAACGCAAAAAAAAAACGCAAAATAAAATAACATTCACTTCGTACCGGTGCAAATTAATGATCGCTCAAGATTCCGTCGCGAATTCCATGCTCAATTTACCGACTATCGGTTGCCAGTCTTCTGAATTTGTCTGCATTGATTCGTCTTTGAGTAGCATAATAAGTGTTCGCGCCACATTTTCGTTTTGGTGGATACATTTGTTCTCTCGCACCAGTGCAGACTATATAGTAAAGGCAGGTCGCAACGACAGCGGCGTTAATCACCTTGAATGACTGCATTATTTCGGCAGCGACAGATCGTGCCTGACGCATCAACCCCGTACCCGCTAGCTGACAGACTGTGATTGACTTGTTATCATTCATTTTGCTTCGATCGCAATCTTCGCGTGCCTAAAGTCCATAGGGATGGAGAAAACTTTCGGTGCAAGCCACTGGGAGATACAATTTCAATCGAATTATTCCCCATTCATCTCGTTTGGCATCAGCGTCATACCACCAACCATCGTGGTTGGCCACCGATTGCGGTTACATTATTGCATGGGAGAAACAAACACACACACTCTCAAGCACACACTGGCCACTTGCTTATCCGCTAGCGTAGTGATATTTGATACATCCTAAGAAAAAAACGAGTCAAATATCCGTTGGAAGCAGTAACGCGTTGAGGGTGTTGAAGTGTGAACAAGCCAATTCCATCGGCACCAAAAAAGCCTTCAAACTAGAAAAATAGCTAACCAGCATCGCAGCACTGTCCATTTTTGACCGAGCTAGCGTGATCGGTTGGCACGAAACATATTAACGCTTGGAAGGATGCGATATTCTTTCTCATGCTAATTGTTCCCAAAAAAACACGAGAAAGCTGTCAAAATGTGAAGTAAAGCTACCACACACTCGCTCTGCTAGATGGTTTCAAGCAGCGATGATATGCGTTGTCAAATTTAACACCCTTCTGAGCACGTCCAAACAAAACAAAAGCGCTGGAAAACGCGCGATTTCGGGTATGCTCGTCTCTTCTATAAATCTCAACAGACCCCTACACATTTTCGAATGCTCTCGGATACCCTCGCAGCTAAATGGTGTTGAATGGGTGTGACAAATACAACAGTTCCAGTAGTAAAAACACCAGCCACTACCAGAAGCCAGATCAGTAATCGAAAGGCAGCTGGAAATCAAATATTAACTCACACAAAAATATAACAATAAACAAACAGTATGATGTGTGAAATGTGAACGCACAGGCGCATCCACTGCTCGCAGCTCTTCGTCATTTGCTGCCTGCGTAGTTTTGTACACATTCTAGCATACACACACATGCCTCGCATTGGATTCTTTCGGTTTCGCTTCACCGATTTCGTCGTCTGCCCTCAAAGGATGGTGTCGCGTGTTTGCACAAACAATATTTAGAAAGAAACACGTCCTTCGTTAGTCCATTTTGCCTTTCTTTGTTAATGGCTGACCAAAGGCACATTGTGTCCTTATGCCTAGTTGTGTTAAAGTCGTTCGAGGTTTCTATCTCACTTCGGTTTCATTTTGAGATGCCCCTTGATGAGATGGGTTCATAACGCTGTTACATCTAATACGGATATGTTTAACATAATTAACCATGAATGATGATAATCGCACAATCGTGAAGCTTAATATTAATAGAGTTTGACAGTTTTCGCATTATAGCTAAATCATACAAAGAAAGTGTCAAGATTGGGTGTTTTCTGCAATGTTTACATTTTAATGCATGCGCTTGCTGACTCAACATAAACTCAACGCGATGGATGTGTAGTAAAATGTGTTTTTCTTCGTATAATGTGTTGAGCTGAACACACTCTGTATGTGATTTTTGTTTTGTTTTTCTGTAGTTTCATTTGATCCTTTTTACGATGGTCATATTGCAGCATCTCTCTCTCTCTCTTTCTCTTCAATGTTCTGGTTGTTGTTGTTTGCTAGGCTCCACTAGGGACTTATTTATAGGCTTTGCTGTTCGCATACTTCGCATTCTATACTTCGCATCAAACACACTCAATGGACCCAAACATACCTCCCGTCCTCGTGGACGACTAGTACAAAAAAGGGCTGCAATTGTCTGTTCCGAGAAAAACAGAAATGCTTCACGATCGCGTATCTCGTGAGATCTCGGCAACTGGTTAGCACTTTTTTCAGTTCTTTCTCGTTCTGTTCTCCATTCAGTACCGGTCCTTTTTTGGGTTGTGTCTTGCACACACTGTTCGTTCGGTCATCATTTCTTCTATCTGCTCTGGGCGTACTTCCTCCTTGCTTCCTTGCACTGTCATTTTGGTCTTAGACGTCGTCATCGTCCATGGCGTATTTTCATCTCGTTATATTTCTGTTGCCTGCCTTTCACAAAGCCGATATCTTCCAAGCCTGCGCTTGATAGGCGCATTGGAGCCTTGAGGCAGCCAGCATTCCATCTCGCTTCGTGGCAGTATTCGTCGTGGCCGTCGTCACATGGTCCTCCAAAAGCCTTCGAGAAGCTCCCATTTCTTGCTCAGATGGAGCACTGCAGCACTGCGGGAACGCCGTTTCGAAAGGCACTACAAACCATCATCTCCGTCGTGCTGCCGCGCTCGTCGAAGGGATTGGCGGCCATGATTGTTTTCTTCGATCCTCGCTTTCGCACGTTCGTTCGTCCATTCTTTTGTTGGCTCAATCGTTTCTTTTTAGGCATTTCGATTTCCACGCGTTTCAAGATCACGTAGCCTCTTCTTAGATGGCGAACAAGACGTTCTGTGCACCCCGGGTCCCAACTTTACCCTATTCCGTCCATATCGAAAAGATACGACGATGGCAGGATGGCCGCGCTTTTTCAGTGCACCCAAACAAGCAACCTGAATTAGTTGATCAACTAGCCTGGCGTAATCACCAGGGATTTTTTATAACACCGCAACGTTTCGCCCAACTCGGTTGGGCTTGGTATCAGGTTGTAGAGATTTTCGCAGCACACAAACACAGCGATTGCACTCAGATTCCGACAACTGCAAGCGACAGTAAGGATGTAACATATTCGCGATGATGGCACGAACTCTTGGACAAAAAGAAGTAGTTTAGGTGTTTTAAGTGCAGTAATTGAAATGTTGCATCTTGTACAAGTACGGATAATTAACCGATCGTTGTTACGATCATCACTTTTTATGGATTTTTCTGCTTTTTTATCTCTCACATGGTTTTTCTATCTGTTTCATCATACGGTACAGTGACCGCACTGATCGCCATATTTGAAACTTATCAACTGGATGTTCTTATTTGTTGTGAAAAAAAACCGAACGCACTTCTTGGGTGCTATACTGGCTACGGCAGAACAGTGCATTATGAAGTGCCACTGTCAGCCATAAAAAGAAGTTTATTCACGATGGTGTGAAAGATTAGTTATGTTTGGACGGTAAAGAGAGGAAGGTTTGCTGGGAATGAACTATCAAACCAGCTGGTACTGATGATAATCAAGTTGTTATACGTTTTTTCTTCGTACTCCCTTTATGTGACGCAGTTTTTGTTTTGATTTTGATTTAATGTCCACGGGGTACACGTAACCGGAGAAGTAGAGTTTACCGTTATAATATGCTTCTATTTTGTTGTTCTTCAAAATATAAAACTTTGTTTCCAAAAATGTTAAAAACAAACCAAAGTAAAATAAATAAAACAAAGATTAGCTTAAAAGTTAAAACAAGGAATACAAAAGCATCCTTAGCATATTGAGCTGCTCTATGTCTTAAAACATGCAGAGTTGTTTTTTTCAGTTGAAACAAAATTTCTTCGTGAGTTATCCTTGCTGGAGATTTTTTGTTGCATTTGTACTTGTACAATTTTTGTTGTCTTGCTTTTGATCGGTACAGGCAGCACCTGGTACCGATAATTTCAATTCTTCGTCAAACTAGTCCTTTGTAAATGTGTTATTTTCTTTGTGTTCTTTGTTTGTAAGTTTGCGTTACAAAACTTTTAGCATCTCATAACATCTCCTGGAAGGATCGCTCCGCATTCAACGGAATGGTAAAACACATGACACATACTTTCGAGATAATGTATTTCTTTAAACCGGTCAGACACGAAGAAAACGGCCGAAAAGAAAGAAAAAAGATACAGGAAAAGAAAAATACAAGGACAGCAGTTTCTTTTTTAAATAATTTTTTTACCTCTGAACCTTTTTTCAAACAAGCAGTTTCAGATACTCATGAAGACCGAAAAGGCTAACCAACGGCAGCAAGCAGCAGCGTTAGAAACATGACTTTTGAATTTGTCCTTTATATCAAGGTCCGACACAAGGATCCCGACGACACAGTGGAAAAGGGATCCGATTCACGAAGAGATTAGAATTGTGCAAACAATAACAGTATCGATGTTTCTTTGTTCTTCTCATAGAAATATTCCGAGAAAAATTGAAGGTAGTGCATACTGGACATGCTTGTTGTTTCGCACAGGTTTTTGTAGTATCATCTCGAAAAGAAACCATTTTTCCCATGGATGTGGTGTTTGAATCTGACAGAGATGTGTAAATTTCTTTTGGATCGTTTTCAAACTAATGAAGTGACCATTGTAGATCACATTTAGCAAACGACGCTCACATTCTTTTTCTCAAGTGTCTCCTACTTTTCAAGAGATGCATCAGCATATGCAGTACCAAAATAGTGTGAGTAGTGTATTTTGGGATATATTGGTGAACAACATCATTTATAGCGTATTTCTAGTGCTCTTTTAAATGAATTCCGGATGAATGGATGATGTGTGCGTCGGTCACCATTTTGGTACCGGAAAAGGAAAATGTTACAACATTAATTTACAAACGCGTGATCTGTACAGCCGCGATTAGCGTGTAAAGTGAGTGAGAGTGATGTGTCAGTTCCGGCACGAACCAAGATGACATGTCTTTAACAGCGCTAAAAGATGAGAAAACCCCAAAAAGAATGCGATGAAGGAAGTGTTATATTTCGTCGTTCTCATCTATGGGTCACCGGACAGCCAAACCGAAACTACGTCTAAATGTGCTAAAAAAACTTTGTCGAAAAGCAATTTGTGCTCACTAACACAAAACGATTCTAATGGCGGTTGTACGGTGTTTGCGAAAATGAAAAACCTTCGTTCTACAATATTTATCATATTTCGGTTGCATGGAACTGAACCAAAACTGATTGTAATTTGGTGCTTAACCAAAAAAACCTTAGCACGTTTATGTGACACTGAAAAATGTTTGATTTTTTTCTGGCTGTAGCAACTAATGACATGATTTTCTTACTTCATTTTGGACATTTACCACCGTACAGTTGAAGGCGCGACATGGGGTGTCAAATGTCAAAGGACTTTTACCGAAATGTGCATGGTCCTGCCTATTCTGCCAAATTGGGATGATTCTAACTCACGTCAGTTGGTAAAAACATGAACAGTTAGACCCCATAGCAAGGACATCCTTCTCAGAAACCCATAGCCTGTGTGTGAGGATTGTGCAATAGGACTGTGTCCAAACGGAAATGATTATAAAACGTAGCAAAACTAGCAAACAGTGCGCCAGGATCTTCGTCTCACACAAAAGACAGGCTTACAGCCGCACCCTTGTTAGGATCAATGCAAATAGGACCGAACGGAGAAGTTCAATTTTGTTCTATAATCCTTCGGAACGCTTCGTACGTGTGCACTTCTGTGTCTACGATCCTGCTATTCCGATCACGCAGTGAATAACAGTGGATGAACAATAATCTTGCCTTAAGAAAGCCGTTCGGTTGAGTGAAAAATAGAGGTTGAAGAAAGTGTGACAGGTTTTTCAAAGCTGCAGGGAGTCGGAACATGTTTTTTTCCTGTTTTAAATTTCGATCCTTTCTTCCAAAATCAGCAGGAGACAGGATAGCTTGAACCTAGTTTTTCCATCACTTCAGCATGCAAGCGTTACCACTGTACGCTTTAAACGAACCGACCCTAAAATAGGGTCCGGTTTTCGTCGGTATGAAACGAGAAAGCAACAAACCAAAGATACGTAGGGGTTGTCGGAAGTATCTTAGCACCTTTTTCTCTTCTGATAGACGCCTTTTTGTGCTCACGCGTAAAGAAATGATTCCTGGTCCCTTAATTCTACCACGCAAGCTACCTGCTTTCATAGATATGTCAAACGCTAAAAGCACCCACGCTTTCGCTTCACGGAACCGTAGCGGTGGAACATCTCCAATTTCAGTGTTTTTAGAACATAATCACCTCACTGACAGTTCGGGGTGTGACGATGAATCAAGATTTTATTTCACACAAATTGTTATGGCGTAATCACCATAGTGCATCGCATGCAGAAAGCATTGCGCTGTAGTTAAACAAAAATGCAACCTATCGATTTGGGTTACTTTACTTGAAGCTATTTTTTTCACTAATGTAAATTTATTAGATATGAAAGAAATTTTACGTTCTAAATAACTTTTCTGAGTTCTCTTTCATCGCCCTCATTCATCGAAATCAACTGCATTGAACGAGCACTGGTGGAACCTGAGTTTATTTACATTTTATCTACACAACCTAACGACTCTGTAACGAGGTAAGAGGGAACCTTACGAATGAGGTTTAATACTTACTCGTTAAAAAACGTTGCATCTTTGCTAATGAGTATGCAATGTGCATATGCACTTTTCCCAACCTCACCATTCATTGCTCCGTCCAGTAAGACGGAATGTTTCATACCATTCTCTCGGTTTGAAAAATGGGTGTCTCGGAACATTTCCTTCTGCTTTAATAAAACGAATAGCTCTGATGAACCAGAGTCAATGGTAAATAGATGGAGTTACAACGCTGCATAGCGGGCATCATAAAAACTGTCTATTTTATTTATAAATATAGGACCCTTGCTTCCTATTGCCAGTCGAAGGTTTTCATCGATCGCCTTGTTTAGGAAATTTGTTTACATGTGTTGTTTTGCCCTTTCCTTCGATTCTAACATTTTGTGATCAATTCAATCTAATCACAGTGCCCTTCACTATCTTCACTGTGCCGCAACATGCGCAACGACACGCGTTTCGAGTTAGTGCAGGATTGTGAAAGATGGTTGCAAACACAACGATCAATAGAGAAAACGTGTAAAACTTGCATTTTTGCTTTAAAAATAAATTAGCGCGAAAAGTTAATAACGTCAAATGTCTGTTTGGATTTTGGATTATGTTGGTTACAATATTAGTTGTTTAACAGTTCACTTACCCATGCGGAGATGTGTGATGGGGATGATGAAAAGATGATGCAGAAGGAGATCCTGTAGGATCCCAAAGGTAACGACCATCGTGGGGGGTTCTCTGGTCGAGCCCAGCTGCAGCAGGCAGTTGCGTGTGAAATGCCACAAATGCCGACGGGATTTGCAGCGGCCCATACGCACCACTTCCGGCGGGCCCAGCTCCATTGGCTGCGGCTGCTGCCGCTGCCGCTGCTGCTGCAGCAGCTGCACTTAACCCGTGTGCTGCCAATCCTGCCTGTGGATGATGGTGCGCATGATGTGCTGCTAAGGAGTGGCCTGGATGGTGGAAAGGGTGCACTTGCATATGCTCGTGGAAAGTTTCTTTTTCCGGCATTGTAAATCAGTACTGCTTTGTACGCATTACCAACAGCTAGTACCACAACAGATTCGCGTTACTTTTCTGGCCTTCTCGTAACCTTTTCTAGCCCTCTAGCCTAATCGGCACTCAATCACTTGGGGTTCAATTTTTTCTTCCTTTTCCACTGTGATACTATTGCCCCCATGAAGAATCGATAATTGATAATACGCGCACTGATCTCGAAGCGTTTGTCAATCAAAACAATTGTAACCGCTTGAGAAGAAATTTAGTTTCACCTTTGTACACAATCACTTTCTAGAAGATTTGTCCACAATTTGGTCGTTTAAGCACCATTGCAACTCATTCGGATGCACCACGTAGTATGGCACATTTCTCTGGCAAGTTTTGCCAGCAACTTTTGCACGATGCTCTGCACTTTATGATACTGCGACGTGCTCACTTCTTTCATTCACGATCGTAGTTTTCACAAAATACCGTCGATGTCACATATGTGCAACACTTGATACGCGGTTGAAAGCCGTCGGTTAAATGGTTTTACTAACGGTAACGTAGGGCAATGGGCAACCCCGAACACATAAACTCTCGCTCCAGGGTTTTGCTCAAAGTACGACTACACCATGCGCAAAAACAAATCTATGTTTGGTACAACACTTGCTACTACCACAGCAGTGCATTCAGGAACAGCACCAGGATATGGCTTAGCGAACCGATTAACTAACAGCACAGGCTATCTAAAGCTATCTGGAAGTTGATGTCGCGTCAAATAATTAAAGACACCACACGAAATTCACCGCACTGACGCACTATCTAACTATGGCACTGCCAGATGACGATTAATTGTGTTAAACAATACAAGATTGACGCGATCGATCAGTTGATGATGAGTTGAGATTCGTTCGCTCACTCCCGGAATCTCGTGCTCGCACTGCGTTCGGTTCGCTCAAACTGGCAATGTGCTAAGTCGGCATGGAGGCGACAGCACACATTCCGATACAATCTGGGAGTCGCGCTCACAAACCAACCGATGTGTGTGCGTGTGGGTGCGAAATGTAGGAACGAGAGTTCAAAACACTGCAGGAGAGCGTTGTCGCTGCGGGTGCCGCTGGTTGCTTTTCGGTAATGAAGTGATCATGTAGCGCAGGGATGAGCAACTAGACGACGCCCGTCCGATCTGGTCATTGAATGCGTGGCTAAACCGATTAGTAGTAAGGCAAATATTGTTACATTAATCTAGCCTAAGGAAAATTTAATTTGATTGCACCTACTTTTTCGTTACTCATTCGAAGTGGCCAAGCATCATTTCAATTACCCGTTATGTATCGAAATCGGCCTAAAATATGCTCTCGAAGTTCGAATGCGAGGTTGCTAAACCCTGATCCGACCGGTTCGGCTTGCCTCTCAAACATTCCTCTGTGGGTGTTAGTGGAAGCAGCATCCTATCTTTGGCGTTGTATACGTGTCCCTTAACTTGTTCGTCCTCTGCGAGAATGAGATGAGCTGAATACGCACAACATGCGGAGGAGAAAGAAAAGGCCTAAACCAGAAATATCACAACAAAAGAGAATGAAAGAGAGAGAGAGAGAGAGAGAATACTCTCTCTTCGCAGAGCGCAACGATCGAGATCAAGCGAGAATAGGAAGCGATATAGCGGCAGACGACTGAAGTGGGCGACAGAAGACAACGAAAACAACATGGAATACGAAAACGCTGCCAAAACGGAACCACCGATAATCGTCTGGCGGAAGAAATGGTTCTCCGAGCAGAAATGAAGTCCTCAAACGTTGACTGCTTCTGCTGTAGCTGCTGTTGATGTTGTTGGTAGCATTGCTGAAAACGGCGACGGCAGCGATGAGGACAATGATCATGATGATGACGATCGTGATCAAGCTGTTTGTTCGCGAGGCACAGCTACAACGCTGTTTCGTAAACTCGCGTATGTAGCGTATTTTCACCTCGTTTTGCGTACACAAAATGTCATGCCCACTCGTACCAACACACATACGAGGGCTCGTACAGCCTTGCTTGGCTTTATTTTTTGTTTCTCCATTCAGCTCTCCGGTTTTGTTCAGTATTTTTACCATTTTTCCAATTTCTATTCTCGTATCATATTGCAATCTTTGCTGTAGGAGACTACCAAATGCGTAAACACATGCATAACGACAGTTCACCGGCACCCATTTCTTACCTGTGCAGGCCTGGTTCCAGGTAATGTGGGAAGATACAGGTTCAGACAATAGGTTTTATACATATTGCAGTCGTACTCCTGCTGGTGCGGCACGTCATTTGACATGCCGAACGATTTTGAAAGAACTATTTTAGGGCTTTGATAATGATAATCACCGTGTACTGGATTGACATATGGAAAGAAATCTTCCAATTAGGAAGAATGGTGTTTTCTATTTGTTGATCACTCACTGATTACTTGATCGCTCAATTGGGCATGCTCAGTTGCAAAGGGATGCTGTGTAACGTAACGAAACAAGTTACGGAAAATGCATGGATTGCATAGCATGCTGCTATTGCTAGCGACGTTCACACACATTTAGGACCTTCGTCAATAAGAAGCCATGCGTCTCCATCGTATTTTTTGGACTATGAGTTGTTAGAACATTCATTTATAGGTAACTCTTGCAACCCCCGTTTACGGATGTTATAGAATCGCAGATAAATTCGTCTATGAGGTTGTGTACGAGATTTCAATCAAGTTAATGTTCATTCAATCTAGTTCTCAACATGATTCGATACAAAATACAACAGTCACGATCAAGCCTAAAATAAATTTGCGAGGTGAGGTGCATAGTCTCGTGCAGCGTCACGCCATGACTTTTTTGGGCTCGTACACGTACACCTGTTTATTGGTTGTGAAGCCAGTCACAGAGGTTGAACTGTTAAAGTTGTTGGTCCTCGCAGGCATGGGATGTGAGAGAAAACAAGAAAACGAATAAAAAGCAGCCTTCCAAGCAGCGTGCGGTGCGGCGTATGGATGCACCGCACTGCCCCGTTGGTTCTTTGACGGGATGGGTTATAAATTTGCCGAGCTTGAAACCCTCGCCGTAGGCGGTGTTTGTCAGAATTTGGTAAAAGTCGAGGTCAAGGTAGAAAGGCCTCGACTAATAATACCCAAAATCGTTTCTGGACGGTCGCAAGGGAAATAAAACTCCACCCGACTGCATGGCCGCACAGTCATGCTGTGTGCCGGGGGTTCAGGAAATCTTGTCGACAAGATCCAACGAAGGTTGGTTTGCGATCGTATTTCGCAAACCGTTTTCCAACGAACTGCTATCGACTGGAGAGCAGCAGTGTGGCTGGTATGCGAACTATCAGGGACGGTTGAACAACTTTTCCGTTTACAACTTAATTCAGCCGAAGCATGAGAGCGACAAGGATTACCTCAGGTGTGTTTTTGTTATCATTATTCCTGGGCTTGATGATCCCGTGCTTGCGTGGCATTCATGTGGCTCGTTTTTATGATAGGTCAATCTGGTAGCAGCAGGATCGCGAAGGCATACACATAGATTCGTAAAGATTGAACAAAAACAATAAGTCTAGCAAAACTGTCAAAAGATGTTTCTCTTTAGCCTTTTTCGTTCGGTTATGTGTGTGTGTGTTTTTTTTTTCAAACAACCATCCACTTGGAGATGAGGATGGTTGATTTCGTCGTTAGTTCGTTAGTTCGTTTATTCATTCGTCGTGGCTCCCCGAAGCCGAATGGAAAGAATAAAATCCCAGGGTGATGCCCGTTGTGGAGGAATATAAACAAGATAATCAAAGAATTTTTACTTCAACCAGCCCCCAGGCGACTGGCCAACGCAAAGCGAGGCACACGAGGCGCTCTGCGGAAGAAAAAGATCACGGCAGAACGGGGAGCCTAAAAAAGAAACAAAACTGAGAAATCATTGAGTATCATCATGTTCAGAACGGTGTTACGAACTGAGGAGTTCGGCTCAACGCCAATAAACGCGTTTCATTAGCCCGCCGAGGGGGTGAGAAAATTAAGAGGTATCTCTTTAATGATTCCTCCGTCTCGCTTTGAATGCTCTGTTTGCTTTGTTTGCCGTTTGCCAGCTTCTCGTGGCAGCAATATTTACTTGCCGTGGGTTTTAAGGCTCTCGTGTAGGCTCCCGAAAAAAACTTCGACGAGCATGCACGCGTCTCTGCTCCATTTATGCGCAAGCTCTTACTCTGCTTCTCCTCCTCGTTCTGAGGCTTTCCATCGCTCTCTATCTCCTCTCATGTGAAGCGACCTTTGAAGGTGCGGAACTGATCGGACAACATCATCGGAAGCACACGGGAATACAACGTTAACGTTGTCTATGCTACACACAACGAGAAAAGTATCCTGTACCGTGTGTTTCGTGTTCATTTTAATCACTTATTTAATTTCTCGTTTTGAGTCTCTCGATTGCGTCTTTCGAGGTTTTCGCATTTCACGTTCCCGATTCTAATTTAAGCCATTCGTTAGAACGTTGGTTTGCTTTGGTAGTTAGCTACCTTTTGTTTCATTTTGTGCTGCGAAAATAGTAACGCTGAGTATAAAATATCGCTACCATCATGCAGGCATCATTGGTAAAGAGAAAATGAAAGGTTTCAGTTTCTTTCCCGCCGGTTTGTGCTACTGAGCAAATCGTATTTCATACACATAACAGATGACATGTAAACCTTCAAAGCGTAAAATGTTCCTAATTTTTTTATGCAAACTATTCCAAAAAACTTTTTTCATCTTAATTTTTAAATTGTGTCCTCTAAAGCCAACGTCAACACAAAACAGTCTTCAAGATTTATTCCTTTTTTCAAAAAGAAAAGCAATCAAATAATTAAAGAAGTACTCTAATCTTTAAAGATTTTATTTATACCATGTACCTAGACGAATAACATGGTTCAACAACAACAATATGTTGTTTATTGTTTTTATAGAGACTTTGAGCCGGGCAGCTTCATACGCCGCTTTCATCAATCATATTCACTGAGTTTGAATAATACATACCGCGTAAACATGTGGATAGTCATCTTTAATGTTAAAATCAATGAATTGTTTGAGAACAAATAAAATCAATAATGCCATCTGCAGTTTTTATTGAATGTACTAGCAATGGTTTGCAGAAACCGCATGAATGTTGGTTGCTACCAGCCGAACAACAAGCCAAACAGGAAGATATTATTTTCATTCCTTTGTCTATACCAAACAGGAAGTCTAGTACGTCGGCCAAGAATTGATTTGTCAGCTTTTACACAGTCTCAAGCCGGCGAAACTCCGATTACATGAAAGCGAGTTCTTGAGCATCGAGACATACAGTCACTCTTTAGGAAAGATCAAAAGAAGTTAATCAACTTTCTTCATATCATGCTTCTCTTTTGTCCATAGCCGTCGAATGATCGAGTACCGTAAATAGAACGGCTATTGTGACTAGCGATCGGGTGCACAGATGTTAAAATTTCATCATCCATTTGATCTGCTTGGTTCCAGCTAAATTTTACAAAGAATGATAAAAACAAATCTCAACAACCGGAAGTGCGGCTGCCGCCGAAAGCATCGATTGAACCGATGCTAGACGTTGTCTTTGTAAATATTGATTGATATTGTATGTCGGAGTTTTACGCGTCTTACCAAATGTATGAAATCATTGGAAATTTGAACCATTTCCTTTATGGAGGAGGAATAACTCACCTATAAACCTACGACTGGCTGCTCGTAGCAATGTACGTCCCTGTACATCCCGTCCATATTTGCCCAGTATGTCTTGATGCAGTACATGTATATTATGTAGGTACAAACAGTTTCAAACTTGCTACTATGCTCGCCAAGTTATGAACAATATGAAGCAGAAATTCATTAATTATAATTTGTGTATGTGTTAATTGCAATAGATCTACCTACTACCACAAGCAATACAACTACAACTAACTAAGTGTGTTTGATTAAAGTTTTCATTTTAAAACAATGTCAGGTTTCAGATACATCGTTTCAACCCATTATAAAAAACGAGTTCAACGTAAGAAATGTTTATTTAAAACAATACCAAATTACACATTTCATTTTACTGTTTACCTTAGCCGCATTCGCTGGATTGGCTGTAAACCAAACACCGTTGACCAAGGGCTGTGATTTCCTCACGATTGGTTCGCAGTTTATGATCAGATTGTGTGATTGAAGATTGCGGATTGCGGATTGCATTCATACGATGATGGTTCATCCTTTTTATCTGAGCTGGGTTAAACAAAGCTCTCGCTGGAAATCCTCGCAGTACGATCCTCCCGTTTGTTGTGGATGCAAGCCGGCCGTGCGGAAGTATAAATAACTAAATTAAGCCATTATCTTCGTTTTACTCCTCATCAGAAAATTGACGATTGTGGCATCCTTTCGTCGTTCCGTCGGTGGGGTCTTGTATAATAAGTGCGTTTTGGATACGCCGCCGGAAAATACAGGTTAAAGCGAAGACGCTACATCAGAAGACAAAAGGGTACCTGCACATGCGATGCGAATGGTTTTATGGGCGAGTTTCGATCCCTGCGGGGAAAATCATGGCACAGCAAAAGCTTTTGTCAGTGCATGACTTACCGTATGCTTGGCGAGCACACCGAGCATCAGTTCGTGAACTGGCAAACCGATCGATTCCCAACTTCTTCGGCTATGGGCCTGGAGGGTTGGCCTCATAATGAGGTAGTGTGGTCTACCTGAGCGTGCAGAGCATGTTTTATACGCCGCAGTCATAATAATATCGCGGTGCCTCAGATTTCGCCTGCCTGCGTGACTTTTATCAGCATTTTCGCTTGTTTATTTTAGGGTTCTCATTTATTTGCCCGCTGCCAGCCGCGGCGGTATAGTTGGTTCTCCAGATACGATTGCGCTCGTGTGGCTCCGATCCAATCCTTACACATTCTCGAGCTTTTTTGATTGGATAAAGAAGCCGCAGTCATGATTGCGCGTTCCCGAGAGACCCGTGCACGACGACAAGTGGAAGAATGGGTAGGGTATGAGATACACAGGTGATGTAGAAGATGCTGAACTTTCCATCGCTCTTACCCTATCCACGGAGGATACGAAAAGTAACACGAGTGAGAAATCATTTGGGCACGAAATATTGCCGCGAGCAACGGCTGTTATGAAGAAAGAAATATTGTTCGCTAAAAACCTTAACCTTTGTGTTATTGTTTCTTTCGTATCTGTATGACAGTTGTAGTAAATATTGCTTTTGAGAACGTTATTTTAGTATTGTGTTTGTACAACAACTTTTTCAAAATTTTTTGTACTTTAATTACTCTGAATTACTAAGGAATTCTCTCTCTATTCTTTCATATGGTTTACAAATGTTAACTTACTGTACTCGTTAAAGGTACAGTTTATAGTTTGTATTTTTAAATACTTAATATAGATATATTTTTTAAATTATATTGTCCAGTAAACTAACACGTTGTAGTTTAAATTTATGCTATTATAATTTTGACCCTGTAATTTAAATACTAAACAAATCAAAATAAATGCTTTGTGTTGTAAATTAAATGCAGCATAAACTATATGACTTATTTTTTATATTTGAAGTAATTCTTGGCATTTCGCTTATCGTTGACGAACTATAGGTTTGTCCACCATAAAAATTTATACTTATCTTTATTCTCAAAAACAATAAAACTTGTTTAACACGGAAAAATAAAACTTCATTAATTATGTTTTTGTTAGTAATTTAAAAGCTAAAGTACAAATTTGACTTTTCTCCTACTCTTTGCCTTAACTTACCTACTAGGTCATGTGCCCTATATAATTGCTTACTAGACTTGCTTTTCGCACGCAGGCCGTGCGACGTTAGACTGTCCGGCTGAGATTTGGTGTCGATTCTGTCGTATGAAAACAATTTACGCTCTGCTGTATTACCTACTAACAACTTTAGTTTTATAGATTCTGTTTTTTCATCATATATTTAGTATCAATTTTGTTAACTACAACGAACAATCATTGATCATATTGTAATCGTGTTTTTTGTCTACAGTTCTTTAAAATCTCATACAATCTTTTGAGATGATATCAATATTTAAATTTTAATATTTAACTAAAACAACTTACCTTTCCATTCAAATCGATGTTACGCTTTATACAAGTGTACGAAATGAATTCGTTACATGTATCTGCTTTCTTTAATGTTCAATGGATTCACGCGAACTTGCGAACTTCTTGCGAACTATCAAGAAATTGCATAACTTGTAGAAGTGTTTGTAAAAAAAACACGTACACTTAAGATATTGTTTAAAACATCCTATACTTTCTTATCGCTTCAGATCTTTCTCTTGCTCATTGCCAAATTGCATGCCAAATTCATGTAGGTGTACATCGATAAGTGTGTGTGTTATTTTTTTGTGTTTAAAATATCGTACGCGACACTTAAACAGTTCGCAGGAGTAGTGCCATTGCCGCACACATTTTATTAACATTCTTCGCAAAACTGGTTTTCCAACGATGCAGATCCCGAATCGCCTGAACATGAACTTGTTGTGTATTCCAGATTGTGGTAGCGAAGACCATGCGACAACCAGGACTGATGAGCAAAAGGCACCATGCTCGTTCGTTTTCCTTATGTGCGGTGTAACGAGTGTAATCGAAGACGATCGGCCTCTGTATATGATCTGGGATCGTTGGAGATGCATCAAAAACAGTCAGACAAGCGAGGGACGTGACTCTGCAATGGACGCCTTGGAACCATTTCCAGTTACGAGTCAATTAAGTCATCATCTACATGATTATAGGACACATTTTCTTTTCACTACACTTACTACCTAGTAGGAAATTATGTTCCATGCTGGGAGAGTTAATCGTCGCGCAATTCCTATAAACAAATGTTAAACATCACCAAATGTCGTGAATGTTTCCTTGAATCAACAACTGCAAAACAGCATCTGCATACAAACCAGTACAGATTAATTGGACAAGTATCCAATTCTATTCTAGGCGATTCTAGGGTTTTAAGTGATTCAGGATATTTAATTTATTATCTATCTTTATAGTTTATTATCGTTATTTTTCGCACAAACTTACAAATTCATCCGTTTTGTCTGTACCAAAGATAAACTTCGACAATAAATCACAAATATACAATGTCAGTTTACGTGCAACATACGCTAATTTGATAAATGCTGAAACGCCAATCGTTTTGATCTGCAATTAACCATATACTCTTTCATCGGAGTCTGTAACAAATTCATGCGTGTATGTGAGTGTTTCTAATGTAGTGTTTCATGGCTACAAGTTAATTGAGAAAAATTGAACACCAATCATAATCGTGCCGGGTTCGATAGAGAACGCATCAGACATGCTTTGAACTGATGACGTGCACCAATGTTGCTCACTCATCAAGCGGTATCGCCATTTGTTCCGTTGTGATCGGCAGGAAGCACTGCACCTCATTGCAGATGATAACCCTTTGAACCACGCCACTGTTACTTGCGACGACCCAAAACCATCACCACTTGTACAGCCAATAAAACACTGCACTACGCCATATTCTTATCGAACAAGTCGCATAGTTCGTGTAGTATGTGCTCTAATGTACTCAGCAAATCTATTCCGCTTCTCTAACATTGATGAGATCATGCACCAAAATATATTAGTCTATGGTTTATTAGGGGGCTCGGTGGTGTATTGGTAGCGGCAGCGGCCTTCACACAACAGGACCGGTCCAAAATCACTTCTGTACCAATCCCCCCGCTAAGGGTAAATAATGTTAAAGAAAGCCATAAATGACAGACCTAGACCTATTGAGGTTGTTGTGTCGATGAAGAAAAAGATGATAGTGCACTGTATTGAGCAGCGAATTCATTACGCAAAATTTGTTTCTTTTATGATAAGCTTCAACGAAGTATTTTGTAGTTAAATATTACTAAACCATTAAAAATACCAAAGGGGAAATACCATTTAAAGCCACACATACAATAGAGCATCGCAAGTGAAGTTCGAAACAAAACAGGATCCTGTTCAACAACTCATAATAAACATAAACGTCGAGCTATGGTTGTCTTCAAAGAATCGAATATCTTTCGTTGTATTTGTGTCAAGTCCCATGACGCAGTAGGCCGGAATGAGAATGTAGAAGAAATGAACTATCATCACTAATAACGCCTAATTATCCTCGATTTGATTGAGTCATCAGCGATCAGGCGTTAGGAACCGACCTAACCTAGACATCAGCGGTACGTAATAACAATGCGGCAGATCAGGCCGACGCTGAAAAATAGCCTAAAAACAAACGAGAATGTTGAACTGAAATGAGAGAAACATAGCTTCATCGTCGGCCGCCAAAAGGCAGAACCCAAATCTTGGAGTCGTAAGATTTCTTTGAACTCTACCGGCATCAGTCTTGTCGCTGGCGCCTACGATAACGGCCAACATCAGGCCAGTCAGGTGCAGGGATGTTAAGCTCACATTTGTGTCCAACAATTGATTGCTCTCTCCGATTTGTTTTGAACGCGAACCAGTGGTTGAACCACTCACCAATGCGCCTCCTTATCGAATTGAATCCGCAACCAACAATTTGTACATTAAACCTGTCGCTTGGGTTTTACTCTTGGAGCATTTATCGGACTTTATGTAGTTCCAGCATCCCTGTTATACATTAATCATCGATGCTGCAAGAAGGGCAGGTAAGGGTCGAATTGCACAGTTTCACATCACCAAACGAGAATATCTTCAACAAGAAATCTAATTCCTGTTTCTCGTTCTGATGTGTTTCATTTGCTGAATTGCTCCAGTGAAATCTAAGTTAAATACTCCATCCTGCTTTCCGGATGGCTCTTTTGATCGAAAAATGACAGACTGTTCGGCAAGGGCACCTCACCATGCTCATAGTGAGATGGTTATCCATGCCGTCCCCTTAGATTGCTCGCGGCAACCAATCTTTGCTTCCCCGCTCGCTCACTCGCATTCGGTGTCGAAATTCCAATCAATCTCACGCAGCGGCATCCTCCAGCTGTGATTACTGGCAATAAATCTTTCACCTCTCGAAACGTGATCATTAATCCTTTCGTTCGTCTTTTCATCGTCAACGGTGTCGTTTACTCATCTCCGTATCTTCATCAAAGTTGATCGAGTGTGTCCGAGATAGGAGGCGCGAGCGTGCTCACGCTCTCTCCTAACTCGTGCTTAATTGCTTTTGGTCTTCTGCTCTTTGCGCATTTGCTGTCTAGTTCGGTTTGGAGTCATATTATTGCTGGCACATTTTTCTCACAGAAAAAAATGCTGCACTCTACTTGCACGACAATACAATTGATCATGTGTATTATTTACGATCTGTCAAAAGCCTACTTTGCACCACATAGAACAAGCTCCGTTTACGTGCCCGCGTGGCATGGTAATTAAAATAACATTACCTGTTAGAATTACAATGTAATAAGCATAGTAGCAACAGTGTGTCGAACATTTAACTTTCATATTATGTGGAAATATGTGTTAAGTTTTTTCTAGTTTATACGGCAACATTCGGCGTCAAAAATCCTAGACTCTCATATGTGTATGAGTAAACCAACTAGCCTCAAAACAATATACAACCAGGGAATTATCAACCTTGAATTATTGCCATTACTTGTATCGATTTTCACTAATTTAAAATGCTAAATATTCTTACCATGATTGGCTCAATGTGCAACGCTCAATGTTGCTTACTTCGAAATTGTGAACAATGCTCATGGTACGAAGTTAAGAAACTTAAAAGTAACTGAAAGCATCCACTCCCATCGCTTTGAACAGAATACTAAGGGGCTAGAAATAAGAAAAGCAACGAATCCCATCGTTTACAACGACATCAATTAAGCGAACACCGGGCGAAGGTGACCATGATATTAATCAAGTGGTAAAAATGTCTCTCGACTTCTTTCTCGCCTCTACTCGAAGCCATTTTTCTGGTGGATGTGTACGGAGAAAGGCATATCATAAAAAGGTAAAAATAAGGGAAAAGAGTTAGATCCCGTAAATAGGGCGAACCCGAGCTCTAGAAACTCAGAACTAGCAGGACCGTTTGATTGAATTTGTTTGATCCCATGCCGAAATTCAACCACCCCATGTAACAAACCAGTTCGAAAGCTTCGGTTTAGGTATAGCAGTGTAGTCGACAAAATCGTCAAGATTGTGTGCTGCTATTGTGAGATTTTGTGCGTCTAATATATATATATATATATATATATATATATATATATATATATATATATATATATATATATATATATATATATATATATATATATATCCTTATGAAACGTGGCTCGCAATGTTACATGAATAATTTATCCGGATTATTCATTCCATTCCGGGAACAAATTGCTGACTTAATTGCAAACAACAAACATGCTCCTATAACATTTTAAACTTAAAACTTAAGGAAAGCAAATATTCGGATGCAATTACACTAGCCTAGGATGAACCGTCTTCAAAGGATGTGGATATTCGCTAGAAATGCTACTTGATCATAATAATATTATCTTTCTAAGTTGTTATTGATTAAAAATAACACTATTTTAATAAAATATAATGGATTCAGTGTCTTGTGTCTTTTTTGTTTTATTTACGCAACTAAAATGTTATGTACATTTTCATTCAAATTCATTTAATCATTGTTTTGTTCGTATGCTCATTCTATCATCTTTCAGCTTTAATGTAAAGGAAACTTTTTACACACACCGAAGACATGATCGGATGACCGGTACGCATGATAACCTGGGTCGTAATTAAGTCATTAAATTTAGCTTTACAGTCGTTTTCTTGCATTGGTGTGTGCTTGTTTTGCTTTATCCCCAGTTTGCTGAGCACGCCGAGTTGTTGGCGGTTCTTAGTGTCCCCAGCAAGGTTCCTGGATCGTTCGAGAAACCCGACGGCCACATTAAACTTTCCTGCGTTAGTGGTAACTGGTTAGCACTTTTGCATCTTGTTCCCGCATGCTGGTCACTTTTTAATGAGTGCCAACAAACCAATGATGTTGAGATACGAAAATCAGCTCAATGCTAGTGTGCTGTTCGTGAATGTAATTTGGGCCCGCAAAAGCATCTCTCGCTTCTTCTCTCATCCAATTGCCTTTCCCGCACGATCCTTGCAACCGTTGTTTTACGATTTTTTGGGGCAGATATTTGGGCCTACCGCAGACATCAGCCGTTCGGCCAGGAGCAGCACGAGGAACTTGCTCACTTACAATCCTTTGCTTCGAAAATCGCACTGCAACTGCTGGCCGTGCAAATTGGCGGCAACCGGCATGCAATAAAGTTATTATGGATCGTTTTAACCATACATCCTGGAAAGTATGTAAATTTAGCATCGCTTGCCATTTCTCGTTCATTGTTGTGCCCTTTTGCGCATTGTTTGATTCTCTTGCGCATAAATAATTCACGAAAACATGCATACCCGAACGCAATTCATCAGTAATGACCACCGGCAAGGTGTGTTAAGGTAAACTTGCTGATACACTACAACTAGTACATGCATCTGATGCAGAAAGGTTAATTGATAATTGTTACGATAATTATTGTTGTACTCATAAAATCTCCACTTATAGCACATCTCATTGCATTTATTGTTGTACTAGGATGTTTCCTTATTTGTTGGATATTTAATGCAACAGGCAAGACTTTGTCGATATCGACATTCAGTTGGTAATTTTCTTAAGGACTTAACCACTGCAACAAGTTTTGGTCTACGTCATCATCGTTAAAGCTTCTCAGAAAATATCGCAGTTGATTAATACTTAAAATTTTATAGATAAACTATTGTGTAATTATTGTCAACGTTATTTAAACGCTTTTTTCTACTTCCCTTCACAATCATATGTAGTCGTATACGTTTGAACGGCACCGCTATTCGACGAATGGGACCTCACTTGGTTCACGGTTGCATTTCAGTGTTTCTTTCTCTTTTGCTGTCGTGTGATTGCAATTTTCTGACGAATGCACCGTCACTAAAACGTTCCAAATGATTGACCATCACCAAGGAAGATACGCAAAGGAGAATCCCAGAAACGCTTGGTGCAATAACATGGGGTCGAAGAAAAGGTATCGCAAAAAGCGTCGATTGGGAGACCGAAAGGCACGAGTGTGCATTCGTGAGAGCATAAGAAAATAAAACATTTATTACTGGGGAAATATACCTCAATATAGCTTTAAAATGCAGATTGCGAGACGAACGTAATTTGCGACACTCATGAACTCTCAGTGCACCGATAGTGAATTAAAGCGAAGGATTAGACAGGCAATACCTCATAATTAACTCTTCAAGCGATTGATCCTGCGGACACGTTGGTACTTTTGTTTGGTGATAAAAAATCTTATTACCGAGCATAATGAGACTGACAACACCACGGATTCGGTTTGTGCATCGTAAAGTGTAATAGTTATCGGTCTTCAATAGCAATAGCACAATGCGACGGATTGCTACGAAACTTCGCAGTTAAATCCCTCTTAATATGCCATCTCTGTGAACAATCCATTTGCCATCTCTGTGAACAATCCATTTGCAAGCATTCACCGACATTCGCTGGCCAGCGCTAGTAACGTAGGGCCGATTATTGCGGTACATTTGCATACTTGATGAACAGCGTTCGCACATTTCCTACCTGACGGAACCTTTGGTTCATCTTACAAATTTCTGCATTTAAAACATGAAATTCTATCAAAAACTCGTTCTCGATCGAAAATTCTTTCTAATTACAAGTATACCCTATCTTGAGTAGCATTAACGGTAACTTACAATCTCCTGTCGTACCAGCTAGTTCGAAAAGATGTGTCGTTCAACCAATTAGATGATAAAATTAGCTTGTTTTTATTTTGGGATTTAAATTTATTACAAAAACTTATTTATACATGCCCTCACCATCAGCACTTTAAAATCGCTCACCCATTATTTGTACCGTTTATTTTATATGTACATTGCCAGCACAAGCGTCGATATCGATTTTCGTTACGTTTTAAGTATGAAAAATCTTTCCTGTGATCAAATTTAATGCGTAAAAAAGCAATATTTTTTGTATACTTCAATCCGCTTTCAAACTGAACTTCAATTCGATCATACACTCATTTGCAATTGTCACTCTGCTGTGAATAGGAATCACCAACATAAATGTACCCATGCTTCAATCATTTTAGAAGGCATGAAGGTCACACTATTGTTTGTTTTTGTTTTTCATTCTTTCCGTTTACAATTTCTTTTCCCTCTTTTTTAATCTAGCTTCTCGTTGCCTACATTTCAGAAGTACTTATGGGAGAAAAATTTGGGAGAAATTAAACATTTTTGGTAGATTTACATTGTTTCTAAACAAACATGGGACGTTTAACATATATCCGGAGAGTTGGTTGAAATAAAGTGACATTTTCTTTACCTCATTTGACATTATCTGTTGCTTAGTCGACCAAGTAAACCCGAGATAAGACGTTCTTGCATGGTTCGGTGAAGGAAATGTTTTCCAAGTAGTATGAATTTTATCATAGATTGGTGATCTGCTTGGTGAAAATCGAAGTGTCCTGTGCCTTTACCAAACCTACGAAGAATCAATGTTAGATCATGGACCTTAGCACACCACAATTATAAGCATTGCTTCTAGCGCTCCCATCAACAGTCTTACTAAAATTTTTCAAAAGTAAAATGTACACCTATTGTGTCTATCTACAAACCCCGTGCTATATCCTCAACTCGCTTTTTAGTTCAAGGTTCTTTGTCCTTTGCCAATCGATCGTCGAACGAGAGCTTATGGAACGGTTCATTCCAATTCGGTGCACACATCACATAGTTGGGTTACAGAAACAAAAAAAGTAGAAGTTTATGCTAATGTACCTTGCGGACGTAGCTACCTTCTATGTTGCTATCGAATTGCCTTGAAATAGCCACTGTTGTCGGATGATGTTGATCTTTTGTTCTGAGATTTTTGCGTCCGTTAATTTGCGTTGCTGTATGAAACGTTATTTAGGATATACAAGATGCTTTCATCGCAGTCATACGAGATACAAAAAGTCTGTGACGGCGTTTGCCAATCGAATGAAATGAACCATGCAAGAAGCGATTTCGTACAAGACGAGTAACATGATATTTTAGCCAATAAATAATCCGTTTTCGTTTTCGGATTTTTGTTTCTTTTTCGTTAGCTTCAATTTGACTATGCTTGGGCAAAAAATCAAATAAAACGGGTAGCCTCGCAGCCATCGTGAACGAGGCTTCTGCATTGTTTAGGTTTGTATCGAGAGTCTGGCTCAATCCGTTAGACTTTCAATGTTAAAATAACAGCACCAGTTATAAGAACAGTCGACAGTTTGGAAACGAGAGTTGTAAGCGTTATTAGCTGGATAAATAAACGTATTTGCGCTGGAGAACAAAATCTGACCAACAAAACCATCATCCATGGCCCGACGGTGGATTGCCTCGTCGCACGGGTTTGTTTGGGCGGGACGAGGTCAACATTAATTCCTTCATTTCCATGCGACCAGCACACTGTCAATATTAGTTAAGCAATCTACAGTGCAAACAGCTTACTGTATGTCGGACCCGCTTCTGCCGATCCATGGGCAGTATGCGAGGCTGACCGGGACGCGCATGGAAAATAGAGACCCTAGTTTCACTATCGTAATGGTCGCCTTAGTTTGTTTTTGATTCCTTCCCCACGGGTACTTCACTTCCAGTCACATTGCTTTGCTTTAATTTCTTACCACGGCCATTTTCCACGGTCTGTCTGCGATGTCAGCTAAGTTGATCCGTCTCCTGCAATTCTCACCGTGGCCACCGCAATTCCTTCCATTCAGCATCATCTCTCATGACTGGGATGATAAAATCGATTACCTCGAACGGTACCTCATTTAAAATCGAGGGTAACATATCAATTACCACCGATCTGCACTACCGGATTCGTTAGCGAATACTGCTGTTGGTCTTATTCGCCAAAAGGAAAACCTCAACAGGAACGTCGTTCCAGCACAAACGGCAGCCCGTTTGTCACTGTACTGGATTCGGTCAATATAGATCAACACACTGCAACACACATCCGTAGCATTTTGCGCTGTTAACAGGACATAAGTAAATCTGTTCCTTTTTTAAGTGTCGTAATGTGCAGCGATAATTGAAAATATATTAAAATGTTAACACAATAACAAGATGCAATAATTTTAAATTCAAAAATTGTAACTCTTACATAGAGCTTCGGCTTCAAAATTAAAAATTGACACAAACATTAGTATTACAAATCCTTCTTGCACTTCTGCATATTGCTGTAACTTCACACAACAGTGTGGCAGTTGCATATAATGGTGATTCCGATCGTGTGCGATTTCTGGTTCATCTGCGAAGCACGTGTGTGTGCATGCGCTTCCACACTAACTTCCTCTCACACGATGCGCTGAGAACAGTCACGTCAGATTACGAAAGTATCATTTCGTTTCGTTGTTTTACGACCCGCAACGAGTGGGAGTAGATCCATGACAATTCCATACCCAAATTAATGCAAAGTGATTCTGCCGGGATGGTTTTCTTTACGGTGTTCTAAAGATAACTTCGACAGTCCGGACCAATTGCAGAATGGTCAAAGTGAATGGAGAGAAAGCAAACTGTAGCAAAACTGCATGCGCCCGAAAGCATAACATGCACAAAATCCAAAGCTTTTAAAGTGGTACAATTCCATTCTGTGCTCGTGTGTGTATGCGACCAGGAACGAAACACCGATTACTAAGTGCAAGTACAAAGGGGCCAGCATATGCACCATCGCCGAAAGGCCATTGACGGGGAAAGACATTGAAAGAGAATTAACATACCCACATGCAAAATCGCCGCTTGAAAGGATATAGCGAATGGAAAAAATGGAATCACACCGGGCCAAATCTAATGAGAAAGAAACTCCCAAACGCGACGGCTTACGGTCGAATAAAATCGAATGATAAATGCGTTCCGAAATAAATTGAGCTTACCTGGTACGAGTTAATCAATTGGGTAAAACTTGCCAAAAGCGAGGATTGAGATATGCATCTCAGCGCGTCCAACATTTTGGTTCGGGTTTTGGTGTATCCGAATGCAGTTAATTATTGTCAAGTGAAAATTCCACACCGCTTATCACTGAGCTTTCAGTGTATTCCGCTTCGGGCTAAACATACCAAGGTGCACTCCATAATGTTGCGTATGAATGTATTCATTTAGCTAGAATGTTTGATAATTGATTTTTTTAATGACATTGAACGGCATATTAATTTAATGTTTGATCTTATTTATTTATAAGCAGCAACTCTTTAACGTTCTTTGATAACAATATTGATTTATATGTTCTCATTTTTCTTTATGCATAATTTATGATGTATGGTAAATTTGGGGATTTACTGAAACTCGATAAGCTTTTTTTTAAGTAATAAGCAACTCGAGAAAGTTGAACAACAAAATCATGTGGCATCTTGAGTTCAAGTTTACTGCAATAAAAAAACAGACACACACACATAATTACAAAAAGTTCTAATGCTGGAACCACTGCAAACCCTGATCGTACTGCAGATGTTTGAAAATGAGGTGGCACCTACTCCACACAGATTTACCAATCGGACCCCCTGCAGGGTTGGTTGCTGGAGTAGAGGGCTGTAGCTGCTCAATACCTCTGAATGGCAGCACCTCTAGCATTGCCATTACCCACAGCGCCGACTGTCATCCGAAAGCGGCATTTTTCAAACGTTGACGAATAAATAATGTTCCGATGGAATCGACGGAAAATAAGAGCAAATAAAGGCAAATTTCAATCCGATCAATGACCAACCATTTGTGCGATCGAGTGCGCGCGCGCGCCAGCGCATTTGACCGTGTGCGTGTGTGCCAGCGTGGCTCGGCGGCACGATCGCACTCCATTAAGCATGACCTCAACCGATCCTTTTCCCGCAAACACCGGTTCCGATCGCTTTGCAAACAGCTCCACGCAAGTCGCTCGCACGTTGCCGCCCTGTTGCCATTCGGTGTCGTGCATGGTAGATTATGCTTGGATCCCTTGCAGCTTCCCAATCCGCTCGGCGAATAAGATTACCTACTCACATCCGCACTGCCATCTTGCGCTTCCCCAAAGCCGAGTGAATCATCAACCGGCGGGATTGATATGAGGTCGGCGGTAATCTTTACAGTGCAGCACTCGGCGGTTCACATTGTAGCTGCTCCAAATACCCGAACCTCGAATCTATCTGCAGGGTGTTGGCCGTACCGGGCCGACTCATGGCCTCCGGGAGAATTATCTGATTTATTATTATTGCGATTTATATGATCATTTTCATTTGTTTCGTTACTTTCCACACAGGAAATGCTGTATGCTGATCTTCCTTCGCTTCGCCAATATCGCCAAACGTGCGTATCATCTGTATCATACTTATCCGTACCGTGGTACCATCAGTGGTCTTTGATATTACCCTGTACCTTTCATATACGTATTTTACTTCTTTTGTTTGCTCTGTCGTTACCGGTTGCATTTCATTTGATCGGAAAATTAAGACCCCATTCTATCTCGCATCGCGTACAACTTGAACGTTCCCATTTTTGAACATTAATCCAACAACAAACATTTGTCGATACTTGATGCATTGACTTAGTCACAACCAAGGAAGTATCATTAACTGGAAGCCTCGGTTTCTTATGCTTTCCGGTGCCTATGGGTTCACTAACAAAATTTGTTGGAAATAGATACAATTATTTTGCAAAAAAAAAATCACACACTCGCATAGTGCATGAAATGGCTTCCTTTCCAACACATTTTGCTGGCAAACTGCTATAAGCAATTCGTTCACTGTGGTGGTGTGTAACTCAAATTGCCGTAGGCATGGCAAAACAATTTTACATTTTTCGCGTTGGTAGATTCGCGCGATCCACAATGCACCCGTGGGAGACATTGGCGCGATGTAGGCCCATATAACAACCATGCGCTTTTTGGCCACGATTTGACTTCTGACGTCTATGCCCACCCTTATGCTAAGGTGATGGGTTTGTCACTGCTCCCGAGAACGGTTAACTGGTTTGCATGAGAAATAGAAAGAAAAACGGATAATGGAATTTAATCTTTCACCACGACCTTTTCAGGACGATTCAAATCATTTTATGGTGTTCTATGGTGATTGAAGAAATTCAAATTCAGTGCATACGTGTATGCTAACTCAAGTCCTCCAGCGCACCGATGCCTCATAACCCAATGAAAGCAAGAAAACCACCAACACCGGCCTGAAACATGTCCTACAACCCATGTGCATTCCTTGTGCTAGTGGTCAACTCTTTAAAAACCATAAAATCTCACCTTTTCATGTCATCTTTGCGGGTTATCGGTTTACATTGTACCGTGAACCGTATCATCGCCCAAGCTCACCTCAGAAACCTCAACGCCAACGTTGCGGTTTCCATATCCATTGTATCTTCGGCTGAACTTTGTAGTAATTGTGCTGTAGAAACAAAAACAAAACAGATAATCGTCCATCATCGGGGAAAGAACTCTACCAATATACTTATATATACTGACAACACAAATAATATGTCCCATAACACAGGTTTCAAAAGGTATGCTCTCTTCAAAACAGCACAGATCACATGTTCGTCTCACTTCTCTCTTCAAAGCTTGCGGCTCAAAACTTGGCACCATAAGACGCATGTTCATAAAACATCCGATCCGGTCTGGACCTCGCGTAATGCCAAAAGGCTGTGCAAGTTGAAACCGTTTACGTACCAGCATCTTCATCTTCCCTATCCGTATGTGAACAATATTCGCTGATGGTTGCGCCAAAGGTTTGAGTTCTTCGCGACCCTTTTATGAGTGTTTCAGCGCAATGCATCAAGGTCACACTAGCCGAGGACACTGGTGTGTGTTACAAAAATAAAGTCATTATAATATCTTGGCGGCCGCATCTTTTTGCATTTCATTTCTTCCCACTATGCTTGATGATAACTTTTCCTTTTTCATTTTATGGTTTTCGAAGAAAAACTCTTAGGAGTACGACGTCGGTCGCTGCTATTCATATACTCGTCGTGGTTGATATGTGAATTTTGTGCAGCCAACAGCTAGCAACAATCTGAGAAGCATAATATTTATTTCAACCCAAAATTTGAACCACGATGGTATCTTGATTGCTTTCGTGTGACGACTTACTCACACACGCATCGCTGATTTTGAATCGTCGCGGCAAGGAACAACACCGTGTCTCTACAAAACACGTGAGACATAACTGCGTCTCATTTATACAAATAAATTTATGACACATTATAATTCGCCACACGCTAAATGTTTCTGCTGTTGTTGTTCCTCACTTCAAAGGCGCTAGGCACGAGGCACTCTCTAGAACAGCTCAGATCAAAACTTGCGCCACAAAACATGTACGCGATCATTCTGATTTCGTGCGTTTTGGCCAGGACCATGAAACGGTCGCCCACTCACTCACATTCTCGTTCGTACACGGTCGCGGGTCCTTTTGCGACGTAAGCCGTTTGCTAGAGTTCGCGAGCTCTTGATCATTTCTGTGTTCATAATATTGGACACACGATGATTGCGATTTTGTATGTATTCACTTTGTGCCCTCCTTGTAGCCCGGTTTACATCCAACAGGCAAAAAGGCAAACCCACCGTTCACCTTGTGAGACATGTTCATTTGTATGCTGGATCGAACAGGGTGACCAAGGAAAGCTTGTGATGTTTTAAAAAGGTTTTTAAAAGGTATGAAATAAAGACACAAACATTCACTACAATCCGTTCAATTGCTGTTTAGAAACATATGTTCACAAAAATGTCAATTTTTCAACCAATTTACAATATACAATATACACTTTGGAGATTGCGATAAGACCTGTAAAACGATAATTGTCACCACTTACCTAATGCACCCTGTAAGCGCACCGCTTCCTTCGCTGGGATACATAAATATTGTTCTCAAGTCTCAAATCTGCCAAATGGGCAAAAGAACGCAGCAAAACACAACAGCGAACCAGAAGTTTTCGTGAGGCTGGATATGAGCGACACGATTGGGATCGGTTGTATACGGTTGTTTCGCCAAGCAACTCAAATCTCCGGTCGCAGGCCTTTCCAGCCTGACAGGCCTGGACCTGGAGAAGCTGCTACTCTCGAGCAGAGGCTGCTGGAATGGATGAGAACCTTCGTTCACGAAATTAAACATATTTCCCCGAAAGTGAGTTCAAGAAGAAGCATCGAAGCAAAAGCGATTATCTTTCCACCGTCCGTGCAGAGTCAAGAACGGCCAGGGTATTTGTTACCCTCGAGCCATTTGCTCCATCTGACAACCCTTCCACCGTTTGTGCAGATTTCCTCCGCGCAGAACACTTTGCAGCGGAGTGACTCGACCATCGGCGCACACGAACTGGGAACTGATCTGCTGCTGTAGCGATGAATGCCTGAGCAGCGGCAGGAGAGTGCCGGGGAGGAATTGTGTTTCGAGAAATAATATTCTCGAATATAATGTCTTAATTAGTGAAATAGCAAAAGCCTCCTCGCGCATCACTGAGCGAAGCACAGTGTGGACAGAGAACAAGAGTTATGTGAATACACGCGCTCACACATACGCAGAGATGTGTAGGTTGCCTTTTGGAGTTGGACGAACGTATCTTCTGTTTTTTGCCGGCTTTGATAGACCCTGACCGATCGATATATATATATATATTTTTTTTTTTTTTTCATTTGACGAAACTCCGACAAGGTGAATCGAAGAAGTTATTGCTACTCAAGCGTGACCACTCAAAGAAAACGAAATTGCTGCCCGGACACTACACGCGATGACTGTCTCTAGATAAAACTGTCATCACCCAGTTTCATGGAGCTGCCACCGGCACAGATCTTGGTGGTAGTAGCAAATGCAGTACTGTTAATGCTAAAAAAAAAAATAAATAAAATTTATAAGCTAAACAAAGCAAACCAGGTGACAAATTCAATCTGGATTCGTATGTTAACTCAGGTTTTTTAAAAATCATTGTTTTGTTTTTGTTTGGTTATTGTTTTCAATAATGAAATTAATTTCATTATTTGTACATATTTTATACATGTGTATTATTAATGTGTAATTTATTAATAGCTGTGTTTAGTTCATTATGTACTATTGTTTTGTTAATTGTTGTTTTACTTGGGGTTTGTTTGTTGTGTACCTTTCTTAAATGATCGATTTTATATTTTTGTATTTTTTTCCATTTTTTACCATCATTCCCAAAAAATTCCCACTCTATTCACCCTGGATAATCTCAACTCGACACCGTTTTAGGAGAAGCCGAGAGTTTTTAGACACAGAACATCATTGAAAATATGTTTTGCTTCTGTTCTGTGCAGCATTCTAACAGTCAGTACTGAGCAAAAGAAAGGGCCGAATCAGATTTGGTGCTTGTCCTGTCCTGTGGAAATAATAATTTAGTGGCACCTATTCGCACACAGCAGGACGTAGGTTGGTATATAGTATCTTATGCTAATAAAGTTTATGTAGTTTTACTTTATACGCACTATGTGTGAAGCATTAAAGCAAGCAAGCATTAAAGCAAGCAGCGCATTAAAGAATGTTTAATATTCGCAGTTGTGTGACATCCATTAACTAGAGAAAAATATGAGAGAGCTTTATTTCAGTGTGAAGCAGGAAATCAACCTAAAAATAGTATAATATCACTCATCGTTGAAATTTCTTTTCTTTTCTATTACCATGGAGAGCCTTCCACAGGTAGTAAAAGTGTTAAACATGTGGCACTGGGAAGAGGATCCCTATGATATAGCGGCAGATACCGTCGAAAAGCAGCGACCATATACAGTTCGTTATGATCCAATTGGTAACCCTAACTCAACCTATCCGAAATGTTTTCTCGCCCGCTTTAGCCGTCGACCAATTGAATGACTTCAGCTTGTCTAGTTAAGCTTTCTTGCGGTTCCCATCGATTATCGACACTGAGTTTGGGTCTCTCAGGTTGAAAAATTAATCTGGTTAATCATTACCTTCAACCTGTACCTGTATATCAGAAATAGGACGATCTAAACCATTATGTATATATATAAATATTATATATACATGTATGTATTTCTATACCGCAGTCGGAAACGGCTGTGAAGAGTGTGAGTAAAAACATAAATATTCATGGAAATGCACATTTTTTATGACAAAATCCTCTAGCTGTAGAACAAACTGGAAAAATGAGGTATAAAGACGATATTTTATGACCACAAAAAGGGTAGCATAGACAATAATCGGGAGCATCGGTCGACGGATCATGAAAGACAACACTAACGGCCTTGATTTAACCAACGTTTCTGTACACTATTAAAGTGAAAGGCGTTCAGAGGAGAACATGACAAACCAGCATTCAGCGGAACTACTTTCTTAAGTTAAAAAGTTACATATTTCAACCTAGTAACATTGGACCTCAAATTATGTTCATTCATCTGTAATACGTTCGCCAAATGGTTAAATAGCCTAACAATAGTAACAGAAATAGGAGCCCACATTCTTTAAAAAAAGAGGAAAAACAAAAACATAAAGTAATAACAACAGTGGATGGAAATGTTTAAAAGGCTCGTTTCTTAATCACAAACCATAATTATCATAACTTTAACAAACACATAGTTCTCGCCTTCCTTAGGCCTTTTTCAAGGGGTCATAAGTGAGGGAAGCACTTGAGTGACCCTTTACGAAACCACTCCGAAAACCGAAGAATTGACCTGTAAAGCATCTTCAGCAAAGATGACGGGTTCCGCTGGTCATTCAAGCTCGATCTCGAGCACATAGCAGCTATGAAGCAGACAGCAAAAGGCTCCGAATATTTTCGGACTTATCTATCCGAGGTACGCGTTATCCTTATTATTTGCGCCATATGTATGACAACGATATAATTTGACTTGGCGTTAACGTAGTGCACCATCACCACCAGCAACAACAGAGCGTGTGTTTATTTGTGTGTGTGTGTGTGTGTGTATGTGCGTGTGTGTGTATGTGTGTACATAGATGTACGCAAGTATCATGAAATCAAAACAAGGCGTTTAAAAATTACCCTCTTCACTATGGGTGGAAAAAATACGCAGCACATATTCGAACGTAGACAAGTGCTGACAAACTTCAACAGTAACAGACTCGACTTGGAATTAAGAGCATGAATATTGAAAAAAAAATGTAAGTTGTGAAGCTGAATATAATTCTACGAATGTAAGGTAGTCAACAAAAGAAACCTCCCGTAGGAGAAAGGGATACGAAAAACGTATATTGAAGCAAAGCCCATGCCAGCACGCCTAACATGCAAGAGAATGTAGTGTTACCGGGTAATACCAAGCGTTGGACGATCGAGCATCTCCGCACCAAAATACCTGTGCAGCGGCCAGCAAACCAGACGCAGCACTACGGCTCGGAGAGATGGTCATAAATCTTTAAGATTGCTGCTTCAAATAACCAAAGATCGTGAGAGAAGCGAATCTAAAACAGCGGTTCTGATCGTCAACTAGAACATCTCATAAGTAGGTACAAGTACCAAGGATAGTGTGCCCGTACACATCCGATTTTACTTTGATGCAGATGATGATGATGATGACGATGAGGATGATGTGGATGATGGTCGTCCAATACCATTGCGGTATAGAGCATTGGAAAGTCCAGGGAAGGAATTGTTAACCGAGACTCGCGATAATTAGTGAAACGATTATCTTCCTCCTTTCGAATAGCTACTTGAATGGCGTAAGTGGGAAAACAAAGAATTTCTCCCTTGTCCCATCATAGAATCTTACCTACGTATGTCTTGTGGACGGAATTAAAAGTAGGCAAATAGGAAAACAAAAGGACGGAGAACAGCAAACAAATACAACAGTCTTCCCGTGCTGCAGTAGCACACAATCACAAAGCGCGACCACATTTTTGAATGTTGCGAGAAATTTCAGACAGGTTTTTTTTTGTTAAAGCTGTTAATTTATGACACATCGCAAAGAGTGATAAAAAGAAACAAACGTTTGTAGAGAAACGATCCATGATGTGATTCATTGTGAACATCGACCACGATCGGATCATTGGAGTTGATCAGTACGGAAAGACAACCCCCTTCAGCGGGGTGTGTGAGATACGTCGTTACTACATCTCGGGACGGGATTGATTGAAACATTTGTGTGGCTATCTTCAAGCTAATCGATAGACAAAACATCACCACCAAAACGAACGTCCGTACCATTCAACCGAATGGATAATTGAAAATGCAGCTTACACACACGCGCAATCTTTACTACTTCTAGTGGCTCTCGAGTTAGCGGTACAAATTAAGTCATTTTTCACAAATCTTGTTGCCTATCCGTATTTTTCTCTCTGGTCCTGCTTACTCTCTCACACGCTCCGTCTGACTTATAAATCAGCTCGACTACTCACTCCCGACATGTCGTTCTGTGGAACGTAACACTGTTGATTGAGCTAGCATTTCCAAACGCAACCTCCACACCTTTCGATCGCGCGCATTAATGGTGGGGAAATATTTTGAAGCATGTCTCAGCATAAATTAAACGATTTGTTAAATTTCAATATGAAGGTACCACTCGATGGCAGCGGAGAAGTTACCGAGAAGGCTACCGATGGATAGGAAAAAAGAAACGAATTGATTGAGTGAAACTAGTTAGCGAGAGTGAAAGATCGCCTTCTACGTACCATCTAGTTGGTCAGGGGTACGATGACAGTTAAGCATTTGAAAGCTTCAACATTTGAAAAAGATCGCAAATATACTGCTAGATTCCATTCAAATTATGTGTTTTACATAGAAATAAATCTATATATTGCCGTATTTATTCCTTCTATGATATTAGTTAAGGAAGTGGCATTTTAATGCTTGTATGCAACTACAATGTTATGCACAACGAGCCAACGAAACAGATGATCGTTTAGTTCGATGATTGGAAAAGCACCGAAACAATACGGGACATTTTCTACTAGCAGTGACTGGGGTAGGAAGCGCAAAAAACAGTACCAACAACACTAGCATCAAACAAAAAGAGCCTGTTAATAACAGTTCTCATTCTATTTCTCGATCATCGACTCATCGGGAAATAATCAATTCAATTCGATCCAGACCCAAACACGGTCGAACGATGCGCGCGCCTTCCCAGACAGGTTGTATTCATCAGTGCTAAAAAGAAAGGTTGGTCGAACCGTATACGAATCGAACATCCTTTACATTTTGAAGGGAACCTCGGGCTTCGATGATGAAGATAAAAACAGAATCTAATTTTCAATACTGTTGCCCCCGAGCGGGCAGCTGAGTTGCGGATGCTTTTGCAGATGGCTGAAATGTTCCAGATAGAGGGAGAAAAGACAGCCCCTAGTTTGTTCCCTTGATCGCAGGTTCAGGTTCCGGCTGGGTTTCTTTCTCTCAGTGTTTGCCAAACCTTCCGATTCCCTGCATTTCCGTACCTGTTCAATCGGTCAATTGTTGGCGGGCCCTTCGAGAATCATAATCGCTTCGATTTTCATTGTTCCTCGCTGTTCGTTACCTTCGTGAAGCGACTTTCACGTTGTTTCCGAAGGGCTCCAAATATTGGAGTACACGGCACTCCCCAGATTGAAGCTGCTTGATCGTGTTGCGCGTCATGGCAACTTGTGGATTATTAAGTTATTAAATTAAAATTGAGAAATTAGTCTCACCGACTTCATCGACCACAGCTGTACCGTTCATAATTGTAAATCTTTCTATGCGAGCATCGATTAAAGAGAACTGAATCAATCATATTACCAATTCCAAAGTATAATATTTGACCATCTGACGATGTGTGTCCTGTTCTGAACATTGACCGTTCTTCTCCATCTTCTTGACTGACTTTTAATGTCATAAATATGATACATTCGGGTAGTGTTTGATTTGCTCTTATGTATTCAAAACCATAGCTAAAAAGATTGTGTTAATTTTTGGAACAATTCAAGTACACATTGAACTGCTGGATAATGAAAATTGAGTTACATGTGCGTGTAACAGGAAAACTGTTTATGTCGGGTCCAGAAAAAATCAGGCCAATTAAACATAGACCCACACTTTCTTTCGTATCACACTGGCTGATCTCGGTGTGTTTACTGCTGTGAAACTCATAAATCAGTAGCATTCTTCTTTTTTGGTTCAATCCGTCACTTCGATTGAAAGAGTTGTTAGATTCGCTAAAGAAATTTGCACTATATTACCAAATGCCAATGAACACCTCGAAGCACGAACGAGCTAAAGTTTGATCAAACCGGTGATAAAAAATCGTGGTGCTGGTGATATTGCAAACGGTTGTTGGCTACTTTTAAGCCGAATGTGAAATTGTACACCCTGTGTTTGTCTTTATTTCTACTTCTGTTTTGTTTATTTTTCTCACTCCTACTAACAGACGTTTAGCGAACGCAGGCCACGGCCGTATGCGAACAGACCTGCGAACAATCGGGCTTGCTTGCCTGCGACTCTGAGTGTCCGTTTCCTCTATGTCTTTTTATTTCTCATCTGTTTGTTCCATATACATCCTTCGTGCCTATAACAGTGTGGCACCTCTAGCTCCGCCATTGTGTGAGTTTAGAAACACATAAACCTATGATCCATTTTATGACATACTCTATAAACATGTTAATCGAAAAGTCTACGCCACTGGACGCCTCCATCTTCTCGTGGTTTCTCGTTCACTGTTTCTAGCCAAATTCTTCACTTACTTACTTATACACTTCTCTGTAACCCAGCACATCGATGCTTTCACACACCGTGGAGCAAGGTCCCCACACCTCCATCATGATAATGGCTGCTATCGTTGCCCGATGATCGTTGCTTCACCTCGCCCACACACTGTCAGTAGGATGCGTCCCATGCTTCCTTCTTTCACTGCCATCGGCGTTTCCGAGTCGATCTTGCTGTGCGTGCTAAGGAATGCTGCGGGACGAATGGTGGGGTTTATTGTTGTTTCACATAGTTTATTACCCGGGCGAACAATATTATTGAAATATCACAATTTTTACGACCTCGCGCGCGCACATCACGCTGCGTCGTGAAGGCCTTCCGGCACAGTGACTACGTGGCGCTCCAGTTCCACTAGTTCGGGCACGAAATTGAACAATTTTTCAAGCATAGCAGACCGTTGCCGAATGAAATCAAAGTGTAAATCAAATCATATCTGTACTAGTACTGCACCAAAATGATAACCTAATCTAACACAAATGTTTCAAACGTTGTTGATTCGTTTTGCTAGACGATCTTCACCACGATATAGCACGATCATTTATCGGCTTCGGTAGAGGCCCTGACAATATCTAAGTTACATGATTGAAAATAATGTAATCTAACGTGTGTGTAATGGTTTTATACTATAGCGAATTAAAATAAACGTTAATGATTTCTTTTAATTTCGTTTAAAGCTTCAACATGTTTGACGCCCTTGTCTCGGTTAACTTTTCCTTTCTGTTCGGTAGTGTTCTCTCTTTCGTATGGTGTGATCAGTATTCTCTTTCTTGCCCATTATTCTTACGGATATTAACGCTAAAAAGAGAAGGCCAGTTTCACGCCTATGCATGATTCACAGTGGAATACACAAAAATTTCGAATGGCCAGAATGGTCAGCCAATTTATCTTTTTTTAAGTTAGATGCAATATTTACTTTATCAATATATAATATTTTTTCATTGATCGTGTAATATGGTTCAAATTAATGCAAAAAGACATCTAGAACTTACAATTTTAATACCATAATTTCTCAAACAAAATCAATCGCTTGCTCTAATCGCATGCCTGGATTAGCTATGTCGCATTTTGCTATTCCTACACTGCAACGGTAGTTTGTTGATTTGAAAGTCCTTCCTGAATTATTTTTTGTAAGTTTTCGTCGTTTCTAAACAAATTTTGAAACAGTTTTCTTTCCATTCTGAGCAGCGTGCACTGTGCCGGACGTTTCCACTTCCAGTACACTATTCTACGGTTCGAATGCTCCACATCCTGGGACATACTGACAAACACCTTCGCTACCGTGGTATCCAACGAACTGATGTGTGATCCGTCCAGAACAATTATTGCATCTGGATATTTGTTTGCCTGCTTCAGAACATGGTACTTGAGATATTCGGCCGACGAATAAACTAAACTTTGATCGGGTTGAAGTATCAGAACATCCGTCCCATCGATTGTCAACCGTACAGGCACAACTATTGGGCGTGATATTTGTTGCAGAATGATACATACGTTAACTCCAATACCAACAAGCATACCATACTCTAGCCCTAGCAGTAGACAGGCCAACAGCGTACTTGTCATGGGTATAATATCCACTCGTTTCGTATGCCAAATTTCGACAGCCGCCCGAAACTCTACCATGAAGAACATTGCCGCTATGATGACGCCCGCTAGTGTAGCTTTGGGAATGTAGTAGAACGATTCGGCAAGCAATCCAAGGGCCAGCAAAACCACCGCACCCGTAATTATGCCGCCAAACTGTGTCCGGACGCCGCTGTTATTGTTCACTGCCGATCTTGTGAACGATCCTGTGACTGGCATTGACGACACAAATGAACCGGCAATGTTACTTATGCCGAGTGCAATCATTTCTTGCGTTGCATCGATGGGTTTGCCCTTAGAAAACGCCTTTGCAATTGCAATCGATTCCAGAATGGCAATTAGCGGCAGCGTTATGAGGGACGTACCGAGTTCAGCAATCATTTCTGTAAAACTGAACACCTGGCCGTCTAAACTGGTGGTGAATGGTGGAAGTTGAAAAGGTGGTAATCCGGGAGTTACATTTCCAGTGAGTAGAAAGGGCTGTACGTTCCCGACGTCACTCAATACATAAGCCAGCAAAGATCCACTTATCACGGCAATCGCATTCCTTGATAGGGTGATGTACTTTCCAACCATTCGCCAACAACTGTTACCCTTCATGTTCTTCATCTGCATTAATATCAGCAGAATAATGATGGTCGACACACCAAGCACGCTATCCCACAATCGGATGTCCTGTATCTGTTGGAACACATTTATCCAGGACTCTAGAAATTCGTTCGATTGACCCGAAATCCCAAGCAGTGATTTTATCTGTCCACTCGCAATCGTTATCGCTGCTGCTGATGTAAATCCAGCCGTCACAGGATACGAGATGAACTGTACCAAAAATCCGAGGTTAAGTACACCGAGCAAAAGAATCATGCAACCCGTGACGAAAGCGGACAGTATGGCGAACTCCACTCCCGTGTTTCCTACGTGAGCTTGAACCATGAGTGACATTATTGCGGTTGGTCCAATGGTCACATCTTTGCAGCTTCCCAGCAGGAAGTAGATGAAACATCCCATAAATGCCGAGTACAGCCCATACTGAGGATCCAGGTTTGCAATAGCAGCGTAAGCGATGCCTTGAGGTATAACTGTGAGTGCGACGGAAAGACCGGCCACGATGTCAGCTAGCAGATATTCTACCTTGTAGGATGGTAACCATTGAAGGACGGGGATGCGTTTGAACAATTGTTTGCGTGTGCAAATTCCATGGAAACATGTTGACACAAACTCGCTAAACTGCGGAAATTTTTCACTAATATCTTCATCTGTAAAATCAACAAAATGTACAGATGTATACACTTTACGCACATACCTCATTGAAATGAGAAGGAGATGTTCATACCGTTTATTTTGTGTTCTTGTTGCATGTTGTAGAATGATGGCAATGGAGCAATTTTAGTTCAAAGCGTTGCTATTTTGTTAATGGCAACTTCGGGTTCTTCATTTAATTAATTACAATCATCAAATACACCAACTCCGAGACTATTGATCTGCACTGATTTCAACTCACACGAAATAAACAAATTGTTACGGGTACAATATTTTCACACCTCGTACAGATATTCAGAAACGTTGTACATAGCAATCACCTAAAACCGCCTACTACGCGACGCACTAGAAAACAGTATGAATAGCACACAATGTTCTACTTCATGTTCTGTGAAGAAAGTTTATAGCAACAGTTCACCTGTTTCTCAAGACATGAATCAAGCCGTAATGTTTACACTGAAAATAACGACGATCGTCCTCCAGTCATTTATATATAAGCACACAAACTTAAAGCCTTCGCACAAAAGCTTATCAATTACTGTATGACCAATGTCATTACACACTTGAGAAGGACATCTGTTCAACGACCATGCTGATTAACCTAGTTATAAGCAGGTACGATACTAAGATATCTTCTCGGTGCATCAGCTTGGTTACAGATAAGCTTTAATTGACTATCAAATCTGTATCACTGGTTTCTTTCCAATCGTCATCGGTTCACTTTGAATGCATTACGTATCGGATATTCAGTATAACGCGGTTAACGCTTAGTATACCGTACAGTACAGTGTAGTTGTTGACGACAGCACCGCATGATTGGGTCAACACGGCCGGTCGACGGAACAAAATGCATGCAAGACAACTTTAAAAAACAAACGATATCGAGCAGGATAAAAATGCTGACCGCGATTCGGTCAGCATTAAGTTAAGCAAAACTGAAAAGTGTATAAAACTGCTGACCGCGATCGGTCAGCATTAAGTTAAGCAAAACTGAAAATTGTATAAAACTGCTGACCACGATCGGTCAGCAGAAAATTAGTATATAAGCTAGAATAATTCTTTAATAAAGCGACTTTCAAACCAGAACTCAACAAGAACTAGCGTTTGACTGTTCTCGCCAAGTCGGACGGTAAATCCTCCTGTCTTGGCTCTTTCCCAACGAGTTTAGATTCGTTGTGGAAACTTTAGTAGTAGTATAGCATAGTATACAGTAGACTATTTGTGATATTTTATTACCATTTTTCTTAGTTGATTTTTCAAGAACAAATAATCACTCAACAATTAATTCAACAAGCAGATTATTTATTGTTTTACTTTTCTATCTACATCTATGGAGCTGTCCTTATAAACTAGGTAGATCTCTTCCGACTAGGGTACACTTTCGCTACAGACCTCTTTGTCTAATTGCTCTAGGCCGCCTTGTTTAAATAGAGGATAAAATTGTTCCTTGTTCAACCGTATCAAGGTACACCTTACCGAGCGATTCCAATTCCACAGCAACACTGTGCGTCCGCGCATGGCCAATTCGTCGACGATACTTGAAAATATTTTGGCGGCAGTACAATCGACATAGCTGACGTTGCTACCGTCGATTATCACGGTTGCCACTTGAGTCTTATCCGTCATTTTCACAACTTCATGCTTCAGGTACTCAATAGAGGAGTAGATAAGACTCTGATCCGGTTTCACGACCATGGCCTCGATGCCGGACCGCGTGCGTAGAAGCGCCTGATCAATTTTTGGCCGTGATGTCATGTACAGAATGAAACAAATGTTCAACACGATACCGATCACCATACCATACTCCAAGCCAAGCAATAGGCACGACACCAAAGTCACAATGAACGGTATGATGTCTACCTTTTTTGTTCGCCATATTTCAATGGCGGCATGAAACTCGATCATGAAAAACATTGCCGCTATCATTACTCCCGCCAGAACGGATTTGGGAATGAAGTAGAACGTGTCAGTTAACAGTCCCAGTGACAAGAGCACCAATATACCGGTCGCAATACCACCCAGCGGTGTCCGTACACCACTGTTATTATTCACTGCCGATCTGGTAAACGATCCGGTAATCGGCATGGACGATACGATCGAGCCGAAGATGTTACACATTCCCAGGGCGACTAGTTCCTGAGTAGCATCGATGGATTTGCCCTTTGAGAAAGCTTTCACGATGGCAATCGTCTCCAGGATGGCTATCAATGGAAGCGCTATGATCGACGAACCAAGCTTTGATGTCATTTCACTAAATCCGATCGTTTGATTGTTAAGCACGGTTGTGAACGGTGGAAGTTCAACTGGTGGTAGACCCGGTGTTACTGCTCCTGCAACGATAAATTGTGCATTTTCACTTTCGTCTACGTAATCCTGATTTCGCGGTTAAAAACGTACCTGTCAAGGAGAAAGGATTGCTTCCCACGGTGGAGAAGTAATAGGCCAATGCGGTGCCTCCAATAACGACGACTGCATTACGTGCTAAAGCAAGGTATTTACCCATCGCGTTCCATTTGCCTCTGAAGCTTCGTAGTATCAAAAGCATAACAATTGTTACTACGCCCAGCACTGCATCCCACAGCCTTGTTTCTCCGATGTGTTGATACACGTTGATCCATGAATGTACAAACTCGTTCGAGCGCCCCGGCAGTCCCAGCAGAGATTTAACCTGTCCACTTGCAATCGTGATGGCGGCTGCTGACGTAAAACCGGCAGTCACGGGCATCGATATAAATTGCACCAAAAATCCTGTACGATGAAAGACCAATTAATATACCATTTTGCTAACATGTGTCGGCCAGACGTACCTAAATTTAGCAAGCCAAACATCAGGATAATACAGCCGGTCAAAAATGTCAGCAAAATGGCAAAATCTGCTCCGAGACTGCCAACGTACACTTGTACCATAAGTGCCATAATGGCCGTTGGTCCAATGGTAAGATCCTTACAGCTTCCAAACACGCAATACACGAAGCATCCCATGAACGCTGAATACAGTCCGTACTGTGGTTCCAGGTTGGCCATCACGGCGAACGCAATTCCTTGCGGAATCACGGTCAAACCAACGGAAAGTCCAGCCACGATATCTTCTAGCAGGAAGCTTGCTTCGTATTCCGGCAACCATTGCAGTATCGGAAGTCGTTTCAGTAGAAATTTTCGATTGCAAAAGCCTCCCAATTTCGATGTCAGTATTGGGCCGACCGAAGGGAACTTTTCCCTACAGTCGTCTTCCGCATCAGCATTGTCTGGTGAGAAATTACAAGCAACAGAAAATGGAAAGTAGTAAAACAAAGCATAGTACAACTGCCCTTATCAATGCCAATGTCGAACATTGAACCGTGTGAATTCTGTTACTTCAGACATCAAGACCCGCACGTTAATGCCCGTGCAACGATTCCGATGCGTATCACGTTCGTGAGCGCCATACCGCAAAACGTACCATTCCGTTGCCTTTGTTTATGTTCTATCAGTTCCGATATCGTCATGCAACACACTTCCGTTTGGTGTTTCGGTTCACTGTCAAGCATCACTCCTACTGTTTTGTTCTACTGTTTGCAATCACACACACGAGCACGCCTATCGCAAAACTGGCCCTACGCGTTTCTAACGACAAAGTCTCTACTTTCCAAATGCTGTATGCTGCTGAAGCGGTTGTTGCGTTCTCATCTATTCCGCAATGATGAACAATTTTCTAGCTCCTTTCAATAGATTACCATGATGGTATTATAATTCATGGCAGACAGAACTGAAACTCCACAACAATGTCACGTTACACGTTCGATGTCACGTGCTGGGAAACCACTTTCACACGCCAAAACAACGCTTGGACAATGGAGCTTCAACGGAACGTATAATTCACTGCCCATTTGCAAAATAAAAATCCCCTGGATCTGTTGTTCTCGACGGCGGCTGTCTGATAAACGTTGCCGCACTTTACTGAACGCCGGTTGTACTGATCTTGCTCCGTTATATTAGCTGACGCCATCCCCGGAATCAATCGGATTGAGTTGGGGCACCAAACACTTCCGCACATCGTACGAACGGGGGAAGAACAAAAGTTACTTGGGGCTCAGGGTTGGCATGAAAAATTACGTGTGCATTACTGTTTACAGTTAAGCTATTTGACTTTAAAATTTTCCCACCTACAAAATTGTGTTGCTGCAAAATAATTATTAAACCGTTTTCATATCTACAGCTCACGCGATGTGCACCAAAACTGATCAAGCCTTCAAGCAACAGGGTGACATACTTTTCGGTTCGCCTTCTTATTCACCCAAAGATTATTGTTAAAGCTCGCTGATGGTATGAATGCTAATGAGTCAATAGTATTCTGTATGTGTAAAGCATTTGTTTAGTAAACACTGCATGAAGCACTGCGATGGTTAAAAATGGTATAATAAACTCACGGCTATTAATACCATTTCTATCACACATGTTCCAACGATCGTATCAACTGTTGAGTTAAGTTAAATTTCACACCAGTTCCATTACGGCCAGGGTCTATCAGCGATCGACAAGAACAATCCTGTGCAATTTTGAAACTGTAAATTCCTTGAGAAGCAGCATAGAACGAACCTAGGTTTGTTTTGTCTTTGGTCTCACCGCTCCACACGACTACCGATTTTTGATTGAGCACCCTTTCGAACAGTATAGTGTTGGTCTAGGAAACACGACTACTGATAGGGCGGTCAGTAGTAACATGTCGCTACGAACAGACGAGTATGTTTTGTTGCCTTACAACCGGTAGAATACCCGTATTGTAGTAATGGGAATTCCATTAGACGATCCCATACGCTGAAATGTTTCGTCACGTCGTACAGCATTACTCGCCGTCTTTCAGTCCAATAAGTGCAATCGACGAGTTAAGCAAGGTGTTTCTGCTGTACGTATTGAACCAATTTCTGGATGTGTTTTGAATGAAAAGAGTTTTTATTAAATCAAAACCTGTTTTTGAAGCTACTCAATGTGTTCAAAAAGTTCGCAGAAAGCAAACGTGCGTGTAGCCACGTTACATTGATTAAATTAACGATAGCTGTTCAACAAGTGCCATCAATTACACGGTACGGTAGCATTAAAATCCAAGTGCTGTGAGCAAACATTAAAACCTTTTGCATGAAGACTACGAGACAGAAAAAGCTAAAGGAACAAGAAACGGGAGGTGTATGTGGTGCCATGAAAAATGGAATGATGTCTGTTTGTGGAAGCTGTAACTAAATGTGACGTCCATAAAAAAAAGTCACAAGCCGAGACTAAAGCCCTTGTCAGGAAGGTGCTTTTCGTTTATCACAATATCAACGTTGATAAACGAGGTCTGTGGTTATGTGCAAAAATAACCTTCGCGCATTTATTTATAGACGAACGCCGTGAGATTCTTTTATCTATTATATTCACCACCAATAATGCTTCTTAATTTATTACCTTATAACCTAGTTTTAATTGTGCACTCACTATTACGTTATGTGCTTAAAACGCAAAAGGATGACCCAACGTAATATATGTTAGCTTGCATATTTTGGATCCAACTGAACGTCACTAAGTAGTACATTTACACCCTTGTGCGTACGGTTCTTTCGTCTGCATAAGGATTGCTTCTGCGTACGGACCAAATATAATTTGGCAATAGTTTTATTGAGTGAAAACCCTGCGTCGCTATCACTACATCACTGGGGGGATTTACCAATTATAACTAAAATCCTCTCAAATGATTGTCCCTGCGTATATGCATTATGGTCTCGAGATACAATCAAGTATTGCACTGTTGTTCGGAACACAATTTACTATGGGTTTACCCGTAGTAGATGGCCTTAGCAGAATGCTTCACCATCAACTTTATATTCACTCGTCTTTGAGGCTTACACTCACTTCATTCACAACAGTAAACACACACAAAGATTTCCTCCTTTCTGTGCCATCGGTTGCTTAATCGTTGACCTGTTTTGTTATTTAGAAAACTCCTTTTTAACTTATCTGAAGAATACAAACCTCGTTCGTTGAGTAGTGATTTCAATGATGGTTTTTCCCTTTCTGCTGCCATTGTTGTATTTTACACAGTCTGCAATTGATGATACCTGAAGCACATCGAAACACTTTCTACCAGTGGTCACTTGAGTTAGGTACGACTTTGCCCGTGTAGATAGAAGTTGTGTTGTGAAGCGACGAACCGTTGCTAGTATGATTATTGGAGATAAAATGTTTCAGCAAACCACATACCTGCGATATTTATAATCTAAGGCGACTTCATTTCCTTATCACTGGTGATATCGCGTAAAATTTGCTTCGCGACAGTACTTTTGAAGGCACGATGTAGAACAAACAGTTCGGAAGGTTAAGAGTGAAAAAATGAAGATTAATTCCGTATTCTAAACTGCGACATCCTACCTATATTAATGACGCAAGGGACAGAAACGATAGCTTGTTTTGTTCTGCTTGCTAGTGGACAACTCGCATAGATAAGACCACTTTTTTTACGTGTTATGTACCCATAGCTGGCAGCTCGTTTTTGTTTAACTGGTATGATATTGTACTCTTTGAGGTCTGGAAGATCTGTTCAAAAAGAGCTTGGTATGCCGAAATGAATATATACATTGTCAAGCCATGATCATGAACAATATTTATTACTTAGTCGAGAGCAATATTCTCTTCAGTTGAACGATGAATTGAGTTGAACAGTTGAATTTTTCGAAAGATTAATTTACTTTATTATCCATGCCTAATTTATTTTTAAATTCTTTCAATTCGAAGTGTTAAATTTATGTCGCGGTTCGATGGTGAATTAGTAACGGCGCCGGTCTTCACGCGATAGGATTGAGACAAAATCACATTCAGACCGTCCCCCCGTAGCTAGGAGTGACTGTCCGACTATGTGGTAAAATAAGTCGAAATAGCCTGGCCGTTCTAACGTAAAAAAGGATTTGTGATGAACAATTAAATTTACTTCATATCTTCCTTCTTCCTAAACTATTAAAAAAAAACTCAGTATCCAGTCCCAGTATAAAAATAAATAAGCAAAAACAATTCTCTTCCAAAATACTTGTAACTTATGCCGGATTAATATTACAGTGGCTATTGCGCGACTCAACAACACGCACTACATACAGCGTGTTTTGAGCATTTGGTCGTACAACTTACGGAGAGCCAGTGCCAAACCCACAATAATGATCACGTTCGCCTGGTAAGGAGAAGCACGGAACTTTGTTGATCTTATGCCGTAGTCCACATCGAAGTCGCTTCTTATACGCATATTCGATTAAATGCCGAACGGGGGGTATGGCAGTTTTTTTCCGGTTGGTCTTTTTCGACCACTGATCAGATAGAATACCTTTGATCGTACAATTTGTATAACACTATTGAATAATTGTAGCAACAGTGCCTACATTTTGCTGATGGAATTATGCTTTCTAATGAGTACGTGCGGCGCTTTTTATGACAGAATTATAGATCTACATTTGAAATACTCAGCCTCGGTTTCGTTTTTACATAAGCTTATGAAAAAACAAACGGGACGATAAGGTGAAGATACTTCTTAAGTAAACTTTTAATGTTTTAATTCTAACATTTATCAAACATCCTTAATTAAATTAAAACATTAAAACACACATAAAAAAACAGACCATTCCAGACCGCAGTACCGTTCTAATTAGTGCTTAATACTTAAAAGACCACGTGAGGCAAAGTGTTTTGCTATTACGATGATTCTTTTCCGATGTGATTTCCCATGATGCAATTATTCAAATTTGTTGTGTTTGAAAATGAAGAGCGAAATTTGAAATATTTCATTGTTGTTCCTCTCAATCGACCACTATGCGTAGCTCAATTTTCCCATAATCACAAATAGCTTCTGTTTTCCGCAATGCGTCAGCTGATTTTGACAGCACGGAGATTCATCAAACAAATTGTTTATTTTGCTTTTACAAAATACTGTTATTGTTTTCTTTCGTGTATCTTCACAAATTTTGCCGTTTCCGAAAAGTATTACAGTGCCGCAATGTGGTTATATTGTGCTGTGAATGGTGTTGAGCATCCACGCAACATGAGTTACAGTTTCAAACAAAATACAGCTCCAGTTATGAATGATTAGTACGTTCAATAAAAAATCCTACATGCCCGAAGCGATGGCACGCGTTTAGCAGCAGTTTGATACATAATCTATTATGACCCATTTCGTGATAATCACATTTGGTTTTTGCTTCTATGGTTGTTATCGTTGGAACGAAGATAGCGTCACCAAACTGGAAACTTTTTATAACCATATACAATAAACTTTGTCCCATCGTTGTCGACGTATGCATAGTTATTAACAGAATATCTTTATGATACGTACAGGTACGGACTTACTTAAAGGGTTCGGCACACTTCCTCCCTTCAATCTGAATGGCAAACAATTGAGGATACGGTGGTTTACGACTAGCGGCATCTACGATTATGAAGAGAACACAACGAACCCGATCGTTGGTGTTCTGCGCTAAAGAGAAGACTCATCATTCCAGATTTGAAGAGCAATGAACCAAGAAGTGATGAACATGGGAGAGCACGACGTATCCGCAGATTCTAGAAGACGTGGTAAGTATGATATGTGGAACATGGAAAGAAAACATTGTTTATAATCGAATTTGTTGATTATTCGTTCTAGAAAGCCTGGATCACCGAGAAGATTTTCCAAATTTCCGACATCTCATCGGACGACAGTTCGATAACCTGTGGACAAAACAAAATGCGATACGTCGATTACCAGTTCTACAATGGGCGCCACAATATAGCTTAAACAGTCTAATCTCTGACGCTATTGCCGGCATCACGGTTGGGCTCACTTCTATTCCGCAAAGCATCGCCTATGCCACGGTGGCCAATCTCGAACCACAGTATGGATTGTACTCCAACTTCATGGGATCGTTCGTGTACGCCTTTCTGGGATCGGTCAAAGAGATCACTGTCGCTCCTACAGCCGTTATGGCTCTAATGGTGCAACAACCGGTGCTAGATCTTGGTCCAGCTGGGGCCGTTTTGTTGTCTTTCTTATCTGGCTGTATCATGCTGCTGCTAGGTTGCTTTAACTTCGGGTTTGTGGTTCAATTCATATCAATGCCGGTGATCACAGGATTTATTACTGCGGCTGCAATTACCATCATCAGCAGTCAGCTAAAATCATTGATGGGAATAGCTTCATCAGGAAAGTCGTCCGGTTTTGTAGATACTTGGATCAATCTGTACGAAAATATTGGCGAAACACGGCTCTGGGATTCGGTATTAGGATTTAGTTCCCTTTTTCTTCTCATTCTTTTAACGGTATGCTATGAACAATGCTTTACTCTTGTGCGAACGAACTATTAAACTAATGTCAATTTATTTTTTCCAGCTCATCAAAGGACGCGGTAATGGAAAATGGAAAATATTCACGAAATATCTTTGTTTGTTAAGGAATGCTATGGTTGTGCTAAGCGGTGGATTGATAGCTTATATTTGTAGCACACAGGAAATGTATCCCTTCAAGCTGACGGGGAAAGTGGCGTCTGGATTACCGTCGCTGGAATTGCCTCCATTTCAAACGGACCTTGACGGAAAGCATTACGACTTCATCGATATGATCCGCGCGTTAGGCTCGTCTGTAGTGTCTGTTCCGCTCATATCGATACTAGAAATCGTATCAATCGGTAAAGCATTCTCACGCGGTAAATTAGTGGACGCAACGCAAGAAATGCTCTCGCTTGGATGTTGCAATGTGGCCAGTTCATTTGTTTCTTCTATACCGACTACAGCATCGTTCGCAAGATCAGCGATCAACAGCAGCAGTGGAGTGGTAACGCCTTTTGGTGGAGTGTTCACAGGTGCATTGGTATTACTGGCGCTTGGACTGTTGACGGACTATTTTTTCTTCATTCCCAAAACTACATTGGCAGCAGTCATTATTGCGGCAATGATATTTATCATTGAGTATCGAGCAGTAGCAGAAATGTGGCGTATCAAACGAATAGATATTGTACCTTTTCTTGTCACCGTTATAGCATGCCTATTTTTGGGTCTGGAAGTTGGTATCGTTGTCGGGATAGCTGTAAATCTATGCTTTCCACTCTATTTAGCATCACGTCCCCGAATCACTCATCGAGTTATGAATGTTAGCTACATTTTTAACTGTTCTAAACCATTACCATAACCATTACAAGATGTGTTTTTTTTCTGTCCACAGATTAACGAAACAACGGTATTGATTGTTCGACCTGATAGTGACCTTGCATTCTCGTCTGCTGAATACTTTCGCGAGAAGATACTTAAATTAGTACACCGAACATTACCGCAGATAGTGCTGATCGATGGCGAATGGGTGAAGTTTGTCGATAGTACGGTAGTTCGAAATTTATCAAGCACCGTTAGCGACATAAAACAACAAGAACGCCACGTGTTGCTTTGGCGCTGGGATAAGAATGTTCGGAATGCAATGTACCGCTTTAAAAAGCATAAATTTTTACCCTTGTTCAAGAACGAAGAGAGTGCGGAAAAGGTTATTGAAAATTGGAAACCGGGATATTTGAACGAATCATACGTAAATATTGTGTAAATATGGTCCAGGCTCCGTACGCAATAATAAAGAAGATACATTTGCCACTTGTGAAGTTCTGATGTCTCATAATGGATGGAATAATTGTTTAGCATTCGTGTTTGAATATTACTGAACTTTGTCCTGCTAGTTGCCAATCATAACCGAATTGAAAATGGCAAGAGGCTCACATATGAATTGGGTAGGTGACAGTCATATTAACAGGATAGACAGCTCCTCATTCGGAATTTTTGTAGTATTTTTGGTTCATGGCTGTTATGTATTTTAAAATATGTATGCTTATGTAAACAAATTTACGAAAAAGGTAAATTCGCGTTGAGCACTGACCAAAACTTAAAAATCCTAGAGATATCTTGGCCAAAAGTTCCACTCACCTTAACTGCATTTCGCTTGACTTTCTCTCGATGACATGTAAACAAATTGTCCATACTTCAAATGCATTTTGTAAATAGATAGCATCGCAGCAAGGCTTTGTAACTAGTGCAGGTGTAAAAGGAAATTTATTTCTCGGCCTGTGGGTTTTGGCTGGTTAGAGGCATCAGTTTCTAATCCTGACCAACCAACGCAGGCGTTGACAAGTGCAATATGGACCCGACGACACAAACCAAAAGCAGTTCCGAATCCGAGCTTCGGGAAGATGTGTAAGGAAAAATCACGAATGGTGCTGTTTTGACCACTCATCCACACTACAAACTCATCAAATAAGATGATGGTTGAAAAGTGGAACAGATGTTTACATTTGTTTATCGATTTGTGATCTACTCTTTCTCTCGAATTTCACAGCCCCAACGATAACCCCGAGACGTACTGTCGATTATGTTTCTCCGAAACCAATGTTCACCCTCTTTTCCCACAGAATGGGGGGCTCATACGTGAAATGACGGAAAAGATAAGAAATTGCGCCGGTATACATATCAGCGTTCGGGACGACTATCCGGCTGGGTTATGTTTTGCGTGCCTATCGATATTAGATGAAATTCACCAGTTTCAACAACGAAGTAAACATTGTGACGAAATCATACGCACAAAACGTGGTCTGTTGGAGCAAATCACTGTGAAGGTGGAAATGACGGAGGAAGACGGTGTACATTTTGTCCCCCCTGGTGGAGGAAGTTGTGCAGGTCTTGGAGCTAGTGAAGACTACACCAATGATGATTGTCTTACCGAGAGCAGTATTATCGCGGAAGCTATAACTAGTTTGAATGGGATCGGAGAACTTATGGGAGCGTTTCATAGCAGTACAGATTCATCCTCTACACCGCTACTGCTTAAAACCGAAGTTGAAACTGGCACTGGTAGTAAGGATCACCGGTGTATGGTGTGTAGCAAGCTATTTCCGGATCGTGAAGCTTGGATGGTCCACTTAGGTGATCATGCTGATGAACGACCGTACCAGTGCATGGAGTGCTTGGCTCAGTTTCGCGAGAAACGATCACTTGCCCGACACATGAAAGCCGTGCACGAGGAAGTGCGTGATCGGCAGTGCCCGTACTGTCCTAAGTCATTTAAATACAGTCATCACCTGCGATACCATATACGAACCCACACGGGAGAAAAGCCGTACGTGTGTGAAATATGTAACGATTGCTTTTCACAACACATACAATGGAAACGACATATGGCAAAACACCAGCAGGTTCGAAAACCACCACCACCACCCCCGCCTGTTGCCGTCGCACCGCGAACCACTCCCGCCGAAGAACCAAAACCAATCAAATGTGAATTTTGTCCCCGAGTATTCTCCCGTCTACAAGACTACCGGCGGCATCAACCGAGTCATAATGCACACAACCTTAATTTAAGCTCATTGCAGCACCAAGCACAATTACACCACCTCCAGCAACATCAACCAAGCTTACAGCAAAATAATGTTCTACTCCAGCACCCACATATACAACAAGACAACCCCGCACATCTAGGTATGCAATTGGCTCAGCGAGAGTAGCACCATGGTAAAGTTATACATTAGTACCATTAGAATGTCACTCAGATGACCAAATGGCAGCTATGTAGTAGTTTCCTTTTAACTCTAGATAAATAGTAACTTTAATTTTACATTGGACAAGAAAAGAAATAACTACCATTATTCGAATAAAACCCATAGTTTAGTATATTGTAACTAGGTTGTCCTTATTTTACGGTGGCCTCTTTTGTGCGGATAGTCTTCTTTGGATAGAAAAATTTGAAGCACGTTAATTTCGTTCAATGTTCTATATCTTCATTGCAAGCGCATTAATTAATAGAAGCCAACGGAAGTGGGTGCAGATGTTTCCATCGTGCAACAGCATCCTGTAGTTGCACATCAGCACGCAGCATTGTGATGAACAGTTCCTTTCGCATGCGCAGGAGAGTGAGTGCTACATTGCACTGGAAACGCCACAATAACAATTGAATGTTTCGCGTCCTCAAATCTTCCTCTATATCGACAAAGCTTTTAGCTACAGTTGTGTCGGCAAAGTGAATATTATGCCCATCAATCACTACCAGATCAATGTTATCACGCTGTCCAATACGCTTAATTATCCAGTCGCGTAAACGTTCTGCGGAGGAAAAGGCAAGCGATTGATCAATCTTGATTAGCAGTATCCGTTGTCCAACGAGTTGGATCTCTTCGCTCGACAGTCCGGGAGTTGACATCAGATAAAGCAATATGCCACAGTTTATACCGATACCAACGAGAATACCATAGTCTAGTTCGTAGAACAAGCATGCCAAAGCCGTAGCCAAAAACGGAATGAGGTCTAGTTTCTTCGTACGCCATATGTTACCGATTTCTTCATAATCCACCATAAACAGCATAGCCGATATTACTACCGACGCAAGCGTCGTCTTGGGAATGTAGTATATTGCATTGGTGAGTAGTGCTAATGATAGTGTCAGCATCACTGCCGTTACCGCACAGCTCATCGTTGTTCGAACGCCGCTGCTATTGTTCAGTGCCGAACGAGTGAACGAGCCAGCCACGGGTAATGGAGAACAAAATGAGACCAGCAGATTCGCTACACCAAGCGCAATCATTTCCTGTGTGGCATCTATAATTTTACCCTTCGAAAACGCTTTACCAACAGACACAATTTCTAGGGTGGTAACCAGAGGGATCGTAATGATGGACGTGCGCATTACGCCCAACATATCTGTGAAACTGTAAAAAGTTCCATTTTCATTCGTGTAAGAGAATGGAGGCACTTGGAAATCTGGTAATCCTGCCGGAACTGTTCCTGTTAAGTTGAAAGTAGGATTGTCCATATCGGCAGTAAGGAAATATGCAAGTGTGGCTCCCAGAACAACGATCAGCGCATTTCGTAACAAACCCAAATATTTAAAAAAAGTTCGCCATCTGCCTTCGCCCAAGTCTTTTGTTAGCTGCAAGAAATAAGACATAATATAGCCGAGTGTAATTTCATACGACGCGGACATTGCTTTTACTTTACTCACCCGCAAAGAACAAAGAATCAAGATCGAGCAGCACCCGAGAATACAGTCGGCCTTTCGTACCTCGTCTAGATGGGTGAACACATTTGTCCAGGATGTGACGAAATCGCTTCGCTTTCCTTGCGTTTTAATCCCCAGCAGGGAGCGTACCTGAGCGCTTCCAATCGTCAAACAGGCAGCCGAAGTAAAGCCCATCACAACAGGTATCGAAATGAATCTTACGAGTACTCCAAGATTTAAGACCCCGAAGGAGATAGTTACCACAGCGGATAAGAACGTTAGCAAGGCCGTACCATATTCCAGCTCCTTCACTACATCCTGTACCATTATAGCAGTAAGCGATGTTGGAGCTATTGTGACATCTTTTACACTGCCAAACACCGCATATACAAGGCAACCTATTATGTTCGAGTATAATCCATATTGTGGTCCTAGGTTGGAAAGTATGCCGTATGCGATGCTTTGTGGGATTGCAGTGAGAGCAACAGTGAATCCTGCTATTAGATCGTACGTAGCAAACGAGCACTGATACCTTGGTAACCAAGACAGCACCGGAAGACATTTTTTTACTATTAAATAGCTACACAATACTCTTGTCCGACGCTGCAACCATGACAACACTTCCCTAGGTGGGGTCTCTCGATAGTCATAGTTGATGAAACGCTCTGGTTGTAGAAATGAAAATGAGATAGATACAATTAATTTAATATTTAATAATTTAACTTGCTTCACTATATTTACCATCATTCTGATTCTCAACCAGTCGAGACACTCGCGGCATTTCTGCTTGCACTGGATTGCCTGCATCTTTTGACATCTTCTTCATCGTTTTTAGCAGAACAGTGCAACAATGTTGGAAACGTTCCCTTGACAACGAACAGTCTGATTATCAGACAAAATTGTCGTTGCAGTTTGTCATTTCTGTTACAATTTAATTGCTACAAGATGGCCCGGATTACAGCGACTGAATCATGCTTATACATCAATAAAAGCAGCAAACAAACCAGAAAATGCTGACCCGAGTGATAAGCTACACAATTTGCTGTGTCGATTGTGTGGTGTTGTGATAGTCTGATACTGTCTCATGGTCGGAGCCAGCATACGAAAAATCATTATCAGTTCGAAAGACAATTATGCGCTGATCGATAAGTTGCACGAGATTCCAGACAACATCGCCAGAACGTGATATTTGAATGGACAATATAACTCCAAAAGTCATGTGAGGAGGTTTTCATTAATTGTCTTTATTTAATAGTGGTTTCAGCAAGAAATGGTTATCTTCAGCGCGGCACGTACATAAGGCTTCGGTGTTACAATATCCTCCAGCTTTGCCTTTAATAACGCAGTACATTTTGCAGGCAATCGATGATACGACCGTGGCGGCAAATAATTTACACGAGCTTTGCACATCGTCTGCCGTCACCACGGTGGCGATTGCACAAATCAGAGCAAGTACTGGTACGATCGTATTTTTCATTTCACCTGAATAATGAAGACTGAAACTGCCACATTCAAATGCGCTCGAATTTATGAGGAAAGAACAGATTTTCTGAATTTCTGTTCGAGACGAACTACAAGCTGTGCAAATAGGTGGTACACCTCGTTTTTTTTTTGCCCACGTAAGTAGATACTGATTTAAACAATGCTTTCTGCAGTGTCTCTCTACTTTCAACTTTCCCTTAGTCTAGGCATTCATTCAGTACAGATAATTTTACTAAAAATGTAAGCAATTGATCTCTTAGCCCATTTGCGAATTATGTTTTCACTTATACCGAGAACATTTACATAGCATGTTAACTGTAGCCTATATATGAAGGTTTTGATATTCAATTTGCTCCTTCAAGAACAGCTGTTTTGAAATTCAGTAAGAAGCTCAAATACCACAAAGTTTAGAAAGCTACTACAACGTATTAAGATCCCACATGGCGATACCACGAAGTTGTATGTTGAGCAAGGACTGCCAAGTACATTTGCGTTTCAGATGACCAAAAGGAACCATTGTAAAAATAAGAACATTGTAACTAATTTTTCAAAGTTTTGCAGGGAAATGAGCTTTTTCCGTAGTTTTCCTCTCAATCTCGGTTTTATTAAGTTTTGCAGCAGCGAATATAGGCACACGCCGAATAAAAACGTCATGCTTGCTGTCAGATTGAGCCGTAAACAATCAGCTTGTTGTCAAATTTCGGTTAATACGTGGTTCTCCCATACCAGTTGGGTGAAATGTATATGCGTGAGGTTTTAGCGACGAACCTTTAACCTTCCACGCATAGAGCCTGCTAGATCGCATTGCCAGTATTAACCACGTACTAACTTCGGAACCATTGTTTGCATAGCAACAATTCCATTAGTTCCATTGTTTCCATTACATTTCCCTGTCTGCCTGGTGGATAAAAGTGAAAGTTTGTTGAAGTGCCGGACCGATCGGAAGGGCTGCAACGCCGCGACGTGTTCACGGAAACCTCACGATGAAGCAGAGTGTGCTGATAACCTTGGGCATATTGATGCAGCTTGCATCGTTGACTATTTGTCAACGTGTAGCACCTGGGGTTAATCCTAACCATTATGTAAGATAAATCAATAGCATTTGATCAACAGTAAATCAACATTTTCCAGGGGTTCTACATTCCAAACTCAAACGATTAATAATACATTCCAGCAACAGCAACAATATCAGCCGCCCTCTCCACAGTATCAACAAGTTCCTCAACAACAGCAGCCCCAATATCATCAACAACCATCGCAGCAGCAACATCAACAGCAACAGCCTCAGTATCAGCAACAACAATTTCAGCCACAGCAACATCACCAACAACAGCAACCGCACCAGGGCGATCATGGCCAACAGCAAGTGCTTCATACCGGAAATTTACAACAAGAGAAACAGTACGATTTTGAATCATACATTGCATAGTATAATGTAAAAGGCCATATTGACTTTGCTTAATATTTTTAGACACATTGCCGAACATATGGAAGTACCGATCGATACTAGCAAAATGAGTGAACAAGAACTGCAGTTCCATTATTTTAAAATGCACGATTCTGACAACAACAACAAGCTGGATGGCTGTGAGCTTATCAAATCGTTGATTCATTGGCACGGTAAGTCGTACTTATTACATAGTCTTTTTTGTGCTCCTTCACATCGTCTGTGTGTGTGTTTGTTCGCAATTGGGCTGCTTCGTACATGTCATCTTCCATATATTATATTATAGTATAAAAAAGCATGTAAACGTGTACAGTGACATTTCATTGGATGTGACCAAAAAAGATAATCGGCCATGGACATTTCTAGTCTTCATTAAGTTATGGATGAAATGTAAATTATGTGCTATTATATGCGTGTAGTGTTAGTTCTCTTTGTTTGTGGTGTTGGCTGATTCCCTAACAATTGAAAAACATTATTTTCGGCAAAGTTAAAGGTATCGCGTATGTGATATAAGAATAAACAAGTAGTATGTGCTATCCTTCCCATTGAAATGACACTGAACCCTTTTCTAAAGAAAAACAATAAAAAACAAAACTCGTATAATAATGCAAGATAAACAAAAACGCAGAAAAAAACAAGCACAAAGCAGTTCAAAAATTGTAACTACCGCACGTTTTGTTTGCACGTTTGTGCTATTGGTTGTATTTTAAATCGACACCGTCTATTTTCCTATCATTCCTCGCTATCGCACCGCGACGTTTCGTGGTATGTGATGCAGAACAAGGCAAGGCACAAGAAAACAGTGGCCATCCGCAGCACGAGGAGAAAATATTCTCTAACGACGAACTATCTGCGCTGATAGATCCAATTCTTAACTCAGACGATCATAATCAAGATGGTTTCATCGATTATCCGGAATTTGTGCGCGCTCAGCACAAAGCAGCCCAGCAGCAGCAGCAAGAACAGCAGCAACAACAGCCACACCCTTAGTATGTGTATATGTTCTTCGGAGTTTACAGAACTGGTTTCGTTGTATCTGAGATAGACTGATAAAATAATAACTGAGCTTGTAAAGCCTAAATCCTCACGCCTAAAGGTATTGAGTGACTTTTGGATGTAACGGGAAAGCATTTCTACTACTAAGTCTAAAGAGTTAAATCGAATTGACACATTCCCGATCAGTATATTGAGACGCAAAACTTTCGTTTATCAAATAGCGCACATCAGTATTAATTCCCGTCGACGTCGTTTTCCATAAAAGAATCCCTATTGTTGTAATATCTCGAAATATTGGTCCTATTTTCATAATATAGCATAGCACAACTAAAATAATAGCCACAAAGTTAGCTAATTTATTTCACGTTGCATTCGTGCAAAGGAAAAGGATCGTAAATACAATTGAAATTGAGTTTTTGAATGGATATTGTTGAAAGTTGGTGTCAGGAAAACATGACTTATGGCAGCCATTCGATACAATAGCAGACCACACGCACAATAATAATGACTTTTATTTGTTTTAATGAATGCAAGTGATTGTGTGCTTGAAGGTGTGTTTTGAATGTATGTGTTTGTTTCGTTTAAGTTTCTTTGTTGCAATTCAAGTAAAGTCGTCATAAATTGGGAAAAAATACATTTTGTTCTGAGCAACTACATAAAAAAAACGGATGGATTGTACTTTTGAACATTGGTAATCATTCATCGGTGTGTCCGAAATCTCTCATCTTGATCATTGTATAGCGTTATGTTTGTGTGCTACTGAAGTCTATAATTTTAACCGCCGTTCGCCGATATCCGCTTTTACAGCTGAGGATAAAACAGGACACGATGAAGAGCAAATCCACAGACCAGAATATACAGATGAACAGTTGGAAGATATCGTTGATTCGGTAATGCGGATGATGGATTTGAATAACGATGGTTTCGTAGATTATACAGAGTATCGAATGTCCGGCGTAGAAGAAAATCGGCGCGATGATTTCCCCGAAGGGCGATCGTAAAAACGGTAGCTTTAGCAGCATTACAAACAACAAACCGATACATCTACAATTTTGTCATGGTTGTGGATATAAACTATGTGTATTTCCTGCTTACGCCTATGTGGCCGTTTTGTGGATCTTTAATAACACAGCGTCTGTGGTGAAAGTTTTCCAAATTTTAACAAAACACCTCGTTTCCACGTTCAGAGAAAGACACCGGCGAAGGTGACCATCAGCACGAACCAATAGCATATACCGACGAACAGCTATCGGGCATTGTAGATGCTGTCATGAAAAACATGGATCGCAACAATGACGGTGTTGTTGATTGGCCGGAGTATGTGCTTTCTTCAAGTCGACGTTAATTCTGCATGAATTATTTGTAACATACTGGTGTAACGTATTACAAGGCAGTCACACTAATACCCTTGATGTTGTTGTATAACTTTGTTTATTTTTTTTTTATACTAATAAAACATATGCATCACTATCTACGGGAAATTTTAGTGCAAACAAAAAACACAAAACATAGAGTCTATGGTACACGTATTGGACAAAGGCATGCAGCAGTGGGCTTGAGTTTCTTAAATTACTTATTTGTCATTTGCAGACAATAAAGATGAACATCATCAAGACGGGGAAAAGCCTTCGGAAGGGCCTGACGAAAGTCACAATGATGGTCATCCATATGACGACGCCACATTACAATCCTTGGTTGATCCGATAATGGAAATGATGGACAAAGACCATGACGGATTCATAACATACACGGAATATCGACAGCACGAAGAAAATGGACGAACGCCGTAATAAATTGCTCGTGTGAATATGGTAGATATTTTGAAACAAAGTTGTACGAGTACAGTTTAAATAAAAGGTAAAGTAAAAAATGAAATAATTACAGTCTTTTCCCGAGTTACGTGACACTCGAGTTACGCGAATTCGAGATACGCGCATCCCAAAATTTTGCCAATTCGTGTAATTTTGTATGTGGAATTTAATTTGTTTGGAATTGTATTTGTCAAATTTCAATTTTTATATAAAAAACATTAATTTTAGTAAAAATTTACTCTAATTGTCGGAATAAATTGTCATTAATGTGCTTCGTAACGTTGAAAAAAGAAATTGACCACTGAATACTAACTATAAACGATATTATAAAGGGAATCCGAGTTACGCGAATTTCTCTGGCACGCATTATTCGCGTAACTTGGGAAAAGACTGTACTTCCAATTATTGCCTGTAAATATATCACATCGTAAAGCACGATTTTTTCAATAGCTGGTTGTGTAAAGCATGTACAAATTGCGCGTCTAGATATGCACGAAACATCGTATGCGTTCCCAAAGGCGATAAGTCCGACCACATGTTTTGAAATCGCCGAAAACGATCGAACCTGTTATTCATTGAGCCAACATCGTGTCATACTTCTATTTGATTGGTAAAAAAATTAAACAACCAGACATCCAAAGCCACTTCAGGTGAACCTCTTCTTCCTAAAACCTGATTACAAGTACAGTGTGGCTCATAAGAGTGTGGCTAATGCGAAGTTTATTAGATCTTTTTCTTATGGTTAAGTGGAAAAAAACATAAAATTAATTAATGGACAACCATTCTACTCTACATTATTAGATATGGCCACCGTTGTTTTCCATTAATTTCTCCAGACGTCCAGGGAATTCGGTGCATAGCTACTAAATGTATAAACCATGCTTCAGTTCCTTACTTTTAAAATATAGGTTTTTGATGTCGACGATCACAGGCTTTTGGATGAACATACGCATCTTCTGAGTAATCGAGGTGGTTCAAAATCTGAGCTGCTAGGAGGCCAAACATCGTCAAAAAGCCATGATATTCTTCAGCCATTTTTGACTCTTTTCCGAGGTCTGAAACGGCGTTCAACCTAGTAGAAAAAGAAGTCGCTGGTGCTCATCGAAGTTCTCTTTGACCCTAAGTAATACCGCCTTCAGCAAAATGCTCAATGTGATATCGGTATACACCTTTAAGCCACTTTGATGAAAACCAGAGTCATTTACCATCTATTACAAGCAACTGCTCTGAAAACCATGATCGCAAAATGTTTCGTGGTTCACTTCGCTTCTGTGGAATATCCTCGAGCATCCTCCAGCTGCGACGAAATAAACCGGACCGTGCACAAATTCCATGCAGGATCGATGATGAAAAGTTTCTGATCAGAGAATTCGACGAACGGATGATCTTCTTGAACACGTTCAACAAAATCATCAATCATTCAAACTGTAGAGCTTTGACCCAGTCCATTATTAAGTGGCATTTTACTCGTGCCCTGAACTTTGAATTTAAGTCATCTTTGATCAATAACTTCATTGAAATATTGGCATCTTGCGTTAAGTGTCGGAAAGAACGTTTTTCGTCGAATGGATTTCGTTTTAGATTTTGTTTCACAGTTTGTTTTGTTCACATTATACACTCTTGAAGCGCGAGTCGACCGCGGACGCCCGCTTCCTGGCTTTCTAAGACGTTCATCAAGGACGATACTTGTAATGTGATATACAGTGGCCAGATGGCACGCCACAGTCTCAATCTCTAGTCTGGTCAACCTGGTTATAACATACATGTGAATGGATATGGTAAATTAAATAAACAGATAGCAAGACCGACAATCAAGTCAAGTGTTGAACTACAAAGTTCATTGTCTTTCTAAAATCAGAATCGAATTAGGTGCTAAATCTATTCAATAAATGTTTCTTTTCAAGCAAAAACAACTATAACAAAATCCAACACATATTTTTTTCATTTCTCAATTAAGAAACACTGTTTTTGTTACAATGTGTTGTGAGCTAGTGTGCTCTGTGAGAAGGAAGCATAATAATATGCGCACGCGTTCTCCGTTCGGAATTGATGTTGTTCCGTGGTAGCGAGTTTTCCGTTGCATACGAAGTATCCATCCAAGTCGTCAGTCAGCTGTTTGCTTTATAGTGTGCGTTTTTATCTATGGTTAAATCGTTATGATCAAACTATGATACGATGGTGTGTAATTCTGTAAGCATTAAGTGCCACGCAAACAACACACACTTTACTCGCTGATACGTTCGATTCCGATTGTCGCATAACATTTATTTGGTACATAAACTAGAGAGGAACGCTCACAGTGTCTTTGATAAATGCCCAACAAATATGCGTTTACTAAAATTCTCTAATTATCAAACGAGTAACTGAGGCTTTTGTTATATAAAAATAATTTCCTGGCTGATATTGGATAACTACTAACACTTTGTATGCATTTTTTTTTGTATGCAAAATTTTTCGTTTACATTTCGTCACCTCCCTACTATTTCCATTGCACCTCGCATTGTACGCCTGCCCAATACCCTTTTCTAATGCTGAATAATTCAACATTTTTCGCTCCGGCGACCACGCTTGCCGGTATGGCTCTCTATGCTTGTATCGTTGGTACGACGAAAAACATTAAATTTCGTTACCATACCCTCGATTCAGCAGTCATGCCTAAAGTATGTTGCGACATAAGCGAATCTCCCCGATCTCTCTGGCTCTCTCTCGCTCTTCGCTCCATCCGTGCGGCTGCCGTAATGTGGCGATGCCTGACTACTACTGGCTCGTCGTGGGTGGTTAAGGATGCCCGAACACTGTCAGCATTTCAACGCCTCGTGCTTCCGGGAATGAGACAGTCGAAATCCGCAGTCTGCAACGTCCACTGTCCTGGAATCTGGCGTTTGCGTCCGACCTGTACGTTTAACCTTTTTGTTGTGAATGGTAGTCCGCAAATCAAGAGGACAGTAGTGAAAAAAAATCTCGTAGCCATTTTCATCTCGTAGTTGCTTATTGTTCAGTGTCTGGTTTTATTCAATTTATCAACAACAATTCGACCGCAATCCAATGAGTCTGGAAATTGGCATGGTGATAGTGTAAGAAACTCTTCGTCAAGTGAACAAGAGCAATACTACAAAACGAGTAGCAACTGATGCTTATGGAAACGAATGAGGATTAAAGTATGCTCCCACATAACACTTACAATGTAATCTGTGCAAACATTGAGTAAAGTAAGGGTTCTGAGTGTATTTTTTGTAGAACGAAAATTCATTTACCCTCTTTTATACGTGCCCATCATTGACGGTAGCAAAGGTGAAACAACCGGCTGGTCTCAGCAGTTGGTGGAGCAAACTCAGTCGGTCTATAGTGAGATGAGCCACGGTACAATCGCCAAACGCTGAGAGTTTTTTGTTAAGCTTGCCACCATTCTCTCAGCTTTTCCACCATTCTCTCACACACATTCAGTCGATATTATTGAGCAGTTGGTAGCTGGCTGACGTGTGTTGCACTTCAAGTCACGGGGAAAATGTGCGTATGTGTATATTACAGTGTTTTTCTTCGCGGTCAGCTACTGTCTCCCGCAATCCTAGTCGTTGTAGCATAAACGTGCGTTTACCATTAGTGATTTTTTTGTACATTTCCCCAACATCGGGCAGTGCCGTGAAACACCGCGCTTGAACATCATTTTTGTGAAGAATATCGACTCTCAAGGGTCCGCACGCGTCTCACAGGATCGAAACGTAGATAGCTGAAGTGAAACCGGGAATTATCAATATTCACGTACCCGGAAATATTAAGGTAAATATTTTAGAGTTATTTAGGAGGGTCCGCAAAGTAAAAAAGCAGAACCAAAATCATACATGCATCATGCACGTAGAAAAGAAACTCAATATTTGCACAACCATTACTTTACACTACAGATTTGTTTGTACGCGCCAATTATGTTAACAAGCGATACGGTTTGCAAATGACATTGCCGGCAATTTTCAGCAACATTTCCGGCAGTTCGTGCAGTTACCTTATGCAAAGAAGGTAACGCACTCGTACCGAGCAATGTTATATTTTGTTATTTTTAGTCGTTGCTGTCCTAGTATGATCATTCTTTCGCTTTACGCGATACAGAAAGAAAAACTGGCTCGTTGTGGCAGTTGAGCTGGGAAAGAGCATTGATGGAAGAAGCAGAACCGCGCAAAACAGACAACCATGTTTATGACATTGTTCTGGTATTCTGGTCAAGAGTAATCGTCACTAAAAATACGCATGCGAATGAACAGGAAAGCTCATTCTGCAAAAAAAAATACCTTCATGTTGATCATTCCAATCGAACCTTTTTTGCGTGGAGTAATAAAATCGCAAGGACATATAATGCAGAATTTCTATTAAGTTAATTTATTTGGGTGTTTTTTGATCATGCTACAATCGTAAGTTGTATGTCAGTAGAGAACTTACATAACTTATGTTATTAATAAACGCTGATCATTTTGCTGATCGAACATGAAGCTATCAACGATATCGTACAGTCATCCAATTATATCATTTGGAAGACAAACCATCATATACCTTACTAAACTAAATATTCCTACTCATCATCGTGCATGATAAATAAGAACAGGAAAATGTAAGTGTACTGCTAGTATTTAATATGTACCTTGTTTAATACGAATCTCACCTTACTCCTGTGAGGAAACTGTCCAAAAGGGCTCGTTCATTGTTCCGCTGACACGTACGGTGACTAAATGGATCCGATTTCATTTGAATATTCATATTACCTTCGCATTGATGTCAACTGCTTCTCCAAGATGTGATTGTAAAATACCGTCTTGCTCACTTATTCAGGAAGCAAAGTACACCCACAATTGAGAATGCACCATACGATTACTTCACCGATGCACTGAAAGAAGTACAGGTTTTGTTGGTAAACGTCCAACAAAAAGCATGAAAGCATTCAAGGTAATAGGTACTAGCATGAAGCACGAGGTTCTCCTGAATTTTCGTGCTTTATTCTTTTTTGTAGCACTCCATAACTCTGCCTCATTCCACCGATTGGCTGTTGTTCATAACTAGCTGGTACAGTGTTAGGGTAGAAAACCATATACTGCAGCAATGCAAGTACCATTACTAGAGACTAATGAATCACTTCCTTAACATGCAAGGCAAATTTCCGGTCTGATTTATCGACGCCAAAAGCGTGGGAACCTTGTTTTAGCATTATTCCATGCTGTTGATGGTGAACGTTGTAGTTATGCATGTGTGGTAGGAAGGTAAACACTTTCGATTTTACGACCGAGTTAAGGAATCAATTGTTCTCTGGTATCTCCTTATGTATTTCTCTTATTTGACATGTGCATGTGGGTAATTTTCGAATATCGATAATTCCCACTTGGCAAACCCGACAGATATCAAACATGCCAACAAATAATTGTAATTGTTCATAAATATAATGTAATTTAATAAATATAAACTTAATTAAAGCCTACAATAATGTAATATAATACAAATTGCTTTGCCCGTCAAAACAAATTGCCCATCTCAAACTATCGTAATCTGATTCGTAAATTTTATCATTTTTCAAAGTATACTCACATGTCATGAAAAGTGCGGTGTTTTTTTTATTCAATAAGAACGTGTTGCTTACAACTAATGGGGAAGCTTAATCTAAGATACAATTCACAAACGTTTGAAGACATTTGCTTCTCCAAACCGTGAAAGGTCACCTTATCCCGGGTGTACTCGGCCAAAAGTGCGGTGTTAATTATCCTCCAAATGTTAACGAAATATTAGTTTTATATTGGGTTATAATTTTAACCTAAGTTTTCTGACACATCGGAACGGTATTAATATAACCAACCTAAGGTTTTCGTATTTAAATTATGAATTATTGTAGGATTCGTACTAGTGATGTACACACTAATTCAGAATGAATAAATGACGTTAATCTTACGAGAGAGTGAATTAATTCAAACCTTCAAGAAGAGTATTTATAACTCTTTTGTGATTTAACTCATTAACTTCAATCTTGAGTTAACTTAAGATGCAAGGAACTCAGGTGCAATGACTGGAACCGCGTGCCAGACGCCACAATTTGCATTTGTATAGTGGACAATTATTATGTTACAAATGAGTGACGTCTCCCATCTCTGATTCAAACCATTGAGTACTTATAATTCCTTGCCATCCTGTTTCCGATATTTACTCAATTATTAATTTGTTCATAATCCTCACTTGTACTGGAATGTGCACCTTTTCATGCTACAGGTTTTCGAAGTACAAATACAAATCGCAACTAAATCGTTTATTACGAACCACCAGGCGACTCCTTTAAATCCAGCTTGAGTATTAAGAATGTGAGAATTATAAAAAACGCCATGATCATTCTTAAACACATACAACAACAAACATATAAATAAGCAGTAGAAGCAATATAAATAATCATAACAAAGTTGAAGAGAACATTAAACAATTCTACTTGTTAAACTATAGTTTATCACTATATCCAACAGCTAGTGTTAGGTCAAGTAGCTCGTTTTAATGAGCCGAGTAAACCGCTCGCGCGGTATTGTAGTATTGTTCGCGTTGAGCGCGAAGTAGTTTGAAGGTAAAACAAGCGCTTGAACGCCTCCAACGTTTTGAGCGCTTTGAGCGCGTCGAGTTCGTTGAGCGTGTTAAGCGAGTCGAACTCAAACAAGCGCTTTGAAATTTGTTCTAATGAGTGGGTTTTTTTTTTCGTTCGAACGGCCTGGCCGTATCGACTTATTTTACCACGTAGCCGGATAGTCAGTCCTTGTTACGGGGGATTGGCCCGGATGGGGTTTTGGTCCGGTCCATTCGTGTGAAGACCGACGCCGCTACCATCATGTCTCCGGGCCGCCCTAATGAGCGGGTTAAACGCCAAACAAACTTTCTTTTCGTGTTTTTTTAAATAACGCTTTTCGAAAAATACATTTAAATTAAAAGAATTTTAGTTGAGTACCAAAGAGCTCGAAGCGCTCAACTGCTCAACACGCTCAAGCGCTCGTTTGACCGATCGTTTAAGTTTTGAGCTACTTATTTTTCTGTTTTGAGCGCTCTGAGCTGAGTTGAGTTAGTTGACCGATTGAGGTATTGAGGTAGACCCAACGCTAGAAATAGCCCTTAGAATATCCACGAAATTTTGCACACAAGCTTTTATTTAATGTAAGCAAAAATAAACATGCAATATCCTTTCATACTGAAACTAGATAGCGCTGATTAGCCACACCGTACATTATCGTTCAATAGCAAAAAATAAAATTAATAATTTGGACCAGTAGTGTACACAACGAGTTGCAGATCTTTTAAAAAAAAACCTGAATATGACTTCGTCTTTAGGCGAGCTCCAGTGGTGTATTGGTAACGGCTCCGGTCTTCACACGGCAGGACCGAGGAAAAACCCCCATCCGGATTATATCGCTCGTAGCAAGGACTGACTACCGGGCTACGGCCTGGCCGTGCCAACGAAAAAATGTTTCCTCGTCTTTAATTTTTTGGTAGAAGAATATTTTATTCATCATCAAATTTTCTTTTGATTTTGTTGATTGAGTGATAATTGATGATGAGTTCGACCAAATATTGAATTTAGAATACAAAATCTTTTTAAAAATATACTTATAATAATTTTTTGTTAACAGTTATCAAAGTAGTAGCCGTAGCACCAAGGGCGGTAGCAACAAAATAACTCCAGTTTATCTTGAAAATCGACTTTGGGAGAAAATTTTGGTCTAATTGGATTAAAGAATTGGGAAAAAAGAAACAAGCGACATAAATTTCTTTGTAAAATCGGCAAATTTTCCTTTTTGTCTAGAAATCTGCCTTCCGAAACGATACAACTCAAAAGTACTACTTGTATTAGATAAAATGTTAAAAAAATTCATTCCCAACCTTACCGAACAAAACAAACTACAGTTCAAATGTTCATGATCACACAGCCAGACCACGTGTTGTGGCGATAAGTTAGGTGGCCATTCGTAGTGCCACTCAGTCGCAGGTTCTTTTCTTCTTTTCATCTGTTTCATCATGCCATTATTCAGTAATCATTAGCGAAAAGTGGAGTTTGTCATTCATATGACGCTGATAATCGTCATTGTATGCCAGGATTTGGTATGATCATAATTTATTATTTATTTTATTTATTTCTTCCATGATGACGGCATTTGCCGCCGTATTATCAACAAAGTGTCGAGTTTATACAAATTTTTCAAATTTTACAAGGCATTTCCTCCTTGCGAATTACCTTATCCCAATATGATCATAATTATCCCAATTAAAATCAGATGCTTTTTGTTGATTGAGGACAAATCACCCGTCCTTAATCCATAATTTTTTATTCATTATGAACACCGTAACGACAACACAGATCGGAGGGTCATAACCGCAAAATTATATATTTTTTAAATTATATACTATTCTATTATGTAATGAACTCATGCGAGCATTATTTAGCAGGAAACATATACAATCGTGAAAATTACTTGGCTTTCCAGAAGCCAACATGGTTATATTATTTCGAAAGCATTGTAATTTTATCTCAAATAGATCTTTTAATCTAGCAATATTTAAGTTTGTAAAATGAATTCTAACAAATGTTATAGTGAAATGCCAGTGCATGAAGTTTGATAGTTAATTTATGAAACAACAGAACATCTTAATCATTATTATCCACCATTGATACTGTGACATGATATTGTGTGTTTATAAGACGCATTACTCCTACACACCATCTATCGTCTTAGCGATCGTTCGAAATCTGAAAGAGAACATTAGGTTATGGGATCGAAACTAATCTGGACCTTTTTTTTCTTTGGCCATGACATCGACTTACTAATACATGACATCGACATGACATCGACGATACTAATGATAGTTGGTTTTTATGCTCCATTTGCAGCTAAATTAAAACTGCACTTTTAATTATAACCCATCAATCAACACATCCTTAATCAAAGACCAGATCTGCTGAGGACCCTCGCTGTAAACACTACGTATGAATGAATGTAAAGAACAGGCAGTACCTGCAAGTAAATCGTTAGTAGGACGGAAGTGAAGCCAGCATTCGCCAATGAACCAACACTAATTGTGCAACTCGATTAACACACTGTGGGAATTGAAGTTCGTAAACTATGGAGCGGAAATTGTTGTATGCATTTCGCGGCTGGATTGCATTTGTGGCCTTTATGGATTTGGGAACCGCCTTCCGATGTTATATCGAGCGACGGAGTTTTCTGGGTGATCACTCAGAAACACAGTTTATTGAAGGTAATGAGCACGTCATTCATAACTTTTCGTGTAATTTGTTTGGAACATTAATATTTTCAAATTTCCCAATAATTTTCTTAGGAGACTACACGATTTCAAGGATACTGGGTATATATTGCATATTGAAGGCAGTCGCGTTGGTTCACTGCACATTGTACATACACTACAAACCGTAAGTATATCGCATATTCGAGGACAATACTTATAATCGTATTGCACTACAACAAAATTTCGAAATGTTTATCGTATTTCCTTTCATTCTACTTTTCCTAAGAGTTGTTAGTATGGGTGGATGCTCATTAGCAATAACGATGATGCTCTACATAACTGAGGCCTTGTACTTCCGCTCAACTACGTTAAATTTTTACGTCATATTTCCGTGTGTTCTAAACTGTGAGTAAAGAGATTTTTCATTTATCTACCTTTTGAAAATTGAAAAAAGGCTCTCACTCATTTCTTTTCTCTTTCCTGTGTTTTCTATATGTACATCTAGCAATAACACTTATAGGTCTTCTATATATTCCTCGTAAATTGCGTCTCTGGGAGCATCGAATTGCATCAGAAAATGATGATGAAAACTCGCAACTTCTGAAACAAATGGGAGGATTCAAGAAGAGAAGAGCGCACAAAACTAAAACTCCATGAATACTGTGGATCGCATAATTTTAGATATCACGCTATAATCACCCTCTTGGCACACTATCCTATCCCACCTATCCCCATCATATGTCTGCATCCGGGTGCGATATTCCTCTCAAGTAGATTAACTACTGAACAGAAAAAGAAACACCGAAACAGAGATCCCAACGCCCCTCAGATGATTAATCATATCGAGTAGTAGTATATTGTACAAACCCTCTTCTTCGTTTTTGTACTAGGTGAATATGGTTTCGGGGATACTAGTAAACACATATGGTGTCTTTATGATACATTCATAGATTATTTCCTTACCGCAATGCAGTATGGCGTAATTTGTATTGGACCATTTAACTCGTGTAACTGCAGAACGACTGATCTATCATATAAACAGTTTCCTAACTACGCACTGCAAGAATCACAAACACGTACGCTCACATTCGTCTCTCCACATTCTGCACTTTGTTTAGAAGTTTACAGTCACATAGCACGGTTTTACTGCAAACTAGAGTTATTATTCTAACAATGGAACTCAGGCATTTGATTCGATTGTGGATTAGACTACTAAACTCATTCGCTTCCGTGTGACTGATTCATCTAATAAATAAAAAGTACCCCATTACGAATATGCCTTTTTAAATAGTATTTCCATTTTGCTTAAAACGGTCGAAAGAGTAAGAAGTGTGAACCTAGCACATCACTAGCGAAATCCCTTTTTCACAAACACGTAAACTTCCAGCATATATGCTACCTATGCCGGAATGCAATTCAACTTAAACTACATAACGAAAAAAAGAACTAGCTAGCAATAGTCAAAATAGCAAGAAGCAAACAGTTTCTAAATATTTTTCTACGCCTTCCATCAATATGCAAAACACGAGGAATAAGGTATTTCATATACTATTATGGAGTAAAGCCACACTGAAGCGGAAACAAATGAGGGCTTGTTCGCCATGTTCGAATACGAACAATTAATGATTCAGGGGTATAATACTAGTAGTAGCAAATGGACTTTAAAACAACAAAATGTGAATGCAACAAAGCTTTAAAAACATTTGTAACACGAATTCTAATTCATGACACCCGGGCCGTTTTAGAAAATGCATCAAATATCGATAATAATGCATAACCTTGACCGAAACAAGCTATGTTATCAGTAGTAGCGTCAATCTCAATTTACCGATATGTTGAGTTAAGAATCTGATAAGCTCGGTCGTTTCTTCTTGAACTTACTGCTAGCGAGCAATCACGAAACTTGAACAGTCTTCGTTCCAGCTACTCGATTGCCATTAAGATCGAAACGCTATGCATGATTTTCACCACTACCAACCTAAGACAGGAAAATTGCGATTATTAGTAACAACATCATCACAAACATGGGACGTGCAACCATGCAACACCCCAATAAATTTTCTCACGAAATACATTTCGCAAGGGTGGAGTGCATTTATCATCTTGCAATTGAAAAATGAAGTAAGTTCTACGCACTTCGGCACGCTCAAGCAACAAGTGTGTAAAGTAGTTTGTGCACGCAGTGTGAGTTTTTAATAGCGTGAGAAAAGAACTAACACATAAAATTTAGTTTGTGATAGAGAGACTTAGCGAATATTAAAAATAGATTTGCAAGAATTACACGTTATCACATTAACGAAGGCTTGCTAAGCTATATTAAATATTACAATACGATGACCAGTTACTGCATTAAGATTTCAAACTGCAGTCCTCATCAACAAGTTGTAGTATGCCGAGGCAAGTATTGAAAATTAAACATCGCAAAAGCTATCTAAGGCTCCAAAACTACAACTTACTGATGGTATTCTAATACTGCCCACAGCATTATGCAAACCGTGCGTTTTAAAAGCATTTTTATGACAAGCATCGCAATAGGATCGGCATTCGCCGCCCTAAATTGTACTAGATATGGAAACGACAACAGTAGGAACTTCTTTGAACAAATTTTACAAATAAGTAGCGTTCTGCCGCAATTATACAATTCAATCAATACAATTACAGTCAATACTAGTTGACAATCGGACCAGCAGCAGTAGTCATCACTGCTTGTTTACCCCTCTAGTCAAATGATAAGAGAAAACTTTCTCTTTTATTCATTTTACCTATTCTCTAATATTAATTATTTCAATCGAACAATTAATAGGTTGTATTATTGAAACCAACGTTGTAATAACAAAATTAATTCTTGTAAAGACCGAAAAAATCGAACACAATACGCAATCGCGAAGAAGCATACATCTTTTATCATTTAATGTTAACACCAAATGAACAGACGCACGACCATACGCGGTAGTTTGATAAACAGAAATAAAAAGCCGAAACTGAATAATTCCAAATAAAAGGTGTATGTTGTTGCACATGATTAATTATGATGATAAAATTACATATGATTCAGTCATGCACAATTGTACACCACCACAAACTTGTTTCCTTATCCACAAAGTAACGTTAATTAGGTGATATATCCATTTGAAAGAAACAAATCTAGTCATCTAGTATTCTATTGCTGATAATCATCCAACACCTATTATCCCATTTCCAACAAATGTACTAATCTTCTTCTTAATTAAATACGTATATTTTGGAACATCTTAGCGTAACAAAATAAATAAAAATATTGATTCCTGTCGTGAATAAAAAAAACAAAAGCTATAGCTATATTAAATGTGAAAAATACGGATGGAAAAGACGACACTAGCCAGATAATTAATAATAATCTGGAACTGGAGCACAAGCTACACGTACGAAATCGCTATACCGGACATGGCCGTTGCTCGATACATTTGCCTCGCGAAAAATGTTATCCACCTGTGGTGATTCAAAACGGTCCCAGAAAGGGAATGAATGTAAAAACGTTCAGATAAGATAAGCCCATATACTGGGCCTCTGGGGAACACTTACCTCACGATACGAAAGCCCTTCGCCCCAATTCTGCAGTAGATGACGCAGCTGTCGCGCAGGGATTGTTCCACGGCCTGCTTTGTCTCCGGCTTTAAATGCCTGTACAACCTCATCGGGAAGGTTTTCTACGCGCGAATGCTGATGCATAACTTCTAAGAAATCTGCAAAACTCATGCGGCCATTTTTCTTCTTCAGATACTGGGTCAACTCTTGTATGGTGGGAGAAAGTCCCAGTGAGCGCATTATCACTGTAAGCTCGTCCAGCGTCGTTATATGACCCGAGCGCGCGAACAAGTAGAAACACTCACGAAACTCTGCAAATAATAGATACAACAATTAGCTCCATCTTTTGCAATAAGCATATGCCATCCATTTGTCAGTGAGGAAAACTGTCCACGTACCATCGATATCTTGTTCCTTGAAGTAACGGGCCTGGGAAAAAGCAAAATAACGATCAATTAGTTCTAAAGGCACTAAGTTGAGTTATCTACGGATACGAAACGAACCATTGCCAGAGATGATGGATGTATGAGGAATGTGAAAATAACGTTTGGAATGTTTGCAAATCACTTGTTGCTTTACGTCGTTTCGCTTTTGCCTAGCTACGAAAGCATAAGCGTAGTTCACACACAATGATCTCCACCTTCGCTGTCAAAAGCTCGTGTCCGATTTTATTCCCTACGAACGCTGTACATTAATCAGCGCATCTATGAACACGTTTGGGCATCAAATATTATCCGAAACTACGAAAACTTTCTGATATGTTTAAACAATTTTTTTCACACATTCTGCATTTATTCTAAGCTGATAAACGCTGATTCCAACAATTAATTACCAACAGAATGCTTTACATCATTCAGCTGTCAAAGCTTCGCGGTCTGTGTACAGCTTGTTATTACGCTATCGACGCGTTCTCCTTCGGTAAAATGGTTCCAGAAAAATAGTTCCCTAGCGATTCAAAACAAACCAATTGCACCTGAACACTGATCAACAAACGGTGCAGGGCGACAAAATGTTGTCCAGGAAAAGTAAAGATAAGTCTATTAAAGAAGGTGTGGTAGGTAAATACGTGAAAAAAGACACTCCGCCGGAAATACCAAGTGAGTATGGTATTGCATTGTGCATTGTGGGTCTATTACACTTCTTCCGATGCATTTCAACAATTAGAAAGCGCTTGGTGCTTCCGTACAGCAAGTAATTAGTGTATATTGTGCGTAAAATAACAAGAGTTTTGTACGTTTTATTGCAGCTGTAAACGTGTGGACCGCGGAGCAAAATAAAAGCAAGCTTGCTAAAGCTAGGAGGAGCTCGCAACAGATCGTTTCCAATGCCGGTCAGCCACCGGGACTTCCCATGACTGCTAACAGCAGCAATATTCAAAATCTTCAAAAATTTGGAAATTCCAAGGTGTTGACGAAAGTAGGAGGGCTTGGCCATGAAGGAAAGTATACGCCTAGCAATAATATTCCCAATTTGGCTCACAAGTTTGGCAGCATTAATCCTAACAATGAGCTGTCCACTGGACTTAACTTGATGAACGGCAATGCAAAACAACTTCCCATGATGTTGGTAAAAAACCCGACTACTACCAGGGGACTTTCGCTTCCGATGAATGATGTAAGAAACAATAATAGCCACGGAAATTACGTGGACATCGATACGATCGATCAGATCCTTATGCAGCAAAGCGAAGCAAACCTTTATCGGCTGCAACAACAACAGCAACAGCAAATGTTCCAACAACAAGAACACGAGCAAAAACAGTTGCAACAGCAACAACTTCATCATCAAGCACAGCAGCAACAACAAATGGAGCTACAGGACCAACAACGTCAAGAGCAGCTGGAAATGCAGCATCAGGAGCATCAGGAGCAGCAAGAACAGCTGCAACATCTGGATCAGCAGCAGCAAGAACAACAGGACCATCAGGCTTTGAATAGCCAGCGATATGCTTCCAATTTTGAACGGAAGCTATCATACAACCAACATCATCCGAACAATCACAGGAATGGTTTTGAGAGCTATGGGAATTTATTGCGTAATGGAAGCCCCATCGCATCGTCCGTTTCATCCGGAAACAGTTTAACAAACGAGCAGACCCTTTTTATACGTCATTATTCAACCCGTCAAACAACGCAGCTGCAGCCTTCTTCACAACAGTCGAACAATCAGCAACCCCAGAATCAATCGGAATCAATGCAGCAAGATCATCTGTATCCAATTTATGAAAATCAATCCCAATTGATCGGTCGGCCCGAATCGCCAATTTATAGTAACACGAACTCCGGTACTATATACCAGAATTACAACAGTAACAGCTCGTCACACCAATCGCTCTATTCGAACGTATGCGTTAGTGGACAACCGGCGGGAGAATCTGGTGGCAGCAACAGTTCAGGACTTGCACAGTCACAAACATTGCAGGCATCGTCACTCCAAGCCCAATCCCAACCTCTTTATTCAAATATGATAATTGGCTCAAACAAACCCAATAGTATTACATACGGGGAGGTGGTATTACGAACTGCTCGGCTTGGCACAGCGAATGCGACCAGTGGTGCAGTTCCGGGCCAACGAAGTATTACACAGGGTTCCGCTGGTCAGCAACCCGAAGGAGATAGCGGCGAAGAGGAACTAATGCTGCCACCTGGTTGGTCCGTGGATTACACGCTAAGGGGGAGAAAGTACTACATTGATCATAACACGAAAACGACACATTGGGCCCATCCGCTCGATAGAAAGGCTCTGCCCACAGGCTGGCAAAGAATAGAAGCGGCACGGTATGGAACAATTTTTAAGTAAGTATTTGTTAATGCAAATTTTTGCCGCAGGTTCGAATTTGCACCTTTTTTATGAATCGTAAATTGTAATCGCAAAAGTATGATGCAAAAGACAAATCAATCTATGAATTTGTCATTTTATGCATCTAAAACAATGCGTGATTTTGTTCTCTTGTTGAACTTTTTATCGGCTTGCCTCGGTATGTTGTCTACAACAAGAAACATACAAATGAATAATTGTATTTCGCTTTCTGTTTCTTTCCAAAAGCTATTTCGGAAACCAAGAACTAACTCTGCCATACCTGGCCTCATGCCACCTAACGCATGCACCAGCTGTGGAAATTCCTCGACCGATTGTATCGCATTTTCCTCGTCACAGCGCGTTGGTCCCGGCAAACCCATACAACACGGAAAAGGTCCCAGAATGGTTGTTTCTCTATGCAAAGTGTAAGTCTAACGCGAGACAAAACAAAGAACAGTTACAAAGCAATCATACACATGTTCCATTCGTTCTGTTTCAGCTTCGTCTGAGAAAGATCATATCATAAAATGGGATATGTTTCAGCTACAGCAACTAGAAGATTTCCTTGGCATAATGAAAAAGTTGTATCGCCAAGAATGCAACATTATTGTAGCAAAATACGAAGTGATCAGGTACCATAAAAAAAACAAGTTCATCCCAAATGTAAATTATTTATCAACGTACTTGTAATGTGTTTCAGGATACAGATACACTCGCGAATGCAAGAACTTCGGCGGATGTAATCGAACTGGATGGAACCTCTGTATCAGTGCTTTGAAAAAGAAATGTGATATCAAACAGTTCCTTCATCGAAGATTTGCGTTAGCCTTGAGGCATATCTAAAGCGATGCAGATGCATTATCATCACAACACAACGCTTGTGCATACTCATCAGTGCCTAAAGTTTACACAATCACTCCACTACACGACAAGATTGTGTAACATTATCACAGGCCGTAGTGTATTTTGAAAAGAAAGCAACACGGATACATCCTTCATATATCATTATTATTTTTACACGAATAAAGTAAATATTTCATACCAAGTACATGGTCTATTTTTCTACACCTGAATTGCCACCGTCATCAGCCGCGCGCAAAACTTTAAGATCTTTCAGTTCGTACTCGTCCGTTTTGGTGAACCCGGTTAGCTTGACGACTTTTGCGTTCGGAAGATTGAGCTGCTTTGCGAAACGAATGGCCTGGGGCAGCTCTGCTTCTTCGTCGCTTTTGTAACCATAAAACTTGGCCCAATCATTACGCCCGGTGTAGATCATGTAACAAACGCCTCCGAATGCATGCCAAGCAACTATGGCGTATAATAAACTCAAGCGACCTTTCCAGAGATGAGCCCGGTCCATCGGTATTGGGTTTGTTCGGCGTCGAATCCATTTTCGCAGCCAGCGTGGTTGTTGGAACAGAGTCATCGTCTTTTCGACGATTTTTATCTTGAACAAAAATTATAGCCCAGAATCACAACAACCTGCTGTCAGTTTGCTCCGTTGCATAAGTGCAATGACAATCCACTGACGGAGATGTCAACTAGAATCTAGCGAATAGAGCCGAGGAAGCAAAAATCAATCACAAAGTCACGTACAAGCATTGAAAATGAAGATATTGGTGTGTTCTTTGGTTACTGCTTTGCTGTGTTTAAGTCCTGCGACAGCCGACAATGGGATGGAAGAGTTCGATGATGCTGCTCGATATGCGATTGAGGGCAAAGTGTACCCACCGGAATTGTACGGGGGAGATTCGGAACTCGGGTGGCAGCTCGACACCCAAATATCCATCAACGGTGGCGAATACAAGGGATTTCTTCGGGAAGACGGCACTTTTCTGATCAGCTCAGTGCCGTCCGGCAGTTACGTGGTTGAAATAGTAAATCCGGACTATTACTACGAACCCGTGAGGGTAGAAATCAACCCCAAGGGAAAGTTCCGAGCTCGTAAGCTGAACTATGTTCAGCCATCCCAAGTTCTGCAACTACCCTATCCGCTGAAGTTGAAGGCTCTTACCAGATTCCGGTACTTCCAGCAGCGCGAACAGTGGAAGATAACCGATTTCCTGTTTAATCCGATGGTGCTCATGATGATATTGCCGCTAGGCATTATGCTAATTCTACCGAAAATAATGAGTGATCCAGAAACGAAGAAGGAAATGGAAAATTTAAACTTATCCAAGGTAAAGGGATAGTTCTTTGGCACCCACTAGTGTTCTTTCTTACGTCGATTCTAATCGGTTTGACTTTTCAGATGACGAACGATTTACCCGAATTCAGTGAAATGCTAACGTCCTATTTCACCAGTGGTTCTGCTGGGGCTGCTGCAGCTGCTGCCAAAGCAGGAAAGGAGAAAGATAAAGCCAAACCAAAGCAAAGCAAAAAGAAAAACTAATTTTTCGTTGGAAATTGTAAATGAAGACTAGAATTATTTCCTAAATCCGAGTTTCAAAAAACTAGTTGATAAATAAAACCGGTTTGATGGGAAAACTTTTATTCGGTCTTAACTGAAAAGCCTGGATTATTTACTTACACTTTCAGCGTATCGTATTTGAAGGATTTTATTTCCATCATTTTGGTATCACAACCTGGGAGATTTTGGGCAACTTTCCCTGACTAATTCACCTAAAAGTAGATAATCAGTTCGGCATACCCAGAGAATGATCCAGATCTACCTTACTTACTTCCTTATTCGGCGCTACAACCGCTTCGCGTTCTTGGCCTGCTGCAGGAGTCTAAACCACTCACGGTCGAACGCCTTTGTCTACCAATCCATTATACCGGCTAGTTCTGGCGGACGCATCAACGACATCACTCCATCTCAATGTACCACGCATCCTCTGGCGATTCTAATCCGCTGTGCGACAGTAAGTTTGTCGTACAGCTCATAGATCTCGTGAGCATCTTTCTCTCGAACGCGGCTGTGTTTCGTCAGTTTTGGACAAAGTGCATGTCTCAGAGGCGTATGTTAGTACTGGAACTATACAAGTTAGTTATAGTCCCACTTTCGTTCGTTGCGTCAGGTATTTTGAGTGGAGAAGTTTCTTCAGACTGAAGTATGACCGGTTGGCAGCCAGCACCCTAGCGCGTATTTCATCCAAACAAACAGCACCCTACCTTTAAACCACAACCAAACAACTTCCACATGGCTTTAAGGCTGCATTAGTTAAAGGAAAAGTGGTTTGATAAGTAATCAGTATTAATTTAATTTTGAATAAATCCGATTTCATGCTTTGCAGTAACTTGTTACGAATCGTGCTGTAGAAATGGGGTGGGCAGCATACGAAGAATACGCGCTCTGTTGGGAATGGGACTATCATCCAAAGTTGAATGGCATAATTCATTCAAATAAACTGGGTAGTGAGCTTGATGATGGTCGAGTAATTCATACTAAGAAACTATCTACTACTACGGGGTTAAAAGTCAAGTTATAAAGTCAAAATAAGCCAAAAATGACAGGCCTTTAGACCTCTCCCCTCTTCTAGATGTACTACATAAGCTATTTGGCACAAAATCGTGTGAAGCTGCTGAAGCAAACCAAACCTTAACGCTGGTTGCAAATACTCGGGACACATACATTTTGATTTTTATTATTCTCTTGGGATTTAATTTAACAAGACATTAGTACCCATCACTTAATCTACTTTATTTTGTAACTACTTCGATTAAAACGAATTATATTTTCGTAGAATTTTTCAACGTTTAGAACGAACGTACAAGAGTTTATTAGCAGGTGTACCAACTATCTGTTTTTGGCAGGTTCTCCCGTATTTGTTGGCATCATGTACTCAACTGAGTACATCGCACAAAATGTGATAGAGTAAATATAAAACCAATCGGAAAGCATATAAATTCCTAGCATTGAAGCACACTCTGATGCCTTACCTTCAACTTCACTTTCTTACTAAGTCAAATTATAACTCCGGAAGAACTTGATACATATCGAAACACATATGAATATAAAAGGAATGTAATTTCATCCATTTCGATGAAAATACGTCGTACAAGGTTTGATAGTAAAAAAAAAACTGTTGTTGAATGAATATTAAAACATATAAATGCTGTTAATGCCTACCAACTATGCTTTTGCAGATACACAATTGTGCCGTTGAACAATGACTTTGAGCACTATTCATTGAAGCAACTGTACGTAATTTGCCGGAAAAAGTCCATACTTATTGTTGCACCATCCCCGCCACCAGCCTTCATCGATCTGAAACACGTTTGTAGTTGCATATGTTAGGTTCATTGCATCAGACTTATCTCCATTAATATTGCTATCTTCCTTTCGTTACTCACCATTTCGATATGCGTTATCTTATCGTCCGGATCAAAGGATATTTCATCCTCCGCAGCGGCTTGATAATCGTACAAAGCAACGGCTTGAATACCCGGATTGTCGGGAGAGAGAATGAACTCCTCCACATCTTCTTGCACAGGCGGTTCAACATCCGCCTCCTGTTCTTGGCCTGTGGGAACTACTGTGGTTGTAGCTTGTTCTGTTTCGGCAACTGCAACCGGTGTGGCGCTGTAAGATGTACGAGCAACTGGTGCTGGCTCTTGCATGTTAAGTTCTGGCGCTATTTCGAGTTGCTCAACTGCTACTGCTAACCCTGGAGTAGAGCCAGAGGTTGGAATAACGTCTGGTTGCACCAGCTTACGTGTTTCTTCTTCCTTCGGTAGCACTATTGGGTCCTTCTGAAGGAGTACATAGATTAGATTCCATACATTCTAAGAGAAAAACGTGTAAACCTTGCTTAACTTACTCTTGATTTCTCCAATGATGCATTCTCTTGTGGCTTGTTGAAATTGTTGATAGCACTACTGACACCAGCTTCCCTTCCTGTATTTATAGGTCCTTTCCGTTCCGGCTTTTTCGGTTCCGCTGATTCTGCCGAATAATTCTGGACCACAAAAAATCAAATCTCTGAATTCCTCATCCATAACATATCCAATAGTAACTTACAACACGTTTTGCGGCTTCTTCTCGATCACGTCGATCCTTTTCCTCGCGCAATCGTTTTTGCTCTTCGGCACGTTTCCGTGCTTCTTCTTCAGCAGTGGCGGCAAAGTTTTCAAACTTTGCGCGTAAATTGGACGGCTTGGCGGATCCAATGTCTGGCTTTACTTTCGTGTAGTTAGTACCGATCTTATCTTGCTCCTGGAACCCTACTGCTGATTTATCCATCCGGTCATTTTGCACTCCAAACTTTCCACCGAAGCCCTATGAAACATGTTATAATGTTTAATTGCTTGCAGCAAATAACTTTTGTCAACAATAAATGTTACGAAAGCAACGATGTTAAACATATGCATATATGTGGAGTTAATTTCCGCCCATTCCGTAATGCCAAACAACAGTCTACAACCGGGTGTGCAATAGGACAGTGATCGAAGCGACCCATATTAGTACGCGCTATCCGTACTTATAACGAAACTACTCACAATTTTGTGATCGAGCTGGCTTTCGTGCATTTGTGGTTTCTCCACATGATCCCAGCCAAAGGCTGATTTATCCTTTCGATCGGTCTGCACGCCAAACTTTCCTCCGAAGCCCTAGTGGCCACAAAACGGTGGGATTAGGGAGCACCCTAGATAAATCAAAGTTCGACTTTCTCGACATTCTCGCACTTACCACTTTGTGATCGAGCTGGCTTTCGTGTTTCTGTGGCGCCTCCATATGATCCCAGCCGACGGCCGATTTATCTTGACGATCCTGTTGAACACCAAACTTGCCACCGAAGCCCGTCTTGTAATCTTTCTGTGATTCGTGCTTGTCCACTTTCTCAACATGGTCCCAGCCGAGGGCAGATTTATCGACGCGATCCTTCTGTACCCCGAACTTACCTCCGAATCCGGATACGTAATCTTTTTGGGAAGCGTGCTTCTCCACTTTCTCGATGTGTTCGTGACCAACGGCGGATTTATCCATTCGGTCTTTTTCCACCCCAAACTTTCCACCATACCCATGTGAAGCTTTTGGCCCATCTTTGCGCTTCTTATCCGCATCGGCCCGTTCCGTTTCCTCGCGCAGCTGTTGCATATCGATGGCGGCTGCATTACGGCCACTGCCTTCGATAGTTTTTGAGCCCCATCGTTGCTCCTGTTCACTAACATCGTTCACAAAATCCGGATCCGTTTCCCAGTCGTCATCTTCGGTTCCTTGGTTAACAGCGGTTGTATCAATATCGCGACCTGCGGTTGATTTCCACATGATGAGGAGGATGAGTCAGAAAAACTGTTGCCGGATCGCTTGACACTGCAAATGCATTGAAGCAGGGCGGGGTATTATAGCTCTGTATAACGGTGTTATCTGTAAGCTATTGCTGACTCACCAATGATTGCAATCTGAGTTGAGTAACTGCACAAATAGACGATTAATTCGATGGTAATAACTTTTAGAAGCAATTTCCTATTCTAACAACAAACTACTCATTTTTGTACACATAAACAGAGAAAACTATGGAATTTTACAGCATAGCAAGTTGTTCGACCCGGAAAGCTTGACAATTGTTCCAAAGAAAATAGAAAGTCACTTTTGACAGCACGAATAAAACAAAAAATGTGTTGTTGAATGTTTTGCTTTTTTGAAGTTCGGTGGAATGAGATGTCCGGGGAGTTGTTGAAAATGCATAGAAATGCGAATGTGTCCAACATAATGGACGAATGTACCGAATGTACAGCAATTAGGAACAATTCACGAGCTCAAACATTTCCGGCGATGTAGATCGTTTGCAAAACCAGCAATCTCTATACAGAAATGCAAATTGGCCAAGGAATCCAAATGAATTTCAGCTGAAATAGGGCTGTTGTAAAGCGTTGGCCGATCAGATTAAATACTTGCTGCTGTGTGCTGTGCATTGCTTTTCGTTTTCAGTGCTATGTTTTTTTCCGTCGGTAAAGACATTGTACGCTGAAATAAGTCTATCGTACATTTATTTTATTGGATCAAGTTTTAAATTTTATACATGCTTATAAACTTCACACAAATAATCTTTATATTGTTGTAACCATCCATTCTGTACACTTTCTTTGCTTGAACCTACAATCGTGTTCGATCTTGGCTTAGCCATCTTGTCTTACGGTAGGCTATGAACGTGATTTGAAACAACCGTAATATTTGGCGCGGCGATTGGCCGCAGACAAACACGGCATAGATTAGGTTTTTAAACCAGATCGAACTTCTTGTTGAGCCATGCGTTTTTAACTATACTATTTGATCATCATCCTTCATACGATACCTTTCTTTTCTATTCCGCACTGTAATCTGTACGGCATCCGACCTTACTCCGTTTTTAATGATTTAGATGAACTCGGATGACAATCTATGTAGCTCATGGGATGAGCAACGTTACGATTGAACGCAGCCACATTTCCCGGTTCCAATAATTCCCTCGTTTCTACAATCGCGCCCTTTAGTGCCATTATACTGAGCTCATCTTTTTCGTTCTTACTCACATTCGATGCGAGGTACATAATCGTGGTAAGATGTTTTATCAGATTTGTAATATGTTCGTTCTTAATGTAGCTCTTGTTATTTTTCTCGAAGATCTGAGCCGCTTTTTCACGGGACTGCTCACGATAGTGACTTGGTGTGATCATCGCCAACATTTCCCGATCGTTCGTTAAGCTTCCTACATATTCACGCAACTGATTCAATTGATCGGCAAGATCACGGTTCAGCTTATCGATCGCTACTATCAGCATTGCGTATCGTTTCCTGAACTCCTCTGGCAGGGGATTGTCGTACGATTTGTAGATTTGCGCTTCCGAGGTTATGTTCTGCAAGCGTAGCAATTTCATTTGCTTGGCAGAAAGAGTCTTCTTCGTGCGTACGATCAGCTCGAGATACTTCACCGGATATCCTCCAATGTTTTCTTTCGGGAAAAACACTTTCCTGCCGCTGGTGTTCAGCTTTTGTCCTATGTCGCTGCCCAGTAGCGGATCCCCTCCAGCACTGGGTTTTGTTTTGGGGGATGCGAGATAAAACGAAGCATTTTGATAAGCTACCCGATAATCCTTCGTGATGCTATTCAGCTTAATTATATCGGACTTTTCCATTGAAAACACTTCATAATCGGGAACTAAGCGCGATCCTAAACCAGGACGATCGAAGCTAATTCTGTAACTTCGCGCTTCGCAAACGTACCCCTCTACCGTACCGTTGTACATTCCATCCAAGGGTGACCTCAGTTTGGCCGTTACCTTCGTTCCTGGCGAAATTAGCTTCGAGATGCTTTGAGGTAAACCTTCGATGAAAGAGATGTCGCCCAGGCTGTTCGACTGTAGTATTCTTATTTTCTCCCTTTTGCGAGCTAGCTCTAACCGTTCCTCCATAATGAATGCGGGTGAAAACAGTCTCGGTTTACCGAAAGATGCTCGAATTTTACGCCATTCCGCACGGGTGAGATTATTCGTTTTCAACTGTGGATAATGCAATTGCACCAAATGATCGAACTCGCTCGGTCCTTCGAACAGGTTTCGGTCAATGTCACTGTAGAAAAATTCATAGTAACAAAACCGATGTGCTTTGGAAAGCACGATAAAGTTGCGGAACTTATGCCCAAGCCGTTGGTTTCTGTCGTAATCTGCCGATCCGCTCGTATTCATCAGCTTCATAATGTCGTGCACCTTCTCGTCTTGATCAATTTTCCTTTTTCGGCCGCTCTGCTTCAAATGTGCATACCGCGAAGAATATTTCTTTTTCAACGACAGTCGGGGCAGCACTTTTCGGGGCGTAGTAGATAACTCCCTTCGTGGTGTTTTGGCGTTGATCAACGGTTTCTTGGCCGATCCGGGTGTTTTCTTGGGAGTTGGCTTTGCAGATGGGATTTTGTCGTTGATGATGTCGTCGTCGAAAAACAGACGATTCTTTTTTCGAATTCGTGCGGGCATTCCTCTTGCGTTCAGTACTTGCATGGGCTGTGTGTTCGTTGTTTTGACAGGAAATTTCGTTCCAACTGGATGCAAGCCCAAGGCAGCAGGCCCAAAGGCGGGCGGTGAGGTTCCTTCACTCTCCATCGCTATTGTGTTCAATCGTGATTATTTTTGTTCAGCAACTTCACACAAATTTGTTTGGCGATACACGAAAGAAGGTTTAATAAATGGAAAATCTTTCTTCACTGTTTTGCTTGCTGGCGTGAGTTTTCGTGGTGGCGTTATTATTGCTAATGTCAACCAACTGTCATCAAAATCAGGCAGAGAATGTAATTCGAGTTGTGGGCATTATTCGGGCAGTTACGAGGCGCGAATAATGCGCTGCATGTGGTATATTCATTTCCCACATATGAGGCATATAATGGCTTAATTTTTACTTCAACTTTGTCCTGTTTGTTTTTTACATCTAAACGCACGGTACAGATTGTACAGAATCATTAAAAAATCATAGAAAATATCTCATCGAAATACCCGTTCGTCGATTAAGCGAATGTCGACATAGGGTAGTTTGACAAGGCGCGGCTAGCAAGGTTTTAGGCGCCCTTGCTTGCATTCATGTTTACAACCGCTTACGATGGAACAAGAGCAGATTGATATCGAGTGCTATCGTAAAACAGTGAAAAACTATATTGATTTGGTAAGCACCTTTTCTTTTGATATTGCCAGAGATGTACATGTGGTATATGATAAATGATTAGGATGTGTGTTTTTGTTTCAGCGGCGTTACCAGACGGCTCTGTTTTGGGCCGAAAAGGTAACAGTTCTCAGCAATGGCGAGCCTCTCGATGTCTACTGGGAAGCACAGTGTATGTTTCTATTACGAGAATTCCAGCGAGCTGCTCATACAATTCGTAGCCGTGGACTGGAGAAAAGTAATCTGCTTTGCCATTACTTGGCCGCGGAGTGTTTGAACGAAGCCAAGGAATATCAATCTGCACTGGAGATCCTAAACTCGGTCGATTGCGAAACACTGGCATGTGCCTTGAGCACCAGAATTGGAACAAGCTCAATGTCCAGTATGAAAGATGATTCTGTCACGGACAAAAGTCACGACGGTAGCGTGTATGAGGAACCATATAAAACCGACATCATTGCGTCGGTATACTTTCTCAAGGGCAAGATACTAGAATCGATGGACAATCGCAGCCTAGCCATGGATTGTTATGTCCAAGCACTGCATAAATCAGTTTACTGTACCGAAGCGCTGGATGCTCTAGTGCAGCACGACATGCTACTGGCTTGGGAGGAGAAGGAACTAATTCAGCACATTCCGATGGTGCAGCAATGTACAGAGCCGGAAAGAAAGGTTCTAAAGCGTCTTTACGAGAGTAAATTGAAGAAATATTACGAATCGATTGCAACGGTAAGTGGTAGCTTTAAAGTGTATTACTTTGTTGCGATTGTATATTGTATAACGAATTTCTATTTGAACAGCAAGCCAATCTGGATGATCCTCCCGTGTCTTCAATGAACACCAGCCTGTGGCACGAGTTGAAGGAAAAAATGAAAAATTGTAAAAACAATGAAACGAGTAAATCATCGCTTTCGAAAAGCTTCACACCAGCACCACGATCAAAGCAAAAACAAAGCGAAATCATGTCTCCAGCAAACAAAATTCTGGAAGACCTTAAAAACAACCCATCCTATTTGATTCATACCTCTTTGACCAGAGCATCGTTACTTGGAACCAGCATGACAGGCTCTACAATGCTTAGTGTTGGAGGAACGAATAATTCGCGCCAGGAAACATCTTTCCGTATCAATCGCCCAAAGATCATTGCGGGTGCTTCCACTGTACCGTATGAGCAGTGTATGAATAAGCTGGAATCAAGCATAGATTTCATGATTGCGCGGGCAGAAAAATATTTCTACAGCTGCGACTACCGGCGGTGTATAAAAATGTTAGAGGAAATTCTAAAAACTGATCCATATCATAAGCGATCGCTTACCGTACAGATAGGATGCCTGATGGAGATGAAGGACTGCAATCGATTATTCTACGTTGCCCACAAATTAGTTGACTTTTACCCGGACGATGCCATATCATGGTATGCCGTAGGGTGTTACTACGATTTGATCGGTAAAAGCGATCCAGCAAGGCGATATCTTTCCAAAGCAACGGCACTTGATCGCCTGTACGGCCCGGCATGGTTGGCTTACGGTCATTCATTCGCAAAGGAAAACGAACATGACCAGGCAATGGCCGCTTATTTCAAGGCGACACAACTAATGCGCGGATGCCATCTGCCCCTTCTGTACATCGGAGTCGAGTGTGGACTGACGAAAAATCACGCTATGGCGGAAAAGTTTTTCTACCAAGCGATGTCGATTGCTCCACTGGACGTTTTTGTTTTGCACGAACTGGGCGTTATAAAGTACGAGTGCGAACAATACGATTGCGCCGAAGAGGTTTTCCGCAGCACGCTAGAAATGGTACGAACTATGGTGAAACAGAATAATGAACAGCTGACCGCCCGCTGGGAGCCATTGCTCAACAATCTTGGTCATTGCTGCAGGAAAAACAAAAAGTACGACGAAGCGTTAGAATTTCATCGGTGGGCTCTCTCGTTGAAACCTTTGAATGCTTCTACATACACCGCGATCGGATTTGTGCAAGCCTTAATGGGCCAGCTGTATGATGCGGTAGATTCTTTCCATAAAAGTCTTTCTCTGAAACGAGACGATGTGTTTACCACCACTATACTGAAATATGTGATTGAAGATCTGACGGAGGAGCAAACGCTTCCATTCTACTCGGCAGAAGGTGTGGAGGAGGATGATGATGACAAAGAGTGCGAAAAGACGGAATCGTCGAAGGACATAAAAAAAGCGTCGTTAAAATTAGATCCTCGCAATACACCCGAAGGTGTTGATAGTGAAGAGGTTAGCGGTAGCGTTCCCCGGTCTACGTTGCGCATGCAACTAAATTTTGACGAATGGAACGCTAAAACATCTCCAATGAGCGATACAAGTGCTGATGATATGAGTATTGATATATAAAATAGATTAAAAAAATGGCTTGCGATTAAAAAATCCTTGTTAAACATTGTTTGTTGCTAGATTGTCAAGATTGTTTCAAGTGCCGAACCCAATAGGTAAAATACCAACACATTTAAAGAAGTGCAAACGAAAGTTCTCTTCAAAATGCTTTTTTACTTGTAAAACCCGAGATATTGTGTGCATTAGATATATTAATCCGCATTCCGCAAGAATTCGATAGATAAACACCTGTGCTAAAGGTGACTGTACCAACTGTTGGTTTAAAATATCTATCCATGTGACCACTTAAAAAATGGTCTTTTATTATTCGATTTGTAGTGCAGAGGTTGACTTAATTTACACACTGATTTTTGGGAACATTTTCTAAAATTTCGAACCGGGATATTGCGGTTAGGGTGCCCTTCATTGCTTCATTGCGGGTACCTAAATTCCGGTACTTCTCTCGTCAATTAACCGATAATGCCTCTTTTTATTCGAGTAAAAGTGCCTCTATCTATAGTGCTTTATGTGTATATGTGCATAACAACTACAGTAGAAGTTCATCGTTCTTTAGCCTGTGTTAATCCGTGGGCGTATGATCATTTCAACAGCTTAATTAACAAGAAAGAATGTTAAAGTACTAGAATAGTATACCACCAGATCAGGATCAACGTATGGTCAGAACAGAGTTTGCATTTTTAACGCCCAAAAGGTATTTAAAATGTCCGACCATTCCGAATGTTTAGTAACGAGATATACGAAAATCATCGAAACGTGCTGTTTGGGTAAGGATATTTATATAACGACTTGACCTTATTCGAGGTAAGTATCCTTTTATGAAACAATGAACGAAAATATACAGTAGTGAGTTACACCAACAGATTAGAAATCAACCATATTTATTAGAGAACGATACAATTTTAACTGAACGCATAACACAGCTCAGGTTGTTCACATGGAAAGTCCAGCTTCTTCGTACGATTTGAAAATTTTCTCTACCGACCAGATGTAGGCCGCGGTTCGGATGTCCAAACATAGCTGGTGCTGTGAGGCTACATTCATAATACCTTTTCCAGCTGTTTCTAGAACAAACTGCAGCCCGGAAGTTACCACATCCGCTTCACTGGCATGTTCAAAGTAATGTTTGAGGTGTTTACTTGGTGTCACAGTAACGCAGACACCAGCATTGCGCAAAGAATCCTGCACAGAAGCGAGCACTTCACGCAAATTTTGAGCCTCATGACGAAACGATAGCTTGCCGAATGAGATGTGATTAATGTTTTTCAGATATTCGAAGTAAGACGCCGTTACACCGCCGGCATTGCAGTAGAGATCCGGAATGACGAGAATACGGCGTTCCTGCAAGATCTTATCAGCAGCAGGGGTCGTGGGACCGTTGGCTCCCTCGGCTATGATCTTAGCCTTTATGTTTTTGGCATTTTCGGAGGTTATTGATTTTTCCATCGCTGCCGGTATGAGGATATCGCACTCTTCCAGCAGCAAATCGCCATTAAATTCGTTTGCTTTCGGGTATCCTTTAATCGTCTTCTGTTGGGTCTTGTATCGGCTGAGCGCTTTGATGTCGATACCGGACTTGCAGTGCAACGAAACATCCTTTTCGATAATACCAATCACTTTGCAGCCCGCCTTGTGAAAATGTTCGGCAGCGTACTGACCCACGTTTCCGAAGCCCTGCACAATAACCGTCTTTCCGTCCAGTCCCGGTTCGAGTCCGATCTCGCGCATCCAACTGGCTTCGCGCGTGAAGCAATTGGTCGCAATGTACACACCTTTACCGGTAGCTTCTGTTCGGCCTCGTACACCGCCTTGATTCAAAGGTTTGCCGGTGACGACGGCCATCGTGTTAATGTCGCGATGTCCAAATGTTTTCCCATACTGATCGGCTATCCATGACATTTCGCGCGACGTAGTGCCCATATCTGGGGCGGGCACGTCAATGCCCGGACCGATAAAGTTCTTTTTCGCCAGCTCCACCGTGTAGCGCCTGGTGATGCTTTGCAACTCTTTTTCACTATACTTAGCAGGGTCCAGAATGATTCCACCCTTCGCTCCCCCGAACGGTACATTTACACAAGCACACTTGAAGGTCATCAGGGCCGAAAGTGCTTCGACTTCATCCTTGCACACATCCAACGAGTATCGAATGCCGCCTTTTACCGGAAGGCGATGAAGGCAATGGTGGGCTCGAAATGCCGTGACCATTTCGTAGCTACCGTTGTCACGCACGAAGGGAAACTGGAACTCGAGTGTGCTGGAATTGTTGGAGATGATCTTCAAGATTGCCTGCACTCTATTGATACGCTTTTCCGCAGTCATCGCTGGATACTTGCTCATCGAGTCAATCAGCTGCGGCTCGAGCACGATGCACGCCTTGTGGAAGCAATACTCCACCATCTTCGAAAATGGCGGATCGCGCTCGTTGGGTATGTGTTCAAGATGCTTCGGGATCGTGTGCGCTCCCCGCCGGAACAGTTCGAAAGCCGCCCGCAAATGTAGCATTTTCATGGCTTACACCAAAGCCAAAATAAGTGATGCGAACAAGAATAGAAGCGATTGTACACGCCGAGCTCAGAACTTTGCTGCGAATGAAGCTCCAAAGCGTGCTAGGATTCCAGAATAGTAACGAACCGAACAACGTATTCGGTAACATCGATGAAAGCAACCATCAGAGTAAGCCACCTTACCAACGTATAGCAAAGCAACCATAGTGTTAGTAAAAAACGATTTATTTTATTTCGACATGGCAAACGTGACGGCTCCCCCTGTCTTCTTTGGGTCGGAAGAAAATCTCAGCACTGAAGAGCGCGTTGAGCAGCGACGTCGCCAACAGACCGAAATTGTTCGTTGGAAGTATCGGTATCAGAAGACCGACGCTATCACGCCTGGCGAAACTGTTGAAGCCTACCAGATACGATGCATAAATAAGCGGTTGGTTCATTTGGAGCGCGAGAAAGCTCACAAAGCGCTTAAACAGAAAGTCTTCAATGCTCCCGTCCACCGTCGTGAGGCAGAAATTGTTCGTGGCCACGTTCTGCGGATGCTGGATGATGCCGTACGGTATGATAAACAGATCGATTCCGCCAAAACTGATATGAACGAGCTAATGTCGCAAATAAAGCGCGCCAACAAGGAGCTAGGATGCGCCAGCAAGGCCGTTCCCTCGGACTTTATTTACAAGAAAGCGCTGGAAAAATCTCTTACAGAGCTGGCGGCTCTTGAAACCCGGCTTCACAATGCTCGTCTGCTGGAAGGTAAGTTGCACACGGCAAATCGCAAACACCGGCGGGAGATAGAGAATAAACTCGGCGATCGCAAGCTTTACAATAAACAATGGCAGCAATATGTGGGTGAGCTGAGTAGAAACAGGAAATTTTTGCTCGACATGATCGAACGCGCCACGTTGGCTTTCAACCAGGGTGAAGATCTGTGCTACCGGATCGATTCGCTTAAAGCACAGGAAAACCGGGATAAGCGGGCCCGTGTGCAGGAGATGCTAGAGATGGAACGTCAGATTGTGGGCACACGGTATGTCAACGAGTTTCTGCGTACGAAGGGTTTCCAACGGGCCGTGACGAACCTCGATCCGAGATTGGTCCGAAAGCGCAGTCTGTTCAAGGCAGCTCACCGGGATAAAATCGATTGTTTTGGTACGATCATCGACGATACGAAAGAGTACTTGCAGCTTGCCGCTATACAGGACATTCTGCTGGAAATAGAAAAACAGCAGGACAAGTATACGGCACTGTTCCGGTATTTGAACGTAACAAATGCAAAAATTGAGGAAGCCAACGGCATTGCACGTGATCTCGAGAAAAAAAGTGAGCATCTGCATGAAGCTGCAAAACGGCAAAGGTTTGCGGACGAAAGGAACCTGAAACAGGACATGCGCCAGCAGCTCATCACCCAGCAGCACTCGATGCAACTGCAAGAGGAAGTGCGTCAGCAAAAGGATGCACTGGAAGCGAAGCTCGCCATTGTTGAACAGGCTCTATCGGTGGTTGGATTCGATCAAACCAAAATACATAAGCTTATGGCGGCAACGACCAGTTCCGATCGTGACCCTTTGACGGAGGAGATCTTGATGAATGCTCTACTGGCCATCGAACGGATGGTGCTGGAGTTGGTTCGATTGAGTTCGGATGACACCGGGGTGGAGAAGGATGCACCCATCAGTGTCCTGTATGGTAGCCAACAGTGTGCCGAGTGTGCCGAGGGCCAGGACGTGAATCAGCACGACGAGCGTATAGTGCTGCCGGCGGAACATCAGCAGTTAATGGAGAATGTACTAAAACGTGCTACGGCCCCGGAAATGCAATACCGGCTGCACACACTCAGTCAGTGCAAACTACCCCGCTCGCGGATGCTGGTTAATAAACGATACATGTAACGATTGGCCGTTTTGTTTTGTGACAGTTTATTAAAATAATGTTCAGGCAAGAAATATCGATACAGGCAGTTGTGGGCGTGCATATCATTTTATTTCGTTGCGTCTCCGTTCTCTGCCACGTTTACATCGTAAGGATAGTATCCAAACCCAGGGCCAGGGTAGGGTGCGTAGGGGAACATCGGGCCTCCATTCGGTGGATAGTACGGATTGTAGGGACCTGGCCCAGATGGTGGCAAGAATGGCCCACCACCTGGCCTAGATGGTCCTGCCGGTCCGGGCATTCCGGTACCAGGAAACATCCCAAACGAGGGAGGCCTGAGCAACGTTTGTCCATTTCCCTTGCTTCCCTGACAATCGTACATCTGGTTGAGCTTTTCCATATCGTTCCACGAAAATCCATCCCGCTGTCCCATTTTAGCACCATTCAAAGATTTCTGGAATGAAAATTGTAGCGAAGAAGTGAGTAGCGAACGTGTACAGCAAACTGCAAGAATACGCCTCCTTCACGAATGATACAAGCCAGACAACGAAAGTGCGTATGAGATATGGTATAGTTTTATTACTGTAAAACATAGAAAAACAAATGCACGATTCCATTTGTTCGCAATCGCTCATGCAATGGAGGTAGACAGTTGAGAATGATTTTCGCTAAACGAGTACTGCTGAGCGGATGTCCACGCCTATTGGAATGCTCTGATTTCATCCCCGGTCCGCTGCATACAGTGCGTTTGCAGTGGTGTTGGAGTCTTCCTCGCCAAAGATGCCTCCGATCAGGTTCACAATTGCACCTGCAATATGTGCCCCATTGCCGGGACGATTGTTACCTGCCGGTTTGGAAGGACGTGTTGGTCGACCGGGTTTTTGCGCTTGAGATCCATTGGAACCGCCCGTGTTTGTGCCGGCGGCTGTCGACGAACCTGCCTTGCATCCATACATAGCGTTCAGTTTGTTCAAATCGCTGGTGGAGAACCTACTTCGCTGGCCCATTTGTTTGCCACCGGCACGCTAGAATGGGTTTCTCATATATATATGATCGGTATCGATATGTGCGATTGTGCGAGTTGTGAATGGTGATGCACGCGGTCAACCAAATTAGACGAAGAAGGGAAGGATACAAGGCAAACACAATCAAGGCAAAGGTTCGTCAAGGGACTTTATTGGCATAATAAAATGGACACTAAAACTGGGATTTGCAAGCCGCAAGATCGGATGAAGGTGGTAGTTGTTAGTTCGAGATGGATGTGGTAGTGAGGCGTTCGTTGTCACGTGCCGAATATGTGCGCTACTTGCACCCGTACATGAGATTAATCTTGGCGAGATCACTCTTACTGAAATCGATCCGTTGGCCCATGTTGCCAGTGAATGGTTTCTGCGTGTGAAAATGGGAAAATGTGTAAGCAAGGTACGCGTACGATTTTGTGAATGGGTGGTGGGTCGTACTTGCTCGCTAGAGTGTTGATGTGTAGGGGGGAGGGGGGGGGGGGGCTGCCTCCTCGGGCTTTTATCACTTACCGTTGCCTCGATCGTGGGTCTGCCATTGGTGGAGAAAGCATTCTCGGAGTAATGCATGATGCTGCCATAGTCGTACGACACCCCGAAGCTGTTGGTGGAACCCTTCTTTGCCTTTTCAAAGTTGTTTTTCGTATCGGGCTTGATGTTCTCGTACCGTATTTTCACCCAGCTGTCGCGATCTTCGCGGTTCTGTTCGTGCAGAAATCCGAGCGCATGCATCATCTCGTGCATGACCGTACCGACGAGTGTGGTGCAGCCGGGAATCTGCAGATTGACGGCCTGTTTGCCTCCGGTCATGCCCACACTGGACCAGCAGCCACTGGCCGAACTCTCGAACGAAACGTAGTTAGTTTCGCCCATGCGAGGGACGAAACGGATGCACGTCTTCGCGTGATACTCATTGATAGCCTGCTCGATCAGCTGCATTCCTTTGGCGTCTGCGAAAGAGGAAGTGGACCGGAGACAGAAGTGAGGCAGGATCGGGACACATGGACACATACCGTATGACTTACCGAAGTTTCCCGAAATCACAAACGGTACCACACCTTTCGGCCAGCGGGCAGCCGTATTGGACAGACCGTTCCGCCCATCCGGACGATCGATCAGAATGTCGCCCTCGACGTACGAGCCCAGCTCCTCCACATTTCGGCTATCAGTGGCTGGATCGTAGTTGGCCACCAGTTTGCCCACTTCTTCGTCCGGCTCACCGTATAGCTCTGGTCCGAGATGGGACAAATCTATCACTTCGCTCGATCCAGCAATGCTATTGTTCTCGGTCTCATCATACAGGATAACGTTCGCCTGCGAATGCCCCACCACAAGCCAACTGATCGCTAACGCACACAGCGACACTGGTCTGGACATGATGCCTGATCTGTAGCGGCCGAAATCAAAACAGACCTGTGGCCAAGGATCGTGTTTAAAAACCGTTCGTGTTTGGCGGAGCTATTCCGATCGACAGAGATAGGCGTTAGAACCGTAGAGCCGCCAAGTCGTACACTGATTAAACCCCTTTAGCCAGTTGCTCCCTATTTATATTGGGTCCCAATTCTCCTTCAACTTTCCTGCTTCAGCACCATCGAAGGCCACAAAGGCGGTTGGGGTTAGGTTTTCCGGCGTTGGGGTTATTCTACTGGTTTAATGCGGTGTTCTTGGCGCAGTTGGTTCTTTCATTATTTCGCACACCATAGCACCTGATTGTGTGTGTGTTTGCAGTAGAAATTCTTTTTGTTTTTCACCCCATCGAATGACATCGAGTGCGTAGGTAGTGAATCAAATTTACAGTCGTCGTATTTTTCCTCTGCCGAAAAAAGGTTCTAACGAACACATCACCATACCTCACAGCAATTCGGTTCTTGTGTTGGTGGTTCTGGGCCGTTCGGTATCGTTTGTGGCTTTTGTGGGTGTATATTGGTCCCCCATCCCCCACAACAAATCGCACCTGTCTGTCCTAATGGCTGCACCATGACCGATAAGACTAGCTCGCGACGCACTGGCTTGGCAATGGCTGAACATCGACGGCATGCGTGAAGGTGCTAATAATGGTTTTATCGAATACCGATTCGCCGCTGTACGAATGCATTTACCGGCGAATGGAGTGTTGTGGTGCGGTGGGTTTGGGCGTACAATGCAGATGACCAGTTACGACCATACGTTATGTTGCATGTTGTCTACACCGGTCCATCTTGACCTTCACAATCGATCGGGCACGGTACATTGAGTACATAGTAGTACATTGAGCCAGATCCGATTTTGATGACCTCGATGACAAGTGTACCGGTGACCCAGGTTATAGAGGCTGCTTGTTGGGTTAGCGTGGGTTTTTATGTTTCAATCGCTTATGATGATATTTGATTTGCCGCGCTGTTGTTGACATTTCGCGATGCAGGTCGGACGAGGTGCAACGTGGTGTTGCAAAATAAAAAAAACAACCTACCCATGGGTTAAGGATTTTTCCATTGACCCCATTATTTTACGATTCGATTTAATTGCACAATGTGGTCCGGAAGTAAAATGTGTCATGTTTGTGCAGAACATTTCACCTATTTCAATGGTAAGAAAGCATGTACAATGGAAGACACATGGGAACACAGGAAACGACCCCTACCGAACCGAAACGGAACAGGTTTGTGAGAAATCGGTTAAATCATCTTTAGTGGAGTTGAACATTTTTTTTCGTGGTGGGCCAAAAATACGCGTCACACGAGATGGGTTATGGCCGTGAGCTTTATCTGTCTTGTAGAACCTGCTTTGGTGCCAAAAGCTTAGTAATAGCTAAAGTCGTTTGATATAACACTTATAGTCTGATTATGAAAGCGGTAACGAATTCGACTGCGATAATTGTTGTCAGTGATGTGGAAAAAAAGCTATTACCCAAATGTAAACCCTTCTGTACTATCGGCAAGAAATAATGCCGTAAATGATGCAAATTGAATTAATTAACGGAACAACATTTACACCGTCGGAAAGGGTGGAACTGAGGAAGAGTTGCTGCCTGTACATTGAACTAGTTTTCATTTCTATAAATTCTTCCCTTGTATACGGTGCACATAAATAGTAGTGCGTAATTTTCAGTTCAATTGCACGTGTTGTGCAATTTATGTGGAAACGGTTAGAAGTTCTATTTCAAACAGAAGTTACAGAACTACAAAGTATTGTTACCAATGTTTTTTTTTTATATTTTTGCAAATGTCAATAGCTTTGCGAAGTTGGTATTCTATAGGTTTGCAGATTAAGTTCGTACCGTTGTATGTTGATATTTCACCGGATGTAGAGAATTTGTAGTAGTTTGGGGCTCGGGATTAGGTTTGAAAGTTTTAATATTTTAGGCTTATTTTTAGGCCTTTGGAAAATGGACATTTCGAATAGTAGCTCTCATGGAACAATAATTGTGGTAATTTATTGAACCGAATTATTATAGGTGACGTGGTTGATGTACCTTCAGATTAATGCTAAAAAAATATGCAGATCTGGTCTGCATTCTTAGAAGATCATTTTTAACGGTACGTTGTTCCTGCACATATTAGATGGAAAGAGGGTGCGAATTATTAGATGGAAGGGAAATGAAGTGCGAGCCGATCGAGGACGCCCACTGGCTGGATTTCTAAAACAGTGGCCAAATGGCACCCCACACCCTCCATAATTTGTTTAGCGAGTTCTCCAACGTGACAAACTTCCTTCGCAAACATCGTACGCAACTAATTTTTAAAATATTTGTTTGTTCACATCTCATGATGCTTGATTCCTAGAGGTCAGGTACATCAGGTACATGATTAGTGGCGGATCAATCCCCTTGGCTCAAACCTTGGCTCTTGGCGGAATGATAGTTGGGGCCCTGAATAAAAAAAAAATATTCCGGGTTGGTGGGGCGGGGTTGACATGATCAAAACAATTTAAAAAATTCCTGACCGAGGTAGCTTCGAGGCCCCTGAGATGAGACGAAGCTAAAAGAGGGGTTGGATGGGGCCCCTGTCTCAGAGTTCGGTACCGTGGGGGGAGGGGGGGTGGTGGGCTGTGGTCCTGTGCATATTTTGTAGCTATTGACCGGAGGGGTTGCATTCCCATTTCTCCAGAGGCCCCTTGTGTTTCAATTCGGGGGCCCCACTAGCCTACGAAGAAGGTTTAAACGGCGCTTGTCGGTCCCATTTCTAGGATACTTTATGCATTTTTCCTACTAAACAGTTTTTTCCGAGGCCCGCCTACTCCGCCCACCGTTAGATCCACCACTGTACATGATATAAGTGAATGTATTGATTCTGTGTAGCCAAAAATAAACTGAAAAGAGTTCGCATTTTTTTTGTGCCATACTGTAGAAAACATCTTTCGACTGTTTCAGTCAATTTATTGACCACATGATTGTAATAGCACTCTTATTAGTACAGTCCACATTCCAGCAATCTACGCCTGATTACTTGTTGAAGTACAAAATACCTTCCATGCGATTTATAAAGATTCGATTCGGATGGCCTTATCTTCTTTCGTCAAATGTCACTCTGATCTCACATGTCTAAAGGTACTTGTCGGAATAATTTCGGGGCAATATGATTACGATTGATATAATATGATTATGATTGATTTTGTAAATTATGTTCATCTGTCTAGGTTTAAGGTCATCAATTTATTGGATTATCGACTATATCTTCAAAAATTGGAAAGTGCTAACATCTTTTTGTTAACTAAAATAATTCCAATCTTCAACAGGATGCAAGTAGTAACACATTCGAACACATTTAAAAAAATTAATCAACAAAGGAATGAAAGTCTCAGTCATTTCCCATGTCTCAACTTGAGGCATGTTCGCGTACATCATCATCTAGCGTAAGGATATGTAGCGTTCACGCTACTAGCGTTAGAGAAACAAAAAAAATGAAAACGGATCATCTCCGGGTACTTGAGATCTAAAGAATTGTATAAAAGAATCGAAAATTTTAGTTTTACGATCAGAAGGTTTTGGCAAGTCTAAGCGATAAGATAGACGACACAATAAAAGAAGTACTCTCCACTTCAGATACATCATCTTACCAGGGAACCAAGACACTGTTTTGTTATTGTTTCAAAGTGCGAGGGGATTGGTGATTACAATATCATTTATTTACTGTACCGTGGCAAACGTAACGGACGTTCTGTAATAACCCAAATAACCTTAGAAGTTGTTTTGAATAATGTTTTTTTTATTATTATTATTTTCAATAATTACTTAACTCTCCTTACCACGAAATAAGGGTTTGCTTGTGTTTTATATCTCTACACAGAGTTTACTGCACTACCGTGTTGCTGTATCTGTTTTTTTTTACATCAATTAATAATAAACTTCATTTGCGTTTGACGTTGCTTTCTTACTACCTTACTACCCATGTATGATCAGGGGGGCTTTAATGTTATGAAGCACATGTAATTAGATAAACTGCACACGACGAACACACACAAAGAGGTTCAAAAATTTGGCTCCAATCCGTTTCATCTATTGCTGGTAGTGATAGCACGCTACAACGCCACTCTTTCGTGAGCCTAACTAGTTTGTAGCGATCTGTTTAAAGGATCCACGATGATTCCGTGTAAATGTTGCTAAGTTTTACTCATTTTGTTGTTTGCACAGTTAGGGAAAACGCTTACACTAAACAGCAAACTACCGTACAGTACAGTATTTCCCATTCGTTTTGTTCGAGTGTGTATGATTTATTTCCAATCTGTAGCGTACACACATGGACGCATAATTAACAGTCGAACATTGATCGCGCACCATGTGAGTGGTCCTGCACTTCTTAAAGAACTCATGAAAAAAAAAATTATGGGATGGATAGGTAAAGTGTTTTATAATGATTAGAACAAAGATGGAAAAGCCAAAATAAAGCAAACAAAAAAGTTGTGAAGCTCAACCGTCACTACACTGTCGAAATCTTTTTTTTTACATATAACATTGAAAGAAGCACTCGTAACTGAAGTAAAGTAAATACATAGATCGTAACCAGTAACACCTTGTTAATGGTAACGATGTACAAGCGACGTAATGTGTTACACATTACTAAAGGAATTTTAGTAGAGGTATTTAAAAACAGAATTTCATTATCAATCTTGTTCGCTGGTGGCCAATCTGTATTGCCGCATTACACTGTAACAGTTTTGCTGTTGGCGTTGTTTTGCCATAAATAACTTTTTAACGTAAGTTCACATTTCGTTCGTGTGAATGGAAGGAGTAAATGGAAGTTAAATATCTAAGCAGAAATAGAGTAAAAGAACAAAACAAGCAAACAAAAAATGGAAAAACATAAAAAAAACCTTAAACGTAAGCAATGTATTGTTCCATTGGAACGGTAATGCAAGCACATTTTAAATTACAGTAACAGTAAGTAGATGCAGTGTAAATACAGCGTGCATGGAACTGCACTGCACTGCGACTGCACGTTCTATACATTGACCGAGCGGGTGCGTTCCATGTTTGTTGTAGAAAACATTACCGAAAAAAGGGGGGGAAATACATACATGTAATAAAACTAAACTTATCTATACAAACTTATCACAAAGCTTCTCGATTGCTCTACCTAAATCGCCATTTAATAATGAATCCTGTAAGTGCACCCCTCTTGCCTATTCACTTCGTCCGATACGAATGCTCTTTTGGAAAGCAGCATCGATGACGGGCGGGCCCGGGCCAAGGATATCTAATGTAACATAGATTGTCTAATGTAACATAGCACAGGTCATGTTATTGTACGAATGAAATGTATCGCCCATTGGAACGCGTTGCTCATGTTCATGTGGTGTACATATGTTCCCGCTTTATATGTCGCTTGTGCTTCGGTAGCAGATTTAAGTAGATGTTTTGTAAGTTGTCTTATACTCCAACACGCCAACCAGTATCCACTTCGTTTTCTGTACTCGTTCTACTAGTCTTACTTATTTAACTTTTGTCCTTATTTATTTGCACTCAGCATACCATCGAACAGTTGTGTTCTTAGGATTTGGAAGCTTTCTGTGTTTGTTTGTAATATTTCCTTTACAAATCGTTACAATTGATTCTTGTTTTTTCGTAAAAAAACACAAATATTTCTTTAAACAACTGTTTGTTTAATGGTAAAAACAACATTTTAATACTCTGTCCACTATGCATTCTCGCGTATCAACACTCCAACTCACCCTTAATTGGAGCTAAATAAAGAGTGTGAAACTAAAGCACGAAAATCGGAACCGAGTTTGGAAAGAACTAAATAAGCATCAACAGTGTTAAGCCACCACTGTTGGGGTCGCAATATCTAAACGTCGCGAATCGTCTTTTGGTTCGAGGTTTCGAATGCATGCGAGACTAAAAAATGCACCAGTGTTATGTACAACAGTGCATTTTGTCTCTTAATGGAAGTATGGAACCTTTATCATATTTGGTGGGAAATCTTTTTTCTAATTGTGTCTTCACTTGATCAGTCCGATTCGCGTGCTTTTTTGTGTTACCCGTTCATACGCATCTAGCTCCAGTAGCAGTTAGTTTATTTTCTCTTGGCCATGGTGTGGTTTTAGAGAAGTAGTTATCCCATTTTCCGCCGGTGGCTCCAGAAGAGGGAGATCGAGTGAATGAGCAGCAACGCATGCTCAAAATAGTACAAGCGAGGGATGAGTAGGGATCGCATAATCACATATCTCCTCCGCTCACAGCAAGGTTGTATTAGACCCGCCTTGTTTCACCAGTCTATTCATCGTCCTTTTTGTCAGGCTTGAGATCAACCATTTCATGCACCTGTTTCGCTGAGTAGCTGTAACGACCGAAAGAAGGAAATATGGAATAAGAGAGTGAATTTGTTTGCCATCGCTATTGATGCTTACCCCAGCAATGTTTGAAGATCACATACAAATCGATACACGTATCGTTTGCCGGCCGTTTTGTGGATTATGTTCTTATCGTAATAGTACCGGAGGCCACGGCTTAGCTTTTCATAGTTCATTTTTGGTTTGTTCTTTCGGACACCCCATCGCCGTGCGACCTGCAAGGAAAAGCGGAATAAAAAGGAAGTTAGTTTTGGCCATTGAGATTGTCATTGCGATTTTTGATTTCAGATTCGTAGAACCAACAGTGCGACATTTACCTCATCGGGATCGGTAAGCTTGAATTCCCATTCATCTCCGGTCCAGGAGATAAAGCTCTGGCAGGTTTTGTCCGTGAGCAGTTCCAGAAGAAATTGCCACAGTTGGATTGGTCCGGAACCGGTAAAGCACGGTGCACCGCCTTGCGCCCCGTACGTGCCTAGCATCGTCTTGTCGAAGCCCATCGTCGTCCCCATGTACGCCGGATGCTGAAAGTCCAACAATGGGTGGGGCGCGCCGCCGTGCGGATGTTGCCCGGGATGGTGCAAGCTCCACGGATCTACCACGTGACCACCGAGCAGGTCTCCGTTGTTGTTGTTACCCCCGTTACCGCCTCCGGGACCACCACCTGGAGCTCCGTTGCCGGATGCGGCCGAGCTCTGAGGTGATGTTGTATTACTGGGAACAGTCTGGAACGGAGGAGTGTCGTACGGTGAACCATACTCCGGATATCCACTGTCCGTGTGATGAGCTGTCTGATGATGGCTGGCAGGATGATGGTGCGCATGGTGATGCGAATGATGATGGGGATGGTGATGCTGATGTTGCTGTTGCTGCTGCTGTTGTTGCTGCTGCTGCTGCTGTTGCTGTTGTGGATGCTGCTGATGGTGTTGCTGCTGCGTATGTTGATTCCCAGATCCTCCCCCACCACCTCCACCACCAGTGCCACCAGCACTACTGCTGTGATGATGCGGCTGATGGTAGCGCCCACCTCGGCTAGTGTAGGGACCCGATTTGTAGTGCGGCGGCATGTACTTCTGCTCCATCTGAATGGCTGAGTAAAACTCGGGACTGTTTTCGAGGTATCCGTGCGAGGACGTTTGTGTTTCGGGTGCCGGCAGCGAGTGGTATTGATCCTGCTCGTCGTAATGTGCCGGTACGACCCCATAGTTCTGCGCATAAGAAATAAAAAAAAAGGTCGATTAGCGCTGTTGCGGTCGAACTGTAAGTTAAGCAAATACTGTGCTGTGCGGAACTTACCGGCAGATCGTCAATGTTGATGAAACTGTTTGGCTCTTGCTCTTCCTTCATAGCACCACCACTGCCAGACTGCTGGTGATAGACGGAACCCGCTGCGCCGGATCCATTGCCCCCACTGAGTGGGCCTCTTGAACCGAGAGATGACAGGTAGGATGTCATGGAGGATGTACTACTGCTGCCGTTGGTGCTACCATTCGGTACGTTACCCCCACTGGACGATATTAGTGGTGGTGGTGGTGACCGATCGCTGGTACTACGATCATGCACCGAACCGTAGCCTATAGCAAGAAGAGAGAGAGAGAGAGAAAGAAAGAAAACCATTCGATTATGTGATCAAACGAATACATTCATCGGTACAATACAATGCATCATTTTCGGTATGGCATTTAGTAGAACGAACCCACCCAGCAGTAAAGATCATAAAGCCTATAGCAATCTCAGCCGCTTTTGTTCATCATTTTTGTTTAATTAAACAACCAGCTAAAGATGCAAACACGTGTGATTATAACATGACGTGACGGGTGGGGGAGGTGGTGTTTTTTAATAACACTTCCGTTTCCGCTGCACCGTAGCACGTGCACATAAATGTATTTTTTTTCATGCATTTCAATGCTACGGTAGACGGTTAGAGTAAGTACTATGGAGGAAGGCAGCATTCAACGTTTGGAAGACATGAAGAACCAAACAAACCACTTTTTTATATCGTCTTCCTTCGGGGTTTTCTTCTGTTGAATATTGATTCGTCCGATGGACGGTGAATGAAGTACACCCATCGTTGCACATTATAGGTCCTTTTGATGATCCTGTGTTTCCTGCACAGCTCTGATCAATATGAGAAGTTTGGTGAAGAACGAACGAGCATACTTTATGTTTCATGATGTGTGCATTGTATTGAAGTGAAATTAACAAGGCGTTGTTCTTTTTCGATGCATACACATTAAAACAACCGTCACAATCAACTAACGTAATAATGTAGATACAATCTTAAATTTGTGCCGCGTCAACTTCGGAGGAAGATAAACTAAGCATATGTAGACAAAACTATGCAGTCTTATAGTTATTTATAACTCTCACTCATACACACACAATAGCACCTAGAAAAGAAGTGAATGCTTTTACGGGAAGTTTTGTTTCCGTTTCCGGACCAATCTCTTCGGAGGTGTGCCACTCCGGTTGCCTCAAGCGTGACTTTCTTTGCCTACGGATGCGCGGTACCGGAGTACATCCATCGACTTGTCCATTCTTTGCCTTGCCACTGACACTAATTTGATATTCTTGGCATTTGTTTATTGATGTCGTTTTGATAGATCAACTAAGCTAGCTCAGCTTAGCTGCAGGAGCAAGACGGACCTGAACGCAATGACAAAACCTCGGCTGGGTGGAATGGTTGATCACGGGGGAAGGGGATCTATGCAAATATGCAAACGATCCTCATCGTGTCGCCCTCTCTTGTCGATCGGTTACTTCATACATTCGTTGATTCGTTCCTTTCTGCCTTTCTTTATTAATATGTTCGCTTCGATCTCCACTGCTTCGAAGCACATGCACAACGCACACCGCGCGCTTGTGTGTTTATGTTAATAGGCGTTTAAGGTGCTTGAGTTGCGCCAAACAAGTATCGCAAAGAAGCAAACATCATCGTGTATAACGACCACAAGAACGGCGGCACGTGCCCGATTCGGGGAAGAGATGCTTCCCTTTCATCCGTACGTTACACTGCACAGCATATATTGCGACGCCAACGGTCATACGAAGCGATACAGTGCAAGCTCAGACCAACGGCATGGTGTCAGCATGAAAATGTGTTAAAAATCGAATGCTATTCTTCGCCACGTTACGTTTATCTTTTCAAAACACGACGAAATGCTACACAAATAATCTAACCGACCGATTGGCCTTTTCGGTTAATCCTCTCCGTCTAAGCGCATCCGGTGAAAGGTAAACTAACCGGAAATCAACAGGAAAACACACGGAAAACTACATCTAAAATTGAACTACAGCGACCTACCCGAGTCCGAACCCGGTTTGCCACCAATACCCATATAACCGGAAACATCGATCGAATCGGATGTTTATTGACATCGTTGCACATTCTCGGGAAATTGGGTTCCGATCGGTGGAAGAAAAAGTGAATGGAAATTATGTTTATTTGCCGTCGTCGTGTTTCTTTGCTCATCAATCAACTTTCCAGTCCCAGCGCGCGTTCCAGCGCAGAAAAATGGGCGGACTGGGTTGTCCAATCATACGGGTCAGAGTGCGCCACCGACGATGCACGCGCATGACAGGTGTTGATGTTTGGTTTGGGAAGAGCCAAATGAATACATCAAATGCAACGGTATGTATGGAAAGGGTGTCCTGAATAAATATGCTGTCTCGGTAGACGATTCTCCAATGGCCAGATTCAGCCCAGAACCTTTTTTAAATTGTTTTTTTTTTTCCTCTCTAACCTCAAGCCGAAATTCAGTAAAAATCTCAGCTTCCACTCATGGATTGGGAAGGCTTTTATGCAGAGTTCGTTCCGGGGCACACTCAACAAGTCGAAAGCCCTCTGCCCTCACGGCGGTGGTAATGACGGACCACAAGTCTGAAGTGTTTACTGAGCATGCTTGTTTGCACTTGTTTTGCTTTTATGAATGGGCACGGATCTTCGAACACATGAACCGTGTTCGTGTTCGTTCATTCATAAAATTGCTCTTCCGCCCGTAGTTATGTACAGCCGTGGAGTGCAAGAGCGCTGGTCGATCGTGTGTTTGAAAAGTACCGAAACACTTTGTGCAAATATTGACAGGTATATAAGGATCGGAAAACAAAGCCGGTTTGCCGGCACTGCCTTTGTGGCCAGAATCTTTCTGTACATCGACCGATAACAGCACCGCGGAAAACACACACAAAACTTTAACTTGTGCTTAGCTCGCATCGGTCCAATGTGGAGTAAAACAAATTGAGGTACTTAGTTTCGGTTTTGTTGCCATGCATCATCCAACGCTGAAGCAAAGCAACATTTGCATCGATTCATCGAAAAACAGATTCATCCCACGGTTATTCGTCGAGAGCGTCAATCGAATGAGCGGCGTTTTGTGCGAGATTCATTTTCGAACATGGCACTCAGTGAACGCTCTCCCGATTTGCGAACCGAAACCACGCCTACTGAGTCTATCTTCGTTTCGAAAATGGCAGTTCCGAAGTCGGCACGAAGCGAAAAATTGGCCGTTTTTGGGCCAAATAATCGGCCCGACAGCAGAATTGTCCGGCCCGTCGAAGGAGTGTGAAAGGAACGAGGAAGAGGCCGCGCGGGTGCTTGGCTCTCATTCTCGTGCACAACGGCTGCGCTTGCACCACAGCTGTTTTCGGATGATAGAAACAAATGTGCAACTTTTTCATATTATTCGATGCACATTTGCACCAATTGAAATTTTATTTCATTTATCACAAGCACACAATTAACCGCACACACATTCTTTTCACTGCTTCTCAACTGCTCTTCTAAGCGGCTGCTTTGATGCTTATACACGAAAGGCTATTGTGGTCCTGCACGCGTATAATTTCTACTCATTGCTCTGGGAGAAAATAGGAAAGTGGAGCTTAATTAAGACGTCCTGGTAGTAGCAACATATAGCAACACTTTCCTATTCCTTTTCCTTTCCTGAAACACTTTCGATATAGCAAAACACTATGTAAATCCTTGCAACACTTCACTACATGCACGCACACACGTCCAGCTCCGTTGCCGTTAAAGAACGCCAGTAGAATACTGTTCCGATCAGTTTCCTGTGCACTTTTGAATAGACAGTATAAATAAACGTTGCTTGATCGATTATATTTGATTTACTTACCATTTTAAACCGATATTCATGGTTAATCTAGAATAATCCTAGAATAATCCACACGCGCACTTCTCTTTGACACCGACTTTAACAACCGCGAATGGGTTCATCACAGCGGAATAAAACACAAAGTCTCAGAAGAGCGAAAAGGTACAAGAAGCAGTACAATGTACGAAAGAGATAGATAGAATATCTTACCAAGAGAAGCTCAGTATGTGGAGTCAGCCGGTGTGAAACTGGCAGTTACGGGGATCACACACACCGCCCTGGGGGGAATTTATCGCACTAAACTAAAAAGCAAAAAAAAACTAACCTTGAAGGAACCGAATTTATCATACTAACAGCATACGCTGAACAATGTCGTGGCTCATTTTCTCAGGACTGAAGCGCATTGACATTGGGAATAAAGTCCGCCGCGCTTTGTGAGTTCTAGCTCACGGCAAACGTCCTTGCCAGCGCATATGAGAATGAAGTCCCATTTCCATTGTTGCTGAAAGCTACAACTAATAAATGATGGTTTGGCTGACCTTATTCTCCTTGAGGTTAAGTACCGTCTTTACCTCAGATCCGAATAATTTGTACTTGATCCGATAAACAAACACTGTAAAACAGTTCAATTGTCCTATTTTTCTCAAACCAACCACCGCAACGAATTGCTACGATTGAATATACTGTATGTTTGTAGTTACACCAACAGTTTATTTTGTTTCCAGGAGAAGAAACTGCTCATTTTCAATTTGAGTTCAGTAAAACAAAAATACGTGCAATAGCATCGGGGACAATCTCTCGATGCATCGTTATGCATCTTTTGCAGCTTTTTTATAATTTTGATATATTTAACGTACTATCTCGTCCTCCCATTGGACCATTTTCCACAGCCTTCACAGAAAGGTTTATCGAGAAGCATTTATGGCCTCGAAGATAGTATACAAAGCGTATAATTAATAATTTTATCGCCCTTTTCCGAGCGGTCAATTCCAGTTTCCTAGTTCCCACCCATCTGCATACATGACGCGCGCCTCGCACACCATTATACGCGTCACGCGTGCACATTAATGCGACGGGTGACATTTGCAATCGCATCTTTTCGCGTCAACGTAAGCTGAGCCACCATTAGGGACGCACATTGCATTGCGGATCGCAAGTAATGGTTAGCAGCTTCCTGGTTGCCTCCTGGTGGATCGAGCAAAATTACAAGCCTGCATCGGAACTGCACAAACTGCGCACCGATGGTTTCAAAAACAAAACAGACACAAATACAGCACACCACAAAGATACGACGCGGCTAGCGACAACAACTGTAACTGCATCAGTGATAGAAAGCGAAAAAGGATGAATGAGCAGGCAGAGAGAGTAACAAAAAAGAAAAAAACGAAGGGTTACACGAGAGGACGAAAAACGACCAAACGTAAGGTGAAAACAATGTGAAAAAAGTTGCTAAAACGCAAAAAACAGGCAACAGAGCCCAGGATCATTAGTCGGTACCGTTTGTGTGTGGGAATTTTCTGCATCGAGTTGCCTTTTGCAGTTTGCCCTATCCCTTCAGCTTCGTACGAGGTCGATCTGCGATCGATGCACACCTGTTGCACTTCCGTTCCATTCACCGGATCCATAACATCCGGACATGCGAAGAGGGTGCGCAGTGAAATGACCGAGAATCGTGTGGTAGACACATGAGACGGAAAAGTAAAACTGGCAGAATTGAAGTCTCCACTTGCGGTCGTATTGACCGCGAGGAGAAAACCATGGGGGGGGGGGGGGGGGGGGAATGGGGGATGGGGTGTGGCTGTTGGAGTAGCGCAGGAACGCTGATTCCATGGGGACACTTTTTTTTGCACATTGCTATGTGTAAGCAACCGGGCTAAAAACATGATCAATGTCGAGGAAGCTATAGCCCAAACCCGTTATGATGTTTTCTTCGTTTCGTGTTGAAATACAGCTTAAAGGGCACAGAGCCTGTCGTCACACGGGAGGAAGTTAAAGGATTCCACTTTAAAAATATTCTACTTGAAAATCAATATCCTGTCAACGAAATCGATAGAATTGCATCTCAGCACAGTCTCGCCCTCGCGCCTTAGTACAACCTAATCCATTTGATTCCTTACAAAGTTACGAGACATCAATGAGCAATTCGTTTCGTCGATTGCGTTTACCAAAATGAAACGAAACAATTGTCACCGAAAGCGCGAGAAGAGGAAAATTGGCGCTTCCGAGTGCCGACACCGAAAAGTCCCAGGAGCTGCATCAGCAAATCAGAAAGATCACCAGAACATCGCACCAAGCACCGGAGATGAAATACAAATTTACCTTCCAATGGGAATACCTGCAAAGAATCGTTCAACAGCGTCTTTTGCCCATTCTTTAACGGTCGTCACCTTTTGGACGCCTTATTTTCATTCGTTTGCCTCATAGCCGGGGGATAAAACCGATACTCTCCTGTAGCGCCCTAGCCCCAGGTCGTGGAAACCGGGGAGTGACAAGATGTCGCGTCGGAAATTACACCGGAAACCGGAATTCAGCGGAATGAGGACAGTGACACGCAACGCTACGCTAAACGTGCATTTTCCATCTCTCCATTTACTAACCCTTTGCACAAAGTCCTGTTGGCAAAGGTTAACAATCTTGCTCTTACGTTACATTCTTACATTCCTTTAACGATTTTACTGAAGGAATACTGTTGAAGGACGACAAAAAACATTAGTGTTGCACATTGTTTGACATATACACACTCAAATGGTTAGCTTCGAACTTTGTTACATCATACAACTGTATGTCTTGTAACAGTGCTACCATGAAACTGACTTTTATGTGATTGTGCAAAAACAAAACTTAATTGCAACACACAGGCCGTTTTTTTTTTCATTGATCCCACTTTTTAAAACTCGCATCACTCAAATATGCTGACATTGAACGAATTACCTTCTTATCTTTAAACTTTGCTTTGAAACCCACGATGATCGCCAATGACACCGTGATCAGAAAGGCAGAAAAGTTATGGATTTTTTCGTAAATTGGTCACTGTTGGAATGTTTTATTTCGCTACCACCACGCGCCTCTGCCGGCCTGGGGAGGGGTGGTGCTGTGAATTGTTGCACTTGACTGCAGTTATAAAACGTTCGGCGTTGTGTGAGGTCAACTCTCATTTATAGTACGAAAAGGAAGAGGAGAAAAAACGCTCATACATCTACTAGAAACAACGAAAAGTTACGCAACTCATGACTTTATCGCATATTGAGCAGTTTTGGCCGAACGGTGATCATGGGCCGTGTTTGTTTTTAGTTTATTTCGTTGTTTTTTCGTCATTTCAATTTTTGCAAGCCTACTAGTGTATGAAATCACTGTCAGAGGCAGCAGCAGCAATGGGCAACGCTAACACTAGCTGACCTTTGACTAATACGTTTTAAGTGAAGATCATCTCCACTTGCTCGCGTAACAGAAAAGGTGCATATACATGTATATGTGTGTGTGTCTGTGCGTGTGTGTAAAAATGATTTGATTACAGGGTTGGGCGAAATTGAGCTGATGAACTCATCTTCGGCACAATGATCATGCTGTCGTACTGTTTGACAGCCAGTTATTGTTCTGATAGCGGTTCTGGACGATATCGTGAAATTTCATGCCCATTATCTTCAGCTTTGGCAAGCCAATATTCTAACCTGACTGATGGTTTGCGCCGTTGTTGCTACTGTTGCTGCTCGCGTGGTTCTGTTGTGAGTGGTGTTGGTGGTGCAAATGATGCAATTGGTAAAGATGCGATCCAGTGGAGGCTGGATCCAGATCGATGTAGTAATTGGCAGGTAGCGCAGTCGAGCTTGTCGGCGATGTTGTCGTTGTCGTCGTTGTTCCTGCTGCTGCTGCCGCGGCAGCCGCTAGCAGTGATGATGTCGGAGCATAGTCGGCCGCGTATGGCGAAACGTTATCACTTCCGTTCAGTGCAACATCGTAGCTTTGCAGCACCATGTTGGCGTTATCACTAAGATCGGTTGAGGACCGCGCGCGTCCTGCAGCTACCGATGAACTCGAGGTTGGGCCAACAGCCGAATATGTTGGCGCGGTGGAACGGTCTCGGTTTTGATTCGAAAGGGTATTGTTATTGTTGCTATCGCTTACAGTCACAGCACCAGTGCTAATGGGCGAAGGACCATCGCCATCGAAGTAACTGCCGCTGGTTGGATGGGTAATACTGCTCAGTAAACTAAACTCTATATCCTGACCCGGGAGGTTCGTTTGGCTCTGCACAAGATATTGGAGCTGGGGCGGATCATTCTGATCATGTTGGCGGTACGCACGGAAAGACGTAATGATGGTGCTGGTAGTGTTGGCGGGATCACTGGTCAGGTTTGGCGTCGGTGGAGCCGATGAGATCGTTGGAAGCACTTTAGTGGGATTTGATCGAGTTTCGAGAGCATCCACCAACGAATGGATGGATCCGGCAGCTCGAAACTGCTTTTGCCGTTGCGTACACACTTTGAAGCAGATCAAACGGATTCACAAATATCTGGCACACTTTGCTAGTCGATCGGGGGGAAACAATAATCACGATAACACTGCACTTTAGATTCTCATCATTTGGTGATAAATTGACTGGATCGAAAAAAAACTGTACACCGAAATTCACCAGCTCGCGAACATTAATCTTCACATCCAAAAACTTCACCAGCACATTTCATTACGCATCGATAACTTTAGCACGCTATCACACTTGAACATGTAGTGGCACTTTTTAAACGGATTTCACATGGTTTGAAGATCATTTACACATTTGTATGCCAGCACCGAAAGAAGCACATCCACGCGAGGCTCACTCACGCGTCTCACTGACGCACATCTCATCTCTCGCGAGGCCGACGAATGAATGAATGAAAATACCACCTCTACAACCGTACGGAAGCGTTCATCGCCGCACAATGGGCCACGACCGTACAAGCAGTGGGTCAAAACGTGCCACATGAATAACTGAGTGCTGCATTGGTTGGTTTTGGACATTAATTGAGTGTTTTCGCATACAAAACCTGTACTGTCACTTTGCTGCTGCACACCTCAACAAACATTTTTTTTTCATGATTTTTTCGAAAGATAATCTTTTTCTTTACATTTATTACAAATAGGCCAAGAGTTAGGTAAAATATCTATTTTTTCAAAAATGTCCTTGACGTAATTTTTATGACTAGTCCAATGTAACATCAAACCGACCGGCAAAGGAAATACTCATAACTACTAGAAATAATAATTAGTCACCAGAACTTGTCAGCTCGGTGGATAGCTCGTCGTTTTGTTTAATTTTTGTCTTTGCAATTAATATCTTTCTCTATCTTGGGAATATTTTGAGAATTGTGTGTCATCCATTATGTATTCATCTGTTGCTGCGCCGATGTTTGCTCACTGTGCACAAGCAGCTAGAAAGCGACTGCGTCCCAGAGTAAAACAGCACATTACGTGACCATGTGAAGCAATTTTCGCTTCCAGCCTCGTTCGTTAATATTCCCAGGACATGTGTGTCGGCGTGTAGGGGTGGTTTGGTACCACACACCACATCGCGAAGAGGGGTGCATTATCCCTTCAAACTTGACTACACCCGCACTCATCCTTTTTTTCTCAGGGTTCGTCATTTCAAACATTCACACAAATTTATGTATGCGTTACTCGACAGCCACCTGTCGCCGGCCTGAACAGCGACCGTACGCAGACATACGTAATGCAAATGCGTAAGGACTCGACATGTTTAAGCCGCTGGAGATGATCTTCTTGTGCTTCAATGATCGTATGTTTGCTTTTGCTATGTTTCGCATGTGTTCAGCTCATTCAAACCGTCGAACGATCGGACGCCACTTATGGGTATGTGTGTGTTCGGTGATCTTTTCCAACGTGATTTCCGCTTTCTGTTATGTTTTTTTTCTCTCCATTTTATGCTTCCGTTCTTTGCGGCAACGATGTTTGGTTTTTACAGACAGCCGATGAGCTCTCGGTGGTGGTTAGCAGTGAAATTTGATGTCCCTGTTTGATTAGGTTTCTTTGCTGCCTTCTGCATGTTAAAACGGTAATACTTGCTCGAAGGACCCTTCCTCTTTCGTTCTAGACGAGAACAGCAGATTTATTAGATTCTCTGTTGTCTCGAATCGCGGCGCGCGTTGTGTTTATGGAGCATGGCGGCAGAGCATAAGGATCGGAAAGGATATGTACATATTTCCCGCACCGTTGCACTACTGTTTATGGTTTTCAAGATTCTCACATCGCTACACATGATACTTGAGAACAGTGGTCAAAAACATGAAACTCAAGAAAATGACAACACTTGTGTGAGGGTGCGATTTTAATGCTCCATCTCCTTTTACTCCTTACTCGCTATGCGCATGTGTTCTATTAGAGGCAAAGAAAAAACATTGAAAAAGCCGAACAAATAGGCGAAGAAATGCACGCAAAAGGACACAAGGTTGTGTCTCTTTGACTTGGGATAGTATCTTGTTGAACGATCCCACGCCGGTCTATGACAAATAGGACAGACAGACGGACGAATGGGTAAATAGAGCCACGATCGGAAGGAAATGCTCGGAACTCACAATGAAACTCGAATGCTCGGTGACGTCATTGGAAAGCCTTTCCGATAATGCCCTTCACAGGACATCCAATAACCAGAGCAGGTAGATAAGACGACATTCTTAAGATCATGTTAAAAGATTCGCTTCCCAGTACTTAGACCGGCTAATCCGCTGGTGTTCTTCGAGTGGGTCTTATGGCACCTTGATGCGTAATTTCGAGAGCTGCTGCTGTCCATTGCCCAATGGGCTGGTTTTCAAGCTAGCGTAATGCCCTACCGACCCTTATTTCGTTTCTTCTGCTGTTAGATATTGATCTTTTAAGAATTTTTCTATTTGCAAACGTATGGTTGTGTGCAAAATAATGGAAAGTCCAACCGGAAATTGGACGACAATACGGTTCAGTAACAAAGCGTATCAGCAGCAACGTAGCTTTAACCGTAGATGTTACTTATTCTCCATTAAGACGAAGGTTCAATCAACATCTATTTCAATCCAAATAACAAGTTTGTTTGCCCAACCAGCAGGTTGTCCTTTTTCGAAACAGATATCCGATCGGAAAATTGTTTCCATTCTTTAAGTGCGATGCAACATGATTTGACAAATTGAGCATCCGAAAGAAAGACTGTCTTTACATTTAACTCTTAACCGGAGATGGAGTTTATTACTGGATTGTTATTGGAGTACTCATTAAAAGCAGCAAATATGTGTCTCCTAAGTATGAACGATTTTTCCTTCTATCAAATTCTCCCACGATCTTAATCGGTACCCTATGCTGACGTCGAAACGAGCACCCGTGTGAAACCCCTAGTTTTTTTTTTGTGCCTGTGTAAGGACAATGTAAAAGGTGCATAATTTTTCACCGAATTAACAAACGAACATTTCCCATTAATTTTATGACATCAAGCACTCTTTGTCCTGCAGATACGTGTTTGCGTGTGTGCGTGGTTTTACAAAACGGGTACACGATCATCAGCGCCCCAGTACCTGGATAGAATTATAAGTCATCATCGGACCCTAGTCCCCGTCAGGAGTGGCCAATATTAGCCCCGAATGACTTACGAGCAATGAAGCGAGATCGCTCGGTCGCATACACAAACACACACACAACGCGGCACACCTGTTTTCCGACGCTAACGGCAGGATCGCTTTGCCTCACTCCCTCAAAACACGCAGTTTAATCTATGATCGTTAAGGGTGTGGATGGGCAACCTAGTGGTGGCAAGGATCGAGCAGTACAGGATGGTCACTCAAGCGTTAAATGAATATATATATGGGTGCAGACCACAGTAATATACCCCCGGCTGTCGAGAGGCACTGGGGCACCTTTTATTTTCGCCGTGTTTGTGCGCTAGCGAATGCCGCCGAATCGAACGTCGGCGAGCTGCGGGCGTTTATTATTGTTTGACTGCATTGCATTTTCACCCTCTGTCTCCATTTGTGCCGATTGTGAGAATAAACTTGACATTGCTGCTCGTAGGGATGGATTTTTTGTGTGTGTTGGTTTTCGCCGTTGTAAAAGCTTAATTCCGTTCCCAAATCTAACGCGTTACGGCAGTTCACGACTTGATGACTCTCAACGGAACTGTTCAACCTGTGCCGAACATCCGACAGAGAAGAGGGATTTAATTTTACATAAAACATTGCACAATCTCAAGCCTGCTTCGGCACGGACACGTTAAGCACAACGCAAATTGTTTCAACGCACGCCGAAAACTGCCGTGTTGGTGATTTAGTATAAGTGTGCGTGCTGTGTTTTTCGTTTCTCATTTTCGGTGATCTTCGTTTCGTTTGACATTGATGCAGCTAAGCGACCACGGCTCAGTGCTTGCTAGACTTTTCCCACGGTTTATTTTTAATTTGAATGCTAAAATGTGTTGCATTTATCTTGTTCTCCGTTTCCCCATCAAGCTATGTGTTTACGTCGTCGACTCCACATCTACTCAGCCACCTGGATGGACGGTTCGAGCGGGCAAAGAAGTAATGTCCTGCGATACCCCTATTTATGTCGCGTCAACAGTTTTTATTCGGTGTGGACCCTTCATTTCTTAGCCGAGTGTCACACTAATAGTTATATCGCCCTGTCGTCTGTTTGATGAATTCATGTTTTCTGTGGACTACCCTACTGTCCTCATAAGCTGTTGGAGGGAGTTTAGATAATGAGTCGCCCAAGTGTGATGATGGTGGAGGAACACCTGAACAAGAGTTTCATTTTTCTTTCCCAAAGTGGAGTGACAATATAGAAATGAACCAAAAGTTTAAAGTTCGTTGGCAGTTTGGTTTCATCAGTGAATTTGATTGGGTACGTAAGTTATTCGGATACACAACACCATCACAAGACATGCATCATGGGCAAGACAAAAACAGAGGTTCCTGTAAACTGAGTTGAACTGAGATAAGAATTTTTGCACAGAGGTAAATAAGCAGCTCTTGAAAAGCACGAGTTTTAATGTGATCGCATTTCGCGGACAACTCATTTGCCTTAACCCTTCGAAAAAGCGTGACATGGACAGTTTTGGTTTTGTTGGTTTCCAAGTTCTCTCTTTGTCTAGCTTGTTGATTCTATCCCTGTTTCCTCCTAGAGCTACCACCACCATTGAGGGTCAATTTCCGGTGTTGTTGACGCCCATGCCCGACCATTTGAGACAGGAAACAATAAAGACAGGAGATGGTAATCCAACACCGCTGCCACCGCCTTTCCCTGTCCAAAATTTGTGCTGCCAGCCAGCACATAGTGGCGTTATTTCGTTGCCCGCTGATGTCCCCTGCTTATATCTTTAGCTCCTTCTCTTCTTGGGTGAAGGGCAATCAAAATCTGAGCGCGTCTGTGTTCGATTGGCGGAGACAAAAATCCAATCACTTTTCACTTTTCCTATCTTAGGGAAGCGTTGTTCTCTCCCATCTCTCTCGCGCTCTTCTTATTTTCTTTTTCTGGTGCCCCGTACTTCCTTTGGCCATGGTTTTCTCCCAGAGCAGAGCTCACACACAACCGGATTGAGATGTGACCAATTAAATCAGTGCTTCCGGTGCAAAAATCGTTCCCTACTTAGAGCTCGTACGCCGAACAGTTGAGTGTGACAAAGCAGGTCATCATAATCGTAACCGAACGGAAGTGATAGTAGAGAAGGGTTGCATAAACACAGAAGGAACAGAGACACCAACAAGATCAGGCATATACGCACCCCTTTCGGGATGGCAAAAGGTGGTATCCGATTGCATGCAAGAAATCAGACAACGCAACCGTTGCGATTTGCTGGTTCAAGCTGTATGATGTACGAGGATTGAGCATTCCTGCTATGTTGTTCTGTTACCGAGGATGTACGCCTCACTTGTAGTGCCGCATCCTGGACCCGCACAGATAAATCTAATCGTTTCGTTAACGAAAGGCGTACGCATAATTCTATTATCGTCCAAAACTAAATGTTTCTGAGATACACTAGTTACATGGTGGAAAAATCACCAACAAGATCACTTAATTCAAACTAATCATGAAATTAAATATCGGCTGCTGTATATTGTTAGCAACAATTGAAAAAAAAATAATTTAACTTTTATTTCTTTACCGATATGCGCGAGTCAAGTGCAGATCGTATGTAAAATATCAGTAATTTTTACTATTTCCAAACTATCATCATGTTCAGAATGTTTAAAATATCTCCCACAAATCCGTAATAATCGTCACTTATCGCGTGTTATTGATGCGTGTTCTTGTACACACAGTTTCGGTTCCTCGCACAGACATCGCATGCCCTGCGATGGGACAGACCTTTTTTCTGGCCCTTTTTTATAAACATTTCACCATAAAATCGTACGCACTTCCGGTCTTCTCGCTTTCTCAGATTGGATCACACTCTGACCTGAAGGTGTTCCTTTTCGTAGCGGGTTCGGGTCGTCTTTACCTTTTCCTACCGAGCGGAAATGAAACCAGATACCTAAGACCGGATGGTGCATCATAGATTTTCGATCTCGCTTTGTCTTGTTACCGTTTGTTCTAGTGTTTCCTTCCCGCTACCGGCGTGCACATGCGAGCAGCAGTTGTTGTCCTGTTGTGTGTCTCGCTTGTTAATGTTCGATGGTATAGAACCGTATCATTGCGCTCATTTGAACACTTGCGCTAAAGTGGTTGACGGTACCATCCGTAGAACTTTGTCACACTCGACGTCATACTCGCAGTGGTTTGGATGGATTCTTCGATTCAACTCTGGAAATGCTGAACCTAGCAGCTATTGTTCGTTTGTACTACACGAAAAAAAAAAATGAAATGATCGGCACTTCCGCCAGCTGGCTAGTTCGATGCTCGCACATGAAGACACGTGCGCTAACAGGGTCCACCAACTTAAGCTTTGAGGCGCACGTGTTCATCTGCGTTTATAAATCTAAAGCCTCAGATCCACAACCACTTGCGAGTATGTAAGCCACTTGGGTTCACGATGATTTCAATGAGCTTCAATGAAAGTGATATGTTCTTCAGCAGGATGATGGGGCCTGCCATGTGGTTGAAAAATTAAATGATCAAACCTTACGTTACGCATAAAATTTCATCTGATGCGTGGTCAATTTGTATCGAAAAGTTAAAACATTAGCTTAAACTCGTTGACCGCTTTAGTGAACCATATATTCCCTTTACCAACCGCTTTAGTTATGCATGCGGGGATTGCCATTTTCGGTGCGGTGGGAAAAAAAGCAGCTCGGTGCTTAAAAAGCAGTATTTTTAATAAATGTGATCATTCTGCACACTCTCGCACACGCTATCCGATCGCATCCGGTGGCGGCCTAAGAGGCCACGGCGACGTCCGCCCTGACAAACGGTACCCACTCTCGTAAACGGTACCACACGAGCGCTCGGTCCGAGCGAAGGAAACACGCCACCGAAACGGTATCCTTCTACCTCCACCGACCACAGCACACCGCACTCGATTCATTTATCCATTTCATTCATGGAGCAGTCTTATGCCCCAAGCGCGCAAGAATCTGGTGATAGTGATTTAGTTTCATTTCCTTTCCCATGGATTGCCGAAGGGGTGCCACTTTTTCCTAACCAACCGACCGCCGTGACACACTATCAGCAAGTTTTTTCTTTTTGCTTTCTTCTTCTTTCCACAGAAACGGTCGACAGGAAGAGGTAATAGGAATAAGAAACAAAATTTATAAAAAAAACTAGTTTCAGATGCAGATGATCAAGCAGATCCGGATGAAAAAAAGCATTGGAGTGTGATCGGAGCTTACCAAGAGATACGACGATTTGCAAAAATAAAATAAAATGGAATATCGTACGATCTGATTTCGGAATCGGTCACTTTTTGTAAGCGTCCCATGGGTTGGCGCTTGTTCAGCTTATTGGGAAAGCGTTCGGAATTGAAAGCGTGCATATGATTGCGCCAGCCATAACAGGTAGCGCATTTCCTTTTCGCACGAAAGTCACAGCAGATTAATGTGGCAGGGTGTCAATGCTGCTGCGCGGCTGGTGCAATAGTGGTGGTAAGAATAGTAATACGGTGTAGTTGCATCAGCTTCCTTTTGCCCTCGCAAGCTTGGGATCAGAAACAAAAAAAAACAAAAAGGCATCGCGATGGGCTGGCCACACGAACGGGAATATGCACAAGTAATGCGAACGTAGGGCGGATAAAACCTCGGCTGGATGCATTGAGCCACTTCCTTCGATCATTTGTTAATCGCCAGTGTAGGAAACAACTGATGCACTTTGCTGTACTTACACCTTCATGCATCGCGGAAACCTCCATCAGAAAGCGACATAAATCCTACAGCTCTGGATTGTTGTTATCGAATCGTTTAATCACTTAATAAACGACTAATTAAAGCCTTGGCGATATCAGGTGCACAAATCGCAGCTTCGAATATTCTTTTCAGTGTGAGAGGATGAAAGGACGTTGTACGCTGTTTATGCAGCTGTAGAAGAGCTTTGGTGAGATGAGGTATTATTTCCAGACCCATAGCACTTGTTTGCTGTAGTATATTTTCTCTATATAAATCGGTAATATTATCAGCAATCATACACTAAGAGTAAATGTAGGTACCCGATAGTAAAACATTAATTGTACTCAAACGCGAAAAAACATATTTAGACGATGTTTCAAAAATTCTAAATTTCCGCAAAATATACAATACAAACAGAATCTAAATTCGTACATTAACATCCATGCTCCAATGATGGTACCATTTTACGGTATCACTTATAAAACTCGCCTTAGACCGGTTTACACCGGATGTAGCCACGGTGTTCGACATGATGTGTGGTTAAATATCCGGAAAATGGCTCAGAAGAACGCAACCATGTAAACGAAGTAGGGGCTTGGCTTTGGGTGAGAAAGCGCACTAACGCGACTGGATCATAGCAAACGCGTTCTTAACGTCTAACACTCAAGCAGTGTGAAATAAAACTATATTACATTTTTCAATAAAACACCGTCACGTAAACGATTTGAAAAGCCAAATTCAATGCTATTTACGGATAGACTTTTCGGGTTTTGTTGCGATCGTTGTTGTTTCCCAAAATGATTATAATTTTTCGTTCGCTGTTAAGTTATAAGCGGTTTTGTTTGCTTTCTTTCGCCTTTCTTTTGTCTTCCATCGATTACAACCGTGGCCAGAGTGAACACGACCTACGATCGTCTTGTTATTCTTTAGCTTCTTCGAGATTGTACTTCCATTCGCTTCGCGTCCCCTGCTTCCTTCCATTCTACATCTTAGGCCACGATCGTTGGCCACTAACTTTATGCGGCGTTTAATTTCTAACATCCGCTCGGTTGCTTGGTTTTTTTTTTCCTTTCTTTGGCCGTTCGTTCGCACGGGAGGACACCACCAAGGGGAACCAAAGAGAGGAAGGACAGAAACCGAACTCTTCGAAAGATACCGCGTAGATGCGAGGAAGAGCAAACAGTTTAATTGAATATTCATTACAGATAAAGCTTCGCGACGGCGAAAGCGCGCGCGAGCTAATAGTTTAGTGCAATTGTTCGCCTAGCTTCACATTAAAGAGACGGTACGGTAATGTGTCGAAAGACGACAAATCCAGATTTGCTGGTAAAAATCAATGAAGACGTTTCGATATTTTAGTTACGTCTTAGTTATCTGGCCTAGGAACATACAAAGTCGAAGGATGGCATTGAGCAAATGCGTCGTATGTTTTAATATGACTCGCCTCATAGAGATGACCCAATAATAACTACTTTAAAATTTAAAAAATCCAACAATCACGATCATTAGTCTGGCTTCGTTGTGTAGGTATTAATCTTATAAACGCATGAGCAATTATTTCAAGACTGAGAACAAATCTTTAACCATTACGATTTGTATTATTATGATTGAACAATGGGTTATCATTCCCTTGCAAATTTAAAGCATAAAAGGGAGCGTCTTTTAGACATGTAGCAATGTTTTCAATGTTTAAAGCAATATGTTTTCGGTTTCGGCTAAAAACCATTAAAAATTGATTTAACGGTTAATTTTTAACTCCAACATGCCTTAATTGCACATATATTCGACAATGTTGAGGTGACAAAGATACTGAGTTTACGGCAAATAAGGGCATCAAGTAGTAATCCACTTTTCGTTCAGCGAATAATTCAATGTGTTTTTGATTCCCATAATTCATCCTTCTCCTGAATGAAGTCGCACTTTAATTATCGTGCTCTACTGGGAAGAAGGATGCTGCACGCTAGCTCGACTTTATCACGTTGGACGGCGGTCTCCGATCGATTCAATGCTTTCTCTCTTCCTGGACTATTCGTACGGTCAATGTGCCAGCGGACGGGCCTAAGCCATCTGACTTCCACTCTCCGGAAGTACGAACCGTTATGCACGCACGCCGTCTAAACCCCTGGCGGTATAGACGAATGGCGAGTAAGAAGAGGGAAAAGACAGTCAAGTCAATTGATTGAGTCGCGCATCTTTGATGCATCGGTCGAGTCGCTTGCTTACTTCCCGTGCGCTCAACTACCAAGCGACCGTGTGGATGGCGCTTGGGAACTGTTTAAACATGCACAGACACATTTATATTCAAATTGATATTGCAGTAGCAAACCAAGTTTACGCAGGCGTTTTTATGTATATGTTTTTAAGAATCCTTACGAACACATGTTTAAAGCAAAGTTCAACACATGCTAAAGATACAAAAAAAATGTATATTAATATGTACAAGGATGTTATATACATAATATTAAATAAACAACCTTTTGTGTGCATCATGTAGCTATTCTACTATTTTTGGCACTGCGTATATAATTATCATCAATTGCTAAGGTATTCTTAGTTAACTTTTCAACTTTTTGTATTTATCTACCAGGAAAGAAATTTTGTACCGTCCAGCAGTAACGATAATTTATCATGATTTTTGATTGATAGGTTATGAAAACGTTCGAATCTCTTCCGGCCCTCTATCAAATCTGGAAAATGTTGACTGAATGTGGTAGATAACCTGAACACGGCGAGACTAACACTAATTGAAACCATTTATGTAAACTGGTAAAGTAGGTTTTTGTCACACGGTAAAGGATTTGTATAGCTGCGCGGTAACGATAACTGGTCACTACACTGCAATTATGTTAATACACGGAGATGGAAGCAGCAATGACACTCGCCAACTCTTCCTACTCAGGAAACCAGAGCCCCAAGTTCACTTATAAGCGTTACATCTTATACTCTGCTGTTAAAAGAAGTAAGTTGTACCTTCATGCCCTAGAATTTAACGCCACGGGCCAGTGAGCGGAGTTCAATTAGAAGGAGAATATAAGAATTGTGGAGCCGGTATATTTGCTCTCGATCATAATTTCAAACAACAAAATTCATAAAAATAACAGAATATGAAATTATTGGACTCATATATTGGACATATTTGACCGATCAATAGTGTATTATTTTCTGAACATTGGACTAGCTGCAATAAAAATGTAAATTTTTCCTGTTAGTGTCACATCCATCAAACTGGCCGGACAACAGTGCAGCTGCTTTGCTCAAGAAGTGTAGCACCGGAAGTGCTGCTCGAATCATCAACGCGAACGCAAGGCTTTAACTGAAGGTCTCATTTTTACATTATAATTATCATAATGATTAAGTTCGATTTTGCATGGGAATAATATTTTCTGATGTTTGCCACAAACCCGTACCAAATGTCGCGAGACGCTCAGCTCTAGACGGCGTTGTGTCTCACAGCAGGGCATTATTGCGATCAGAGCACTAAACCGCAGAAAACTGCTGCGTCAAAGTAAAATTACTAATGTTACAAAAAAAAGTATATCGTTTTTTTACCACCCAAATGACGGCTAGAAAAGAGCGATCGACCAATCAGCGAGGTATGCTGGCCGATGAGTTCGAATTTCAATCTTAATCCAAGCACACATTTTCCACCATCTGAACCAATCAGAGCTAGCTCTTTGCGCATGATTTTAGAGTGGGAGAAAGCTTCAACCAACTTTGGTGCCACGGGATTGTCTATTTGGCAAAAGGCGGGATATGTACATTCTCTTTTACGATGCGCAGTATGCGCAGGCAACGCAGACGTAAAGTGGTTCGAAGCTCTTGCTTATCTGTTCGGCATAAGCGAACAGCAAGACACCTTGATTGGAGTGACTGGAAATGTAGGGGTGGGAAAAACAGGCGAAATAATAACTACCATAAATCATAATCCCACATCACACCAAGGGATCTTTCGTTGTCCAAAAGAATAGTGAACAAGTTGAGCTGAATGAATTGAGCAACATAGTTGGCCATTTTCAAAAATTAAAATCCGTCAATTCCATTCGATGTATTGGGACGAAGCGATAGTCAGCTAACTCTTAAGAGCTGGTTCGCTTCTGTCAGACGATTATGTCAGAGACTGCGTCTCGTGTCTTTCGAGCGCAAAATTCATGAAGCTACACCGGTACAACCTTAACCCGCATTCCACGCCCCGGAGAGTTTGCACTAGATTATTAGGCCTTTTTCGGTCTACAGTGGTCCGTCTCTGCCTGAAACGACGCATCGCGGTCTCTGTGGTAGTCCGACTAACGCTATGATGCCACGCAAGAAGGCTCTCGAGAGGGAAACTTTTTAATCATCTTGACATCGGGTGAGCACGAAAGGAAAAGTTCATCCTTCCACGCAACTCTAAGCAGCTCATAAACTCGGCGAGAAAAAGAAAAGTGAGCCCATTCTGAAGAGATTGCTTCCTCAGTAACTCAACCGAGCGGTCAAGCATCATTCTCTTGCGCTGACGCACTTCATAACCTACGAAATTTATTATCATAATTTATGATATTAATTCTTCAGGGGCACTGGGTTGAGAGATGACGAAGCGCACCAGTCAAGGTTGAGATCGAAAGTTTAATTGTAACAGAAGAGGCTCTCGCTTTCCGATTGCGATGTGTGCTGATGGTGTGGATCGTACAATCTTAGCCATCCTTTGGGCTAAAAGCATTATTCCACTGGCTGATCGGAGGATAGGACATAATCGAGATTCGTTTTAGACCACGTGTATCAAAGGCAGTAGTTCTGGGTGTTCGTACGCGTAGCCTACGTTAAAAAAACGCTACGTGCGATTGTGACCTAATCCACGCACACATACATAGTTATTCTCACGGAGTAGTGGGCGGTGTGCGTGCTTTGTTTGTCGTTTCACGCGAAAGCCCATCAACGGACTTTGTTCTGTGCAAACGGATTGCATGTGTGTGCAGCATGGATTTCCTTTCACAAGTTACAAGTGTGCGTGGCGCTGCCTTCGTTCTCTTTCAATTTCAACACTGTTGCACTTCAGTGCATCCGTACGAGTATGCCGCCATAGGACGAATGTATTGTTTTTGTAGTTATCTGAATTTAAACTCACATCACCGAGAAACGGATTGATTCACGCAAAATGGCACCATCGCTGCAAGAAATTTTCGGCTTGTATGTGTGTTTGATAGTGGGTACGAAGTGTCTGTAGGTCGTTGGGTTTGTTTCTGTTTGGAACAGCATTAGCCTACATGTGCCACGGACCGGCAAGAAAGTGTGAGTCGCATGTGCGATGGATGCCAGAAACAAAAGAGTAGTACGGTGAACCAAAATGCACCGAAGGGTAACGATGACGATGACGCTGGTCGTTATTTTGTCCACCATCGCGTTTGGGCTCGCAACGTTTTCTGACCGTTGATGCCGTCCACCTTCACCCTTTGGTTACAGACCGTGTGTATGTGTTTGTGTATGTGGCTCGCGTTATTCCTACATAGTGATGCATAGAGGACGCGTTCACTGACTGTAATGCAGGCACTCGGAAACCTCTACTGATCTGCCCCTCTGGGTGGTGACAATGACTAAAATGAAGAAACTCTGGTTGTATTCTAGCGAAACTGGAAACGTTTCGAACCTTTCTTGCTTAATTTCTGATCAACAAATAATAATAGGACCCTTACTTCCATCTTCCATCTGCAAGATCCTGTTGAAGGACAATGGGAGATGCGAAGATTTAGCAGCAGGGGAATTCAAATAACAGATAGGATCCCTCTCTTATTTGCTGAAGCATAATACCAATTTTTTGGTCAGCAAGGATCGGTTGTAAAAAAGAAGAGATCATATTTTTATTATGAGCAAACCTTTTCGTCTGCGAAAAAGGCGGAGCATAATTGAGTTATGATTGTACCTTTTGATGTCGCTTTTCATTTAATCGGTTTACATCACAAACATAGCTTTGTTATTGTAAGTGCACTCAAACCCGGAATAGAACCAGAAGTAGATCAAAGGGACTTGTCGGAACTAGACCATTTATGTGTAATCGATTGAAGCACATTGGAAAATGCCGCATATGATTATTTCTCAATTATCTCTATTAGGCAAGCCGGTCTACGCCATTTTTAATGCAAAAACTAGAAATTCGATTGATGATGACGTAATCGTGTGTAATGGGAACTTATTACTTCTACTTATCTGGCGCACCGGTCTCTGGCGCGTCTAAGTCACTGTACGACAGTAAGTTTGTGAAATGGGAACCAGTAAAGAGAATACCGCCACAGATCGAGGTTAATTAAATCTTTAGCCATTAGTTTCAATAGACAAAATTAAACCAAACTAGGACGCAAACAACTATAGATAAAGCTTGATTATTAAAGACTGGTGGTTGAAACTTTGATGCGTACTGGAAAGCATTTGAAGTAACTTTTATTACATTGACTTGCATCAAAGAAAATACGCTAGAAACATGTACGTGAATCATCTTGTGTATTCTGCTTGTGTATCAACATCTATATGCGATGATTGTAGCTGTTATGTTTTGTCTTTTCATTCATGCATTCAATTCAATCAACGGCAAAACGGCCACGCGTTTCCACTCATTCATTTATTCCCGTTCATTCATTCGCTTCATTCGTTGGATCTTTCGAGTGACGCAGATCAGGGCCGGCGGTTCCATATGCGTTGTTGTTGAAGTTTGAATGGGGCAACTTGTGAGCCCATCAGCAAAGAGCAAAGAGTAAGCGTAGGAGTAGAGGTAGTGTACATGTGAAACGAACTATGTAATCAGCGATCACCAACAGCCTCCATTACCATTGGCACTCATCATCTCGTGCGGTGAGAGAAAGACCCTCCCACAGCACTATTCCTACACAGGCAGAATATTGCTAGAGACAAAACACTTATTGGAAGGTGCTGTCGCACATCGAAGAGCGGCCGAATTTGTCTGTACGTTTGAAATCCTGCAAAACGAATAATTTCAAATTGTAATTGAGACACGTTCGACTATTTTGGTAATCGTTTGACCTGGCCCAGTGAGTAGCAAACGATGGAAAGCATGTAGTATCTCTAGATAGATGATGGTACTCGAAGGATGATGTTTCGATATTCGCTAACACAGTGCTGTGCCACGATGATGGCGTTAAAATCCCACCAGCACACTAAATCAAAGCATGGTGTATGTGTGCGTCACGGCGCTGCTCGTATTGGTAGACCTTCCCAAACAGCCAACCCAACGACAATTTATTCTATCTCTCTTATTGTGTACTGTCAGCTTTACCGTAGTGTCCACCAACACCGAAATATATGCACTTGTAATGGCACTGAGGCACCACCAACAAACGCAACGCATGTGGTCTTTGTTTAGCTGCCAGCTCGAGCGTGACTGTTCACTGTGAGGTAGGGGCGACAAAAAAAAACAAATAAGCGTGGACACAATCTAAAAGAATATAACCGACCGCTATCCAAATGGATGCCCGCATCAAAATATAATATTCCAAGCCCTTACCACGCTTTTGCCCTCGCTTCAGGGAAAACATTAAAAGCACGGCAGACACAACGAATGAATGTGTAATAAGTGCAAACGACCGTTTTGAGTGATTTCAACCAGGGAACACTGTTTGTGGCACAGCAAATGGTTTCATCGACAGCCAAATTTGCTGATTAGTTGAATGAACTTTTAAATACCGTAACCAATTGCAAACATTCGTGTTCTTGTATGACCCATGTATGTTACAAAATTATTTGTTGTATTAGCCCAAATATAACTCACGCTTTCAAACCGGAATTTCGTCAAGTTAATGGTTTTGAAGTTGACTCTTGTCATTTGTTCCAAAATCCAATTCAATTTTACCCCGCATGGTTCACCTAAAAGTACTTTATATATGAACTGTTACTGGATTTTTGTATCACAAGTTACCGATGGCTACGATCGCGATCTAGCACTACTACTTTGCTTTAATCTTGCTTCCCCAAGAGGACGGGACGGAACGGGATGAATGATCAATCGATCAGTCGATCCATGCCGATATTGGTTTAGATAGCTTATTAGAGGGCTCGCGTGCATGTTCGAGTTCGCCAGCATGATCATAATATTTTCCCCAGTAATCAAACGAAATGGAAAACACTCATTCCTCCGGTGTGCGGCGATCCTCCACAACGTTTGGCGGTATGCTTTTGAAAGGGATTGTCGCTAGGGATACGTATATGTTTTATTACCTTCAATACACAGTCGATCAAAATTATAGACTCGGGATTTTTAACTTCTGCGCTGCCCCTCTCGTTTACCATCCCCAGTGACCAAACGGGTGGAAATAAAATCAGGGGAACAAACCTTTTTTCGTTATTTCTTATTTTGCCCTCCCACCTTCACCACCACACCCTGCTACGCATGATTACTCATTATTCTCCGGTTCCCTTGCCGGGTCATGCAGTGTTGGTTCCCTTGCGCAGCAGCTTCCGCACGAGGGTTGTGGGCATGAGGCGGCTTTTTAGAAGGTTTTGATGTAACTAATTATACGGTGCCGTTTTCTTCCTTTTTTCTGTGGGGTCACTTTCGTCTACCTCACTTTGTGTCTATATATTACTAATGCAGGTTTTGAAAAGCGTAGGCAAAGAAGTCCATTGTACACCCTCGGACTAGGATACGCACATGTATCCCTTTGCAAGAATTTGAAACCATTGATGCATTTCGCCACAGCAATTGTTAAGTGTTTTAGATGAGGAGTAAAAAAAATACACTTACCTCCATTGCCGCCACTGTTGGTGTTGGTGGTACTGCTGCTATTCGGTGTGGTCGTACCGGGAGTAGTACTGGAGGTAGATGCTGGAGTATTACTGCTGTTGTTGTTATTGCTGCTAGAGCTTCTTCCGAATTCTTGCTGCTGGCCACTTAACCGCTGAAGGGTACTGTTGTACTCATTGAGTTCGTTAACGCCAACACCGCCAGTCGCCTGGCCGCAGGACGCATCGTACACGCCGCTACCACCAATAGAATGGTCTAGTAGCGCCTTTTCGCAATCTAAAACCCAACGCAAGGGGAGAAGTCAAGCATGGATATGAGTAAAACTATAATACAGTTTATTATGCATAGGCGTACTCCCACCACCACGTTGATGTTCGTCCAGCCTTTATGCCTGTTGAAATTAGGGAATGGAAATATGTAGCACGTGGTAAGGTCAACCTGTAGAATGTACATCGAACAGCACCATCAAGATAACCCTTTTTACGAAGAAACTTTTTTTTTAAATAATACATTTAGCGATGTTATGGTGTGGGCCTATATTTGACAAGCAAATCACTCGTAGTAAACATAGCACAACAAAATTCACAGGATACCGCCGGACTTTTCTGATTGGATTTCCTCTTCTAGATTTTCCTCGTGCGAAATCGCTCGGCTGAGTACATCGATAAACGTGTTTTTATGAATGAGCGACACGGTTCTAAATTTGCCCGAAGAAGGACAACATATTCAGTTTATGCTCAGCCGGTCACAGTTGAATTGCTGACTGGAAAATTCAATTTATTAATGTGACTTCGAGTACAAATCGCACCAATAGAGCATTCAAGTAAATTTATCTGACCATATGCGTGGAAAAATAGCATTAAGCTGCTGTGTGGGATGCGTTGATTTGCTTTTGCAATCAAATTTTACGTTTATTTCGAGTTGAACATGTAGATACGAGTAGGTCTGACCCACACAAACTCATCCTAAACTAAACCGGAATTTGAGAATTGGGCAAATTTAGGAAACGATAGTAATTTCCTCAATATTTTACAGCTTTTCAACCTAGTCTAGAATCTTGGTTATTCTATAATGTTCTATGGCGAGGATTAAGAAGCTGCTTACTGTTAGGTTTGCAGATGCTCGAACATCGATTTAAAGTAAATCAGTGTATATGCTGCAATATTTTTATTGCAAAAAATCAATATGTAGGCCCCTTCGAGACGATAATAGACGCACATTACACGGTTATAACGAACCGATATAAATCGAAAATAAATCCAAAGTCTAATCAATCTCTCAACAAAACTTTAGCAAAACATCAATGCCGTTGAAACAAATGTGGAAGAATAGTTAGAACATGTGAAATTGCATGTTCAATTCACAATTGAATTGAGTTAGAAATCAAAATAAACTTATTACAACAAGGCAAATCAAAATAATTGAAAAGGCAAAAAATCGTACGGACCCTTTTACTCGCGTTTCATCCAGTCAAACGCAACAATTGATCGAGATGTGCCCTCGTTAGAATTAACCAATTTCAATTAAATGGGCTTACCGCCCAATACTAAAGATCGTAGACGTTAATCCAATTAACCCCAAGCATAACCGATTAATGGCAACAGAGTCAATTATCCAATCTCAATCACGGTCGACCGAAGGCATTGCTTGTCTGCGGAACGAGTAAGAAATCCATTTGCTTGAATCTGTTCTTTGATGCAGAGGGTGTACCACTGATGAAGATGAAATTGTCTTGTTATGGATGCTTGTCTGTTGACATTATGATCGTTGGGAACCTTTGTTGACCTCTTACGAACACCCTCCACTTGGGCAGTACATAATTCTGGATCGGACATGAGAAGAGGATTAATTTACATTGCGTTAAGTCGCTAGCACTATTAATTTAATCACTCTGCACCCTACTGCAGCTGTGATATTTTTTGAACGTACTATTATATCCTTCGCAGTTCAAAATTTAGATGTAAATGTTAAGCAAACTGCGCAAGCAATGAATTGAATGATGCACCAAACAATGGTGCCGGAGTTTTATAAAAAAAAAACCATAGGTTTTGATGTTCATCGTTACTAGCATCGCAGAGATATCGCTTTACGATGATCATCGTGGATGCCATCGATGCACAACCGTTGAATTAGTTATGTGCAGCGATGTAAACACCCTTGAAGTATGCAAAAAGTACAGTGAGCTGATGAGAAGATAGAATTGCAGTGTGCGACCACCATTGCCTTGGTGCATTGATTCAAATCACATTACCTGCTTTATTCCTAAATTCATCTATCAGTGATGGTACCAGCATCAGTTTAGGTCGTATACGTACGTCGTATACAGTGTTGACGTAGTGTCGGACAGTATTAGTCTAAGTCCGCTATTTGAATGTGGTGTAAGCGGAACATTGCACAACAATTGTGTTAAAATTAAGCGTCAGCATTCGCAGCATTTATTACTTAATCCGTTTGCTCAGCTTCAGAAAAACGCTAGAGGAGTGGTATTATAAACTAATCTTCATACATTCAAAACCGAACACCACTATAAGTACACCATTAGAGCAGTTTAAAAGCAGTCTATTTCGTCTCCATTGATGCTTACCTTTTTGTAGTATTTCCAAATGTTCCCACAGAATATCGCCAGTGAATGGTGGAGCAATCGCCAGAAATCCTTCGCGACCGAGACCGACAATGTCGCGGCCACTCATCTTTTGGAACGGTTCCTTGTTGACCCCTTCCAGGGAGAATTCTTTGATCGACCAATTCAACCAAATTAACACATGTTCCGCTGTCCATTGCCGAGGATCTATCAAGGATGCAAAAAATAGAACATAAGGTTAACTGACGGTTTGTGGAAACAAAGAACAATTAAAAACAATAGCGTCGAGAAAGTGAATCAAAACCCGCAAGTAAACAATAGATAAATCACTAAATAGGAGAACCACACCAACCCGGTGCTGTACTGCAATAGAGCTCGTTTTAGCCAGTGAGATCTATAAGACCAAAATAGCCATCCGTTCTCACCCTTCTGGTGGATGGACAGTTGCGAAGGACAGAGAAGCCCACACAAAGGCTCATAAAATATTAATTGTTTGCTGATTTTTGTGTTTCCCGTTTACAGCGGTAACTGCATCAAGACACACGAAAGTGTAACAAGTTGGAATGCGGTCAGGTGAAGAAAACTTACACAGATGCTTATTTACCTTGGACAAAAATGATTTTTGACATTGACCTTTACATTTTTGCATAATCATGAAATTTTCGGTTGATTTTAAGAATGAATAGCTATTTGCCGGTTCAATTAATGACGGAAAAAATGAACATTAAAGGAAATCGCGAACCTTTCATTTAGAATAATCGTAAAAGATGTAACAACCAATTACTAAAACTTATTACTTCAATATGCATAGATCTCTGATAATGCGGCAAATGCCGTCATATTGGATGAAATGAAAATACATTGATTTCCGTAAAAAAATTAATCTAACATAATATTCTAGTATTGATTCACCAACTATTGATATTTCTGTGCTGCGTCTGAGTGAGCAGCTAAATTAAACATAAATACAATCAGTGCAGGGCGAAGCGGTTAATTTGTTAATTACAATCGTGTTACTTTTCATTAAAACTCTGAGTTTTGATTTTAAATATTGTTGCAAGGTAAACAGCATTTTAAGGAAAAATATTTTACTCAGCCTTTATTCAAATTAGACTGTTCATTCAAAACACATCGCAAAACTATTTGAACATAGGCTGTTTAGGAAGGTTGTAGCGCTAAATGAAAAGAAGAGTTCATTTGTATTGTTTTTCATTTTAAATCAATCTTTGAGGTAGGACTCCATCGATTTAGGTCGGCTTCATTCCAACATTTTGGCGAACGAAACAAAAATTGTTTAACAAACCCCAATCAACATACTAGTAGGTCTGACAAATAATTTGGCGTAGTGTGGTAAAACACAAGTGCCAATGTTTTCTTAACTGAGAAATTTAAATACGAACCTTTGGTGATTTTGAATGTCTGCACTTCCTTCTCCCAGGATGCGAAAGAAGCGTACAGAACTTCAGTTAGTTTCTTATTCGTACCAGGCGTCAATGGCGGCATCTGTGTCGGTACATCTGTAACAGAAGGAAGCAAAGAGAGAAACAAAATAAGTCAAAACGTAGTACATATCCGGTAGTGACGGCAGATTAGCGAGCTGCAAATCCTCAAGTGTGAAATAATTCACCCGTTGACTCCTATCGCATACAGCAAGTAAGCTAATCCAAATTCTACGACGATATCAAACATTGGTTAGACCACCCTCGAACTTCATTTTGGCTTCTGAAGAATGTTAAAATAGTTTCTGCATCAAATGCTTTCTACCACTTCCTTCACATACGGAAATACCCATGGCAAATGGGGGAACTCGTCAGCGTTTTCCATCGCTGCTGGCCAGTGACACAATTTGCAGATATTACAAGAACCGGCCTCACAGGAAGGGAACGGAACCAAACGGAACGGAAGTATTTAATTTCACAGAACACACACAATGTCTTTTAGACCCAGTGGTAAAAGAAGGGCCACAAAACCTCTAGACCGCAAGGCATTTTAGAGGGCTGAACATGTAAGACTTACGTAAAAATATCACTCAATTCCTCCACTGCTGGTCTCGTGGCAGCGTGAATTTGATCAATGAGTCTTAAAGATTCTCTTTCATGTATTTACTTCTGTTCTTTCCTTCGTGATGTTTTTACTCTGCGACGTATCGATTGTTCGCGTCAATGAAAACCAACGACGTTGAAGATGAGGAAGACGGTTAAATAGCCGGATCAGTAGAGCCAAGAGGTTCGTTGAATGAGGCAGTCGAGAGCTAACAATCGGTTGAGGATTAAATTCTGCCGATTGGATCGTAATCGCTCGGTTGGTTCTACTTCCCGATTGGGGATGGAAAATTGAAATTTTAACGGATTATCGTTCTGCTGCTGTTTTTTTTACCACTGGGTCTTGATGATGGGATGGAGGTCGGAACATGAACTTCCGTAAAAGACAAAACGTCCGATCATCGTCAAAGGCAGCTCGAGTCAAAAAGAAAACAGATCCAATCATTTCACCTCCATCTTACAGTCTCGGATGCTGCAGGATTGTAAGTACGGCTGGGTTAATACGATCGTGTGTCGCAGACAATTGGATTTTGTTTCTTCCTCCAGGCAATACGAAAATGAAAAGAAAACCCAAAATCCCGTTCAATCAGAACATGTTGGTGCTTATAGGATTGAAAATCCGGACTTCCGAACCGGCAGTCCGCTAATTCGTTTCGGTGGAAGTAAACTTCATTTGAATCCTAATCGTCAGTTGATGATCAATCCGATCTGCAACGATTCGACGTGTCAATGGATAAGAGCTCTTAATACATGTCTCTAAATTCATCGATTCTCTTAGTCTGCCGCAGGGTCTAAAAAGAGATTTCTGTTTCGAATTGTTTTCTTTGCATCAAGTTCAGGAAGTGGGAGGCTTCCTCGGTGGGTGGTTTGGATGATCAAGATTTTCCTTTCACCCAATTTTCTTTCTTTATCGTTTCTTTGCTCGTTTCCACGTTCACGTCCAAGCGACCTTCGTTACACGCGCGATATAAGACGCCGATCCAAACTCGAGCGAAAAATCAATAATCTCCTTCAGTTTTAGTGAACGAGAACGAACATCAAAATTATTACAAAGTTGTACGGAGCAGCTCCTACATTCGGGTATCATGTAGTACTTTTCTATTTTTACCTATTCGAGTATGAGTCCGCCCCAAGATTGGAAAAGATGGTCCTATAGCTTCAGAGACCACCTATCATGGTTTCGATTTATACCAACGATCGCCTCATAAGACGTTTGCCAAACCCAACAATCAACACGCTTGATCGTGATCAAAGCATGTAGCGACCGATTCCTCTCGTGCTGTTGGTTACTCTGTTGTCGATAATCAATTTTCGACTTCGACGGAACGACTATCATCCGGTGGAATGGTCGAACGTTTGGTCGCTTCTAATTTCATCATCCATCGTCAACGGTGGTACAACGCATAGTCACCGCCTATTCTGCCGACTGTTTCCCGACCATCGCAATGAGATTGAGTGGGTGGCAATGGGAGGGAAAATGGTAAAATGGAGATAAACTACACAAAAAATGGTAAAGAGAAACGGGTGTACCCTTGCATATGTCGACAACGCCAGCTGTTTTGGTTGTAATTAAATTTTCGGCGTAATTCTTTTTTGAGGTCGATTATTCCTTCTGCCCGTTACGTTTTCTGGGTCTATTTGTTTTTATTTCCATTGTGTCATATCGCAATGCTTCACCCATCCAGATTATCATCCAAAAACGTGTTACAGAGTCCAACCGGGATCGCGAACGAGGTAGCACCGGTTTATGATATATTTTCAAGTTTCAAAACTTTAAGCTTTGGAGCATTACTCGTTCTATTTGATTGTTCTTGGGAACACACGCAGTTGCTAAACCCAAGTGATGAAAGTAAGTTCTTTCTCGTCTATCGTTTGTTTAAATCATATGTACGATAATATATGATACATCTACATCTCTTTTCTAATAAATCGGTTGTGACTTTACAAAACTGCCAACTGCACTGTATGAAAGCATGGGTAAACCATATGCAACAAAGTTAGATTTATAATTTTGAAAATCAGCTTGTAGCTAAAAATACTTGCAAAGTTTTTTTTTATATTTTTTTATAATATTAATCACCATTTTACAATAGTAGTTTATGTTCATACATTTTAAGTAACATACATTTTCAGAATTGTAATATTTTCGGTGACAGTATGAAATGGCAAGTGGCACAGGTAAATGCTCTCAAAAACCAAGTTCACCAAACGGAACGAAACTCCAAAGACCTAACGTTGTTTACCAAATGTGGTTTACCCTCTGTATGACATGTAGTTCATCTGAAATTTTGAGTTTCTTTTTCAATGTAGCATCGTCAGTCTTTTAAACTATTATATTACATTTCCTCGATTTGAAATACTCGAAAAATACGATACGAAAACAATACGAAAGTACTTAATTTCTCACTACTTCACATATTAGTGGTGTGATAGCAATCAAGACTGTTGTTAATGAAATTAAATGATAATTATTGTTGAACGTTTGAAAACTTCTATGATCAATGTTCCAAAACTACAACAAAAAGGAACACAATGGAGTGGACGGCTTGAAGAACGTCAAATTCAAAATAGTTTCTCCTTCTATTCGTCTAACAAACAATGGAATTATATTTTGCTTCGTTACATGTTAGTAGGTATAGCTGAGGTGTATTTCTTGGCTGAACTGTACAGTACTCCACCGAGGTGGCTTAAAGAAAGGGTGACCAAGAAACATCGCCATGGTCAAAGCACCCAATAATGGGTTCAAGGTGCATCAGACGCCGTTACGGTTGCGCAGCGTACTGCAGCGATGTGCTTCGGTGCGTCGAATTGTTTCTGACAAAGTGCGCCATTTTTATGGGCTGGCGGTGCTTTCGCTTTCTTGATCTACTGCATAAGGTTGAAGATATTGTATTATTTAGTCATTGTGATCATACCGAACTGATCGAATAACTTGCAGTGTTTGCTACACGTATGCCGTATACAGAAATGTTATATGCAGGTGCGAAAAGTTTACAACATATTTGCTCCGATTAAGTTAAATCGATAGTATTGGTCTTTTACTTAAAACGCAGTGTAATGTATTTACCTCTTGGTTTCTGTAAACCTTTCATGAGCGGATGAGATTTTAGTCCCATACCGACCGATGCTAATTTGTTCAAACTGTAACTATTGAGGAAACTTTGCTGGTTATTGTTGAGAAAGTTGACATTATTGTTGTTGTGAATTCCTCCGATGCTACCAACACCGCCTATCATTCCACTAGCAACACTAGATAGTCCCGTGCCTAAGTTATGATGATTTGCTCCTCGTAAGGGGATCCTTCCGAGAGGACCACCCCGACCGATTCCGGGGTCGTTCCACTCCATCCACTCGTTAGTCATTTTGGCACGAGGATCGAAACCTTCGTATCCTCGTAACTCATTAATGTTTACTTTCGTAGCCACTTTTTCTGCGTTTGAAATTTGTGTATCTCTATTTTATCAACGCTTGCTATTCCGGTACACACTTTGAACCTAGCGCTTTTCAATACGCACAGGGTATGCACTTGTAATATGCAAGCAGTAACTTTATGATGGCTTTGAGAGACAAACAAAAACAAAGAGACTAAACAAGCCCAGACTGCATAACACATATATTGCACAAACACTCGCGACTAACCACACTCACTAATGTTATCAGTTTTTACACTTCATACACTTTTCATACATCACAACATGGATTGCTCACTGTTTTAGCACGACACATCAATATAAGTATGAGAATAATATTTTATATGCTTGTTTTTAATTACCCACACTTTTTACGTATTAAATAATGTTGCACTTGTACAATTCTAAAGGAAGTAACAAGAGATCATCATAAAGCGATTGTTGTTGATTTTACCCAATAATATACATGATTCGCGTATTGGGTTTCTTACAAATGATCAGGATGGATGGAATTCTTATATGACTCAACGAGGACCGGTGGTGTATTGGTAGCGGCAACGGTCTTCACACGACAGGAACGGTCCAAAATTTCATTCGGACCAATCCCTGCGTACGAGGGACTGACTATCCAGCTGTTGATTAACAAAGCCAAAGAAAGCCAAAAAAAGCATGTTGTTGAGGTTATTGTGCCTATGAAGAGAAAGAAGTAGAACTAAATTTAAAGAGCTTTCTAATAAATAAATACATTCATATGGCTCATATCAAAACATACCATTCAACTAATGTTTTTTGGTAGAAAACTCTTGTAAACATTCTATTCGATATTTGTAAATGTCATATTAAATAAACATAGAAATAAATTACGGCTTCGCTAGTGTTTTCTGCGTTAAAATTCATATTTTCCAGTTTGGGTTAGCACACTGAAGTCCTAAAATTAAAATAGCATTCAGCGAAACATGCAGGAATCGTTCGACGGCTACAAAAAATAAAACATATGAAAACCCATCTGGGATTTTTGGACTACCCACATGTCAAACATTGTTACATCTCATGGCACTGTGTTGGATATGACTCTTTGAAAATGTCCACTTAATTAACATAAATTATTAAATTAACATTTCATTTACTCCAATTGTCATCCAATTCTTTCCAATTGATGTGTCGAAGCGGAGGCCGCAGCAACAAATGCCATTCCGCTAACTGTGGATGCTTTCTAACAGCCATTAGATCGTTGGCCATTAGAGCGACTAGCAAAAACTGCATAACCAACCATCTCGAATACAACGGAAACGGTCACTCGGGGGAAAATGATCGAAAACAAGGGAAAACCGCATAAACAAACAAACGTCTAGAACATGAACATAAAGGAACATGGATATGAACTTCACTACGATTGCACGAAGAACATTGACTTCAATGCTCTGGAAAATGTTTATTTAACGCTGGAGTGAAGAATCAATGATTTGTGTGTCGCTATAAAATGCTGTGCGTAGTTGGAACCTTTGTAGTTTTATAAGTTATTCACTCAGATGATCCGAGTGATTATATCCATTCGGATTTTTTCTAAATCCTAATTGTTGATGTTGAAATATTATTTTGGAGAGTTTCTGCTCTGTCGCTAGTTAAATGGAGCTAGAACATTATTCAAAGATTATTGCTCTCTTTCCACGAATTCATTCGTAACATGATCTGGTTTTAAAGGAAATATTATAGTCACACTTTTTTGATAAAACACTCATGTAAAAATATCACGAGTAGGTCAAAGAGAACGTGAAATCGATCACACCATCGTGCAACAGAGAAAGGTGACAATAATTTTCGTTACAAATATAAAGTTGTCGACAGGTTTTCCTCATCGATGTGCTCTTGCCGATGAGAACTTCCCTGAAATAGCATAAGACTCAATCGAGCGAAACTTGATATGTTTCACCCCTCAGGACTTGTTGTCCCCTTAAAGTAGTTACGCTCAAATCACACACAAAATTGAGGATTATAAGTGTGCTGCGGTTGAACGGGAACTAAGTGGCTGTCGAGCGACCCTCGATCGGAAGTACCTGTCTTATGTTATTGATTATCCGACTAAATGCATTTCCCTTGTGACCTTTTGGTTCTATGTTACCGATACTGATTATTACAAGGATAATCCTCCCATGCCGACTTCATCAGATACTGATGTCAATTAACCAATTTCATTTATTTACTCGAGTATTACATACAAGAATCTATACTCAGAAAATTTGATGCACATAAGAATTTCCATATCAGGATATGTGCTTAGCGAATATTGAATAAGTATAAAATGTTGTATCTTCACACACGAATATATTCAGTGCGGTCATTACATTGGGAATTGGAAGAAGCCCATGGGTATGCCATAAAACGTTAACGAAAAAAAGGAATTATATGTTATGCTCTCCGCATACCACAGGGTGTGTCCAGTTTTTACGTGATGTTTACGATGTTTTTTTGTGATGTTTACGTCAGTTCATTCGATTGACATTGCCATAGAAAAATGGTCACCCAATATAGTCATTAGCATGTGTGAGATTAACATCCGGAAACCCCGGAAATGACTACTTCCTCATCATAGGAAGCAAAAAACAACACTTGCGAGAAGAGGAGGCTTCTAAAATTTGTAGAATGTCAATAGGAGGCACCGATGGCGTTGCCTGAGGGCGACAAAGCAACTCTGTACCAACTATCGCAATTAGGAACAACAGCTAAACAAATGGACAATCTAACTCTGATAGCTAATGAAAACTAGAAATCCCCTTTTAGAGATCAGCCGATTGAAACAAAGGTAAGCATATAAGTAAGGGAGCAATGTGAGAAAAGACAATGTTCATAGAAAAAAACATCTTGGCTTCTAAACTCAGAAACTATCTCCTTCATCGCATCCACTGCCTCAATCACTATGAAATGACAACGAAAACGACTTGAGTAACGATCAACTTCAGCTGCGAACGAATGACACTATTATGAAGTCGCGTTGTCATCATCATTTGAGGTGCTTTTTCAACTCACGCTTTCCGTGTGTTTTGTTCCTGCAGTCTGATATTTTAACTACTTTTTTGATGGAGATGGCGATATATAATTACATGTGAACAGATTCCATTGAAATTATACTTTGCACAGTTCCCTTGGAGTTAAACAATTCTTGTATATTTTGGTTTCAAAATCAAAAACAAAAAAACAAGATTTTGTACGTTGTTTGTTTCTGTTTTCTTTAGAAACACATCATAAATATTGTTTAGAAGCAATATTGCCGAAGAATAATCGTATTGAGTTATATTTTGTTTATAATAAAGATTATTCAATATAATACAGTATGTTATAATACAGTCATACAAGATCTTTGTTAGTAATGAGCAAAACCATCCCACAATTGAGGCTTTCATAATGATACTTTGCACATTTAGTTGGTAACCGATGCATTTTTGCTTAGATATTTCGTGCTATTATTGCCATCAAAAGCAATTCACATTATAAAATATTGCATCGCCACCTTCGTGGCCAAGGTCGAAATCATCAGCTTAAGTCTAAACCTGCGAGCACCGACTAGGTTCGGCTAGTTGTAGTTGGTGCTTGCTCGAGCGTTACAGGTTTGTTGTTTCCACAAAGAAAGTTGCGTAAAACTGCAAGCATGTGTATACCGATCGCACAACACCCACAATAATAGTGAAGACGTTTCGTACCAAGCGGCAAGCGAGGTAAAACAAAGCCAAATCCTCACAGCACAAACACCTGTGCCAGTACTTGTTGTTGGCTGTGGTTCGCATGGCGCCTGTAGCGACATATAATAATTCAATTCTTGAGAAACACTGAGCCAGTGTCTTAACTTCAATGCTATCGATTAGTGAAAAGCTTTACGGATAAACACAAAGGAAAATGCTTCGTCCTCTTCAATACCGGGGCTAAGAATGGTAATCGGTAATCCCACTTTGGTCGGAGGAAAACCAAGCATATTATTTTACTATGTCGGAATGGAGGAATGAGAAGAGGATCATATTTCCGACAATATTTATGAATGTTAGCAGTTGTGTAATGAGCGTACAAATGTGATAGCATTCTCACGGCTTTACATGTAAGCATTTGCTATTCGTTTGACAAGAATAAAGGAAGCGAACGCACAGTCTAATTTGAACATTCAAAGTTAAAAGGGAAGCAAATATACTGTTTCATTAATTGTGATTCAAAGTTATAATTATTGAACTTAAAAAACTTCAGTAAATGTTATAGACAACTGCTCTAAAAATTGAGCCCACTCAAGACACACCAATAAAAAGCCGCATCAGATTGTATCTTTCACCCGCAGATATTGCTTTACTAAATTTGACGTCACTTCTTTGTGACGTCAACTCGATCACGAATTTACCATTGAACGTCAAAGGCTGGGTTCTCCATTTTGCAGAACGGAATACATTAATTTGCTTCACGTTTTCGTGTCATTTATCGTGCCAATGAAATGATAACTAAATTGTCAAAGATCTATAACCTGTGATGTCGAAAGCGAATAAGTTTAATGATTAAAAACGGCAAAAAATAATCAATATTCAAGCGATGTCAGAATAGTACGATAACTTCAGTTCGCTGCTACGCATTTCTCATAGTTTTGCGATTTAGCGTTTGCCGTCGGAAATATGAAGCAGCAATGGCCCCCGTGGCCATTTGTAGATCGTTGGTCAGTGTGGTGAAAAAATGAATTGCTTGCCACCAAGCACCGGCATTACCCCATTAGCATAATGCGCGGTTGCTATTGCTTCAGCCAGTAACCGAGCAGTACACTGCGAAAAAGAACGATAAAATCACTACACAAACGAGTACATCGAATCGCAGTACATGACAAACGACTGTTGCTGTTACAAAAACACTACGCAAATATCACACAATACTAGTATGCACAAATCACAACATCCGGGGCGATTGCGTTGATGTATGGGTGTACGTTTCGATCAGTTTTGCAATCTTGTTGTATGCAGTTGAAGATCATGTTTTATGTACAATAATAGGATCATTTTTAACATAGTTCTTCAATGTGTCATACTTCAATCACCCATAACGAGTACAATCACACACAACGCAATTAAACGGTAGCTTTTTTATTGTGGTTTCACCAAACATTTTCCGAACAACGTTTTCCGAGGATAATGTAACAAGCATTCAAAGGCTCATTTTTCCATGCAACAATTTGATCACAACAATTGCACTTGATCTTGTGTAAAAGAATTCACCGAGCAATTCCAAATCTACTAAAACCGGCTCGTATAACGCAGGGAACCAAAGCGGGGCCTAGAGTCCAGCCCGGCAACAATCACATCACTAGCGACAACAACTCACACTGGTTACCGATCGAAACAACACGCAGCGCGGCAACGACCACTCAACGCGGTGCAATGTATTCTTGAGCACTGAAAACACCAAACTTTTACGAGAAAGAACGCAACAACAACCGGTGAACAGCGGCGCGTAACGGCTTAGTAGAATGCGCGCTCACAAATCAAGGGTGCGTGCACGGTTTGAGAGAGCAAGAGATCACGCTTAGCAGCACAAAAACTAGACGAGCTCATCGACACACACTCCGCCGTAGACGCTGTGGAACTGAACACGCTGTTGGGATTTTTGTTGTGTGCGGGTACGTATTCGCGGCGGAAGTACTGATCTTTCTCTTCTTTACTTCTTTCGTTCTCAACCAACACACGGAAAACACATGAAGGGAGAGTCGGCCGAATATGGAGAACTCAGATTGTGTTGGTGCCTGCAAGGAAGTAAACAACAAAAGCCATGTGTGTGGGTGCGAGTTCCGGCACAGGTAGTTCCGATGCGATCTTGCGATGAATGCGAGCAGTGACGGTGACTAAATGTGTTTGTTTGTATCGCACGAATAAGGATTACAATGTGCTGCTGTAGTGCGTTTCAGCTGTACTGCTATATTCAGTTTTTTTTATTTGAATGATTGAATATTAATCTTGATATGACTTGCATACCAGAAATAAGCCTTAGTGTTTGGCAATATACAAGAATGTAGAATAATTTTCTGGTCAACTCTTCTTCCATGCCCTATGTTCATCAAAGGTCAGATAAGATGGTATTGCATGAATATTTAAGTAACTTTTGCTTTGTTTAATTGTTCTTGTCACGATAGCGTTCCAATTACCATATCACACACATACACATGTATTGTATTGTGTTAAGTATAAAATCCTACACTTCAGCCAATCTGCCGACACAAGTAAACAACAGTTAGAAGAGTCGAGCTATCGTAGATAGCCATTTATCTTAATGCCAACCGGCGTACACTATTTCTAATCATTACTTAGAAACTGCAAGCGAAATATTCAACGTATGCACATATTTATAAACTTTGAAACCTTTGGAGTGCACTACGCCTTAGAATTGATACACTGCATGTCATTTCTTAATTTGCACCTATATTTCAGCATTATGGCTTAGTTTAATACAACACAAAATATAGTGACGATTTCTGAACTACAATCCAAGAGACAGAAAACGTTATCTTTACCGTCGTCCAACAAAGCTTTTGGCCTGAGAGCCCAGACCCGAAGACTCGAACGACAAAACGAAAACCGATCTTCTTGTACCAGCTGGAACACAAGCCGCTAGATCACGATCAAGATGCCTGCTGTCGAGCGGCAGCACAAATGGGACAGAAGATGTAGCGTACAGGATGCTTACAACAGCACAACAATAATAATAACAACCGTGGGTCAAAGAAAACAACTTGCCCTGCAGAGAAGTAACTAAAGAGGGAATGCTTAAGAAGAACAAGAAGAAATTCATTCATCGGAGCGAGAACACCTGATCAAAAGCAGTCGGGAGTGAGCAGGACGGCATCGCAAACTTTCATTCATAAAACGAAAAGCCCCACATTACATTTGCTGCTGTAGTTGTCATTACCCGTTGCGACGTTGCTAGTACGTTTCGATGCTCAGAAACATATTTTCTCTCGGCCAATGTGTCGGTGGCGTTTACAGGATAAAGCATGCTTGATCCTAGCTCTACCTGTAATTCTTTGGCTCTTGCTTTTGTCATACAGTTGAATGTAAGAATAATGTGTTTTATATGGTCCGTGGCGAAGCGATGAAACTGTTTAAGGTACAAACATAAGGGTAATAAGGAAAGTTATGAATGAAGATACCTGTTGTAGACACGTTCATCCAGAATATCACTCCAAATAAAATCGTTCATCGTTCTTTTGAATAACGTGGAATGTGTGAATTAGGTAAAAAATGGATCAAAACAATGTTATACAGCCCAACAAATGAATAAGTACCTTAGAATGCCAAATTCGAAGTTCAGGTGTGCCTATGTATGGCTTCTGGTTTTCCCAAGTAAGATTCTAAATCAGGTAATGTTTTGTTTCTCTGATCACTCAATGAAAAATAAATTAGTGTAAAAAAACTTTTTAGAAGACTTCAAATACATACAGCTCTATCGTCGTAGATTTGTCGTCCTGCGAGGACCTATTTTACAATAAATCACAAAAACATAATCAATGAGTTATCAGTAGATTAAACATTAAATATATGTCACAACAAATTTCCACTTAACACAAAATTTGTGCCATTAATGTAAATGCTTTTCCACAGAGCCGAATGTTAGCAATACTGCGTATCGTATCGCTTTGCAAAACCGTAGGTCAGAACAGTTTTCGCCCTTTTAGCAAGTCAAGGGGTTAATGCACATCTATTCTACTTCTTTATTTCTTTCACTCACTCACACCTGCCCTAAGAGATTAGGGACTTCCAGCTTCTATACAGCCATGCAGCCTAGCAAAGCCACATTTGCTCTGGTGTTAGACAACAAAGTAAACAGTTTTAATCCTCGATTTCATTTTTCTATTTTCTTCCTGTACTAATATATTCACTTTTTCATTGACCCATGGATTTGCCAACTATAATTGAGTGTAACCGAACAATGCCGAGAATGTTGCCATTCTTTTGAATTTCCATCACACCTTAGGGATGCCGAAGTGGTCCCATTTTGGAATACGGTTTTGGGATGTCATATACCATGGAATCGGAAATTCACCTGAAGGTTGCACAGAATCGCTAGGGACCCGCAGTGCTTTAAAGTGAATGGTGAATTTCCGGAAACAAATCCGCTAGAAACCCGAACAATCTTAGAGGTGCAACAATAAGGCGGGTAATTCGTTTGGTTGGAAGGGAAAGGGAAGTAGAAAACTTATTTGAACGAAATATTCAGCAAAGGGTTTTCTATTTTTTCTTTCTACAATGCGACTGTTAGTGGCTTAACGTAAATGTGAAGTTTTTGTTTTGTAATATGTAGTCATAAATGGTTATAAATCATTTATACTACCATCAAATTCATATGAGTTATCAAACTGGATAACAAGCGCAGGGAAAGCATTATTTTGGGAGACACTTACACTTTACTTAAACCAAGCCACCTGTGCAGTTCTGTGCGAGCATCATGCTTTGTACATCACACATGAACATGTGTAGAAATACAAGAAGACCACCAACCGCAAACAAGAAGAATGAAAACAGACACTGCACACCAGCAAATATACATCTGTTCGAAAATACCACCTAAGAAACACATCGTCCAATAAACTGATCATTCATTCATTCTGTAGGACTTGATCCTTAAACTTCAGGCCGTGTCGATGCTCTTCTTCTTTCTGTTACCGGGCATCGTGGAAGCCTCGTACCTGTGCGTTGGTACTGGTTGATTCCCATAAGGCAAGAGTGAGACCAGAAAGGACAATGGCCGAATTACGGGTGCTTGGGTAGAAATGAGGTGAAAGATACACAGCTGAAAGGACTGAGAATGGATGAATGAATGAAGGATACGCATCATCAAGAGTATCGAAACCAAGAAAATGTGTTTACTCTCCCATGGCCTGAACCCAGCATTCGTTGCGTATGTTGGAACTACATGCTTCTAGGTTCCATTTCCTTTCGTCTTCGAAGTTTTGCTTCTCTTGTTTGGTTCTCTTGCTCAACCAAACGGAAGTATAAAATTACATTACAAAAAAAAAACAGGCAAAAAAATATGAAGAAAGACAACTATACTTATTTTTAAAGCAATACACGTTTCTGGCATATAATATTAAAAGATTTACAGTTGTATCTAAAATATTCCAAACATTTCTCACGTAAATAAAACAGTAAAATATTCGAATTATTTCTATCATAGAACAGTAATAGAAGCTGGTTGGTCTGAAGGTTTTCTGGCAATAATCTATGCGTTGTGTTTGTCAATATCACACGAATGTAACAACATTATGAAACTGGATTTGGATAACTTAAAATTTACGTTACAGCAAATAGAATGAGAATTTTATGTTGTTAGTTGTTAAATGTAGAGTTTCTATAGGCATTTTTTTACTATTTCCGATGTATTTTGTGAAAGAAAATCAGCGAAACTACACTTGCACTGCAAATAGGCCATCTCCCAAAAAGAAAGATTGAGAAAGAAAAAGAGAGAGAGATTGCAAGACAGAGCAAAAGAGAGAGAAAAGAAGAGAAATTAGTCGGGATAAGGATACAAGCCGATAAACGTTTGTGATTAAAATTATTATTAGTTAAGTAATTCATAAATTGCTAACTCACTCTCAATATAAGAATGTAGGAAAAATCTTTTAAATTTTTTTATGCACGTTTATTCTAGCCATGCTCGAGCTGTATTATTTACGTAAAATGCAGTCCCTCTTTCTATACAAGAACAAAAAGTAAAAGAGTAACGGAGGAGTCTGTGGCGTTCGTGAATGAAAATTACCACCCGACCGCACATATGTGGTTGTGCTCGAAAGTTGTCTTTCCCGTACCATTCATGTACTGGGTATTCATTTATGAATGAATTCATTCCCTCTCACTTTTTCTCGTGTCTTCGCATTTTACACACGCGCAAACTCAACACTAGAGTAGTAGTAGCAGTACGGGCGTTGTAAATTGAGAAGAAGAATAATACAGACTCACCGAAGAGTCTCGCAAAAGAGCAACACAAGCAATGAGTCTTCCAGAGGAATTTGTACATCCAATTTGTAAAATTGTGGATGAAAGACAATATTAAAGCAATTGTAAAAATTGTGTACATCAAAAATGTTTTGTTTTTACTTTTTTGTGTGGAACGGTCTAGAACTTCAAAAAATACTATTCAACAATGTAGTAAACTAAATTAATAAAGCGTAATTTGTGCATTGAAATTTAGATTAATATTTAAATTGAATTTGTACCCGTTACTAGATCCATAAGAGACCGAAACCCCTGTGGCAACAGAGTGTCTGGCGTGGTTCAGTCAAACCGGTGAAATGTGTGAATCCGGTTTAAATACAGTGCGGCCCTTTTGCGGTGAAACCCATGCTGGAAGTTATTTTCGGAAGAATTACGCAATTTTCAAATTTTATCACATTTTCTATCGCGTACAATATTTTCGCAGAAAAGTAGCGTTTCTGGTAGCGGAGCGAGGAGATCCGAAGTGACGTAGAAGGTACGGTGGAGTAACGGACACAAGGAAATCAGAGGTTATGTTACGCGTGCATCATGCAACATAGAGTGCAAACCGTGTGTTATACGAGAGGCCAAGTACAGCTAGAACCTGAAGAACTATTTTTACAGCATATTTTTAGTATTTGCCGTAGGCAGCTTAAAGAACACATGGCATTACATACATAAGCAACGTTCTTCATCCAACCGCAAGTACGTACGAAATTCGTTACGCACCCCAAGATTACGGAGTCTTTGGTGGGCAAGAAATGGTGCGTTATACAGAGCATACGTGCATTCGGAAGCCGGGTATGAATGAATTGCTCGACGTAGTACCACCGGGCACGACCACATTAGTCTTTCTAGTTCTCGGTCCATTTTTATCATACGGAAGTGTGACCTTCGGATTTTATGTTTTCTTTTATGAGTATACGTAATGCTTTTTTTGATCTTTGCAACCAAAGGCACACACAACTACAGATTAAGGAGTCAGGTGACAGTGGAAACCGATTTCCGGAGATTGTGGCAAAGGTTAATTGTTAAGAAGGATTGTGTGTTGAGTAAAGACATCGGATCAGGTTTAACTGCTCTTTTTTACTTTAACTTTAACTCTCTACTAACTCAACTAACCTAACTCACACAAGTTTACTACCACCGAATCTTATGAAGCGGGATGGGCTTATTATAGGTAAGTCTATGCACTCTTTGCTTGTAACTGAAGTTTTTTCTGACTATTAGTGAAGTAAAAACTGCTGCTGTTTTACCTGGTATTGCTATGTGAACTGAATTATATTCTGATTCCAGCCAGTCTCCTAAAAAGCCATGAACGAATAGTAAGTTTAAATGTGAAAAGCAGCAATGTAACATCTAGCGTAATATATTTCATGTTTTGATATTCACCATCAAGACGGTGCTGCGAAAACTCGAGTGTGGCACTACCCACAGTTGATACGATCAAAGGAAAAGGACAACGGTATGCTACTCTTTGGTTGAGTTGGTTGGCTTGTTTTGAACAGATCGTTTGCTTTCTGTTCATAGTGGTTTCAGTAGGGTTCGAGTCTGCATTGAAATAGCAATTGAGAAGATGAGAAATGGTTTGCGTAGGTGGTCAAACAGAACGATATCATGAAAGTCACACCTGGAAGGTGGAGCTTCAAACTGAAACATCCCCCATCATACGCCAATACGCGTCGAAGCGTCGTGTTACTCTTTCATTTATCTCTTTTAAGTTCTTTTTCCTGTTGATTTAATACATCCACAATGAACGCATTGAGGTTGGTAGTATTTTATGTTATTATTATTTCGTCTGTGCACAGCAATGCAGATCTTTGCGAACATTTGATATCCATGGTGGTCAAATGTTGGAAGTGTGGGCTTCCGCGCATCAACAGGAAATGACTAAGAAAACGACTGCACAAGCAGCATCATACATCAAAGGGCTTTTTGGAACATGATCAGTTGCACAAGCGAGACAGGAAATCGATAAACAACACATTGTCCAACGGGTGCAGAAATACAATTGAACAAACATCAAAATATTGACCGGATTTGTAGATCTATCAAGTATACATAATCTAGGCAGACTACCCTTTGCAACGTCTGCAAGCTGGAAGACAAATTCATGTGTTGAAATGAAAATCTTGAAGGTACCACCCATATCGACGAAATGTTTAGCAACGACGATGAGACGATAACTTGAAAGGTCGGCATCTGTGTTTAAGAAACATGATCGTTTCTTAGTTCCTTCGTCAAATATTCCACACCGGCGTGAAACCATCGTTTGGTTACGTTTTAGCGGTGCGCTCGCGATTCGATTGTTATTTATTTTATCACCTCATTACATAGAGAATGGAGGCGTTTACCCCACTGTGTACTGTGCGCGGCAAAAGTCGGAGCACATTTTCTTTGATCTTCGTTGGCGCGCCTTAAATTCTGGGACATAGAACATTCGTGTCGGCGCTGGCCTTTGCACGTGTGGAAGCGGAAACAGTATGACCGGCTGGGTGTTTCGCTCCACAACCCAGCAGGGAGTCTCCACCTGAAAAGTCTCTAAAACGACGATGACGAGGAAGACGACAAGGTGCCGAATTTTACGGCGCTTAATTGAGTGGTAAATGGAGACGATAATAACAGTAACAGTAAGCGATAAATTCACTTCATCAACACCGGCTGGTGTCAGAGTGTGGAAAACCAGAGCGCGGTCATTATCGTAAGCGTTTGGATCAGGTTAAGTGTTTGGTTATTGGCTTCACAGCGGGAATCGCGTCCATGGATTGAACAAATAGAGCGGCAAACATGACATACGTGGAAGAACACTGCTAAATATGCGATTCGACAGCAGTTCCACACTATCGCAAACTTACCTGGAAAGAAACGAAACAATAAAAAAATTATTAATTATACAGCAATTGACAAGTAATCAGCCGCAAAAAGACCAGGGAAAATGTTGGGCTGCAGTTAGGTGACGGAAAATAGAATATAGTTAGAAAAATAGAAATTATTTCAATAGTTATCCAATTTCTTCGCGAAATATATTGAACACGACAAACTTAATAATTGGTATCCATCGATTCAGTGCGTAGTGCTGTAGGCGAAGAAAAGGTGACCTATTTATACTAAGTTCTTCTCATCATTTCCGAGTAACATTACGTACTGTCGCAAATAGGAAACACCTTTCATCCTCAGGGGATGCGAAAATCCAAACCGGACACGATTAATTATGAGCTGTGTTCTAGATTTTCGAGGCCCATGGTGTCTCCCCCTCAATGTCGCAACGGGACGAGGTTGCTCGAACTGCGATTCGGTCATCCATTCTAAATTGCACTAATAACTTACATTCGCAACAAACCGCAAAATGGGAAGGAAAAGAAGCCTGAAGAGATATCGCCCGAGGTTGAAACGGATGAGAAAGTTCTTCGCGGAACACATTCAGACAGGTTGTCATGGCGAGTGCGTAGAGCAACATGGAGGCGAATACCCATATTCTTTTCGATTCTGGCCGATCCTCGGCGTTGCGTCGCGGACCATGGTCGGTGGCCTGGCGCAAGAGGTTAATGGAAAGTGTCGCTAAATTTAGGCCCCCTCGTAGCACACCGTTCAAACTCTGATACGCCGAGAAACGTGCACATAGCTTCCCTTCGCTTGCTTTGTAATTCCTTACTCATCATAATCTCACGCACACCACAGGCCACACACCAGAGAAGGAAACCGGACATTCCTCTTCCGCGTTTTAATTAAACGTATCTCCGCTGCAGCCACCATCATGGCTGCCGTCTGCTGCCTCGTACGCCGATACATCTGATCCAGTGACCGTAATAGCGGGAAAGACTGGTTAAATTTAATTAAAAATTTTCATCACCATCACATGTGTACGATCGCGCAAGTACACGCAAAACAACCATGTAACCACTCGGCATTTTATATGCTCCAAGCGTGAAATCTAGTCGATTTTTGGAGACTGGGAAAGGTGGACTGAATCAAACAGCGATGGTAAACGATGGTGGATACTTATTCGATGACATGGTTTTGATCTTCGAAACTAATTCATCGTAGTTATGAAACATTCTCTATTCTATTTCCACTGATTGGTAACATTTGTTAAGCAAAAGTTGGCCCAATCTTTCATATAAATTCCATTAAATAGTATAGCTGATACATATTGTTTACCCATTTGCTAGGATAGAGCTAGGAAGTGCGTTGGCCAATTTCAATGGAATGAAACGAACATGCCGGTTGCTTGGGTGTACAAGTCGAAGTTGTCGGTATTGTTTGATAAGTAAACTAGAAGATTTCTTCAATCATTCTAACTGTTTGCTATCCCAGTGTGCTTTCATCTTCCGAGTGTCGATATTCGCTTGGTAAACGGAATAGCTGAACTCATCTCTTTATTGGTCAGGTTGTCGTCCCAGGCATTGAGCACGTTGGCTAATTAAAAATTGAAACCAGGTAATGAGCATGTTTTGCCGCATGTTCTGCTTGGGTTTGACGCGTATCGTTATTTTTCTAATTTCAATCACTGGCGCTAGCCTTGAGGATAAGACAGCAGAGACAGGCCTATGTGAACAAGCGGAAGCTGACGGTACTGTTTCCGGATTTATTCTTCTAATTACCTTTTTATTTTACAACCGCTTGTTTTAAGGCATATGAAGCGTTTGATTTTGATGTTTCGCGTCAACCGGAAGCGCTGTGAAGAGCGTTTGTGTAAGAAAACGAATACGACTAGGCATATAGATCGACTTCCTTCAACAAGCCGTTTAATGAGATAATGGAAGAATGGAAGAGATTTCGAAAGTATTTTCTAAATTCTCTCGCTTTTGCCTATTGGTTTTTACTATTCACAAAGGGGAAAATGTGTTATCAGGTTAATTCAACAGATGATTGGACACGTTCAGTCTTGGAGAAATGGCAATGCGGTCTTCTGGTGCAATTGCAATGAGTTATCCCTTGCTGTAGGAAAGCATAAACTGTAGGACACAATGACACACGCGGTATTTGTTTGGGTTTTAAAATTTTGCATTTTACAGCGAAAATATCTAATGCCACGTCAATTGCAATAATACAATTTTACATTGTACTTATGAAATTTCTGAATAAATATGAAATCGTAATACTGACGTTACCCTATCAAATTCATTAATACGTGCAAAAGCAAAACAAAACAAAGCCTTCTAAAAAGAAAGATGTTAGAGAAGAATTGCAGGGCGGAAGCGAATAAGCGATACTACGAGTACGCGTACGAACGTGTGTCGCAGAAGCTTGCAATCAACAACTAGAGAATCTAAAGAAATCTCGGCCGTGGGAACGAACCTGCCACGTTTGCCTTCACCAATACCTTTGTCGTTGAGGCAATCATGCTCTGCGAGGCTGCTGTGTTGATGGTATACAGTGATCGTGGTCATCATCATCAACACGAGCTTTATCATTATAGCTATTAGCATCAGTCGCTCTACGGTGAATATAGCAATGAAATTCTGATGGCATTTGACAGATATCTGTAGCTGCTGATTGGTTCAAACCTATAGTAAACAATTTCATGTAGGATATTTTTAAAAGTAAATCATATTGTCTATGATACTACGGTCAGTCGCAACATTATGATTGATTTCTAAAATGTACAGCAAAACTCTCATTGACAAATCTTTGTTCCATTTAATTAATTTGGCTGGTTAGACTTAAATATATCAAGGGTTATCGTTTGATTCCCTTCTTTATGAGTTAACTAAAATATTAACTTCTCTCTTCCATTTGAATAGTTGATTGTAATGTATGTAACCATCCATGCATGTAGCTCTTTTTCATATTAAACATATGAACATATAAACATATACACCATTAAGAAGTAAGGTGCAAAGACATATGCGTTGAGACCAGTCGAATGTAATTTTCTCTGTCAAAATGTTCGTTGTCACATTTTGCTTCAGTGAAAACAGTTAAATCCCGTACGCATTCATAGTATGCACGTTGAATTTATTATTCGTACCACGTGTTAATATGCTTTTCAAACCGAAAGCAATCATACAGAAAGTGCCATTTTAACAAAAGGTGCGATTAACTTATGTTCAGAATATTTGTGTAACATAAAAAAAACACTAAAAACATTCGAGTAAAATTAAGATCATTTCATTTGAATTTTAAGTCTTTTGCAACATAATGTTTGGATTGGGAAAACAACTTTACAGCTACGATATATACAACTGAATTTAATTATGATTGTAATTATGATGATTATATTGGCTCTGATATTGGCTATATTAAACTGAACATGTTTCGTCGTTCTTGTACTATCTTGACCATCGAAAAATCTATACTGATATTTCGGTATAAATGAACAAGGTTTCGCTCTTTGCACCTTCGATGCAACAATTTAGTATGGCTGTTTCTCGCATGAATCGGTAATTTCATGCGAGAAACAGCCACTGTTGTTAAAACTGACATCGTTTCGGTTTGTCCGGCTGACGATAACATTCGATGGGTTTAAAGTTTGGTTCATTGAAGAGATTGAAACAGTAGCCGTGATGGGAGATAGAAAAAGCAAACTCAATAATAAGACCAAAACCATGAACGCATGGGAAAAACGGAGCTGAGAAAACGGACGAATTAACGATACCGTGTAGCCTCGAATCATTCGGAAGTAAGCCATAAATATTACGATAATCGAATCAATTCCCGATAAAAAAAATGCTTCAACAGTTTAACCAAGCCTGAATGGATGATTCTGTGGCGGGCGGGTTTTCTGGTTTATTTCACTCTAACAGTTCACTTATTAAAGAAACGACAAGAAAATGAGAAATTATATGTGATTAACCAAACTAACTGGAAGACAATGCGGGGAACGGTGCATAATAATGTTGCATGTAGCAACAAAGTTAGGAAATATGTACAACGATTTTTGTATCTTGAGCATTTGCATTTCTGTCACACTTTGCATGAGTACTTTTACATAGTAGGGCTAATTACATTTTTGTGGAAAAGTCTTATGAAAGAGAGACTGACTGACTTGTGGTACCAAAGGTCCTGGATGCTTTATAATTGCTATTTGTATTTATCCTTTAACTGCTGTAAGTATTTTGGATTTTTTTTGGTTTTAAGTTTTGGAATTTTTTAGCTCAATACAACACGGCTGATGATGTTTAAATGACCATTTAGCTTGAAAATTTCCTCAATTTGATTATTAATTGTAATTATGCTTCTACTAATTATTAAATCGTTTTAATTTATATCTTTTAATCATTTAAGCATTTAAAGTTTAGCGAAAGAGTGAAAGCAGAATCAGATTGTATTACCAAAATATTAGCTAGCAAGGAAATATTACATACATACTCAAAACATACCGTCAATCAATCGTTATGGGCAAATGCATAGCTTGAACATTTTCTCAAATACTAATTGCGTTACGTGGTTATCAAATTATAGGACGCAAGACTCGTAGATGGACAGTATGCAGAAGCTATTTTTACCCAACATATGATGGCCGAGGTCGAGCGGTTTGCCTTTTTTACCCCCAAGATTGCTAGGATCGGTCTACTTGGTCGCTTATTCTCCGCGATGCTCTGCAATACCGTATCAGCTGTGCTAGCGTACCCGATGAACACTGTTAGCGCGAAGATGGCCAGCAATTGGAGTTAGTATTCGTCACAGTGATAGGCTAGTGGACAGCAGCAAGGATAGCATGAATGGGAGCGGAACGACGTATAATGCACCATGAGAAGTTGACAAGTTATGCGCCGCCTTTACAATTGCTACGAGAGAAAAGTAGCTTGTGACGCGATTGCGCTGCGTAACTACACCGCCATCGGTAGTGGAAGGCTGGTCATATTCTGATTACTAATTTCCGGTGCCGCTACGTCGGTGCATCATGCGCAACATCGTCAGCGTCATCATAACATCATATAAAAACTCATCGTTGTCATCATGCTTGTAAGAGAGGAATGAAGAACACCACTACATTTGATCCGCTTTCTTTTTCACTCGCACGTTAGTTTTGTGACATTGCGATTGTTCTAGTTTGTAGATCATATCGTACAGAAAATGAAGTCGCAATCGGAAACTTGTATGAAAGTTTCAGCATTGAATTTACATGAACAGCTATTTTCGTGCTTTACACAAAATATGTCTGACTAATTTTTCTTATATGTTTACTTCTTTTCAGCTAGCATTGGATGCGAAGTGTTATATTTATACTTATTATTATACTATATATTTTACGTACGTAACTATTTGACTGTGTTATGAAATTGCATTCCTATTCAAAAGACCCAGTTATTGTCTTCTTTAGGAGTTGAGCATCTGGTTCGGTTCCTATATATATATGTAAATATATTTTATCTCAACAAACTCAAGGAAGACTCACTGTTCCTATCGAGGAAAGGTAAATAAACAAATGGAAATAATTATCATCCAAATGCAGGCACATCTGCTATCTGTTTTATTTTTACTTTTTTTGTCGGGGATGCGCACGAGTTATTGCATCAGCGCTAGCTGCTTAGCCTCGAGAGGAAAACACATCTTTTTTTAAGCTTCTTAATTTTCCCAACCGACCATACCGGCACATTTCATCTCTATTCGCGCCATCATGTCTATTGTGGCCGTGTGATGTGCTGATCGGATACTACCGGTGGATTGAGTCGCAACTCCAAAGAATACTAACCCCCCAAATATGTCTTTCGAACGTTTCTGGGAAGTAAGAAGTTCGAAAGGAGGCATGCTGCGAGTTAGAAAGTAATCAAAACGGGTGAGTCCTCTAGAAGTCAGTGTTGCAGTGAAGCAATGAGTTTAGGAAAATTTATATTTTGTTTACACACTAACGGCAGACCGGGTGGTGTTAGTTCTGCCGAATGCGCCAGACAGCTTGGTGTGGTGTTTAAAATGCATATCCTTCAAATCAAACGAACCGGTTTTATAGGCAATAACTCATTTGTAATTTTAATCAATTTACCAAAACTAACGCATTCGTCACACCAGTAACGTTTATTCTCAAAAGGACACTAGCATTGGAAATGACTTCTGCAATAGGAAAAGATTCTTACTAATCTGACCAATCTTCAACTTCGTTGTGACGTTGGGAAACGTTGAACGAATGGTACGAGGAAGACCAAGGGGAACCATTTCGAATTTATGTTCGATCCGGCACTTGGAGGCTAATTGGCAGAACGATCTTCTCGTTCATTAGCGATTATGCGGCCGCCTCCGCGTTTCGACAGTTACGCAAAGATCTGCTACAGCGTACGCATGAGCGAGAAACGTAAAGGCGAAGGTACCAGAAGTTGAAGTTCATATTTGGCTTTGTTTCGTTGGAATATGAGCCATCCGTTGAGTTTGTTTGTCGTCCTATCCTACTCGTGCTCGTGGGCCCTCTCGTCGATGATTGCTCCTTGGATTCTGGCGCACTTCGTTTACCATTCGACTTGAAAGCTTACTTGCAGCTTCTTTCGCATGGTAGAGTGCTCGTTCTGGACCTCTCATCTTTGGTCAAATTAATGAAAATTGAAAATAATAAAAACATAATGACTTATCTCCGGTTCAAGCCCTGCGGTTTGGTCCGGGTTTGGGGCATGTTTGCGTACATTTTTCTCCAGGGGCGCTGTTCACGGGGCTTTTGCCGTTTTGTACTTTTTTGTACTTTTCTTTTTCTGTGTGTGTGTGTGCCTCGCTTGCCCCTGCCCTAAAGGCCTTCGACTTCCGTTTTACGTTTCTCTCACTTCAATTGGCCAAGCGTTCCATTGCGTTCTCACACGCGCAAATGCCCTTTTACACAATCCTCTGTGGCTTCTGCTTCGCTTCTTAGTTTGACTGCTTAGCGCGCGCAGCCGCGATCAGTAAGCGGTTAAGTGCGCGTGCGTTCATTTCGCTTGAAGAAGAAAAGTACCTTTAATCGCTTCTGTTTTTCGGTGGTTTGAAAAGCCAAAATTGAACGCCGAAAAAAAAGACTGGGCCCGAATTGTTGAGAATATCTAAGTGGAGCTCCTATACATGATGAGTTTGAAAAACTGCATCTACCACCGCGAGGAGTTCTTTGGGTTATGTAATTTAGACGAATCGAATAGCGAGGACCATATGAGGGCCAAACCGGCCAAATTTAACTTCTTTATTCAACATTTATAGTAAATCCGTGACCGTGGTTCGTCCGGCAGTAAGGATATTAATAACATTAACTGAATTAAAATCATTTTAATCAAGTGTTTACTTTAATGAAATGAAGCACAGTACTGCATTGCACACCCCCAAAAACGAGAAGTCATCTGCTTCTTAGTTCAAAATTTAATCAAACCTTACTGCTTTATCTCCAATTGTACCGTAATTCAGTCATCGCGAACCAGTTCTTTGCTAAAGCTTGCCAAACATGGCAGTTAAGATCGATGTATTCAATTTTGTGTAATGCATTGCTAATCAAGTGTACTGCAAGAAATGCATTTCGTTCGTGCATGTCCATGTCAATTTAATCGCTCGTCTACATAGTCTAACCATTGACCACGTCCTTGTTCAGGACATTATCATTAAACGTACCTATCGTGTGTTTAACTTGAACGATTTTTTTGCTTCAATTCAACAAGCACATCGATTGACGTGTGGTCTGGTTCATCCGACTACTTAAAACGATCGCTCTGTATTGCGAATATCAATTGACAACATAAAATTGCTTCTGTATGCAACACACGACGCGTCGCGTGCCCCTTGAAATGGCTAATGGAATTCTGTCTGAGAAGCCGAAGAGAATGTGTATACCAATTCGTCCACTTATCCTTATAAAACGGGGCTTATTTTTCGAATATGGTGGTGCGCTTGGATGCAATTGAAATCGACAGTTACAACAATTTAAATCACGACAGAATGTGCTTTCAATGCTAACTATATGGTGGTGATACGTTCCATATGCCATGTACAATAAATCTGAATCGAAGTTCGAACAAAGATAGGACAGAAAGTGGCAGTATCGTCAAAAATTTCCCAATGCGAAAACGATACATGTCACGTCACGTGAATGGAACTTTAAATTTAAATGGTAGAAACGTAATTAACACGTAACGTAACGTAATGGTAGATGTAGTAGAGACGTAAGAAAAAAACACTCTGTACTTAATAGAATTGGGCATTCTTCAAAATAATAAAAATAAAAATCCCTATAACATTTCCTAAGTCGACTAGCCTGCCAAAATACATTAAAACCTTTCAATCATGCAGAAAATATACAAACGACAGGAAAAAACAAAGAAAATATCTCATATGTCTTAACATTCTCTTCAGCATAAAGCATGCATCAAGCACGGTGGTATTCGTATGCTGTAGAGCCAATAAAATTCGGTAGCATAATTCTGTCGAATCATTCCACAATCCTTTTCCTATGCGATAGCCAGACACAATGATGCTGGAGAAACGATTCAACTCCCCGACCTTTTATTTGATCCGTTCATGGTCACTGAAGATCGTCTATATTTCGACGCCGCAGTAAAAGCAAACCCGCCTCTTTTCTCATACGTTTCAATCGATTGACCTATTAATAGTAGCGGGCGCTATCGGTCATGCCAGATCAGCTTTTTTTACAGCATTGCCATCCTTCAACTTGATTTATATCTCCTAAAGCTGAACTAGTGTGGATTACCGTGTTTTAATCTTCGATCAACGTAAGGAACCGGTTAGCGGTAGAAACTTGCTACCGAATTACGAAGCTATACAATTCTCATCAAAAGCATTAATTACTATTGAAAGCTAGCTATTATGACAATGTTGAGTTCAGCGAGTAAACGTTTCACGTAGTAGATTCATTTTATTTCACAGGTTCGGAGAATATAGAATTTAGAAAAAGGATTTCAAGTCTAACAACACAAAAATAGAAATTTGTTACAAAATATATTTGTTTAAAGGAGTTTAGAATCCGTATATCATTATCCCCCTCCACATATAATTCTCCAGCGTACCATTATGAAAGGAAATAGCGGCCACAAAATCAACTACTAGTGTCTAGCCATACGATTTTCGCACGATGCTGCTGGTTAACTGTTGAAAATGAGACCCATCTATCCATCCATCCATCCATTTACTGATCACTCCAGCTATCCATTCATCATCGCGTCATCCGGGAGGGAGTATTTGATACGTGACCAAGCAAAGCACCGCCAGAAGACGGGAAGGATATGAAAGCTATCTTTTCTATAGTTCGTTTTTTTATGGCGTGCCACTGAAGTGCTACTGTGTGATCCACAGCTGCCCCAGAAATGCTGGATCCTCTGGGTCGCGTGGCCGTAAACAACGTGGCTTGACGGTGAGCCGGCTACGTTGGTTTGAGAATGAATGACTATCGGTCATCCATCCATGGCCACAGACAAACCGAGAAAATGTGTTCGAAAACTACTCCAGGTGTAGAGCTTTTTCCGATCGAATATTATAAAGTACTTCCATTCCCTTTCCTCGTGTTCGCTTCTACGAATCTTGCGCCGAAGCCATACAGAGCCTCTTGGCGTTCACTCTAAAAAGCATCATAAATACAGGGATGACGATGCCGCCCCGTTCGGAGGTAATTATTTTTGTAATATAATTTAAGATTTGCCTTCTACCGTCTCTGTGGGTCCGATCATCGTCAGCAGCTATACGATGCCGTCTTTGCTGAAGGGTTTTTTTAATGGTACGCTTCTTTCTCCGGCGTTCTTTTACCATCGTCGCGCAGCCTCCTTACGTCTCTCTGTTTGCCGTTGTTTTACGTATCTCTGTGCTAATGCTCTTTCGCTGATTTTGCCAGGCTTATCCCGCGACACTACTCCTCTGCGACCGGCAATTAAACATTCGATGTAACACCGGTAGCCGGGTAAAACATTTCCGGCTAAATCCGTCAGAGTATGATCATCCGCCCTAAACGTCAAGAACTATTAAATATCTAATCCATTTACACATTTGCAACGGAATTTGCTGACAGCTCTCAATCGCGCACCCGATTGCAGGAAACCGAAATACAACATTTACGCCCACCGTTCATGGTAATTGAATGTTGTCATAATGAGCAACGAGAAACAAATCTCCCTGATAACGCATTCTCACCGATTCCGTAACGCAACTTCGCGCAGACAATTGTTTCCTGGATTTTTAAATTTGCATACTATACGATCCTCCAACAACATTCGGAGTCCAATAGTGTGCGATAGCTAAACAATAAGCGACTTCTAAATTATATAGCGCCAATAATTTCTATACCAAAATACCATCTAAAGACAACATCAAATTAAATGCTCTGGTTTATGATATAGTGTAAACATATTTTACAAACGCAAACACACGAAACTACATTTCTAAAATGGTGAAAAATAAACGCACAAGACACGTGCGGTTCCCTATCGTTACCACGCGGGATGCATCGAAACGTGCCAAGCGTCCCTAGCTCTCTGGATTTGAAACGGGTGAGTGAGAAACAGTTCTACGCCCTACCCGTGCTGAAAACTGAAGGGATGGGTGTGTGGCGGTACGCTGGGACGTGAAACTTCAAAACAAACAAATCAGTGCTCGGAAATCAAATAAAACATTAATTATTTTATCACACCCCGCGTTTGTTGGAAGTGTAGCGAACTGAAGATACGGTCAAGGTGCGCCGGTGAAGGTGAGCCGGAAACGAGGGGAATGTGTGAGATATGACAACCCGTGGCCACAACCAGCCAGTTAACCAGGTGGGGTTCCCTTTACACTGTGCGCACAGGCGCCAATGTTTTATTTCAAACAAGTGCATTATTTAAACCGCTTGCCTGCATGAGTCGGTGTGTACCGGTTGGCTGCATGGCACGGCGGTTAGAATACTCCTCACCTCCCCAATAATGCACTCATCCGGTGTGTGCAACCGTGTTACGGCCATAATGCAGGATGATGGTCCTGGACCGGTTGTTTCGTAAACATTCACAACTGTCAAAATATCGACAGCAGTCTCGGTTAGCTAGCAGTTGGATCGGTGCACGGGGGTGCCAATGGTAGCGCCATCTATCTTCTGGTGCTACTGTTGTGTACTCACCACCGCTGGGCTTCTTCCGGCCATTTACCACCAGAGACGAGAGAGGCGGCTGGCTGTCTGCAAGTGCTTTCGCTGCTGCACGGCCTCATGTTGTCATACGAGACGCACGGGACCCGTGCCTGCTATGTTCTATCGGCCTGCCACGTACTGTCTGTGCATTAGAGAGCATTGCATCAAAGATGCAGTACACCAGTCCGGCCGTGCTTCGTGTGTTGGTCCTACTGCAGAACCACCAGCGCACATCACGTTAAAAGTGATAGAAAGAAAACAATATTGGTAATTAATTGAGTTTTAACTGGCAAAGAGGCTTCAGAACGTAGCGCAGCACCAAAGTGTGACCGTGCTGGATCCGTTTTGCGCTTGGCAAAGGAGAAAAAATCTCTACACTTCTGATGTTCTGGTGCAGGCACATTTGAGTATCTATTTAAACTAATTAGTGCTGCCATCAGGCGATCGCTAATCAAGTTAGGTGAAGGCAACACTAAAAGGTGCACGAGAAAAAGAATGTAACAACTCCACCAACCTCGATAAGTGATGCTCGATTCGTTGCCTCCATTTTTCCAGCATCCCATACTTAGAACCGATCAAACATGTTCACCGATACGATATTCTCAACGTGACTGCATCGCACTGTCCCTGGGTCAAACGAGAAATAATTTCTTTTTCAACCGACTGCCGCGTACGAAGCGGTGCGCCAAACTTAATTACGCCGCAAATTGTAAAATGCGGTTCATTGTTTACTTATTTGTAAATAGCCCCGAGGACAACGAATGCGTTCTTGGCTTTTAATGAAAATTCAATTAACATTACCATACCGTCCGGATAATGAAAGGAAAGGCATCATCTCTTGGCCGGTACAAACATCATACTGTCTGTACACACAATATGCATCGTTTACTCTTATCACCATGACAGATACCTTTTTAGCAAATAATTTAAGAAGCGATGATTTCGTAACAAACGATTCAAACAGAGCGATGCTACCCTCAAGGAGAGAGCATGAAGAAACACAACAAAACACCACATAATTATGGAACGAAAGTAAACCTGGCACGAATTACTCCACAGTTCAAATCATTTTGTTTGCCTTTGTAATGGCGTTCAAGCTGTTAAGTTGGAGAAAATAATAAAATTCAAAATTGAATTACGATTGCTTCGGGGAAAGTGTAATTAAAAGATTTGCGACCGTATCCTAATCGACACCATCGTAATGTCGCATTCCATACCACATCACGACATGGCTGGTGTAGGCGATAGAGAATCCATCCCAGTAAAATGACGACGACCGTCGGCACTGTGACACAACCACCAAGAGTAAAATGTCAATATTTAATTGGCTGGCTCATTACAATTCTCTTCCAAACCGCACCCCGAGCCGTTGGAAAGGTAGGGGAGTATTCTTCAAGAAAGATATCAACAAAACGCCGGTGTAAATCTTTTTCTTTGATGTTGTAATCGCTCTCGTAGCGCGCTCTTAGCGTATTTCATAAATTCAACGCGAACCTGTACGATTGTTTGCCAAGCACTGAGCTGGCCAAAGAAGATGGTGTGTATTGATTAATGGCGCACACTTCTCATCCACCAATGCAGTATCAGACCAATCTATACGTCGGAGAAAACTATCACCATTGTTTAATAGCGGTTGATGGTGCTAATCGAAAAGAACCACGAAAAATCTGATGCTTAAATGTAAGGGTCACCCTCTCGCAAGACCAGCCAATTCCACAATTTCATTTCGTTTTGCATGACAAATTGTGTATACATGAAATAGCCTAACGGACTCGGTACGTTTGGTGGCGTTGAAAATTTCAAATGACCGGAAGTGTGCTTCGCCGCATATCGCAACCACAGCACCGCACCACCCGCAGACGCATCAGCACAACGCACAGACACTTGGATGCTTGTGCCACCCATGTTTATGTGTCTCTATACGATGTCATGTAGGCACGTAGTAACGGACGTTTCTTCATAGCAAGTCGGAATATGACACCAATCGTTAGGGTCCGAAAATCATCACCAAAAAAGGCGTCCTCCAATGCGTAAGCCACCACACGTAAAGCCCATACAAGTGTGCCACTTGTAGCTGCGTGTGGCTGTAAATAATGTAAGCATCCATTTGGAAATGTTACTCATTTTCAACAGTGTAAATTTGATTCGAGATCATGTTATTGATCGTAATATTCAATTAATTTGGGCCATCAAGTAATGCATTTTCAAACAACAGACCTTCAAAATAAATAAATCTGTAAAAGTCATTTCTCCACGAGCGCGTGAAATATATTTTTAAAAATAAAATAATTTTATTTTTACCTCTTATACAATATAATCAATGGCCGCATATGGCGGTTCCATAAGTGTGCCTAAACTAGGGTAATTATGGAATTTAAACTAAAATAAAACAAGATGAATAATAGAACTACGAAAAAAAACATCGTTGATAGACTGCATATGAACTATGTATATTTCAATCTTTAATTTCTTGGAATATATCGATATGAATGATGAATCAGTTAAAAAAAACAACGTGCATACTGCTTGCACTATCAAAGTGTAACCAATACAAAATACCGGTTGCATAAAATCTAGACAAGTTTTTCTGTCAATCGCTAGACAAGTTAATTAAAATAGAATTTTCTGTACTTGATATCATCATCTGCAATGACATCAATGACGGTCTCGCTGATCACACGACCGAGAGATGTGTACCACGAATAGATTGGTCTGGACCACAATCCGGCCCATCGGTACGCCAAAGAACACTTTCCTTCTGCAGAATCTGTCCGTCGGCAATAATACGATGTATCAAGATCAGCAGATTTGGTTTTGGACTCTTCATTGCCTTTACGCTGTACACGCTGTGTTTCAATTCATTCATGAGCAAGTCTTGTGTGGGGCAAGATCAACGGTAAGAAATAGCTACATCCTTCAAAGGATTATCCTCGCTCAAAGCGTGCAGGAGTAAAAAGAACAAAATAAATTCCCATCGTTAATGCGAATGCATGCCACTGACGTCGGTCAGAGATGGAAGTAAAAGTCATAACAATAACAATAAATTAAGCACCAACCGGAATATGAACTCCACCTCCCCTAGGGCTATTGCAATCAAGCGTGCTTGGATGGTGTCAGAGAGCAAAAGGACCGCGAGGCTGACGATGTTTCTTTGTCGCTTCTGGCTTTTCTGCCAGCTCCACATTCAATGCACCGGATGAGGAGCCACGCGAACGTTCAAGCGATCGAGTTCCATCGAGGCATATGGATGCAGACGGAATGGAATGGAAAGGGTTTCGGGAGACTTCACGTAAGAGTAAGTGCAAGTGTAGCAACCACCCATCCCACCCCTCCCGTTGCATTCCGTTCGGCGATTTGTTGCACTTGTTCTGGGATCAAGTTAAAACGAGCCTCTTCTCCGTGCCATGGCTTCTCCGGCTTGTTTTATTATTTTCAACTAAACCGTTTCTGCGGTGATCTGTCTCACGGTTGATCAAGTTACACGAGCGTACGCACGTACGTGTGCTGGCATGCTGCCCACCCTTAGCAGAGGACTAACAACAAAAACGACAAATACACACCCTACCTGAGTACCAGTGTATCTGTGTTGGATAAGCTCGCTCCTGCACACCTGATGTCCGGCCGTTTGCATGCTGCATGGCGATTATGCCCATATGCTGGAGCTTGACTTTTTACGTTTTATTTTTATCAGCATGAGAAAACGGTCGCGTGGCTCTCTTGTGCCTTGGGAGAACGATCTTCGCTTATACGTGTTGCTTTTTTACTTTAGAGATCCAGTTTGTCCAGTTAACGATAGAGTAGAGCTACTCGATGTGGACCTCTGGTCTTTTTTCCAGCCGTACCATTTATCATCGATCGGCAGCGAGGGGCCAGCAGCTTCAGCATACGCATCCTGTTTCATCGCCAAAGAAAGAAAGATAGACTTCCGATGGCTAACAACAGCATCCAGTAATTGCATGAAAGGAAGGCGAATTCAACAGGATAAGCACGAGCAGGAGAGAGAACACAGCGAAATTATAACGCAAAAGCAAGAGAACAATATTCGCTGGAGCTTAAACCCAAACCGGTTTAGCAATCGAAGACAGGTTGGTATCGATCTTTCGTTCATTCCCGCTGCTCCTCGCGTTCGCTCGATTGCCATCCGACAGTCCTAGTCATTCAAGAGCAGTTCACACAGGCTACTTTTCTGCTTTGATGCTACTTCCTGGACTAATCGGATTAGTTATGTTGAGCAATCATCGTTTGCAAATGAGCCCCCTTACCCAGAGGATGGCTCACTTTCTGGCCCATGTCACCGCTCCTTCCGTCACGCGGGATGCGTGCTCGATGGATTTCTTACAATTCTATGCTGACCGTCCGAAAGTCATAAATTACAACACCAAAACGTCCACAGGCACCACGACGAATGTTATCTAAAATTTTAAAATTTATTGCCATCTTCAAGGCATCGTAAATCTCACCGCAATCTGCTTCCCTTCCCCTGCCATTGCGTACGTCTTGCCCGTGTTTTCAAAATCAACAAATCTACAGGGCATCATTGAACCCATTCGAATGAGCGGTTGGTACAAATACTAGAAGCGAAACAACACGGCCAAGAAAAGTGCTGTAGACCGAGCATTAATGTTTCCACCAGGCACTAGGACTGTAGGCCACGATCGTTAGTAGTCAGGAGTGTTGTCATCGTCACAAACTCTCCAGACCTGTCATAGATCTCTCGTGTCATGCATTCGTACAATGATTGAAAGGTGTGAAGCTGACCCGGGATACATTCGTGCGCTCACCGACAGTCGGACTGATTGATGGTCAAGGTGATTCATCTATTCCGTTCGGTGTCCTCCAGATCTCCGGTTTGCTTGATTTATATCGAGCAACGACCCTTGAGCGAGCCTGAGAGTTAAATTACAGGACACAGCTGGTCGTATGATAATGTCCTCGGAGGGATCGCACAGAGCTTTAAGAACGAGTGTCAGGTTCAGAAAATGATAAAACAGAAACTGGTTTCTCCTCGTTAATATCCCGCAGTGCTTGATCTTTCCGATCGTGCAAACGGTATCGTTAAACTCTTATCACGTATGTTGGATAATGGAAAAGGCGTTTATTATACGCAAAAGTGTTGTGAAAAAATTGAAAAGAAGTGTTGTGTCAATCTGAAATTTAAATCTGCAAACTGCATTGCAAGCACTTTCTGGTCGTACTGGATTACTAGACGTATCTTAGACGTAAGGTCGAATAGGAACCATTATTGATTAAGGTAAATGCATATTTTCTAGCGTATTATTGCATTTGCGAGCAAATGTATTCACAAAAATGATTAAGCATTAGCCCCGTTTGTCTGTTTGGTGTACATTACAGCACATCAGGTATATTCCGTTGATAGCTATAGCTTCAAAAAAGGATATTATGATGCAGAAAGTTTATTGACTTTGCGCGTCGCAACACACGTCTTCGCTTCATGCGTTGGTTTTTTTTTATTCCGGTGATTTTAGTCGATACAAACAAATTTCTTCCTTTTACCCAACCCCTTCTAATGAAGATAAAGTCTTCATCGGTCCCATTCATTAAAAGATCTGCCATCGATTCGAACTTCAGATCGTGCGTGTGGAGCTGCGGGTAAAGAATAACAACGCCACACCAAGGGAGGAACCCTCACCCAGACTAACCTGTTTTGAACCTGATACATCGAGTCGATCGCTGTTGCCTTTCACGACGATCGCGTTTCTTTAGGTTGGTGCGAATAGTAAGGATCGATTGAAGGTTTTGAAGAACGCAAAACGCGCCTTTTCCACGCGCCCGAGAGTTCGTGCCTGTTTCGTTACGTCCTCCCTTCTGCTTTCTGGTACAATCCGTAATCAAAGCTTCGCTGTCAACTTACACTGCAATCAGCAGACAAAGGAAGAAAAGCGGAATCGAGGAACCCAACTATCACGAAAAACACGGTCAGCGACTCATTAAATTTTATGCTAATATTGAAGGTTACCTCTCTGCAGGCTGTTGCCACACGATCCCAACGTGAGGGTACTCCAAAGCTTTTTTTATTTATTTACGTAGCGTGCTTTACGGTCCTGTTCTTAGCTTTCACGCAGCCCTAAAGTTAACAAAAAAAAAAAACGTAACAGAAACCGTTCCCAACTGACCGGGAGGCCGTTTGAAGAGAACGAGATCTTCACAAATGAACTATTTAAACTGAAACGACAGGTTTTCGCCACAGGTGGTGACGCCACCGAAGGCCTAAATATTGTGGCTCCAAAGACCTCGATAGATCGAAAAAGGTTCAACTCTTTCTCATCGTTACGTATTGTGGATTTCATTCATAAAGTTGAACCGTTGTGATGGAAGCAGGAGGCTATACGTATGGCGGGATTTCTCCTTTACTCGACGATTGAAAAACTGGATTGCGGGTAAACAAGGCGTATGCAACATGGGTTAGAGCCACCCTTCATTCATGATGGCTCTTGTACGATTGTACGTCGCGTCAATAATAAGCTTATAATTTATTCCAATCAATGGGGGACCGGTAAAACAACGAAAGTAAATTGCGGGGGAGCGTGGGCGCAGGAAAAGGTAGGGAAATAGAAACACACATAATTGAAACTATTATAGTCTGAAAACGAGTTAGCACAACTATGGCATATAAGATGCACGTAATTAAAAATTCACTTTACTCATGAAAACCAATACAAACAACAGTGTTTTGTTCCACCCAAGAGGCAGCGAACAACCGAATTAGAATAAAGCAACCAAGATATAATTTCCTGACCAAGATATAATTTTTATAATTCCTGGCTCATGTTTTGTTTCTAACCAAAAATACAAGGAATTGTGCACTCATTTTAATGTTTTTTGCAGTATTTGTATTTTTTATAACTAATACGAATGAAATAAGCTCCACCGGTGCGCTAAACATAATATGGTAATATCAATGAAATAATGAAGAAGAGAAAGAAAGGAAAAGCTGGAAGATGTATCATAAATTTTGTGACTCTATTTACATATCTCTTCCGACCATCGCCATGCTGACGGCCGCCAAGCTGTATTCGTGGGTCCTACGGCTTGTGAAGGGTTTACGACCGGACGACAACACCCCTCATTACTTCAGCCTGCCAGTCTCCAGAGCATATCATTCTGGGTCGTCGGTTTAACCCTCCCGGGCCCGCTACTGCTACTTCTCTTGGTACTAGCATACGTTCGGTAGCTAAAACAGCAGCCAACACTACAAAACGGCATGAAAGCTCTATCCATGTGTATGCATACATTTGGTACGATCGCCTGTATCGACGTTTGTGACCATAAAGCTACTAAAGCCTTCATCGAAAACCGGAGGAGGGAGATTACAAGGCGTGGAGCTAAAAGCACATTTGGCGTAAAGGTGGCTCATTGAAAAAAGCAGGCTCCATTCATTCATACGCTAACACTCATTCATTCATCTGTTTCCTCATCACGTTTGCTTCGCCCAACACTTTACAACTAGTTGAAAAGTTTTGCAAAGAAATATAGTGGCTTCCGTTTCAGATTCTTCTTATGCCACGAATGACGTTTATACCATATCTGGAAAAGTTCACTGTCATCAGACTAAATCTGGATTTCACAATTCAACTGTTAGGCATTTTAAAAATTTAAATAAAATGAAACGAAACGAACAAATTGTAACAAGTTTGTAACGAATAGATCACACGTAAACAAAAGAAGGAACACAAATTTATACGCATTCCAACATAAGCAATATAACACGAATTTTGACTTATTGTTCCTCGTATTACCCATCATAGTTGAAAAAATTATATCAACCATCAAATCAAATAATCAAATAAGACCAACAACAGGCAATACATTGGGCAGGCGGGCACTGCTGCAAGACGACTTGGCTCGAAATTTTATAGATGTGGTATTCAAAGTTTATTGCTGATTGTGCAACCCAATTTTAATTCCTTTATCTAGCGACTAACCGGTTTGGTTTCTTTCAATGTGTAGTTTTTATGTCTATTTTCTTAAATTTCAAATTAGCATATTGAGGAAAGCCTGTCCTAGGCGGCAAACGGGAGAAAACGTTGGAAAATCTAATTGAGACTCATTCAAGCATCATGAATATTTAATTACGCTTCTTTTGCTTTGAAAGATTCTTTTGACTGAAGTCAAAGAGAAAACGAGAGAGGTCTATATTATTATATCTACATTAACTGTGAAACGATTAAATAAAATATTAGTACATAATAATGAATAAATAGTCTATCTTTTCTTCAAAATTTTGTTCTGTTCAGTTAATCAAAGCTCAGTCATATGAAACACATGTGTTTTTCGTATCGTCTCGCATAGCTAAAGGTAGATCAGCAAGAATAAGGTAGACGCCAATTTTACTACATTATAAAAGTTGTCGCGACGTTTTCACATAATGTTTTTCTTCTAACATCAACTTTTATTACCAGTGGTGGCTTGAGACACGTGCAAATCGGGTTCTCTTTGTTCTTAACAACAACAAAATCATTAGCGATCGAATCCTAGCTTCCGGAAACAATGAAAGTGCGTAATAACTCAGTGCTACCTGTCGCCAGGAGTCATAAAAGAGGGACATACCCGTAAAACGGATCTATCAGATGGTACCGGACATGATTCGTCAATGGTTTTGAGTGTAATGTGTGGTGGGCATAACAATTGCAGTACTGTCAAGGCGTGCTGGCGTCGAAGACCTCTTGAATAGTCTCTTCATTTCTGACACGAACATTAATGCAAGAATGTGGAATTAAAAACAAACAATGATTCTTCAGTTCTTTCTGAACAAAAAAATAGTACGATATTTTGAGGAACCCTACATGTTTATTTCCTACAAGTTAATATATTTTGCTTGTAGATTTCTCGAACATTTTACGTTTCACGGCGACGATTTATTCGAATAAAAAAACAATTCTGCAAAAGAGTTTCTTTTACCAACCATGTATATTATGCCTCGTGGTACTTCTACTCGGGTTTGGGTATTCTGACCCACTCATAGCTGAATAGCAATGCGCTCGTGGGAACGGTTCGTACGGGATTTGGAAATGGTCCTCTCGTGTCTGATTTGTCTGACCCAAGTTCCAAGTCCCAAGTTTTTCATGCTTTAAGAAATGTTGAAATAACTGAAACCAACGGCATACTAGATTGCGATGCTCGATAAGTTGCGTGATGCTAAGCATCTATACGACTACACATCCTTGGTGCTGACAATTTATTAATCGGGAAATGTAAACATAAATAAAAAATTGGACATTTGCAGCTATCGACGTCCAGCAGCCGACATTCAACGAAAACAACAGCATGACAAACAATAACCACCCATTATGAAAGGAGCTACCGAATATTAGTCACTCTCTATGAACTAGCTCATTAGCATGTTAGTTCGTTTGCGATAAGATTCCCCAAAACCAACAAAGCCTGATTTCCAATCTGTTGGTTCCGAACTAATTAGCTACAACGAAGCAAAGGCCACCAGGCTTGCAGGCGCCACAGGCCTAGGTTTTGTCACGAGTTTCAGCTCTGGATCAACTCTGCCGTTGTAAACGGCGGGACATAACCAACGATCGACAGGTACCGCTGAAATCGGCCTTCACTGGACCACCCGACAAGGGGGTTCTTTTCACGGCAACATAACTGAAACACGAATTACCAGCGCACCTCGTTCATCATCACCAAATATCCAAGCAGGTTTATAGTACACACAGCAATCGTGGTGAATATTGATTGATTTTAATAAAAGTACACTTTTTCTACTCATCAGCAACATTTACAACCTCGTGCAATCCGGAGGAAACCCGAATGTGCATTCAGCAGCGAAACCGTGATTTCGTGAACAGTGAAATGAAGTGAATGAACAATTAGCGGCGATCATGGTCGTACTACTACCATCCGACCGGGAAAGCCAAGATCAAGCAGGTTAGATAACGCAAATGATGTCGATCGTTCATCGAACTGTCTACGAACGCTCATGTGCTTTCAGTGTTGCGAATCCCAACTATAATTGATATTTCCTTTGCCTCTTGCGAATGATCGAATTCGATCTTAAACCGATACCATACAAGAGAGATGGCAAACTTGCTGTATTTATGATAACTTCTTAGTTCCAATTCATTTTGATGGTCTCTAATGATTGTTGTTGCTGACAGTTTCATATCTAATTCTGGGATCAACTATCGAGTATAGAGAAATGGCATATTTCGATAATGTTGTCTATATTCTTATAGTTGATTGTTTGTTTCTTGAACGTCGGGTACCTGTTCTAAAATTATTTATAATTATTCTATTAGGAATTGAAATAATTAAGCTGTATAATAAGTTAATCTACCGACAAATGATATTATCAATGAGAGTAACTTATAAAGTTCTGCACTAGCAACTGAATCATCATGCCATACTTTCTATGTTCAATTTACCTAAATTTAATCCTGATGATACGAAAAGAGCTGTATGGATCGATAAGGATTGATAAGGATTGATACTGCAACAACAACAACAAAATATCACACAAAGCATGAAATGAATAAAACACAAAAATAGCATTATGCTATACACAACGTCACAAAGCATCGAGCGTATAACATGCCTGCAGCATTGCTAGTACCGGACCTCCAACTGCTTCAGTGATGTGAACGACGACAAAGCTTGAATGAATGATCCAACCAGCTGAACGTCGGAAAAGTGTATGGGAAGGAACGGACGTCGGGCGTCGGACGATAGGGCAAGATAAAAAATGAAACGAAACCGAAAAAGGGGCAACAAAAAATACGCAAGATACGACATCATCAGATACGTTAGCGAATCGCGGCCTGAAATGATTCAACGAAGGTTAAGGCCCATTGAGTAAGGGAAGAAACTGAATGACCGGCTCGTGGAGGCCAACGATAATAAACCTCGAGTAAGTTATCTTACACTGGCGGAAAGATGTGGAAGATGCTGATGGATCTAGCGATTCTTCCCTGTGCATCGGCGTGAAGCTTTTCCACTCACTTAGCCGCTCGAGTACCCAACACTTGGATCGGATCGCAGAATAGAAACGCATGAATGAAGCTCGTACTGCGGTTGTATGCGGTGTTGCAGCGGCGTTGATGCTGTGGCTGATGTTTCCATTCATAAACATCAATCAACCGTGGCTGCTACTGGCTTGTTTGGGGAACATTCATTTGGAGGATACACTGCATGGTAATGGCATGGAGCTACGAGATAAGAATAACAGCGAGACGCACGGTTGACGGTGGAGATAACGAATCAGGATTGGATTAAGCGTGAAGAGAGGAAATGACGTTTCAATGTAACGTTCCTCCTGTTAGGTTTATGTTAATCTAGTGCAAGTGTAATGCTACATGCAATTGTCTAATTGTTAAAAAAAGGTAATAGCCAGCTAGACTTAACCAATTCATTTCATACGTTAAATGAATATTTATTCTGCTATGTACAGTCACAATAATTAATATCATTATCCGATTGATCAAAAAATTGATTTGCCAGTCGACTCCATCAATCAGTAATGGAGCTTTGCTAATAATGCTTTGTTGTGTGATACTATTCGGAATAGTAATCTTTTTTACTGCTGAGCAATGAAGTGAATATTTCTATTACTTAACATTAACAACAACGTTTAATTTGGCATTACGAGTGTTGCACTACTGATCACAATTCAAGGAGGTCAATGTTCGTTAAATGATGTTTATTTTACTGCTCGTTTTCTTTTAAAGTAGACCGGTGATTCTATGGCATTTGCTGGTCATTTTGATTGTTTCAACTTGGAGTTGTTCGAGTTGAAATTATTTTAATCAAATAAGTAAAAGACAAGAATGATTAAACAGCTGCAGAATGTACTACGATATGGCCATTAATACGAGACAATGTAATTTAACGATGATGGCAGGGTTTGTTCATGATATGTTTTAAGTAAATCAAACGAAAACCATTTATGTCTAACATTGAAGATGAACACAGAAATAATTGCAGCGAAAAACATTAAATTCTTGTTTTACACCGATTTCGAACACATTGCATTACGCTCGAATCATTTAAAATGTACCATTAAATTTAATTTGACCTTGACAACAATAACTTACTGTAACTCCACTTGATGTACTCGATACAATTATTTTGTATCACACAACACAACAAATATAGGCAAAATGACGCGAAAATTTTAGCGAAAATTTGAATTTTAATGTGTTTGCCCCACCCTTTGAACGCCCTTTTCATTTTTTTTGTGCTACTGCTGCACATAAACGGAGATTGTGCTTATGACAAAGTCTCCTAGATGGCGCTCGTATACGACGAGGGCACAAGTTGAACCCACAAGTTGTGTATCTGTGGTGGGTTCCAGAACCGGCCGTTATTCAGCCATCTTGAAATTGAAAGATTTCAAGATTTGAATCAGAGCAACTGATCATTTCCTAACAACTGCAATACAGTTAGAACATTTCTCTAAAGTTTCCAGTTTTCAGGCCTTGATCGCTACGAACGTTTTTCTATCATTTAATTTGAGATACAACTGTTTTTTTTTATATTTCTCTACATACTTTAGACCTGTCTGTTTCTGTATGTAAAACCTTCAAAAAGTAAAACACATTTCTCGGTCCAGTCGTGTGAAGACCGGCACCTTTACCAATTATACCATCGGGCCCCCCACACTACGCAGCGACGTAGTGCAGTTTACTTTTATTATACATACTATAATTCTCAAATTCTATCAACGGTAATCATGGCAGTGTTATGCTACACAGAATAGAAAATAAATTATGATGCCTTCTGCCAACATTAACATTCATATTAACAAATTACATATTCGTTAACCTTCATTACACGAGGAAACGAAGGAATCATCTTGTTGAGAATATTTGTAATGAAAACTATGAACTATTTAACCCAATAATGATTCGTTTTTATCAACAAAATCATCAGGTTGCATCATCGGGTGAAATAAAGCATCAAGGGCTATGTAGCTCATAATCATGGTAAAACCGTTCCTACAAGTCATCATCTGCGTAAACGAAATCTTTATAGCAGCTCAATCAAATTTGTCTTCCTAATTTGAACCAGTAAATCTCCCATATACTTCCCAATCTCTGATCGTTGGTGTCCATATCACAACCAGCCATATCTACAAGGTAGCTGTGCTGAAGAATGATTTCCGCTAGTTAATCCCTTTTACCCAACCGCATTAAGCAGCTGTACATGATGTTGGTTATTGTAGCGTGTAACAGTCACACATTTTACAGCTTAATGGTACCTTGTGTTAAGGTTCAATGGATTGGCTCAACCTGTAGCTGTGTAGCGTCTGTGACATTGAGGATATCGTCAATCTAATCAACACATTTCCACTAACGGACCATTCTTAACATTGGGCAGCAAAAAGTTTACAAGCCTACGTTTGAGCATTGTGCACAGTCAGTTTCACGCTGAGAGCTGAAGTGAAAATGTTTGCCAAGTTTTTCCTGCTGATTGCGCTGGTACAGTTTACCAGTGCCCAACAACAGTTTGATGTGCTGGTAGAGTTTGGAACCAACTTTAGCACGCTTTCAATCGATACGCAGAATGAAATCACCGAACTGTACCAATTCAACGGCGAGATTGTGCGTGAGTTCAACAGGGAGCTGCTGCTAGAACTGGCCCGCTTAGTACCGGCAATGCGTGAGGCAGATTCGTCCTTCCTAGAGCAGATCGAGGCTACTGATGGAGTAGACGCTGAGTGCCGCGAATACGTGGATGAGCTGCGTGAGCTGTTCCTGCTTTTCCAAAACTGGGATATTCAGGATTGTGCATACTACGCACATGAGGAACTTGCCGAAGACAGCATCAACCGGTTCCTACCATACGCCATCACTTTCCTGTCTGAGAACACTCGCTCCATTTCGCAAGTGGTCGAATCATTTGCACGCAACAACGCAGTGGCCGATCTGGATGCGCTCGTGTTAGAATTGGACGGCGAATGGGAATACTACCAGACACTGGCTGTTTCGTTTGGAGATTTTCTATTCGATGAGATCCTTGCTCATGCCGATGTAGCAGATCGTGTGTACCTTGATCTAGTTGAGTGTAGCTCCTCCGCATTGGATCTGCAAATATCGGACCAGGAGTACATTCTAAGCTACTTGGACACTAACTGTGAATAATAAAACCAGCCATAACCGCGATCTGCGGCTCGCTTTGATACACGCGTTTCGTAGTCATGTCGCTTGCATACGGTGGATTCGAAAATTACCACAGTTTAAGCTCAATTGGCTACTATGCTCAACAATCATAGTCGCAGTAATACCCGTAACAGCAGCAAAGCAATATTAACCACAGTTGGTATACTTCAGTGTATCGCTTGCACACAGACACCTACTCAATTGAAGCCAATAATTTGCGTTATAACAGTAGCCAGGATAGGATAGGGAAATGAAATTCGAACTGCTTAGCTACACTTACCAAGTGATGCCTCGGGGTCGGACAGATCGGACAGGCTCGGCACCTTCTGTATGTTGCGTATAGGTCCATCATCCAATGGTTCCTGCTTGAGTTGTATTGGACCAGAATCCCCATCGCAGCCCTGTGAATGAGAGTTTTTAAACATGAAGAAAATAAAATACAATCCTTATTCAACCTGCTTGATTGCCCGCACTGGGTTGCGGTTGTGGTTTTTGTTTTTACACAAAACACCTTCCTACTGTAATTGGCTTAATATTTCCATAACAAATTCTACGGTTTCATCAGCTTTCGGTGAAAGAATGCTTCTATTTTAATCACAAGCTTAAATTACATTTCGTTCGAATTGCACCGATCATCAGTTCTGTTCTATCTGCATCCAAAAGTATTCTTACCCACGTAGCTACGGTTCAAGATAGCTTGGCGCAGCCAACACCTACCCCAAGATGACCGTACTTGTGACGCACATAATACATCGCCCGTTTTTAAATATGTTCACAGCTTAATGAAAACGATTTTGGGCACTCGTTTTTCACACTTGTTAGCACGCACTAAATAGAGCCATATTATATGTCTCCATACATCATTGACGATCGTGCCATGCCACCCGCAATCTACACTCAAGCAACCGGAAACGATCGTTCCGAAGGGAGTGTAGGGCATCAAATCGGGTGCCGTGAAATTTCACTGCAGTATAGAAAGGGAGCAGGCGTATTGTGATACGTACCACCATAAATATGTTAACACGATAATGATTGAAAGGTCCCACGTCCTACGGCGCTTGTTTTCAACTCCCTACGGCGGAAGCAAATCGAAATATTGGGTGCAGTTTGGAAACGAGTACAAATGGTCCAACCGAAGATACACGGGGGATAGAAACATTATCTTTATGGCTGTCATTTTTATGCTGTAAGCAAGATTATATGAAAATGCTGGTAAATTTCAAACCTCAAACGAGAGAGGGGAATCACGAGCTCGTGGAAACACCATTCAGTCAAACGATGGGTCAACTGAATTAACTTGTCAACGGGATCGCATGCACTCAATTACTCATGTGTCGCATTTTCATACAGGAAGCACAAATCAAGACGTGGCGAAAGATTAGTGTTGGAACTTTAGACGCTAAACACATTCGAACAGAGCGAGCACTCTTTTACGTTTGATGAGTGCAAAAGATCACTTAATGATCATTAAAATAGACTGGTGGACACTGAATATTCGGTTGTAATATTCGGGATGAATTTATTCATTTTCATTCATATTCATTGCATTTTAAATGGGACACTGACCTGCTATGTGATTAATATAATCTTTTAGAAGGTTGGGTGCTTTTACCAAATGAGAGATACACACTTAAATAAACTGATTGAACATAGGAGGAATATACCTTTAAGCTGTTTAAAAAACCTAGACGCTATTCGACACTTTCGATTCCTTTAGCAGGTCGGAACAACAGAAAACATGGGAAATCGATACCTCTTGTGACTTTAAATAGCATTAAACCTTGCTACCTCGCTGCATCCCCAATACCTATAACTTCGTTCAACGTACACGCATACGCGTTTCCGTATAATTTACTTCAAAACCACAACACATCGAAGAAAACGCCTTAGAACACTCTTATTTAGATGGAATAACAGCCGATTTCATTCATAAAACTAACTGCACGCCCAGCAAGCGTAAGGTAGGGGGGATACGTGGTCGACTAGGCAGTTGGAGTCACGTTTAGGTATCCGCTCGTTCACTCCCAATACCTCGCAACTAACTGTTGGCCGCGAGGGTCTGGTCTGACAAACCATAAACAAAATATGTAAACACACACGCGCCAAGACGGCCGACAAGTAACCATCCTACACGCTCTACCAAAAGCCGTTCGCCTCCATGAATTGTACGAAAGCATCAGAAGGATCGACAGCTGGATAATACCAAAAAGCACCCACCACCTTCACGTGGAGAAAACACTTCTGCTTCACTTCGGCATCGGAGGCCATCAGCCAGTTGTTGCTTAGATGATCCAACATCGTACTGCAGCACTATTCCATCTCGCAATTTACTGTTCTGCGGTAACGACGACCTTGTTGGTAAATGCACAAAAACAGCGATCAACAATAGGTGATGCAGGTAAAATGCATCGAACACTTGGAGATATTATTTTAGAAAATACTCCCTACTAGCACGCGATCAGCTAGTAAACTGAAGGAATTGTTCATCCCGATCGAGGTGAAGGATGCTGCCATCGGAGCAAGCTGTCGCACGCAGCTGACAAACCCTTCTATTTATTTCGATTCTGAAAGACAATCTTTTTCCAATCCAATGCAGTTGCCATCGTAACATGGAGGAAACCAGATGAAGCTAACAAAAAATCTGCTAAAGCGAAAGCAATGCTGTGAAAGCGTTACATCCGGCCGCATCGACTGTGGCCATAAATTAAGTACAATATTTTGACAGCATTCGGCTAGATAAAGACAAAACTGGCAGGGTGCTTAATCGCGGCAGCTCATTTGTTTCCAGATCCATAGGCATCATCTCGCGTTTACTTCGGAGCCGTCTCCGACCCACAGTCACCTGGTACTCGTAACACGCAGCCGGGTAGCGTAGCGATGGCAGCGAGTTCACAAAAACTTACAAACATTGCCGACACATCCATTGATCAAGTCTCGAATGGTAAACGCGACCGATGACGCTCAAGTTGTTCACGGTCCGTTGTAAATAATTAGCTCAAATAGCACAACAGATTAACTCTTTCTTGCCCCGTGCATCACAAGTGTCGCTGGAAGTCATCGGCAAGCTGACGATAGACAGCAAACTCCACTGAAATTCGCAACCGAACGTGCCGCTGCTGCAACGCATACACAGCAAAAATATGATGCTACATGTCATAATGAAATTTTAAATATGCGATTATAATTCCAAATGTACAACCCCTTCATTTTGCAGCGGCCACGGAAAATCAAGACAGTTTGCGTAAACACCGAACATCGCGATTGGAATCTTCGTTTCGGCGGCAACGAACGTTACGAAGACGTCAAGAAGGAGCGCGTTGACATCATCATTATCATCATCATCATCGTTGGCAATGTATTTATTTCATTCCATTTGGTCATCGTTATATCTACCACTCGAAAGGTGTTGGCAATCGACGAGAATCAATCGAATGAAATGGGTAAGTAGTGCATTGTAAGGCAAACAGAGTTTATGTGTTTACAACCCGGCCGGGACGCATATTCGTCGAATTCTCCACGCCATCGACACTATCTAGCGTAGTTATCGCTTCGTCTATGACGATACAACTGCTATCTCAGTTGATGGGACGATATGTGTGTCGATAACATGATAGGAGCGTTCGGTGTGGAACCCAAAACACCAAACATCGATGGAAACATCTCTGTTCTATTTTGAATCAAGAAGCTGCCTTATGGTAGCACCCTTCAAGGATGATGAATATTTCATAAAGTGTCCATCGAAAGCCAATGTGCGTTTTGTTTCCGTTGTCGATCGTTGTCGTTGCATTCATCCGAAAGCGTCCGTTGTAAAGTTAGAATGCTACTGCGATTGGAATCGCTCACACCTCCATGCTTCTAACCAACGAATTACTATGCACTCCACGTTATTAGAGAATCGTTTTTGTGCCGGGAATATTCAAGCAGCATAATATAAATATTCGAACACCTCACTTCGCGTTGGGTGATATCTTCTCCCGATCCTTCTTTTACCTACGAATTCCGGTTACTTACCTGTACGAATGTCGGCAGAAAACTGACGGATTTTTTCATTTTCTTCGGTCTGATCAGGCTGCCGCCGCTACTGCCACTGCTAATGGACGACGTTAGCGATGATCCTGAGTTGAGGTTAGGCACACCGATCGGAACCAGCGCTATTCCTGCCTGATGTTGATTTTGCTGGATTGTTTGATGACTGGCCGAGTGATGCATCCCGCCGTGCAGCACTGTTGCGCCGATGTTTGTGCCCGCTCCAGCTGAACTACTGGTGTTCATGAGTTGCATTTTGCCGGTTAACATGGAAGTTGCCAGTGACCGATCATACGCCGAATCGTAACGACGATTAATATTGCCGGTATTACGTGGTTGTTGTTGGCTACTTTCCAAATGGGTATTGTTGGGTGGAGGATAGAGGTTGACACTAACAGCTGCCGTCGGTGTCGGGGCCTCGTAGAAAGGAGTCTCTTGCAGCGAATAGTCCGCCAATACCTCATACGCCAGGTCCGTTTCCATTGCTTGAATGAGCCTGTCAAATGGAGGTCGTAGGTTAGTTTCAGTAGATTTTTATGATAACATTTATTACACATATATAAAACTTTTGCAAAATCATTTCCCTGCCAACCAAATTTCCTTATTCAACTTCTCTAATAATTTATGTATTAAACTGGCTGTTTGGCTGGAACGCTAGTATCTTCATGCTGTTGGAGTGGTAAAGTGAAATATTTCGGTTGAATTTGTGTTATACGTTTTCTATTCGTGAGTTTGGACAACTTATTTTCGTATTACAATCAAACTGAAGCATATGTTAAGTCTGGATATTCAGAATTCCTTGTTTCGCTTTAACGCTTTATCAAAAAAAAAAACTACGTATCATATAACCTTAAGTTTTTTTTTACGATCGTGAGAAGTAAAGAGTTCATGATCGTTTATTAAAGCATTTACAAATGTACGAAATCAAACTTTCATGAATTGAGCAACTAACCAAACGTTAATACGATGAAAATATTTGTTTGTACATTGATAGTCAGTTTGGCCATGCATACACCAGACGGATTGTGTTTGCTATTATCTCCGTACATTTCATTTGCAAATGTATAGAAGACAATAATGGTGTCGCCATCATTGTCGCCATCATCAATAGTTGGTTACGGGACCTCGACCTTCTTGTACCAATAGACATTTTCACGGCACTTCCGAGTTCTTGGCGCCGTCATTAAGTAAAGAATCTTGAGCCAACAAATGCCTTCCAGTTTCGGAAGGCAAGACAAAAAAGAACCAACAATACGTATTACGTTGCTGTATAATAGGGAAATCATTGACGCATAGAAAGCGTTACGTTGCAAATTTCCAATTTAAACCACCTTTTTCCAATTTTTTCAGTTTTATTACTTAATTTATTAGACGCTTTGTGGACAATAATTTACTTTTCCTATTTTTGATAACTGATGATTAAAACAAAAATTATCTGATCATCAAAAAAGTTATATTTCTAACAATTTGGAACCATATCTTAACAACCCTCAACCAAACGATTTGTCCAACATTGTGCATGTGTGTGTATTATGATGTGAATTTATGGTAATTCAAACGAAAAAGAACTCCAAGATGTTGAGTTCTTGTGCCGAGGGTGTAAGATTTTCGATGGCTTGGACCAAACATAGAAGCACAATATCATGGATCTGTACATTCTTTCTTTTTAGCACGCTATTAGCAAAGTTCCCTAAAATCTAGCTGTCATTCAGCTAGTAGTATGAATCTTCAATGTAATCATACTCATATAAATATTCACATGAATTCCATTAACTTTCAAATCTTCTACATTCGCACTTTTTTACATTTAAAAACTAAATACTAACAACATTGATTTTGTCTGTTTTATCTGATTCTAATTGTTCCCCAAACCTACCCTCATTTCGATCCTGTCAATACAATCCAATACGATGCTGCCCTAAGTTTGACTGTGTGGTGTGATGTAGAGGCCGCGGACCTTCAAGAGTTACAAGCATGTGTTCCTCGACTTTCGACCGAAAGCAGGTAGCCCGAACCAAAATCAACTCAGGGATTTAGGATGCTATTCGACACTTTCCCATTCCATCGTCATTCGTTTCCCACCGTTTGGATAACTACTTTGGGTGAAACATAAGTCTAGTTTTGTTTCGCTGAAGTGTTCTCGTTGCAACATGCTTTTCTAATAAAGTTCATCTTCATCATCTTGGGCTTGGGTTCAAAATCTTGGGTTTGATGCATTTGGAAAATTTACCATACCATTCCAAATAGTTTATTTTGGTTAGATCTATGCTTTATTTAAAAAAAGTATATTTGTCACCGGGATTCATTTCGGCCCGTGGCTAATAATAACGCTGCATATGTGACGATCTACAATCGATTTATTTCCCCAAACAAGCGATTTTCTAGCGTTTACTCAAGCATTATAACCTAATTGTGATTGTTCTTTATTCCTTGGGAAACGAATGAGATGCACACTTAAAAGATCAACCTATACACATCCCATCACGTTGAGCAGTCCGACAAACATGTCGGAAAGATAGAAATGTAGCTAAGCAAGAACGAAATCAACCATATGGCAGACTAACAAAAGGAACTGCAGAGAGAAACAAAACACATTTCAGTAGCATTTCGCACCCACTGTGCCTTGGACACGGAAACTTTCAAATGTTCGCGACGCCTTCACGTTGCTCTGATGCAGTGAAAAAACAATCCTGCTCAAATTGGCCAAATTATTTTCTAAATGCACCCTGCGAGGGTTGCGATCTGTCGAATACATGTGGAAGGAATTAGTGAAACCTTAGAGCTTCAAGGCGCTGTTTGCCTACAGTCCTGAAGCTACATCCACCTACAAATCATCTGGCTTTACACTTCCAACACTGTTTCGCTTCTACCAACTCTAGAATGAGTTAACGCAACCCAACCGATCAAACCGATATAAAATGCGGTGGTTCAATGTCCGCAGACGATCAACCTTGCACGTTCCAGAAAAAAAACAACTGGTAACAAGATAGCAGCTGTCTGACCGGCTTGGGTATGTGATGCTGCATCCTTGCCGAAACTGTAACTCAATCCTTTTATGGCATCAAACAACCTGTGTGTACTGTTAAAGGGATCTTTCGTTCAAAAGCTTAGCACAATGCTTGGTGAGACACCTCCATCGTTCGAGCCAGCCAATCCTTCTTCCTTTCGTGCGGTAGTTATACGGGTTTGTGTGCTGCAGGATTTCCCGCAATATCCTTACCGCCATGCTGAAACTCATTACCACCATCTCATCAACGATCGATCTACGTTTCTTCGTAATGCTCTTATTATTCCTGTAACCTGCAGTTTCATATTTCATAAGGTATATACAGATTTATCTCTTCCTTTTTCATTCCATGACGGAAGGATACATCAAACCCCATTCTTTCAATGGATCGATAAAAAAAGAAGGAAAGAAGAGAAGAAAAAACACAATTCGATCGTCGATAAATCACAAATAACGAAATACCATGTTCACAAAATTCCTTTTTTCCCATGATCATGTACGAGCTCATTCAAAATCGAGCAACAGGAAAGACGCCTTATAAGTGATAACCACATTTCTTCCTCGATATAAAACACGGCAAAGGAGAGCAAATCGAAGCACCAACCACTCAACCGAACATTTCATCGCTCACGTCCGATTTCGTACGTTCCTACAATAATCTCCTGCTCGCTCATTGCAGTGCGACATCACAGAGGTGGTACATCTAAATCGTCCAGTTTATGCATGTGCATATAATGAACCTCCGTTCCAGAAATAAATCCACAATTTAAAAGCGGGGAATGTCAACAGCACCATTTACACCATTCAGCACGCGCAGTTTGTGGCAAAGTGCGTTGCGCTGTTTTCGTTGGTTTGCATCTTATTGTGATTCTAATTGTGCTAAAGTTGAGCTACTGGGCGATGGACATTATGCCGGTATTATTTTAACTATGTCAAGAATTTAAAAGCCAATCTACAATCCAATCTGGCCGAATGGGTTTAACATCGTTGCGTTTTACATAAAACCATGCATGATCGCGATGATCGAGGTAGAAGTACTTGAGTGGACGAAACAACATGATCCGAACGCTGAATAAAATAGTCCCCATCAATATCAAACAGTGGACGATATGTTTATTGAACTATGTAGTACCATTGACCCAAAGAATTTATCTTTATTAGGATTTCATTCTCGAAACTTGTTACGTGAGGCCTTGTTGGTGACGACAGTACTTTGTCGCTGTACCGCAAGCAACGCAAGCTCACGTTCCATTTCAGACACGAGGCACAACGTCGCCGAAGCGTTGAAGGATGCTGTTTGTTTGTTTATTTACCTCCAAATGCAGGAGAGAATGAACGAAGCCGCCACGGCTTGACGGCGCGTGGTGTGACAAGATTTACCGAACGTCTTCGTCATTTCTGTATTGACATGATAATTTTAAGCCGATTCCTAAAATTAACTCACTCATCTTAACCGTCCGTTTCACCCGACGAGAAACCCCTTCCAAAAGCCGTCAAAGGCGCACACCTCGTAGGAGTCAACAATTACGAAAGCAAATATTTGCTATCACGACGATTATACAGTACGGGGAAGTACATACTTTCATGCTTGAGATCGTTTTAGTATTACTAATAGTTGAATCGTGGCTCCAAACTCGAACTCCTTACATAGTCTAATATGCAGAATGACAAGCAGTACTGAGTTACTACTACTATTTTGTGTGGATTGTTATAATATTTAGTTTTACGAATTTTTGTACCATTATGTATCTGTTTATTTGTGTACTGCTGGTTTGTCTATCTGTTACATTCCAGTGCTGTGTAACGTGAGTCATAAGATTGGATGCTCTTACTAATACAAGCAAAATTATGTTATCAACGCAACCGTGTATGTCACCGTACCTTGACGATCACGCGCATGTCACCAAGATAAAACATACAATTGATGATAATTTTTTTGGTTTTTTGTGTGAGTGTTTTTTTTTTCGTATTTGCGTCTAGGGTTGCTTGTTTCATTTTGCTTTAACAGCTCGAAAGGGCGCAAATTTTACCACACTATCAGCGTAGCCATTTTTGATTAGACTTTTGGTTGTTTTTGAATGTATGAATATTTCGCCATGGTCAAATTTCCAACATTTATCGGCAGAAATGATAAGCTCAACGGCGTCGTGGTGCTTGCATGTAGGCGTATGCCTGATCACTGCGAAGAACTGTGTTTTAGAGACGTAGGCGAAGGGAGGAATACAACACAACCCTCCAACTCGTGAAGAAGTTTACGATTATTGTTTTATCTTATCACAGCAAACAAGGGGAATTTTCATAACGTTTTCTGTGTAATTCTTGTTGTCCAAACCCTTAACGTAGCTCTGTATTTGTTTGCAATTGGCCGGTACATCGAATATGTATTAAATGGCGAAAAAGTTGTACAAAGCCCAGAAAGTTATAACCTGAAACATGCCGCTGTGTCCTTATGACGCATGCACGCGAAACCATTGTTTAGCGCAACTGGGCGCCGGAATTCTGCCGGGTTGCGCAACAGATTGCAACGATTTTTGCAGAAAGTTCGTACGCTGCTCTACCATTGCAAGATTGGAACAAAAAAGAACAGCAAAGTAGCCGCGTCTCGACCAACTGCACGATCTACACAGTACGTCGTCATAGCCATGCCATGCCAGATTATCAGAGTGAAAACAGTACATACATGCACACACGAAAAAAAACCTTACGTCTCCTTGAAACTCTACTAAAAACCACGCATAAAAACGCAAACTGAGTAATGCCATCGTGCTGCTGAAGCAAAAATAATTACCCGTCTGTAGAAGCATGTAAAAAAGGTGGAAACATCGGAAGAACCTTTAGTTTGCTTGGGGTATACAGATAGGGAGCTGACAGTGCTACTACTGCGCTGTACACAGCGCTTTCGCTTCTTACTGGTCTTGGTCTAAGAATTCATTCACAAAATTATGCTCCACACTTATCACAACGTCAAGCAAGGAAACGTTGGATGGTCCGGCTAGTGAGCGGAAAAAATCAAACAGGAAACATTATTTCTTCATCCCAGCCCTCCCAAAGGTTCTGTATTGGAACTATAATGGTTGAAGTTGAAATCTTGCAATTGGAAACATGATTTTGCTGATCAATTTTGGCCTATCTCTTAATGTTCGATTGTTAGTAATGAAAATTACATGTTACTACTGTATCATCAACATTGCATGAAGCATGAAACCTGTTAACAAAAGCTTACCCCAGCCAGTAGAAGATTGTTTCTTCGCTGGTTGAAGTGCTCGAATATCGCAATGCTTTCGCTTTCTCCCTCGCCTTGCTAGCTGTAGCTCCTTTTCGAAGGGTCGTTCTCGTACGGAAGTATCAACTGGACAGGCTTGTTATTTTGTCACACAGAAGCAACCGTTGATAAGTGCTGCAGCTGCATAAAATCAGTTATCAGTAAAACGCTGCATACACACACCCACTGATATAAAAGTACATTTCAACTTGTCACACACTTTATTCTTCTGGAAGCATACAAACACATCGACACACTTACACACACTGGTGTACCTACAAATCAGTTATTGCCTGCAATTGCACAATGGCACAGTCGTGGTTGCACTTTTCACATGCGAGCGAAATATTCACTGTACAAAAAATGTTCATTTCACTGCGCATTCACTCGTAACGTAATTGTTTAAAGGTTCAAAACACTTTAGAATGAGCAAAATCGCATTTTACTAGATCGAATGCATTTGTAGCACCGCACACTGCACGCTATACACCGGACAATTTAGGATACACAAACACTAAAGAAACACATCACAAATTCGCTAGAAAAGAGTAATAAATAAAAAACATTTTTCATGCCACACAAATAAAAACGACACTAGTGCGAAGGTACTAAAGAAGCATGCTAAATATTCTTTGACACACAGTTACACAACATGTGCCCGACAGTTGTCACCGCCTGCTTGGAGCAGTTTCACGACCAAACAAAAAAAAAACACCAACATCAACTTCCAAAAGTTGCTATCTTAAAAGATGTAAGAACAAGCAATTGCCCTCCTAGCAACACACTTCACTTGATCTTTTTTGGCCAATTCCCTCTCCCTCTTTCTCTCTCTCTCTCTCTCTCTCTCTCTCTCTCTATCTCTCTCTCTCTCTATGACACACACGCACTCCACCTACGGAAGTGGTCAGGAGTGCTGTGGCCAGAACGTGGCTGACGGTTAGCTGGTCTCGTGTTTTTGCTTCGTTTTACAGCTCGCACCAAAACAACGTCGCACATAACGATGCAAAATCACCTACGATTTGTTGAGTAGTGGAGAAGGGTGGGGGGGGGGGGGGCGTGGAGGTGACTAAACACACGCGCAGAAGAAGAAGACCGCATGAGAGTAGTTGCTCTCGTCGCTCAGCGCCCGGCCTTCTTCGAAAAGGGAATCGAGAGTGAAGATTTTATGAATGAAACAGATCGGTCGCGGCCGGGTAGGGCGCCCTCACCGTCAACCGACGCGTTCTTTCTATCAAACGAATCGTCGCACGTCGCCCGAGATCCCCCTATCCGGTTCAATTCGATCCAACCTGCTCCGGGCCCGTCCCATTGCCCTTTCGACACTTCTTTCGCGATCGTACATGTTTGTTTGCCTACGAGCTGGTAGGTTTTGTTGTTACTCTTCATCACTTTTTCCGTCATCGCGTTCCGCGTTTCTTTCGTTCTTCAGCTCGGTTTCAGCATGCGCAATGCCGTTCACTATCGTTTTTTTTTTATTCTTTATTTTTTCATTACTCTTTTCTCTACTTTGTTTCAATTCGTTTCACATCTCTTCTCTACACAGTAGCACTACGCAGGGACGATGAAAAACCTCGCACACTCACCCGCACGCTTAAACACCACCTAGCAACTCGTGGTGGCTCAACGGTTTGCTCACCGTCCCGTCTACCACGTTCATTCCGGGCAACCACTCTGCTTCTGTAATGCCGGCAATGGTTTAGCATTGCAGCGACTGACTAGCATATTAATTCATGGATCTTCGATTGCTTTTTTTCTACGTTCTTCCCTGATCGTCTGGTCATTTCGTTGCCATTCGCGGGTACCATTGAGCAGGGTGGCTCTGAGCAGCGTCCAGTCGTCAGCGCGATCAGAGATTATCGTTAACTTGCGACTGCACTACTCACAAGCGTTTGGCTTGAATGAATTTGATTGTCTCTGAGAATTTGTACGTAGCCACAAACACACTCATGCACATCCCACAATCTCACATTGGCGGCATCACCAAGTATTTACGATTTTCATTGAAAAACTCAGACAAAATATTACTTAAGCAATAAAAAAACAGACGTACACACACCCACTTTGCAGTCTTTTTACTACCCCAGCCGGACTCTATCCTAGCAACACTCTCTGGTTGGCCATTCAGCACTGCTTGGTTGAAGCCACGCTGCTTTCAACAACACTGCACTATCACTAGTTTATCAACACAACATCGACGACCAGCGGAACGGGGATAGGCAATGTGTTTTCGACTCTGCACATACTTCGACACCGACCAGCGTTGGGGCGGACCGCGAGCTGTTATCGCTGCCACCCGGGGCTGGACCTAAATCGAGTCCATGCAAGCGATAAGAGCGATGGATGTATTTCTTACATTCGTTCCTTTGTTGCCACTGTTGTACATAGAACCACCAGGGATACCGTAATTATTTGGTACGAACCGGGCTCATCCAAATGGCTCCCCCAGTGTACCGTTTTGGGGTAGGATCGGAGCAGAGCGGCTTTACATATTCAGAAAAGAATTATTCTATTTTCTGTACCTCCTAATGCGTAACGTTCAAATAACGTTAAACGGTTTATCAAACGGTCGTCCGGTTTGCGATCGATGTTCCGCATCCGAGCATTTTCAAACTATACACTTCAGCACCACGCGAGAACGTTCGCATGACAGACTCGAAAGGAAAATTTGTTGCCCAGCTTGTGATCAGCCGCAATAAACATCGGCACTGTCGGGCTACACGCACACCTTCATCTGACGATGATCTTATTTCTAGCGCACTGGCGTCACACACACGAGCGAACCAAATTTCAATGGGAAGCGTTATGCATTTGTGGGTTTCAAATAACAGTATGCGGTGGGCTTTGGGTGACATTGCCTTGCTGTTCGGTAGTTTGATAAGTAGAAAAAATGTACGATGTATGTATATTGCAAATTACACGTTCCACATCAAGCTGTGTATCGAACAAACTATACAAATAAGCCATATAATTTATTTCTAAATCCTTAAACGAAAGTCCATATTTATAGTACTTAAACATGCAATTTCATTTAAGGATTTAAAAATAAATTATATAGCTTATTTGTACTGTTTGATCGATAAACAGATTAATGTGGAACGTGTGATTTGCGACATATATACATCGTGTTCGCCGTTTTGCTCGTGTATGGTCCTGCGTGTAGGTATGTGAAGAGGACAGACTGCATACGCGCAACAGTCCCTCTGGTAGAGAGGTGATCCAAAGACCGTAATTGCATGACGGACCCAACGCTTCTCACATACACTGTTGTGTGATCCTCGCGCTACGGGCCTTGTCCGTAAAGGCTAGCAAGGCAGGAACAGATGAATGAGCAAAAAAAAGGAACAACATGCTGTCGTTCCATACTCATAACTACACACATACCAACGCACTGCCGAACGATCGTGCCTTTGTAGGTGTGGAACCTGTCTGGGCATAAACAGGTAAGGATAGAAGAGCGACACACTGGACCGGTTGTTGGAAAGTTATGAATGAAAACCCACACACCTCACCGAGCCGCATAAGCGATATTCATTCTGTTGCGATTGTGCTGGATCAAGAAGCGGAAAGCAAGGGTGTGTCTCAGAGGCAAGGGTTGGTGCGTAAACGGTCTGATCGCGCGTCAGCAAGAAGGTTTAGAGTGGGGAGTATCGTCCCACTCTAGATGACATAAAAACGCGTTAAGCTTAGTCAATACGATATTGCAGTGGTTGCATCGAAATTAGTGTAAACAATGATCAGACAGGTAGGATTGAACCGGAGGGTTGGCCAATTGTCAAGCAGTAAGGGGTATAGTGAAGGTATTTAGCTGCTAAGTGATGCACTAATATTGTATACTGTGTACTCACAGCAGAAGCTTTGCTCATTTGTGCTGTAGGCTAGTCGTAGCTTGTTTTGTAGACCTATGTAGTGCTTGTTTAATTTTAATGAATATATTTATGGTTATTGTCATAGCACCATGACTAAATACATATAAATTTTTATTCTTTTACAGTGCACAACGGCAATGTTTATCTTACATTGCACCTAAGTAACTAACTATTATAGTATTGAAAAGAAAATTATATGCCTGTATTAATTTATTCGTTCTATTAGACCGAAACTTGCCGTCGACCACCTATTCAGTCTTACATTCGAGGTCGGCTGACAGTGTAATCAGCGTAATTACACCTACCGAAGTAACAATTACTACACACATTTGGACGAACGCCTGGGAAAAATATCTTTTGGTAACGTTGATTTCGAAATCCTTCGATAACACAACGCCCAGAGCCCTTCGCGAGCAATGTACGCATTTTAAACCTCCTATCAGCTTCGCTCTTCTGCTCTACGGATGGAATGGTACACAGTACAGAACAGTATACGATCATGCTATACACCTACACACATATACGTCTTGAATGATCGAATTTTGGCTTGGATGCTGGCTGTCCTGGTTCCCATCGGTTATTTTCACTTGCATGGATTTTGATGCCGATGTTTGTTGTCATCTGTTCTTTGGGGTTTACGTTTACTTTGTCTTCCCTTCACTTCGGTTTCCCGTTCTTCGCTGCTGGCTTTTGCCTATCTGTTTTCTCCCATCATCGTCCATCTGTCTCCTTGTAGAATGGTGGGTCTGTATTTATTTTCTTCATCGCGTCTTTTCTTTCCTTTTCTTTTCATCGTATCGTTGAAGCCTTTTACACACTCTCCTTCGCTAGTGTGGGTAACAGGCACAGTGTTTCTTTGCATATTCTTATTTTATGATGTTGCTGCTGAAGCACGAACAGAAGCATAATAAAAATAGACACGGGGATTGAGTGGGACAAGTGCAGCCAAAAGCCATCTACTTTCGTTCACTTTGGAACTTTACATTCATGCAATAGCAATACTAAATTATACATCGCTCGTTTATGAGAGCAAAACTATAGTGCGTCCACGATATATTCTGTTTGAAGTAAATTGGGATGAACCGAAAGCAAACTTACAATTTTTTAACACTAATTTGTGAACATTTTTGAATTCATCAATTCGAAACATTTTGCATGTGTCCTAACTTTTTCTAAATATACCTAATAGGCTTGGTCAGGTAGGGTAATCACGCGATAATCAACCTACCAAATTAATGTATCATGCAACAGGCTCAACGGAGATTTGAACAAGTGCTAGAAGTCATTACGTCGTACTGTCACACCGAAAGAGCATCCAGCACCTTACGTTGTCTGACTATTGATCATTCTCCAGAACAATGACTGCAGTCTTATGCCTCCTTCAGCTCGTGTTTTATTTTTCCTTGTATTTGTTTACACCGCCAAAGATAGTCCACCGGAATCGGAATTTGGAAACGCGAACCTTCATCAGGATAACCCAAAACTTAGGACAAATGAAGCGCGCTAGCAGGAGTAGGTCATGCCATAGTCGGAAAGCCTAGTCCGTGCTATTCTGTCTGCTAAGATGAGATACAACACCAGTGTATTAGTGTATTAGACCGAACAACAAACTACAAACAATTGGAACTGCTACATTCTTCTGTTTGGTGCTACCTAAAGAGGTCTCGGACTGCTGGTCTTGGATTTCGGGATGAGTCCTGAATAAATTCGGATGGGATGTGGTAACTTTTATGTCGTGAAAAGACTGGTGCCGCGGCTCAAGAAACCGAACCGGACCGTTTTAACAGTTGGTAGAACCTGAAGAATAACTATATGAATGTGCATCTTTAGTCTGAACAACAGACCATGCCATACATTGATCGTGTAAACAATCGTTTATAATTTCAAAATCTTTGGCCAAATCTATTTAAATCTCGTGTAGATATAATTTTAATAAAATCAATCAACTATTTGATCCCAATAACTGCATCGTAGAGGAAACTTATAATATTCCATATCATATCTCTGATTCATCAAACCATTTATTCCAGTGATAAACTGAATTTGAACCTCTGATTCATCAAACCATTTATTGCAGCAATATACTGGAAATTAATAAAATCGTATCGAATCGACACCAAGGAACAAAATATTAATGTACAAACAAAAAACAACAAACATCGGTTAAATACAAATATTTGCCCGACACCCTGTGTAATTTTGCAACGCATCCAAGTGTATGGTATAAACAAGATGATTCAATATGACAAAAGTTGTCAAGTTTCAGCCGACTGTCAACAGCGTTTTGCTATAGGATTTCTGGACATCGCAAAATCTTCTTGCATCTGTAGCTGAAACGATTTCGACGTTTTCGTGAATAAATCAACTCGAAGGTAAGTATTGCAACGCACTGCCGGTGCTCGCTCCGGTATAATAAGTGATGTAGTGTGGTGCAATCAGTAAGATACGTACTGATATTCACTGGATGAACTGTTCCGGTTGATTCCAAGTTACATAACGTGAGGTTAGAGGTTCCTGTTGCTCTAAATACGTTTTTTATACCGATAGATGCTGACCAACCAGATGTTGTCCGCTGTCCGGGTGATGGGACTGCAGACCCGCCGTAATTATGGTGCATCTGCTGTACTGCTAGCGAAAGCAAGCGATCCAATTCAGCAGCTCTTCGTAACCAAGCTCCGTGAATACGCACAGAAGAGCCAGAGCGCGTAAGTTGAACATTTGCTAATCTATAGCTATTATACGAACAGTTTGTTGTTTCAATGAACATATATTCGAAATTAGGGCACAAATTTACGTTATCAAATCTTTCAATACTTTCAGCGGTGGCAAGCTTGTTGATGCTACACCGGAAATCCAACGTGAATTGAAACAGGAGATGGAGAAGCTGGCCAAGCAGTACGGTGGAGCGCAAGGCGAAGATATGACTGCCTTCCCTACGTTCAAGTTCGAGGAACCTAAGATCGATCCAATTAACGCTAGTGCTTAAATTATGCCGGGTCATCTAAGAGTATAGGAACTAAAACTACTGCTGAAACAGATGTAAAAAGTATCGAAATTGTGTAGCAGTTTATTTGGCTAAGAAAAGAAACGTTATTCAATCTAGCATCTAACATCAAAAGCGAAAAATGTATCGCAAAATGAAAAAGGATGTGAGCACATGACAAACTGGTAGTGGCTTACGTTTGTAGTATGTGCTGAACGGTTTCCTCAAGTATACGCATGTGATAGTCCTTGGCAAGTATGTGGAACGTCTGAAGCAAGCGTCGTATCTCTGCCGTAGAAATGAGGTTTTCGAAGTTTCCAGTACAAGTGCAGTACTGCGAGAGGTTTTCGCGCTTGATTTGCTTACACTTGATGCACCGTAGATCCTGCAATGTGTAGGACATAAGCTTGCGTTGAACCACGTCGAGGAGACGCATTTCAATTTCAACGTTATCGTAGTCAACGTTACACTGTGCACACAGCCACACTGGTAAGTCGCCATCCTTCAATGCTCGATGAGTATCTTTGCAGAGATCCACATCCCGGCAATGATTGCATGCTTGGCAGATCACCTCGGTGAGAACGAATGATTTTATCGACTCCTTCCAAGCAGCCTTATCACTAAAGTCACCGACGCCCACAAGCAGTAACATGTTCCGGCGCATGGTCGTCAGCTGCTCCTCGGCGTCCTTGCAGGCAGATAATGCTTTAGTGACAGCCTTGATAAACTCCAATGCCGGACCGTTCGCACCACGTGCATATCCGTCATGCATTTTCTGCACCATCCCGTAAGCAACGCAGGCTAACTTTTTTAACGCCATTTCAGGTGAGACTCCTTCGGCTATCGTTTGTAGGAAGGACACAATAAAGCTCTCAAAATTGTGACGGCATTTTCTCTCCTCAGGAAGCTGCTCGGAGATGCTCCAATTCATTTCGAGTGATAGCTCCTCTTCTTCTGATTCCGCTTGCGATGTTAATGTACCCATTTCTTCCGAAACGATCACATCTTTCGGTAGATTTCCTCTCACTCCACCGTAATTCGTAGTATCAATCCACAGTAAAAATTCCCATGCTTGATGAAAGGATAACGAAACACTGTGAAACAGCTCGCGATTACGGATGTTTTGCACCACAAAATCCGTGTAGCTGATGGCATCGGCAACCGTGCGCTTGCCTGTATCAATTACGATGCGATTGAAGTCTGCGTATATGATCTCCGCTTTCATGCGCCGAAATTCGGCCACTATTTGTAGAAACAGCTTCCGCATAAGAGTGTTGAGCGCTCGTCGTAAAGCGGGATCGTACAGCAGGGCACGGCTCGACCGTACCCAACGATAGAAATGAATGATTTGGAAGTCGGAAAACACATTACGGTTGATGGAAACTTCACGCAACCATGCATTGACCATTATTCGCATTACTCGAAATGCTTGACTGCAAAGGGCCGTTTCATCGTAGTTCGAAAGCTGCTGACCGTTTGGTCCAGTAGTGATCATGTCTTCTAGCGATGCTTGAGGCATTACATCGAATGTGATTGCGGATGAAGTACCCTCTAGTTCCTGCACTTTGCTGGCTTGTAGCAGAGCGGACACGGCCAAACTTTCAACGGTTAGTTCAACGCAAACGGAACGATAAAGACCCATGCGATTCTGTACGATCGAAATGTTATCTTCAAACTCAGCCAGTAATCGGCTGTCATCCGCTTCCCGTCCCCCAAGATCTGGACGTGCCCCGGAAGAACACCAAAGAACAAAATTGTGACGTTGTAGAAGCCTCGCGTAAAACAAATCTGCCCCGAATAGAACCGTGTCCGGAGGCATGTTACCCAACGGAAGCTGGAAATAGAGACACTGCTCAAGCATCATTTGGAGCACGCGGTTTAGATTGAGAAAGTGTCTTATCATGGAACGAGCGCCGTGGCGTTGCCAATCGAGTCCCGAAAGAAGAGCCGCATCGTCTGCAATGTGAATGGAAACCTCTGGAAACTCTAAGCAGATGGGCAAGTGTTGGTTTAACTTATGCAGTCCAACAGCTGTCTGGAGGCATAACAGGGTTGGGCCACGTTTTTCGTCCCGATATGCAGTTAAGGCACGCGTTACCCGCTGGTATACTTGTTTAGCATCAATTTCCATATATACTTCGAATGTCATGTCCGGTGGCGGAAGCATTTCTTCTTTGCCCTCATTACCAGCAGTTAGAAGGGCAATCCGTTCTGAGGTGTAAAGATTCTTTACAGTCGGTAATTGATTTGTGCGTACCGTATCCAGTACGATCACAAACGCTTTTTTGCTGGCTGGTGAAAACAGACCCCACATTTCGCGCTTTCCTGTTGGGGATACGTGTTGGTAAATGAATATCTTTCGCATATTCACCCCACTATTTGTCGAGTTCGTTAAGTACGGTGCAGAAGAAATTGAACGCATTTCGAGTTGTTGTATGTTGAACGAATCTAGATCTTTCGTTGCCAATGCTGCTAGCGCCCTAGCTTCTGATCGTTGAACTGCACATACACAACCCAGTTCCATGAGAGCACGAAATTCCAGTGTCATCTGGGTTTCATAAATGCCCTCAATATCAGGCGTGGCAAGATCAGCAAGCAAGCCCAAACGATTATCGCGAAATATCTGCTCTGGTACCACGTACTGGTAAAGATGACAAACCGGTCGAGCGCGAGGCAACACGCGGTGTACTTTCTTCCACATCGATTTGGATCCGTTCGCTGTTCCATCGTTTTCAGGAGGAGCCGGTGTTCGTTGATTGACGTAAAAGATTCGTGGTACCGAGAGTCGAATTTTGTGCAACTCTTCCCCTACCATAGCCCAAACGGTAAAGTTGCCCAGGTCGTCTACCGGCAAAATCTGTATAACCTGCCAGCTTTGTTCAATTAATGAGCGTTGCGTTTTGCGCAAGAAACCGCCTAAAGTTACAGCTCGAGTTGGTGCTGCCATACCGACACTACCTTCATCGGCAGCAGTACGAATCCGCTTGCTGTTACGAACATCACGATGGTGACGATCGCGTTGAGTTATTTGCCAGCGCCATTTGCGCTTGTGAAATCGCAGCCATTCAATCAACTCTGCCTTATTTGTACCAGGTGATGGAGGATCTCCCAGAGCCTCACGCCATGTTTTCGCAACCGTTTCATTATCTGGACTTTCTTCCTGATCTTCGGAACCTTCGCGACGACGTTTATGTGTAACGGGAATACCCGTTAAGGCTCTTTTGGCCTGTTTGCGAACTAAATCTTCTACGTCAGTAAGCCCACTATTGCTGGCTGATGCTGGTTTTGGTGGTGCTACGCTAAACATTTCACTTATGCGCCGTTGCTTTAAGGTATCATTTTTTTCCAACATTTTCTTATGCAACCAATCGGGATGTTGAACACGGGGGACCGGATTGTTCAACCCCTGCAATGCGGCCGGAATGGTAATGATTTTTTGAATCGTTCCTCCCAAACGTTCGATGTAATAGTTCCAATCGAGTACGTCCCGAATGTCTGCATCGCCCATAGTATTGTCCTTCAGCCAGCGTCGCAAATAGTGTCGCCGTACACTTACTTCCGATTGAAATATTGCCAGTGGTATAGCTCTCTCTGTGACGGGGGCCCCTTCTGGTTTACGCGAAATGATAAACTTACACGCCAGCCCAGCGTCTTTTACCATCTGATCACCTAAAAACTCGGCTAACCGTTTCGCCGTGGAGATGGAAGTAGATTTCTGTTCCCCATAGTCTTCCAGCTTCCGTGACATTGAGCGGTTTTCTGCAATCAGTTCGAATAGTTCGCTATCCGGCATATTGTGCCCTTTGCTGTATAATACATCAAGCCAGTAGTCAGCGATTTTTGCCACGGACGCATAACACTGCTCCAGAGTAGTCCCTTGCAAAAACGCTTCGAAAACGGAGGATTGAAAAATTTTAATCAGTTGTAGCTCTCCTCGTCGCTTCACCTCGAAACCCTTCAGCTCCGCCAATGACCCATCAAAGTTGAATACCGCATACCGTTTCTTCAGCTTTTTACCTTCCTCTTTGGCCGCTGGAAGCACCATTGCCAAGTACGGTCCATCAACCTCGAAGAAGATCGAGTTTTCTGATCGAATGGAATACTCGGCTCCCTGTCCGTCGGCAGAATTGGTTCGATCCAGCACATGATACTGCTCATTGGTAAAATGATCCTTTACCATAGTATTCAATACAGCGTTGGGGTATGACACGTTGAGAGTTTTCTTTTTCTGATGGTTTGTTCGAAGGGTAAACTCTTGAGGAAATGATGCCGGTAAAATGCACCATATACCGTCGGTATCCAGCTCAAGTGGTCTTCCAACGCGTTCGATAATTTCTCGCGCTTTCGTAATAATGTTCGAGCCTGTCAAACAGACAATTCCTGCCATTGGCATACTGTGCCACCGGGCACCCTTACGCATCACATATCCATAGAACGAATTTAGAATGCATTTGTGTGCAAGTTGCAGTGAGTCGTACAGTACTTCACGTCCTTTGGCGGCCTTTACTTCACCAGCATCACCACTCTTCACTGCCGCTGTCACAGCTGCTTTGGCAACCTTCGTTAATGCTTTATATTCATAGCGTCGATCGCGGAACGCACGCACTGTGTCGACGTAAAAACTATTCTCCTTCTGGCAGATGGTAGATGTTCGCGTCTCCAATCTCGTCACTTTTGTTTTCTTGTACGCCTTTCGGCAGTAATCAGACAGCCTTTTTTTCTCGTAATTTGCTTGATCCTCTCGTGACAGTTCGTGAAAGGCACGCTGAGGGCCCCCAGGGAATAGTGGTGGAAATTTTTCCGTCTCTAGTTGCTGCTGAATGCGCTGAAATTCGTTTCGACTCGCTGGTAGCATTTCTCCGCGCCACAACCATTCCATGTCCCGTTTGCAACGTGCACCCGGTTTATTGTAATCGCAAGCTGCACAATCCGCATCGCTCACCATGGACGACGGTTGAAGACGATTTGTAAGGATAATATTCGGGTACATAGCTCCGACATCGAGATGGTAAATGACCGGCTGTTCTAGGCGAGTTGGTATATCGTGTAATTGCTGGAGTGCCGATAGTATTTCTGACTTAACTTCTTCAAAATTAACCACGTCCGATATTGGAACGCCTTCTTCAACAACGATTGCATGCTCCAGTACCTTCTCAACGTTCCCTTGCAGTTGTTTGATCATATCAGGATCGAGTCGAAAGCGAGTGCTGATATCAGCCCGAAACACGCCTGATTCGAGTGCCTCCACGTGTCCTCCGACGTACGTTTCTGAGTCCAGTACATGCCCATCATTTGAAAGCTTATTCAGCTCAGAAACTTGCTTGTTGGGAAATACGATATTAACCTTGAACGCTTCTTTCATAAGTAACGATTCACAAAGCGTCCCTGAGCCTTTCCGCAGGATTTCATCAGGTTCCATCGGAATAATTGTTGCCAATGCGAAGATGAATGGATGAACGTATTTCATGTATAGATAGTACGTGGCCACCGCATCTGAAACAGAATAGTTTGCCAATACCTGTGGTTGCTCGACTGCCATACGACACATTTCCTCAGGGTCCAACTCGACGGGGTCGTATCGAAGCTTACTCTTAGCGACTGCTTTTAATCCTTGCGAACCGACCGGGAGATACGAATCACGTTTCACCCAACACAAGCAATCAAGATGCATCGCCGGCCGACACAAGTAATTACCATCGCGTCCATTTACCTTCGAAAATCCTATCTCTCGCCGCATGTCCAAATCATACACAGCTGCCCGCGTTTCAACGAAAGGCCAATCGAAAAAGTCGCCATTATACGTTACGAAAATGTGCGGTTTCACCTCCAGTATATGGTCGAAGAACTTTTGTAACAGCCCAAGCTCGTTAGATTCGTTGAAAACAATAAAATTGCCTTCGAACTCCGGTTTTGGTGTGTACTCGAAATCATCTACGTCGCCACTGATGATCTCACGGTTGGTGATCAAATATCCTTGGCCGTCTATCATGTAGGAAATCATCATGATTTGATCAGTTTGCGCATCTGGGAATTTTAGCGGGAGCTTTGTTGTTTCAATATCGAACGCTAGTATGACTGGTTCAGGACGATCAAGGATGTCTGGTCGTGGTGTGATAACCGGCGGCTCATCTCCTCCACGACATCGAACTGAATACCATGAGCCGCAGAATATATTCAAATCAATAGACACGCGAACGTGGTACGGAACGTCATGTTCTCGCATATCGATAATATAATCGTAAAAATCCACATTCTGGTTTGGTACGCTTCCTTCGCTTTCAGTGCCGCCGTCGAAGCGAATTGCCGTGGATAAAGACGTACTTAACATTTGCATGTAGTATGTATTGGCTTTTTCACGCTCGCGGTTCTTGCGTACTGCGCTGTTCAAATCACGCTTTACCTTATTCATTTGGGTCATATTGGGAAAGCTCAATTTCAACAAATTCTGCTTCAAACCGCTAAGATGGTTCGGCAAATCAAGATCTTCTTTTTGGATGTGTTCAATGCCTAGCAACTGACCGGAATACTTTTTACCTAAAAACTTGGCCACCTCCAGTGATGTTCCATCGTGCGTGATCAGTAGAAGATAGGGAGCATAAATGACGGTCGTTTTATACCGACTTCCATCCATTTGTAAGAAATACATATCTAACGCGGCTACCAGTCGACGGTCATCGTTCAAAACTTCAGTCTGCAAAGAGAATATGTGGGAGAGTAAAAATTAGATCGGCGTTTTGAAAACATACCTTTTGCTGCTTACCGAGTGTATGTTGATGAGGTAGCCTATGCGTTCTTGCGTATCTTTTACCCGTTCGAATCCATACTTCAGGTCGATTTGATCATTCTCCCGTGATTGCCGATAACCGATCTCGTTGGTATCATCACTGAGGGATTACAACGGAAATGCATCACATACACAGTTATCTCGAACGTAACTGCATATTTTAATCTTACCCGTCCGCTTTTTCGGCATTATATTTTCCAGTGTTTGTAGAGAACATTTTCAGAAGCTTGCGATTTCTGTGTACAAGTAGCAAAATAACACCGTTGCAAGCCCAACATGACAGACACATTTGCGCGCCAAACGGAGGGACAGTTTTGTCAACGTGACTTCTCTGCGGAGTATCCACAACGATTAGCCGCAATATATATTTGGTTGATTAAGTGCGTTGTTCGGTACTAAAATGCGTAAGAAATTAACGTAAGGGATGATACACATTTCTATATTAGTTTTGTTTGTTAATTTCCAACAAAGTCTCCTGGTTGGGGGATTGCTTTTGATTGTCAATGTTCGATGTGAAAATGACAGCAGCGATCAGAATTTTTGACAAGCTGGTGTATAACCAGCTATCAACGCCAAGGCGCGCAAATGGTCGCTTGACAGCGTGTGGATTTGGCTTTGTGAAACATAACAATAAACAAAATGAGCGAAATATCTCGATTGAAATCACAAATAACTAGCCGGTTTTCTCTCGGTGGTTTCCAGATTCGAAGGTAAATTTGTGTATAGTTTAGTTTTACGCCGTTTCAACCTCAGTTCTTTTTTTACAGTGAAGCAAGCACATTCCTTGCCCAACAGCTGCTGCTACTTGATGCGACGGAACACAAGAAATGGATTACGAATGTGGCAAATCATGTGCAAGGTCAATGTTTAACCCTTCCTGTAGTTGAAAGGCAACATATAGAGCTGGCTATTAAGGAAGCAAACAATACGGGGTTAGATGATACAGAGACGATATTCAGAGTTATTAGTGCATTCGACGTGCCTTCGTTCGTGTACTGTGAAGAGAAAAAGAAGTTTCTCCCAGACACGAATAAGAAAAGTTTGTTGGCTTTATCGGATGCGAAGTCAAACTACATTCGCGAACGGTACTGGCTGCTGTGGCAAAAGACATGTCGTCACGATACGTTTTCCCGACGGGTCGCACCGGGCACGGCTGAGATAGGAAAGAAAAACAGAATGACTCTACGTAAAGTGGAGAATATTCTCTCAACGTCTAAGATGAACGATGTTGCCCTTTTGGGACTATTGACGCAGCTCACAGAAAGCCGCTATTACATGGAAGATCCTACTGGGTCCGTACCGATTGATATTACCACGGCCAAATTCTCGTCCGGCTTGTTTTGTGAGGGAAGTTTTCTGCTTGTATATGGGAAGTATAGCGACGGTATTTTGAAAGTAGATGAGATTCGTTTTCCATTTCCGGAGCTTGCGGCAGATAGCAGAGCATTTTTCGGATCCGTCAACAGTTGGGGAGGTCCTTCGAAAACGCTCCTGAAATACTCCAGCAATTTGACTGAATTGGAGAATGCTAATGTTGAGCATAGTATAGTATTTTTATCCGATTGTTGGCTGGATAGTCCGGTGGTAATGGAAAAACTGAATCATTTACTAAGGGGGTACGATGAATTCCCTCCCGTAGCAATAGTTTTGATGGGACCTTTCGCAAGAACCAACGAAAATATGTACTCGTTGAAACCCCTCTTTTTGAAGCTCGGTGAAATATTGACGGAGTGTGAGAAGCTTATTTCGCAAACCGATTTAGTTATAGTGCCGTCCATCGATGACCCTGCTGCGGCGAACATATTACCCCGGCCGCCAATACCAGATGCACTAACAGAGGAGCTAAAAAAGCGATTCCCCAGAACAATTCTTACTACAAATCCCTGCCGCCTGCAGTACTGTACGCAACAGATCGTAGTTTGTCGCGCCGATTTAGTAACTAAACTGTGTCGCAATACAATACATTTTCCCAAAGAAGGACTGTTGGAGGAACATGTGAGTCATTGCAAAACAAATATTACATATATTTCAGCAAACCATATTGATCATGTGTCGCATCACCATTTTGTTCACAGTTTGCCCGGACTATTACACAACAACATACCCTAGCGCCGCTAACTCCTATTGCATTTCCAACACACTGGAACTATGACGCAGCACTGTCTCTCTATCCATTACCGGACTTAATCGTTATAGGCGACCCATGCCAAGGGTTTCACACTACTGAGCAAAACTGTACGGTGATGAACGTAGGATCCTTTCCAAAATCGAAGTTTGCGTTTAAAGTGTACTATCCTTCTAGTAATACAGTTGAAGATTCACAGATACCCGATGAAGAATAAACATAAAGTTCACAGCTGGAGTAATAGTGTAGGCTACAAATATATTTGATAATGTTTCAAAGATTACCATCAGCATTTTTGTTTTCAAACAGCGTCGAGTTGAACCCATTGGATCAACTATTTGACGATTTCGTTTAAAACAAACACGAAATCGATATAGAAGAATTATCTAGAGTTATACAGCTAAATATTTGAAAGTAACTGAACAACTTATTTTTGAAATAGGCTTACAACTGTTTTATCTTTGATTCTTCAACTTATACCTATCGTTATTTGAATAGTTATTACAATGATGTTGTTGTTATCTGGTGCTTCAACCGCTTCGCGGTCTTGGCCTGCTGCAGGAGTCCTCTAAACCGCTCACGGTCGAGCACTTTCGTCTGCCAATCCAATATCCCGCCCTTTCTGACGGGCATCACTCCATCGCAGTTTGGGCCTACCACGCCTCCTCTGTCCATGTGGGCGACCTAACAGGACTTTACGGGCTGGGTGGTCCGGTTGCATTCTCATGACGTGACCAGCCCACTGGAGCCTGGTGATTCTAATCCGCTGTACAACAGTAAATTCATAGACCTCGTTATTGTAGCGGCTCCTCCATTGTCCTTCCATACATACGGGGCAAAGATCCTTTTAAGCATCTTTCTCTCGAACGCCCTCTCGAAGAGGGTTTCGTCAGTTTTGCACAAAATTCATGTCTCAGAGGCGTATGCGAGTACTGGAACTATATAAGTTCTATATAGTCCCAGCTTCGTTCGTCGCGACAGGTGTGTTGAGCCAGCAGCCCTAACGCGTATTTCAACATCAATGTTATTGTCGGTGCTGACTTTTGACCCAAGATAGGAGAAATTTTGGACGACTTCGAAAGACCCCTGCGTTGGTTAGGATGTGTTAGCACGGGCCGCTGGTGGTGCCACCAACAACTTAGGTTTTGCCTCGTTAATCTTCAACCCGAGGTTTTCTGCCGCCTGCTCAATCAGCGTCATCAGCATATGCCAAGATCTGGATTGACTTATAGAAGATGATCTCTGAAGTTTCCACCTCCGAGTCGCGGATGGCACTCTCTAGCACTAGGTTGAAGAGTAGACAAGCAAGCCCATCTCCTTGCTGCAGACCCTTGGTGGTAGCAAAGGGCTCTGAAAGTTTTCCATCCACCATTCCATCCCCCGTTGTGACGTTGGTCAATGTGATTCGTACTAGTCTGGTAAGTTTGGCCGGGATTCCAAAAGAACTCATTGTGTTGTAAAGTTTTACCCAGGCTATGCGGTCGAATGCGTCCTTGAAGTCGATGAAGAGATGGAAGAAGTGTGGCTGCTGCTCCACCATCTTCTCCAAGATTTGTCGCATGGTAAAGATCTGATCAGTGATTGATTTTCCGTTTCTGAATCCCCTCTGATAGTTTCCAACTACTGGTTTCGTCAATGTTAGGTGGCAGTAGCATGATATCATCTGCTAGTGGAGCTTCTAGCAGCTCGTTGAACTGATCGTTTAATAATTCATCAAAATACTGAGCCCATCGCGAGATGACCTCTGGCCGGTAACTGAGCAGATCTCCATCCTTATTTCGACAACAGGTCACCTTAGGTCTGAAGTATTTCGGTGACCTGCTGTCTCTTGGTAAAACATTCTTCCGGATCCGTAACGCACTCTGATTTCTTTAAGTTCCCGCGCCGCTGTTTCTCCCAGATTTGATTCTTGGTGCGGTGAACTTTTTTCTTCTCCCGTCTGAGCCGTGTCTATTCATCTGCCGTGTGCATGCCCGCGTTCTATACCGCTGCTGCATTGTTCGGTATGCGCAGTTCTTACGTTCCGTCACATGTCTGCATTCTTCGTCGAACCGGCCATATCTGACGTTGCCCCGACGTGGTGGGATAGTGGCATTAGCACAGTTGGTGATATTCGTTTTTAGAGCGTTCCACCTTTCGCTCGTAGTTGTGTATGCATTTTCCGGTAGCAGAGCCTCATTTATGGCGGTTGCGAAAGCCTGTTGGACATTGCTGTCCTTTAGGGAGTCCGTGTTGAGTCGGACCTACGTGTTTACTTCATCCCCATTGGCGCGGGGGCGAGCAATTCTGCAACGTATCACTAGGCCAAACAAGTAGTGATCGGAATTGATGTTGGCACCTCGATTTGTTCTGACATTTGACAGGCTTGATTGTCTTCGGCGGCTTATCAACACGTGGTCGATCTAATTGCTGGTGGCTCCATCCGGGGATACCCATGTGGCTTTGTGGATATCCCGACGCGCTAAATTTTGTACTTCCAAGAAACAGATTGCTTGCTGTTGCAAACTGGACCAATCTACTACCATTGTCATTACTGTGCTCATGTAGACTGTGACTACCAATGCATTGGCGGTACATTGGTTCCCCACCGATTTTAGCATTGAAGTCCCCCAGGATGATTTTATGGTCATTGGTAGGACATTGGTCTATGGTTTTTGTGAGGCGCTCGTAAAACAGGTCCTTCTCTTCTTCGCCCTTGTCTTCGGTAGGGGCGTGAACGTTAATGAGGCTGATGTTGAAGAATCTGCCTTGCATGCACAGGGTGCATGGCTTGTCATCAATAGCCTTGATGCCGATGATCATCAAGTTGCTGCCACGTCTGTTCTGCACATCTTTCCCTAGCCACCGGATTTTTTGTAGAGCTACGAGGTCCATGTTCGGTGTGGCTAGGGCGTCATCCGGTTGCTTTAAGGCTCCGGCTCTAGAAAGAGTGCGTACGTTCCATGAGCCCTTACAAATCGTAGTCCGGAGGCGTAGCGTGGGTCGTATTCCGGTAAGTCCGTTTCGATTCTTGTTCCTGTGGCTTTCCGTAGTCACTGTGTTATTTGAGGCAGGGTAACTGGTCCTGCGCCCAAGCCCCCAAGTACCTCTGGAGGGCCTCACAGCTTAGATAGCGTCTGGTTGTCCCCCCGACGTACAGGTAGCCCAGAGAATTGGACCACCCACCCCCTTCTGTTTTGCCATGTGCCACCATCCAGAGGTTGGGACAAGCCCGTGTACCCAACCTTGAATATGCGGTGTCACATGTTACCACTCTGCACGACAAAGACGTGGCGGAATAGGAGTTGAGTAGGAGAGCCTGTGGAACCTTCGAGAGGTTTCGGATCCTACCCCGTTACAGAGCACTTACTACAATGTTGGGGTTAAAATTCTGTACTCTTTCTTTACTTTGTGAATTATTAATTCTGTCAATTCTATAAATTTATGTACTGTATTTATACTTATGTTTTCATGGGGTTTAACCCTATTTGCTTAACTTTGTTTAACACATGTTTCGCCGTGTCAAACATAACATAAAAGTGTTTAGGGATTTCCATGAGCATTGCCCGAAATCGGGTGATGCAGCCTTCAACGTGTTAAAGTTTCTGTGTGCCCTTGATTTATTCGATGATTTCTGCTTAAAGCCGGGGCCACCTTTTTGTTTGTTGTACAACATTTACTGATTTGACAAATTCGCTTCTGAAAAGCTCTTTTTTAAACCGTTTGTTTTCGTGATGAGATTCGTTTGCAGGTTATATTGGTTTTTGAATATTTCCCAAACAATGGTATCGTACTGTTCCTAGCCGAAGTTTCCTATATCCAACGGTAACGGATCGGTTCCTATCTAATCTATCTTTATCTTAATAGTAATTCGAACTAACATAGATGAAAACTAAGAAGTCGCGTTCTTCTTGTGTGTTGAAGGATCATGAAATAGCATGAATTCTTGCATCAAATTAAAATAACCGCGGACGTCTCAGCTTGTAAAGTTTCTTCTGAACGTAACATAACGTTTTTTTTTTAATTTACCGTCAGTCCGACCTGTCAATCTGTGTAGGGCTAGCTGGTATGAGATATGATCGTATATCGTTCGGATTATTAGACCGAATGCTTCAGCTTTCTGTATCCTCAGAGGACAGCCCTGAACTTCTCAATGTGCATATGTGAAAAGAAAACAATCAAGATATGTGATCATTTATCAAGAGTTCCAAGACATCCATATATACAATCGAGTGAAGTGTTTAAATAGTCTATTGATGTTTATTTAAATTGTAAATTGCAAGATTGAATGAAGCGTGAGTTTATTTAATATGAAGCGTTTGATTCATCTAAAATTGTTTTGTAAATTGTACCTTGAACACAGGTTGGTTATGAAATCGATTAATTTTATTTTTTGTTTTGGGATATAAGAAATTTTATGATATGAAACATTCGTTATAAATTATCACCAATTGTTAATAATGTAGATGCAGCAAAACGGATTTCGTAGTACAGAACAAAAACTCAACAGGTAACGTTTTGCCTTCTACCCAGATGTTTAGCACCTGGTCAAACAATTTCTTTTAAGTACATTTTCTGTTCCCGGTAATGTGTCAACTTGTGGATGTATTAAAGTGACGATATGCGTCATCCATCGTCATGAGAAAATGTAATGTAATATTTTTTTTAATTTACAATATACGGTACCATATACGAGCAACCCTGTGAGTTAGCCGTTTAAAAACTTAAATTAAATTTCTTTGTACGGTTTTGAGAGACTGCAGACAAACTTTTTCCTTAGTCACTTTATTTAATATTAGTCCAAAGTGTAGATTCAGCTTGTTTGTAGATAATAAAGTTTAATCAGATGTATCGTTGCTGAAATCGCAGAAAATTCGCCGAAAAGCTTCCTGTGCTAGTACAATAACATGCTGTCCACGAGGGTAAGAATCTGTTCGAAGTATAAAACACCTTCAACCCGTTCAATAGCACGTGTGGCTAGAATAGTAGACACGCAACATCGTTTGAAAAAAGCGCAATAACAAATCGAAAACCAAAAACGGAAAATGAAATTTTTATCCATTTTCGTTGCTGCAGTGTCAATGGTGTCACTGGTATTTTTCGCAGTCGAAACCAGGGCGGATATGATTTGCGGTGAAATTCTACCTTCCGCTGGAGCAATCATTTGCCCTCTGCGATGTAACGATTTGAAATTTAAAGGAGGCCGCTGCGTAAATAGTTCATGTGTTTGCAATTAAGTTAACTGCTAGGTAGCTGCTACATTAAACAGCAAATAAAAAAAATAATAAAAGAAAATCAAACTGTGGCGTTTCAATTCTTTCCCTCTTGCTACTCATCCAGTACATACGGAGTTGACTGAGAATGGATTATCCAACAAACCAGAAACAATGAAAGTATTTACATCGCTAATTGTAACGAAGTCTTATAAATAAATAGGAAGTTCGCTAAAACTTTAGTTAGCGGGTACATTTTCCTACATTTCATATTTAACTGCGTCTCGGATTATTCTTTTATCAGAATAAGTTAGTGCTCTGGGATGCTTGTCTGGATGTGATATGATCCACAATCATTGGCATATTAAACCCAATGTTAAGACAATAGTTCGTGTGTCCACTTCTTGTTACTGGGAACAGTATTTCTACAAAGTAATTGTATCGTACAATTTTCCAGCAGTAGATGTTTCTTGTTTTATTGTCAGGAATGCTCATAACCGCGATGGTTAAATAATTTCGCACGCATATAGAAGGCGATCATTAGCAGTGTTAAATACGTATTTCAAATAAACACACATTCTAGATTCGACCATACTTTCGGATTAACAAGAATGGTTCTAGGAACTGGGAAGAATTAGCTAACGCCCGTATTATTTCACACTGTTATGTAGTTGTATCTTCTTTTAACGCTTTGTAATAATTATATTACTCTTCGATTGAACGTATCGCTCAAAATGACACGCAGCATGGGGATTTTCCATGAGCGACACACTTTTTGCGTGTCTGAAAAGTAGACACGGTTAAGTTGTTTGCACAATTGGAAGCTGGATATCACGCGGTCCATCGGTAGATAAGTTGACACATGTACCGATGGCTCGAACAGTACCATATACGTGGCACTTTCCATACACCATATAAACGGGAGCACTTGGCAGTCTTGAACCATTTGCAAAGGAAGTAAAGCCAGCAAAAGTGCTCCACGATGAAATTCTCCGTCGGTTTTCTGTTTGTTCTCGTGGCCGTGTGCTCGCTGTTCGGTGCAGCAATCAGTGCGGGTGTATGTGAAAGCAAAAATGCAAAGGCCGCCGCTCAGGCCTGCACATTACGATGCCGTGCCAAGGACTTCGAAGAGGGAAAATGCGTCAAGAACGACTGCGTGTGCAGCAAACCCCGTGAAAACTAAACTCCCAGCGAAGGATGCACGACAATAGAATCAGTCTACTCGATGCAATAAAGCAATAAACTACTTTCTCTGGCAACAAAAAACGATCAAGCAATAGTGTTAATTACTTTCCATTGTAATTTGTAGGACAAATTTGAGAATATCGATAAATCGAGAAAATCGACGCTATACTTTTAGAGCTGTAAATTAAATACACCATCTTTGCTTCGCATTAAGATCATGCAAGAATTTGCAACCGTTCGAGGATCACTCACTTAGTGGACTCCATCGATGACTTGCACACGATGAATTGTACAGCTTAAAACGATGCATTATGTTTGATAGTATCAAAATCATCAGTTTCAGCGAATCGAATTTTGTTGCCCTGTTCCAAAAAGGAAGGAAACGAATTGCATTTTTGATTCTCACATATCATAAAATAACACTCCCTGTGCGTCTTCAACTGGGTATAACATGTTGTACTTATATGCAAATGTCTTCTTTTTATCAGATTCTATATTACAACCAAGCGCAGATATAGCGCAACCTAGGATAAAACATTATTTTCACGATCCATTCGAGATTTGAACAAACATTGGGTGCGTGGTTGGGTTTGGTGATCGCGATTTTACTAACTGATCGCTCAGACCGCAAGAAAATAAATGAAACCAAAAGTTTCGAGCTGTTTTACTGTGAGTAAGTAGCTGTGAGTAAGTGTTACTCGAACTCGAACTCGAACCTAATTTCGACTCGAGATATTTTCTTAAGTTAAAATCACTGAATCAATGGCTGGAATCTCTTATCAATGGACTATGTAATCTAGCTACAATAAAGACCGGACAAAGACAATAAAGACTACTTTCTCGAGAGACCCCTTGTGGTACACTTCGGGGCCCATCTAGGATCCGGAGAGGGTTAAAGCGACGATTTTCGGGCCCATTTCTGCCACAATTCATACAGTTTTTCTTGTTAAACAGCTTTTTTTGGGGCCCCCAACATGGCGGGGCCTTAGGCGGTCGCCTACTTCGCCTACCGTTAGATCCGCCACTACGCATCAAACTCATTCATTATTTCATTCATAAAAACACTTGTTCTTCATACATGCAAGTGAGTACCCTGTCAGCATCCGATCTGATCAGACGTATCTAATCGTGCTGCGGCTAAGCAAAGCAAAACAAATAACGAGCAAGGTAATCAAAATCACAGTGAGAGGAAAAGAAAGCCTCCTCGGCTCATCGCGAGCCGATGTAGGAGAAAGATACTACAGGGCGATGCCATCGCCACGTGCTCTTATTCCACTTCTTCCCCGGGAATCAGTACCAGCAACAATTATGACATCCTTAGTGACGAGGAGGAGGCTCCTTCGACGCCCTTACAAGTTCCATCTGCCAGTGCTAAGCTGGTAAAAGCCAAAATTCCTCCAGATGTGCATAAAAAATCACCTCCGTAGGTGTAGTAAACTACACTACGAACTGTACGCGAAAAGGCATCGTGGTAAGCACTACCACATCGAAAGATTTCAAACTTGTAGATGTTTTAGAGAAACACAAAAAAGCCTTTTTTTACTCACCAACTGCCGGAGGAAAGAACTACGAAGGTGGTAATCTTTGGATTACCGAATCATGAAACAGAGTACGTTAAAAGTGCACTCACAGAATGCAAAATCACACCAAGTGCAATAAAAAAGCTCGAAATCAAGAAGAAACGCTTTGACGACCAAACTCTATATCTTTTTCACTTTCCACGGGGATCCATCACTCTAAGCGAGCTGAAACAGGTGAGAGCAGTTGATCACCATCGTGTATACTTTGAGTACTACACAAACAAAATGGTCCCCTGCAGTGCACAAACTGCCAACGCTATGGTCAAGGCAGTGCAAACTGCTACCTTGCTCCTGTGTGCGTGAAGTGCGCCGAAAAACACGTATCTAAATCCTGCCCACTAAGCTCAACCATTACCAGCCCAGATGGCAAAATCGCTGCGTCAAAACTCAAGTGTGCAAACTGTGGTGAACATTACACGGCAAAATTTCTCCGGCTGCCAGGCAAGAACACAGCAAAAAAAAGGTAACTCCAACACTTTCTCGTGTAAGAGACTACAACTATAACAAAACATCGTTTCCACGTCTTCACAACACATCAACTCGACCTTCTCCTACTTCACATCAAATGAACTTTACTAATTTGTTTAACAAACCACAAATGCGCACAAACAACATTGATTTTGACTTGAACGAGATAGGTCAAATCGTAGAAGATGTGTTTTCTAATCTGAGCAAGTGCAGCGCCAAAAAAAAATTATCGCAGTAATAGTGCAAATATCAGCTAAATACTGCTTTCCCCATCTTAAATAGTACGATAAAAATCAATCCCTGAAATGCTAATGGCATTTTAAACAAAAATGAAGAGTTCTTTAACAATTTTTTAAAAAAAGATAATCAAATTGCTGCGCTAAACGAAACATTCCTTAATAATAGTGTCCGCTTTACACATCCGAACTATAACACATACAGACTAGACAGACCTCAAGGCGACAAAGGTGGTGTGGCTTAATTGTATAAAAAATAACCCATGAATTAATGTGCCATTTCAACTTGAAAGTATTAGAAGCTATTGGAATTGCGATTAATACCCCGACTGGGACATTAACCATAATTTCAATTTATAACCCAGGTCCAAACACCGACTACGAAAGCTTTAGAAAAGACATTAGGAAACTAACCAATCTTCCAAACCATTTCATCATTTGAGGCGACTTTAACGCACGACACCGATTTTGGAATTGTAGTAAGGCAAATCAGATGGGAAAAACCCTCGTTGATGAAAACCAAAGAGGAAGTTTTTCAATTGTCGATCCTAAAGAGCATACTCATTATCCAGGTGATAATGAAAGTAAGAGAATTCATTGAAAAACGTAGAACTCCACGGTGCCCTTAGAGGTGTTTGTAAATATTTAGGTTTATTTAATAGGGTTAATAACTTAGGTTGTAAGATAAGATGAAATTATTCATAAAGGTTTGTTTCCTCCAATTTTTTCCAATTTAAACCTTCTATATCTGTAGAAATTATATCACAATTTCGTAATGCGCGCTACACTCCAACATATTGAGTTAAGGTCTAAAGAGCGGTACCGATAACAAATTAAAATTGTAAAACAAAAGCTATCAACAAACATGCACTGCTACTATTACTACTACTGCTACATACATGCAAACAAGATACAATATACAGCACTAAGCCAAACATAAGGAAGACGAGGTCACACAGACAAAACATTAGTTCGGCAACATTTAAAAATCACCCTGATGTAGGCTACATTCGAGCATTTGTAAATTGTTATTCATACTCAATATTTACCTTCAGTTTTATAACTTTTATTCCAAATAGCTTGGTGAAGTTATATGCTAAGCTAGTAGCGACTGGGTTTCCCAATCTATGAAACTTACATAAATGTTATATAGTTATGAAAGAGAATCATAATTTAAATTAAATTTCGAGCCCTACAATTTGTTTTTTTTTTTATGAATACAGAAACATATTAGGTTTCTTTTAATGATTTTTCACTCTCGAAGGAGTAATACAATTAATCCAACAAATTTGTCCTGAATGAATGTATTTCATAGCTGCTGTAGGCTTCTTAAGTGTTTTAACCCTATAAATGGAATTAATAACCACTGACAGGGTAATAAACGGTCGTGTAATGAAGCCGTAAGGATCTCGCGAGCATCAATCAGTGGCACTTGATTATGAATTATAGTTTGAGCCCTATCAACACCGAACGAATGTCATCAACGGACATTGTCTGCGGACCTCGGGGGAAGTGTATTCGATGGTCAGGTTATTGCACAGCAGCACAACAAGTTTGAAGCACGCGAATATAGCACAAGGGGCTATGTGGCAGAGCTTAATTAAATTCTTTCTTCTGGTAATGCAGCAAACAAACAAAAAAACAAACGAAATAGTTCACGTTCCCGAAGGTTCAAATTGGAAATTTCTGAAAACATAAATTTGACATGCTGATTCAAAGGTTCAAATTGGAAATTTCTAAAAACATGAATTGGCCATGCTGATGTATGGAAATGTTAAAAATTAATCCTGATGTTCATTGCGATGTTTTTCGTTATATTGAGAGAAGAAACGCTTTAGTGGCCCGGTGGCATGATAGTAGCGGCGCCGGTCTTCTTACGAACGGACCGGACCAAAATCCCATCCGGACCACAATCCCCCCGTAGCAAGGACTGTGACTATCCGGCTACGTGGCAAAATAAGTGGATACGGCCAAGTCGTTTTAACGAAAAAAAGAGAAGAAATGCTACACGAAACCAACCAGAACAAAGTCGGCGATGTGGCAACAGATTTGAATTGTGGTATGTCTAATATGATTTAACGATTTGATCATATTTTCAATTTTCCACTCACTTTACATCTATTCCGCACCGAGTTAAGTTTGGAGTAGGAAAATATTTGCTGTGTGGATAAAAAAAAATGTCAAAAGTGTGAGGAAACCTTCTAGTACAGTAACATGTTCTACGGCATGGAATCAAATACATGTAAATTACATTGCAAGTTGTATGTTGGCTCCACCGCAAGTGGGGGGAAATGATGATGGTTTCACACCCGCCGAAAGATGAACGCTCTTCCTTTTTAAGTTATTACTGCTTCCGAAGGCATTTCCATAACGGGCTTTGTAGGGCACAGGATGGAACAAGCAGCATCAACACGCATAGCAATTGAGCGGTTCACAACCTCGCTTCTTCGTAGCAAACGCAACCGTATCGCGGCAAGTGAAGAGAAGGGTTTACTTATCTCTCAAGGATATTGCTTGTCGTATCATTTTGGCATTCCATGGTACAAGAGCGTTAAACATGCGTCGTTGTTGCCGCTTTGTGGCAGGGAGTTGGTTTAAACAAATGGAGATAAATTGAGTGGTTGAAAGGTTTCCGAGTTTCGAGTGGTATTGGTACACATCGATTGGATTTTGCATGGTGTGGTTGCTACAGAGACCTTCTAATCTTGGAGTGCCGAACCAGTCGATTGGAAGAGTTTCGGGATTTGTTGAGTAAATAATAATTTTTCCAATGCACGTTCGTTTGAAAGTGGAACGAACACGGAGTGGGAATGAAAAATCTCCTGCATTGGGAAAGTAATTGATCTGAAGCAAGAGATTAAAGAATTATGTTTGATGTGTTGTTTGTGTGTCGGGTTACATGTTCATTTGAGCATGTGGAATATGTTTTAGAACAGCAATTTGAAGCGATGTTAAGTTTTTAAAGTCAAAAATAAAAATACACCAGGTTTTTATGGGAATGGTAGGGAATTGGATGAAAAATGGAGGTGTTTTTCCGAGATGGTGATCGTTTTATTAAAATTGCTGCAACTTCATTTTTTAGAAATAATCCTGTTGATGACGGCTTACTAAAATCTTTTAACATCTTCTACATCTGCCTAGTGGACAACTTTACGCGAATAATTCAAGATAGAAATTTACTGTTATGGCCCACTGACATGTATAACGTTAATTATTCAAAGAGACAAAGAATTCTATAGAAATTTCGGCCTAGTTGATCATATTTGTAATCGTCATACTTACCAAAGGTTCGTGTATGCCAATGAATTTATTAAGTATAAAGTTAGCAAAATAGTAAAGTAACAGAGTAATTTGAAAATTATATCTGATGTCCATAAATTTCCACTCATGAGACACAATCGTATTCAGTCTTCAAAAATAAGTAAATGTAGCCATTTGACAGGGCCATACCTTCATCACGGTTGTAAACGAAAGAATGTCATGTTGGAATGTCAAGAGCAGTAAAATACAGTCTGCCAACAGAAGGCGTCACATTCCTATTGCTTTAAAGTGTAAGCGAGAATTTGTTTTTTTTTTATTATTTGTGAAGAATGGCCAGGCCATACCATTAAACAAACAATTGATGAACGATATTGCAAGTACAGTTGGAATTTAACACAGCATGGACTGAAACGTCGTTTAGTACACAGCATGCCAGAAAATTACTTTCCATCGTTAGATTGTGTCACATTAAATCAAGTATTTGTTTAACAAAGTGTACGCAACTCTTTACACCTAGCGCACCTTCAATCCTTTTTCGTGCTACATCGAGCTTTCGGTTGATAAACGACAACAAGTAAAACATGAATTCAAAAGCCTCATCAAGCCTGCGGCCAAAGATTTCTACGGTTTCACCCGCTTTTGCAACGACTTTGCGCAAGAGAATTCAATCAAGCGAGTTAGTTGCCTGGAAGTGAAAAATAACTCATCAACTTACTTCTTCTGTCATCGTTCGGAAAAAAAAATTATTCGCGCAAGTATGCCGGCAGGATGTGTATTAATTGTACAGTCTGTATTTAGCATCCTGCCAATAATAATGATGGCGTAGACGAAAATCTTTCCAAAAGTTTCGGCAAGTATATACACCGGTCCACCGGGACGGGGTGCCGTTATCTTTACCTGTCTATCTGGAATGTCACTGGAACTATAACCAACCGTAATTAGAGTATCTGCGGGGTAAAAATGTTCATCGCTCATAATTTAAGCACTTTCCATCGGCTTCCCCGTAGCGTGCTCAAAACTTTCTTTCATATTTCTATCTTTTAAAAGTTTTGCCCGTTTCGCCTACGGATGTTAGTTTGGTGATACCTTCGCAAGGAATGCTCACAGAGTCAGAGTGTCTTTGAAGAGTGGAAATTAGTTTTTGAAAGAATTATTCAGTTATATAAAACAAGCTTAGGTTATCAACAGTTGTAATATAACGTTTTGCAGACTTAAAAATGAACAAAGACTGTACCATTTTTTAAAATAACATCCAAAACAAAGTGATATTGTGAATTTATTTGAATAATCTTTACTCTTACTACAACTTTCTTCAAAGAGTACTGTTTAATTTTGGTCGCAAATTTTGGGGTTGTGGTTTTGATTAGACACGTGGTTTGTATATTGAACGAAGCATGAGAAAAACTTGAGCCTGCTTAATTTGCTGGCATTTCAAGCATCGAGATGGGTGATAATGCGAGATATCGTAAAGTTTGGCTGCAAACCAAACGATGGGTTGAGTGTACTTCAGCAAAACTCTTAGTGTTGTCTATCTAACCGTATTACACAATAGTATATCTGCAGTTCGCTCTGTGAGATGAGTACATGCGTTCAACTTATTTGGCTTAAGCTGCTTCATTTTTTCGCTACAGTCACAGTGACCGCTAATTAATTGAAGAACCTTCGTAAAGGATTCGATTGGTGGTGTATGAGCGTTGTTATATCACAGTTCTCAAGGATCGGGAATAGATGCAGGCAACATATAATGATGAGCACGTACGGGGATACTTTCAAGCTGGATGATAAGCACACATAATTAGTTTTAGGAATGAATGTTTTCCTTGATAATCGATTGGCTATATTCAGCAAAAGTGGCACTTTGTGTTTATTATGGTGCTATCGAAAGAAAAGTAACATTACGGCACAATTAGTTGAATTGCGCTTAAATTTTAGTCAAGATTAAGTTTATTTAACGACACCATTTACAAACGTTCTACTACGCTAACACACTTCACTCGTGCATGGTACCACTTACGGATCCGAAGCTGTTACGGCGCGAGTTTAATTCAGTGTTTGGTAAATTAGCATTTTCACGTAGTGACATCTAGAGAAGAAACAATCACAACTGTTTGCCTTCGCTAATTTTCGACGTAGGTGGCTTTTAGTACACATCACCGAATTGCGCCCAATGCTCGCTCGGCGGCGAAGTAACTGTTGCTCGGCAATGGTGGTTATTTTATTTTTTGCATGAATCTTTCTATCAGAGCAGAAATGAATATCATTCCCCTAGGTTCCTTGTAGGACATGGTTCGGACGGACATGCGTACGAGTGTGTCATTCGTCGGGACATTGCGTCGTATATGAGACGTGTTGTGTTGGATAGCAGCGTCATTGGGCCACAGTTTGCAAGGGTTGTTGATAATAAACGCATCTTGTTGTCGTTAGAAAAAAAACCTGACTGAAACGAAAAAATGCAACCCATTGTAAATATGTTGGATGATGGTTATACCTACAGGTTTGTACATGGCATGGTTACCAATCGTATCCCGAATGCCAATATAATTTTATCAGTAATACCTGGCTGACTGACACATACAAACACTCTCGTCATTTGCTTCCGTTTTACGTTGTGCGCGCGACATAGCAATTCGAATCGTCGGGTATGGAACAGACATTGCAGCCGTTAGTTGCTACAGTTTATTTAGTCTATTTTTGTACTTGATGACATCGATATCGTCCATCAGATCGAAGCGTGGTTGGTTTAGCGATGTTGCATTTACAGTGCCCGCCATTGATGCTTGCTGGTAAGGGTCCACGTTAAATTTGGGATACTTTTGACGGATAGCTTTACTGCTGTTGTTGCTAATGCTGCTGATACTGTTGTGTTTTGGCCGCAGTCTGTTTTTGAGCTGTTGCTGTAATTGTTGCCCGTATAACGAGTCAAACGGATCAAAATTGTTCGACTGCTGGGTGCTGTAAGGGTCCTCAATGCTTTCTGGTTGGTCACGTTTTCTGCAGGTGAAAAACTGTCCCATGCTACCGAGTGCGTTGTGAATTTCAACCCCCGATACGTAGATATATAGAGCGACGGCCGATGCAAGGATGAATAGAACAATAAACACACCACTTAGCGCTATCCATAGTGCAATCGTTGCATTCGGCAGGTTCACTATAGGCAATGTTGATGGGTCTGTCGTAGGATTGTCCGTAATGTTGGTTGGATTAGTTTCTGTCGTGGTGGACATATTCCAGGGTGTTGGTGGGTTAGATATTCTGGTCGTGAGCAGTGCGGACGTCGTGGACGTGATGGCACTGATCGGCGTAGACGTTGTACTCGAAAGAATTGCACTGGTAGATGTGAGGGAAGTAATAGGAAGAGCGGTGGATGTTGTGCTGGTAATGGAGCCACTGGTTGGTTTTGTTGTTGTTGTTTGTATTATGGATGTTGTTGGTGTTGTTGTTTTCGGTGTACTTGATACAGTGGTAGTGGTAGATGTTGTTGATACCATAGGAACACTGGTTGTTGGCAACGTTTGCGTTAAATCGGAATAGTTTGTAATAGTAGTAGAAGTGGGCGTTGATTTCTCTGCAGTCGTACTAGTACGTCGTCTTCTCGTCGTGGTGTACATTTCAGTGGTGCTGGTATAAGTCGGTTCAGGTGATTTGGTGTTCGATAGTGTTGTATTTATAATCGATGGGGTCATGTACGTGGTAGTAGTGTTTGGAGCTGCGGGGTTTGTTGTAAAAAATGTAATCGGTGTTGTTGAGGTAACGAAAGCAGTTGTGCTTGTCAAAGAAGAATTAATTGTTGTGAAGCTAGTAGGAGACTTACTTGAGGTAGTAATTGTTGTCATCGGGTTGGTAATGACGTTAGACGTAGTAGTGGTGACCGGTATCGTGGTAGTTGTACGAACTGGGGTCGCAGTGGAAGGAGTTACAGTAGAAGTGGTTATTAAATTAGTAGAAGCAGTCCTAGTAGTGGAAGGAATGGTCGTGGTAGTAGTAATAGTCGAAGAGGTAATAATAACAGTAGTCGACGGAGTTGTTGTACTGATAGTAGTAGAAGGTGTCGTAGTTGTGGTAGTAGTGGATGGGGTCGTGGTGGTGGTAGTAGTGGAAGAGGCAGTAGTTGAAGTAGAAGTAGAAATGGTCGAAATCGTGTAAGTAGAGAAAGGGGTTGCAGTAGTGGTGGAAGGAGTCGTCCCGATGGTAGTGGTAGAAGGTATCGTAGTGGAGGTAGTAGTGGATGAAGTCGTGGTGGTTATTAAAGGCGTCGTAGTACTAGTTGAAGTAGTAGATGGTGTCGTAGTAGTTGCAATAGTAGGTGGAAACGTAATAGTGCTAGGAGGGGAAGCAGTAGTTGTGGTAGTAGTTGGTAAGGTAGTAGTTGATGTGCTAGTGGAAGAAGGAGTAGCAGTAGTTGTAGTAGTAGGTGGCAAAGTAGTAGTGACTGGTGTTGTAGGCGTTGTTCTGGTAGTAGATGTAGTAGTACTTCGGGTTCGCCTCGTGGTTGTATACGGAATCGAAGTTGTCCTTGTGGTAGGTCTGGTGCTGGATATGGTGCTTAGTTCAGGAGTTGTATAAAACTCATCTAACACCATACAGAACTCTTCTAACACCAGAGGATTAAACACTGTTATATACTCTATCGCCAGTTCTCCATCTGCGCTCATGTCTGCCTGGAGCTGTATTCTTGCACGTCTTATTTCTCGTTCCACCTTTCCCACAAATAAACTCCACGTGGATGTTTGGGCGCGTGTTGTCCAATTCTGCGCTAATAGTGGCTCTCCGTACTGATCCGTCATGTCCAAATCGTACACCATGAGCGTTAGTAAGCAAGGGCTTCTAAACATTAGCTGATAAATCATTCGAATCTCCGTGAAAGCGTTCATGTAGAAACTGTTTATCGATTCCGTGCAGCTAATGCCACGCACATCGTTCGAGAGGAAATAGGTAACGCTCTCTCGAAACGGTCGAAACAATGGCGACGAAGCGTATGCCCTCAGGCGAAAGATCTCGCGTACTGGCCCTGAACACTGTTGCACTTTCCACGTATTTATATCGTTGAAGTCTATTCGCTCACAAATCGAATCGGCCGCAGTTGATGTACGCACTATGATAATGAAAATAAGCACTATCGCGATCAGTATAGTTCCACCCCAACGAGTTTGTGTTGGATAGGCACCCATGTCGCATTGGATACGTTTGCGCAACAAACGTATCTTTCTTTTACGTTGGGTCGTTTCGAAGGTTCGCGCATGAACTAAATTTTTGTCTGGGTTCATAGATCCGCAAGCATGGAAAATTATCTTCATTTACTCATTGCCCACCAAAACATGGACGTTGCGATAGGTGCGATCGAAGATGGAAGATGTCAGATAAAATCGGTCAAAACGAAGTGGAGCTATGTTTGCCGCTGAAGTTGTGATAAAATTCTTGAAAGGTTACCCGACAAGAGAAACGGTGCCTTCTAACACATTCATTGCAGAACTGACAATATAAACATGACGAAATAGACGAGCAGCGGTGTCCAACTCAATCAAGAACGTAAGCTCGTGACAGATTAACGAACACATATAGCATAAATTCGGTATATTTTAAGATATTAAACGTAATCTGTAAAATGTAAGTTTGAATTCAATGGCTTCTTCAATGATTTATATGATCATGTCATATGCCATGTATGTAAATATATGGCCAGAATTAATCCGTTAAAGGTTTAAATCGATAAAGTATCGGGTAACAAAATCATTGTACTGCAGCGTGGGGAGTAGAACTTGATCGTTGTTTTGTCTTACTGGTTCTATGCAAAGATATTGATTATCTAGATCTAGGTTCTAGCAAAGATATTGATATTGTACGGACGTGAACTGTAGCGCGATGTTTGATGTGTCGTACTGGCTCAAAGCAGTACAGCTTTTTACTTGATTTACGTTAAACATACAGTACTCTGTGAAGATTTTGATTGTCCAGTTACTGATTTATCGACGTTGAAATAACTTCAAGGCCCACCAAATAAATGGGTGACTTGCTGACCAAATAAATGGGTGAATTTTAGAAGTAAGAATAAAAATTAAGCAAAAAACGGACAAAGGGTTAATGTACCTGTATACCTGAAAGCATTTATTCCCCAATCAATTAATCACCAGCGGAAGTTCAGTTCCAGGAAAAAATAGATTTATGTTTATTTTTTGGTTTATGTCTTATGCATTATGTATGGTCAGCTAAGCTAGATACATTTGACACCTTTGAATATAAGTTTCATTACCTAGGAACTGAAGAACAAATGTGTTTAGCAATCAATTATTTTATTCTTAACACAAAAACGAAAATCTTTCTGCAACTTTCAGCAACAATATAGCAACAACGTAGGAATATTCAAGGTTTAATTTAATTAAAGTGAATTAATTTAACTCGTTTACTCGTATATTTCAGTTATCTAGCATAGATTTAAACACATAAGAATAATATAGGGACCGCCAGAAAATTTATCTTAAACAATTCTTAATTAACCGTCCTATTCATATCAACTAAATTGCTTGTAATGTAATTTATGTTTCCATCATTTGAATGATAGGGTCGCCAGCACTATGTGTTGAACACAATTCAGGATGTGAACTGTTTTAAGGGCTCATATACACATTTACATATTGGTGGTTTTTGAGTGATGAATGTCAAACGCAATTTATCATAGACGTTTTAAGCCACTGATTTGACTTATTTAGTGGCCTTATTAAATGTAATTTTAAAAGTGGTCCAAAATCTTTATAATTTAAACATGCTTGTAAAACAAAGAAATTAAGCGAACAATAATTACCACTATGTAGCTTTGCTAACTGTAAAGCATCGCGATCAACGAGAATTATTTATTGCAGAAAATCTGCTCTAGTTAGCATTATTTATTTAAAACTAAAAATCTTATCTCTGAAACTCGTTACGAACATGATAAAAAATGTATCTTGTTTCGTTCGTGTTCGTTCTAGGTGCACTATAAAATTGATGGATAGAAAAAATAATGGAAGCTACATTAAAAATGATACGCAAGGTTTACGCATACCTTTCTTATCAAAAATGAAAAAAAGAAAAAAAAAACCGCTGAAAGTAGTAAGTTTAGTTGTAGTAAGTTTAATTCAATTTCCTTGCCACTGTACAGCTTATGCTAAAATGTAATGTTGATATTTGTGCTATGTGCATTGCTGTGGCATAGGATTGTGTATGTGCATCTTAATGAGAAGAAACTCATTCCAGTTTATACACAAATCCTCTGAAAATGAAGCACTCCACCCAATGCGTTTCTTCCTTTTCTATCTCACCAGCTGTATCGTGACCGGCAATGTAAAACATGTTCACCCGTACGTGAAGGAAACTCTTGACAAACTAGTGCTTTGTCCTGAGACGTGTAATAAATAATCACACCATCGTATGTGACGTAACGATTAACATCTGTACGAGCGGGTCGAAGGATCATAACAAATGATATCCCCAACACATGAACGTTAACACAGCACATGTGAAATGTTGAATATGTACGACTGTAGTAGAGTGCTGTATGCAATATGCCGCAGCCTGGACGAGGAATTAATTTGAAGGTTGTGTATAACAACACAGACGAGCAAAACGGGGTACGATAAATTATTCTTCATGGTACACTACCAACACACATGTAATTAATATGCAAGATGCGCTAGCATTGATTGAAGGTACTCGAATTTTGAAATACATCTGTAAGGAAGCTGATATTTAACAAACATGGAACGAGACATTTAAAAAATGTTTCTATTCTGTTGTAAAAAGGTATCAAATTACAAAAATTATTAAAACTGTTGCCTAAACACAGTAATAAGTGCCACAAGATGTAATGATCGAGATGCGTTAATGGTGTTTCTAAAAGTCGGAAGCTTGTCTAATGGAAAAATGACCAGAGTAGTAAATATATTTAAATATGGACGGCCTAGTCTTTCTTGCAAGAATAAAATTTGTCTCTAAATAAACCTAGAAAACATGAAAACAATAAATGAAACCATTATACAAAGTTGCACATAAAGTTTTTGCCGCCAAAAATAATACATTGCAGAGTTGAAGCCAAATTTCCCCTCAACGAGTTCATGCACGTGTTCATTGCGTAGTCTTTGTTAGAATATCATCAGTCTTTCTTGGACATTCTACAGCTGATGGTTCCGCTTTTCCAGTCAGCTTCAACATTTCCCTGGCCTCCATTTGTACCGGATTCATTCAATCTTCCTAACAATGTTCATTTTCCCCGACGAAATAACATGTTCACCACCAAAACCCGAACGCTTTGGTCGTTGGACGCCGAAGATCTTGTAAGCTGATGAAGGCAGTTCCCCGTCGCATATGTCACACAAGCAATCGGATGTCCTTCGTGCACAATGAGCCAGTTAGTAACGAGCTTTCGGCAGACGATGTTCCTGGCAGTAACGGTAACGTCAAGGATCGATTATCCTGCGTCGAGTATGGTGTTGCTGACTGTCTTAAAACTGACTCTTTACTAATCCTGACATGCAGCAGGATTCCGTTTCTCTCTTCAGCCTTACCAACCAATAGAGCAAGAAGGTCCGAAAACGTGGAACAGTATGAAGAAGTGTGGGAGTGACCGGGGAGAAAAGTGTCGTTTGTGAATACAGCTAAAGATCATTTTCTGCACATTGTTGCACGAACGCTGTGCACACTAGCTGTGTGAGTTTCTATCGTGTAGCGCTTCTCCATTGAAAGCCACGTGGTGAATGAGGTCTCGGATTAAGCTATAAAACACAAGTGTCACGATTCACAGGAAACCCTTTGGCGTGATGTAGCAAATGTGGCATTAAAACAAACCAACATTACCGTTGTCCTCCAATACCAACACCAGCTATGTCGGTCGCAATGTCTCAACGGACGTCGGTGTCATAAGCTCGGAACTTTGGCAATGTGTAATGGTGATAGGTCAGTGGAGCGGCTAGTGTCGAATGATGCTAGAGAATGTTACCAGGGCGAACTTTGGCGGGAAAGGCTGCGATTGTAATCTTGACAGCTTTTGAATAAAAGATGAGACGCTGTTGCGTGCCCACGTGTCAGTTAGTTTGCGGCGGCCGGGCACAGCAACGGGATGTATACAGTGAGATTAAGGCTCTATCTAGCCGCCAGTATTAACACTCCATAACGATGCGTGTGTACGCGCATATTTGAACAGTGCGTCTAAATTATGTGCGTTCCATCAGTTCGTGCGCCGAACGTAGAGGAGGGCGATTTCACACGAATCGGAAAATTACATCTACTTTGCACTTTTACGATTTTGCCCTGCGAGCATCTCTCGACTATTACCGGGCAGCGAAACTACTAACAGCAACCGCCCTGGCAAAACGGAACAGTATAACAGATGGTTTTAGAACAGCAACACGCAAAGTGCATTGCATCGATCGGAGGAGAACACAAAAGTTTCATATCAATTTATTATCCACAGTGCATGTCAGTGAAACCGATGCAGTTTTTTTGTTTTATTTCTTACTAATCTATCTTTGTTCATGTTCGGTAAAAAGAATGTCCAGCTTCGACGTTTCCTTCTCTGCTAGCGTTCTCCTTCTTCCTGATAGACGACGTATGAAGTTAAGTGAACAAAAAACGCAATATCACGCTAGAACGCTAGGGAAGGATTTTCAATAAACTTGGCAACTACTACTACTTGCTACTACCTTCACATCTAAACGCCAGTTCTCAACTCGTAAGAGTTGTGCTGCTGTTCCGGAAGTAAGCATTGGATCCAGTGGGTGAACAACAGCGCGAGTGACGAAAAAAAAACGAGACTGAAACAGCCAACATCGCTCGGGCATCGAAAATCGACAAAAGAAGACACAACTTTTTCATCAACAGCACATGGTTCTGATACGATGTGACGAAAATGCGATTTCCTCAATCGCACAATCCAGTTTCAAGCGTCAGGAAGAGACCCCCGGGGGTGTCTCGATGTGTGAATGAAAGCAAGTTTTAGTGATTTCCATTCGGCAAAAAGGCTCGTAACGCAAAGTTTGCAAATTCGTGTGTATGTGTGTTTGTTGGTGTGTGTGTGTGTGTGTGTGTGTGAAAATAAAAAAAAAACGGAATGAAACTTTTCGTGCTTCCCGCATCGCTTACCGACACGGCCATACAGGAACAACTGCTGCTTGCGGAGTCATCACAATCGTTTCAATCACGTTGCGTTGTGCCCGTCGTTGTGCTGCCCGACAGAATGCTGAACCCAAGAAAGGGTTACCGCTTGGAGCAAACTTATGGAAACATCAGCACTAACACGAAAGGAAAATGCTTACCCGTTCTGGTGGAAAGATTGTTTCACCGGAAGGCAAAGTTCGACGCCGTGTTGTACAAAGCGTGAAAATCGAAATCAGGAACAAGAAACAAAAATGCCTGCTGGAGCCAGCAATGCAGGCCGGGGTGTAGAAGCAGGAAGCACCCAATAAGACTGCCGAAGTTTTAATTCCCATAGTCATTATTATGAGTATAATCTTTAGGAGATCCTCAATTTGGTCATTTCTGCGATGTTTTGTTGCAACGAATGTAACGATTGGCAAAGCTTGCAACCAAACCTTTGTTATAATGCGATTAAGAATAGAACAGAAAAAAATCCATTTTGATCCATTTTGAAATCTTCTTCTAGTTTTCTTACAACATACTCTCGTCAGAGTGTGCAAAATTTTGATAGTTCTCTTCGTCTTGATAAAATCACTAGAATTTGGCTTAACATTCACAGCAGCATTTTTTAATAAATTTACAGAAGAATCGTGATGGTGAACAGTGCGCGAAACTAGTTCATGTGGTTTGTGAATTGTTAAATAATAGAAAGCAACCATTACCAGAATGTAAAAATGTATACCATTCGCATGATGCATTTCACACCATTTAATTTGGTGTGGAAAATCGCGCCAGTACTGCTACAAAACTAAGGGTGATCGTGTCCTATTTCGATAAATGCATCAGGTTGCATATGTGTATGTGTGTGTGTAACTAAAGCCTCAAGTACATCTGGAGGCAAAGCTATAACTAGCAAGAGTAGCAGCGGCAGTAGCGTTAAGGGGAGAAACGAACCATCATTCGATACGAAGCCAATTCCCGCCAGGATGGACATCGATATCATCGACATCCGGACACTAGGCTACCTTTCCAGTACAAGCACGGTAAAGTTGGATATTTGGTTTTCGATTTGACAGCATCTATGTAGTTGTGGTATTCATATATCCCGGCACAGTGTTATAAGGATGGTTACAGCACACAAAAACGAATGTACCGCCGGCAGAAAGGATAATATTTACTTTTTCCCACTACCCTATCTGCACTTTTGACGTGTTGGCAATACCTGTGCCAATTCAATCAATCACATATTCGGTCGTACAGGCAGCATCATGAAACACTGTTTCGATTCTACAGCTACCCAAAATCCGACGTAAAGCCGAATGAATTTGATTTTATAATTCCATATAATCCTTACGCTTTGCTTCTGCTTCATGAACGCAATTGGAACGCGAGTCGAATTCTATCGTTAGCGATGAAATAAGTCATAACATAAAAAGTAAAACTAAAGGTTTACTGTGCTGTGGTACACAATATTTTACCTATTTATATATGGATTTTCTTTCCGGTAAACACTTGACCCTGGACAGGGAAGTAATATCGAAAATATCAAATGATTTGTTAAAATTAAATTTATTCATCATATCTCATTGAATTGAAATTGCTACGAAAGAAGGATAACAACACGGAAAAAGTCTTTCTTCACAGATCGATGGGAATAAGATCAATATGAAATAAAGTGGAAATCAAGTTAATAGACTCGTTAAAGAGCTGTACATGCTGGATAAGGTATATTGGTAATGTGATTGGAATATCGTCTACGGTACTGTAGTCTTCGTTTTGTCTGTACTACTTTATAAGTACCGTGTAACTCGCATCAATCGTAAAACATTGTAATTTTCATAAATACAATTCATTATATTTGATAATTTAGAAAAGTTTGAACCCTAACAGTAGCAGCAATGTAACGTTAACATGATTTTCTAACTACTTGCGGAAAGTAATGGCTAGGAATGGGTTTTGTCAGACACTTATTTGTCCAATTTGATGAGTGTTTTGTATGCAAAATTAGCTTCTGGCGCCTTGGTTGAGTGAATGAGCGAAAAGTTATTTTGTGAACTTTACTTCACAGGCCCAGTCCCAGGGTATAGAAATCATAATAATTATACCAGGCGCCTCCATGGTGGCTGCAATCAGTGCTTCATTACCATTATTTATTCGATACCGCTATTTCTTTCGGACTTCGGGATAGCTCTGGCAGAATAAAAATGAAGCAAAAGAAGCGGCTCTATGCCACCGTAGTACCACCGAAAGCCAAACGAATGCCGGAACCATGTTGGAGGGTCCTTCTCGATATGCGTCTTGTGAAAATTCTCGCTAATGTAGTAGAAAAGTAGAATGAATGAAAGGAATTATCATCAATTAACTTGCGACTGAAACGATACCGGGATAACAGCAACAGATGGATGGGCGCGCGAAAAAGGGAAGGCGAACAAGATAATTTGTTTATCTGGTTGCGCATAAATCGTGGTCAGATTTTTCTTTCTACAAATTTCTCAGTTGAAGCATGTGATGGAACACCATCGCCACTGGGATGATAGCTCTGCAAATATCCAAAATTGTGTGATGAGAATTGCACCTCAGTTTGTTTCTCGGGCAAAGGAAGAATCTTTCCGAAACGCAAAGAGAAAACCGATTTTCCAGTTCGCACTGTTTTGTAAGATTAAAAGTGGCGAGTGTTATTGGTAGCATATTTATCATCATCATCTCTGACATCAATGAGGGTCATAATTTTGATTCCCTTCGGCTTTGTGACTTTCGCTCCTCTGGATGGACCACAGCCATTGGTTTCGCTGCATCCCCGAGGTCCATTAGCGGAAACGAAAGCACGTCCTGTTTTTAATGGTGCCTAGTGTGGCTTTCTGTGTCCCATGCTAAACATTGCTGGAGGAGATGGTAATCTACGGCAACCTTCATATTTCGCCGTCATCGCCTCTCATGGTTTGTAAAACTACGGGAACCAAAAAGAAGCTCGCAAAGAGGATGTAAAATAGGGCTTGTCGGAGGAAGATTTTTGTTTGTTGGAGATTCTTTTATTTCAAATGATAGCACGCAAATTGACTGTCCAAACAACAGGCGGATGTGGCCAGGTGTTAAACTGTTGCCGGTTACAGCTTAGTTTTATTGAACTTTTAATTGCTTTCTGGCTGTCTGTCCGTGTCGAAGTGTCGTTTTCGTTGAACGTTGTGCAGCCGTTTCGTGTGGACAGTTTTTTTTAAGTTTTTTATAGCCATTAAAAAATGCGCTCTAGAAACTTTCACTTCCGAACTTTGTGTCGCGTGTTTTACGCGCCATGCCATCCACGGCCGGCTATCATCCATCTTCCTTCGGTCTATTAATGTTTATGTTGTAATCGGCTCGAGAATATGTTCAATTGGCATCGATTGGCGATACAGTCGTCAGCAAGGACATAAATTTTCTCTCGGTGCAAAAATGATATACTGCCAATTTAGCACGTGAGGGGCGAAATTTGAATCCATTTGTCATTTGATTCCGATCGTGTTTGCTTAGCCGTCGAACTGTGTTTGTATCGATGGCAATCTGGTTGACGTAGTGAATAGTAAATTAAAGGTCAAAAGTGCTTTATTTGGTACAAAAGGGAAGATTGTTTTGTTCTGTTCTTTTTTTTGCATTGGAGAAGGGTTTCAAAAATATCAAATTACTGAGCTTTTCATTTGTTTGAATTCTCTTACTTTTAGGATAAAACAATACCTCACAGGGAATTGTGGGTAGTAGGGAGCTTTAGCTACCTGTATCTGTATCAATTTAGCTATCTTTAGCTATCTGTAACAATACAATATGCATCTAAGAATAAAAAACCTACCTATTTGATCTGTATTCGCAATTCGTAAAATATTCGCTATTCATTCCATGAAACAACGAAATTTGCTCTGGGTCGTTCCAACCGGAAGACGTCCCACGTAACGAAGTTACGGTAAACATTACCGTGCAGCTGAATAAGATTTGCTCTGTAAAACAGCCCAAACCAAATGTGTCACGCAATAAATTTGCAACCTTCGCATGTTATTTTTTTTTCTCGCACCATTCGCAACGCTCCGAGACGATGAAGGATATACTTGAGGTAACGAGTTTCGTTCAATTCGTTCTAAAGAGCTATTTGGATAAGCAGTAAGTTTTGTTGGGTCGCGATCGTGCAGCGCATTGCCGTATTTTAATCAATCAAACGCAATTCCACTCTTCTGCCCTTCACTCGTACCTCGTATGGTGGATTGCAAAGGAAAGAGGAAAGAAAGCAGCTACGGTAAAAGCAAAAATACCGGTACGACAAACTGTACGATGGCCGACTCTTTGCTGCTACCACCAGAGACCTCTGGTTCAAATGCTTTTAATATAATTTTAAAGCGAAACGGCACTGAATGTGAATGTTTCGAAGAACATTCAACAGAAAGTAGGTCAAACAAACATGCATCAGTTTTTGGGTGGTCTGTTGTAAACGGCTACACCCGTGTGTAACGGTGTAACGCCGATGGAAGCAATCTAAAATGATCCTGACAGCGGTGCTCCGAATGGTAGACGAATTGACGTTTAATTTCCTCCTAATTGCTGGCAGTGTCATGACATCAACGGTTCGCTCGTTGTGGTGGTGGTTTGAAATCCGTCCACCAATGTGAGGTCGACGCTCGGTTTTCGAAGCACGCCCGAAATGTGAAAGAAATTTGAAACGCTCAAACGTCTGTGTACAAAAATGTGTACGACCGAAAAGAAACGCCAAGAATGGCTGTCGAGAACCCACCGGGAGGTCCATTGGAATCTGGGAAAAGTATCTATTGATAAATAATAAAAAAGGACAGTAATGACTTTTCGCTTCCGGTTCGCCCTAATGGTAGATATGTGTGCACCAGGACGAAGAACTTTGCTGAGGAAGGCTTTGAAGCCACACGAGGCAAGCCACTGGTATCCGCTTCACACCACTTTCCGTGATCATATTCTACAGGCTCGATGTGCTGCGCAGTGTAGCGAATAAACGAACCATCAATCAGTGTATATGTATTTTTTATTTTTTATCTTTTATGTGCGCGCTGGAAGCCGGAAGAAACAATGTATGTTGATAGTGGCAGCGCTGCAACGAGAGGCCTAGGGTTACGGTTGCTTTGCCGTTGATTGACGATTGATTAAAATGCGCAACGGACGAGAAAATAGAGAAAACGCTCTCGCTTCACAGCGATTGGCATGTAGGGGGCAGAAAATATACTACCAAACATAAATTACAAAGTTTAGCTCGTTGCCACGCATTGTTTCAAACTGCGGGCAGAGAGAAAGGGTATAAACTTATATTTATCGTATTATATGTGTCTAATTTGTAGCAAATCATGTGATCACCGAGTGGGTGTTCACCGTGCAGCATAAATCATTCCGCGAATACAACTCCAAAAAAGGACATTATTCATTGGTAGTGATTACATTTCGTTTGCCCAAACCATGCTCGTTCTGTAATCGAATTGGTTTCTAAACTGAGTTTTGAATACCGCATCCCATGTCAGACGAAAAGATGATTGAATACCTTTGGAATAAGATTAGTGTACACCGCGGGTGCTACACAGCATACTGTTCAGGCTTACGACTTGGATGTGAATGTAGCAATGCAGTTACAAAGGATTGCACTTTTTCTATCGTGCATACGGATGGGACGACACATTTTGTCGGATTTTAGCAGCAGCTTTGACACTACTGATATACCTTCTTTAGAATACTTTGGTGTACGTATAGAAGTAGCAAGTACCGTAATCCCATCTTTTTGGCTCCATATGTTAATCTCGTAATCTTTTACAACCCCCGAAACTGTGCATCCTTTGCGCGGGTTCCATATTTAGCATGTGGCAAAGTTCCTCGCGCTTATCGGTACAATCCAAATAGTATAAGTGAGCAAACGTTTTGAAGTGAAGCTGTGAGGGCACTAATGCCGGATGGTACACGGCGAAAGAAGAGGACAAATGTTCCCACTTACATACGGTGCTAAAGCATGGTGGGAAAGTTTGCCATAGTACTTGTCAGATACTAGTATGAATGCACTAGGACCGACACAGCTGCCAGCGCAGGTGTAGGTAACGTTTTTATGCACAAGAGCTTTAGCACGGGCGGTTGAATTTGTGAAGTTTTTTTTTTGTATTTGTGCATGGATACATGTTTAACTTTCTTCCTTCAGTAACGTAGCATTCGAACCGCACAAGCATGGGACTTTGACACTAAAGGTAGCGAACTTTTCAATCAGATTAGGCGAAAATTCATTTTGATTTAACTATCGATCGACTTTCGTTTGTGAATGGGAACTCATTGGGGCTAGACACTGAGCTTCTACGTTGCGATTTTTTCCTCTAGGTTCTCACGCTTCTCGCGATACTTCAAGGCGGAAACAATGGAAACGCGTGTATAAACATTGCTTGCCTGAAGCTTAACCAGCGGTTGTCTGTTTAATTAGTATAATGCCGGATAGAAGCATGTCGATAAAAATTTTCTCATCGCATGCTATTTAACTGTAAGTTTTGCGTTGCCTTTACGATGCAATAGAGCGATTGTATCGCAAATTAACATGTACGAAGCCCAGAAGCACTATTTGGATCTATTATGGTTAGACTTTGTGCCATATTCTAACCAAAAAATTTAGAGTTTTTTTCGATTGCTGAGAACTACGAATTTTTGATAAGTGTTAATCCTTTTTTGTTTTTGTAAAACTCAGTAGACTCAAAACAACAAGTTTGGCAGTTGGGTTTGGATTTTGTTTTGTTTTCATTCTGTTTTTTTCAGAAGAACAGTCTCCATGTTCACGCATAATTAACTCCATTCTGTTAGAGATTACAAAAGGGCAGTACAGCGCATTTTTTCCAAACACATTGAACGCGCTTAACTGCAGCGTAGCTTCACACGCGCAGGAAAGCCTTTCGCTCGTGGGCCTTCATCGGAATCGGGAATAAAAAAAAAGGATTTTAATTAAAATTCCAACGTCAAGAGCCGCATGAAACGGGTTGGCATTAGTACTCGGGAAAGCAATTTAGCATAAGATTGGCTCGTTAGCGAATTCACTTTAGCACTGAACGAAAAACATTGCCCTCGTACGTGCGCCAAACATGCGATAACCATCGAACAGAGACACCAAATTTCAGAGTGTGCTGGAGCACAAATCTGGGAAAATGTTTCCCCATTTCCGAAAGAGGATTACCTCCTGGGAATAGTTTCCGCCATTGAGTGAGATTTAAAATCACTAACCGGTCAGTGGGACTGCCCTTGTGTTAGCTTTCGAACAGCCCGTTGACGACGGTTAGCACTTAAGTATTGGTTATGCTGAATGAGGGCGGCGGTAGTTTCCACACGGGGAGCATTCAAATTATGTATTGCACACGCGGTGGAAGAGTTGCGGATGTAACCTGCCGCGAAACGTCACCTAAAAGTTATACCATACGTCATGATTCCGTGCTTGGATAGAGGATAGCGTTTCCGAATTGCTTGCTGTACGTCCGATGCAGGCATGTATGTTTTTCATCACACCCGTCCAAGTCAGCGATGCTTAAAATAACGAATGCACAAAACATCCCATCCAGTCTCAAATGCACCCTTCGAACGGGGTTAGGAATTGATTCAAACGATGAACATATTCCATACACGCACCGAACGTGTGCATGGCGTTGGTTGAGCCCTCTTCTCAATGAGGTCCCTGATGGCGAATAACCATTCTGGTTTCTCCCACGATTGCACTTCATTGTGCCGAAATGGACGAACACTTGGCATGAACCATGCGATACTCTCGCTGTGCAGCAGCCACTTTCGGTTTAGGTTTATTGGAAATTTGTCGAAAATCCTTCCCTGCAACAGACTGCCTGATGAGACAGTCGGTTCGAAAGAGTGAATGTTTCTAGGAAACAAAGAATTTGGAAGATTGACCGTGGGTGGACGATGGGATAGGGTGTGAAGACTTTTCACATTTCCATCGGCGCACTCTCGGTGCACAGTACCAGTTGCAAGCTGATACCGCACGTGCACGTACTGGAAACAGGGTACGAGGACCTCAATGGACTGGCTCCGTATGGTTTGACAAGTGACGTGTAAAGAAAGCTCGCCAGAAACATGCTACCATATGCTTTCACGGGTAGTTTGCGATGTCAATAAGCTAGAATGCACCAATAGATATGGCACATGCAACTATGTCAATCTAAAACACATGCACATGAACGTTGAGGGAAGCTATGCCATTGTTTATACACGAAGGTAAGCACGGGAACATCCAGTGGAAGTAATAAAACTTGAATCGAACTAGTTCTCGCAAATAAGCTTTTAGCGGGTATGTTATAACATAATATATGCTCACTTCGATCGTTTGTTAAAAACATTATAATGTTTTACAAAAAATCGTTCGGTTATACAAAAAATATTTGTTGTTCAGACCGTAAAAATAAGTTGTTTATCCTTTGATTCACAAGTATTAGCAAAATTTTCTCCAATGTGTGCATATAGTGCTATAACATAGAAAATGAGTAAAAAAAAAACAGAAGTAAACATCGATCAAGAGGCAACTAATTTACCATGCCTCGTGTGAGTGAAGAGTGAGCATTGAGATGTTTTGCATTTATTGCAGCATGTTGTGATTCTCATATCAAGTGCAGCTCCTCCTGGGCTGTAGAGATGAGGTTGAAGTGGTACACTGGTGGAAATAAGTGTAGACTTAGGAGGCTGGATGGAAATGATTATTAGAAATCCGTAAAATTATGTTCTTTATGTCTTTGGTTTTAATGAAGGAGAATCCCGAAAGAACTGCTTGAGCCAGAAACTGAAGTCAGATGCATGACAAATGCACCTTTTGTTAAAACGTTATGCTGAAAAATCATGTTTCATAGCATATGTTTCTTAGAAAATTATGTTAGAACTTGGAACAGTGAAATGGTTTGAAATGACGTATGTGCAATTTCAATTGAAATGAATCAAATTCTTGTAGCCATGCTTGCTGAAATCACGAGAGTACTTTCACCTTCATTCCGAATTAGTCCCGTTAGTTATTATCGTGTTTAATCTTCTTGCCATACAAGTAAAAATTCATGCAAGATTTGTTCTATTAATCCTGCGTCCTGTTAAAAATATGTTCATCTAGATTCAATATCTTCCGATTTGAAAAAAAAAACACTTTCAGTGTTGCCTATTTTCTTTCGTATAAAATATTGTACCGACTTCAAGTCGGTTACATATTGTTATATTTTTTTTTATTTAACATATTTCGCAAAGCCATATATATCTTAATAGAACGTCAAAAAGATGCTCAGTAAACTGGGAGTTCCATTTAAATGTTATGTTTATTTTCAGAGTATCAGATGCACAAATAAATGCTGGATACTGTAGTAAACAAAAGTTTCGTTGGCGTATTTTGTACACAAATCTGATCACTTCATGAACTATTCATGTCGTTCATGATACTTAATGGGCATCGCAGATGACGTGTTTACGTGTTTGCTTGTAAACAACTTGAAAAATCTTGGTATTCACATTAACATAGAAAATGCAAGCTATATATAGCATGTAAAAGGATAAATTGCTATCAGAAATGGAAGAAGAAAATTAAAACGATTATTTTATTTTCCGGTATTCATATTTAACCGTAGAGATTTGCAAAACACCGGTGGGTAAGTACAGCATAACAGCAGTATTATTAATAAAGAAAGGGTTGTTTCAACAATAACATTGTCAGAGTGACGGAGTATAAATTCTTCTGCATGAGTTCTGATGTTCACTCGTGTGCGAATTTCACTGTTCAGGACAATTTTAAGATCCTTCTTCAATGTCCTTTATGTGTCAGTGCAATGGGGCATTAGAGCAGATACACAGATATCTTGCTAAACCACAACTACGGAGAAAAGATATTTTGGTTTGTCTACTCCATACGGTGTCTAGTCGAAGAAGCGATAATGCTTCAGCATAATAACATTGTGCGGTTAGATGAGGATCAATCAGGAAAAATCGTAACGTGTTCCGTTCGTTGCTTCCGGTCCGACTCGTATCAATCGACGAGCGGACGTAAATGTCGATGACTGTCCCCGACAACTCGTTACACTCCGGATTCATTGTTCAATCAGTGTTTCAGAAGACGTTTCGTTGTGTCTTATGTTCCTTCCGCGTCGTACGGTTGTCACGTGAGCCCTGCAGCATTGACTATCGACAGCCGATCCATATTTGCTTGGGACGCTTTTTTCATCATCCACAAAACGGTATAACTCTACGTAACCATTCAGTGAAGGCGTTATAGCGTTGTCGATTGTTCGACCTCTTTATTACCTTCTTCGTTTTTGGTTATAATATATCGTAAGAAGATCTTCTGCAACAAAATTGCCACCTTGGGGCTAGCCCGCAAGCCATATCTTTACGAGTTTCTCTTTGCATTCAATACGCCACAGTTTCCGTGATTCACTAGAGGTTATAAATAAAAATAGCTGTTGAAGGCTAAAAGTAAACCAGAAACCATATCTTTCTGCACTAACACTTTGAACGGTTCATAATAAAACTTTATTATATCCAGCAATGCTGGTTATAAAATAATGCTTTGTAATGTTGTGCGTACGATGGACAGGGATCACTTTATCTGCGGTGGATTCATTCATACTCGTACCATGCGTAATTACATAATTGGAGTACTCGTTATACCGATCGCAAAACATTAATACGAGAACGGGATTTATGCATCAAGAATTTGTGTACGAAACTTATGCCAGTCTTGTAAATTAAATGCGTACATATGTAGATTATTTGACAACTACTATTTTCGACGATGTAAAAGCAGTGTTGCATGTTGCGTGCGTGCTAATATCGATCAATTCTGAAACAATTTCCTACCACACCGCAACGTCATTATGTGCGTGAAAAGCAATAAGAGCACGTACCTGTCATAATTAGCAATCAATTAGATGACAATCTACTAATTCTACTAACACACATGTCTTTCGGGTGTTGGGTTCAGCCGATTTCCTCTCTGTGAAAATCTGGTCTTGCTGGTGATTCTTGGTTCTTTGCACCACGGTTGACATTACCTACACAACGGAAATCACTCACTGCTCGGTTAGCAGTAATGTTTGTCCACATCCCAAATGTCGCTGAGTTGCAGACTGGTGTGCGTATGCGTGTGTGCGGAATCCATCTTCATTAACGTAAGTTGTCAACGTTGGGTGGTGGTATTCCCCACATATGACACTTCGTGGCCGCTTGGCACATAACATATTACATCACCAGCGTCAGCATGTTTAATCGAAAACAGCAACACGCAGCGGTGCAGCTTGTGGTGTTTAGCCAATGATAAATTTATTCAAATACGCACCTGTACGAATAGGTTTGCGACCAACTGAAGTGCTTTTCGCCCATCCTCACCGACCAGTATGGTTTCAAATCTCAGTAACCAGAATCACACAGCAAAGGCTTCGGCGAGCTGGCTTTGCACCCAGTGGAAATTTCACTGATATGACGATCATGGTCTGGACGTTGGACGTCCTGTTCTCGTATGTTGCTGTTATTGCGGTCTAATGAAATTAATTACGGCTCATCATCATAATTTATTAACCGCGATCTCAACGCCCGAACCATAATTCCGCGTGACCTGCTAAAAGCCGGCGGTGGTAACACTGTGGTCGAGTGCTAAATCCCCAGATGTCCAGCGCTAAACATTGCATAGTTGAACGGGGTTTCAGTTACACACGACCGAGTAGGAATTGCTCCTTTTAGGTGCCAATCTTGCCGAAATAGCCAAGAGGAGTCAAATAATAAATAAATAGCCGTGCTTGGGGAGACGCGAGAAGAATTCCATTTGCTGTAACGTTGAACCTGGTAATGAGTTTCATGGTTCTTCGGTTGACTATCAATGGCTATCGATGGGAATTGATGCTATGAATAATCCATAACTAAAAGAGCTAACCGAATGTGCAATGTGTGCATAGAGGATTTTTTCTCCATGAAACGAACACTTTTCTACCCCAACATCACAACCGTGTGAAATAGGCTTATGATACTGCCGTTGAATGTGCCATATGGCCGGTAGCTGCTGTAATATTTACAAAAGGCCACAACAGATTCCAGCTCAAAAAACAAAAGCCCTCATAGTGCAAAAAAATCCACAGACAAATCCGCAGGCGATTAGCATCAATCAGCTATGCCTCACTACCGGTGACGCCGCTTCTTTGCATAGGTATTTGGCTCACACTCTGTGTTTCGTTGCGAAAGGAACCGTCCTGTATTGGATCTAGATGACCGTAGAAATTCTTCGTGTCAAAATCTGCTAGCTCAGAAGAAAAAATCACTATCATCAAGGCCAGTGAGGGTGTAAAAAGCGTGTGCTGAAAAATAAACGATTTTTACTCTTATTCTCGCTTCTGCCGTACACAAAAACTTTTGTGCCATGGGTTTTGTTCTTGCTCTTCCTATGTGAGCAAGAGTGTATGTGCATTTGGTTTTTTTTATGAAGTTTGCTTTGGATTTTAGGTAGATGAAAACGTTCATCAATCATTCCCACACAGCCAAAGCCAACATGACAGGACAGGATACCGGGCCAAACAACGAAAAAAGAGCCCGGCACGAACAAAAAAGCCTTTTGTTATACGTAGTAAGCTCCTTTAGGGTAGGGCATATACAACTCCGTGCGTTCATTGAGATTGTTCAGTTAATTTTTGTTTTATGCATTTGCTATCAAGAAAACAAGAACTTTTTCTTCAGCAGACAGGCTTTCTTCGATCGATGCATGAACAAATTACACTTCTATACTACGACATGCTCCAAATCTTGACCTTTTGCGTCCGCGGCGTTTACGCTTGTTGGTTGTTTGTAGTCGTAACTGCTCCATTAGCAGGTCAATTAAACGTATGGTGCTGCTTACAACGTACCAGCCGATGATACGGTAGGTAGGTCACTCAAATCGTAATTACTTATTAATCTTTTCAACACTTTTGTAATTAAAAAAAACATTGATTCAATATGCTGCAACTTTAATAAAACGTCTTAATGGTCTAATCGTGTAACGTGTGATGTCAACATTTACCACTTTTTATATATGTATTTTGTTATACATGTTGTGTTATACATGGTAATTTTGTAATAATGGTTTGAAACAAATGAAACTATCACATAAGTTCATACGGACTCTCTGTTTCATAAAATCGTCGCACTAGGACATGTTGATTTATGGTTAAATTGAATGTCTTCTAACTTAGACAGTAATTGAAACGTGAAATAAAACGAAAATAAAAGACGATTACAAATTGAACTAATGTGAAGCACGCTATTTTGCTCTTAAAAAGTTTGCACTGTTAAAATGAATCATGTCAAGTTGTCAAAGTACTGATGTTTGTTGGATGTCGAGTAAAAAATTTATCACAAACTACCACAGCTTACATTCAAGATTAGTGTTGTAGAACACAGCACGATCCACGAGATATACTGCTGTTCATTGGGACCTTTTTTGGCCTATGGCGGGTGAAAAATTTATTACGGAACCAACTTGGTTCCATCAGGACAATCTGGACGTTATTTCGTTTTTCGATGCATTCATCTAACGAACGACTATATTTGGTTGCCTGTGGGCTCAAATCAAATTGGAATTCTAGTGCACGGTGCAGCAAGCATGAAGCAAGTAGTTGAACGCCTGTAGAGCGTCTAGTCGATATTACAGCAGAAGTATATCATCGAGCCGACATGGAGAAGCATTCACTAGGATGCGACAGCAACGCATCACATACACGTCAGCCCAACATGGTCATAGTAGGTGGTAGGACCCAGCATGTTCCAGCACCGTTTTTCTGGTGTCGGAAATCATTGCCAGTTTTGCTCGTCATTCAATCATAACCACATTAAGGTATTTGACAGCCTGGGTGTGGCAAAGTAATGGAATAACGTTACGTCCTTAGCAGGTCGTACAGTAGAAGCTTACGAAAAATCGTCGATAAGAACCCTTTCACCCTAAGTGCAACCAGCAGACTCATGGGAGTCCTAGCATGCACTCAAATTGAACATACCGGTCTTAATGAATTTTGATGCCAGTTTTCTAAAGGCTGACCAGTGTTTTCTAGTAGCATCCCAAAACGGATGCTAAACTACGTTTGGAGTGAACCTCGGGGACACGGAACCATATTTACACGAAGTGTTGGTAAAAGTTGTACGGCTTACATTTTCCCATCATCACTTCTTTTAACTATCATTCTTGGTGTCGTCATCCATCATTACCATCCATGCACGCTGCTCTGCTAGGATACGCCATGTTTCCCCCGTCCCATACTACTCTGGAATTCAAACAATCGATATCTTTGCTCTCATTCAGTATCAGAAGACGAACGGAACATTGGTTCAGGAGCTCGTTAAGAAAATGTCCTTTAAGTGGCATCAAATATGAATCGCCAATTGAATTGGACATAAATAGCGGCGTTAGTGTGTTTGTACTCGTGCAATTCAGCATTTCACCTTATCTGTTGACAGGTTGTCATACGCTGCATGGCACTAAAGAAGCCATCAATGTACGGCACACCACGAAAGCTTTTAACGAGCTCTTTCAAACCACGAATCATGGCTCCGTTGTGCTAAGTTTGTAGTGATTGGTGCTGTTTCATTGTGCTGCGAAGCATTCACCAAACGAACAAATTGGAGACTGAATTGGCTCTAGTCGGAAATTCTCTGTGCCGTTTAGTTGTGTTGGACGTTTGTTATAACAAAAGGTAACTAATGCTCGGAGCGATAGATTTTCACCACATGGCATGGCAGCATGGCAGATAAAGTAAACAGGGATTTTTCCAATCGATTCGAAGCTGCACCAAACTTACTGTAATGTTTATTGATCGTCTATAAATTGTCATAGATAAATGATGAATTATCAAGTGTACCGGAAAGTTTTCGGCCGTTGTTTTAGCGATGTTTAGAACTTTCTGCATGGCTAATATAAACAAATTATTTTCATCGTAAAGTAATTACAATTTTTTATTAGTTCATCACATATCTAGTGCTTGCTCCATTTTTTATAACTCGACTTCTGAGAGATCTTGACCAACTGGAGCAGTAGACAAGATTCGTCCTCTAGATCAGGGGTCTCCATACTTTTCAGCCTACACGATAGCGTGGGGGCAACTAACGCATTATCTTACGGGTAATTTACACAGATGTTGCGATTGAGATGGTATATTTTTCACAACTATTAGTATTTAATGTAACAGACTATTAAAGTAATGAATATTTGAACAGTTAAAAAATATAACTTTTTTTTTAATTAGACAATTTCTTAAAATGGTAACAACAGCGAGGAAGGCTCTCGAGGGCCGCATTCGTCCCGCTGGCCGTAGTTTGGAGATGTTCTAGATGTCACTGCTCTAGATGTTAGTCTGGAGGTGCTTAGTTCAGTGGCTAAAAGCGGAAAGAGATTTTTCTCGTTGTTCTATGGAAAGATTATATTTGTTGTTCGTAAAGTTTTATATTTACTGTCAGTTCCATACCCAGAAATTCGTAATAAACAATTCCCAAGCCATTGCACTAAATCTGCAATATTGCTTTGTTATAGCGGATATGGAAGTTACTGGAGGAAAGTGGTTAAGACATGTAGTATTTTTCTTAACAAATAGGAAAAAACCCTCAAAAAATGAGTACAAATAAAGACAACTAAACTTGGGCGAGCGAGAAGAGTTTAGACCGGTTGATCTGGATACTATTCAGACAAAACATTCACCTCATCAATTTCTTGATTTGAGCGTCCCCCTACACAAGGCAAGTTAAAAATTTAATTGTTTTTAAAATTTAATTGTAAATGTTCAATTTAGATAGTGACCTTTCCCATTGGATCCAAACCCTCGTACGCAGGACTGACTACCTGGCTACGGGTAAATAAAGTCAAAGAAAGCCAGATATGAACCAGACCACTTGTTTGAGGTTGTTGTGTCGATAAATAAGAAAAAGTTCAATTTAGCTACTTTATGATTGAAGAATGGATGTATCCACAAAGACGGTCCAGATGAAACTCATTTATTCCAAAGTCTATATTGTTCATCGTACTTCATTTCTAATCATTTCCCTTATCCGGTTCTATAGCCTTGTTCCTATCCATAGCCCTAGTTGTTTGAACTAAGAGAAGAGATAAATCTATTAAAGGTATTTAAATGATCGCCTGCACGATAGATACCATATATAATTATGAGTTTGCGAAACCTGTGAAGTATGATCACATGTTCAATAGTGTTACAGATATTATTAGAAATGAAAGCTGTTATACATCATTACGCAAACATAATTAATTCATAATGTCGAAAAAATACCACTGAAAAAATCTGACATTGATTGACATTGATTAGATATACAATTTTATTACACGTTTTGATATTTGTATGTAAAAGATGGTGCTTTCATGTGCTCCCATTCTAAAAATTACACTATCGTTATGTTCAATGTGTTGAGAAATATGAAGGTTGTCAATGTGCCCTAGGATAATATTTCCAAAAAGTTCCTTGTACAATGCACAAGGCTGTTTGCGGTCATGGTCAAGATTATGGTCGACACAAAATGGTTGCGAAAATCGTTTGTTACATTTATTTTACTAACACATCCCTGATAGTTTGCATAATCTGGAACAGTGCCCAACAGCAATGCCTTAAAAATGAAACCGCACGGTATTCATAATTCAAAGAATTTTCCTTGCATCCCTCTCGTACTATCCTTGACCGGTGTTGAAGTATCTCTTTAAGTGACTAGACTCTGGTTTTCATTTTATCCGCCACCATTCCCATGCTTTCAAAAGTCTACACTTCCTGCAGGGATAACTTCATAGTAGCCAAGGATATGAATGTTTGGAAATGTTTTTGTTGGCAGTCGACATCTATCTTCGTTCTGTGTTGAAAACTCTCCCTCTTACCCTCTTTCTCTGCCTTCCACGTTCGCTCTTTCCATTTACACATGGCCTATCAGGACTATCTGCATCGGAATTTCTAGCCTTTCAAGGACAGCACAACCAATATTAAATGCTGCACAGCAACTGAATGGAAGTGCATACTCATTTCAATACAGTTTTTGGGAATTCCCCAAAATAAGCATAATGGTTACGAGCAAATCCGCCTCTCATCTAATTCAACTGTAGTCTCATTCAAATAGAAGCATTATGATATATTAAAAAAATAGATGTAGCATAGTATTCCTAGTTTTTACAATAATTGTTCGGCTTTTTTTCTTGTGCAAAAAATATGTTATGTTTGAGATAATAATATATGTGAAGCAATATCGAAATATCTTTCAAATCTAAATTCATTTTATGCTTGATATTTGTATCGCTATGCTCGTTACGTATGTCATAGCTGTCAGTGTTCTGTTTCGTTGTTGAAGTTTCGATTCCAGAAACAGTGCGAGCTGCCAGCCTAATGGCAAACATGCGCTTCATTTTGCTCAGTGCTGGATTTTCTTCACCAAGCGTAACATGAAAGTACGCAAGATAAATTGCAGTCATGCGTTGTGCCATAAAATTTTAATAACTCAAAGTTTCCCTGCTGATCTCACATAATCGTTCGTATGTCGTCACGCGTTCTGGTAGCTAGGAGAGATGGAGACACGAAATTCTATTTACCAATACCCGATCTACATTTGGGCATGTGAAGAAAACATAAAATTCATTTCTATCAACAGTAATGAAGAACCAAACTTTTTATCAATAATTTTTTGTCGCACGTGTAACATATCACATGTAAAATATAACATATAACATATCAAAGGAAATTTCTGCAATTACAAAGTTCTTCTTTAAAATCGACAATCCAACCAAATTGTACAAGTATCTTCTTCTTCTTCTTCTGGCGACAGTGTTTTCCTCCTATGATGCCAGGTTGGATAGCAACCAGGGTTTGACGTCTCTGTAGAGTAAACCTGTCACTCTATTTCTCTCTTTTTTTTCGTTTTGGTTTAAGGTTATTTGGTGTCTTTTTTCTTCCTGTCTATCTATTTCCTTTTCCGACTTTTGTTTGTTCTATTGGTCTTCTATTCTGTTATTGCTTTCTTTTCATTTGTTGATCTTCTAAATTTATGCTTTGATCTTTTTTCAACTATCATGTATTTTGCTATGCAAAAGACATGTAGTAGAGTATCTGCCTAGCTTTCTTGTTAATGTTTGTTTATTTTTTTTTCATTGTTTATAGTATTTTGTTCATTGTTTTCGTTTGTTTGGTGTTAATGTTGATGTCTTTGTGCCAGATTTGGAAAGGGAATTGGTTTTGGATATCAAAGAATTTTTTTCCTTTGTTTTTTGATAGTGCACTATACCATTTTTTTGGTTCATTTTCCATTTCTGTTTGGAACAATTTGGTGGCATCTACGTATCTAAGCTTGTTTTCTATCTTTTGATCCGATATGATGCCCATATCTGCTAGACTATATGCTGTTTCGTTTCTTTTGTTTCCGACGTGTGACGGTATCCATACTATTGTTGCCTGTGTTTCGTTATCCTTTTTTAATATGTTATATACTGTTTCTTCTAGTTGTAATTCCGATTGGGCTTTTTCTAATATCTGTATAATATAATATATATCCCTCAGGCTGTCTGTGTATATTGTTAGTTTGTTTAGTTTGTATATATCTGCCAGGTCAAGCGCTTTTTCAATTGTTGTTAGTTAATTGTCGTTGTCGATGGTATGTTTTTTAGGTTATATTCGTGGTATATGAGTCTATGTTTGTTTTTTATGTATTGGATATGGCTTTTGAAATTTAGCGGTTTGTTTATGATTGTTCCTAGGTATTTGTACGAGTTTGTTTTTTCGATAGTGTTATTTCGTATTTTTAGATTGATATTATTTGTTAGTTTGTTGTTGAAAATTATGTACTTTGTTTTGTGTATGTTAATTAGGAATTTAAAGAGTTCAATTTCTTGCACGAAATGATTTAGAGCTATTTGTAGCTTGATTTGTAGGTCAGTGTAGGTTTTAGCCACTTCCTAGTATTACGAAATCATCTGTGTATTGGATTATCTTGATATTGTTGTTTTCTATTTTTTTGTGTATGTCATTGGTGTAGATGTTAAAGAGAGTGGGGGACATAACGTCTCTTTGGGGTAATCCGTCTGTGACTAGCATCTTGATTATTTTTTTACTTTCGATTTCAATCGTTCTGTTTTTTAGGAAGGCACTTACCCACATGGTTATTTGCGTGGGTATCTTCGATTCAATTATTTATCCTATTAGTGTTCTTGTTTTTACGTTAATGCATGCTTTTTCCAAGTCTAGAAAGATCACTCCACTTATTTTGTTTTTTCGTTTGTTTTGATATTTTTTGATATATATTTGATATATTGTACAAGTAACTTAACTTTTTCGCTTTCATTATAAGGACAACATGATAATCTTGCAATCAAGTCAAAAGCTAAAGCTCAGCATTTCTAATGTTAGATTGTAACGTGACTAGATAGATACGTTTGTAACATTTGCCAGAGACAGAGACGATAATAAGTGTTAAAAGACCTTCCGTCGTACAAGAAAGGCACATTTAATGCGATTAGTAACGATAGTTTCTTACATTTCTTCTCCCTGGAGTCATAGGATCTAAGGGTAAAGATAAATGAATTTATCGATAATTTTGAAACGCATCGGGTTAACGAGACAGCACCAGCAATTAAGGATAGCATTCTATAATATAGAATAAAGCATACAGAATATCTCAAGCATTTAAGCGGCGTAGATGACCTTAATGGACTCGACGAAAAAACAGCATTACATGGAAAAGACAACATAAATTACATCAAAGTGCAAAACAACAGCACAAGGCACAAAGATGCTATCGCTAACGATTTAGTCAATGAGTTAAAAGCTGTTGCTAAAGTTTGCAAATAGGATAGCTGTTAAATATATTCCAGTTTTAATATATTGTTATAAGGTTTCATAATAGTTATGATTAACATTTGTTACGTTAAATCAAACAAAATAACTCATTTTTATAGCTAGGTAACATTGCAATGAGATCTTATTAGTTACGAATCTAATCTTATGTGTCGCCTTCTAATGAGGAATTACGTTGGCAATATCCATAAGAATGAAAAGAGTGCCAGTACAAACGGCTTTTGCGTAAGATCCATTAAAGGTATCCTCACATTTCGAAATTATTTCATTGGATCTTCAACGATCTTAACGGAAACTTGGACGAGCCATGGTCCAGTTTTACTTTTTTTAACGAGTCAAACACAAGGAAATACAGCAAAAGCATTTTCAACAGTTTGCTTTCGGCTTAGTGTACGTATAAGTTTGCACAAAATGGGACGGTAAAACTTTTTAATTACTCTCTCTGCGCTTGGAACTTTTAAAACTCTAACGCTAAATTGTACTAGGGTTAAAAATCATACAGGAGCAAATGCTGCTCTAATGAGAAGTATAAAAAACTACTGCCACTATTACCCAGCATTACCGGTTTCCTTCACATAAGTGATAACACTTCTCAAAACAATGAAGACACTCTTTGCGTTTGCCATTTTACCAATTATAATCGTCACGAGAGCTACTTGAAAGCACACTGCTTAACGGCCTTGTAGCATACAACTTTAATCAGACACAAAATGCTTAAAAATCTGTCAATTATTCATTTCGCTACAAATATGAATTGAATTTAAAAATTTTAGTATATTCATGAGCATGTATATATATATATATATATATTTTTGTGGTATAGGATTATTTTTATGTTACAACAGTTACATCGTTTCTCGCAATGTACCAAATTTTTACTAAAAACACAAGCACGTTTAGCGCGTAATAGAATTTACGATACCATGAATTGTGCAGCTAGCGCTTTTTTGTACAATGATTGCAAACCTATGGCATCTCAAAACTGAACTAGAATAGCGTCGGCTAACTTCTGTTGAAGCACGGTGTTGTTTGGGGAAAACGAACGCAACCGTTTGAAATGAATGAAGTTTCTGTTTTCTGCACAGTGCCGAACCGTTCGCTCATACATAATTCATTTTTGATAGATCCCATTAGGCAGGTGTAAGCGAGGTAACAGCAACAGGACACACATGGCGGTGGTACACTGCTTGGTATGGGGAATGTACCGTACAGTCCAGCAGAATAGGTTAGAATTCTGTAATACCATGCACGGAAAGGTTTGGGCAATTCTTTTCACGTTACGTAAACTGTTCGTTGAATTCCAACTATTCTTTCACTCCATCGTCTCGTACCACCAAACGGTGCGTGTTAAAGTCCTAACAGTGTTTTATATTACGTTTTTGCCGTTTACTACATGCCACAGCAAACGGTACTCTGATCAACCTGCTGCAACATTGGCGCTGTGGTATAATAGACGCCCACGTATTATGCTGGAATGCAGTGTTGTATGCGAAGTTCGATACGAATCGGTTCCCTTGAAAGTTCGGTTACGTGATGGGAGCCTAACATTGCAGAAGAAAGGTTTGAGAAATGCAGGAATGCGTGCAGCTTGGCATTATAAGGCAAACTGTCAAGGGGCCTAGAGGTAAACTGACTCGGAGTTACACATGATAGGCAGATAAAACATGTCACCAGTTTAGAGTGCACGTGCATGAATAATTTATGAGCATTTTTTCGAAGGCAAGGTTCATGACAGAAAGTCAGTGTAGCAATTGGGCGTGAATGCATATAGAGATTTCGTAAAACACGCCATCAATTAAACAATTATTTAGATGCCATGGGTATAACATCTATCGTAGTAAATACTGGCGATGGGGGTTCTCGCAAGTAATCCCCCATTAAGCACATTAAAATTCTGACTGAAGAAATGTTCGCTAAGTTGGCAATGAATGGAATGTTATGATTATTTTACATCATAAATCAATTAGAATGCCTCACGAGGTGCCAAGTCGTGGAGTGAAAGTCTACCTCACTGCAATCATGTTTAAAACAAATCAACAATGATGAAGTTTTAATATAACATTCTAATTTATTTTCTACAGCAACCCCAAAAGGTGCTTACTATAACCGGAGATATTCGGGCTAACGTTAATGTCAAACCATAGTTACCCTTACGTTTTATTTGAAGCCCTAAAAATCGAAAATATAATCTTCCACTTGGAATAGTTTGAAATCTTTTGATAGACATAATTAGTAAGCAACCGAAAGTAGTTTTCCAATTGGAAATGCAAAGTTTATTTACTGAAACTAGAACGTATAGCAAATGTTGTACAAATTGCCCCAGAGATTGTGCAAGAAAATATTGATTCTGTTTTGCAAGTGTTTCCAGCAGGTAGACAAATACTAGACCTTTACATTGCCAAAGCATGGTACCGGTGTGATAAAGTTTTCTGTGAACTTTCCCGCTTCTACTGTTGATTGAAAAGGCCCCCTACGGTTTTGAGTACGGAGCGAATTTCCAAATCCTTGAGAGCTTCGGGATTTAGGTGGCGAAAGTTTACTGCACCATCATACCTGTCGTCGTTCATCCATGATGAGGAAATATATTGAAATAAGAATTTCATAGTGAACTGCAGCTGTGTAGTGGTAGTGGGAGTAGTGGGTGAATATAGCTAGTGTGGGACTCAATGCGCTGTTAGGATGCATCGCATTGCCCCCAGGTGCAGTCGTCCTGGAAAGTTCGGAATAATCGGCATGTCACAGGGGGGGCAATGTAAATTTCATTAAATTTAGGAGAACAACGGTTGTTCCCGTTTATCCCGTTGTTAAAAAGCATCAAGCTGCTGGTTCTACCACGGCGTGAAGAGCAATTTTATTCACTTTACCAGTTCTTTAAAGTTGAATCACTCGCAAACACGGCAACTACAGCAACTAACATTACTGTCTCATGAATGTATTATACAGTGAACCGTACTCCATACTACAAAGAGGTAACGTCATGCGGGATACATCAGGAAGCTTTTCTGTACGGTTCTTATGTTTAGCTTCCTTTACCTCCCTTTCCATCAAAATACACCTTACCTCTTTCAGCAATTGATTGGTTGAGTAACGTTGTGTACCATTCGGTGCTTTGGACTAGGTGACAAGCAAATGATATGCATAATTAATCTCAAACAGGCAGAAGCTTTGGGGATGCTGAAGTATAGTTGCAGGGCACGGTGACAAACCAAAACCTAACACCTTAGTTTTCTCTCACTAGAGTTGCAGAACATTATTTTGTCACTTTGCATCAAACCGAACCGACATTTCTTTGCATCGAACCGAACCGGAATTCTACTCAATAGGAAGAGCTTTAAGTGTAGGTAGCTTAAATAAATTTAATCCTACCATTTTTCACGTTAGTTACACACACGTTAGTTTACTCCATTTTTGATCGATAAATGTATGAATGAGTTCGTGTTACCAATATCTATAACATTTTTATTGAGTCTCCTACGCCCACGGAAACACGAAGCTTAATAGCATAAGTTGATGTTCTTGAACCGCTATCCGCTAAAAAATGCTAACAAATAGTAGCTTACAACACTCAAGTCCCATCGACCCATTAACGGTAGAGAGTGCATGAGGGTTTACATCGGCCCACGTTCCTATGTTTCCACTAACTTTTACTTAAAATTCACCGGGTTTACCTTCTTCATCAACCTGCTTATCTGATACTCAAGCCGGGATCTAATTACATTTCGTATCTGGTGCCCCCAAAAGCAGCGTGCTTCTTAGATTGAGCGTGTACCTTTGCACGGGAGGAGGGAAATAAATTCTTTAAATCTCCACAACATGATTATCGGGACGAGATTTCAATCAAGCAGCTTCACTGTGGCGAAACATCTGAACCCTCAGCAGTTAACCCACATTGCTCGTTCCCCACTCTTAAATGGCTGACACAAACTGACGGCGAAACGATGGCATTGAGTTAATGAGCTAAATTTATCCCTTCCTTTTGACGAGCGCAGTACGACGACAAGTTCGATCCCAAGGACTGAGTATCACCGAATTGCCCAGAGTGGAACGGGTTTGCAGCGGAGGCAAAATCCGTCCCTGGCTGAAAATGGGTTCTTCGTTCATCGAATCATTTGCGTCCGCCCTTTACTTCTAGTCTTCTCACGCACTCTTGGCTTTCCATCTATCTGGGTACCACCGCTTTCTCCTGCTCCCGCCACGAACCAACCCATTCCATCCCAGCCCTACTGCTGCCTCAAACACACGTACACACACATTCGTCTATCAGCCCTGTAATGTGCTTCAACGCACTGGAGAGTTCCCATGCGTAAGCGACAAGACACGAGAACGATGATTCTGATCGAATCACTACCGCTCAGCAAGCACGGAAAAACTCCTTCGACCGGAAAATGTTGAATCTTTTTCCGGAACCAACAAACGAAGCTAACATGCTGCTATAGTGTTACTGTAGGACGATGTTCTTTTTTCCAGTATCACCCTGTTCGTACAATTTCCATGAACCGGTTGGTCTCGAGCCGGGGAAGGACATTACGGGGTTTTAGCACCACAAATGATCAATATCTAAGCAGTACTTGTCAGAGTGGGAACTTATTGGAATAATCACAACTGCTTATATACCATTGTCAAGCAACAGGAGGGTGGTAGGATTTTAGCAAAAATCAGCAACAATTACTTGGAATTTTTTTGGTGGTGCCAACAAAAACAACGTGCGTGTTCATGTTCATACCTGAGGTGAATTTATGACAGTTCGTTTTTCGTTCCTTTATTGCGGTTGGTCGCACAGCGCTTGTCGCCATTTGTTCGTTTATCAGTTGGCAATGTTCGCCTTTTTCATTTCGTTTCCTAGTTTACTTTTTCAACACCAGCCATTCTTCATTCCAGTAACGACCGAAAGCGACTGTCAACGCTCAGCCGAATGACAAGGTTTGTGGGAAATTGGAAATGAGGAAAGCGTGAAATAAATTCAATCTCAGACTAAACCTACAGTCTTCGTGGATGAAATGTTTTTCATCGCTTCTTCGCACAGCGAAAAGTGAGTCTTCAGTGGTTGAGACTCGTTCATACCCATACTACAATTTCCCTTCCCGTACGCATCGCACCCTTTCCGTTCGACCCTTAGGACAAGCAGACACGGTTAGAAAATAGGCACTCCCGCTCGGCTTGGTTGCGGAAATGATGCAAAGTGGATGGAAGGGCATGCGGCTGAAGTAAAATTTACAAGGTTTCCGACCAATTTTCACACCTGACTAGCGATTGAATTAAAGATGGGACGAGACAGTGAGCCTTCGTACGAGAATGCCAATGGGGAAATGTTTCAGTTCTGTGGATGAAGATACGGCTTGATAGAGGATAGCGCCATGCTCTCAAGCCGAGTCCGTTTGGTTGGCATTCGAGAAGAAACGAGCCAAGAAACGTGTCATGATGATGAAAAATATGCGGGTTTTTTCACTGCATTTTTATTCTCTATATTTTATTCTCACCTTCACCTTAGCATTTTACCATTATTATTACCCTGCCTTTCAACATTCGCACCGATGTTCGGAAGACATAAATTCCTTTGATCAACCATGCGGTGCTGTTCGATCGTCAAGTTTTCTGCATTGGCTTCCTGCTCGAAAGCCGATGCCCTCGGTCGCCTAGATGAAGTGGATGGATGTTTCAAGACATTGAAAAATAGGAAAAATCAATGTCTAGAACGAGAAGAACATCCCGGATACTTTGGAACAAGTGCCATAGCCTTGGTGCGTGCGTAAGGACCTCTTCCAATCGGGGCTTCGATCTTAAGGTCGATTGGGAAGTAGTAGATCTGCTCTGGAATTTCGGGGAACTCGGCAAGGATTTTAAAACGTTTTCGTAATGGGATCAATTTATAACTTAATAGAGTAATGGAATGTGGCACCTTTTCACGTTTTCCCCAATTTACTATCGGTCGGTTCAAGTACGACCAACTCGTTTTATATTGTTTATTCCCCCGTAACTCACCAAGAGATGAGTTACCTTGTTGGCTCTGTATATTGTATGTCAGTATGTATATTATATTGTAATTATTTAACTGCGATGGTTTGGTATGAAGGTTAATTACTGAGAAATATTGTATGTATTTGTAATATTTCTAATATTATTAATACCTTTGTACATGTATTTATTTAACTATTTTTTACCCCCATTCTGGACACCGTGCTTATACTTTTACCTGTGGTGTGTAACAAGGTCAAATTAGAATCAATATGTATAAAGAACTTGTCATGTCAAATAAATCTCTAGCTGATGAAAATTCTTTCGTTACGTAATTTTGGTCAGGTGAAAAACTACGACTTATGTTTACTATGTTTTAATAAATAAAATTCTATTAGGAAGATGAAAGGCTTGAAAGTATGATATTATATATTGAGGTGCGCATCATCATGGTGCAAAATATATAAAAAAAACGTCACGTATAAACGCATCAAATTATCAAATATTTATATTTAATATTCTTCCTAAAATTCGTCATTTCATTCAAGTGAAACAGTTTTAGAAAAAACGTTAAAGAAATTAAAATGAAGGATTTCAGAGAGAAATTTAAAACGAAAACTTGTTTTTATCGACATGATAGTACAGAACAAAATAAATTGACTAACTTTCGTATTAAGTGTACTTGAAATGCGGAATGTAAAATTGATTTTGCTACGATGCTCGCGAATGCTCGCTGCAGTGGAAAATAATAAGATCTATCGCAAATATTGTAACAGCTTTTAAATTCGCACGGTGAGTTGCATGTCATTTTGTGTGGCCGCAAATGCACTTCTTTCGCGTTCCCGTACTCGTACACTTACTCAAGTGGGAGGGCAAATTTAAATTTCGTTCCGGTTGCACTAACAAGAAAGCTGGAAGCTTGTTGGAGCTGTGAAAAAAGTAGTTTGAATTGCTACAAAATGGATTTGAGGTGACGATTGAAATGTAAATTCAGCTGCAAGGATAAATAAAACACTTTGGCACATTCACGCTTACACACACACCCAAACACTCACCAATGCACATGGACACAGTTCCGGGAAAAGAATTCCGTAACCAAAGACGACAGTTGGCAAGATTCCACGGTCATGATGAGACCATCATCGTGCCGTGCCAGCTAATTATGGTGCGACTTCAACTTACAAGAGAGCGGTTTTTTGTTATAAACTCTTCGTCATCTTTGTCAGCACGGTCATTGAGGTTGGCGGTTCATGATGATTGACACCAAATGCTATCGCTTTGCACGCTGGAAACGCTGGAAAAGCTTTCAGTGCTAACCGCATTTGACATAGTTTTTAATTCACTTCCGAAGCCATACCGTATGCTGAAATGTCAGAATCCATTTGCTGTTCTTCTGTTCCGTCTTGTGCACTAGACAATCAAACCTAGGTAAATCGGAGAAAATAATAAAACAACCTCACAGGTCTTAACGAGTCGCGCGGTTATGGTAATGGAAGCAAAAGTACGCTTCATGCTCTACACCCTTGTGCAGCCACCATTTCGTGTCATGAAACATTCTTCAGCGTGTTCTGGTTCTGGTTCTGGTCTGCATCACGTTGTGTGGAATTGAACTTACGTATTTGTAAGCTGCATGTTAAAATTTAGTAGTCATTCTGTACAGCTTGTAAATTCGCCACGACTTTTATTCCTGTGTGGTGCACCCCCACAACCAGAACCAAAACATTTCTTTCCACTCTGTCGAAGTCCGTTTCTCAGCCTTTTGTCACAAGTATATTTTTGTTTTGTGGTTTCAACGTTTGAGGTTTTTTTGTTAGCAAATTTACATTTTCATGTTTGCAATGTTTTGGCAAAGTATCTGTGCAGTGCTTTTTGAGTTACGAGTTAAAAGGTTCGTATTATTTTTACGAGCGTCTGGTAGAAAATATGATACGAAGGATGCGTAAAAACCCATTCAATGCAAATGCATTTCGGCTAAGCCGGTCCTTTTTCTGTGCTCCTTACAGCAGGCAATGCTGTTGTAGATGGTTTATTTTCCTTTTTTGCTTCATTCTTCTTGCAAAAGTTTAACATTTCCGGATATAGAAAAAAAAGCACACCTCATTCAGGTGAATTCAATCTCTATTGGCCGTTCGTTCCACACATTTGCTACATTTCACATGTAGCATGAGGGCAGTTCATGTGTTTCGTATTATACGAAAATATCCTCGCAAGGGTTCTTCTCCGTTTTCGTCGACGAACATTGACTCGTTTATGTTTCCATTCTTTACTTTCTTCTGCCTCCTTATCCACATCAATGTTTATTTATTTGAAACTACGCAAAGTAAATCTATGACTTCTTGTCTTGTTTGACATTGATAAAGTTAGGAAAAAATAAAATTTAAATTTGCATATGTTACTGAATAGAACAGGAAATAAGAGAACAGTTATCTAAAAACAACCACATGACCGTTGTGGTGTGCAATGTTCAACGTATGTGTTAATATCCAGCATACGTTGGACTGGTGTTTGAAGCGTTGGGTTATCTTTTATTCAACATGTTTCCTTTACCGTAACTACGGAATCGTAATGGGCGCTTTATTGCCTCGATTCGAGAGTGGGTGGAAGACCACACGTTCGCAAAAAAGCTACTGAATTTATCAACATCTGAATATCTAGGTAACGGAAAATACGGAAGATTCCGTATCATTTAATCTTTAAGCTGTACGTGCATACTACAAGTAAACATTAATTTGATGGAAAATATATATTTCTTATCAACATTACACATAAAAACTAAAATAATTTAAAAATAATGTCAAATCTCCACAATCTAACAATTTATCAATTTATCAAACATTATAAATTAGAAATAATGGCAAACTCCACAATCTTACAATTTATCAGTCATTGGGAGCATGCAGATGTAACAACACTAAAAGTATTATTACTGCTCTTAGATACAAATTTCAAGCAGCGATAAGCTGCATCCTTTTTAACACGGCTCGTTTTCAACGCTCCTGGCCGCCTTGAGCTAGTCTCTGTATATTTAACGACGCTCGTGACTTTAACTTTTGCACCTGTGCAACTGAAATTTACACAGATAATTATCTCAAAATAATTAAGTCCTCCACGTGGGTTCTGTCTGGGCACAGTGTTGCTCCTGTGAGCTTTAAACGGTCGTAGTATACCGGAGCGCGTTTGACATTACGGCGAAACAGCAACTAGGAGATAGAAGGAATAGGGCCAAACGGATGTATACCTTTGGGCACGGACGGATACACGCAAGCCAAGTATACTAAAGAAAGGAAGCACCATCAACAGTGTTAATGTGAAGCCAACACCCTCAGACGCGACTGGGAGATAAGTGATACTCATCCATTCCCTAACCGTATTCTCTAACTGCCACAAACCGACCGTGACCGTTGGTCGAGTGGAGTCGAGCTAAGGAAAAGGAACGGTGCTCGCTCAGATGACATTGTTGATGCGGAACGGCAAAATCTCAAGTTACCACCCTTACATACATTATGTTGTCTCGTACGATCAAAAGAAAAATCTGTTTTATGCTGTGATGTACCCTACTTAAATGCAAACAGTCGGTCGTTCAAACAAAAGAAATACTGAAAAATCCCACACACTCTTAGCGATTAGTTTGAGAAAAGAAATTGAAACAACCAAAGTTCCTAACTTAAATGAGCCCTGTGCTCACCATGTATTGTGCAATGCTTTAAAAACGAGCCAATTTTTCTTATACTACGGTGTCAACAAGTTTTTGATTTGGAGTTTGTAAGTAAATACGATAAATTTTAGCATATTTGTAACGTCAGGCAGTTGGGCAAAAACCAGACAAACAAACATCAGTCAAATTCGCCTATGTAAGCATCGCAAAGTCCAAATGGAATTTAAATTTCATGAATGAATTGTAGGCGGTTTACTCACAGCAATCGGATACATGATGATATAATCCCAAGAAAAGATCCTTTAAATGAGGCCAAAAGTTTACACTTGTGTACTAACATCAAAATGAGAGAACCCCAAAGTGATCCCCATAAATTAGTTGATGATGCCAATGATGATGGCGTCGTTGATTACGCTACACACGGATGTTGCTGACAAGGAGTGTTGAAAAGGTCTTTCTTTATCTCATTTCAGTGTTGAACGGGAGGGAAAAGTTTGGCAAATGAAAGTGGGAATATATTTTCGTGCTGCCCTTCCGGAATCGACGTTTCTGTAGCAGAACGGGTTGAAAAACTTTTTTTTCACCAGTGAAAGAGGTTTACCTTTGCTACCAGCTTTCCACTTCGTAACTTTTTTAGGTTCCTCTATTCGGCAATAGATCTCTCTTTCACAAACTGAAGGAACCGTAACCATTGAACTAAATTGACTGACACATCGAATTATGATTATTAGAAAAAAAGGATCAGTTTTTTTGTTCGTTTATCAGCAACCTTTCTGTAATCGTTTGTATTGACGAAGATTTTCTGAAGTAAATGAAGCAAGATGAAATCCAAATATTCGATTAATATTTCTGTTGATCAAATTATGTTTCTTATGGGTCTGGCATTGGTTATAAGCAGGCGATTGAATTTTTCTTAATAAGCTCCTTTTAAGTGAAAGCTTGCGAAAGCGATTTCAATGATTTTTTCTGTGACAATAGACAGGTTTTTTTTAATAGAACAAATTTGCAAACCAAGATATATAATACATTCTGAGTTTATAAATAATAAACAAACCACAAATGGCAAGACATCACGGCTCGATTGCGTGATGGAACTATAAAATGTAAGCAAAAAAAATTGAGGAAAAAAACTATAACCATTTCCGTTTTGACATTGCTGATGATCTCGGAGGCTCTTTGGATTCGGAAGATTCTTTGTTATATTTCGAGAACTGTTGTGGGCAGTAGCATGCTTACAGTGGTTTAACCGAGAAGATAGGGACGCTTTTGTTTGAGTCCGTGGATACTTACAGAGTAATGCTATGAAAATGGTTAGAAAAATTGCATGGTAATGTTGTCTAATAATCCAAGTACCTCTATCCTCTACCTCTAGTACCAATACAGCATAAACTCACCAAGGACACCCGAACAGTAACACCAAACACCCAAATGGCCAATATTGAATAGTACATAAGATACGTTTACGACTTAGGCAGGACGGACCCGGTTAAACAACAAAGTCTTACGGACAAAAGATGAATTTCTTATCGCCCATCAAATTGCTCCCTGGTCGCATATTGAATACGATACGAATGAAAAGTGTATGAGAGTGAAAATGTGGTATAGTAAATAAAAAAAATACCACCACAAATGATGACGCACTTTTTTTCGGCTGCAATTGGATTTGTTATGTGTAAAAATGGCTGCCATCTATCATACCAGCTTTCGGATTAACTTTACGATGCAGCACCAAATATTTTTTTGATGGCATTTGAATCATTTGAATTACGATATGAAATTGATGACATGCGTTGGTTGACTGACAAAAATGGCATTTTGTTGCATAATTTCGTGCACATACTATAAACTACTATAACTACTATAAACTTCAATGAACTATAATATCAACTTACTACGCTTTTATCTAAATATTTCCACGAAGCAAATCACGCTCTCATAAGTTCCCAGAATCATTAATATTATGGTTAATTGCCACAATCGCTCTGTAAGTGACAAATCGTTTCTAACACAGCCACAGTTACCCATTAGTGATGCTGTCACTGTGGGTTAACGACAGTTGGGCAATGATTGCATTCTATTTCGTTGATGCTTGATGTTCTCCACACGCTTCAAAATTATTCTCTGCCTTCTTGAAGGATGCAGTTCCATCCATCACTTAGACTGCGGCTGTGCCAAAACAAAAAAGGTCGCCTCCCGGTCTGTCGGTGTTACGATAAATAATTATCCTCGAGCTGGTGTGACTGCAACATTAATTAACGCCGAATGGTTGAACGTTTGGGCCCAACTTCCTGTGCTAAGCAGAAATGCAAAACCTCCATCTCCTGTTGTGCTAGTTTTTTTCTTTATCTTTCTCCCTCTCTTTCTCTCTCTCTCACTCTCTCTCACACACACACACACAACCCATTGAAGCATAACACTATTCCGTCCTCGTTTTTCATACTCGGTATCTTCCTCGTGAGCTTACAGAGTTCTCCGCTGTTAGTTGGTGCATTGACTAAAAATTTTATCCGTTTCCTGACCCGGATAAGACAATCAAAAGGCACCCACAATCAGAATTCTGAAGTTCATTGTCAGCCATTCATTTCTCACTCTCGACGAAACTTCCCACTGTTACAACGGGCGTATTTTTAATGAACCTTCCCAGATTTAGAGCAGCCAACAGAGGGAAGCGAATCTAGAACGGAAGCAATTCTATCTTTAGGGTAGAACAAATAGAGTGAATGCTCCTTACAATGTATGCTTCATGGGAACAGACACGTTTTCCTCGTCTGCTTGTTTGTGTTTGATTGTACGCATCTTTTCATATGACATTTAAAATCGATGATTGTTTCCCCGAACTTAATCTGCAGCTATTACAATGGATTTGTTGTAAACTGTAATTCATTCCAGCGATTTGAAACACTTTCAGCATTTTTAAATCATATTAAATATTGTTTATTATTGTGAAATAGTTGATTGAAATATAGCTTTCTCTTTAACTAATGCTTTGTTTCTAGTTCATTAAGGGTTCCGGAAATTCGAACAACAAATCATTGGTTTCGTAGAATAATTTATGTGAGCTTCCAACAAATTATGCAATAGAAAAACATGACCGCTTGCCAATGCATCCTCAACCTGTGTTCAACATTGTTAAAATATTATAAACATTTCCCTCGTGAACAATGTTGCTGCTAGCAAAACCCTGACAAAAATTCGCCGTGATTTACGGTTATTGACAAATACTGCTGCCAAGGGTGTTTAAATGCCACCCTATACTACCCGACGGATCTACTAATAGAGCAAAGTTATTGGGCTTTTGCCTGAATGAGACGTTTTTAATTCCACAAATAGTCTCAGTAAGCTTATTTCCCATCCCACTCGTGGTCCGTGGCCACAAATCTAAGCATAAACTTTTACGCTGTCGGCTGAATCCCATGAATAACGGTAGAAGCAACAACTGTGTTGCGATTTGTCTCCGAGCAGGCTGTTTAATGTTGTCCTATTTATTATTATGAACCGACAACGTCGTTGCCACGAGCTTCACAGTTCGTTTATGTCACGCTACGGTGCTCCAAAAATGTTCTGCGGATATTGATTGTCCCTTACCGACCACCGGTTGCCGGTTGCGCATGAGGGAAGGATTGCACAGGAAATGAAGTAGCGGAAGAGGTGCTGTTTCCATTCTAAACAGATCCTCACCAACCCGTTGGTCGGTATTTGGGCAACCTGTTCAATGGCATTAATTTATCACCCCAAAGGCATCATCGAAAGGTTGAACGAGGGCGACACTCTAACCACTTAAATAATATTGGAAAACTTTTTAATATCCTTTCTCACCCTTTTCATTTTGTTGCGATTTTTTTCTAGTCGGTTGAACTCTGAAGTATGAAGCCATTTATACCCCAACACGTAGAAGTTATTTGTTGTAGATATTTCGCTTGCTCTCCACACAAGACAATGCTCCCCAGTAGAACCGAACAAATGAAAGCAGTTTTGTGTGTGTGCCCTTTTCTTTTACTCGATATATTTTCCCGAATCTCTCAATGTTCCATTGTCGTATTTTTTCAATTACATCCAGACCATAGCAAAAAAGAAAAATAGAACCCTCTGCGAATAAAAATCTAAGCCGACTTACCAGAAAGGATTTTAAGAAGTACAAAAAATCCTTTAAGCTCTAAATCCATTGCACATCCATTTCATGGATAAAAAACCGACTGAGCACTGCGTAGCGTCCCCCAAGTGGTTCAGGTTGGGCCCCTAACCATCAATTTCGTCTAACAAGTCCAAGGAGACTTCGTTCCCGATGACTTCATCGTGTACGCGCTCCTTCCGGCGCGCCACTGGCTGCTGATTTATTGGCCTTTTGGCCACCGCTGCCGTCAATGGATCTTTGCACGGCACACCTTTGCAAATGCCTTTGACCGTCTTTACACCTTTTGTGTCGGTTGCTGCCCTTGGTGGGGACAGTTTTACGCTAGAAAACAATCCACTTATCACGGTATGTTTCATTTCCCTAACGCTGTTTCTTTTTCTGGTCCTCTACTTTGCCATTGTTAAATACGCCATCCGAATCGGTTCTGTCCCTCGGGATGTGAAAGTGAATAAAATCCTCAATAATTTATGATTCCAAAACAATTCACCGTCAACCAAGGTTAGCTAAAAGTAGCACTGGACCGTTGTAATGCTGTCGGGTTGCTGAAACTGTTATAGTGACTGTTGGCTTTTTTTCTTCTCTCTTGTATCCAAGGTGTAAACATTAGTTGACCACGGACAGAGTTAAGTACAAACACACACGACAGAAACATACCTCCAACAAAATATGTTAAACCCATTCATTAGCCTGAAAGGGGTTTAGTTTGTGGTGCTTATTCCTCGCTACTCGCTTGCATATCTCATCCTTTTTTGCTTGTAAGCGAATGCGCTGAACAAATGTTGTAATATTTTACAACCATAATCCTTGCTTGCAAAGCAACGTGCCGCTCATCAAACACCAGGCGCCTCCATTTCGATGGAGACCCATAATTAAAGTCGTCCTTGAAACATTGATACTTTAAACATTAACTTTGCTTTTGATTTCCTTGTTTCGTGCAGTCGGCAAACAGCAACGTAGTCATCTCTGCCACCGTCACAGATTAGGTTTAGGATGTCATTCCAGCAGAGACTGCCGTTATGTTTGTGTCATAAAACTCATGTTCATGCGTCCTCACCGCCTTAGCATCCGTTGTTGTTGCGTGATCCCGAACGATGAAAACCACATTCCGCAGTAAAACACAAAACCTTCGCTGCAAACGGACTGACTGCGGTGTAAGTATGGCGCTAGTAAGGAAACACATGGTTCAAACAAGATGACCCCCCTTTGCTGCTGGCAGAAAACTTAACTGCTACGACATATGCTCGTCAACCGAGTCACCGTGATGGGCTGGTGCGGAAAAAGGAAAGCCAATTTCGTACCACAGGTTAGACGGAGCACAAAAATGAAGCAAAAACGTCCGATTCAAAGAAAATCTACGGGTATGGAACGTTTGGGCTACTATCCATCCCACATAAAGGCGGCCGACAGTTGACTGGACTGCTGACTGACAGAACGCAACGACTCAATAATTCTATCGGGACGAAACGCCTCAAGGAAGGATGGAGAGTTTCGCAAAAAAAGCTGCTCTCAACGTTCCAATGCGAAGCACAACCTTCCACTTTACGTTATGATGGATCACTGTACGGGCCAGTCAACAAGGTTGGCATATTGCGAATGTGAAAGAGGCCGTTTATGTGCTTTTCTCGTGTGTTATCATAGAACAACACTCACACGCAACCGGATGAAGTGAGGTGAGCTGCTGCGAAAAGATGAACCATTATTACCACACGCTAAAACTAAACACAACCTACCGAGTGCAGGAGTTTTCACATTGCACAGATAATTCTGGCATTCACTGCCGGTTTAAGCTTGCTGGTGCAACATTGAAGATCGTCAAATTGAACATAGGCCACTCTTAGTATAAACAAGAGTGAACTCACTGATTGGGAGTGGTGTATGGCTGTTATGTAAAGTAATTACGTTGCTTTAAAATTTCAAATCCATTTCTAATTTAACTACGATAGCCTTTTACACAAACACATTACGTGGGGCGTGTTTAGTCTTCCCGAAGGCTGCAAATTGAATATGCCGACTGAAAGGTAACGTCATGCCAGTAGGTAGGAAATCAAACAGCAACGGTAATTGGTGCCATGTGAACCCGTACGTGTGGTACTAATCGTTTCCAGCATCAAAGATGTCCGACTATTTGTCTTTATAAATTCATGCGTCGTTCCGCCATATCTCAACCAAGCGCCTTTTCTTTCGCATGCTGGCTTTCGGGCTGCTGTGAAAACGGATGTCGTAAATTTAACTCGGCATTGCCCACTACCTGGAGTTTGGATAGGTTCTGACTTTCTGCTAATGTACACAAACGCGTCGGGTGCCATGCGCTATTGATTTCGTCATTAGTGATAATTGATATCGATGGTATCGAATGTGAATCGAAATCGGAATCCCGATCGTTGCCTGCTGAATTGAATCGCTTATCATTATTTTTGGCTAAGCTGGGTAGAATAATAACGGAACATTTTTCATGCCCGCTCTGAGATAGCCGGTTGCTGATGACAAAGGCACCGAAAGAGTAGAACACATTAATTATTACATCATGTCCAGATTGTGACACATATAAAGTTGCACCAGATTTTTATTGTTCCGGCAATACCGGCGAATACCGTGGACACGTTTTCATTTTTGGGTCACCTCAGCCCAGAGAAACATACGGTTTCATCTGTCAGCAAATTACCGAGTTTGTCAGTATGAAAGACTCGTTGGGAAATTGGGTGAGCCCGCCGGACCCATCAAACGATCAATTAATTATATTTTGCTTTGTTGTCGAAACTTTTCACCCACGCTGACACTAACGACGTTGGAGAGGTTTTACGACCAGGTAAAGCTTAACGGATTTCTTTCTGCGGTTTCTTTTACCGGTCGCATGTACCCGGTTCTACTAATACGAAAAGCTCTTGAAGTCCCATATTTTGGCATCCTTCTGCACTGTTCCCAACAACCGTTCGCGGTGTGCGAACAAAGAATGGAGGTTTAGTAAGATATTTCTAAGGTGGCGAATAACCGACTCGGTTTCGATGCAACGAGGAGCAGAATGCAGTACCCGTATCCATTTTGTACCATTTGTTCCGAGCATTTTGTTTGCGGATTAAGATTGATTATTGATACTTATTGTACTTGTAAAACCAGTGTAACAAACTAGAAGGCGAAGTGTAAAAGTTTTTTTTCGTAACCCATAGCATATCAGAAGTAATCTGCAAGATGCTACGAACTGTGTTGGCAAGTAGTAAATATCCATAAACTTGGCGTGGCTGGCATAACATAAATATTTTTCATTTTCTGCATGACTGGATTACATTTCACTTTCCATGAAGATGCACAATGATGAATAAATAATAATTTTGAATGATCATATCAAGATATATTTGATTGATAATTGAGCGTAGAATGAAATAAAGAACAAGAGGAAATAACCTTCTTGTTGTTCAATTCTTTTCTCCAAAACATGAGGTACAAAACAATTACAAGGTCTAGGAATGATTTATCACGAAGTAAGACAACCTCACCTATCGAGTGGAAGTTCATTTTTTACTCCGAATCCAATCCAATTCCAAGCAGAATCCAATTACAATATACTCCATAAATATGCATGTATGGATAAGCAAGGGCATGAAGGGGTTTGTCTTATACAAGTGACTCTGTACAGGTGCAAATACTACTCAAACTGCATAACATTTGTTATCCATTTTGATTTATGACAATGATATAAAATGTTTGTTCAATACTGACAAATTTCGTAAAAAATTACCGAAATTAATTTAAAAAAATTTATCGTAAATTAAATTATCGTAAATTTACCCACACACGATACAATTTAGCGTATTTTCACGTGTATAACAACACTTTTTGTATACACGCATAAACGTAGCATTTTCTGTACACGGAGATTTCGTTTTGTAACGAACTTAAACTAATTTTTCTTCTAGATTTGAGCCAATTGTGTGTCTAGATCTGAATTTTCGAAGTTGTGTTATAAAAGGGTGATGCTATACACATGAAAATACGGTAATTTATTTAAAAAAAAACACACCATTCAGTCAGAGAAATAGTGTGTGAAAAGGAATGCAGGAATGTTTCGCAATCAAGTGCAATGAAAATAGTTGCTTCAGTTTCAGCTCTCACGAAACCCATCATGTGCAATCCGATAATCAACGATAACGTTACAACACAAAGCTGACGTAAAACGTGGCTTGACGTAAGCTATCTACTCGAACCAACTTCCGGATGAAAATTTCATTAGCATCGATTTTGAATCGTTTGATGTACGAATCAAGCTTAAGTAAAATTTATGTGGTTACCGCTCCACACGTTCGACGCCATTCGTATACAATCGATGCTATGTTTGCCTCATGCATAGCAAAGTTGATGTGTTATCGTACATCATCTACCAAACTTTACAAACGAACCGCAATAGTGTCAATATAGAATTTCACTAGCTTTTCTTTAGTATACCAGAAAACTTTCGGCTATAAAACATTCTCCGTTTCAGACACAAAACATTCAGTGTATTAGGTAGCGTTCTTGAGTAATCATTTATACTTTTGTTCATTTATTTTTGAAAAGCTTGTTTATTTATCCATCCTTACTACATTGGCGAAAAAACTAAAAGTGAACTATAATTTGTAGATATTAGATGATCGTTTAATGAAGCTCTTTTTGTTAGTATTAAAGATATGCGTAACATCGACTGTTAATTATGTTTATTTTAGTGCAAGTTTCAGCATACTGTTGAAAAAAGGTACAATCAGAACCTAGCTATAGCTCAATAATACATTACTGCAAATATTGAATCAAATCCTTGGTATCGTGGACGAATTGACAATATTGAAATGTTCAATGTAATTTGTACGCTAATAGGTTTTTATTATAGTTTTCTGTAAGTCAGGTTTAGTCGAACTTTATTTTCTTGATTTCTTGTATCTCTTTGATACATTAACAAAGGTAAGTATGTCGACAATTAAATAACTTCTGATGATTGCTAGATCAACTTTTTTATACTAGTTACCGTTTTCAATCAACTATTATACTTATTGTTATTTTTATTTATTTTTTGAGAAATGAATTGAATGAAACGAAACTAAATAATCTTCCATTCTGAAAAATAGAAACTAGAAAAATAATAAATAGAATAGACGATGATAACTTCTTTTATTATCACTGTTCACAGTACCGGTGGCCTGACGGTTTGTCAGATGAAACCGTTATGATGATTTATTGATGCTATTCTATTCTGGGAATTTAACGAAAAGTCGATAAGTCTCAATACCATGAGCACGAGCATGTAAGATGTACCGTGACTAGAAAGTTGACGCAGAAGTGAAAATACCCGTCCTGCTCAACACACATACATTGCTTTGCGTATTATCTCACATACAATCGATTTCTTACAGAACGTCTTTGAAGCTGATTGAATATAAAGCTCTTTTTCATACTGCAGATATCGATCTAGACTTGTAATCTTTGTTCTAATCTATTACAATAATCTGCGTTATTTGATTCTATCTTCTTTGGGGCGGTGCTTTGTTAGCGGTGCCGGTCTTCACACGACAGGACCGGTCCAAAATCCCATCTGGAACAATCCCTCTTACGCAGGACAGACTATTAAGCTGCTGGTAAATAAAGTTAGAGAATGTCAAAAACTTCGGGCTAAACTTCTTTAAGTTATTGTACCGAAGAAGCGGATTCTCTCTTTTGTTTTGGCTTAACAGCATTTTGATTCGTAAATGCTATAACATCCGAATTGTCAATGTGTTAAACGGAACGCAATAAATTAAGAAGTGTCTGATTCATTAACTCATAATCTATCCATAACTTAGAAATATAATAATAGTTCAATATTGTGAACGACAACCCAATGCAAACACCTTTTAAGCATTAAAGAAAATTTATAATATATAAAAATATTAACTCATATTGAACATAGGAATGAATGGGATTATTGATTAAGGTTTCCTCCATTTCCATCTCCGTTTATCTAGGTTTGCTTTTATTGCAAGGCTCAGCGGGTACTTATTTATCCAGACCATTGATATCACTAAATGCAAAAACACAAAACAATTTTGTGTACAAACATTGGCACATTATCGATGGGCCCTTAATTTTAACCTGACGATATTAACTCAACCAGAGACATCGTCGGTTGAAAACTGAACATGTGTCCCGAAAAAATGAATTTATTTATTTAATCCTTCAACTCCGATCGAACCCTCAAAAGGATCCTGAAGGACTAAATTGGCCATTGAATCGTACGCTTTTACCGTAATCCAATTAAAGATGATGCTTTAGTCCATTTTAGCACACACTGATGCAAAAAGTGAAGGTTTACATGACAACACAATACACCAAACAATTCAATCGAAATTTTAACTTCACCAATGAAGAAAATAGCTTGTCCCTTGAACCGCACTCGATGAAGAAGGTACCCATTTTAAAAAGATCTGTTTTGATGTGGTTGACCGAATTCCATTTCGGGTTCAAACATATTTATCCAATTATTGTTGATTTTTTGCTGATGGTACAAGGAGCCAAACAATGCACTGGTTTGTTGCCTAAATACAAAACCCTGTTCCAAAAGCTAAGTGAGGTTCGTTTCAAAACATATTGAATGGGCACAGATTTTGTTTGTAGTCCTCAAAACTTTGTGAAGTGGTCAATAGTGATCTATTTGCTTTTGTACAAAGAGCAACGTACGATGTATGTTTATACTTCATTCTTCGGAAATAACTTGATACAAGTAAGACGTTCGTACCAGCTACCTCGGCAAACGATTCCACAAATGATACATATTGTTGATATTGTGTGATAGAGGGCCCTCTTTGTTATCTTCAATAGTAAATACGTCATGTTAGAGTGTGGTTACACCAAAACACAATGCATTTTAACATCAAACCTACACTTATTGGGCACACGGCCATAAATACTGTGTAAGAGTTTTTTTAATTGTGTCACATACTTAAATTATCCACAATCCATAAATATGACAAGTAATCATAACTCAGTAGTAATCCATAATTGTAGAACGTCCAACTTGCTACAAGAAATGGGAACTTATAGAGTTTGAACTGCATTTTGTTAATGTATATGCAAACTTTGTTGATTGTTGATTATAACTTCTTTGCACAATCAAAAACCTTGAAGATCTTCGCTTGCCATTGATTTGTTTTTCCTTGATTGTTAATAATCGGACAGTGTAGACTGGACGATGCAACGGACAAAATAGGATTTGGTGCTGGCCAAGTTGTATAAAGACCGGGACACCGCGGCCAATACACCACCAAGCCATACGATATTAAATACACTTTATAAAATTATGAGTTACACAAAAACCTTGTCAACGGTGTTTGCTTTTCGCTGGATTTTTAATTACAAAAACCCTTGTTCTGACAGCAATGCTAATGTGCTAATGTAAACAACAACACTCTTCACAAATTCACGTTCGAGAGTTTTACACAGGATCTTGACGCTTGGAATTTGTTATCGTTCGACTGTCCTGAGAGAGAAAAGGCCCGATGGAAATAGGCCAATCCAATGGAAGCTTGATTTTTGCTGAGTACAGTTCGCCGCATAAACTTTCTCAATTAACCGTTCCGGTTGAATTTAAACAACTCATTTTATCGGCTGGTCTGCTGGTCTGATTGCCTTCACCTCACCGGGACATAACTTTGCATGTACGAAAAGTGCTTGTAAAAATGTTAAGATTATAATTCTTCATAATCCGCGCAATTAATTTTCTCAGAAACACTCCATTTGATCCACAACAGTAGGAAAACTGACATTTTTTGAAATCCTGGTAATATAAAAACTGTGTTAATATAAATCTAATGTTAAAGTGTTTGATTTGTACTGAGCAGCAGCTTTAAGATGATTTTAGTATCAGGTTTAACAAACAATCAGTTTTAAATATGTCATCCAAACTGAGAAACTTTCCAAACTTTCTTTTTTTGTTCTTATACTTTCACTAAACTACACTTACTTTACACTTTTTAACTTTCTTACTTTGTTCTTTGTTGTTAGAGTCAGCTTCTATTTGAGCTGGTTCCAAACGGTGCGTATGATTCAGTGTCTATGTGATATCTTGCTAGTTCTATTTGAATCGATTCAGGAAAAAGCTCCGACGTCGCCAAGTAAACTCATAAACCCTGTAATTCATATTTTACATTCACTTGTCAATGTTGGAATAACAATAACAAAATCAATCTCAATCTGTTTTTACATTCGCCAATACTATGGAGAGCAGTATGTTTACTCTTGTACAGCAGATATTGTAGTTTCTTTATATCGAAAAGATTAATTTCAACAATTAAACATTACATGCACTGCCTCTGAGATCAATTGTATAGCAAATATTTCATGTACACCAATTGTGACATTGCATTAGAAATAAATCAAATTTCACAGCATCATTCATTTTCCACATTTGAACGTCATTAGCGTCTAGTTTGTGCGCTATAATCGGCTTTGTTGATGTGTAATTATTATTTCAGAACAATAGCTCATTCAAATGAGGTTAGATACGCGCAGCATTCCCAAATTTGTAGCTGCATAGTGGCGATCGAGGGCCCATGTTCCTGGCATGGGACACGTATAATTCAATTTTAATTGAAATGGGACGTCTCAAAGCGCAACGCCAGACCTAACCTTGCTGGTAGCATGAACTAAATGCCTGCACAGGGAAGCCGCTGGAACATTCAATTTCAATTTGCACAATTGATAATGCATTCATATCTTTTACCATGGCGCAAACAGTCGCATTCTCTTGCTCTCTCTCTCTCTCTCTCTCTCTCTCGCTCTCTCTCTCCTCTCTCACGCTCTTTCTCTCACATTCTACATAGATCTTTCACTCGTTTATCCATTCTGTTAGTTTCCATCGTAGCTCTAACGTACACACTGTGTTGAGCTTTGGAATTAGAAGACAACCAAACGGAATAGTATTCCAACATCGGCAGAAGCACTAGTATCACTTACCGGAAATCATTATCTTCTAGCGGCACGTGAGACGACGAGAACGGAGTTGACGATAATATTTGCTCAGAAAAGAAGCCATTATTTACGAGACCGGAATAGGAAATCGAAAGTCAACCCGTACATCAACAAACGGTCATGGTTTGTTGGGAAGAGAGATATATCATTTGCAAGATGAACAGTGACAAAATCAATACCTCATAACGTTGTTCGACGACGATTCGCTTTCTGGTTGAATTCGATAAAGTCATTAAATCTACATCTATCAATGCAATATCTTTATCTATCAATACATTACTAGCAATAGAAGGAAAATAAAACGCAGTGGCACAAATTTGTTACTTTGATTTAGCAACATAAAATCAAATGATTCATGAAATAAACAAATTTTCCATACATATGTACATTCTATCAAGAATTGCTGGAATGTGTACTTGTAGCAACTTTAATTTCCAATTACGACTACTAAAACTCTGATGCAACGCGTTACTGCTATATCTATCTGATACATTTACAATGAAATGTGATGGTACAGCTTTAAAGGTACCTCAAATAACTGCTAATTGACTATAACATTACTAGATAGGATTATTGTTGTCTTTCCTAAAACAACGATCCACACTATTATGGACACCATTTGCAACACCTCAGATGGCACATTAGTGCTTTGTTGATATTGGTTCCGTGTGGGGGTTATGTGCAACTTCAGAGCTGAGCGCGAAAAAACTAGGGAACAAACCCTTAACTCTTCCCTTGAAACCGAGCTGTCGTTTAGTTGTTGTTCTCATCCATTCCATGTCGGTTGGAATAACCAGCAACCAGCGGGGATTAAAGTAACGCGGAAGCACAGTAGCTTCAAGGAAAAGAAGCACACCTTCAGCGGCATTTGGGCGGGTGCGGTACCGGAACGAAATGATAGCTCTCGCTTATTCAATTGAGCTCAAGAGGCTCAAACGCAATCTACTTTTCCAATTGAGGAGAATTCGTACAAACGATTCTTTCGTGACCGGGTCCCAATCCCTAAAACCCCCACCATCGCAGATCTGCAAGGAGATGAGAATCCGCTTATCCGTGTTCTCCATTCTGCTCTGGCACGTTTACCCAAATATATGCACGTTGGCGAACGGATTCCGTGATGAAAAAGACCAACAAGTAGATGGTCATCTTCAGTACACTTCTGAACTCAATAATGGTGCGAATATCCATAAACCAGGCTCCAGAGCGAGATCAGTTTCAACCGGTATCACGTTTACGATTGATCCGTGCTAACTCGTTCCATTTGTACCTTCGATCGGCTGTGGATTTAGCTTGTCGCTTTTTGCGCTAACTGTGTCGCTTTTTATCAAAGATTGGTGCGATTTGTAATGTGAAATGTAGGCATGTTTCCGAATCTGAGTGATGTTAAAATACGAAATACGAGTGATGTTAATACGAAAGAATGTGTGCTATTGATGTTTTTTATTTCGTTCGATAATGAAGGTGTTATCAGATAAGTGCACTTTGCCTAAGACTGAGTGATACAAGTGATACAAGTCAGATGCAACGTTTAGCCATTTTATGGATTTGAACTGGCACACGGTACGTACACTTGTAAGGTTTAATGCTGTAAAGAATGACGCAAGGCAAAACTGTCCCTTACTACTTTATACATACTTTAAGCCAATTTTTTTTTGTATGCGTTTTGACGTTTTCAGACTTATCAGCTTTCAGCTCCCCATACGAATGGCAAGCCAAATTAAGCCTAGAAAAGATTGTTAGATTGTTAGGATTCGATTGTTTTCCTAATGAAAGCAACTAACCCAGGTTCGATAAATGTCAACACAAAGAATTTTCCGGCGCCGCTACCATCATGCCACCGGGCCGCCCCGTTTGGCCATATTTCCCGTGTGCGAAAAATAATAAAAAAAAAATTATCGAAAATAACTGAAAAAATATCATTTTAATGATCGGACTCACATATTGTTTCAAAAGAATTAAATTAAAAGCTAGATTTCTAAACTTCACCAATTTTTCATAAATTGTAATTCCGCAAAAATGATCCCTTGTGTCATACCTTATGTCAAAATGATGTGTCCTTTACGAATATGTACATAATGATACAGCCCGGTGCATGGATTATTTGATAAATACAGGCCAAAAGTTTAAACTTTCTAACTTATGGTATGATCTGCCCTTATAATGGGAATAAAAATTAAGCCACACACAATTAATAAATTATGGGTACATAACTTCTAATACAAGAACTGTTCTAACACATAACGCCCAGACCTTTTTACAATTAGAGAATCAAACATCATTTAAACATTTAAAAATTAAATTTGTTTTGCAATGGTTAGTGAACATGTTCCAGTCTCTGAAGTCATCAACACATGACACAAACGATGACGGCGATGGCGTCACGAGCGGCAAATTGTTTAGATTCCCGCAGAGTCAACGCATTGCTCTTGATGTCCATGTTAGAAGTACTATTTCCTTGAGCTCATCGAACAGGAAATGTTCGGTCCTGTAATTGATGGCGCAAGAGAACTTGCTTTCGTAGCACGGAAACATCCACACAAAAGAACAATGTCGATCATCTATTGAAGCATCGATGCTGTCTATAGAACCAACGGCTGCTGCTGCAACGAACTGATGCTCATTGTTAGCTACTTGCAACATCCTGCAATGTTTTGCATTGTACTATCAGTGCAGTGCACACCGTTTCGCACAGCGCTTTGGTGGTCAGTGAGAGTTCATTCAATTATATACAATGAATGTATCGTACCGAGCGCTTGTCGAAGCCCGTAGCACTGGTATAAAAATTAACAATGAGCCCGGGGTTCGTAATGCCATGTAAAATCAAGATAGCATGAAATAATCATGGCCAAACTGTTCCGGTCCTACATGCTGCTTTTGCATTTGATTAAACTTGCAGTTTTAGGGCTTCCATTGAATTTGATGAATTTAAAGTTGCATTGGTAATGCAACTTTATGGACAAATGGTATCTGTTAAACAGACTTTTTAATGGCTTAATAATATGCAACTTTAAATTTTAATCCTGCCTTGCGTTGTTTGAAAATGGGAAATCGTTCAGTTAAAAATCGTGACATACAAACTCGGAGAAAGTAAAATGAAAAAATAGTGTTGTGAAATGTAAAATGAAAAAACGGAATGTGAATTACAACGTGCACAATCTTTAAACCTGTTCATCACATAATTGCTATTAAATTCTCGTGTTATTTAACTTCCTGTAAACATATAAGTATTTAAAATTATATATGTAAAAATTATGTTGCCGCTTAAAGCTTGACGATCAATTTTCTTACTGAAAAGCATCCGTACTTTCGGATTTAGAACTTGTTTACTAAACAACACAGTATCAACTAGAATTTACGATCCCTTCAGCAAAAAGGCCTACAACATCGCAACCAGTACAAATCTAATAAAAAGGGCGGTGTTGACACAACTCGGTAGCACAGTTCGACAGGCGCTTCCTGTTTTTATTTCTTTTTAAATTACATCACCCGTTCGGACATTACCGCCCGCTGACTTAAAAAGGGCTACAGAATCTTTCTTTCGCAGTTGGGTGTCAAAGGCAGTTTTTTTCTCATTTTCATAGTTCATAGATTACGTTGCTTAGCCTGTTGCCTTAGGCTGGGCAAAAAAATTAACTGGTTTCAGCAAAAAGGTTTAAATTTGATGATATGATGATGTTTTATTACATCCATATTTAGAGGAATTTATTACCACATGCTCTGTTTCTGTAGTCAGCTTTAACGAAGGATCAAAGATTTCCTGAACAGTTTTTGGAATATCAAAAGAACCATTTTTGCTCTTACTCCAGAACATCAACCACTATACTTATGTAGGCACACTGGAAAATATAAATAATTTCAAAGTTTACCATTCTTTTCATAATATGGACTATTTATCGTACTTTTTCGTGCATAATTTTTTATCTTTATCCGTTTCCTTTTTTCATATTCTAGTTTTTTTACTAATCCACTTTTTTCCTTTCGGTGCTTCAATATCATGGCTACCTTACCAAAAGACTTACCAGGCTTATTTTACCACATAGATGATACCAGATGAGATCAGTGTATTAAAGCATATGCTGAAGTGTTATTATTATATATGGTTTCCGTATGTAAATCGACAACATGTTATTATTATATATTTAATGGTTTATTTCGAATTGTCCACACAGTAGGTTTAACAATATTGTATCTTCTCATATTTGAGACTAGTTGGGGATAAAACAAAATACTTACATAAAGAGGATCAATAAGGACGACAAAGTATCATTGTAATTGTAATTATAATTGGTTTATTAATCATCTGATTGCAGGGTGTCACATTGATCATCTGACCCTTCCGAAAGTACAATAGATATACATGGAGCTCTGAAGACGACGCACGAAGTACAAAATAAACAAAAATATATAAATTCTCGCCAAGGACTACAAACTGGCATGTTTTTACTCCAAGCATTACTACTCTGATTGATTAAAGCTAACTTGTATTTGCTCTTGTAAGCAATCCTATTTTTTTCTTTTGTGAACCAATAAAGAGCAACATTTATCGTTAAAGAATTCAGAAGTCCATCATTCAACAAAAATACGGCAAGAAAATTAACCATTCGCTTCAACTCAGTATTCCATTCGTACACATCCAAATCCAGTTGGAGGTACCATGTTTATCTTACCAGCGCAGTAGTATTTTCTAAAGTCTATTTAAAAATGGATGTCTACAAAAATCTTACCACCACATTAATGCCTTGCGGCGCTGGAAGGTTGGGTCGAAACCCTATTTGCTCCACTTTTTTCCTTCATCATCCACCGCAGATAAATATTTGATTTTAGTTCGTCTGTTTCCCGTGTCCCTTGTTTCTGCTCCGATAATTTTCTGCACCACATATAAATCCTGCACAGTTAACAGCATACGGAGTCCATGAAAATTCATTTAAAGCATATTTGGAATGACATGACGTAGAATTGAATCGCACATTTCGGTACGAGACCTATCAAAATAGACTTGTTTACGGCATGATTAGGTGGCTCGCTTATAGAAAACATCGAAATCGTTTTGTGGTTGACAAAAATTGACAAACAAAACCTGTCTGCCAGCAGCAAAAGCCATTCTAGCTTCAAATTCCCATTGCCGTCAAAACGAACCACTTTTACTGTGCTGACAGCGAGAACGTATGTATTCGCGAACATTTCACAAACGGTTACCATGCATCACTTTGCGTGCTTTCAAACCCTACGGGAGTCAGTGCACAGATTGTGTACAAATGGTAACTGTTTTTACGATGTCTACTTGTACGTAGCTTCAATAATGTGTGCTTTCATCCCGAAAGGAATGTGTGAATGTCATGAAGTGTTACATATTGTTTGGAACTGACATTGTTTCCTAATGGTCTCTTAGCGTAACCATATCAATGTTTCAATACGTTTGCAAAAAAAGAAATACAACCATTTAACGTATGCTACCAAAAAATCTTAAGTAAGGAAAATATGAATGGCTGTGCGTAGGCGAAAAAAGGCCCCCAAATCATCCTGACGTTTTGACAGCCAAAAAATTTTGGAAAAGCATTTTGGCTTCGTGTCACATTGAATCACATTTGCATGGTGCTTTTGTCACGGGAAATCCATAACAGTAAGCATCGGTGTATAGTAACGTTAAGATTCGCAATATAAATTTACATCCCAACTTATTTAATTCCTCCAACCCCGAAGTTGATGTTTTACTAACGTGGATAGATTATCTGCACGTGGTACACTATGTATCTCAACACGTAGCCACCACGTTCCGTGCTACACTTTCTTGATCCTTCAGCGCGGATTAGCACATTGTTTTCGTTCTTCCAGATTAAAGCAACGCGCTCCCGTTTTCTCAAATCACAACGTAGCATTAAACTTACGAGCGGTAAATTGAAATTCGTATCTTGAATATAAAACGAGGATATTAATTTCGCATAAAGATGGTTGGCAAAGCTCTAGGCTGCAGCAGGAACGCAAACAAGGTGCGACGCTGTATCCCAGACCCCCTGATCCAACGGCATTGTTTATCAGTCTCAACAACCCAAAAACAAAACAAAAACATAATCATAACTCCCCTGACCGGGTGAAGCATTCCTCACATACCGGTTATAAATATTGATGAAGTTCCAGCTGCTGCACCTGAGCATTTTCCCTTTTTCGAATGATGGGTTTCCCTCACTTGGATGCTGTTGCTGTTAGTGTATTCTGTTTTCTTTCAGTACCTTTAAGTACCTTGGTGCTCTACTTATCGACTACTGCCCTACTCATACTATGACGCTCACTTTCGCTTTTCCACAGGTTGTGTCCGCAACGACGATCGGCAATCTGACGTCGGTGAATCAAACCGACGGGTCGGGCGATGGCAGTGGGAGAGGTACGGGTGCGGGCAGTGGCGCAGGAATTCCGGGTGGAGCCGGGGAGGACAGCGATGATGACGATGTTGATGTCCTATCGCCCCTGTCGATGTCATTTCTCGGTAAGTAAGACACGTCGTCAACTTCCGGACTTTTAGTCCTGGGAGAGTTGGCAGTATTGAGGCGTAAAGACAACCAGCCAAACCCATTCGTTTCGTATGCAATTGCAGGTGTTTTCCTTTCGATTGTGATATTTCTGTCAGTAGCTGGCAATATTCTAGTGTGCATTGCTATCTACACTGAGCGAAGTTTGCGACGCATCGGAAACCTCTTCCTAGCATCTCTGGCCATCGCAGATCTGTTCGTTGCCTCGCTTGTGATGACTTTTGCCGGTGTCAACGACCTTCTAGGTATGCTGCCTAAGCTACCATAACTTAATACACGATGTACAGATTTAAGCACTTTTGTTTGATTCATGTCACCCAACAGGTTATTGGATATTTGGGGCACAGTTTTGCGACACTTGGGTCGCATTTGACGTGATGTGTTCAACTGCTTCCATTCTAAACCTGTGCGCAATCTCACTCGATCGATACATCCACATCAAGGATCCGTTACGGTAGGTGAACTTTCCACTAACTCCATGCTAAATTAAACGCAGATACAATGTGTCCGGCGCTAGAGTAATTTCCCTGACAAAATTCCCTGGATACATATTGCATTGCCCAGAATTCAGGCAGGCAGATGGCAACCTTTACTCTGTTGGTTAATTAACCTAGCTCATTCGAAACAATCGTCTGTCAACCGCAAAATAGACTGATCCATGCGAGTTGATTGAGCAATTTGCTGAATGTCTCGTTGGGGTCAGCCAGAAAAACAGCAATCTAATGCAAACAAATCGCATTGCAAGAGTGCTTCAGCTTCCATTATGTCCATTACCTGCAGTGCCACCCATGGGAATGGTACCATCACACTAACCATTTGTCGGCTAATAGTGCTGATGAACGGGTACGTGGGGTGTTTGTAAAAGCTTTCAATAACAACATTTCTGTCTCTCTTTGGTAGCTATTTTTTTTTTCTTATTTTGTGTAACAACATTTCGGTTGGTATGCTACCGTAGCCGTATCCGTACGGCTAGAGTCTCATTTGCATATTGTCTGTTGTAACAAAGGCATCTCGGAAGGCTTCACCTGCAACCTTCGGATGGTTTGTTAATCCGGAATCATTTCCGGATTGATTGGATTACACCCAAAAGTGTTTATCCTGCTTGACCACAAGGTCGTTTTGATTGTGGTAAGAGGTGAACGGGCGTCTGTGCCTCGGAGCCTATTGGAGATCTTCGATGGTCAACGATCAAGTTTTTGTTTGATTCTGTGGATTACGATATAAACAAATATTGGGTTTGTCTTCCATTTTACCCAACAGTAAAGTTTATTTTTTATTTTTATCCGCCCTTAACCCAATGATGGGACATCACCTAAACACATAGGGATAGAACACAAATATGTCATGCACAAAGAATGGACACATGAAAGAATCGTTACATCTGTCCCAAAACAATAACAAAACAAAAAGGGACGCGTACGTTAGTATCCCTTGCATCGAGCTACAACTTGTGGCCGTGGCCTGCCAGCCATGTATCTTCTCGGTCGATAGAACACCAGTACTGAGTCGCTTCCGGAAGATGTAATTTACATGTACCTGAAAACCCTATCGTCTGCACGTCAACCCTTTCACAACCTGTCTGCATTCTCGTGAAATTATTTTAATTTGCATAAATAATGATACAGCACAAAGATGGACGACGATCCTCTTTATGTGCCCTACATCCAGAACTCTTCTATTGTTTCATGACTACATAGATGGGACGCAAAATGAAAATTCCGGAAAATACAAGAGAATGGTAGTAACAGGAAAATATTGTGAATGGATATTGCATGGCTAGGGAATGTTTTAATTTGAATGTATAAGAAGTTTTAAACAAACAACAAAAAGCATTACATTAAATCCGCTTACATTTATCAATGACCTGTAAAGCAATGTTGGTCTACATAAACAAAAACAGCCCACTGTTTTCTGTTTTATGATAGTACATAATGTTTGGAAAAGGGTGAAAATAGTTTTCAATTAAGTTTGCACAACAAATTTCCCGACATTCTTATGAATAAATAATAGTTTCAATACAGGTTACAATTTATTTTCCGCGCTTTGATTGGCGGATATTTTTAAAAAGCTCCTATAATCATTAATCATGAACAATATAACGAATGATGGAATGATATGAAATGCAGCTTTTAAGCTCAATTAAAGCATTATAAACTTAATCAAAGAACCATTAAGTAACCAAAGCAATAGATTATCCATAAACAATGGGAATGTATTGCAAGCTATTTCTAAAAGACTTAGTATAGCATTATCTTAAGTAACTTAATTTTTGAGATTCAATGTACCTTCCGAAAAGTATTCCGAAGTATAATCTAACACTTGTTAATTGAAGCTTCAGTATTTTCCACCTCTCATCATCAAGTTTTAAAGCTCAGGAAGTCTAACACAGACTTACGCTCAGAAAGTACGTCTCGAACATGGATTGTCTATCTTCATGACCACTCATACTAGACGTTACTAGTTCTGTGCCTGGCATTTCTATTTCATCAGGCAACTATTAACCGTGAAGTGAAGTGACACCATAACAATAACAACGACAACTTTTGACCCTATCTTTTCCCAAATTCTGAGTTAAGCAGTAAGAAGAGCTGTACTATCTGAAATATTTTTGCACAAACAAACAAAGAACTATTGCTAGTCCTGGGGAACCCTCCTATTCCAAATAGGACAGGTTTTCGTATCGTACTGATTCCCACAAACCTCGGCAGTCAGATACCCGAACGTAGTGCACCCGGATCGTTTCAATAAAAGACAACATGACCTGACGCAACCCTCCGTTCCGAATATAGGTAGGGAGTGAGTAGGAACAGTTTCCGGAGGTCAAGGGAAAGGTAATATACACCCAGTTTAAAATGGACAATAGAGGATAGCTTTAGTACGGTTGGTCGTGCACTATTCACGGGCATGACACGTTGAGGAGCACTCGGAAAAGTGTAAGGAAAACAATTGAATTAATTAAAACTTTCTCCACAACTTCACAGTTGAAACCAACCGACAGGCCAATCAAACACATCGACCAACAAGGCTATAGTAGGGTAGTGTTTAAGTATCACACAAAAATGTGCTGGTAAGTCGCATCAACTTTACGTCCGCTCAAAAACCACAAACAAACAAACTTAGATTAACCGGAAACCTCACATCTTCAGCTTACATTCTATTGAAGCGTGATTTACATTTGATTCTATTATTAGCTCAACAATGCTTAAGAGTTCTCAGTAGATACCACAAGAACTAAAGATTGTGTATAGATATATCAACACAAAGCTTTTTGAAACCACCCCAAGATGTTGCAGTAAAATGTAGCACAGGGAGGAAATTAATTAAAACTTTCCATCATTCATTGCATTCATTGTCTCGTGGCACTTATGAGTTGTAGTATTTTCTTATACTAAGCATTCCTCCCCGACTTCAAACGTGCTTTAAATAAGGCAAGAAAAACATGTTTCAGCTCATTTGCTGCCCACCACATCCTTGAACCTAATGCTTAGGATGCTTACGACTGTACACGCTTGAACTACCACAGATTGATCGTAAACTTTGTTGATGTATGCATCATACCCGTCTGTCTCGTCCTACACTTATCTCATCTGCTGCGGAATGTCGAACACAATTAATCACAGGGCAATGTTGGCGGTAATCTTATCGTGCTACTCGTACCGTCTAGTCCAACCCGTTGTAGCACGGCAGTATGATTTTAGAACCCGGCGCAAACCGTTCATCGAGCACGTTACTTTCACTGACAGTTGACAGCAGATACTTCCTGGGTCTGCTTTTGAAACTGAGCACGCTGTTCAAAAGATTATCACCACGTCGGACACGTTCACGTGCATCCATCTGGCACCCTTTTCAGCAAACAATATCGGTCGCTGTCTGTTGCTGCTTCGTTATCATCCTTTTCTATTTGGCAAACCGCTCGTTGTTCGAGTGGATGGATGGAAAAATATGAAAGGATAGCATTATATTTTCCAAAAAGCGCAAGCAAAAGCGAACAAACTTCTCTGCCAATGCTTGTCAAAACGGAATACTTTTCCTTTACACTCGATGGATGCGATATGGGTAGGAGAAAAATGAAAAGCCAACATTAGGTGAGAATGAGAACGCCGGAACGACCATAACCTAACCCGAATTCGGCAGAAGAAAGGCTCGAGTATTCTTGAAGAAATCACTTTGCCTACTCCTTCACCGCAACTAAGGTTAAGTCAGAACGTCAGGCAAACAACACCGGCAGGAGTGTGCACGAAAATTTTTCCTTCAGCTGCATTATTCCTCGATATCGGAAACCAACTTCGGTGATGAACTTTCTTTTTAGTGCGCAGTAAAGATTGCTGCCATCGTTTCGAGCACTCGCAAAGCCGGGTGGACTCTATGTTTTGCAGAAGGATGACTTTTATAAAATAACTTCCTCTATTAACTTTGCGCTGAATGATCGAGCATTATCCCCTGCTTGACAGTGCATTGTTAGCTAGCGGCTTACGGTTCGCTTCAAGCTTGTTTTGCCTTTGCGTATGAAATGTTTCATAAAGTCTCATTCTAAAATTGTACTAAAACCCGTGCATAAATGTGATTGAACATGGTGTTCTTCACAAACGCATCGTACCGTACATCCCAAAAGAAAATTCTTTCCCAACTTTCAACTCCTTAAGAAGAGACTGTCGTACGAACGTTCAATAATATACATGAAAATAGTGTTTCACTTGTGTAGGCCTTATCACCGAATCTGCAGTTCCAAAGTTCAAGGCAAGCATTTTGGACGCGTCGTGCCAACCCTTTTTCGTATCATGTCACTTTCGATGGGATGTAGTTCCGTGTACCATTAGCTAGATTAAATCTCAACCTGCTCCCATACACCTACAGTCAACGTATAGTTTGGCAAGTTCATCATTTTACTTTGACAAGCAAAATTTATCTAACCAAGAATGAAACGAATTTACTACCTTTCCAACAGTTCTGAAAGACCATACATTTTCATTATGCATCCAGAAAATGAATCTTTTCGAGCTATAGTTTTTCAACATCCATTTCTGTATTGCGTATGTATTGTTTGTATGTATGTGTTGCGTATTGCGATGGTATATTTATCACGCTTCGTATGATTTGACGAGTAACACAATGTATAACCTTAATTTGAAAACATTGCTTCACACGAACCCAGCGTACATACTGTACGAACCCTGCCGTGCGATAAAATTACCAATTTAAAGTATTTCATTTTTCCCCATTACTTATGGTTAGCGTACACGTTCGTCAAAATTTAACCAAACAACTGCCCACCATTAAGTTCGGTGGCGCGCGATACGCTCATACGGTTCACAACAACACTTGGTGAGGTCCGGTTTTCCGTTATGGAGGGGTCTTGTCTACTGCAATGAGCTGGTGGTAACAAAGAGTCGAACCTAAGGTCGATCGATTGAAGCTTCTGCTCGCTACACACTACATGTACATTCAATTGAGCTGTTCGTAAAGTTTCCACCAGCCATGCTAGGCTATGTGTATTGATGTGGCCAACGGTCCCGACCGTTATGCTCCAGTTCACTTCATGTATACCGCACGGTAGCGGACGTGCGGTTCTGATGGCACGATAATCCTTCTTCTTCGGCAGCCAAACAAGACTTCATCTCGGCTGGGTCCGTGGGCGATCATAAACATAAACACCACATCTCTCAAATAACCTGCTATCACGACAGCGAAAAGGTGCTACACCGGAACAGGTGGTGGCCCTTTTGCACCAACATTATTATCAGCGTTCTGGTGGTGGGTGAATGGGAACTGCGGCTACCCTGAAGCATTAGTTATTTTCAAACTAGCTATTTTTAATAATCATCACCGTAACACGTACACTACGTATATACCCACATTGCTAGAGAGCGCTCAGTGTAGACCGTGTAGATGATATGGTGGCGAACAAGTACGGCAACATTAGTACGAAATTCCCATCCATTTATGTGCCACATATGGTAAGCGCGGTACATAAGGAGCGCCATCAATCGATAAACAGTTCTTAATTGATTTATAAATGCGCTATTGAACTACACTCGCTTCGCTGAATCCCTGTTTCTCGCGCCAGTTTGAGAATACACCAAGGTAGCGTCCTGCATGGTATTAGTTTTTTATTTGATTTCATGATGCCACATCCATTACATTATTCCCCCGTTTTCCACAATTTGCACCAGCAACAGTGTGACGGTTACATTGTTTGCGTCGATCGTAAAAAATGCAAACCCTCGAACAGCAACTTCCGCAATTTGATAGCACTTTTGGTATCGTAGCGCTAAGTATTCTATGTGCGTAATTATAACTATTGCTAATTTTTAAGTAAAAAATTGCATTCATCATCCCAATGACCAGCGCTCCATTCGATCATGCATTCGTGTGCAAGTGCTGGTGGTCATGGTCGGCACTTTAGAAACAACTGTATCGTTATCACCACCCTTTTGCAGAGTTCCGTGTCGGGTCGTACGTCTGGGGTTTTGAGGTTTGTGTCAACCTAAGCACATTCGCACGCGAGTGCTTGCAATTCTGAAATAGAACAACGCGCTCATAAGGATGGAATTGAGAGTGCACATGCAACCGCAGTGGTGCACCGCCGTATGATCGGACCATACCGATGAAGCCGGAGACCAAGGAAAATGTTATTGTTTTGCCGGCGTTTTGCTGTAGCCGTTTGTAGTAATTATGATTAATATCGATCGATGTAAAAGCCCCCGACTCAACCGTGTTATTTGCAAACCTGGCAAAAGTCCACCAGTTCGTGCTCAGCAAATGAAGGAAACCACTCCAACGTGAATATTCGGAACAAATGATTTGCAATGTGCTACACAAACAGAACAGCATTGCCGCAGTTACGTTTGGTTTGAGTAACGCCGACAGCTTTATTCAATTGTACAATTTTATCTAATTTACCACACCTGAAGCAGTATTTGTCACGGTACTTTTCGGTTCGTGAATACCAGCAAAACCCTGTATTTGTCCTTACCAAATTAGCTTTAGTCAGTGGCCGAAAAATATTTGAGTCACCTGTGCGGTAGCCACTGTTGACGGTGCAAATTAGAACGGTACAAGTTTCGTCACCTCGTAAATTACGCAGTTGCTCCGAGAAAAACTTTTCCCAAATCGTAGTAACTCTTGTGAAATTAACTTAATCTGAAACCAAACTACATCGTTGGAATGGCCGTTGTTTGGTACAACACTAGGAACTTCAGAGTGATTCTAAGCGAAACGAATTGAATCAAAACAATACGTGATTGTGAGAAACAAAATTTATTTTATGTAACTGATAAACTTGTTAAAAAATCTGCAAAGTTTACTTACTTCTAATTTCGTAACATCCGCATTGGGTTTTAAGTTCGTTCCTTTTTTGTGTTTTTTTGTATGTAGTTCTTCATTTTAATTCTTGCTGTTACATAGTAGAACCAATATCAAAATTAGCAAAAGTTAGTCTAACTGGAGAACATTGTCCCATATCTTTCATACCTTTTGAATCTGGTGACATAGTAACACTAACAAATGTCACTTTTTCCATTTCTACAGTATACATCCAAGTTTTACGTCTAATTGATTGGCTTTCTCCCTCGCAAAAAAGATCGTAACGGTCTGTTTCTTTCTGTTGGGCCGTGTCACGGGATCTTGTATATCCACTACCGGATCATAGAAGCTTAACTCCTAGGCAAACCTGATAGTATTTGGTAAAAAGTTGAACTCCCTGCGTCGTATTTTTGCTTTTAAGGGAATTCGTATGATAGCCAACTGGGTGGTTCGAGCAACCTGAAAGCATTTTTCTCTTTTCGCACAACCATTTCATGGTGCGCTACAGATTTCATGTCATTTATTTGAGTCAAACTAACAGAACTGCAAACTTCAAACAGAACCTACCTGCCAGAGCGTTACATAAAAAGACACGTTTTCGCAATTTTCGTTTTGCTAAATTTACCTTCTACCTCCCTTGGCGGTTTCGTACGATTGTGTTTTTATGTGTATCAAGAAATCCCCGGGGTACCCCATAGATAGGAACCGGATGATGCAGGAGGCATGAAGGAAAAAAACGAAGGAAGGGTAAGAATGGTTTCTATTCCTCATCTCCCGGTGCGATTGCTGTCATTCTCGACGGATGTAAATCAAATATAAATTAATTTCCAACATGCCTTTCGACCCTATGTATGTTGCAGTGATGTTATCATGATATTGTAATGAAAGCCGTGAAAGTAAAAATGTATGGAGTATGGATCCAGTGCTCCTACTCGTCTTTGCCATATGCCTAGCGGGAGCTACTGTTGAGGCTTCATCATCTTTATTCGAACTTCACGAACAAAATGAATTATGCTCGCTTTGTCAAGCTTAAGAATATTCCCAACCAACGTCTCCAGCACAATGAACAATGATAATTTACAGAATTTCAATTTATTATCCTGTTTTGCATCAATCCTCGCACGCCACCGGTCTGTTGTCAAGATAAGTGAGAATCCCTTCTTCCGTTACCGTGCGGAAGATGATGAATCTTTAACAAAGTGCTGCAAATATGTCATGTATTCCATTTTGCTCCAGGACCATTCACCATGTACGATTTATATGCAGTATTTTACTTTTTTGTAGGAGTGTTGCACACTTCATTCTTTAAATTTAACGCGCTATGTTTGTTAAGTAATGTACAATTTATGAGAAAAATTATCGTGGGGGATGTTTCAGATTTATTTTATTTTTTAACACTAAATTTAACATTTTACTCTAAACTATACTTTACTTTACGCTAAACTAAACCCAAATTTACCTCGAATCGATTATATTAAAGGCTTTACTACGTATATGAAGAGTATTTTTTTAAATTGAATTAATGTCGCATGGTCTTATTTCTTCTTTCACTGTTGCAATTCGTAATAAGTTAATTATATTCTTTATACGCTAAAATAGTTATTTATGTACAATTTGCAAACCAAAAAACTATTCAAACCACACATATTACTCGATGGAAGTTGCCAAGCATTCACCGAAATGATCCTAACTTTCATTTGTTTATCAGCTGCGAATCCTTAGCAGCTGTACTGTTTATCCTTCACCCGAGTACCGTGGATACATACGCCTTATCCATGATAATCTTAAACAACAAAACTGCTCGTACCAGTCGAAAGAACCACGGCTACGCGGGTTGAGCTTTACAGACGTTGCTTAAGGCTAGAGTTTCAGCAACTTTACAGGCGCAATGGAGCAAACTGTATCCAGCTACCGGCGTTACCCGCTGTGGGAGCACTTACATTGCAGCAAATTTCACATCTAAATGATCAGACAAGTACAAGTGGGGTCGCGCACGTGGCCTATAAATTTTGCACACTACAACCGCGGCCTTTTAAAATCCAGTTCGGTTTTTGCAGCCTTCGGATGGATGGCGTTTCATTTCTGATATTAAAGCTGCAAACAAACATACCTCATTCAAGACATTTTCAACAAAACCTTCGACCACCTTTCCAGCGTTGGGAGAATGTTCAGCATTTCTTGCAATGGTTAATTTGCTTTTCTAGAAGTAAACACCGTTTTCCGTTCTTTCCTAAAATGGACATATTGTGATGATGTGACTCTCATGCACGTAAAAATGCATTTAAGAAAAATGTAATCATGCACGTTTTCTATTCTTCTTATAAGACGGAAGCAAAGTTTGCTTAACCAACGTCTATTTCTCACATTGCTCATGGTGTAATTTGTACATTCCACCATTTGGTAGCTGTTTATGGTAGAATATTTTCCCACATTCCGATACAGCAGCTATAGAACAGCTTTTATTGGATTCATAGCGAATGTTGCTGTTATAGAATACGATTCCGTGACCCTTTTTTCAGACAATTTGTTTCAAAGCATCGTTTCGACGCTGGCTTTGGAAACCGTTTGGTTCAAGCAAAGCTTATGTTCAAGTGTTGGATACAAATGAATTCTAATGCGCGCTGCTTTAGCATTCAGCGTGCCACCTGGTCGCGGAAAATGGCACGGTTATTGAATTTTGAGTTTGCTGTCTGCTTGGCACGAGTTAGCGTCGAGTTTTTTTCAATATTCAAAAAGTTTTCTGTATCTTTAATTGAATTTTTAAAATATTCATTCCTTTGTTTTCGAAATTGGTCTGGTTCCGGGTGAATTGAATGGTGTTATTCATACGGAATTATAGGATGTTTCATATTACATGCATGCAGTCAGCTTTCTGATATCACTGAAGATTTTTGATTCTAAAACTCCAATCGACAGCCACAAAGCAAAGGAAATAAGTTTACTTTATTGGTTAAAAATAAATTTGGGCGTTAGTGGATAATTTAACTTTCCGCTCGCATTCAATGCAGTGGAAAAAAAATTAATTAACACTTTTCGTGCAAAACAATGCAAATTTATTAACTTTCATCTTAGTAAATAAAATCCGTCTATTGTTTACTGATGCAGGCAATAATGTATGCTGCTTAACCAGAGTAAAAGTGCCGTAGTTTTTCCACATCGACCCTGTAACAAACAAGCGAATGTGGAATTTATGCATTATTTCTACTTGATAATAATAATTTCGCGGCAGATTAATGCAAGCCCCATTTACATTTTGGACCTTATTTTTCGTCGGCAAGCGCTATCCATAGCTTGATTAAATTAATAAATACACAAGCACCCTTGCCTGATTTTCGCGGTAAATATATAATCATTTAAAAGCATTTGCCGACTCATACATGCAACACATGTTCTACCATTGTGCGGTTATACAATTTCACACGATAGTGTGTACGAAAAGCACATACTCTCAACATTATGTAAAGTTTAAAGAACCATGTGCACAAAACATATGGAATGCATGAGTAGGGTTTACATCGTGAAATCATAGCAACGGCATTTTAAGTTAATAAAAGCTTTCAGATTTTTGTCATCAAGCATACAAGTGCATACGATTTCATTTAGTGACGGTATGACGGTGACCAACAAAAAAAAACGTATTGTGGTATCAAATTTACTGTAAAAACTGATTACTTATGTATCGAACCATGTAACCCAGACGATCGCATCTTATACCACCTGCCATTACTGTTTTCAAATTTTTATACACACTGTAAACCATTTACAGTCAAATGACGCATACTCAAAATGGCTATACTTTTTTAGACTCTCAATGGTCAGTTCATTAGGAGCCAATATATCTTCCTGTCGAAACGCCAGTGGGTACCGCAAACTCCTAAAAACCCCATTTCTACAAAGTTTTTTTAAAGTGTTTATACGCCCTTTGTAATACTGGTTCATGCGAACGCAATAGCACACATTTTACTAACGAATAAAAACGTTTTCTCTATCCTATTTCTCTTCCAGATACGGCCGTTGGGTTACGCGGCGTGTAGCTATCGGAACAATTGCCGTCATTTGGCTACTTGCGGCACTCGTTTCTTTTGTCCCTATATCCCTCGACCTGCATCGAGACAAAAGAGACAAAACGGACACATCGCTCAAAATCAACGGCATCAAGTACGAGACCTGCGCTCTTGATCTAACACCAACCTACGCTGTTGTATCTAGTTGTATAAGTTTCTACGTACCTTGTATAGTTATGATCGGTATCTATTGCAGGTAAGGTGCAGCAAATATCAAATGTTTCATCTTCATAAAAAGGATAAAAAATTTTTTTCTCAATGTATTGTTTGCGTTTGGATGGTTTGGGTTCAAAATAAACCTGTTTGGAAGATATTATTTTATAATTTTTCGTGTATTAAATTATTATTTTTTCTTAATTCTACAAATCATACGTGGAAAGGAAAAACTTTCAATTAGATAAATGAAATACTTTACTTTATTGCAATAGCTTAATCCAGACTAGACGCTTCATAGTAGAAGTTTTAATCTTTAGCCGAATGATGGTATTATATGATAGTCGACGCGTTGAATTAATCCTGTCCCGGAGTTAAACGTTCGCTTAAGCATCCGGTCATTGCTTTACGTCATATCACAGCACCCGAATGCTTGTGGTCAGGTGTGCGGTAATTCATAGAGCTTCGCAGAACGTTTTAATTCCACATACCGTCATTGCGTTGTGATTGGCCTACACAATTTTACCGCAGTACATTGCTAATACAGTAGCAATGGCCGTAAAAGGGATTCACTACACGCTTCTGTCTGTTGCCAATGGTCTGTTTGTACAGTTCAAGTGCTAAAGCGGAAAAAGTTGAAATTAATTTCCATCTTCCACCTTAATCGGTTTACTAAAGTTGGTTGAATAAACTTTGCCAAGTTGTTTTAACTTTATTACCGGAAAAATGATGCTTCCCTTAAACAACTCATTTCTACTCATTCTCATTTCTACCTCGATTACAACTTTCAACGAATGCATTTTTTTATCTGTTGATTTTTTTAAATAATAAATAAGTTAAAAACTAATGTATTTCATATTAACTAAATTTATTTTTATGCAATATTTGGTATGTGTGGTCATTATTTTCAACGTAAAGATGTAACACGTAAATTGTTTAAAGCTTTCAATGGACACTTTTGTATCGCCAGACATTATCAACAACAAATTTGGTTTGATATTTCTAGCTGGGAGGAAAAAATAGATAAAACATCTACAAAAGTAACAGACCTAACCAAGTCATCAGCTATTATTTAACTTCAAAAATAATAAATATAAGATAAAATCTTCTAGCATTATCAATCACATACTGTGTCTCGATCGTAAATGGCACCAGGCGATGAAAATCTTTTTCCGACCGGAAATTCGGTCTCTCAACACTAAACCATCACAAGCCATTTAAAATAACCAAATTTCTCATACTCTTCACATACTCACATTTGTGCGTGTGTATGAGTGTATGTAAACGGCATAAAAGAATGAGATCGAAAAAATAGCAAACCACCTAGGTGGCAGAAAAGTTGACAAAGAATCCTTATTATTTCCTTTGAAAATATTCAACGGAACTGGTACGATGATACCCAAACAAAGCCCTTGCTTCCAAGAAGGTTCAACAAAATCATCCGCCTGTAACGATTCTAAACAATGTATATCCCAAACAGTGGCGGGCGGTCACCGTTTGTGAAATATATTTTCCAGTCAGTCATCGGTTCACCGTGTTCGTTTCCGGTCTTTTTTTTTCTCTACCCCGCAGGCTATACTGCTACGCCCAGAAGCACGTCAAATCTATACGTGCCGTTACGCGTCCCGGAGAGATTAGCGAAAAACGATATCGCAGTATACGAAGGCCCAAGAGCAGCAAGAACAAACTCAAACTTCGCCAACTCGCCCACCACGCGTCATCGCCGTACCACGTGTCCGATCACAAAGCAGCGATCACCGTCGGTGTGATAATGGGTGTGTTCCTGATCTGCTGGGTGCCGTTCTTCTGTGTAAATATCATTGCCGCGTTCTGCAAGACGTGCATCGGCCAGCAAACGTTCAAGGTGCTGTCGTGGCTCGGGTACTCCAACTCAGCCTTCAATCCCATCATCTACTCGATCTTCAACACCGAGTTCAGGGAGGCCTTCAAGCGCATCCTGACGAGCCGGAGCTCATGGTGCTGTGGTCAGGAAATGGGTAATATCTATCCGCGAAGCAGCGATCGGTATGTAACGGACTATGCGGCGAAGAACGTCGTCATGAACTCGGGACGGTCCTCCGCGGATCTCGAGCAAGTGTCAGCAATTTGACCTTACTAAGCAACATCAACAACCTTAGTAAAGCACTAGAGCCTCCCAATCCCTTACCTGCATCAAAATCAGCTGCATTCTCAAGAGCTTAATACAGAACCATTCCAACGCATTTCGAGGTAGTAGTGTCAGTGATGTAGCATATTTGTAGCCAACTCGATACGCCTGCAGCAATACGTTAAAAAGCAATCGCCAACTGCTAGCACCCCTACCACCAGAGAACCAATGTTTGATCGCACTGGTGAAGCAAGTGATTGTCATTAGGCGGCGCCCAAGGGTTGTACTTTACAATGCACTCAAAGAATGATTGGTTTAGATCCATCGGATACCATACACAATGCACAAATACACAGATTGCACCCCTCGACAGCTAGGGTTTAGGGATTTATGTTCTCGCTGTTGTTGATGTTGAAATTGTAGATGAACATACCAAACCAAATCAATACGAAACGAACGGAAAAAAGAACGAATCGCCATGTATGCATCCTTGGTGGTGGTACCGTTTGTTTGGAAACCATTTCGAGGCAGTTGCAGACGGACCATTCATACACCGAAGGAACCCAAAACATTAATAATAAACTCACATATCTGCCAACCTTTTCGATGCTAGACACATTAGTTAGAGCGATAAGCAGAGACGGAGAACGAGATCGAAAAACAAAATGTGTAGGTAACTTAGAGCTGTAATGATAAACTAATATTAGTACCCCCGTGATAGAAACATTTTCCCATGTTACCGTTTTGTATATTTTATGCATTAAATGTAAGATGTTTTTTCTTTCGAATAGATCACTCGCTCGCAACTGACAGCGCGTGTACCAAATTCCATTTGTAGCAAATTCTCGTACAGCTTCTTAGATGTACCTTTTGATGTTGGTGTTAGAAGGGATCCACAATTGTGAAGCCATGTGAGGGTGTGCATTACTCATTCATTCACTGCAGGAATGCAATGAACCAAACGGTGACAAAGTACTTGGGTTACATTGTTTTATGTTCGGTATACGAGGCAAATGATTTAATATTGAATGCATTATCATGTTACTGAATCCTTCCATTGGTGCATAAATCGTCTCATTTCTCATCCCGCCAAAGGCTTCCTCTGCATCCTTCCGAACAGACATCCTTTGCACAACCATTCGCACACACAGACACAAATAACACAAACATAACGTACGTCTAAAAAAATTAAAGTTACTTGATGATAAGACTGATTACTAATTATTTATTGAATCATAAGAAGATGAAGGTTATTAAGCAAACAAAGAGAACGTTACCGATTGAGCGAAGAACTGTACAAAACGCGATTATGGTCATAACGCTAGGGTTGCAGGGTGAGACAGTAATACTGCTGCTACCGCGACCGTTACAACAACAAGAAACAAAACTTTTATAGCACCGCAATGTTCGGATGAAAGCAAAAACTAGACAACAATCCAACAACAATTCTCAATCAAGTGCACCAAACTGCAGTACGAAAATGACACCCCGTACAATCATGTTTCTTTTTCGTACTAACTGTTACTCTTTATAAATTTTATGCATGCTACACCGAATCCCCTCTCATCATAACCACTATAAATCATATTTTTCTATCTCTACGCTAAGAAATGCGCTGTAATTTGGTGGTATGTTGGCAGATAGTATTTATCTATGTGAATGTGTCAAGAAATGGTATTTATATATAGGTCAGAATAACAGTGTGTATGTGATAAATAGAAGCATATAACCAAATACAAAAAAAAACAACCTAAAATCAGAACAACTTTGGCTCCCTACTTTAAAGGTATGGTTAAAATCAACAAAAGAACGAATTATCTTTTTTCATAAAAATCGATCCGTTGTAAGCATTATTGTATTATCAATATTAATATATATATTAATATATATTAATATTAATTACCTGATTGCTTTAACCTTTCCCCACCAATGCGAGGGTATGTGATTATAAATAGCTTTTCACTAGATATGTTAGTAACAATAATTATATCAAATGTTATTTTTCTGTATGTAATTAGTAGTTTATTTCCATATGTTACCGGTTACATTTGTAACTCTGTTAAGATCACTCTACCGAATGGCACTCCCAATCGATGCCACTTCCTAATTCTAAATGAAGTTCAAATATTGCTCAACCTAGAGCCTCTTGGGACCGCAAAATGAAGGCATAGATTTGTAAAAAGCACTCACATACACACACACACACAAATGCTTTCAAGATACAAGATACAGGATTGCGTTCTAACAATCTCTTCAGAAACAAACGAACCTACGCGTAATAAATGCGCACTCGTATTTTCGAGAGCAAATCAGTCAAATCAAGGTAGCACAATAGGAAGCATTGCTAATAGAATACATTTCATATTTCATGTAGCAAGAACGACAGCTACTGGTACCAAAATAGCACAACAAAGTAAGAGGAAAAACTCAAAATAACTGAGTAGCGAGGTAAGATCCAATGTTTCCATAAATAACATAGCAAATGGCGTATTTGCTGCTACCCGACTAGCGCGTAAGTTACTACCCCCTTCCTCCACGACTACTAGCAGTGTCCTTATCCTTCGCCGTTCACCGTAACATCAAATAACATGATTCCCAAAATTCCAATTAGGAAAACAAAACGATAAAAACTACATTGAAAAGTAGTGAAACGATATAGTAGGTACAGCAATGCATACAAAATGTAAAAAATAAAACCAAAAGCATAAGTTTGAATATGACCTTCAACCCACAGAAACACACATTGTAAAAGGTATTTGTACAACTAACAGGGAGCGTTAGCGAGTGAAAATGTCCACTAACGCCGTTCTGAACATGCAAACGATTTGAATAAATATGTTGTCTTTGGATGATCATAAAATACTATCAAATTCGAATGAAAAACATAAGAAAATAAGAAACCTGCTTTTGATGCGAATAGGAAAGAAATAAAGAATACTAATTTTACTAATACTGGAACTAATTTTTGTTTAGATTATGGTCATGTCCTAATGCCTCCGAACTACGTTCTCTATGATCGCTGTCCATATAAGTTTGCTCCCATCGTTGATGATGCATGATGATACTTTATCTGTTGTAAAAAGTAGTACTACTTCTTTATCGGCAACAACCTCAAGAGGTCTAGAGCAAGAGGCCATTTCTGGGTTTCCGTCATTTTTTTTTAACCCGTAGCTAGATAGTCAATCCTTCGTATTGGGGATTGGGCCAGATGTGATTTTGTTCCGGTCCGTTCCTGTGAAGACCGGCGCCGCTACCATCATGCCACCATCAAAAAGGGGAACTTCTTCCTGTTATTATTGCTACCTGCAAGTTGCTCATTTTCGTACTTCCAAACTTGATACAGCTGTTGTTATTAGGATCAACAGTATTCCTCTCTCTTTTTGCCTTGGAATACCTCAATATGGCTTGACATTCCCTGTATGCGGTAATTGCTATCGTCTTGCTATTAGATTGACAATACCAGTAGTACCAATCATCACTTCATTGTGATGAATGAAACTAACTATTTGCACTTCAACTTACAATTAAAGTACAACTGGACTTTACACATGTAATTAATTGAGACCTAGTTTAAATATTAGACTCTTTTTACATTAAAGTGTGTGATCTGGTTAACATACCGTTTACGTCATTTAAGTAGTGGCTATAATCTGTTACTAATTATTATTATTATTGTTCAATGGACGAATTTAACATTTTACATTTTATGTTTACATTAACAATCTTAAATAACTACTATCCTATCCTATTCGTCCACGTAAGTAACCCGTTTGTTTTAAATGCATTTGTGCTTATATGAAAGTCATACTGGTTGCAGAACTCATTAAATGTTTTGCACATAGCGAACAATGGGTCATCATAAGAATAGTTTATGCTCGCGAATGGGATTTGTAATAATTCCCTAATTCTAACCGTTCGTTCCGGTGCGTAAAAATAAAGTTTCTGTAACAAGTATGGGGCGTCAAACGTTGCCTGGGCTATATGTCGTCTGTGATATAGTGGCTATAAAACTCAAGGTAACTTATTTGTATTGTAGGACAAAACCACGAAACAATATGAAGTGTAAGCCTAGTAAACCTGCGCTGTACCGACTATAGTATATTAGTTCAAACTGCGCTAAGTGGCGTCCAGGTTACAGAATTAAATACCAATATTGAGCGTACTAGCGAAGATTTGACTGCATTTGGGAATATTGGGTTACTGAAGTTTTTTGAATTTCTGATTACGAAACCTAACATTCGATTTGCCTTATCTATCACGGTTTGTAGTGTTCAGTAAGTGTTATTTCACAGTCAAAGATTGTTCCAAGGTCCCGAATTCCAGATTTTCGTGCCAGATCGTGGTTGTCAAGAGTGCAGTTATATAATATTAGGTTCTTCTTACGATTAAAACTCACAATGCTACATTTATCGACACATAACTTTAATGTTTTAGACGCACACCAATTGGAGAATAAATTAAGATTTTTTTGCAATTTTTAGCTGTCGCTCGTTTTATTTATCACTCTATAGATCTGTATGTCGTCGGCATATAAAAGCATCGGTAGGTCAGGAATAGCTAATTGCACGTCATTTACGAATAAAAAGAACTGTAAAGGCCCTAGATTACTGCCTCGAGGGACGCCCGATGAGCTTTGGAATTCTTCAGAAATAGTGCTATATATTTTCACTCGACATTTTGATACACGATAATTGGATACTTGGATCCAGGACCTGTTTTCAGAATCTGCCATGCTGCCGAAAACGGATGGACATACTGTGCAGGTTGCTGTGGATGACTGTGGTATCACATTTTTCCAACATTCGGTGGCTGCCATTAAAATACAGCATATGAAAATAACAGAGAATAACAGAGTACCTCAAGGTCATCTACATCATCTTAACATCTTAACAATCATACATCTTAACAATTATAGCTTCCCAATCAATATGACAGATCCGGTAGTTTCAGCATTAAAGCGCGCTGATATGCTTTAAATGTAAGTTAAATTGTGTTAACGCTAGATCTTTTAACCTATTGGCTTTTTTCCGTAGAATGGCCTGGCCGTATCGACTTATTTTACCACGTAACCGGATAGTCAGAACTTGCTACGGGAGATTGGTCCGGATGGGATTTTGGTTTGGCCATTCGTGTGAAGACCGGCGCTGCTACCATGATCCCACCGGGCCGATCTATTGGCAATTACGATCAGCAGATAAAGATATAGGTAAAAAGTCATAGTCATAGATAAACAAAGGATAAGCAATCGATAAATGTGTTGGTATGCATCTACACAGGCCAAAATCGAATATGAGAAATGAGTAAGTTTGTGTATAAACACTTTTTAAAATAATGGTAACATACATATTTCCTTCATAGAAAGAATAATTGAAGAAATCGAATGCTACAAAGTACTCTTCATTGACAATCCAAACGCAAATCTCGCACAGACTGTTGGTTAACTCACAGAATCACAGGAGCTTACCATGAAGCTTGATTTAATTCCCAATCAAACTCGGGGTCATGTTAAATCCAACGAAAGGCCTTCGCAATCCTAGTTTGCATATTGAGTGACAGAAGATTTTGAGGGACAAAAAATGCACACACAAAAAAGATCTCTCCTTCATCGTTTTACCTACATCAGCGTATTCGTAATTTTATTTTTGAAGATGATTTGAGTGCACAACCGAAATGAATACGGATAGGAAAGACATTCGAAATTTCGACGGGCGAGGAAAATTGAATTTCATGACCATTCGTTTGCATAGGACCGTACTAAAACAACCGAGAGTAGCACGTCGTGCGCTATCCAGCGGGACGGTACTTCATTACATGGGCAGCAAACCAGTACCATCGATTAAATTGGTGATGCTAGTAGATAAGTAAAAAAAGCAAACACTTTTAAAAACAAACAAAAAATGCTTCACAGCTACGAACGGTAAGAATGACAATGTAAACTGCTGGACGAAGAAAAGGTAGTCCAATTTCGTTTCTTGTGTAATTTCATGATACATGGTAGTAGAACAGACAACTTTTAACGAGTTTTCGACACTGCTAAAACATCGTTCTTCTGTCGTTTTTTCCACCTTTCCTATCAAACACGCTTCACGGTGCTCTAATTCATAACCGTCAAGCAACACAACAAATGTATGTGCCATTTGGTGGTTATAATGTTCTTACGACGTCATTGACCTGACGGTTCGTTATTTGTCATGTGATTAAGCTCCATTTGTTACACCTGTTCCTATCCCACAAATAAAACGCAACGTAAATATGGGATTCTTAAGCAAAATTATTAGTACGTAAAGGAAGTACATTCAAAAACTGACCTTTTTATATGGAAAATGGCGAATTAAAGATCTTCGTTTGGTACGAAGATCTCGCTATTCCTTTGTAAACCGAATTGAAAGACCTGAAAGTCATTGCTGTCACAATGATGAGATACGACTTGCTGGGAAATATACTACTCATGAACTAACGGATATTTTCTTGAGCACACTTAAGTTTTGAACAAACCTGTAGAACCCTTCTCATTAATATCAACAATTTGAAGTGGTGCATTATGCTCTACATCAGAAATATAAAACATGCCGACCCAATCCGAGAGAAGCGTTAAGAACCTCGTCTGCTATGTTCGCGCATAGGACCAGAAGATGGATACTGGATCAAGAGATTTTACATACAACCCAGTCTGCAAAAAAGTTCTACATGCAAAAATAGCCAGCGGGTCAAAATCATTTGACTTCACTGCGCTATATTATTCGTACTCTCAGCACATATCCATCAGAGAACCAAGAGCAGACTAGCTCTGTAAGTTTGGTTTACCTTTCAAATGTTGTTTTCGGAAGTTTTCGAAATAAACCATGAACTGTGTTTTTCTGTGAATAAATTTGCAAAGATTCTTTCAATTGCAACACTTATACTATACTAACAATTTAGTTTCAACTATTCTTCGATACGTCCATATCGAGCGAGTGAAACATAAAATAATTTTCGAATACACAGCCGACGTTGGATTGTTGTGCAAACAACACCTGTTTTTTTATTAAATATGGTTCATTCCACAAAAGCAGATATTCCAGAAAATGCGTACGGGAGATTACAGCAACGTAGAGTTTTTCCTTTTTATTCTCCTTACTTATTTTATTTTCCTTACGTATTCTTGTCCATCTGTTTTGATTCGTGGCAAAGGTTGGTCCCATAAGTGTCACCAAAGGCTTTGCACCTTTTCCTATTTCATTTATTTTTATTTTAAAAAATCCTGCGTTGAAGTTATCTAATCTAATCCAAATACTCGTTACTTCCTCATTGAATCTTTACAACAACAAAAATCAATTGAATTGCTCAACCACTTAGTTGCTGTACCAGGAAGCTTCAATTTCTCTGTACACTTTATAGTATTAATTTGAAAGCTTTCCTATTTGCAGCTCGCCACTTCGTTTGAATCATCAGTCATTCAAACATCCCATGCTGTTTGAAATGTAATTAAGTTACAACCAAGACACGGTGCACTCGTTTTTCACGAATCGTTTTGTACGCAACAGTACGCGAGATCATTTGCAAAGAAAGCGATACTGACTCTGTTTTTTTTTACTATTTTCTATTACATCCTCTATCAATAATCCCTGCTTTCATAGCAGCTTTTTTGACCGATTCTGCAAAACGATTTGAACCGCTACGAGATACGCACCAAAACAGCTTTGCGTACCTGTCTACGGGTATACACACTTCCCCACCCCCCAAACGAATCGAATGTAATCGAATTTTGATACTATTATTGCGACTGAACGAAAGCCCAAAGCATGATTTCCATCGCATATTGGTAGAGCAGTTCAAAATGGCACTGTGATCGAATGCCATGTTAGAATAAAACACGAAAGGAGGAAACACTGCTAAAATTAGCAATCAAACTGATAACTTTAAAATGTAAAAAAAACTAACAGAAATCAATACTGGCAATGGAAAATATTATTACATTTTTTAAAGTTCCAACCTCCCACGGTTATATCTACTACCTATTAATAAACCATCAGTCGTAGTCACTAACAGTATGCATCGACGACCTTACAACTTACGAGTATCAACAAACATTGATGTTCACGTTATCTAAAGCTAGCGTGCAAGACGAAACACTATTGAACTACGGATGATCAATATTTTGCTGGCTGGGTCGTCCGGTGTCATTTTGATGACATAATCACCCCTCCAGATCGGGGCGCCTCTAGCTCGCCATTACATCCACTTTCCAATTATTCTCCCGCACGTACGGAGGTAGAAGCATGTTGGTCATTTATCTTTGAAACACTGCTTCACTTTTCACGCTGTCATTTTTCAAATTGAACATTGTTTTTCTTTGTTTCAGAGGTGATCGCGAGTAATGGCTTCGATCGTTGCAACACATGTTTCAGTAAAGAAGTATCCTATGCACCGGTGAGAACGCTAACGCGTAGCCCAACTCCAGTATCGTTTTGGGTGTTGACTTTTAATCAAAAATAGATTAAATGATTTTTGTTAGCCAGGTGGATGGTGATCCTCCATCATGTTGGTGTTACCTCTTTAAGCTTTGAGCATTAGATCAAAATTTTGATCATTTTCTACGAAGAAGAACCGTAAACGAATGATGTATATGTCATAAGCCTATGCCAGGTTCTGAAGAAGTCTTAGAAAATGTTGCGAGCATTGCATGGCCCAGCAATATATTGAAAAGTACACCAATCTTCCTGGCGTAGAATGTTGTTGAGCGGAATCTTGAACAGGCCCCACGAAGAAATGGCCTCCTAGCACGAGAGTATCGCTTCGACGAGAGTATAAAATTGTAAGGGAATCTGCCCGCAGGTCTTGCAGCGTTGATCTCTAAGGAGGTTCCAACCTACTAGCTGTTCTACTCCTGTGAGCAATTGATTGAATCCGGTTTATTATGTACAAGTTTGGTTCTTATATAGTAAATTTTCCGTAATCCTAGTTCTCTCCTTCCTTTCTCCTTTCTTGTTCCTTCAAACTGCGCATCCTTCATCCTTTTCGATATGCACATAGGATTCCAGTTTTTGTATGAATTGTTATTTTAGGCTATATCCTGATACGAATGCATGTACCTAGATTTTGAATGGCTGTTCCTGGAATCCTACCTAAACATCCTACATCGGTGTTGTTGTACCGACTCTTTGTACCGACGCACTGGATTCCAGTCTCGTATGCTTTCGATGTTCATATGTTTATTTGGGCAAACGTTAACGATCCTTCCACAAGTTACAGGTATTAACGATTTTTTTTTTTCAAACCGACCCATTGCGTTCGCGACTCAGACCCTTGTTGGTAGCAAAGGTCATCGAGTATATTCCATTCAACATCACTTGGCTTGTGACGTTAGTGATCATCATTCTTTAAAGACTGACTGAGTGACAGTCTTAAGCGGGATTTCAAGAGAGCTCTTTCCAATTGATGAAGAAATAATGAAAGTGAAACTGTGTTCCGTCCTTTTCTCTGGGGTCTGCCTCATGCTGAAGATTGATGGTGAAGATAATCAGTGGTTGGTTTCCTTTTTGACCGTTCCCAACTTTCTCTACTACGAATTAGACATTTCGATCTTGTAGTATTTGGGAGAATACACTTTTGACGGTATTCAATGCCATAACTCATTTTATTTAACTAATGTTTCAACCAGCTCCTTCAGTGTCGGAGCTTTATAGTAACGGTAGCATGTATAGTAAACTATTCTTAGATTCCAACTATTCCAACCTTAAGACTTGCTATCCCTTACCCGTATAATAATTTGATGTATTTCATGTTGGAGATTCAGATTCTGTTGTATCGAATTCTGGTGCGTAGTATTGCGGAGTATCCAGCATATTATGATCGAATGCCTTTGTCGTCAGTTTCGGCGACCAACACGTGGTCGATCGGCTTGACTTAACTATAAGCAACTATTATAAGTATATATGGAGCGCTCTTTCTCGAAATCAACCACTAGCAATTCAGAACTCAAGAGTTTCAGTTTAAACCTTAAAAACTATCAGGGTTGCTTTTCGCCACGGGACGATTCGAAGTGCAGACGAACTCAGATCCTCCCACTTGTAGCATAAGTTCCCGATCGCGTGGAATAAACTAGCGGAGAGGTATAGTAATTTCGACTTACGAGACGAGAACGTCTGTAGTGTTCAAGTTCGCATCCCTAGTTGCCGGTAGCGGCAAAACTCAAAGGGACATTTCCTGTGCGTGGCCGAACAAAAGAAAAAAAAATAAAAGCCGCCGAACAATAGGATGTGGTACGCGTGTACTCTTGATGAAAGCGTTCAAGTTTTTCACCATATCTCGCTTTTGCTGATTCTAATGCAATGCAATGTTCAGTATTGCTAGGGTATCATCCCGTTACTGCAAGGTTCTGGCTTTATACAGAGTGCGTACATTTAACAAGCCCTACAGTTTCTATATCGGAGGCATTGCTGGGTCGTTTACCATCAAATCTGTTTCGATCTCTCTTGTTCTGTTGTCAATAGAATTCTACAGGCAGGATAAGAGATGTTCCTAATTATTTCGTCTTTTTATCAGATTACTCGATGCTATTTGGCCTTTGCTCTGATCTTTACGCGGCAATTCCTGTCAAATCCTATCCAACCTAAGTACGCAAAACTGAATATGTTGCTTCAGGCAAGGAAAGCTAGAAATTGTGGCAGCCCTCTTCTCAAGACTTCTTCAGGCTATATTACCAGAAGAGCAGAATCAGAGATGATACTTTCTCTCTCATGAAGATATCAGCAAATCATTTGTGTTATCTACAACCTCTGTTATAAAACTAACGTTTAAATACTAGTTATACGTATACATATGTTGATTATATACGCGTACGCAGCCGTACACTCACGAGTACTCTCCTCGAGAAGTCTCTTTCCGGGTGATGAACACGACTGTCCAAGGATTAAAGGGCAGGATGATCGGGATCGTTATCTCGTCTCTGGTCAAGATGCGTAAATAGTCGGGTTTAAGCAGCGGAGACATAACGTTTGGTGTGAATGTGGCACTGCACGTAGTTCTAGTAAAATATAAGTATTTGTTTATTTTATTTTTTATTCAACAAAAACGGCCAGGCCGTATTGCTTACAACTAAAGGTAGCTTAATCTAAGATACAATTCACATTCGTTTGAAGACATTTCCTTCTTCAAACAGTGAAAGGTCGCCTTATCCCGGGAGTATTTGTTTTGTGTACACATGTGTACATGTATGTAGTTTAATTTACGTGGTGTCCTCTGTATCACTTTCGGTTACCAGAACAAAAGCAACAAAAAAGCAGAATAAAAACAAAAGGCATGTACCACTTATCGCATTTCTGTTATATATACAATATATACAGCATATCATTAACCTATCCAATAATCTCATTTGGATAGCTCGGGAAAAGCACTTTATTATGTTTGCAGAACAATTCATAACTATCCACTTCAAACTTTCCATCGAAGAACTATGAGGATATTCGTACAATAAATGAAGGTTATGAGTGTATGGCTGCTATACCACGACGAATACTTTTACTGATGTTATTAGTGTCAGCTGCCACTGCCTTTCAGCATCACCATCATCATCATTCGCATCATACAAAACTACCTGTAACTAACTTCGTTTGCTCATCTCCGACGAGAATTCACGTCGTTCATTACGTCCGTCAAGCTCAACACTAAAACCGGGTCGTGCTTTAAGAATTAGTTTAGTGCTTTTTGGTCTTCCGAGGTTTGCTGATAAAAATGAAACGTGGCTGATTATTTCCCACGAGGGTGTACGAAGATAGTCACAAGTCCAAGTTCAAACGAATATGCTCCAACTAATTCTCCAACGGTCCTTGTGATGATCGATTTTTTATGAATCCAATCATGCCAATAAAGTACTGCAGTCATGTATCATGTGACCAGTGTTATTTCGACGATAAATTTGATTTATTCTTGCTGAATATTTTCGATGATTGAAATGGTATTCGGGGAAATAAACCTTGTTTTAATTCGATGACTTCGTTACATTGACAAAAATTAACAATATTTTCCCTAATGCCATATTCATGAATTAAGTTGCAATGCAATTGTAGAACATCTGTGAAGAGTTACCCAAAATGATGTAAAGAAAAAAATTAAAACTCCATGCTTATCGTAAGGCGAGGAAAGCTGTTTCACGTGACCGGAATAATATACGCGCAGCTCCTGAACAACTATGTAACTAACCATAATACCCTTTTCCCGGCGTTTTTTGCTCGGTTTGGTAACCGTCCAAGGATCGTCAATATTCGATTGATAGTCCATTATTCTTCCCTCCACGCTCGGAGGCGCAAAGGTATGGGTCGCTAAAACTTGTTTTACATAGCTTTGAATCGCTTCGCCAGTGCCGATAACGAAATTGAAGTATAAAACCTACAAAAATGTTCTACGCTCATATTCCCTACGTCCCTCTCTAGCACTCTACCCGTTGCCTTCCGGAAGTAGTATGAAGAAATTGAATTTATCTATCACCACCACGCTTTGCAGCCAATATCCCTTCTTTACATCGCATTCTTCTTCCGTTAATACCGTAGATCTGCCACAAGAGGGATCTTACGCCTTTCGTGCCTTCCAAAGCCTTGTAACTTTAGTCGGCCTTATGCCAATTTGACTCCACGTACACATACACAACGAGCGGACCAATTTTGCGTAGCCATGCCATATTATTTTCCCCTCGGTTCACCGGCAGTGACAATGACAATAACCAATGACAGATTTTGGGATTTTCCGCGATGCAAATTGCTGTCCACATGGCAACGGTGGTGATGTCCTCAATTTTTGAATTTAACATTTCCAATTTAAACGCACAAAGGTATAATAGCACCTACATGGCTACATGTGCAGAAATGAATATTTCGCAAATGATATGACTAACATTTTGAATTCGTGGACTGTACCACTGATCATTCGTTGGAAACATCCCCCAATCAGTCAAACATCGGTAGCATAATTTTATCGATATTTTTTACTCGGGACATATTTCGTGGTTCCCATTTTCCAGGTGAACAGAAATTTTTCAATAATTTCGTGTTCTGTTCGGTTTTTAAACAACTAGTAGCAGAAACAGTATTTTATTTGGAAACGGAAAATTAATCATTTTGTCGTTAAATTCCATACATTTCATTCTGGATTATTTATTTTTACCGCGTTCTCTTTACTTCACCTTCAAACAGATTAATTTTATTTGTATTTTTCTCATTTGACGCAGTAAAAGCCTTTGACGGGGATTTTTTAAACATTCAAAAGCAATTCTGTTTTTGTGGCTTCCAGCTTAGTTTTCATCTTTCGTTTTTGCGACTCGCTTCGTGACATTCATGTTCTAGCCCAATGAAATGTTTCGCTACCTAATTGACTTTTTAAGTTAACTTTTATGTTATTTTTTCAAACTTTTTCGTTATAATAGAACTATACGACGTTTGAAATGTTTCACGGTCCCTTGGTGTTGACAAAACATCAAAGTGAATTCCGTTTTGTTTTAATTCAAAATACATATAAGGTTTCTTTGCTGCACTGTTTTCTTTGTTTTGATCAAAGCACAATGAAACCATCAATTTAACACTGTTTAAATCGCTTTACATTCCAGCTTCCAGTTGTTCAAAAAAAAACCCGTCGCGCCATACAGAGCAGACTCAAATTCCTTTCGGAAGTAATCAATCATAGAATAAATATAAATACAACTATGAAGGCAGCCATCTTTTACCGGAACGACGATGGCCAATTGCCGCAAGCGGGTTATAGTACTCAACCTCAGTCTCAAGGCAGTCTGGTGAAATTGATTTATTTATAGCATGTTTCAGACGACCGCGCACCCTCCGGAAATGAACCAACGATTGAACACACCGTAAGATTTATTAATAATCGTTATCAGTTGGATTTGTGTTTTGGTTTCTGCGTTCGACACCATCTATCGTTTGCACCTAATCCTTCGCGCCACTGTACATATACAACAAAAAATA